>NC_134702.1:271287680-272668930 GCF_043290135.1 Rhipicephalus microplus | reverse complement strand
AACACCACGGGAGATGCCCATGGGCTCTTGGACGGCTTGATAATGTCATCCCGCAGCATTTCATCAACTTGTCTCTTGATGGCCTCACGTTCTCGCGTCGAAACCCTGTACGGACTCTGACAGAGTGGTCTGGAATTTTCTTCGGTTATGATGTGATGTTTCGTGATTGGGGTCTGCCGAATTTTCGATGACGACGAAAAGCAATCTTCGTATTGCAGGAGCAGGGCCTTGAGCTGTTCTTGCTTATCGTTCGGAAGTCTGGGATTGACGTCGAAAGCTATGGGAGGGGCTTGGTTCCTCTGAGCAGGTTCCGCAGAATCGGCAAAGGCGAAAGCACTGGTGGCTTCGACAATTTCTTCGATGTATGCGACCGTTGTTCCTTTGTTCATATGTTTGTACTCATTGCTGAAATTTGTGAGCATAACCGTTGCTTTGCCTCTCCGCAACTCTGCAATTCCTCTTGCGACGCAAATATTTCGGGTGACCAACAGATGCTGACTGCCTTCAACGACGCCTTCGAAGTGAGGTGATTCAGGAGCGCCGACTGAAATAATGACGCTTGAGCGAGGCGGAATGGTGACTTGTTCTTCCAGCACATTCAAGGCATGGTGTCCAGACGGCGTGCGCGGCGGTAGTGCTTCTTCTGTGGATAACGTTATCGAGCAAGTACAAAGTGTGTGCGCAAAGCTAGCCTATGGCTGCTATTCTCTAATAAAAGCTCGCCAATATTTTCCACAAGCTATTCTCCGCACACTCTACTTTTCATTGTGTCATTGTCACATAGGTTACTGTCTGGAATCGTGGGGTGTGACGTACAACAGTTATCTAAAAACTCTTGAGCGACTTCAAAAGCGTACACTGAAAATCATAAGCCAAGGTGAATCAGTAAGTAATATTTTCCAATCACAACGCATTCTCTCAGTTCCGATGTTGCGTGACTACAAAATTGCTGTTTCAGTAAATAACATAATTAATAGAAATTCACCTTTGCCTGCTGATCTTTTTTCAATTCCTAAACGCAATACGCGACATGCTTCGAATGGTAATTTCAATCTGCCCAAATGTTTTAATGTTTACGGAGAAAGACTGATACAGTTTAGTGGAACAAAAATATGGAACACGGTCCCCCTAGAGATTAAAACGGCACGTAATTTCAGCATGGCATGTAAATCATTTTTTCTGTGGAGTCAAGACATGTAAGCATGTGTGTGTGATTCGATTTTCATTGTATTTTTTAATAAGTGCCTATGTATAGAAACTAGCTGCAAGCTAATAAGTATGCATATCTGCAAGAAAAAATGTATTACTGTGTTATCTGTATCACATGATTGTTTTTTTTATGTTGTTACCTCAGAGCTGACCAGTACACTTTTTTATGTTGCACATTGTATTGGACCGTCCACTAGCCACTTTAGGCTATCGATCCAAATAATCCCTGTAATTGCATATATCTATTTATGAAAATAAAGCTTCATTGATTGATTGATTGATTGATTGATTGATTGACTTTGTTTTTAGGTTGATGACAGCACCATGGAGGCATAAGAAGTCCATGCCAAGGATGACATCTCTCGAGCAACGCTGTAGGACTACGAAGTCTGTAGGATAAATACGGCCGTTAATGGTGACTCTCGCTGTGCAGATTCCTGCAGGCGTTACGAGATGATCTCCGGCTGTGCGGATTTCAGGGCCTTTCCAAGCTGTCCTAACTTTCTTTAACTTCACGGCGAACGACCCACTGATGACAGAATAGTCGGCTCCAGTATCGACGAGAGCGGTCACACTGTGGCCGTCGATAAGAACGTCGAGGTCACTAGTTCGCCGTCTCGCATTACAGTTAGGGCGTGGTGTCGGGTCACGGCTGCATCGGCTTTTTCCGCTGCTTTCATGTTGCGTCGTCAGGCCACCTTCGGTAAGTGAGCTTTCGCCGTCAGGGTTTTGCCTGGTTGGCGTTGTGTTCGGAAAGCTCTGTCGCGGCGTCGTCGTCGTCGGAGGATCTTCGGTAGTTCGTCGCACAGCAACCGCACCTCCACCGGTTGCTGCCCTTAGTTTCCCGGATACGGGCTAGGAGACCGGCCCCGCCTTGGGCCGGAGTACTGTCGGTGGTGCGGTGACGTGCGGCGGCTGGGCGACGGCGAACGCGAAGAGCTTCGTGGTGTCCACCGAGTTCCTGTCAGGTAGTCGGCGATGTCAGGTGGTCGTTCTCTTGGCTGTGGGCGCGGTGCATTGACGGCGAAGCTACGCAATCCCATCTGTCGGTACTGGCAACGGCGGTATGTGTGTCCGGCCTCGCCGCAGTGGTAGCAGAGCGGGCGATGGTCAGGGGTGCGCCAGACGTCAGTCTTCCTCGGTGCACTGCGCTGGGCCTCTGGCGAACGGTATGACGTCTGTGGGGGTGGTGGCGGCGGTGGCGTCTGTCGACGGTAGTGCGATGGGGCGGCGTTTTGGCGTGGACGGGGAGAAGCGTTGTGGCGCAGTGCAGCGGCGTAGCTCATAGCTTCCGGCTCGGGCAGCGGTGCGTGGGGAATTTGAAGCGATTGCCGAACTTCTTCTCGCACAATGTCGGCGATCGAATCCACTTGAGGCTGCGCCGAAGGCAACAGCTTGCGCAGCTCTTCCCGCACGATCGCTCGGATCGTTTCGCGGAGGTCTCCGGAGTTACTGGCTTGAGCAGCAGCGCAGTCTGCAGTCAGGCGACGATTATACTGTCTGGTGCGCATGTCCAGGGTCTTTTCAATAGTGGTCGCTTCGGCTACAAATTCTTGGACGGTTTTCGGTGGGTTTCTCATAAGCCCCGCGAAGAGCTCCTGTTTGACCCCTCGCATGAGGAAACGAACTTTTTTCTCCTCAGGCATGTCTGAGTCAGCGTGACGGAATAGTCAGGTCATTTCTTCTGTGAAAATGGCGACATTTTCATTTGGTAGCTGAACCCGGGTCTATAATAAAGCAGCGGCCCTCTCTTTGCGAGCGACGCTCGCGAACGTTTGCAGAAATGCGCCGCAGAAGACATCCCACGTTCGGAGCGTGGACTCCCAATTTTCGAGCCAGGTCCTTGCGTTGTCTTCTAAATAGAAGAACACACGACGCAGCTTTTCGTCATGGTCCCAGTGGTTGAGGGCGGCCACACGGTCGTATGTCTCTAGCCAGGACTCTGGGTCTTCGAACGATGACCCATGGAAAATTGGTGGTTCCCTGGGCTGATGCATGACCATCGTGGGCTGGGACGCTGCGGTTGTCATTGTCGCTGCAGTCGCGGTCATGGCCTTGGTCTTCCGCGGCTTGTCGTGTAGAAGCCCGTACTCCGGTGGTAGCCCTTGCTGTCGGCGGCTTGTTCGCTGCTCCTGGTTGGCGTCGGTGTCTTCTCCGCGACGTGGGCTGGGTTCACGGCTTGACGGGGGCGTCCGGTACATGAGCGAAGCAGCACCTCCACCAAATGTCGCGGGGTAGTGACGTGGCCGAAGACAGGAGACTTCTTGTTGGAATTTAACTGTTTATTTGGGCGAACCTGTGCCCGGTAAACAGAAAGTCCAATTACAGCAGCAGTCTCGCACAGATAGCAGTCTCAGACTGATAGCGGCGAACGGAGCGTCGGCCTTCGATCAACAACTGACAAGCGGCGAAGCGCTTCGGCATTTATACTCCCGCCGTCGAATGTTCTAGCGCTATCGCTGGCGGCGGCGTACGTTCCAGAACAATCTGTACCATTCGCACAGTGGGCGTGATCTTATCGAAATGATCTACTACAGTCAGGAACCCTCTAGAAAACTGCAGGCGCGGTTTGCGCTGAGAATTGTGAGGTGTTTTGGGACGATAACAAAAACTTGGGAAATGGAACGTGGCAATATGAGCCTTACTTTACCCTTTCAGCTTGATCGCGCAGGCAAATAAAAACGTGCTGCTCCAAGTTGATAATGTCCCATTAGGTGCATGCATCGACCAATCTGAGTGAATGTCAAGTTCAATGCTTAAGTATGCATCATCACAGCTGCATGTGTCTTTCTGCAGATATACCATGGTACTCAATCGATTAGTTTAATACAGTACGACGCACAACAACATATACATATTTTATATGTATTGCACAAAAGCACAATGCCACTGAGCATAGATGATGGTATGCGCATAGAGAAGGTATTCAGTACAGGTAATTTGTGAAAATTAAGTACTGTAAAGTTACGCATTAAAATGCGAATGATACTAGTGTTCTTGAACTGGCTCACATTTACATGATTATATAATGGAAGAGTTGGCTATTGGGTCGTTCCACGTCAGACGTCCCAGCCATTATGGCGACCATCTCAAATTATTCGAAAAAAATCGCGATGATCTTACTGCATTAAAAAAGGTAACTGCCATAATACTTCGCAGACAAATAATTTTAATCACATGGCTGCCTCCTGAACTTCCCGTAAGCTCGTCTGGGTGTTTGTGAAAAAAATTATTTTATATGTACTTCTTCTTCCGTGCCAAATTTGGTCTACAAGTTAATTGAAGGGCTTGTGTAAAGTGTTTGAAGCTCTGTATTAATATTATCATTTTTTTACCACATACGTCTGTAATATTTCAGCCAAAGTGTTTTATATCTGAATTTTTTTATATCTCCATGTTTCTATATCAAAATTGCACTTTGAATAAATATCCGAGGACTGAATAGTTAATCCACATGAGGTATATTTGAAGGAAAAAATAATTAAGACCTCTCAAGCTGTCAAACTTTATGAGAAAAAATTGCGAATTTCACAATATAGTTGTTTTGTCTATAATGAGACGCCACTTGCACCATGTGGTGGTTGAATTAAAATAGACTTTGTACCTAAATCGAAAGTAAATAAACAAATCTTTTCATGTACCAAGTTTTTTCATAGCAATTTGTGTTTTAAGAAAAATATCACAGCCTATCCAGAGTGAATGATGATGAGTGGGGCGTAGCGTTCGTCCGTCCGGACGCACATACGGATGGACAGACAGTCTGAAGCAAATATGGACGGACAGAAAGACGGACGGACTCACAGACAGACCGACACATGGAAGCCTAGACGGAAGGATGCACAGACGAACGGACGAAAGCTTAAATGTACGCACGAACGATTCGCCCCACGAATCATCATTTTGTCCGTGTATATGCTGTGAAAACCACTATCGCTATCTATTTTGCGACTCATAAAGTGGCTACATAATACTAGTACGACTACAGAGGAGGGAACGACCCATGGCCTCAAGAGCTCTGCCCCTAAATGATTTTTGAAGTTCCAAGTTCCCCATTTGCCATTTGGTCATACGGCAGCCAACGCCTTGAAGTTCCCTATTGCCGTTGACGGGAAAATTCAAAAATTACAATATTCCTTGAAATAGAAATTGAAATACTGAAACTTGTCACATACAAAGAACTGTTCATTTGCTTTCAATCTAGGTAAACGGTTATTTTTATTTGGACCACCACATGGTGCAAATTGCGTCTCAATATGGACAAAAATGACAATTTTGTGAAATGAATGATCTTTTCTCGTAGAGGATGACAGCTTAAGACGTCTAAAAATAATTTTTCATAAAAATATCTTTTCTGTGAAGTAATTAGTCACAGCTCAGATATTCATACAAAGTGCAGTATCGCATTAAGAAAATGCAAACATAACACATTTGGCCACAATTCATGCAGACGTATTTGGCCGAAAAATTGTAATAACATTACTGAGTTTCAAACATCTTACATAGGCCTCTTTACTTAACATGCACCAAACTTGGTATAAAAAAATGAGCGGTACTTGTAAAATATTTTTTTTTCACAAACAACGCTCAGACAACATTCTTGGAAGTTTAAAAGGCAACCACGTGACCAAAAATTTTTTCTCCGAAATTTTCAAGAAGTGCACTGTTTTCAGTGCATTAAATCAGCACGATTTTTTTTTTTCAAACACATTTGCCATAGCCGCAGAATTGGCTGGGAAATTTGGAATAAAGTGACCCCGTAACTTTCACTCGAAGACCATTGCATACTGCTAAATTAGGGTCATTTGTTTTAATCATGCTGGCACGCTGAGAAAGCATAACTCATTTCCGATGTAGCGTAGGCTGTTCAGTGGCTGTGCGTGTTGTGTTCCCAGATAAATATGCTTCTCAGTCTTACAATTTGGCTGCAACACCAGCTTAGATACCGTGCAGAATGTATAACATTAAAGTGTTTTTGTTATAGTGGGTGAGGCCCTGCAAGCGACGGCGGCCGGTCGGTGGGGTCCCATTTACAGGTACGCGCGAGTCGCGCTTAATTCACTCCAACTGCCTCGATAAAGCAGCCTTCCAGGCATATATAGCTGTAGCATATCCGACGTACCCTGATTACCCAGCCTTGGGACGTTTATTCGTCACAAGTACACGAGTCCGAACGATATATCTTGTGCTGACACAACAAGGTGAAGCGTAGCGTCCTCGTTGTGGTACACGGCACGATTCGACGCGGCACGATCAGCTGTGAAAAAAAAGAAGGGGTGGGGGCAGCGCACCTCCTGCTGCCACTCTATTCAGTTTTCCTCGTCATCCATAATTATGTGTTGCGATCTCTTAATGGCACGGCTGCGCACACAGCAAGAAAACACGCCCCGACTCCTGTAACGCGCGGTTAATTGCGCTAATTACGTCACACACACACTCGCGCACAAGTTCATCACACTCGCGAAATGCACGGCGGACGACGCGTCGTTGATTCCCTAACTCTGAAACACGATCTCTAAATTGCATAGCAGCGCACACAGCAAGAAAACGCACCCCGACTTGAGGAACGCTCGTTTTACGTTCATTTTGTCAATTAAAACGGCCAGCGTAGCTCGCGCGCTTGCGCAATGCACTGCGGACGGCAGCAAACTCTAATGGCGAAGCCACAACTACTGGGGCACAATTCTCTGCTAAGTTTGGTGGCAGTCTGGCAACAACCAGCCCAAAGTCTGGCAACTGACTTATGCAATGCCAAACAGAACCTTGCCAAGCAAACAATCTAAAATGTGCTCGAACGTTAGCAGTTATGTTCAAAGAAGCGTTTGCACTGTTAGGGTAAGCAATTCGACCACATACACAGACGAAAGGTCTGTTCAAACAAAAGTTCAGCTTCAGTGCTCGATCCGCTACATAGGCACGGCTGTCTGTAGTGTCCCGCTACGTTGCGGGTGAACGAAAATATCGGTGAAGACGAATTTAAGGAAATCAAACATATTAGCATGTAGGCAAACTTCGCGAGGCGCACCTAACGCGAAGAAATATGCTGTGTTTTCACCCGATGCATCTACCAGAGTTATCACGGTAGTGTTACCACACAAAACAAAAAAGAACCGAAATGAACGACATGGACACCACGCCCTTATTTTCCGTTCTCAGTCTTTTTGTGCAATAAGAAAAAAAGATAGTTAATGAACTACCAACTTGCCTCAGCATATGCGTCTTAGATACCGTTGGTGCCTAGAGCTAACAAGCGCTGTCCCCACACATGTAATAATTAGTAAACTAAAACTGATGTGCATCTCGAGCGGGCCCCGTTAAACACGGCTGCTAACAAAGGGCAGCGCAAAAATGTGTTCAATTTTTTCGCTGAATCTCAGTGGCACACGCTCACCCTGCTTTGTACTCCAGACAATCTAAACAAACAAACTAAACAAAGCTTGCCCACAATCACACTTCGCCATCATCCCTGTGAAACCCTTCGGACAAATATTCTCGCTAAGTAAACAACGGCTGATTTGTCATCAACTAGTTGAAAACAAAATTGTTTGAAGGCATTATTCTCGTGCTCACGCAGTTAACAAAGCGCTGAACGGAACAACGGGAGAGTGGTACTCAATATTTCACTTCGAGTGCTCCGCAATATGAATCGACAGGTCCATTCTTCAAGATGGTGCACCTTCGCAATAATCAGCACTGACAGAACACACAGGTCGAGCACAGAGCGCAGGCACATCTCGAGCTAAACACCGACTAATAAACTCTACCTATCGCGAAGCCACGTGCACCACACGCACATACATGGGAGCTTTCGCCAGCGCACGCAGCGACATGTTAGACGATGCCGGTCCCTTTCCCGCGCTCTGCGCCCGCGCGCGCAGCAATCCCAAGCAGCCAAGGTTGTCTAGGCGACGAGACTTCATAACGTCGGTGCGCTCTCAGACCGGCTAGATGCGGTTTAACGCTAGCTCCGGCCCTCTACTAAAGCCGTGGGCACTGCTTTTTTTTTTTTTTTTTTGCGGCAGTGATCTCCTGCGTTATACTCTTTCTTCAATAGTGCATCCGAATTGCAGTGAACATTGTGACGGTACAGTGCGGCTAGCACGAGCTACTAGCTCGAACGCGCATTTTTAATATTCAGGAGTAATATTTAGCGAACCTTCGCCAACCTATTGTAGTGAATACTGGTAAAAAAGCTAAACTGATGTGTTTTGCTTAGCTCTATGGGTTTTTAGGAACTGCAAATTCAGGGTCGCGCAGGCGATAGTTTATCAGCACTTTCATTTCGGTAATGACATTGCAACATTGCATGCATGGGCCGTCACACTATTCGATGAAAACATATTGCCACGTGCTTACTGCTAGGAAGACGAAGACGACAGCGCATACGCGCATCCTGCCGCCCGGTAACACGGCACTTGGAAGTTACTTTTACAAGACTGCTTTGCAGAATTCCGGAACTGAAATAATATTTGCCTAAAGTTGGTCTAAAGGCGTCACCTTTATGTCAGACTTGCGAAGAAATGGAAACGATAGATCACTTCTTTTTGTTCTGTCGCCGATATTCTCATCAGCGGAAAAGATACCTGGTAGCTCCACTTGAAAAATTGGGATTAAAGTTAAATGTGGCAGTAATTTTGACGTTTGGCAGCATTAAATTCCGTTATAGCCACAGGGACGTCTGCTCTGCGGTATTTTAATACATAATTGAAACAAAGCGCTTGCCATGTTATTCTGCCAATATATATATATATATATATATATATATGTCACCAGAAGAAGCGAACGAGCAAACGAAAAACGATGCTTTATTGCCAACGTTACGGCCGGGGACCGGCCTTCGTCAGGGCATACGTGCATATTACACTAACACGCACTTCTTAAAGACATAGCATGGGGGCCCCCAATTGTGAATCATCACTCTTAGCAATATTGACATACATGTTAACAAAAAGATATTCAGACATGCGCAGCATTTTGTTGATAGCGGAGCAGCAGCGCGCTATACAGAATATGGTAGGGCAAGGTGACTTGAAAGCATAGATACAAATAATATGATGGACACTTGTGATATCGCAACATTTGTGAATGGACAAAAAAAGGCAATGCCATGGTAAGTTACGTTCGTTGTCAGTGAAATATACATGAGCATAATATCACCATTGATGTCACAAATGTGGTAACAGAGTGTGCATGCATTCTGGTCAACTAACTAATGTGTCAACAATGACACCGCAACGTAATCACGGCAGTGGACAAACGTGTATGTGGGCTACGGCGGTTGATTTATCTGATTTGCCGGTAAAAACGTAAGCCTCTCTGGGTTTTCGTTTATTCCAGACGCTATGGCGTTAAATTTATGAATAGGAAAAGATTCACGAACTTCCCTTTCGTAGTGCGATTTGAAACCAGATTCGAGTATTGTGGCAGTTATGTTGTCGAAAGAGTGGCCTGGGGTAGCGAGGTGTTTGGACAGGGGAAGGCTAGGCAGGCACCTGACGTGTGACCTGTGATTATTAAAGCGCAACCGGAAAGCTGTCTCTGTTTGATCAATATATTGGAGGTCACACAATGAGCATTGGAGCAAGTAGATTGCATTGCTCGTGTCACAGTCGAAATTGCATTTTATCCAGAGAGTGAAGTTCGATGCAGAGCTCTTAACAATACGCGACGTGGTCATGTGGGGACACACCTTGCAGCGTGCCTTGTTGCATGGGTGACACCCCACTGGGGCTGGCGTTGATAGTTTGGATGACGTAAGTATGTCTCGTAGGTTTCTCGATCGGCGGTAAACTGCTCGTGGAGGCTCCAGGAAGACGTCTTTGAGACGATTGCTCTGCATTAGTATGTTGTAGTGCTTTTTGAGGATCGCGTTAGCATTTGGAATTGACGGAGAATGTGTCAGAATTAAATTGATGTGTTTCCGGTGCGCAGGTCCTTTATTTGATTTTAGAAGCGCTCTTCAGTCAATTGCATCGGCGCGCATAATCGCATTGTCGATAATCTGAGGCGGGTACTGTTGTACAGTTAGGGCATCACGAAGCTTATCACAGTTTTCAACAAAGTCTGAATTTTCAGAGCACAGTCTTTTGAAACGAAGTGCTTGACTGTAGGGTATACTCGTTTTACAATGTTTTACATGGCTCCTTTTGAAATGAAGGTATCGGTGAGCGTCGGTGGGTTTTCTGTATACTTTAGTAGATAATGTTTGGCCTCAAAGGGATACTGTTACATCCAGGAAACAGATGGATGCCTTCGAGTACGAATGTGACAATGAAATGAATGGATGAACTTTGTTAAAGTCTGCAATGAAAGTCATTGGTTCCGCTTCGCCGTGATGCCAGATAAAAAATATGTCGTCTATAAAACGTTTGTAGTAATATGGCTGTAGTCTGCGCGTTGAAAGAAAATGATTTTCCAATTGGCCCATAAATATATTCGCGTAGTTTGGACCAATTTTGGTGCCCATTGAAGTGCCACTAACTTTTACGTAGTGAACACCGTCAAACTGAAAATTGTTAAACTCCAGGGTGAGTTTTAATGATGTGGCTAATGTACAGCTATCAACAGATTTGTCACATGATGAGTCGTTATAAGCATCCACTACTGCACGAATGCCGTCTTTGTGGGGAATATTAGTGTAAAGTGACGCAACATCTAATGTTACCAGAAATGAGTCAGCAGGTATATTCAGGTCGATGATGTCAGCGAGGAAATGAGAAGTGTCCTTCAGATAGGATGGAAAAGTTGGAGGTAGTATACTAATCAGGCCATCGACATAGTTTGAAAGTAGTTCGGTGACAGTGCCAATGCCTGACACTATAGGACGACCGGGGTTATTGGGCTTATGTATTTTAGGCAATAGGTAAATCCTTCCTGGAACAAGGCTCAGTGGGACTAATGAGTACTTTGCTTTATCGGGAAGTTTGTCATCCAGTATTAAATGCTTGATTGTATCAGTAACGATGTCCTTAAATTCTTCGGTGGGGTTTTCACTGAGTCGCTTGTAAAACGTGTCATTATCTAGCTGTCTCCGAGCTTCACAAACGTAGTCCATTGTGTTCATTATCATGATTGCGCCTCTTTTATCAGCGGGTTTTATTACAATATCTGTGCGTTCTTGTAAACATTTAACTGCATTCCGTTCTTTGAATGTGAGGTTTCCTTTGAATAAAATGCGGTTCCCATAAGCCTGCAGGATGTCACGCTGAACTGCAGAAATGTACATATCGAGAAATTTATCGCGTTGTGTAGGCGGCGTCCAGTGTTGATGGGAAGACATGTTACTCTTGGATGATGAACGTTAATGGAAGAATTCGCTTAGCCTCATACTGCGCGCGAATTCATCTAAGGCTTTCACCAAGTTGAATTCATTGTAGCCGCCAGTAGCTGGACAGAAATTCAAGCCCCGAGCAAGCACACTCATTTCTGAGTCAGATAAAACCACGTTTGAAACGTTTACTACGTTAGGTCTAGCTGATAGTTTGTCTCGTCTAGAACAGGATGATTCGACGGGAAGGGAATCTGCGTTGGTCAGTGGTTTTGGAAGGGTAATGCGGTCACGCAAAACGTTTTTGCTTTCTTCTGCTCAATTTCTAATTGTTTTCTCTGTTCGTATTTAACCAGCGAAGCCGATTCAGAGGGATCCAACATACGAGCCTTGCGCAACTGTCGTTCACTGTTTAGCAACGCTTTGACAGCTGAATTATAATGGTCGATGATGATGCGCATGAGAGCTAGGGACGCATTCTTTAACGTTTCGTTCCATTTCTCGACGTTGCGTTGTGACATTTGGGAAGTTGCTGGTTTGAGCGAAATCACAAGTCCTTTCGGTACAGTCAAGGCGTTTAGATAGGTTTTTAGCGTAGATGCGTGAAGTTTGTATTTTACACGTTTTTCCACAATTTTTCTAATTCTGAGAAAATCACGACTCTGAAAAGGGTTGCCGCATGAGGTCGGTATTAGTCAATTCTTTGAAGATACAGTGCTTTTCTCACGATTGCATTTTCTTAAAGGGTACCGGTGAGACAAAGAAGTGATATATATATATATATATATATATATATATATATATATATATATATATATATATATATATATATATATATATATCATTTAAGACCCACCATTACCTCTGTCTCTCTGTCTCAAATCGCATCTGATAGCCTGCATCGCTCCCTGCTCAGATATACTCCTTTTTTGATTTTCGGCTTTTCTTTCTATATATTTTTTTTCAGCCCGAAATTACGTTGTGTTTGAAAAACCATAAGTCTTTTAGTTAAGATCCTGCCACCCGGTTCTTGGCCGATCCCCCTTTGTGGGTGTGCGCCAGAGTAATAAGGATCATCATCATCATCATCATCTTGGCCGATTCCCCTTTGTGGGCGAGTGCCAGCAAAGTTGAAGGTTCATCATCATGATCATCATCATCTGCACGCTTTTATGCAGCAAGCAATAACAAGAAAGAAGGGGAATGCTTTCGTGCGTAGTAAATAAAAATACTGATCTGCTGCTACTTTCTCAGCCTGTTAAGTACTACTTCTGTCTTCACATTGCGACTACAATTGTAGTTTGCAGTCCTTGGAACAAGACCGCTGCCTACAAAGTAAAGGCTTTGACTGAAGCACGTCTGCTGAGGAAGTTACATAAATAAAAGAAGGAGATCCGCAAAAAAGACACACATAGAGAGAGAGAGAACTAGAGAATGTGTTTGGCTCCCTTGAGGAGAGCTTTGTTCGCAACTTAGTCAACAAGGTTCCTATCATTGCGAGCAAGGCTGCGTCAAGGTCACCGAAATATCGATATTCTGCATTTTGCTTTATGGTCGGTGTCCTCTTCCTAATTTCCATGACGTACTTTTAAGGACATATAAAGAGGAACACTCGCTACAGTAAATAAATAAAACGTGCCTGCTAAAAATACATGACGTCAATGTTCGTTTTCAAGGTACCTGGTGGCTTGTGGACGTGGTGATTTGGGCTAAACAACTGTGCTGTTGTTTTTTCTGCGGGTGGCGGACGTTTTATCTCTAGCTTTAAAAGCTTCGATCTTATGGGGGACGGGGGGAGCGGGGAGTGTTCCATGCATGGCTACACCAATGTGCGCAACATTTCCTTGTTCAGGCAAATCAGTGCAATTCGTGCGTGTTCACTAATCACGCAAATTACACAGATACAGGAGAATTTGCGCTTACTGTATTGGGCAAGCAGTGCTCTTATGGTATTTTCCGTCTTATATTAGTTTGCGTGCGTTATCAATGAAAACTGCATTTCGGTCACATTACTTCCTGCTTCAATTCATTACTAGACCCGCAAGCAGCTAGTAGCAGGAGCCTTGCTGGTATCAAGATGGTTAATGTATACTAACAGTATAAGCAAAACTGCCCGAAAATGTCGTGAATTTGTAGCCTTGTAGGCATGTGTGCTCAGATTTGGGTGCTCGTTAAAGAACCCCAGGTGGTCGAAATTTCTAGAGCCCTCCAATACAGTGTCTCTCATAATTACATGGTAATTTTGGGACGTTAAACCCCACATATGAGTCATTTGTACTCTTGTTCATAACACCCTAAATATAAGAGCGTAAATGGGGTGTTTTGAGGGTATTTTATTCATGAACAATTTAAATTTTAAACATGGAGTGTAAAAAGGGTGTTCATAAGGGTTTCAGAGCGTACACATGTTTTACAACTTTTAGGTTGTAAATGTTTTTACCATGCAGGCTTTGCGCTGTAAGACGGCGCAGGCCCTTTGTATAGCGAGCACGTAGAAACAGAAGGTGCTAGTTCTTTCGCCGCTTCCACAGGCTCCGCAGTAGATGTGCCTGATGCCGCGCTCGTTTTCAATTGTCGGAAGCAGGGGAACTGGGAGCAAGATATTTACATCCTGTGGAGTGACTGTCGACTAAAAGTTGGGACAGTGTCGGAGTGTCTATTGATATGACCTCGGAGTACGTGAATGAATGAGCTTTATCTGATGCTTCGACATCCACCAGTATGCTGGGCTGAATCACACCAAACAGCAGTCATTCGTGCGCTGTGTCAACCAAGAGATGGGTGAACCGGTGATCAGCAGGAAGCAAGACCAGATGTCGCTCCTTATCGATGTCATCGGACTGCTGAAGTCTGCCTCCTGCACGAAGTAGTACTTGACGGTGGAGAAATCGTTCTGAAGTCAATATTCTGGATAACTTTCAATCTCGTAGTTCTTTTTGCAATGCCATAATTTCGCTTGCGAATGTCGTGTGTTCTACAAACTTCAACCAATACATCTCTGCCTCGTTCAACTCTGAAGTCTTCAGCCCTGTTAGAGACGGCTTTTCCGACGGGGGTTACGGTAGAGTCTCATTATCCAAGTGGGTCGGAGAGGCTCACTGCGGTGTGTAGAGAGCATCACCACTACGGTGGTGCAGTTGTCCCTTCCCTGCTCACCCTCTTAATAGCATCTGTTCAGCAAATGGAAGAAATCTTTGAAGTCCCTTGAGAATAATTCTGCGACAAAGAAGAACTGATACATTTCAGTGGTTTGCACGTCAGTGCACTGGTGGCTTCCGGAAGGTTGGTGATACCTTTCGCACCAAGTCGCCACGTCTCTGTCGGGTCCCCCGTGCATGATAAAGCTTTGCTATGGCGCTCTCACGAAATGAATAAAACCGATGTGCTGTTCTTGTGATGTGAGCCGTTATCAGCGTCTATTTGGTACATGCCTGCACTAGTCAACCAAAGATCACCTCAGCGGCGCATAGGTCTTCACTCAGGCATTCCATTCTCCCAATCACTGTACGTTAATAGTTGTCCGATCCGATGATGACACTGATGATCTGAATTGGTCGATCTGCGAGACATGGTTCATCAGCCACAATCATCTGGCGTTCGTGCAACTGCATCAGAAGATCTTGCCCGATTGCTGGCATGTTCAGCATGCATATTTCAGGCAACTCCTGAGCATCCACTGTGATTTCGCGTGGGTCGAGGTGACTCTGCAGCTGTACTTGTGTGGTCCAGTATTGGTAGTTGCGGAAAGGTTTGGAACTTCCAAACGTTAGCAGGAACAGGTCTTCTGTGCCGAAAGAAGGTAGATGAAGTCTCGTGGACAAGTCCCGTCGTGTAAATGTCCTTTGGCTGCCAGTGTGAAGAAATATACCAACTAGCACAAAGTTGTGCCTTCCCGACGCCCATGATGTGGCCGTTTGCATGAGAACAGCTGGTGATGAAGACGTAATACTGCTTGAGGCAGCACGTGTGATCAGTGGAACGTTGTCCGTTTTCGTGTTGTCAGCAATCTATCAATGGTACGGTTTCCATATTTTGCCAAGTGCAGTGGGATGTCGGCTTGCGCAGTGCTTGCATTTGAGCCCACGACGGGTCCATTTCTGGCGCACTTGAAGCAGCAGTCGTTCTCTATTAGCTTCATGGGAATCTAATCAGCTGTCATGTTAGTCTGACAGTGATTTACGGTGTGCTGACGGTGTTCGCATAGTACGCAGCAGGCAAGGCCGTTCGTTGCAGATCCTGGGGCCAGTGAAAATGCTGATGGTACCGGCGGCTTAAAGTGAGGATCACTTCTCTGGTGTCCCGTGGCGCTGGGTTTTGGTGGGCACCCCAAACAGGAGCTCTTTTCTCTGCTCTTGATCTGAATCCGAAGAAACTGGATCACGTCACACACCTCTTCTTCACGTGACCTTGGAGTAGCCCCGTCGTTCGCCTCGACCTCCTTCATGCATTGCCGGGACAGAACAGCGATGTCTTCGGGTAGCAATCGCATGATAACACCTGAAGTGTAACCACGTACTCTGACGCTTGAACTTTAAGGCTATCGAGGCAGCTGGTGCGAAAGCGTATTTCTTCGTAGAGTTCGCGCAGCTGTGATGTGTTGGAAGAACGGTCCACAGTAGCGATGGCAAGCAAGCTGCCGATGCTCTCGTCTACGAGGACTGTATGACGGCCAAACCTCTATGGGAGCACCTTGAGAGCTACCGCGTAGTTTGTTTGCTTCAGTCGAACACCTTCGATGGCACGTTTTGCTGGTCCGGTTACATACGACCTCAAACAAGTGAATTTCTCAATGTCTGACAGCTCGCTATTGCTGTGGAATATGGCCTCAAAACTCTTACAGAAGCCCTGCCACTCGTGAAGTTCCCCAAACAGATACCTGTAACGTCAGTTGGGCAACTCGCAGTGATGATCTAGAACTTCTTTGAGCGGAGACTCCTTCGGCTCGGTTGCGGTAGCGATGACAGGTGCAGTGCTCTCAGCGGGCCTTGAAGCTGAGTTGAGAAGGTAGCGGACACGGCTCATCGTGTTGCGGATGTTGTCGTGATTCTGGAGAGCTGCCGTCGATTCCTTATCATACTCGGCATCGTCGATTACGTGGTCAGCAATCATTTCGTTGAAATCAGCAAGTATAGTGTCTTGGTCTTGAAGGTCATCTAAGAAGACATACAGATCAGCCGGAGAAGAATTCACCGCTTGTAGAGCTTCGGTAGCGGATGTGATGAGCCTTTTAGCGGAGGCTCGGACTACTTCTCTGCTGCATCACAGGCGGTCCATCTTCTGTGTAGGACGTCAGTCTTCTCCCGCGTTTCACGGCACCATATTATGTGGAAGACAGAGAGACTGACGTGTGCTCACTGTGTGAGTGAGTACTCTATTTTGTCCAAAGATGGCAGACATTGCACGGGACCAGAGACCCCGATAGCTCAGCCAGGTGGCTCTGCCCAGTATGGGGCCGGGAGGTGGAGTCTCTCGGCGATGTCCCGGGCACACTGGACAGCCTGGAGTTGGTTGTCGAGTTCTTTGCTGTGCGTGGTAGCCTTCCAGGAGGTATGGTCTGGCAGTTCTGACCCCGAGTTAAAGGGGCAGAGCATGTGTTCTAAATTATAGTACTCGTGATGACAGTGCTGAAAGTGCGGTGAGAAATCCGGGTTGAGTCTGTGCAGTATGGTTTGTGTGATGTACGTTTGCATCTGTAGTTGCCAAAGTGTAACTGCTTGTCCTTCATTCAATTCACGGTGCAGAAGAGGGAAACTCTGCGCTTTAGTTTGTAAGCTGTGTGATCTGGTGAAATACAATCAGTCGATCCTTGAAGTTCATACATCCCCGTTCGCTACCCCTCTGAGAAGACCACTCACCGCCATGGGTAGCTGGTTCACGCGCTAGCTGGTGAGCCCTCTCGTTTGGATTGCTGGTTGGGTAAGACGAGGGATTACCCATGTGGGCCGGGAACCATGCAATATGTGTCCAGGAACTTCCACTTCATTTTCTTGAGTATGCATCTTATTCGTGATGTGAGCAGCCATAGTAAAGACGAAGCTGGATGAGAATGCGTTTACTTGGCATCTTTTCCCATAAACAACAGTGACGACATACGCATTTTTCTTGTAGTATTGGGCTGCGTCGACAAAGAGGGCAGCTGAGCTGGAGCACCTGATTTTCCTCATGAAGGCCTCAGCCCTTGCTCGTCGGCGCCCTTCGTTGTGCACCGGATGGATGTTCCTGGGGACCAGGTCGACCCATATGGCCTCTCTTATCTCACCAGATATACTTTGCTCTTCTTGGGGAAAGAAGAGGGGCTGTAGCCAGGCTTCTGAGAGGATCCTGCTGCCTGCCTTGGTAAGTGACAATCGGCGTAGCTGAGCTATTCATTGAGCTTCAAAGAGCTCCGTTGCTGTATTATGCAGTCTGAGCTGTAAGAGCTGCTCTGTGTTTGTGCTTTTCGGAAGATTTTGGACCTGCTTTAGCGCCGTCCTGATAAGGGCGTCAATCTTATTAAGTTCCTTCTTTGTCAGTTTTACGAAAGAAGAAGCATAATTAATGTGGCTGAGGAGAAACGTATGGAAGGCTTTCATGAGATTATCCTCCTTCAGGCCCTCTCTCTTGTTGGCAACTCTGGAGATGACCCTACTGAAGCTGTGAGCACTCTTCTCGACACGTCTGAGTGCCTTGGTGTCGTTGTTGCTGTACTTTTTAATTGTCATGACTAGAACCTTAACTGATTCACAGATGCGAATTGATTTTCCACTTCTCGATCGCGGCCTAATAGGCTGCCTATGAATCTCCGGCCCCCTCCTCAGAAAACGCTTGTGAAGGAGTAGTTCTGACTTATCAGGACATAGATTCATCCCATTCTCGTCAGAAAAACCTCCGTGATATCAAGTGCTCGTTATAGATTACCCTCCAGCTTCCCAAGAGGGCCCTCTACGGACCATAAGGTGATGTCGTCCGCGTATACTGCAAGGCCAATGTTCGGAACGTCGGCGAGCATCTCAGACAAGTGGTGCATTGCAATGTTCTCCTGATGGAACGGTCAACTTCTTCCTTCTTCTCTTCTAGCGGCTCTATCCCAAGCACGCCTCGCTTGCGCACTGTGCCGCATCGTCCTATTCAGCTTTTAGCGCCGACCATCCACCATGTTAGAAATATCGCGCCAATGCTGTTTTTCCTGCGTATGACAGTGAGCGGTAATTACCTCATTGAGACGTTCCATGCGATTACGCAGTTTTCTAACCCGAAGGTGTGCTTCCACCCGGCAAAAAGGGCGCTTTTAGCCGCAATAAGATGGGCAATCTCGCTATCCGTTTTATTGACCTTAAATTCAGCCTCTATTGTTTTGGTGGTCGACTTGACGTCTTTAACCAGCTTAGACATCCAGCAGGCGACTCGGTAAGTCATTAATATCCTCTGTGCTCCTTGCTCTAATCTTGCGAAAGAGGTCCCAGTCTGTGAAATGGAAATTGTTAGGAGACTTTGCCTGAATTTGTAATGACGTACTGAGAATACAGTGGTCAATTCCCAAGTCCTCACCCAAGTAGAACCATGAGACCTCTCCCGTGATTGCTAGAAAGCTCAGGTCTGGAGTGGTATCCCTAAAGTAAGAATTTTCACTTCGGGGTGGGAACGTGGAATCAAAAACTGCTGTAGACAGTGATAGGCTTCTTATAAAACTACAGGACTGGTCAGCACACTCTAGTGATACCGCATTGCTGCTTTGTTATTGTTAATCGCATAATTTGTTTCTGTCCATATCGTCACTTTTTTTTTCCACGTCCCTCTTCCCCTGTGCAGAGTAGCAGGCTAGAGCGAGCTAGCTCAGGCCGACCTCACGCCTTCTCATAAATTAACTCCATCTCTCTTTTCTCAAATGCGTGAACGCAGTGCAAAAAAACGTTAGGTGCAGAGATCTTTCAGAGGGCATTGAGAAGAGACTAATACATTACATAATATGATAAAAAGAAGAAGACTTAAGTGTTTTTCGATGAACGCATAAGGAACGCAATGAGTTTCTCGACAACAATATTCACTTTTTTATCGGTATATGTCGTCACAGTTTCATCAGGATTCGTAGCTTGTGTGCTCCTATTGTGCTTGTGGTCTGAAAAAGGTATTCTACCAAAGGTGTCGAACAAAATATGAGCATTTCTAGTTCCTATGTGGTGTCTGGGGAGACTCATAAAACTACACTCCAAGGCAAAACTTCCTGAAAAAAGAGTAATGAAGCCGCATGGGTGCGCGTGACGAACGAATAGACCGTTCATAAGTAATCACGGAGGAATGCGTGCCACGTACAGACCACTTAATCTCCAAAGGGATTACCTACGCAGAAGATTCGGGCCGTGCGCCAACCGTTGGTGAGGAAACAAGCCGTTTTTATCTCTCCTGACTGCCCCGCCGCGGTAGTCTAGGGGCTAAGGTACTCGGCTGCTGACACGCAGGTCGCGCGCTCGAATCCCGGCTGTGGCGGCTGCATTTCTGTTGGAAGCAGAAATGTTGTAGGCCCGTGTGCTCAGATTTGGGTGCACGTTAAAGAACCCCAGGTGGTCGAAATTTCCTGAGCCTTCCACTACGGCGTTCCTTATAATCATATGGTAGTTTTGAAGTGTTAAACTCCACATATCAATCAATTATCTCTCCTGGCTCAGTCTTCCCCCTTATGTGGCTGGCGATGGTGGGCGTTGCGTTGCGCTCGGAGTGCTCGACGACCTAGAAATTAAGCTGCGATGTTTGTGCGTACGCTTCGATGAGCGTGCGCTGCTGCCTTTACGTTGTCCCGCACGTCTCAACACGTCACCACGCTGCGCTGTATATCTCTGGTTCAGTCAAGATGGTCATGACTAACTCAAGACAGCACCGGTTGGAAACGAAGGCCAACACGGCGGCCGAGAAAACAGCAGGCCTACCGGATATTTAGTTTTGTCCGACTCAGGGTAGAAATAAGCGCTGTATTCTTTCGTAAGTAGGTGATCAATCTTTATTCTGCCGTACTTGTCGCGTATGCGATACCGATCACCCTTGCTGCCGACGGACTTGGTCGCCTTGTATATCGCACGCACGAAATGCATCGCGAAGGTCGGCTTGGGCTTCTACAGTTCGCCTGTGCATTGTGACCACCTGGAAATGCAGGTGTGTCCTCGCAAGGTTGATCACAAGGCAGACGCTCTCAATGCTCCCTTGTGCAGTGGTGCTAGCTGCAGTGTTATCGCGTTAGCAAGAAACGAATACAAAATCACTTTGTATTTTTCGTACAAAATTGAATATATTAGACCTCCCGTCACACATAAGATCTGACTCGTTCTTGTGATGCACGAAGTTTTTGTGAAAATACGTGGCAACTCACGCTTTTGATCATAGCCTGCATAGTACACATATCAGCTTCGCGAGATTTTATGCAGCCACTTTGAATAGGTAAACTTTGCCGTCTGACCATTCCAGTTAAATCTCGCCTTGTTATACGTGCGTATAGCATTCGTGAGTGCTTTTGTAGTGCATGAATTCCATAGCGTTTATTGCACGCAGGAAGTAGCGCTGGCTCGTGATTTGCGTTTCCAAACCTTAGCCTACACTGTGCCGCTTGTTTTTTACGCTCATTGATAGATGGCAGCACACTTCAAGCAATTTCTTTCTTGCCGGGTAACGGAGCGAAACGATCTCCGCAATGTCCGCACGGCGCACTCTTACACAAACGTGGTGAGCGACGCCGTGTGGGTGTTGCGCGTGGTGACTGATGCGTTGTTGGTGCTTCTCTGAATTTCTCAGACTATTTAGAGCAGCGATGTTCAACAAAACCTTCTTGACATCGTAGATTTTTTACTGGACGTAGGTGGTTGTCAACGTGCTAAAAGTGACAGCGACGATGAACGATCATCTGCTAGCTCACAAGGAGGGAGTTGCACTGCACATTCCGTCATGCGTTAGTGTTTTTTTATGCTTGTAAGTCACTTTGATTGCGTTTATCGTATAATATCCCTCAGCGAGCTTCAAATAAAAGCATACTTTTTCTTCTGCATTGAATGTATCCCAGTTAAAGAGGATATTACAAAGCGCCGCATGCCGCCACCACGCTGGAGCTAGACCAGCAAAGCGAAATGGTTAGAGAATTGAACTATGTAGTTACGACTACAGTCCACGCTAATTTTTTCTGCACTTCACCGGTGTCGTCTGAACGACCTTGTTGTTCGACAAATTTTCACAATGTTGACGTTGCGAAAGCGTACCCGTGTCCATATCTTTGTTTTGTAAAAGAATTTGTTCTTGGGCTAGTTGATAGGGCATTTCGAAAAGTGAGTTTGAGCGTGAAAACTTGACACGATCACTCACACACGCACACACCCATGCATCAAACACACACAGCGCCCACTTCCACCTCAGAAATGGGCGCTGTGTGTGTTTGATGCATGGGTGTGTGCGTGTTTGAGTGATCGTGTCAAGTTTTCGCACTGGAATTAACTTTTCGAAATATCTTTGTTTCGATCACGCTGATGAAACCTGCAACATCCGAGTGCAGGAAATTGCGCACTGCAATTCTGATCATGGCTGCAACACAAGCGCTACTTATTGAGAAGTTAAGTGCTTGTGTTCTGTTGAAGAAACAACTGCATGATGCTTACAGCGCAAGTAATGACGACGGCGTAATACGTTGGCAAGCCATCTCTAAGTTAAAAGTTTGGTCCTATGCAGCTGCGACGGCGCACTACTCGCTAGTGGCTTACTACTGCCACAAATCTGCTAGACAGGTTCGGCACAAATGATCTCGGAGTGCCGTTCGGTTCATACGTGAATTCAAGTTCGCGCAGTTTTCTGTATCAGGCACATGAATACGCAAAGCATCGAAATACACGGTGGATCAGCTGACACCACCACCCTTTGAACTGCGGCAAGAAATGACAAAGCGAACATTCAGCACTTCCGTTCAGTTCGGAAAGTACTTTGGTTCGATATACATCCTTCTGATGACCAAAAGTTCATCCGGTGAAAGTGGCACGACGAGTACGTCAGTGCAACATATCTTTTTTATGAGAGTTTATGGCTTGGTCATCCCTTCGCAGCCATCTTAGGTTGCGCGGCGCGCGCCTTATAGGCCGAGGGCATTGCGAGTTAGACCTCGTTGCTCTGTTGAGGGTCATTCAAAACACTTTGGGGTTGCTCGTAACGAGCTTAGTTGTAGTAGATCGCGCACTGTAAGTGCACCAGCCCGGGTTAGCGGGTCTTTCGCTAGCGTCGGAACTCTGTGAAGATTGGTCGCTGTCGCAGCTGACTTCTCCCGTCAATTGATTGCAAGCAGCCTGGCGACGGGCGATGGCGGCGACAGACTCACGTTCGCTCACTGCACTCGCACGTTTGTGGAAAAGGGCCGCATTACTGTCGGTTTCTTCGGCGCTCGCTCCATATCACCTGGGTGCTGTTCGTGGCGGCGGCCCAGCGTACGCTCACTCTCTTGTTCGAGGTTCGCTGGTAGAAGACGCTCCGCGTGCAACGCCTTGTTTGGTCTCGCGTTCACTTGCTCGAGCTCACTCAGAACTCGCCGACCTGTTGGCGCCATGGTGGCTCGCGGCGCCTCGGAGTTATGGCTGCTAAGGTCACTAAATGAAACAAGTTTCCAAGGCAGCGTCACTCATTCTTCTCGAGCCGTACTCCTGACTCTTTCAAATACCATTCCTTTTCTCAGCCATCCGCATCTGTAATTGGTGCATTCCTCGCACGTGATCCTGCAAATGGCTGGTGGTGTTATTTATTATTATGCAAAAGGTTCAAAACTAGTACGCATGCGCATATGGCTCCAGTCGGATTCTCGCCATGGCCAAAAACCAAATCGTTGCCAGCACATGAACTGAAGAGGAGGAGCGTATCAGTGGGCACTAAGGGGACCAAGATTGTTTCGCGGTGCTCGTTCAATGCAATATCTGTGTTGTTTAACAATTCTGCGTTGGCGTAAAACAACAAAAAACGGTTTCGATCTGTTCAACTTACCTCGTGCTTTCCGAGATGAAGCACACCGTGAAGTGTAGCTATGAAACATTTCAAGTGAATTCTTTTGTGCAACTGCGTTGACGTACGTCGACGCAGATCTGTGAAGAGAGTTCATTTCTCGGTTTTTATTCAATGCCAGTCGCACGCCTATTGCGCGTCTAGGACATGCCAGTTGGTACAAACTCTTGTTATTATGCACGTGTACAGAGCAGCTGGAGGGTGGAATCAACGCACCTTCAGAATAATTGCACGCTTGACCAGTTCACGCTTGAGCCAAAACGCGCTGCTTCAGGACACCTCACCAGTAAAACTTTCACTTTTCAGGGAGTTCCGAGCACCACACTAGAATCACCTGGCATCCCGATTGTCCAAATGGGCCATTTGAAAACAAAAACCGTCATCGCAGTGCTGCTGGTCAAGCGTTCGTACCAGTCTGGCCGTAGTTTTTTCTTTCGTGGGCACAAGCCAATCTTCTCGTCACAAAATCGCGATCTGTGGTCACTGACATGATCCAGCAAGAGGAGCGTTCACTTTGTCACAGCATGAACAGAACACATTTGGAGAAGTCGACTGAGGAGGAAAGGGAAAGGTGTCACTACCATGAAAACTGCTTTCATCTAGGGACCTTAGTGGCAGCGGCCGCCAAACTTAAGCTGTTGGGTTACGGGGATCAAAAGGTGTCTTTGACTATTAGTTACATTATGGTGAAATCATTTGCGTGTCATATTTTACACGTATGTTTATATATAACTTTCCACGTATTTGTCACATGGATGCTTAATCAGCCCCTGTCACGTGTGACTATTTTCACAATCTTATTGTCCAGCCGTGAGCACACACCATGCAGAAGGACGTGGCTGTGAGCGCTGGCGTCTGCAATACCTAACATTGCTTTCGTCGGATAAGCTTCAGAAGGACTGTACGAGATGTGAAGGTAAAATTATATTCGTGTCATATATTACACGTATGTTTTTATATCAACTTACACGTACTTTTCATGTGTGTACATCTTTACCTTCTGTCACGTGTGACGAACAATTTTTACAATCACATATTGTACAGCCGTTGGTGCATAACATGCAGAAGGCTGCGTGCGCTGGCGTCGTAAATGCCTGCCATTTATCGCGTCCGTCAGAAGATCTTCACAAGGACTATACGAGATGTGACAATAAGCATGGACGTCAGTTAATTTCCTCCTCCTCGACTAGCTTCAACACTAGCTAAGGAAGTAAGATGTTTGAGGTTCGGAATGGGTCCCCTCGATGACTCAAGTGCACGGTGGCAGCGCGAAGTAAGAGCCGTAGTCCGGTGAAGAGACGCTTTATTGAAGCCACAGGCTACTGCCCGAGTCCAAGCCCGAACCTCTGCTCTCATTTCAAATTCAAACATCCGCTTTTCAACCCTCGGTTGAAGAAAGCGTCATCTCAAAAAACCAATCACATGTTGGGACTTGGATCATCACAATCAATCACAGAAACGCCTTCATAACAAGGGCTAGATTGGTTAAAACCACGTTACCAAATAAAACACGCAAAGGGATAGGTTCTGCGCGTGTGACACTCTCTCCCATGCCAGGCCGTGCTGCCTCCGTCGGCCGACTTCCGTCGGCAGCCATTCTCACGCTCGAGCCCCATCAGTTCTCTCCTTAATTGTTGCTTCGTGGAAGCCTCCCTAAGAGCGGTGGGTACACCGTTGGGCTCCGCGCACTTACCAAGTGTGCATGCGACAGCGAAGCACCCCGACATCCTAACAGCACTCGGTAATGACGTACGGTGGGGGAGGTTACGCTCGTCTCCCTGCCACCACTATGTCTCTGTCAGCTAAGTCGTCACGTCCCCGCGTCATTCTCAATGGCACGCGGGCATGCCAACAATGGCTTAAACTGAGACGGTGGCACCTGACCTGCCTCTTACCAGACGCTTTTCCGAGTAAGCCTTCTCCTTCTAATCCAGAACGGGGGCGACCTTGACAGGTCCGCTCGTGAACCATGCGAACGAAGAAGTCTTCTTTCTTTTCCATGCTCGGATCTTCCGCGTTCGCCTTCGCGGAACTGATCAGCTTCGTTAGTTGACGGGACGGGAGCTGTCTACGCGCTCTGCATCAGCCGCATTATTTGCGCTACACGCAACACACCGATAATAGGTGCATTATACTAACTGACGTGTACCGTACATTTCACCATGAATTCACGTGAAGAATCGAGAAACTTCATGTGCATATATAAAAATAAAGATTTCATTGTGTAAGTTTTTTTTCTTTTGTTGTTGCAGTGACTGCGAAAGCCGTGACACACAGATTGCTAAAGAATTTTCCAGTGTTCTTTCCACACCATTAGTTGCTCACTGCACAGAAAAACGGAAAAAAAGTATTTGGCCTGCGAGAGAGTAAATAGAAACAATAATTTTTGAACTGGGGATAAAAAGTTCATTCGATTGGAGTATTTAAGTGTACCAACCACTCGTCTGGCGAGATGCAACTGTGACGACGCACGGTTGCCCGGTAAGGTGTAAATGTGGGGACTAACGGCTGCCCGATCAGCTTTGAATGTGAGGACTAAGTTTTCGTCTTTTGAGAAGATTTGTGGAAAGAACGGCTATCCACTACGATGTAAATGTGAATACTAAATGTTAGACCCAGGGCCGTTATTCTTTGAAGGGATTAATGGTGGGGGCAGCCTCATATTAGTTCCCAAAAGGACGAACAACGCACCATTTTAGCGCCCATTTGTCTAGAATGTGTGTACCTTTCACATTCATCTGAACTTCGACTCTGAGTAACAATTTCTGGTGTTACCAACTCAGAAACACGCTTTGATGTTGATGGATGCCGTAGTGGAGGTCTCGGGAAAATTTTGACTCTCTGGAGTTCTTCACCATTGTTACGCCTGAGAGCCAAGACCGAACATCATTGCCTCTGCAAATGCAATCTGTGTCAAAGCCAGTGAGCGAGCCCATCTGATACCTTCTCCTCAGCGATGTCATCTAGCCCAGTGGCGGTGGTGTGTGTGTGCAACACACGGCAAGCTCTCTCCATGCATGGGTCCGGTTCCAAACAGATGATGCATCGTCGCCATCCAGTCTGTTGAGTCTTAATCAATGCGTGGCAATCTCACTCGTCCTTGGATGCAACCCAGCGCAGCGGCTTCGGATTGAAGGATTATGATGCCACTCAGTGGTGGGTCCCGTTTGGACGATTCTGACATGACCAAGTGGCAGTTCCTCTTGAACGTTGCTGACGCAAGGAATCAACCTGTGGCCTATAAAAACGAAGCAGCGCTTTGCCAAGCAGCCGACGTATGCATCAGAGTGAAGACATCTCGGCTCTTCGAGTCCCTAAGCTGTCAACCCCTGTGCCGAATGTGTAACACATCTATTTCTACGCTGTACATAAATCTTGCTTTAACTCCCCATCGTCTTGTCCGCTCGTCTATCAGCTCTGCGCAGAAACAGTCACGAGCTGAGAACCACACGCTACCAAACGGCTGGTAACCTTAACGGCCAGTGACCTCGGCGCACTTCGCAACAGTTTCGGCAGGTGTGCGAGTCGTAACAGTGGTGGCAACGGTGAGTTTCGTAGCAGTGGCGCCTTCGGGACCATTTGGCATCACGCCTCGTAACATTGGTGGCAGCGGTGGGATCGGCCGGCGTCAGCGACGTCGATGCGGTGAGTGCCTGATGGCTTCCCCTCAGTTCTCCAGACAACTCTAGCACATGTTATAGTAGTTTAGAGAAAGGCATTAGTGAGTGAGGCTTGATTAACTAAAGTTAATGTGGAGGGTGTAAACACGGCACTGTTAAATATTGCTTCCACGTTTTGCTAGTCGACCTATAGCGGGTGTTGCAAATAGATTCCTAAAAGGGGCAAACAGCAAGAGGCTAGTGTGAACGATGAAGTACCTCAGGGTGAACGAAAAATGTGAGGAACTTGGTCTTACTTTGGGCCGTGCGAAACAAAAGCGAGCGATTCTTGAGATCATGAAGGTCGAAGGAGTGATGACCGAGGAATTCGAAGAGGCCTGGGCGGATATCAAAACACGCCGCCAGGAGACTGAAAAGCGTCGCAAACGCAAGCAAGCTGAATGGCGAAAACGCTGTGAGGAGGCCGAGAAACAGGAGTGCCTCGAGTTGAAATGAATAAAATTGGCAAACCTGATGTGTTCGCAGGCGCCCAGCGTAGCTTCTGCGACAGTTCAACTCGGTGGTCAGAGAGTTCGGGACCCACTGCCACCGTTCGTAGTAGGTGAGGCCATGGCGAAGTATCTCGTCTAGTTCGATCCCGTCTGTGAGCGAAATGCCTTGGAGCGGTCTTCTTGGACGCAGAACCTGGTAGCTCTTCTTCCCGGCGAAATGTTCTCGTGATAACGTGCTTCTCGAGGGAAGTGTTTAGGAGTTATGACGGTGTTAAGGTAGGGCTATCAGACGTTATAAGTTGTCACCTGAGGCTTTCCGGCAAAGGTTCTGGTACGCAATGAAGGGCAATGAGCCACACGTTGATTTCACGTTTCATCGTAAAGCCGATTTATTCGAATAGCTCAAGGGTGAAGGTGTTTATGATGATAGCGATAAAGTGGTAGAATGCATTGCATTAGAGCAAGTTACCACTGCATCGAAGATGATGTCAAGCTTTGGCTGCAGGACAAACTTGGTGAAGTGCAGCTTAGCATGGCCGTAGAGTTAGCTGAGAAGTACTATAGTCGCCGAAAGTTGCAAGATGAAAGAAAAGAGGGCGTTTCAAAGAAAACTGATCAACCGAAACCCAATCCACACCATAACTTTGGGAAGGATCAGTCTCTTACGAAGGACACTGTAGAGGAAAGGCAAACGCAAGCAGAGCAACTGAGTGGGGTTCCTAAACAACGCACTGATACCAAACGGGCGTTTGAATCACGGAAGCCACAAATCTGCTACAACTGCAAAAAGAAAGGGCACATTGCAGTAAACTATAAGCAAAAGCTTTCTTTCGCAACAATCCGAGAATCAGAAAAGAACATGCGGTTGTTACTGTCATATCTCCAGGAAATTAGTATGAATGGGAAAACATGTCGAGCACTGCGAGACTCAGTGACAACCATGGATGTTGTCCATCCTTCGTTTGTGTCTCCGGAACACTTTACAGGAGAATGCACATGGATCAGGCAAATCGCCGAGGAGCAGAGTGCTTGCTTACCAATCGCTACAATTGTCATTGAAGGCCCGTTCGGTAAGCTTCGCACAGAAGCAGCTGTGCTTGACCCGCTTTGCGATCGTTTTCCTTCACTTTTTTTTTCATTAACTCTAAGCAGCTTCTGAAAGAGCAGGGTAAATCGTTCTTCTCTATCTTAGCGTACATGGCTTTCACGCAATCGCAAGTGTGGAAGCTTTTGCAGGAACTTGATCTTTTTCAAGGTGATGAAACAACACCTGCAAAAGCTGTTGGTCTGTGTGACCTTGGCGGTGAGTCGAAGAAACCTCAGACAGAATATTCTCCGTGTGAGTCACTCGAGCAGTCACTCGAGCGGCCCGTCGCCGAAGTGACTGGTGCGGTCTCTGTCGGCGGATGAGATGCCGTTGGATGAGAGCGAGAGTGGTGCTACGCTATCGCCTGCAGCGGAAAGTTCGAGTGAGCTGTCAAGGGTAGATCGAGAAACGCCTATTTGAGAGCACCATGAGTACCTCTCGATTAAAGCCCTAATAGACAGCGTAAAGCTGGGAACAAAGAAAAAGAATGTTTCTTTTTTTAGAAAGGCAGGGCTCCTGTATTGGAGCTATACAAATGTGCATGGTCGCGAGTATCAGCAGCTTTTGGTGCCACTAAAGTATCATCGCCAACTGTTGGAAATGGCGCATGAAAATGCGTTCTCACGACATCTCGGCATAAAAAAGAGCAAGACAAGAATTTGCCTTCAGTTTTATTGGTCGACTAGCTGGAAAGATATCGAAGACTTTATACGCTCATGCGACACTTGTTAGAGAGCGGGAGATCCACAGACAAGTGGAAGGCACCCATGAAGCTTGTGCCAATTACCACAGGATCTTTCCGCGCCTAGTAAATAATATAGTCGGGCGATTGCCAAAGTGAACGCAAGGTGGCCGCTACTTCCTGACGGCCCTCTTTGTAGCCACTAAATTTCCAGAAGCGATGCCACCTCAGGAGCTCATTCCCCTCATGTCGTGGATACACTGCTAGCTATATTTTCACGCGTCGAATTTCCTTTTGAAACCCATTGCGTCAATAGTAGTGTCTTCACCAGCTGCCTTAACTCTACCTTTTTTGTATAAATGTGGAATAAAAGTAGCGCACAGCTTGATCCATCACCCCCAATCTAATCCGGTAGAGCGTATGCATTCCGTTCTCAAACGGATACTGAGAGCTCTTTGCTACGAGCAACAATGCGACTGAGAAGCATGTATTCCTTCCGCTATGTTCGCTTTGAAATCAGCTCTTCATGAAAGCACTGGTTTAAGGCCTGTAGAGCTTGTGTATGGCAGGGCTTTGAGAACACCATCGCCAATGCTACGCGAGTCCTGGGAGAGATTCAATGAGGACACTAATGTAGTTGCGTATTTTCTAGACCTCCTTTAGAGACTTGGAAAAACGATATATTTTGTCGAAACCCAACTCAGGACTGCACAAGTGTTGTCGAAGGAGTACTACGATAAATCGGGGAAGAAACGCACCTTTAAAGTGGGTTGTCAGGTAATGCTGCTGCGGCCATCGAAAAGGAACAAGCTTGAAGTTCGTTAGGAAGGGTCTTCCTAAGTATTATCGAAGCTTTCTGATACCAATTATGAAGTGAAATTAGTAAGGTGGCCTAACAAAATTTACCACAGTAACACAATGAAACCATACGTTCTACGTCAAGTGGTCGTAAATCTGCTTTTGAATGCTTCAGGGGAAGAAGAAGCAGAAATTTTGACTTCTAGTGATGTAATCGGAAAGGGATCCAATGTAATCTTGGAGAAGCTAACCGGCAGCCTAGGTTAAGTGAGCTTCGTAAGGAGGGCTTGAGTATTGTTTCCGAGTTTAAAGACGTGTTTTCGAACCGTACCGTAAACTTGACAGTGATTGAACATGATATCGAGCTAGCTTGAGAGAAGCCAATCCGTAGCAAGCTGTATCAATGTTCACCTGTGCAAAAGGAGATCGTAAAAGTGGAGATCGATAAAATGCTGCAGATGGTAGTCAACGTACTGGGCGAGAGTGACTATACATCGCGTCCAATATTGGTTGAAGTGCCGGGAATAGATCCAAGGCCACGCATCAAATATCGGCGTCTTAATGCCATATCTCGAGGTCAAACTTACCCGATACCAAATCTCGAGGAGAGGGTAGAAACTGTGTCACAGTCTGGTTATATTTACACGTTACACCTTGTTCAAGGGGATTGGCAAGTTACTCTCACGATGCGCGCTAGCCGCTATGCCACGTTCATTTCTCTATTCGGAACGTATCGTCCACTTAAGCTGAGCTTTGAGAGATGATTTAGACTCCAACAAAAATTTTGAAGAAACCTGACGTTTTGAAACCGACTTGGTTCCTTCCTCAGGGATGACTGCGGAGGCTACGTAGCAGCGGCGTCTTCAAAGCACTCGCGGGATGGATAATGACCCCCTTCTCTCTCTCGTTTTGCCGCGGAGCACAGTGTGTGTGTATGCTCTGGCGGAAGGGTTCCGAGAAGGTCGTTTATGCAATGGGCGGCCCTCTGTGTGTGCCACGACTCGATTAACAACCTTCTCCTCCAGTTCAGCTCACTTTTAAGGACGGCCGTCGCTTCGAAATTTATCTGGTGATCCAACTACTCAGCATGGTCGGCGACTGCGCTGCGCTCTTTGTAGAACTTCCGCACATCGTTTGCGTATTGCTTCAGTCATTCCGGTAGTTTTTGTCTCGCCACTATACGACGAGGGACACTCGGCGCACGGAATTTCGTAAACTACACCGGCGGCCCTGTCTATTGTTGACTGGTCTTTCAGGTGGAGGACGAGGCAGCCCAGCGTACACGAAGGCACTTGTGCGATGCGAACCCCTTCCTTCTTGAAGATCCGCACCAACATCTCGCTCGTTCCCTTGAACGTATGGAACCGGTTTGCGTTTCGGGGGCTGCAAATTAGGACCGATTCGGTTTTCTTATCCTCTGTTGCTCTGTGCGGCGGCTCGAAAGAAGTTTTTTTAGTATCCGTTTTTTCTTAGGTCCACAATGCCGCGGGCCTTTTCTTTCTTTCACTCTGCGTCATCAAAGCATAAGTTCTTTGCTCCCTCGAGTAGCGTGGTCACAACCGAGGCCTTGTGGCAGGCGGGGTGGGAAAAATCTGATTGAAGGTAGCGGCCAGTGTGCGTTGGCTTGTTATGAACGAAGAACACCAGGCCATAGTGCTTTCTCTCCACCTGGACTTCGAGAAAGGGCAGGTAGTGGCCGCTTTCACACTCGGTCGTGAATTGTATGGCTGGGTGCACGAAATTTAAGTGTTGTCTTAAGTTTTGAACTTGGAACGTCTTGATGGCGCAAAAGCAATCGACCATATAACGCAGAAAAAGCTTTGGTCGCGGCGAGAAGGAGCTGAATGCTTTCTCTTCTATTTACTCCATTGTCAGGTTTGCCATCGTGACGAAGATGGAACCTTCCGTCACGGTTCCACTGTTCTGTTTCAAAATAGCTCCTTTGTAGGTGAAGTACGTACTGGACAGGCAGAACTCCAGTAAATGGCAGAGCTCGTAAACCACCAAAAGAGTCCTTTCACTCAGGCCTGCGTCCTCCTCAAGTGCATAACGGGCAGCGGAGACAGTTAAGGAAACTTACGCGTTGGTGAACAAAGAAACGACGTCAAATGAGACCATGCCCTCGTCATCGCCGATGCTCACATCTGACGCTGGTTCCACAAAGTGCTTGGAGTTACGGAGATGAGTTGGTGTCCTCCGGGTTAGTGGGGCGAAGATTTGGTGTAGAAATTTTGAAAGGCCTCAGTATGGGGAAGAAAGGGAAATCTACAATTGGTCAAAGGGGGAGGTCAGGCTTTTTAATTTTTGGTAGTTCATAGAAACTTGTTGCGGATCCGTTAAGGCAGATTAGTCGCAGGTAAAGTGTTCTGCGATGCGGGTAATGCTTGAAAATTTTGGCGAGTAGCTTGTTTAGCTGTGTCTGGGTTTGCTTCGTTGTGTCCTTTACCAGCTGCGTGTTTGCGTTCTCTTCTAGAAGAGCTGAAACCTTCCGATTCCGATCGTAGTCCCCACTGTCCAACACCACCGTCGAATCGCCGTTGTCGGCGGGCAAGATGACAATGCTTCAATCCCATCGGAGATCCCGAAGTGCCTGGTTCTCCTCTGTGGTCAATTTTTATTTCCTTTGTAACGGTGATTTCGAAATGATGCCAATTGATTTCAGCCTAATTTCTTCAATGGCGCCCGGCCTCACGCTTTGGATGGCTTCCTCTACAGCCGCGTCAAATTTCGGTAGACGGAGCATCATCGACATGTTATCGCCATGTCTTTTTGCCAGGACGGAAGTTTCCTGATCAATGAGAGGATGAGATGAAAGATTGGTGACAAGCCCGAAATTTCGCCCCGCCGCGGTGGTCTAGTGGCCAAGGGGCTCGGCTGCTGACCCGCAGGTCACGGGTTGGAATCCCGGCTGCGGCGGCTGCATTTCTGATGGAGGCGGAAATGTTGTAGGCCCGTGTGCTCAGATTTGGGTGCACGTTAAAGAACCCCAGGTGGTCAAAATTTACGGAGCCCTCCACTACGGCATCTCTCATAATCATACGGTGGTTTTGGGACGTAAAACCTCACATATCAATCAATCAATCAAACCAAACCTGAAAATTTAGAAGATTTGGGTAGAACTCCAGTCCAACAAGTAGGAGAGTTTCTTATCCTATTGTTCCGGTGCTTTTTTACCGTCGATGCCGCAACGGAGTCCGCGAACTCGTCGACCGCAGACATCAACTCAGGGATGCGGTGCTTAAGTTGACACTTGGCGAACAACAGGTCCAATTCTTTTTTTTTTCCGTAGAGAGGCGTTAATTTTATAAAGGCGGGCGTGGATCAGTCGTTTTTCGGCCCTCATGACGACTTCCAAGCCTTCAGTGGTCGAGACAGGTCGTTTTAGGCGCAGGCTTTGAGAAACGACTTTCCTTTCTTGGCAGGTATGGCTGAAGTCGAGATGAGTCTTGAAGACTGAGATGCCTTCCTTAATGCGTATGTAGCGCTTGACGAGCTGCATTGTATCGTGTCCCAATTCTTGTCTGATTGACTTGAATGTAAACATTGGACAGAAGTCTGTCTGGTTGCGTATGAAACTGGGAGATGATTTGGACTCCAACCTGAAGTTTTCAAAAAAAACGACGTTTCTAAACTGACTTGGTTCCTTCCTCAGGCGTGACTGCAGAGGCTACATAGCAGTGGCGTTTTCAAAGCACTCACGGGATGGATAATTACCCCCCACCTCTCTCTCTCTCTCTCGTTTTTCAGTGGAGCGCAGTCCATGTGTATACACTGGGGGAAGAGTTCCGAGAGAGCGGTTGATGTTATGGGCTGTCCTCTGTATGTTCCACGACTCAAGTAACAACCTTCTCCTCCAGTTCGGTTCGCTTTCAAGGATGGCCGTCGCTTCGAAATTTATCTGGTGATCCAACGTCTAAGCCTGTTCGGTGACTGCGCTGCGCTCTTCGTCGAACTTCCGCACAACGTTTGTGTGTTGCTTCAGTCGTTCCGGTAGGTTTTTCGTCTCGCGGATGTACTACGAGGGGCACTCGGTGCACGGAATTTCGTAAACGACACCGAGGCTCTGTCTATTGTTGGCCGGTCTTCCAGAAGGGGGAGGAGGCGGCCAGCGTACACGAAGGCACGTGCGCGATGCAAACCCCTTTCTTCTTGAAGATCCGTGCCAACATCTCGCTCGTTCCCTGAACGTATGGAACTAGTACGCGTTTCGGGGGGCTGCCAATTAAGGTCGATTGGTGTTTTCGCATCCTCTGCTGCTCTGCGTGGCGGGTGGCAGCTCCAATGAAGTATTTTGGGTATCCGTTTTTTTTCTTCGGTACACAAGTACGCGGGCCTACATTTGCGCGGGTCTCAATTACCGTCAAAAAAAGATCTTGACCGGAGAGAAGAACCAGGCACTTTGGGAACTCCGACGAGATCAAATCATCGTCATCTTGCCCCCCGACAAGGGCAGTTCGACGGTGGCGTTGGACAGCGGTGACTACGATCGGAAACTCAACGAAGCAAACCCAGACACGGCTAAAGAAGCTACTCGCCGAAATTATCAAGCATTACCCGGATCTCACAACACTTTACCTGCAACTAATCTGCTGTAATGGATCCACACCGAGTTTCTATGGACAACCAAAAATTCATAATCCTGACGTCTCCATCTGACTGACCGTAGACTTCACTTCCTCCCCATGCCACGCCCTTTTAAGTTTTCTACACCGAATCCTCGCCCCCACTAACCTAGAAGACACCAACTCATGTCCATGACTCCAGCCACTTCGTGCAGCTAGCGTCGGATGTGAGCATCGGCGATTACGAGAGCATGGTCTCATTTGAGGTCGCTTCATTTTTCACCATTGTGCCAGTTCCCTTAGCTGTCTCCGCAGGCCGTTCTGTGCTTGAGGAGGGCGCAAGCCTGAATGAAAGGACTCCTTTGGTGGTTCACGAGCTCTGTCCTCTACTGGAGTTCTGCCTGTCCAGTACGTACTTCTCCTACAAAGGAGCTATTTTAAAGCAGAACAGTGATACCGCGATGGGAGCTTCCATCTCCGTTACGATGGCAAACCTGACCATGGAGTACATAGGAGAGAAAACACTCAGCTCCTTCTCGCCGTTACCCAAGCTTTTTCTGCGTTATATGAACGATTGCTTTTACGTCAATAAGACGTCTCAAATAGAAAACGTCAGACAACACCTACATTCCGTGCACCCAGCAATACAATTCACGACCGAGTGTGAAAGGAACCACTGCCTGCCCTGTCTCGACGTCCAGGTGGCAGGAAAACGCAACGGCCTGGAGTTCTCCGTTCATATAAAGTCCACGCACACTGGCCGCTACGTTCAATTCGATTCTTCCCACCTCACCTGCCACAAGGCCTCGGTTGTGACCACGCTACTCGAGGGAGCAAAGAACTTATGCTCTATTGACAGAGTGAAAGAAATAAGAGGGCCGCGTTATTGTGGACCTAAGAAAAAACGGATACACAAAAAACTTCATTCGAGCCACCACCCACCGCGCAGAGTAACAGAGGGTACCAAAACCCCAATCGACATTATTTGGCAGCCCCCCGAAACGCGTACCGGTTTCATACGTTCAGGGAACGAGCGAGATGTTGGCGCCGATCTTCAAGAAGGAAGGGGTTCGCATCGTGCAAGTGCCTTCGTGCACGCTGGGCTGTCTCCTCCTCCATCTGAGAGACCGGTCAACAATAGACAGGGCCCCCGGTGTAGTTTACAAAATTCCGTGAGCCGAGGGCCTCTCGTCGTATATCGGCAGGATGAAAAACCTACCGGAACGACTGAAGCAATTCGCAAACGATGTGCGGAAGTTCTACAAAGACCGCAGCGCAGTCGCCATGCTGAGACGTTGGATCGCCAGATGAATTTCGAAGCGACGGCCATCCTTGAAAGCCAGCCGAACTGGAGGAGAAGGTTGTTACTCGAGTCGTGGCACATACAGAAGACAGCCCATTACTTCAACCGCTCTCTCAGAACCTTTCCCCCAGTGTATACACACGCACTGTGCTCTGCGACAAAACGAGGGAGAGAGAGGGAGAAAGGGGTCATTATCCATCCCGCGGGTGCTTTGAAGACGCCGCTGCTACGTAGCCTCCGCAGTCACCCCTGAGGAAGGAACCAAGTCGGTTTCAAAACGTCGGGTTTCTTCAAAACTTCTGGTTGGAGTCTAAATGATCTCTCAGTTTCATACCCACCCAGACAGACGTCTGTCAACATTTACGTTCAAGCTGAGCATTGGATAGAAAAATGCGTCCTTTTGGTTTTCAGCCTTAATGGACTGCCTTCCTAATGACCTCTCCGAGTTGGCTCTACCGTATCTTGACGATGTCGCCACGTTCTCAAACAGCTCGGATGATTAGTCAAGCATTCACGAGTCGTACTCTACAGGTTGAAAGAAGCTGGTCTTACAGTGAAACCTCGTAAATGTCACCTAGGCTGCGGTGAGGTGTCTTACCTGGAACACGTTGGGGGGCATGACCAGCGTAGACCTTCATAAATTAAGGTAGCCGCCATCGTGAACTATCCACGACCAACAACAAAATCTGAAATGAGGGCATGTTCTTGGGCCTAGCTGGATACTACCATTATTACGTGCAAAAATACTCTAGCATTGCGAGCCCTCTAACTGACACACTTCGAAAGTCCAATCTGGTTAAAGTGGTGTGGGACTCAAAAAAAAAGAGAATGCGTTTTGCAAGCTGAAACAAGCCCTATACGAAAAGCCCGTTCTCATGCAAGGACTTTTTCATTCAAAGCGACGCAATTTTTTTATTTATTTATTTACAAATACTGCTGGCCAGAGGCCAAAGCAGGAGGGGCAAGATAATACAGTTGTCATACACATTTCAAAACAACATCAACAATAAAGAGAGTAAAAAGTGGAAAGCGTGACATATTTATACAAAAGCAACAAAAGGAAAGGAAAGAGTGGGGAGGGAAAAGAGGAAATAGTTGGAATAGTTAGAAAAAAGTTAGAATAGTTAGAAAAAAGTTATCGTGGTATGGGAGCTATATTGTGCCAGGAAGACAGCACTGGTAACGAAAAGCCAGTTCTGTATTGAAGTCGAAAACCGAGCTGCAGGGAAGAGGCATACAGTACCTCTGTAATGCACTTGCCTTGTTTGGGCCATTCAAAAGCTAGGCTGTTATGTCTTCGGTTTCTGGTTGGTGGTCGAAACAGACCACTGTCCTGTATTTTGGTTGAATAACATGTCGCCTAAATGTGGCCGGTTACTGAGCTAGATCATGATGCTCCAACAGCACAACATATACGTTAGCTACAAAAAAGGAAAGCTAAACGCTGATGAAGACGCATTGGGCCGTGCGTTTTAGTTAGTATCTTCTCTACTTTTAGGTCTTTTGCTGGTGAAAGAGAGCAGAACTTTTTCGTCATCATGGCCTTAGCTGAGTACTCTCGTCCATAGTGATCTCAAGGGGCTAACTTTATGTTGTATTCTATTTCATTACGTTGTTGTACGTGTAAAATTTTGAGTCTTTTTAGGAGTCTTGTGTCTCACATTTGGCTCTTGATGTAGAGGGAATGAAATTCCGACAGATGCTTAGCTAGGTATATGTAGGAGTATACTTTGTCTGGTATTCTGTCAGGTAACCGAAGGCGCTTGCTTTTTTCGTGTGTTGTCTGTTGTCGAACCGTTCTTGGCAAGTTGGCAAAACCATCGACAAGTACTGAGACCAAAAATCATCAGAAGAGACGAGCGAAGCTAGTAGACAAGTTTTGGCGACAAGCCAGTGGAGCTGCGATCTGCCCTCAAGAGTGGGATTTGTTCACGCAACTGAGCCTGGAGCTACATCCTTCCCCTGGCCCTGGAGTAGAACCTAGAGGGACCTGGCGAACGAGCGCGCCCGACACCCGAGCCACGTGGAAGCAGCTCGTCTTTCCGGCGCATTGTCTGACGGCGGGGGTGCTGTTTCGCCTGGCAGTCCCCACCAAACTTCATTGCCTCTGCAAAGGCAATCTGTGTCAAGGCCAGCGAGCGAGCTTGCCTGACGCCATCAACTCAACGACGTCATCAAGCGGCCGATGGAGGCGGAAATGTTGTAGGCCCGTGTACTCAGATTTGGGTGCACGTTAAAGAACCCCAGAAGGTCAAAATTTCCGGAGCCCTCCACTACGGCGTCTCTCATAATCATATGGTGGTTTTGGGACGTTAAACCCCACATATCAATCAATCATCAAGCGGTGGTACTGGTTTGTCTTGCGCAACGCACGGCAAGCTCTCTCAGCTCACAAGCCCGATAGCAGCCCGATGAAGCAACTGCCGCCTTCCCGACTGGCGAGTCTTACGCAATGCGTGGCTACATCACTCATCCTTGGGAGAAATTTAGCGCAATGGCTTCGGATTCGAGGATCATGACGTAACTCAGCGGCGGTTCCCATTGAAGGATTCTGACGCGAACTCCCTACTGAAACGTTCCGTATTCGATGTCCAATAATTCCGTATGTTTCCGTAAGAATCTTACGGAAATATATGGAAAATATATAGGAAATATATGTATTCTTTATGGAAACATATGGAATTATTGGACTCGCATACGGAACATTTCAGTAGGGCTGGCAGCTCTTTTGATTAGACGTGGATGACGTAAAGGATAACCTGGCGCATATAAAGAACCATGCGGCGCTTCGCCAAGCAGCCGACCTACGCTTCAGAAAGAAGCGGACCTATGCGTCAGAGAGAAGCCAACCTATGCGTCAGAGAGAAGCCTACAAATGCGTGAAAAAAGACATCTCGGCTCTTCCAGTCTCTAAGCTGTCGGCCCCAGTGCCAAATTTGTAGCGCCACTATTACTATGCTGTACCCCTTGCCTTGACTAACCGCCGTCTTTTCCGCTCGTCTATCAGCTCTGCGAAGAAACAGTCGCGAGCTGAGAAACACACACAATTAAATAGCTAGTGACCTTGGCAACGGCGAGTTTCGGAGCAGTGGCGCATTCGGGACCAAGTTGGCGTCACGCTTCGCAGCACCATGCACTCACATCACACAGTACACATGCCTCGACCACGTTTGCCTCTAGCAAAAATGTGACCGCCACGGCTGGAATCGATTCCGCCACATTCGATTCAGCAGTTGGGCACTTTAATTACAGATTCACTGCGGCGTACCTGCACTCTCATTCTAAATGTGCGTGCAGGGCAGAGCAACACGTACGTACCTGTGCCTTGGTCCACCTGGTCTCCCGGTGCCGTCCATGCCAGAGTGATGAGCCATCCGTGGCCAGTGCGGCTTACACCTTCCACACTCAGATCTCGCACCATTGAAGGGGGGTAGGCAAGGTGGCCATCGATAGCTCCCACCCACAGTGAGCCGGCATCAGAAAATCGGAAGAAACTGCCGTTTCCTGCTCCTGCACAACAAGAGTGGAAGTTATCTTGCGAGAATCCAGATTTCTGTTTTTACAGACGCGTTGTGGGTAGGCGGCGAACGGTACAGCTATTCGTATTCGTCGTCCTGTGTAAAAAACACCACCTTCGTTCGCTACAACAAACTGTAGTCAATGTAGGTGTGGTCTGCTCTGATTATAAGAGAAACGCGTGCAGCTGCTGCCACGCCTAAAAGCACACGTTCATTGCGAAGCCACGCAGACAGAGAATACAATAGATATAGCATATCTTTGCTTATAGGGGCCTTGTAAAGCTTAAAAAAATAGCTGCTGACTGCATAACTCCTAGTTCTTCTCTCCAGAACTATTGTGAGCGAAAATGACACCGGAAGGTTGCCTCCATGTTATTGGATAAATGTAACGTCAAATATTTTCGCGAGATTGCATCAAATTGGGAATTACTATTAGATTTCCTTTTTTACCATAGCTTTTCACTGAAGGCAGATGAGGAGAAACAACTCTGAATTTTTCAGCCTAAAAACTGCAACGTTTGGTAAAAAAAAGCGCGGTACACCATGGTGCTGGCGGGGTGCCCCACCCCGGTGTTCTAGTAGCTAAGGTACTCGGCTGCTGACCCGCAGGTCGCGGGTTCAAATCCCGGCTGCGGCGGCTCCATTTCCGGTGGAGGCGGAAATGTTGTAGGCCCGTGTGCTCAGATTTGGGTGCACTTTAAAGAACCCCAAGTGGTCCAAGTGCCTGGCGCTAGTGTCTAATATCTGGCGGCTAGTGTCTAGGCAGGATCCCTACGCGGCGCTTGTACCTCCATGGGAACTATGGTAAGTACAGTCTACGGATCTGCTTCGGATGGATTACCTTCTTGAGATTCGCGATGCTCGTTTTTCCAAAGTAAAACAAAGTGATATGAAGGTATACATTGTTAATAAATGTTTCACTCTTTTGTACGTAAATCTTGTTGCAAAAAGTTTCCGTGACCATGAGGTAGAAGTGAAACCTGCAAAATTTTGACCACCAGGGCATGCATTGCTCTGCCGTTGCGTTCTAGATTTAGCGACAAGGTATATTGAGTTATTTTTTACAGCCCTTAAACGTATTTACTTTACCCTGGAAAATATGCATTGTGTTTTTATGAAGATAAAAGTACAGTATTACAAGAGGAACACTTTACATTTCGTTTGATGTGATGCCTGGTGAGTCTGTTTAACTAGTCTGTCCCCAACGCACCTCTCGTTTTGTTGCGACGTTGTGTCAGAGGAGCGTGACGGTGCGTCTATTTTGTTTTACCATCGTTTCGCAGTCGATTTATATTAGTTTTGCCATCCCGCGCTTACGACAAAAACGTGAACTTGACGCGACATTCTGCACTGGCATAAGACGCTGCATCAATGCACAGCGGTGAGTGGACGGCGCTTAGCTAAAGTTGTCAAATACGTCTGCGAAAGCTCCAAAGGCGCAGCGAATTTCAGACCTATACTCGGCGACAAATTTATGTGGCAACCAAGCGACGTGTCCTTGTTCTCTCACTCGTTTCATAATTGTTTCTTGCCCTGCACTACACTATGATTTCTGTGGCAGCACAGCGAAGGCTACGACGTCCAAGCACGCCCTTTTTCACTGCGCTTCTACATGTAGTCCACGAACGCTAGCTTTTGTATACTGCGTAGCATAATAGAAAATATAAAAAATATAACTAATATGTTCAACATTGTTCGCATTGTGAGGAATAAGATGGACACATGCGAAAGCACATTGCCATCGCCGGGCCCGCTCGGCTGTTCGTTCCCTGGCTACCCTTTGCCTGCTGCTGCTGCTGCTGCTGCTGCTGCTGCTGCTGCTGCTGCTGCTGCTGCTGCTGCTGCTGCTGCTGCTGCTGCTGCTGCTGCTGCTGCTGCTGCTGCTGCTGCTGCTGCTGCTGCTGCTGCTGCTGCTGCTGCTGCTGCTGCTGCTGCTGCTGCTGCTGCTGCTGCTGCTGCTGCTGCTGCTGCTGCTGCTGCTGCTGCTGCTGCTGCTGCTGCTGCTGCTGCTGCTGCTGCTGCTGCTGCTGCTGCTGCTGCTGCTGCTGCTGCTGCTGCTGCTGCTGCTGCTGCTGCTGCTGCTGCTGCTGCTGCTGCTGCTGCTGCTGCTGCTGCTGCTGCTGCTGCTGCTGCTGCTGCTGCTGCTGCTGCTGCTGCTGCTGCTGCTGCTGCTGCTGCTGCTGCTGCTGCTGCTGCTGCTGCTGCTGCTGCTGCTGCTGCTGCTGCTGCTGCTGCTGCTGCTGCTGCTGCTGCTGCTGCTGCTGCTGCTGCTGCTGCTGCTGCTGCTGCTGCTGCTGCTGCTGCTGCTGCTGCTGCTGCTGCTGCTGCTGCTGCTGCTGCTGCTGCTGCTGCTGCTGCTGCTGCTGCTGCTGCTGCTGCTGCTGCTGCTGCTGCTGCTGCTGCTGCTGCTGCTGCTGCTGCTGCTGCTGCTGCTGCTGCTGCTGCTGCTGCTGCTGCTGCTGCTGCTGCTGCTGCTGCTGCTGCTGCTGCTGCTGCTGCTGCTGCTGCTGCTGCTGCTGCTGCTGCTGCTGCTGCTGCTGCTGCTGCTGCTGCTGCTGCTGCTGCTGCTGCTGCTGCTGCTGCTGCTGCTGCTGCTGCTGCTGCTGCTGCTGCTGCTGCTGCTGCTGCTGCTGCTGCTGCTGCTGCTGCTGCTGCTGCTGCTGCTGCTGCTGCTGCTGCTGCTGCTGCTGCTGCTGCTGCTGCTGCTGCTGCTGCTGCTGCTGCTGCTGCTGCTGCTGCTGCTGCTGCTGCTGCTGCTGCTGCTGCTGCTGCTGCTGCTGCTGCTGCTGCTGCTGCTGCTGCTGCTGCTGCTGCTGCTGCTGCTGCTGCTGCTGCTGCTGCTGCTGCTGCTGCTGCTGCTGCTGCTGCTGCTGCTGCTGCTGCTGCTGCTGCTGCTGCTGCTGCTGCTGCTGCTGCTGCTGCTGCTGCTGCTGCTGCTGCTGCTGCTGCTGCTGCTGCTGCTGCTGCTGCTGCTGCTGCTGCTGCTGCTGCTGCTGCTGCTGCTGCTGCTGCTGCTGCTGCTGCTGCTGCTGCTGCTGCTGCTGCTGCTGCTGCTGCTGCTGCTGCTGCTGCTGCTGCTGCTGCTGCTGCTGCTGCTGCTGCTGCTGCTGCTGCTGCTGCTGCTGCTGCTGCTGCTGCTGCTGCTGCTGCTGCTGCTGCTGCTGCTGCTGCTGCTGCTGCTGCTGCTGCTGCTGCTGCTGCTGCTATCTTCCCGGTCGCTGTGAACCTCAATAAACCCCCGTGACAAGTGGTGGAAGTGCTGGGTCGTGCCAACCTGAAACTTCGCCGCCGGAAACTCAAGCCAGCCTCTGCAATGCCAGATGAAGCACCAAATCAACCACAGCCACAACCTGCTGTCTTGGTGCCCACATTGCGTCAACGCGACCCACCAATCTTCAGCGGTAGAGAAGAGGAGGATATTGAAAACAGGCTCGCCGAATACGAACGGGTAAGCGTGATCAACCGCTTGCATGACGCTGCGAAGCTCAGCTATGTGTCATTTTCTTTGAGTGGCGTCGCCAGTGTGTGGCATCGAAACCACCAGCACGACTTCCCAACGTGGGCTGCTTTCAAAACGCACGTAACGGAAGTATTCGGGCGCCCCGCTGTTCGCAAGCTTCGAGCCAAGCAACGTTTGCGTGACCGCGCGCAGCAGAATGGTGAAACATTCACCAGCTACATTGAAGACGTTGTCGACCTGTGTAAGCGCGTTGATGTCGCAATGGCCGATGCCATTGCGACATCAACGCGTATTTTGAAAGGGATTGAAGACGACGCCTTTGAGATGCTGTTGGCAAAGAACCCGTCAGCAGTGTCTGAACTTGTCAGTCTTTGCCAAAGTTTTGATGAGCTGCGAAAACAACGCACAGCCACGCGCAGCTGACATCCACAGTCGACTTTAATATCGGGATTGGCTGTTGCTCCTGAGAACTCATCGCTGCTGCTACAGATTAAGGATTTCATTTGTGAAGAGGTCACTCGCCAGCTTTTGCTGATGCCGCTTGTTCACGACCAGTCGAATTCTCCGTTGGCGCCCCCTCTCCAAAACATCATCAGGGACCAGGTCGCCGAAGAGGTCTCACCTTCGCTCCATCAGGCTCCGACTGCTGCTCCCCTGACGTACGCCACAGTCACTTCCAGGCCTGTGATGCAATGTTACAGCCCTCGTAGTCCACCTATTCGCCCGCAAGTATCACCGCCCGCCCACCCAGTCGTACAGTACGCACGAGCCGACGACCCTTGGCGCACGCCAGACAACCGCCCCATTTGTTTTCATTGTGGCCTAGTTGGACATGTGGCCCATTACTGTCGCTTTCGTGCACCACCTAACTCTAACAGTGTGCGTCCACCGTGGGCTACGTAAGCGCCACGTCGACCCCGCCACAGTTATTCAGACAACTACGAATCTGATCCTACCTCACGGACCTCACCCTCCTCTCGCCGCTCACCTTCTCCTCGCCGCCACTCCCTTTTCCCCATGCAGTGACGGCGGAGCCCTGTGCTCCAGGAAATCTAAGTGGCGCAGTTCAGAAGGGGAGAACTGCGGTTCCGGCGAATTGCACAAGGCCTCAAATTTCTCCCCGAAACGTTATTGAAGTCGCTATAGAAGGAACATAGACGCTAGCCCTAGTCGACAACGGCGCTGCCCTTTCAGCGATTGATGCCCGCATTGGCCGCCATATCGGAAAAGTCACGACGCCTGTTTCTCAACTATCCCTTCGTACAGCCAATGCGCAGCACGTCGAGCCATCCGGTGCCTGCACAGCCCGTGTCGTCTTGCAGGATGTTCTTTATGTGGTCGAATTCATTGTGCTACCATCTTGTTGTCAAGACGTCCAATTGGGGTGGGATTTCCTCTCTACACATAGTGCGATCATCAATTGCTCCTGCGCTGAACTCGAGTTGTTCCCACTTTCGACAGATGTCATCGATGACAAGGACACATGTCGCAAAATCACAGTTTGTGACGACACCACTGTGTTTGCCCAGTATACTGTTCTTTTCTCCATCTCTTGCGATTCTGAAGACGGCGGCTCAGTGCTTTTCGCACCATCTGCACTTCTAGTTCACCGCCGATCACTGCCATGGCCATTGGCCGTTCTCGAGTTCCATTCAGGCGCCTCTGTGACGTACATCACTGTTCCATCGCCCGAGCCATTCACTTTGCGACGCCGGGAAGCCCTCGGCAAAGCCGAGCCGCTGGCGTCATCCTCAATATTCGAGACCATGGACGACCCCACTGATATGGCCACCCTCGAGACATCAACTCCTCGGCCACTACCGCGATCGTTTACACCAGCTATAGCCAGCGACCTTACAATGACACAACGATACCAACTTCTTCGCTTGCTGGACGATTTCTCTTCGTCTTTTGACTGCCAAAACGCGCCTAGTCGTCAGCATCCTTGCCGAGTATCAGCGAGTGAGAGGCGCCTTATCGATGACCAGGTGAATGACATGCTAAAACGTGGTGTCATTCAACCTTCCAGCAGTCTTTGGGCATCACCTGTCGTCCTTGTTCGGAAGAAAGATGGCACAAAACGATTTTGCGTTGATTATCGCTGGCTTAACAAGATTACCCGCAAGGATGTGTACCGTTGCCACGAATTGATGACGCACTCGACTGCTTGCAAGGAGTGGAGCTCTTTTCTTCCTTGGATCTCCGCTCTGGCTACTGGCAAGTGCCCGTGGATGAAACTGACCGCTCTAAAACCGTGTTTGTAACACCAGATGGATTATACGAATTCTCTGTAACGCCATTCGGTCTCTGTAACGTGCCCATCACCTTCGAACGCATGATGGACGGCATCTTACGCTACTTGAAGTGGCGCACTTGCCTCTGCTATTTGGATGATACTGTCATCTTTGCGCCAAATTTACCGACCCATCTACAACAGTTGCATCAAATTTTGACCTGTGTCCGAAATGCCGGTCTCCAGCTTAACTTGAAAAAGGGCTCATTAGCCGCTAGAAAACTTACTATACTAGGCCACGTCATCTCCAAAAAAGGCATTCTTCCCGATGCTGCTAAACTACAACCTGTATCCGAGTTCCCGAAGCCTACTAACCTCAAAGCACTGCGCACCTTTATTGGCCTATGCTCATATTTTCAGTGCTTCATTCGTATTTCGCTACTGCCATCGCACCTCTCAATGCACTCCTCCAAGGCGACAACGAACTACCTGGTCAGAAGCTTGTGACGATGCATTTACGACACTTCAAAGCTTGCTTACGTCGCCACCAATTTTGCGTCACTTCGCTTAAGCCCACGCACAGAAATTCATACTGATGCTATTGGTGTTAGCCTTGGTGCTGTGCTCGCACAACGTGACGATGCCAACGCCGAATACGTGGTTGCATATGCCAGTCGTGCACTCACAAAACCTGAGACCACTTACATGGTAACCGAAAAAGAGTGCCTGCCCATCATATGGGCTCTACAGAAGTTTCGCTCCTATCTTTACGGTCGTCCTTTTGACGTCGTAACAAACCACCACGCTCTGTGTTTGTTGTCAAACCGTCAAACCTCAAGAACGCGTCAGGTCGCCTTGCTCGGTGGGCCCTCCGACTGCAGGAATACTACATCCCGGTCGTATATCGTTCTGGCCAACAACACTCTGATGATGACACCCTGTCACGCTTCCCACTCATTTCAGACGCCAGCCCACTCATTTCAGACGCCAGCGCATCTAGTCACAATCACGATGTTTCGCCACCCGACATCTTGGACATGGCCTCGGAGCAACGAAATGACCCTTGGATCGCCACAATTCTAAACTTTTTGTCAAGCCCCTGACCACCCTGGCTCCACGAGCACTACGCCGCTAAGTGCAGCATTACGCTAACCGCGATAGTCTTTTATACCGCCGTAACTACGAGAACGATGGTCGCACATGGTTATTGGTCGTGCCCCGCCATCTTCGTCGAAATATTTGCTCTGCTTTCCACAATGACCCGCAGTGTAGCCACGGTGGCGTGTTCAAGACGTACACCCGCCTTCGCATACGCTGTTATTGGCACGGAATGTACCGCTTCGTGTCCAAATACGTCCGCTCATGCCTCGCCTGCCAACGACGCAAACCAGTCTTGCACCTCTCCACAGCACCTCTCCAGCCGCTTCCCTGCCCAGCCCACCCCTTTTATCGCGTTGGCATTGACTTGTACGGACCTCTTCCATGCATTGGTGCTGGCAACCGCTGGATCGTCGTCGCCGTGGATCACTTCACAAGATACGCCGAAACCGCTGCATTACCTTCCGCAACAGCCAAGGACGTTTCCTCATTTATCCTAGACAGCGTTGTTCTCCGCCGTGGCGCCCCTCGTGAACTGCTCAGTGATTGCGGCCGTGTATTTCTCTCAGACATGTTGCAATCACTCCTATCCGAATGCAAAATTATTCACCGCACCACTACCGCATATCACCCGCAGAGAAACGGATTAACGGAACGATTTAACCAAACTCTGGGTGACGTGTTGTCCATGTACGTTGCGTCAGACCACTGCAAGCGAGATCTTAATCTTCCATTTGTCACATTCACCTTTAACACTGCCTCCCAAGCCATCACTAGATTTTCACCATTCTTCTTCCTATACTGCCGTGAACCCACTAGCTCCATTGATAAGATTCTGCCATATCATCCAGACGTTGACAACTACCAGCCCGTGTCTGTGGTGGCTCACCACGCCGAAAAATGCCGACAACTGGCCCGTTCTTTCACCTATGACCAACAGTGTCGCCAAAAACAGCGTCACGACTCCGACATCCCTCCTGACTCTTTCACCGTCGACTCTATTGTGTAGCTTTGGGTCCCGCCAGTTCCTGCTCCCCGCCTTTCGTCTAAGCTTCTTCCGAAGTAGCACGGACCCTACCGCGTGGTTGCGCAGACCTCTCCTGTTAATTATGTGGTTGAACCCGTTACGCCATCTTCCGACCTTCGTCGTCGGGGGCGAGAAACAGTCCACATTAACCCTGTCAAGCCGTATTATGACCCTCTGACCTCTCTCTAGGTTGTCAGGATGGCTACCTCTCGATACCGGGGGTAATTGTGAGGAAGAAGATGGACACATGCGAAAACACATTGCCATCGCCGGGCTCGCTCAGCTGTTCGTTTCCTGGCTACGCTTTGCCTGCTGCTGCTGCTATCTTCCCGGTCACTGTGAACCTCAATAAACCCCCGCAACAGCATTTATATCATAAAAGATCACCCGTGTAGGTTTTCGTTTTTTGCTTTTTCTAGTTTTCTGGTTCCCTTTCACCTTTTCCCTGCCCCGGTAAACAAAGATGGCGTCGCTCGGTTGCAGCAAGTTAACATTTTGTGAGTGAGCATGAGTGCGTGTTCGTTAGGTGTATTCGTCGAGCAGAAAAAAACGAAGGCAGCAGTGCGTCGTTAAACATTTTGTTTTACGCATATGTAATCGCCGAGAATATGTGTGCAATTGAAGTCATCCGCAAAAGTGGGACTTTGCTCACTGTAGCCACATTGAAAGTGACACCGGTGACCTGCAATCTTGAGCAACACCCGCTGCTTGGAAGAAAAAGTGCGATTGGAAAGTGTATGAAAAACTAATAAGCCTTTTCTTTAATTGTGGTGCATACGTGGCTGGTGTTTTGGCTGTCTACTATTGTTGGTAAAATAACGCTGAAGATTGCGTATTTTAAACCGCTCCCGTCCCCGCCCACGGAGGGAATGATTTCTTGCGGTTTGCCTGGGTAACCGGCGCGTTCATGTATATTACCTTGTTGACTGTGCGAAAACTGCGTTCTTGGCAGAGTTAAGATTGCGTTTCGCCCACTTCGATTTACGAACGCCAGACACCCACTCTTAACCGATCGGTGCCACGATATATGCTTCCCATCATTGCCTTCGCGTCCGATAAAAAAAATAACGAGAGCGTCTGCAGAAAGTGGTTGCCTCTCTAACAGAAGAAAAACATTAATGTCGATCGAGTATGCAATAAAATTTAGGAAATGGTTTCTTGGCTTTGCATTGTTCCAATCGTCCAGTACTCTGTACCTTTTTTTCCCTGAAATTTATCCTAAGGCCTCAGAGAAGCTTCGTGTTCTTTCCCTTGAAAGCATGAATATTTTATCTATTTCTTCCCAAATAATTGTACGATTTATTGTATGGTGGTCGTGTGCAATAGAACATGTTGATTGCACTTGCGAAATCAAAACCGAATTTGCACAAAAACAGACAACTTGGCGTAGTTACACATGTGCAGAATCTCCGCCCCCGTACACTCTAAGCCGAAATTCGGCAAAGTTGACCTAACTGTAGTCGTTAAACCAGCGAACGAGCGGTTCGTCCAACAGGAACTAAATGCGTGACAGTGCGTGTCGTGCGCAAACGCCCAGCAATTAAGGGACCAACGGGGAGGGTTAGTGCGCCGCTATCGCCTTCTGTCGATGCAGCACTGAAAAGCTTGGTGCGCTCGACGATCACGAAAATGAGTTATAATGACTATACGCCACTGTGAAAGCGAATAGAAAATGTCATAAAAGGCAAGTACAACATGCAGTCATTCCACACGGCGAACGCCCTCGCGTTTCCATCATGTCGGCAAAGGTGGGCCAAACCCAATTGAAAGTTGCCAAACACGGGCAATGCGAATAACTCGCTTCACTGTGCTTAATTAGTATGAACTACGAAGAACACTGACAACGCTAATAAAAGTAGGCTGTTTGTTAGCAGTCGTGTACTCGCACGGTCACTGGCCACTACTTCAAAGAGATATAAATAAAAAGTAGGCTTTGTACGTCATCGGTATCAAGCTGGCTGGCAGTGTCAGTGCATTGCCGGCACGTGCGAAGGAAACGTCGCATACAATTTTTTTCAAAGAAAAAAATGTCTCCTGCATGAATAGTTCAGATAAACCTATGTATTTTTCTCCATGCGACAATTGTTGTCAAACACACAGCGTGAAGGCGATCGCGGATACGACTAAACTTGCGGCCGGCGGTGCACATCGAGCGACTTACCCGCACGATGAAAGAACCGTGCCTGCGAACGATCTCACCCCTGTGTATACAGATATCTACATCGCTCCGTAAGACAACGAGAACATGGACACCTACATATTTTTCATTTGTGACTATAAAATAATGATGAAAATTCCACACGAGCCGCATGCTGCGATCACCGGTGGTCGTTTAGCCGTACCCCTCAAAATCCTAGTGACGCCGTCAGCAAGCTGGCACAGTATGGCATCGGTGGGGTGCCTGGCTGCTTCGCTGGCTTTCCTGCATGAGCGCTGATGCTATGTTTGTGTTTGCGGACTCGTGCACCAGCACTGCGAATGCTGCTTCCGTCAACATGATTGAATGCCAGCTAATAATTCGTATTCTCTGACTGGAGGGATCTTTAAGAATAGATGGATAGATAATAATTTACCGGTGCGCTTTTGTGCTACCAATTAGACCATGTAAATTTCCACGCTACGATGTTAATGTTAATAGTTTTTTTGAGCCGAGTAAAAGTCGCCAACTTGCACTACATGGGAGGTCAAACTACTGTGCTATATATATCCTATAGTTCGATCTCTGTAGTGTAGCACGGGTGGTCAGTGCTTGCGGTGTTTACTTTGAAACATTAGTGCGTATATATACATATGTGTGTGTGTGTTGCATGACCAAGTGCAGTGTCGTCATTTTTTGTTAATTGTCCAGGCGGTTCAACTGTAAGTCCTACTGAAGCATTCTGCTAGGACCAACATTAAAACCAATGTGGATTAAGTGCTAGGGGGTAACAGGTGAAACGTTGCAGTTGCTCCCGCAGTTAGTCCAAAGTTAGTTCAAATTCTATTGCAGCCCATTTCGTCCCCTAAAGAACCTACGGCATACCCAACTTTTCTCCTTTTTGGCTTAGAGTGTAGCTTTGTCTGTGCTGCCACAGGAAGCTGTGGCCGAGTATAGAGGTGTTAAGCCTCTTTAAATAACAAAGGCACTCGCTGCTTCAGTGCTCTTTACCGCATCCCACTACCCGTGCTGCGCGACAAATGAATCTGAAACAGGAAGAAAAGATTCGCAGGCAGTTTGCTAGTTAACACAATCCAATCCGAAGCCTGTACTTCCTATTATTCCCAGGGGGGTACACAATTACAACGCCAGATTCTTCTCTAGGTATAACTGTATGAAACTCTATATAGTTGCACATAACGGGCAATATGTCATGCGATCTTCCTGTACGGCAGAGCTTTCAGTTCATTTCATTGAGCAGCCTTTTGACGTCACTGGGCGACGAAAATACGGCCATGTGAGCCCGCTAAAATTGAGTTTGGGTAGACATTCAATTCGTTGTATTTTGATATCTCTACGCGGAATAAATTTGCGCTGCGTGCCCCAATCACTGCCGTGCTTGTGACACCTAAATCTCTTAAACCTTCAGCGTACGAAATCAGCAAGAAAAACGTGTAAAACTATGAAGTCGCGAAAAGTGTTAGAGGGACCCTTTAAGCATGCATGGTGACACAATAGTATAAATCTGCAGCTGAAGGCAAGTTCGACAGGCTTCCTTGGTTTAGGCTTGACTTACGCTAACATGCTATAAATATTTGACGTTTTCGGTTGACGAAAAAGACGCTGAAATTACAGGCAATTAACTTTTACGCGTGCGCCCTAAGTAGAGTGCATCACCAAGCTGAGCGTCTGCCCACCATACCAGGAACACGCCTTTTTATAGATAATACACACCGTGCGCGTGAACGAGCAAAAGCTCAATACTGGCTTCCATATTTCCAACGCTAATTTAGGGTACAACTTCGTAGACTGTTGCCTTGGACTGGTGTGGTGGAGCTCGTGTTATTTAGTATATTCTAATTTGCATGCTCACCACTATATAATGGTTGACCACTGATACTGCTCCCGTATAGAGTCAATGCGCAAATTTTGAGATTGTAAAGTGCCTTCGAATCATTCAATTCTCAATTTACTTGAACTTTTTCCGCTGAAACATGACGACTAATTGCATGTCCGTAGAGGTGTGCCTGCATGTGTTTATTGGGAAAATCCACTGCTTTGCCACCCTGTTGCAATGATGTAGTGGCTACAGTACTAAGCTGCTTACCCACAGTTCACGAAATCTAATCCCGGCTGCGGTGGCTGCATTTTAAAGGAAGGCGAAAGTGCTGTGAGCCCTTGTGCTCATATTTCGGTGCTCGTTTAAGAACCCTAGGTGATCGAAATCTCCGAAGCCCTCCACTACGGCGCCTCTCACAATCATATGGTGGTATTAGGACGTTAAACTTCACATATCAATCAATCGTCTGCATTGCGGGATTGCACAGTTTTGAGTATGCAATGTAGAAGATGCAGCAGAAATTAGCCTACAAGATGCAAGGTCTGCTGTATTGAGGTCACCAAATTAACCCACATGCCCTGTGATTGTACTAAAGATTCGCAAGACTCCTGAACGCTTGCACCGTGGTGGAGCGTTGCCTCGCGTAGCCCTAACATCGGCGACCAACCTTGCGCTGTCCATCAGGCTCGCGAGGCGGCGGTGAGGCAAGGCCTTGACGTCTTCAAACGGCAGGCAAAAATCCAGGTAGGCAGAAGCTCTGCTCAACTATTAGTCTAGCGGAGCTTGTTACCAACCGACCAAGTTGTTTCCAACCAACCAACTAAACGTAGTGGTACTTTTGTTTGTATGACCAATTGTTCTAAAAGACGCCTACAAATTTAGCTCGCAAAAGGGGACCAAATGTGTCAGTAGCACTGTTTGTTTAGAAAAAGATCTTTCATGGTTTTTTTTCTCACAAGTGATAACCTATAAATTTTTACTTATACATCTTCGAAAACGTTAAGCACATCTTGCAGCATCATATACAATACGCGTGTATTTTGCGTTTCTTATTTTTTCGAATTTGTGCCTTCTGACAAAAGACAACGATTGATGCCATAGCGACCCACATGATTAAGCTACGTGCTCAATATCCAAAGCTCAGTTATCACTTTTCATAACGGTAAAGTCCATGCGCGTGTGATGCATTATGCTTTACGTATATAGCATGCGAGAAAAGGGAAATCATTTTGCCGAGCATGGCTAAACGGGATGAATTTCTCCTTATGAACCTCCTCTGCCTAAGATCATTAGCATATGTGTAACGAATGGACAAAGCTTTTAGAGTGAATTCACGTTCGTGTGAACATTTGGGCAACTTTGAAATCATTGTGTGAGTGTTCGAGGAAGATAAGCCCGATGACAAGAAGGTGAGCTGGCGGCAGGTGACACGCGTGGCAGTGGGCACGAAAACAGAGCAAGAAGAAGAAATGGCAGCATATCTATGGGGTGAACGATGGAGATGGGGGCAAACCATCCGTCCGCCCATTCGTTTTTGCTTCCGTCCGTTCATGCGTCCGCCTGTGTGTCAATCCATGCCTCCATCCGCCCGTCCGTGCGTGCGTTTGTTCGTTTGTCCGCGCGTCCATCCATGCGTCCATCCGTCCGTGCAGCCATCCGTGCGTCCGTCCATCCATCTGTCTGTGTGTCCGTTCGTCCGTCTAGTCAACGCTCCAAGTACAACCATCTCGCGTCTTTTCATCATATATTCCGCATATAGAAGCACCACCATCCAGCAGACATTCCAAGGACCAAACGAGTGGTGGCACACGAACACTTTTTTTACGGCTTGCGCTTCGTGTTTACTTCCCACCTTTAACCACCTCGAGTTCATGGTATATACTAGTTCACTGTATTCATGGCACTGTGGCCCAACGCTCGCTAAACCTTTCTAAAACTAAGGAGGTCACGCCCAGCGAGTATAACGTAGCAAACCATTCTTTTCACATAGTGCTCAATGTACATGCCAATGTCTGCTGATGGGGAATGAGAGACAGGAGAATTCGGCTTTTAGTTAACGCGGACGCTGGGAATTTTTATTGTTCAACAACGCACAGGACAAATCTCCCACCGGCACCACCTTGCAGGTAATAGCGTAAGACATGTTACGTACTACGACGAGGGACGAACGGGTGGCGCTTCAAGGAGCTTCGCCCCTAAAAGAAAAGAAGCGCTTGTGAAACGCGCAGAGGGCTCAGCCGGACCAGGGCGCTGTCCTTGATGGTTCTATTAGTCGTGCCCGTCGAGAGCCTGGTGTTTGTGTGGTGGTCGAGCAAAGGCTTCAGCTAGGACACGCCAAACCAAGACGCAGTCTCTAGAGCTGCTCCTGACAGTTCCTGGAGATCTTGGCCGGAAGCTAAGGTACCAGCCTTGGGCCACCGGTACCACGTGCAGATCCTGCTCTTTTAGCGTTTGAGACTGGGAAGACCGGTTCTTGATTGCCACCGCCACCAGGGACAGCAGAAGGTGTATTCGGACGTGAGGCTTTACAGAGGGCTTGTCTCCTGCCGAGACCACACGTGGGACGTGTGCCACCGGCGTGCCTGGGCTCGCTTCCGACGAGGCTCGTCGCTGGACACACAGTGTCGCCTCCTCGAGATAATTGTATCTACAAGCCGTGCGCTTTATTTATTCTTTCACTGTTTACAAGCAGACGTCCTTGATGACATCATGTCGTCCACCGATGTGCCTTAATAGAAACCATAGGCAAGAAGAACTTAAGAATATAGCGCGCTCATTTTCTACACTTCTCTTCCTCTATTTGGCAATATATATTCAAATTGATATTTCATAAAGCTGCATAGAAACTATAAGGGATTCTCTTAAACATAACACGCATCCCTTTATTTGAAAAACTAATAAGAGACTTTCCTTTCCCTTGAAGACGAACTTAAAAACGTGCTTTGAGTTTCGAAGTTATGAGCTGGTAAATGTGGTGACCGGAAGTTTCTTGGGTTACAACGCTTGCATTCTTAAAACCATCTTAGTTGGTTTCACGTACATTGAAACGTCAGCTGTTCAGGTTTTAGTTAGTTTGGGTGCATTTATCTTAGTGTTTGTTTCGTGATAGTTCCTAAAGTACCATAACGTACACGAGTGTTGAAGATTGGGCGAGTTGGTTCGTCGTACTTGAACTGGTATAGCGCATTACGGGGGCAGAAGAAACGGCCGAGCAGAGCGCGACACAAGAGAACTAGCGCTCTGTCTTCTTGTGTCGGTCTGTTCGGCCGTTTTTTCTTCCCCAGTAATGCGCTATACCAGTTCAAGTACCACAACGTAATAATGTTCCTTGAAACCTACGCATGCTTACCTTGTCGCTTTTTCTGTTAACCAGGCACATGGGACTAACTATCCCTGCTACTACACTAGGCAAGGTGAAAAAGCAATTACGCACACGTTGAACACATGAAGTCATTTTGTTAAAGATTAGCATGAGCGGAAACCAACTATAATACTATTTAGGAGTAAAATTCTACTTTTACATCTAGTAAAGGTACTACTGCTCCATAACTATAGGGCTCGCTGGTTTTTCCCAGCCAATTTTTCTTGAAATTTGGAGGGTGTTTTTGGAGCACATTTTCTTGGAGGAACATTGGCGTTTACCCGAATCTATTTCTCGTAATTGTCGGATTATTTCAAACTCATTGTTTAATGCTGCATTGTAAGTTTCTGCACTGCGTTCATACTTAATATATTTCCCGCAAACAATCGTGGTATTCTTAATGATATCCGTGTTTTTCTATCTTTTCATTTCTTCTCACATCCGTCTAATTTACCTTCTTAATCACAGGACCTCTCGCACGCGAAACGAGTGCTCTACCCACTTAGCTACACCCCTGAATACCTTCTAAATAGGGCTGTTGATGTGCAGTGCTGTAAACTCGCTAAAGTAAAGTTATGTGCGATGCAAGCAAGGAGGCAGACAACCTGCTTTTCAGCTTTTTCTTCAAGGCTCCATCATGTTACTTGGAAGCGTGGTGGTTTGGGCAATGAGGTAGAACATGGCGATTGTTAAAGCCCGAGAACAGAACTACGACAAAGGGACAAGAAGACGAACGCTCTTGTGCTATAACAAACATCATCGTTCATCATGTTCTTGAAGAAAAATAAAGTTATAATATTTTCAAAGTTCAAAAATATGACATGGAAGGAAATCTGAATGCGCAAACACGTGAACACACGAAGTGTACTTTAGATGTCTGAAAGTGCAAACCCAATAGATACAAGCACAAGTACTTGAATGAAACATACTTTTATTAAATAAAGCAAAGGATATCAGTGCCTCATGACTTCACCACCGCAAACATTTTCAGAATTCTTGCAGTAGAAGCGAAGTTACAAAGATTTATTACACAATGCTCTTTCATTCTCTCTTTTCTACTCCTGACGAAAGCACTGAAAACTAAGCAGGGAGGAATGGCATAGGAGAAGAAAGAGCGGCACGCGAGCCTTATGACCTTGAGCACTTTTCCTTTCTGTTTTTTTTTTCGAATGCATGATTCAATCCTGTTAGGTGTGATCGCGCGCACACGCGTGAACGCATCGCGGTATCTTTCGGCGATCCCTATAAGCACCGAGTACGCCTTGCTCAAATCAGCCAATGACTGACTCTTACATGGCATGGCCTGTAGTGACTCAGAGCCGGTCACGTCTTTCGACATTGAAGAGAAAGCAATTGTTAGCTGGCTTTGACCATTTATTGTATATTTCAGGCCGCGTGCTGCGTTATATTTGACCCGCGTGTTCTCGGGAGCCTCGACTACCAATCGGCAGTGTTTTCTGACCATGATCAAAAGTGTTACAGGTCTCCTTCAGAGCTTGCTGCACATTAGGCTGAAATTTAGTTGGACTAACGGCAATCATTAAACCAACAGAAGAATGGTTCATCCAACAGGGACTAAATGCACGACTGTGCGTGTCGTACGCAAACACCCGGCAATGAAGAGACCAACGGGGAGGGCAATTCGGCCGCGATTGCCTTCTGTCGATGCTGCACTGCAATGCTCAGCATGGTCGGCGATCATGAAAACAAGTTATATAGGCTATACGCCACTGTAAAAGCGACGCACCATGAAACGAATAGAAGATGTTATGAGAGGCAGGTAGTACAGAACGCAGTCAGAGCACACAGCAAGCGCCCTCGCGTTTCTGCCACGCCGGCATGGGTGGTGCGAAACCAAGTGAAAGTTGCCAAACACGGGCGATATGAATAACTCGCTTCAATGTGCTTAATTAGTTTGAACCACGAAGAACACTGACAACGCTAATAAAAGTAAGCTCTACGTCAGTGGTCGTGTACTCACACAGTGACCACCACTTCAAAGCGATATATAGAAAATGTAGGCTTCGTACGTCATCGGTATCAAGCTGGCTGCAGATGTGAGTGCATTGCCGGCACACGCGAAGGAAGCGTCGCATACAATTTCTTTCACAGAAAATATAGTCTTCTGAACTATAGCTCAGACAAACTTATGTCTTTTTCTCCATGCGACAATCGCTATTAAACAGCGTGTAGGCGATCACGAATACGAGTAATCGCGCGGCGGGCGATACACGGCGAATGACTTAGGGGCCGTTCCACACCCTTTCCGCACATCCGTAATGCACATGCCGCCACCCCTACCGCACGCAAGCGAGAGACATAAAGGCCAATTGGCGACGCTGCAGAGCGTGAAAAAGCGTCGCCAATTGGCTTATTGGTCTCCCGCTTGCATGCGGTAGGGGTCCTGGCACGGGCGTAGCGGCTGTGCGGGAAGCGCATAGAACAGCCCATACCAGCATGATGAAAGAACCATGCCTGCGAACGGTCTCGTGGCTGTAAATATACAGTTATCCACAGCACTCCGTAAGACACCGCGAACATGGGACACTTACCTATTGTTCGTTTGTGACTATGAAAAAAATGATGACGAAAATTCCACACCAGCCGCATGCTGCGATCGCTGGTGGTCGTTTAGCCGTACTCGTCGTAAGCCTAGCGACGCCGTCGGCAAGCCGACACGGTATGGCATCAGCGGGGTGCCTGGCTGCTTCGCCGGCTTTCCTGCCTAAGCGCTGATGCTATGTTTGTGTTTGTGCACTTGTGCACCAGTACTGCGAAAGCTGGTTCGGCTGACATGATAGAATGTCAGCTAATAATTCGTATTCTCTGACTGGAGGGTTCTTGAAGAATAGATGGATACATATTAATATACCGGTGCGCTTCTGTGCTACGAATTAGCTCATGTAAATTTCCACGTTACGGTGTCAATGTTTATTGTTTATTTAAGCCGAGTAAAAGTCGCCCGCCGGCACTACATCGGAGGTCAAAATACTGTGCTATATATATTCGATAGTTCGTTCTCTGTAGTGTAGCGCGGGGGGTCAGTGTTTACGGTGTTCTACTTTTACGCATATATATGTATATGTAAGTGTTGCTTGACTAATGTGCTGCTTATTCAGTGTTTATTCAAATTTAATAAACTTAAATATACTCCACAAGTGCAGCGTCGCCAATTTTTTGCCATTCGTCGAGACGATTCAACTCTTAGTTGCCCTGAAGCATTCTGCTAGGACCAACACTTAAGCCAAGCGGAGTAAGTGCTAGGGGGTAACAGTTGAACCCTTGCAGGTGCTCCCGCAGTAAGTCCAACATTGATTCAAAATCTGTGGCAGCACATTTAGTCCCCTAAGGGACTAATGGCATACCCCACTTCAGTTCTTTTTGGCTTAGAATGTGCAGTAGACATAGACGTAAGCTTAATTAACTAGGTTGCTGCCGTCAGTAGAAGTGCGTTCCTTTTCTCAATGCTGATTGTCAGATTTGAAAATACACTGTGAACGTTAATTTTTTTTTAATTTGGACGTTATTGTAAATATATGTACTGTCAAAAGTTTTACTCTCAAGTGTTTATCAAAGCTTTTTTTTATTTACTCGTAAACACGGTGTCCTATTATTAATGTTCAAAAATGAAAGCATTATACTTTCTTCTGTTACTTTTCCTGTTTTTTTCTGCTACGGCCATAAAACTGCAAGAAGAGTTCTTTTTGGTGCTGCATGTTTACGGCCAAACAGTAAAATACGGTGATAATGACAACTACGCGCTTAATACAATATACCTAAAGCTTGCATGCGATTTTGAAGAGCGTCCTTGTCCCGGCGCTCAAGCTTTTTTTTTCGAAGGTGCAATCGGTAGTCGCATACAACTATGTTATATGCCACAAGATAAACACATACAACATACCTCGACGACCCCTGGCACGTACTTGAACCGCATAGCGACCGGCCACATCTAAAGTGATGAACGCAGCACTGTAAACGCCGTCTCCGGCGGTCACGTCGGTGCCTGCAGCAAAAATTGAATAATAAGGTGCTCTGCTACAACAGCGGACAGTAGCGAGGTGACCAAGCATTTCACTCAAAATAAATGACAATGACAAGGTCTATACGAGGTTCAGTAGCAACGACGGCGGCGCACTCGGGACAAATTCAGATGCCGCTTTGTCCAGGCTTGATGAAACAGCGTAACGCCTCGTTGTTCAGTAACTATTTTACCCTCTCTATGAACAAACGTAATGCGATGCATCAAGTTTTGTTCCTCTTTTGTTTTCATTTTAATGTGTAAGACAAGTGTATTCTCAGTAGGTTAAGCGTTGATTGTTTTTCATTGCACAAATCATTTATTAGCACGCATTTGGTACAAGATATGTAAAAAAGTTTTGACATATCGTGTACATGAATGTCAGAAAGTGTCTGTACGTGTGTGAACAAAATGCGCATTCGTAGTGAACATAAGGTGCAGGCGCAATTTTCATGCGTATCAAACGTATGAAACGCCTTTTGCCTCTGTTTGCTATTTCTTGTATTCTTTTTCAGCGTTTTTAGTATGCCTGTGCACGTTTATGTTTAATGGAATTAGCCATTTGCTGAATCCGCGGAAACAGAGAAGCTGGGACTTCACGGAACACCTTTATTTACGATTCAGCATGCTGGCAGCACTAAGCAGTGATTCTAAAAAACAGAATTAGAGCCAGACATTCCAGCTGACATCGCACAGCAACAGCGTAAGCTGCCTTCGTCGACCACACTGAGCAACTGTTCGAGCTCGAACTTGGCGTTGGTGGCATGCGAAGTTATTTTGGTTATAAGAAGGTACAACATGTTTGCGCGGGCAATAGGGCACAGCAGCTGGCTGCAAAAGCACAGAGATAATTCATTGGCGTTCATTGCGCAGATGAGAAAAAACTTTCAGTATTGCATGCGTTCACACGAGCATTGTTTAAATGTGCTGCCGTGCCCTGCACAGTTGAGTGAATTCTTCTTTGACACTGTGCATCTCGCCAAACTATTACTACCAGCTGGGGGTGTAGAATAAAACCCAGGTCCTGATGTACCATACATTTAAGGGCAATTACCACAAATTATGACCTAAAAGAAATAAAAGAACAACATCTAAGTGCAAAAGACTACAAATTAAAGCGACTTACAACCATAAAAAAAGATCTAGTCTGTTGCCGAATTGGTCACCAACCCACGGAAGGTCCTTTCAACATCAAAACTAAGACTGGAAAATCGCTAAAACCACTCTGGAAGATCTAAATTATTAGTGTATGGCATACCAGAACAAACCAAAGAAAGCGAAGACGCGTTAGAACTGAAAAACGCCCTAAAACTTGATACTGTAAGTATCGAACGTATTCATACACTAGGTAGGCCAAATACAAAAACAAGACCAGTAATTCTGAAACTACAGAATTTCCGGGACACAACGAAAATCGTGAATAATTGTTCCAAGTTAAAGGAATAAGGATTCTAATTTTCCGAAGACTTTTCACTACGCGCGCGTTTATATGAAAAAAATTCTGGCATTTCGCCAAATCAAGAAAAGAATCAGGCGACAAAGTGAACTTATTTATGAAAAACTACGGATAAATGAAAATATGTTCCACTGGGACGAAGAGAACAATAGTGTTGTTCCCTTGGAATCAGGTTACGTCAATACTAATACCAAAATCCCACAGCGAAGTGCTCGAAAACTTCACCCTCACCCAATATAATGTCCAACATACCTTTTTTGAACATAAATTTCTATAGCGTACTGAAAAAAACTGATTCTATTGAAGCTTTGCTTCCTATGTTTGAACCAAATTTCGTAATACTAACGGAAACCTGGCTAACAGCTGATAATAAAGATGAGGAGATAACTCTGCCCAACTAGGCTATCATCAGGAAAGATCAGATGACACGAAGCGGAGGTGTGGTCATTCTAGTAAAAAAAAAAGATAATTCGTTTTCGGTATTACCCGATGTTGCGGATGCTGAGGCAATATTTTGTAAGCTGATTTATTACTCATGTAGTGTAATCAATGGCTGCGTACACGGCACTCCTTCGTCCAACTTTACCATCATATGCTGATTGCATGAATACACAGAACAAAATTCGCCGTCATGCAGAATAATAATCGCCGGCCATTTTAATGCACCTGATTTCAACTGGCACACAATTCAGCATATTTCACCTTGTGCAGCTGTGTTATTTTATTTTATGTTATCACTCGAAATTACACAACTACTAACTTAACCTACGCGTGTGCAGCGATTCAGCTCTTCATTTTTAGATTGATATTTCTCAGCCATCACTTCATAAGCAAAGAAGCTGTTTATGTCTACTGGATGGCATCTACGATGACATCTTGCCCATTACTAATTTACGACACTCTTGCCTCTCAATAAATAACTGTGTACCCAGACTACAGTAAAGATGAAGGCACTAATATACTTGATCATTTTGCCGATGAGTACGTAGCGTTTGGGAAGCTTTCCCGTAACAACAGCCTTGTGGCTCCTGCTAACAGCGATAATTTCTCGTTGTATAAATAATTGCGTTCTAATTGAAAAAAAGAAACTCAATAAGCATAATTCATGGGCAACGCGCAAAGTCACACACGCCAAACGCAAAGTAAAGAGGATCAGAAAGCTACTGAAAACCAACCCAATAAAATATACAAATCTCAATCTCAGCACGGCTAATGAATGTAGGAAGTTAAAAATAAAGACAGCTAAACACTTGTACTTCACCAATACACTCTCAAACTATTTGGAGTCAGCCTCAGCAAAATGCTGGGGCCAAATAAGCCCAAAAACTTGCCGGCATAAAGGAACCATATATGTAGACAAGCAAAGGTCTGCTAACCTGCCTAATCCCTACTTCTGCTCTATTTTCAAAGATAGCGATGGCACACTTGCACACGTCCTTCTGAATCGAAATTTCTTCGTGAGTTTTCAATGACAGAAACAGCCATACTTGGCTTGCTACTCAAACTAGACTAAGAAATTATCAGGACCTGACAACTTATCAAATGCATTCTTTCGCAGATATGGTGAGTGGATGACAAAGTACATGATCATTATCTTTAACAAATCATTGTCCTCAGGAATTCTTCCAAATGACTGGAAAACAGCTACATTAACTCCTATTCAGAAATTAGGAAGTAAAACTCAGCTCTCCATCCATAGACCCATCTCACTGACATGCACAGCCTGCAAACGTTTGGAACACATCATTTTAAACCACATAACCACACATCTAGCAAAGAAAAAGTACTAGCACCCTCTCAACACGCATTTCCAAAAGGTGTCTCCATAGTCACGCATCTACTTGTACACGATATACCAGTAAGTGTCGACCAATAGAAACAAATCGCTCTTATATTTTTAGACTTCAAGGAAGATTTCGACAATGTGTCACACCACAAACTAATTTGTAAACTCGAAGTCACCTTGGGGAAAGAGCCCATCGTCAAGTGGATAAAAGATTATCTTAGTAAGCACACCCTGTTCGCAGAAGTCAACCTGAAGCGTTGATTGATTTGTGGCGTTTAACGTCTCAAACCCACCATATGATTATGAAAGACGCCGTAGTGGAGGGCTCCGGAAATTTCGACAACATGGGGTTCTTTAACGTGCACCCAAATCTGAGCACACGGGCCTACAAGATTTTCGCCTCCATCGGAAATGCAGTGGCCGCAGCCGGGATTTGAACCCGCGATCTGCGGGTCAGCAGCCGAGTACCTTAGCCACTAGACCACCACGGCGGGGCCAACCTGCAGCGTTCTCGTAAATCTAACGTTCCACCCAGACTTCCACAAGAACGCCTTCTGACTACAATCATATTTCTCATATACATCATTGATCGAACTTGTAATATTCCTGTCAACGTCAGGCTTTTCGCTCATGACTGCGTCTTATACCAAGTAATCGATTCTTATAGCAATCATCTTGCATTAAACAACTCTTTATCTTCAGTATCTAAATAATGCAAAAAATGGGAAATGACCCTGAACTTTAATAAAAATCAGCTGTTCTATCAGTAACTAGATATAAACACGTTGGATTTTACCTTCACTTGAATTGGCGCCACTCTCAACGAAGTTATTGAGTACAAATACCTCGACTTAACACTAACCTGTGACTTCAGATGGGAATGCCATATGTAAACAGCATCACTGCAACTGCAATAAAGAGAACTTTTTTTAAATAGATGCCTGAGACTAGCGCCCCCTATCATAAAGTTATTAGCATACCAAACCTTCCTCAGATCAACTTTAGAATACGTTAACGTTGTTTGGTTTTCTTTCACTAACAAACTCATTTACGAACTCGAAGCGGTTCAAAGAAAAGCACTAAAATGCGTCTACAATAAATATAGGCTAAACGATTCACCCGAGGCATTGATAAAATAGGCTGGTATCTACACTCTACAAAGACAAGCCAAGCCTGGCGATTAAAACTTATGTATCATATAATTCAAAAAGACATGAAGATCGACAGTTTCAAACAAGCTTTGTTTAAAACAAACAGGACAAACACGGCACAAACACACACGCCATCACTACATGAACACTTCAATCGTACGGAAACTCATAAGCACTCTTTTTTTTTACCTTTAATGACACGCGAATGGAACAGGCTTTATTCTAAAAAACAACAAGCACTACGTCATCCTCCTTCGTATAATTGGTTGAAAATCCACTACTTGCTGTCCAGTTATGATATACTTGTATCGCCATACTTATGTATATTCTTGCGATAGCAATCATCGACAGTAATGATCATCGACTAACAGACAGTAATGCCAAGGAATGTACAGAGGAGGTTATTAGAACCAATTGATTGTAAATAAGAAGAAAGAAATGTGGATGAAAAATTAACCAGCCGTGAGCAGGAATCGAACCTACGACCATATATATATATATATATATATATATACATATATATGAGAAAACACAAGAAATAAAAAGAAATTTATAAAAAAACAACACTCCCGTGCGTGGAATCGCACGTGGGACCTCTGCGTCGTCAAAACAAGGCGTCAACCACTGAGCCACCCCGGAGCAGAACCTGCATCTTTCAAATGGCAAGCTACTTATATCTACCACTTAGGTACATTCCAAGTACCTAAGTCCCTAAGTACCCAAGTACCTAAGTATCTACCACTTAAGTACATTCCAAGGTTCTCGCTGCTCGCGAGAACCTTGGAATGTACTTGTGTTTTCCGCATTACCAGCATGGTGGTGCAATGAGCATGCGGCATACTCTCCTACGCGTGCTTTGCCCGGCTTAGAGATGGGGAGCGACGCTCCCTCACGCGCCCTTATGTCGCCGCGACGAGGAGGGGAAGGTCATACGCCTTGGCTGGCCTGGGGGTTTATCTAGAACAATTCTGTTATAGTTATTGGCTGCACAAAAGTCACTGCAATCATTGCAGTCTTTGTTTGCAAAAAGCGCGTGCGCTTCAGACACAACAACGTAACAAATAAGACGCTCATTTGCGTGCACCCGTACTTGTGAGTACGTTTTGTGCGTGATTTATGCATGAGAAACGCGGGGCATGTTTCAATCTGCTTTTTATTCTGCGCGTGACCTTTCATTCTTGCTATTGCGTTCATTGCTTCTCCTTTCCGCAAAGCTGCGACTTTTTTGTTTTACTGTACCCGCGATTCTGTTTATCCGACACAGACCACATCATTTTATTTTCTTTGCCAATTCGTCTTATTTCCACTTTTAGATCATAGTATTCTTGCTTCAGTTTTTCTTCTTGTATGCCTCTTTGACCACTTTTCATTTTTTCGTATTACGATGTATTGTGATGTACTATTAGCATCCTTGATTACCTTGTTAACGATCAATACCTTATTTCCGTGAAATTGAACGGTTCTATTTTTATTTTGTACTGTGCCAAGTAAAATATGCTGTTCCTGTAATGATCCCGGATGAGATCCGCAGTGTAAATACATAAATAAATAAATGAATAACAAAATAAATAAATAAATAAATAAATAGGTAAACGGCAACAGGCCACTCGCGCACGTGTGTTAACATGGTAAAATCACTAACAATCCATTCTTCGGGCGATGCCTTTCACGCGCAGTAATACAGATAGCAAAACAGCACTTCCTTCACCACTGGATCAAAAATGCTCGTAACCCCACAGCTCAAAAGGCCGCCTTTCCCTGTTACTCCATCACAGTTTAAACGCGTCATTATTATTTGTTAACCCCGCGTCTGACGGCTTTTGTTGAACCTGAGGGTTGAATTGCACCACATGCAGCGGAGGAGAGGCGACTTCGGAGGCGTGTGGCAGGCATATTTCATGACGTAGAGTTCGATCGTCGAGAACAGATGATGATGATGGTAGATTTTGGTGGCGCAAGGGCAACTCAGGCCAAAGAGCGCCAAACACGCGGTTTTCGGTCGATTTCTTTATAAAAACTCTACTCGGGGTGGCAAAAATAAAAAAGTAGTGTATAGGACTTAAAGTTAGGTGTAGTGACTATGCGTGATGGGATTAAAAAGGGCTATGATTATGGGTTTTACAAAGTCGTGCCGTGTCGTCAACAGTTTTTGTCAAAACAAGGAGTGCGTGCTGCATGACATTTGATAAAAAAGTCCCAGCGGTTCCCTCAAGATTGAGAGGAAGCTGAGATTAGTTAGAATATGTTATGCAATGTAGAAAGCCTACACTAGCTAAAAACTTTAAGACTACTTTTGGGAGAAACAAGGGATTGTCTCCAAGAAAAAATTGTGGATGAGGCGGAATGTGACATTTGTAGAGCTTTGGGAAGTGACACAGTCTTTCTGGTTCGAGGTACGGACAGGTAATTAGAACGTGAACGACAGACAGCTCATCACCACATTTTGCACAATGTGGTGCTGGAGAGTTGTTTAAAAGGTGCGAGTGTGTTGCATGTGTATGACCGATCCTGCATCTGCACAGTGCAACCTCTTGGTGCCTATTACGTTTTTCAGTCGCATATCTTCCTATTCTTAGCTTCACTAAGTGCATTTTGTTTGCATTTGCTGCATTCCATTCTTCTTGCCATTGTCTACGCAATCGGGATCTGATGAGTGGCCTCAGGTCCTCATACGGGATGGTGTCTATGTCAACTGATGGGCGGAGTGCTGGTGACTTCGCAAGTTTGTCCGCTATCTCTTTGCCAGCAATGTTGCAGTGTCCCGGGATTCAGCATAGCGTGATTTTGAGCTTGGATTTGCGGGCTGACATGATGAATTTTAGAAGTGTATTAGTAACTGGGTTTTTGAGTATCTTAGTGGAGGACAGCGCAGTCACAGCTCTGAGAGAATCTGTGTACATGATTGAGGTTGGTTCTTTCTCCTTTAAAATGTGCGTTACAGCTGAAAGCATGCCATAGTATTCTGCAGTAAATATACTGGTATGTTCGTTCATTGTTCTAGATTCAGAGAAAGCGGAACAATGTGCCGCACATGTGACTGCGGAGGACTTGGAGGCATCAGTATAAAATTCAGCACTCTTGTATTTGACGTGCAGGTACTTAAGGTGTTGATCGATTGCGACTGGGTGGCCATTTTTTTCTACCTCTAGGAATGACAAGTCACAATCGATAACCTGCATTTCCCATGGCACAACAGTGTTCTTGTGAGAGGTTAGTTGAAGATTGGAGACCATTATTTGCAGATTTCCAACGTGTGAGGCCACTCTGAGGGGATATGGTGGCGTAGCTGATGGTCGCCTCAAAAACAGGAGGCCGTTTGACGTATCCTGCAATAGCGCACGAACTGGGTGGTCGACATGAGAAAGCACCTTGGTGGTATACGTGACACTTGTAAACTGACGTCGCCATTCTAGGGACCACCGGTCTGTCTCAACATACATGCTGGCTGTCGGGCTCGTTCGGAAAGCACCGCTGGCCAGCCGAAGCCCAAGGTGGTGCACTCGGTCAAGCATCTATCTTCAATGCAGATCTTGAAGCTGACTCGTAAACCACCGAGCCGTAATCAATACGTGATAGCACTACACAGTTGAGAAGGTTCAGTAGACAGTCATAGTCTGTGCCCCATGACTAATGCGAGAGAATCTTGAGCAGGTTTAAGGCTTTCAATCATTTAAGTCGTAGCTGTTCGATATGTGTAACAAAGCTGAGCTTTTCATCAACCACAACACCTAAAAATTTGTGATCTTTTTTGGTAGTTATGACTTGTCCGTTAATTGAAATGTTGGGGGGTGGCCTTATGCCACGTAGTTTTGAGAAGTCTGTGTGGTCTCTGGGGTCTGATGAAGTTTGACCTCCGGGACGGACGTGAAAGGTTGGGGAAGCCGGTGGCTGCTCGGTGGGGGGCAGAGATGTGCACGCATCAGCAAAGCTGTATTGCGTGCCCACCGTCACTAGACGCCGCCCGGCCCCCCGGCGCGCTGCGTCAGCGTACGTTTTTCCGGAGAAGAGCGACACCTTCTTCCGGGCTTCAGAGAATGTGATGTTTTCCATTACTTTTATCTGGATGATTTCCTTTTCCTTTTTGAAAATTTCACATGTCCACGAGTACGCTGCGTGCGGCCCGTGACAGTTAAGGCACTCTGTTTGCGTGGAAGTACAGCTCTCGGTTGGGTGCTCATGATCACCACATTTTGCACATGTTTGCTTTCCGCAACAGGTGCTCGACCCATGTCCGTATTTCTGGCATTTGTAGCACCTTCTAGGGTTGCGTATGTAGGGGTGGACTTTCCAGTGAAGGAACGCAGCTTTCACGGATTCTGGCTGAATGAAGCCGTTAAATGTTAGTACTATATGAGGCGGCACCACTTCTTCATTGTTTCGCCTGATGGTTATCCGACGGATGGCGACTACGCCTTGCTCTCGAAAGTCTTCAAGGAGGTCAGCTTCAGTTTCTCGCATCAGATGACAATGTGAGATGACGCCTTGAACAGTATTAAAACTGCGATGAGGGGTGATAGAAACGTCCAGGTGGGTGAACTGCTTCCGTTTAAGGAGAGTGTTTGCATGCTGTTTCTGGCTTACTTCAACAAGAAGATCACCGGATGGCAGTTTCTTTGCGTCGTACTTTTTGCCTATTAGGTTAGCAAGGATTTTAGCTATCAGGGAAACCGACAGTCCTGCAACAGAGACGTTATCTGCCAGAGAGTGTATGACTAGAAAGCGTGGGAAGTGGTCACAATCGCTTACGGTTCGTTTGAAGCTTTCATCGGTGCGGTTCCTTTTCAGTGACCGATCATTGAGAAGGGGGAAAGATTTTGCCATGCGGTGAATTTCATGTTCGGCGGCGATGGTGAACACCCACCACCGAGCCCAACAGGGGGACGCTACAAGGTAGAACACTTGAAGGCACCAGCCATACATCGCTGCTATAACCAGATATAACTACCAAAGGTTGGGTAACTACACAAGGTTAACGCTAGCCGCCAGAAAGTTTGGAAGTAAACGGAGGAGACTAGAAGACATGATAGATAAAAAGTGAGAGATAAAGACGAAGATGTAGGGAGAGAGAGATAGGAAAAGGCGACTGCCGATTTCCCCTAAGTGGGTCAGCCAAGGGGTGCCGTCTACGTGAAGCCGGGGCCAAAGGGGTGTGTTGCCTCTGCCGGAGGGCCTTAAAGGTCCGATCACCCGGCGTCGGCTCAACCCCCAGGATCCCCTTTTCGCCGGACACGGTAAAGCCACGCACGGCTAGGCGTGGGAGGGGGTCGAAAGCCCCCCCCCCCCGTTAGCTCGGGTCCGTGGTGTCACTACACACCAAACGCCTACTTATGCAGGCGTCTCTGTGGGGATCATCCAGAACAGAATGTCGTAAATGATTAGCATGTACAAAACTCACTTGGTTCCTATTAACAACCGCATACGTAGTTGGAGAACTCACTTTCATAACTCCACCTGGCAACCATTTCACCGAATTCCCTCGCACAGAAGGAACCAACCCCTGGTCGCCAACCCCGAAATGGGGGTGGTAGTGGTTAGAATATTAGAAAAGGCATCTAATTTCTGCAACCCGGTCGGGAGCACGGCGCAGTCACGTCTGCGCTGTGCCGTGCTCGCATCTGCGTGTCTGCGCTGTGCGCTTATCGTCTGACTGTTTCACCTTTTCTACTTTCTCGCTCATGGCCATTTTCAGATGCGGCTGCACCGAAGACAACCTGGTCCGCAACTGCCTTCTCAAATACAGTTCAGCTGGTGTCTTTCTATTGGAGGCAGGCAGCGTTGCGCGATAGCACAAAAAAATTCTGTTCTGTGCTGAAATGTTGTTGCCCTGCCTTTTTCTTTGTCCTTCAACAGCTGTTTAAACAGGGCCTTCTTAGTGGTTTGTACCACCCGCTCCACTGCCCCGTTGGACTGCGGGTGGTACCGGGGTGTGAACGTGTGCTTTACGCCTTGCGCTTTTAGAAAGCTTTCGAATTCATGAACACAAAATTTGGGCCCGTTATCTGTTGCTACTTCTAAAGGAAGTCCTTGTGCGGCAAACAAAGACCGAACCACTCCCGCTGTCATAGTAGCTATCATTGTGCTACATACTTCCACTTCTAGCCACTTACGGCGCGCATCAACTGCCAATAAGCACATTTTACCTTGCTTCTCAGCGAAATGAGATACACTCTTTATCATGGGTGTTCGCACAATTTCCCCGGGCTATAAAGGCACTAGCTGTGTTGCGATTTGTACGCTTTGAGAAAGACTGCATTTTCGCACGTTTTTTTCTCCTGCATCATCAATTCCAGCTGTCCAAACCATTGACCTTGCAGCTATTTTCATCTTTGTGATTTTGATGTGTTCTTCGTGCGCCGATTCACGACAACTCTCCATAAACAATTCAGTATAACTGCCATACTCGTCCAAACAACGCAACCAGCATTGACAGAGTTCGAAACGTCGCACCCAAAATGGTTGCAGGTCTTGAGCGACAGCTTTCGCCCAGCCTTTTAAAATCGTGTCGCGCAGTGCTGAGAGTAGCATGTAGCGCATTGTTTCCTATATCTGTTGCTGTCAGCGGTAGTCCATCCAGAGTGTCGGAATGTCATCTTGCTGAAAATTCTGTGGCAAAGGCAGTCCAGATAAAGCACCTGCGTTACTGATTGTCGTGTCTGGCTTATGGGCAATCTAATAGCTGTAGTTACCTAGGAAAGGAAACCATCGGTGTACTTTTGCTGTGGCTACAGCACTGGCTTTCCTTTCTGGCTCGAAGAGCACGGTGACAGGTTGATGGTCAGTAAAAATCCTAAAAGTTCGACCATACAATTAATTATGAAATCGCTTCACATCAAACACAATGCTGAAAGCTACTTTTTCTATTTGGCTGTAATCACGCTCCGCATGTGATGATGATCGCGACGCAAATGCTAATCACTTATTTGTTCCGCGCAGAACATGTGACAAAACAGCCCCCAAACCAGACTCGGACGTGTCACGCGTTACCTGCATGCATTTTTTTGTGGACACAATACAACTCAAGCCCAATTTCTTTAGTAAGCATTTCCTTACAGGTTCTAACTGCCTCATCACATTTAAACGACCGATTCCACGCTGATTTTCGACGCTACAAGTTATGCAGAGTCTCTAAAACCGTAGCCCGATTTGGTGAAAATCAATCACGCCTATGAAGGCCTTGAGCTGAGCCACGTTACACGGTTTTGGCGCCTGCTGGATAACAGCTACATTATCCGCCGTAGGATGCAACCCATTCTGCCCCGCCGTGGTGGTCTAGTGGCTAAAGTCCTCGGCTGCTGATCCGCAGGTCACGGGATCAAATTCCGGCTGCGGCGGCTGCATTTTTGATGGCGGCGAAAATGCTGTATGCCCTTGTGCTCAGATTTGGGTGCACATTCAAGAAGCCCCGGTGGTCAAAATTTCTGGAGCCCTCCGCTACGGCGTCTCTCATAATCACATAATAGTTTTGGGACGTTAAACCCGACACATCAGTCAATGCAACCCATTCTGCTCAACTTCATGACCTAGGTACCTTAATCGTTCTTGGAACAACTTACACTTATCAGTGTTTACCAGTATAGTATGCCATGTCCTCTTAGTGTTCTGAGCATTTGGTACAACCTGTCATGGTATTACTTTCTATCGGCGCTTGAAATGACAACGTCATCTAAGTAACAGGCTCTTGGAGAGGTTGTGTAGAATTTGATAAATCATGGTCTGGAACAGTGCCGGTGCAACGGCAACGTCGTATAGCAATCGCCGGAGCTTGAACAACCCTGAGTGGGTATTGACAGTGAGCAGTTCTTGTGCTCTATTGTCCAATTCGAGCTTAAAGTACGCCTAGGACAAGTCTAAAACCAGACAAATGGGTCCACCACGTAAAGTTGCAAAACTATCCTCTGGCAAAGGGAACTCTACCTCAGTGGCAGGATTTACCGTGACGCGGTAGTCGCTACATAGCCGAAGCTCCTCGTCATTTTTTTTTTGGAACGATCACCAGCAGTGTCGCCATTCACTGTTCCGCACCCGGTGAATTACAACAGCTTTGTCTAAGTTAGCCAGTACCTGCTCGGCTTGTTCGCGTGCGCATAGGGCGTGCCTTACGCCATGGAGGTGAGGCGTTTTTAATCTTTCTTGGGGTCCTTCGACGAAAAAATTTTGGTTTGTCTGTCTGTCTGTCTGGTTGTCTGTTTATCCGCCCAAACGATACCTCAAACGGCACCGAACGGCCAACCCCATCAGCAGCGCCCACCAATATTGCTCAGGGTTTAGCGTTTATAGTTGTCCAATTGCCAATTAAAAAAGCAAATATTGCGTATATCTGAGGCGCCATAACTACACGTCTATGTTTTGTATGTCTGCCTTTATAATAGAAGACGTACACACAAGTAATTCTAAGGACTTTAGCGTTTAATGCGCTGCGCTGACAGTGCAACGCGATGCTCAAGAAGCTGTTTCCAACGCTTTGCTACGACGGCACGGTGGTGGCAACTGCCCGTCGCTTTGCATTCTACACCTTATCACCTCTGTGACTGGCGTGCATCTTTCTCCGCGGTGGCACATGCCTTCGTTTTCGAAGATAACTGCCAGATGGCGCTCGTGTATATTGTGCCTGTAACAAGGTAGTTATAAAGTGAGAAAAACAGTTATTTAAGCCCACAGAGGTGAAACGGGGGCTTAGGCATGGGTGTCCTCTGTCACCCTTGTTATTCATGATGTACCTACAGAGATTGGAAGCCAAATTAGAGGGAAGTGGACTGGGCTTCAACCTCTCTTTCGTCAAACAAGGAAAACTCATTGAACAGGCACTACCAGCATTGATGTACGCAGATGATATAGTGCCAGTGGCCGAAAACAAGGAATATTTGCAGATATTGGTGGACATCTGCGGTAATGAGGGAGATAGATTAGATTTCAGATTCAGTAAGGAAAAATCAGCAGTCATGATTTTTAATGACAATGAAGGTAGTGAGCTTAGAATACAGGAGGTCACGCTAGAGATAACCAATAAATACGAATATCTGGGCGTATAGATAAGCAATGGCACCGAGTATCTAAGGGAACACTAAGTATACGCGTCGACTAAAGGTAACAGGAATGCAGCAGTGATGAAAAATAGGGCACTGTGGAATTACAATAGGCATGATGTTGTGAGAGGAATATGGAAAGGGGTAATGGTTCCTGGGCTGACGTTCGGAAATGCGGATGCGGTCTTGTGCATGAGAGCAGAAGTTCAAGCAAGATTAGAAATTATGCAACGTGGAATGGGTAGGCTTGCTTCAGGAGCTCGCGGGAATACACCAAATCAGGGAGTACAAGGTGATATGGGATGGACATCATTTGAGGGCAGGCAAGCTAGCAGCAAGATAAAATTTGAGAAGCGATTGAGAGAAATGAAGGAGGAGCGTTGGGCTAGGAAGGTTTTCAGCTACTTGTACATGAAGAATGTCGATACAAAATGGCGGAAGCGAACCAGGAAATTGACTGGTGAATACTTGGAAAACCGCAGGGGGCGAAACCAAAAAGAAATATCGGTTAAGAAGAAGGTAAGGAAGCTCAGACCGATATGTGGAGAATTGGCATGATTAAGAATTCCGCACTGGAGATCTATCGAACTTTTAAGCAGCAAATAGCCAAGGAAATGATCTATGGTAATACTCGAGGTAGTTCTCTACTGTTTGAGGCAAGGACGGGAGTATTGCGAACAGAGACATATCGGGCCAAATACGAAGGGGTAGACACGGTATGCAGTGCGTGTGGAGAGAAAGAAGAAACTGCCGTACACTTTATAATGTTCTGTAAAGGGCTTGACCCTGTAGTTCAGGTTGATGGCGCAGAGATTTCCAAAGCACTGGGGTTTAGGGACAATGAGGACAAAATAGACTAAGTGGGTAGAATTAACTAGAAAGAGGTTATCTGACTGGTGGCTAAAATCAAGGCACGAGTGAAAATTGAACTCTTCGCTGCAAAGTACGAATCCTGAACCTCACTATTTAAGAAAAAAATAAATCTACTTTTTAGTTCATTAAGTATTACGGCTTGGTGGCGCTAGCCACCGCCCGATCTAAAGGGTACAGCCATATCCATCCATCCATTCATCCTAGATGGGCTTGTTCACCTCCGTTACACGCTTGAGGCACTCTAACACAGCGCCTTATGAATATAATTCACCGATGTTTTTTTTTTGCGCAGAACATCAAATAAACGTTTAGTTCACTCTCTCCAGACGCAAGACTATTGTCTTTCGACGACGTTTACAGTGTAACATGTATATTCGGGCCAATTGGTTTCAACAAGAGTGCTCGCCTCCAAGTCTCTTATCGCTCCATAACCTGGCTGAAACACTTTCCGGTCTTTTGCAGTCAAGGAAATTTCTTTGGTCAGTTAATTCATTTATTGGCAATTACCAGGATCAAACTAAAACATGATCTGCTTGGGTGAGATCCATGAGTGAACGAGGACAAAGACGATCTACCTAAGCTGCTGCTTGGCTAGTCGACTCAACGAGCCCACCATGTCAAGTTTGTCGTGAGAAACGTGACAAGACTGGTGGAAGTGCTAAATACAACGTCTCACGATGCACCCGATGCCCAAGACCCCACCCAGCAGCCGGAACACAAGCCCTGCACCCTTGACACTCCTGTTCTTAGAGTAAGCCGCCGCCAACGAGGCCTACTGCCTGAGACTCCAACTACTGACGCAGTGACTATGGCTTTGACGCAAGATCCCGTGCAACCTCCGACACCTTCCACGCCGATATACTGCACCGCCCAGAACCCGCTCATGGCTAGCCGTTTTCACGAAGAGCAGCATGAAGATGTTGACGACTGGCTGAGTGAGTTTGAACGTCTCAGCGATCAATTACTAGGATGATGCTGCGAAGCTGGGGAACGTGTAACTTGCCTAAAGGACGGTGCCAAGACGTGATTTTTTGAACAGAGATGATGTTCTGACCTCTTGGCGCGAGTTTCAGCGTCAGCTTCGGGAGACCTACAGAAGTCCTGACCGCCGGGAACGGGCAGAGCGTGAACTACAATCACGCGTCCAGATGTCAAACGAGACCGTCTCGATGTACGTCGAGGACATGACGCGGCTTTTTAAGCGAGCAGATCCTGCTATCACAGAAGCAAAAAAGTTGCACCACCTCATGCGTGGTTTGAAGGAACAACTTTTTGCTGGTTTGGTGCGCAGCCCCCCCCCCCCAAGAGTGTTTCTGAGTTCTTTACTGCAACGGCAACTATGGAGCAAGTACTGCACCAACGGTCTGGCCTGTTTGGCAGTCAAGTGAATGCTGCTTCAACGCGTGAAATTTTCGCCACGCTTGGGAGGAGCAAGAGCCCCGAATGGATTCGCGAGGTCATCCGCTCTGTCGTCCAATAAGAAATGGAAGAGATGTACAGGACAAGGCAAATTGAGGTCAGTTCTATCCCCAGTGTCATCCGAGGTGAGGCCCAGCAGGTGCTGCACGCCCATCATTTTCCGCCGATGTCGGTTAATCCGGGAACGCCTCCGGTGTTTACTGACAGTCGCCGTCGTACGTACGCGGAAGCCTTGCGATCTGCCACGCCTCTTTCTGGTCAAAGGGTCGCAACCCAGACAATGCCGCACGTCCCGATCCAGACAATGATGCCGCCAGTCGCGATTCAGTCAGCGCACGCTGGTTTGGATATCGACGGTCACCGTGCACCGACGTGCAAGTCTGAACTCTGGCGTACGCCGGACAGACGACCCCTCTAATATCATTGCGGTGAGGCTGGTCACGTTTACCGCGAAAGCATATACCGGCAACTCGGACTGCACGGGTTTTCGGTGAATTCAGCTCGTCCCTAAATTGGTCAAAGGCCAAGGGATATTGAAGAGTATCTTGCACAACAGCGTGCACCCTTCATACGACGGCAATCACGGACACCATCTCCAAGGAAACTCGCAACCACTTGGCCACGTTTAGAAGTGACGGCACGGGAACGCTCCCCGAGCCCTTTTCGGGAAAACTAAAGGCAGCGGCCTTCGGGAGCAATGTCGCTGGGACTCAAGGTCGCTGGGAGAAACGTGACAATATGAAAGAACTGCTCGTGTATTGCATTTCGACTTCAATGACGCCTATGGTATCAACTGCTGCGCCGTTATATGTAACTAGATTGATATCTGCTTGCCCGCAATTTTCGCCAGGAAAATACTTCACGCGCTCTACTTTGGACCTAACAGAAACTGCCCCTCCCATGTCTAGGTCTATGGGTACGTTTTTCCCGCTTCATGGGTACAAGTTCTGCTCTTCTAGCCAATTTACCGTCCTGCTTTTACATATTTTTGCGACATGATCCTTCTTTTGCCACTTATAACACGTGCTGTTCAGAGAAGGACAACTTACAGGTGCGTGTTGTGTATTGCATCACTGACAGATTCTCTTTGTCGTGTTGCCGGAGCCATGGCCAGTATGCGTCCCATTTTTTGAACGCAAGTGCTACGCTGCTGATTGACTCTGCCAATGTATGTCACTGCTGCTGGATAACGAGTCGACGATGTTTTCCGTGACATGTCCACGACGTCTTTCGGAGCGATCTTCCATGGCCATAGCGGTCTTGCAGGCGTGGTCCCAGGAGAGCTCGCTGCCGCTCATGGCCACCAACCGGAAACGCATAGCTTCGGAATGTAGGCCTGTTATCATGTGGTCTGGGAGCGCTTGTTTCAGAAATGTTCCGAAGTCCCATAATCCTGCCAATTGATTCAACTGTACGACGAATTCTGCGACTGTTTCTTGAGGGGCTTGCTGCCTTCGGTTGAAATGGTATCTTTCGCTCACCACTGACCACCTCAGAGCATAGTGCTTCTTCAACGCCGACACGACTTCTGGGTTCAACAAAGTGCTCAGTGTCTTGGGTAGTAACAGACTTCGAATCTTGACGTACGCTTCATCACCAATGACACTCAAGAACAGATGTAGTTTGTTGGTCTCGGCAATTTCAATTAGTGTGGTGTAGAGATCACAACCTTCTGCGAACATGTCGAAACTGCCGCCGCCGGGAGCGAATTCCGGTAGCTTACTGAGAGACATTGTCATCTTCAGTTGCTCTTTTTTAATCCCATTCCCGTCACCACTTTGTTGCATCCGCGGAAAAAGTGAGGCCAGCGCTTCACGGAAAACCTTTAATTACGGCACTGAATGCTGGCAGCACAATGCAATCATTCTCACAGCAATAGAACAACAGACCGAGTATATAAGCCCACAGGCCACTCACGCACGTGTGATAACTTTATGACGTCACAAACAATATGTTCTTCAGCGATGCTTTTCACGCGCCGTAATTCACATTGCCTCACAACACCAACAATAATCAATTAAAAGTTGGAGTTTTCTACTTGATTGTCTAATTATACAGATCTGTGATGCAGCAGAGGTTGCTGAGAATTTCTGTGTCCGGACAGGCTGCAATTAGAACCAGAGCATGGCAATGCTTAACGCTAGAACCTTATCTGGTGAGATAAGCAATTTGAGAAACTAGACGGTGCTATTCGAGCAAATGTAGGGTGCTACATTGGATGTAAAAGGGCTCAGTAAGATTAACAAAACAGACGAGGCCTATACAGTGCCACAGATTTGGCACGTCGTTTGCAATTGTGCCCTGGCTGACAGAATAGAGCCGGACACAATATCTGTTATCCACAAAATATAGCTTGTAACATAGAGGAATACTATAGCATTAAATAAAGGGTGCTGGGTATTGTAAATAAACTCAATAGGAGGTACAAGATGAAAGTGGTACGTGCCTACACTCCTACATACAGCCATTATCATCATCATTATTAGCGCCTAAAGAGGCTTTGCGACACTATTGCGACAGCTTTAGTTAGCACTGGAACGCATGTAGCAATGATTGCTGATACGAATGCAACATGAATGGTGGAATTCGGTGCACGAAATTTGAACATATAAGTCATCAAAGTAGAAAACTCGAGTAGACGACGACGATAAACGATCTCTTTCGCATTTCACTCACCTGATGACTTCAACGACCACTTCCAATCAAAGCGTACGGCTCATAAAGACATGCCATGGTGGGTTTGGGACGTTAAACCCCACATATCAATTATCAATCATAAAGACATTCCGGAAAGGTCAACTCATGGTGGGCTTCACACAACACCTCGCTACCACTGTTTTTTGCGGCATCGTTAGCATGGTTACGACGAACAACGTGCGTCGAGAAGCAGACGCTTTCACGGTCACACTGTGTAAGATACACACATGCGCTTTGGGCGGGGTCACTTCTCGGATTGTATGCACGACGCATTCTACAGCAACGCTGGCGTCCGCCGCATGCATTTTTCGCTCGCTGAAATGCGGCATGTGTTCACACCTTTATTTTTCGGTATACCATAGCCTCATTCGCTGGCAAAGTGTCGTGTTCGTTGCTCTGAAAATAGACCAGTTAAAACAGGATTAGATATCTTTCTCAGAGAGTATGAAAAGAGTTTCGCTTGCCTAGCTGCCACCATATGAATGTTGCACGCTACTTGTCGCGTCAAGCCAATCATTCGCGAACAGTCTTTGTCGTCACGTCACATGACATGACATCACTTCCCATAACAAAAGCAACCGACGTGTGTCGTTGTGGTTTGAAATCAAGGGGTTTTGTCCCATGAAATAAAATAATAACAGCATCAATTTCGCCATTGCCATTCGCTCAACGATATCAGCGCATTCCACAGCACCACAGAAACCAACGATTGATTGATTTGTTGGGTTTAATGTCCCAAAACCACCATATGATTATGAGAGACGCTGTAGTGGAGGGCTCCGGAAATTTCGACCACCTGGGGTTCTTTAACGTGCGCCCAAATCTGAGCACACGGGCCTACAACATTTCCGCCTCCATCGGAAGTGCAGCTGCCGCAGCCGGGAGTCGAACCCGCGACCTGCGGGTCAGCAGCCGAGTACCTTAGCCACTAGACCACCACGGCGGGGCACAGGAACCAACGAAGAATACAGGCTAAAATTGTGTCGCAGGGCCCTTTTATTTATTTATTTATTTATTTATTTATCTACTTATTTGTTTATTTATTTATCTATCTGTATATTTATTTATTTATTGTACCCTCAAGGTTTTTGGGCATCACAGAGGTGAGTGGGTTACAGGGGAAAAAACACAGCAGTACTAACTAAAGACCACAATTCATAATTAGTACAATGTTCGCTATTCATGCAATGTTAGCTGAGTATGAGCAATATCGCATGCAAGAAGAACATAATTAACAAATGCATGAATTTTGTTACTTATACAGTACAAGTTGTGTAGGTGAAATACAGTGTTGCATGAAAGCTGCAGGTTTATTTGAAACGAAATGATGAGATTGACAGGTACAGCATCACTAGTATGCGAGAAAATTTTTGAGGTGACATTACTTCGCACAAACGCTTATTACTGTGCAGTGTTATGCAATGCAATCAAAAAGTTGTCATTGTTAATAATGCTGACAATATCCGCCGGGAGGTCATTTCTATCATGTGATGTACGAGGTATAAATGAAAGGCCCCTGGTGGGATATTACATAAAGGGGGAGTGTAAGCAAGAGTAAAGTAAAAGTCTAACGTACAGGTATGAAATGAATAAAAAACTAAAAAATTATGAACTGCAAAGCAACGAGTGAAATTCGATACAGTCAAAAATACATGTGCAGAATACTGAGCCATAAATAAAAACTGGAGTAAAATCTCAATTCGTTACGCATCAGCACTCAATAAATTTGTTAGTACGTCTCTAAATATGATGGGGTCACGTTTATTCACTACGCGGTCTGGTATACGATTCCTTCTGCAATGGTAATGGCAAGAAGCAGTTGAATGAATTTTGTAGAGCCACGAATTCTTTGAAGACTGAGGCACTTCCACAAACGGCATGCAGTACGGTTTGACGAAAAGAAAAACTGATCACGTAAGTGTGAAAAGTTGTAATAGAGCTTACGAAAGAGACATAAGCGAGAGATTTTTCTGCGAAGTGGTAATGATTTGATGCCCAAGGATGATTTTATATTTGTGACATTTAGCCGATGGTCGTACTGGCATGTAACAAACCAGGTTGCTTGGTTTTGGACAGTTTCAAGCAGCTCAGCAAGGCACGCTTGATACGATTCCACATTGCCGATGCGAATTTTACTTTAGTGCAGATAATTGTATTGTGTGCTAGTTTGTGGATCGCAGATGGTAATGATAGTGACAGCCTAATGAATCCCAGAGATTTGTTAGTGGTGGTTACCAGGTTGTGAATATTTCGGGACCATGTAAGCCTGCTTGTGATGGCAACCCGCAGAAACCGCTATGATTGAACCAGCTCACTAGGAAGGTAATGATATGAGAGAATTATTTGTGGTAAGTGCATGGGTTTACATTTTTTGACGTTTAGTTGCGTGAGCCACTGAGTGCAGCGTTTTTCAATTGTAGTGAGGCCACGTTGTAAAAGCATGTGATTTTTATGTGAGGTTACATGACAGCACACGATGCAATCGTCGGCAAAGAGCCGAATGAAGAATGAAACACCGCATTATTGTGAACTGCATTCTGCCAATTAGGATACAACAAATTCATGACGTGATTAGTGGATGCATGCATGAGCTGTTTACTTCGACCACTAGTGTTGATGAGGTACGTGATGCTGATGATGTGTGGCGCTTTATGGCGCAAGGGCCAATTGATGGCCAAAGAGCGCCATTTCAAAGGCTTTTGAAAAATTTAGATAAATGACGTCTCTGCAGGACAGAATGAAGGTTGCCGGGCCGATGGGCCCTTATCTGTAGCACGCGCACAGTGAAAGCAGGGCGAGGAGAGCACAGGCGCATTGCACATTAGCGGGACGATCGGCAGCATCCAAAAGGCCACAAGGGACGAGAAAGCGGGGGGGAAATAAGAAGGGTAGCGAGACAAGCCCAGAGGCTTTTCTGTGGCAGGTGAGCGATGGGATGCGGCGTCGGTCGCGCTAAGCACGAAGGGTGTTTCCGCCGCGTGTGCTACAGAGGCGAGGCCTCGCCGCTTTTGGTGTCATCGGCTATAAGCGAGCCCATGGCTCGTAGTCCACGGTGAGTTGCGTTTGAGTTTTATTTCTTGCTGTTGTGTTTCGTGCTGGCTTTCTTGCCGTTGTTTTGCTGCATATGTCCCATTGACCACCTGTCCGCAGGGATTGTCTGTTCCGGGTTTTCGGTATTCCTTTTTGCGTCAATGTCGTGTTGAGCCGGTTCGGAGGGCTATTTGTGAATGTTCTGAATCATGCATTAAAAAGGTTCTCGTTCCCTGCGTTGCTGGCTCGGGCACTGCGAATTTTGGCTAACTGACCCCCCTGAGTGGAGGCGAGGCCCTCAAAGTTTAAATGAAGGTCCCTGGTGAATTCGAATAGTTGGGTTTCGCATGAGTGACCAGAGCGGAAGCCATGCTGATTATTGAAAAAAAAACGAGTTAGCGTTAAGGTGAGAGGCAACATGGGAGATAATGTGTTCGAGAACTTGGCAGGCGATACAAGTGAGCCATATCGGGTGATAATTTGAAGGATCCGTTCTGACGCCACTTTTTAATACTGGGACAACCTTCAACTCGTTCGGAATCGGGCTGGTTGATAAAGGCTACGAGAAGATTATTCGTAAGAATTAGCTAGTGACCACTTTAGTGCTGTTGATGACTTAAGCGGATATGTTATTCGGACTGGGATCTTAGAATACCTTCATTTCAGCGCCCCTGTGGATACTAATTAAACCACTAAGTCGGAACTCTCTATGCCAAGTCTTCCCCGTACTCCTAAACCTTTCTTTTTGTATACCACGGGAGCAGATGAAGTTAGCATTATTATCTCATTATTAAAAATGCTGGCCCAGGCTTGATCAAATTCGTTCTTCTGAAATTTAACTTGTATCGAAAGAACTTTCCCCAATCTTACCTTATTTATTCAATGAGCTTTCCTAGGTTGCTGTGTTATGTACATTACATTATTTAGGCGCGAATACTGCTCAAGGTCAGCTACTCGTTGTGTAAGGCTTTTTTTACTCTAAACAAAACCTTGTTTTTGTCTTTCGAGGTTTTGTTTTCTTGAAAAAGGCTCTCGCTTCTTGTTTTTGTAGACTCGTACAATTCATCAACGCCATAAGCAGGTAAACTTATCCCCACCTTTGAGAAAGGTGATCATAAATGTTGTAACAGCTATCGTATAATCTACATTTTACTTTCCTTTATTGAAGTAATTAAAAAACTAACCTACAACCACTGAATGACATACTTATCCGAATTCAACATATTACCTGTTCACAAATTTGGTGGCTTCCATACTGGTCTTTCGACTGAAGCGGCACTAATAACTTTCACTGACAGGGTTAAACAGAAAATGAATGAAAGCCTTCTTTTTGGAGCTGTGTCTATTGATTTTACCGAAGCCTTTGATACAAGTAAACCCACCATCTTATTTTATAAGCTTGACTGTTACAGCATATCGGGACCACTTCTACAGCTGATTAAAAGCCGTCGTACTGATCGGATGCAGGTTGTTCAGATAACTGCCTGTTTTTCATCTCTAAAAGAAACTAACATTGGCGTTCCCTAGCGATCAATCCTAGGACCCTTCCTGTTTTTGCTATTGATAAATAACTTACAACTTCACTTGAAACGTACTAAAGCTCTTCTCTATGCTGGTTACACTACTATTTTTACCACACAAAAGGATCCACTTACGCTAAAATCACTAAACGCCGAACCAAATACCGTTCATTTATGGTGTGAATCGAATATGTTACGTATCAATCCATCAAACACTAATTTCACGGTGTTGCATTCCCTGCGGTTCTTTCCAAACTTCCCTTCATTATCAGTGATACTTTATAAACACTTCATTCATGCATTATCATCCACAAATTTTGGTGGCGTTGTTTTAGACAAACATTTGAAATTCAGTGAGCATGTACAGGACCTGACTCAAAAGGTGTCTTTCAGCATCGATGTGATTATCAAAACACGATCTTACTTTTCCACCGAAATCTTTTTCCCTTTATATTAGGTAATTATTTACAGTCATCTGTCGCACTGGCTTTCTTCATAGGGAAATGCATATTGGTCACATATAAGTCATCTTGAACGCTTACAAAAGCAAGCTTTGAGACTCATCACTTTCAACCAATTTTCAGCGCCATCAGCACCCCCCCCCCCCCCCTCTATTCGCAAGAAGAACATTTTACCTCTTCATGAACTATTTAGCTACAAAGTTCTAATAATCCTGTTCCATGTCGTTAATACTGAATTATACATTTCTAGTCTTTTAGGCGTTACTCTCATAGATACTAACAACACGAGGTTTTCACGTAACCGCAATCTACTTTTGCCTAAAGCACGTACCAACTATGGTCAAGTGACGGCAAGATTTTTATGCGTAACACTGTGGAACATGCTGCCTGTTGATTTAAAATCATGTTTTATGTGGTGTATTTCTAAATTTGTTGAAACCTTATTGTTAAATAATTTACGACTTGAATGACTTTTGTTTTTCTTTTTTCAAGCAAATTGTCACTATTGCTTGTATTGCCCAATTTTTTTCACATTTTTTATATATACCTGCTATTTCGTCGCTGTTTGCTGCCGTAAAAACTAATCCTCTTTTTACTCTTTGTAAGTAGGTCCCCCTGACCGTTTTTACTTTGAAACCTGCAATTGTTCATTCGCCTTGCAAAAAAATTATATATTTCACATTTAGGAGTAATTTTTAATGAAAATCTTAATTGGGATGAACACGTTAATAAAGTAACTAGAAATATTGCTAGGACGTGTGGTGCTCTCTCTAAACTTCGACGGATACTTCCAGCAAACATTAAACTTTTACTCTATAATACGTTGTTTTCATCTCACATAAACTATTGTAGTCTAGTGTGGGCAGATACATCTAAAGCAAATCGGAACAAAATAATTTTACTGCAGAAAAAAGCAATTCGTCGTATTGCTAACGTACCATACGACGCACATACATGTCATTTATTCAGAGAATATAAGATTTTACCGATCGATCACATACAAAGTTTAAACCTTATTATGAAATACAAACAAAGCTCGCTATCAAACAACGCTTGTTTTCTTAAACTGTGTAACCTCAGAAAAAATACACAATCCTATTATGACATTCGAAAAAGGCCTTCCTGGTTCATTCCTTATTCGCGAACTAATCACGGTTTGAGAAGACTTGAACACTGTATTCCAGCTTGTTTTAACATGTCTGAAAATAAAAACATTGACATCTTTATTATACATAAAAAACAACTTAAGAACCTTCTCATCCAAAATGGCGGCGTGTAGTTTAGCTTCTTCTAGTTGTCCGGCTACAGTACCATATGTAAAAGAAACACCCTATAATAGTGCTCGTGTGTAACATGGCATCCTATGATGTTTGCTTTCTTTGACATTTTTTTTCGTTGCTTTTTTTTAGGAGTAAAACATGCAACATTTCACTCGTCAGTGTTTCCCTTGTGCATTAAAACTTGTGCTTTCGCATACCCAGTGTTGTAAACGTTGTATAATCATTTTGTAATACTTTGGTAGCCGTTTAGCAACGTGTGCGTTGTTTCATGATTGACCGCATGCTGTTTTCTTTTGTTTTTTGTTGTTTTTCTCTCTTTGTGAATTGCTTATTTTATGTAAACCTGAAACTGATGTAATTTTGATGTATTTTCTTTTTATTTCCTTCATTCTTCAAGTTTCGAAAATCGACGTCAAATTGTTTTTTCATGTTTTGTGCTCTGCGGATTTTTGTAACGCCAAGTTAAAAGGGGTAGGAGCCTCGTCAAGCTGCTAACATAGCAGCTTTTTGCTCTTATCCTTGCGTTTTCTTTTTCGCAACTCTGTGAAGAAAATGCTCAATAAAACTGAAAAGTGAAACTGAAAAACAATTTATATATAAAAATATATATCTTTTGAATAAAACTTCAGCTTTAACTGTGTCAATTAAAGCCGTAACGGCCTCTGATATGACATGAATTGAAAGCATGTGGGGAAAGTTCCAGTCAGGAAACGTACCTCTTATTGTGTCAGGCTGTTGGGTGAAAATAGAGCACTAATATTTGTACACAATATCGGATCAATGTTTAGTGGCAACAGGTGGTCTGTCAGGATATGGCAGATTTACATTATGAGAAGCGCTGTGTTTGGTTGGTAGAAGTTTCCAAAATTTTTGTGGCTTATCATGAAGGATACCGAGAAGAATATTCTATAAAATGTTTTTTTTATTCTTGCAACATTGGATTACACTCTCGCAGGCATGCGAAATACTTTTTTCATTTGGAATTGCAGTTTGAGAGTTTAGCAGCCCCACAAAAACGCTTCGTTTTGTTATCGAGTTTTCTGAAGAAGTTGGTGAACCATATGGTATGTCGACGTCACCCTGAATACGGACAAGTGGCAAATACTTGTCAATAACATATTGCAATGTTTGCTTATAGAGTAAAGAATCGCTCTCAACTTTTCGCATGAAAGCGAACTTCTCAAAACGCACAAGAAAAGTATCTGATTCCTGATTGATTTTTGAGAAGTCTTCCTTTTTGTACTTACGAGTACATCTGGTTGAAGGCCAACTACTGAATGCCTGAAATATTAGTACACATAACATCATTCTGTGGCAACTCAGACCATCAATATACATAGGCGATTGAACACTGTAGGCGTTGCAACCAAAACTAAATCAAGAATGTTAGCACCGTGAATCGGTGTTGATACCATTTGTGTGACGTCAAAAGTTAGAATAAGGTCGAGATGTTCTTTCGATAAAAGAGACGATGCTGTCATTTTATTACGTTGTAGTTGAAAGTTTCGATGCTGACATAAAATAGGCATCGAGTAAGGTAAAAACACAATATACAATAAATATTCGCGACTGCAATGTAAGGAAGAAGTCTAGAGACGAGGTATTAGGGGATTATAGCATCGGCACCAGAAATACCAGGAAGGGGGAGTTCAATCAATCAATCACTCATTGAATCAATCAATGAATGAGTTTATTGTGTAAAATACATAGAATTGGTGGTTAATAATATATATGTAGGACCCCAGAGCCCATTTAAGGGCAGTGGCAGGGGTCCATTTTTAACAGTAGTAATTTGCAGGGGAACAAGGAAAATATTGAGTAGATACCAGTGTGCTGGAATGGAATAATTACATACAAGAGTTAATAGCTATTGAAACATTGCATATCAATAAAACTAATTGGGATGATATTCATGAATTCAAGTATAACTGTTATACGTTTTGTAGATATTGCGGAGAAATCGCTTGTACAGGCGAAATGACATGGTTGCCGAGATGGTACAAGATAACGCGTTCCAAAGTTTTGATGTGTTGCAATATAACAAAATGAGTTTGATCCGTAGTTAGCGCTTATGCGGCGTATGCATAATGATGAAGTTAGTGTAGAACGTAATGAAAATTTGGGCGTTGTAAATGTCAGTACTACATACGGGCATTGAACAACGCTATGCAGTGGAATTCGCAGAACGCCATAATTTATTATTATACCTTCTACGGAAAACGAGTGAACCATTTGTGGACATGAAGCGGCCCCAATGGTGAAAGTAATAACGAAGTAGATTTCATACTGAGTGCACACGCAGGCATCGTGCAGGATGCGGAAGGGCTTGGCAAGGTAGAATACAGTGACCACTGAATGCTAAGGTCTCGAATTTGTCTGGATTTTGACGAGGAACGACAGAAACTTATACGCAAGAAAGCAATTACTGAGCTAGACCTAATACGGAAAATAAAAGAATTCAAAGTCACGCTTCGGAACAGATACTCATTTCTTATCGAGAAAATCAGCCTTAGCTTTGAAGAATGAATGATTATACGACGAGTATTAATACGGAATGTGCAGTAGAAGTTGGAGGTACGATAGGTAAACAAGACACTGGCAAGCTCTCCAACGATATGAAGACTTTCATTAGGAACGTCAAAGCATGAAAGCGTCAGACAAAACAAAATATAACTCGTATATTTTTCAAGGTTTATTAATAAGTTGAACGTATCCTATGTAAGAACTTACAGCACGGAGAGACTTGAACATGCTCTATAGAACAACGGAAGTGTCAAAGTGGACAGTTCAAAATTAAAGCAGCTTACCTTTAGAGGAGCAGTTCAAGTTAGCAATACATTAAGCCAAATAATGGCTGTTAATAGTTTGTGTCGCACTAAAGGTCATTTTTTTAAACCGAGGTGAGCGCAACCAGCTGAACCAGCTCTCGTCATCTCTATATATCCATTCTATTCTTTAGCGCAAGGGTAACCAAGAAACTGAAAGAACTGCAGCTATCAACAGCCCCAACCACGACAGTTTAGAAACCGGCAGAGAGACGCTGGGCGTGGAACCGGCAGCATGGCGGAAGCGTTCGCCAGTTTTCTACTTCTCACGCAGGCTGTCTGGGTGCGTGGTTTCACGGCAGCGGGTATTGCGGCGTCCATTTGCGACGACTGTGCCACGAGGTCTTTGTCGCATGGCTGTTCAGCGTTGCCGCTGGGATCCGCTCCTGATGAAGTGTGTCTAACGCAGTCTTCGATGAAAACGCTAACATCTGCCCGGCAACTAATCAGAAATCCTTCCTATAGACGGAATTTGACGTTTTCTGCACCTCAAGCAGACAACAATTGCACCCGATGACTTTAGCGGTCACCTCGTGGTACAAATAGTCCGCGAGGTTATTTCAACGGTGGGGCGTCGAACCGGCCGCATGGCGGAAGCACTCGCCAGTTTTCTACTTATTACGCAGGTTGGTGCCATTGAAATCTTTTCTAAGAAATTATTTACGGCCTTGCCGGTTCTACCATAAGTGCTGTTTTCTATGTTATCTTCTCGGCCATGATTAGAAATAACGCAATCTATACGTCAGTTTGTCATTTTTCGCAGTTCAGTGCTTTATTTGTTAATATTGTGGCTGTGTGGTGGAGATATTAAAGATAACCCAGACCCGATGAATGCGCAATTTTCTAAGCTCCTTGATGGGCAAAGCAAAATGATGTCCAAGTTGAATTATATTGAAGAAAAACACAACCAACTCAACCTAGATGTCTAAAACTTGAAAGCCCGTATACTTTCACTGGAAGCTAAGATTGGTAAAGTAGATTAGGTACGCGATACCGTTGCAAAAAAGTCTGATCAGCAGCAGGATGACCATGTGGCATTGACTGCTCTCACTCAAAAGATTGATGACATCGAAAACAGGCAAAGAAATAACCTGGTCTTTCGTGACTTTAACGATTCATCGGAGAACGACCCTGCCACCAAATCTGAAAAACTCATATTAGAACTGTGCAAAAGTAGGCTTGGTGTCACAGGCCTCAGTAGTGACCGTGCGCATCACATAAAGACATACATGGCAAAAACACCACATCCAGTCACAGTGAAATTCACTTAATAAATGCCGCCAATATGTGATCTCGGACGAATTCAAACTCAAAGGCACCAGTTACGGTAAATTTGAAGATTTTTCACACTCTATCAGGAAAAAAAAGAGAAGCTGCGGGACGATGTCAGAGTGAATAAGTCGGAAGGCGAGAAGGCAGTCTTGAAGTATGATAGGTTACATCTAGGGGGAAGGCGTTTTTGGCTTGATGATTCGACGGGAGAGCTAGTCCAACAGTGACCTCAGTGTAAGCGTACAGCAGAACTGCCTTTTAAGGTTTTATTAATCAGTCGCAAGCATTAGGAATAATACAAACAATTTTCGATGCCTACTGCGTACTCTTCAGCCCACGGTTGTCCTAGACACTGAGTCATGGTTAGATTCTTCTGTTCTTGATTCCGAAATCTTCCCGGCAATCTACCACTGCTTTTGACGCGATAAAAATTCTCATGGTGGAGGGTCTTTATTCTTGTAAAGAACAGCATCATCATTATTATTATCAGCCTGACTACTTCCGCTGCAAGATAAAGGCCTCTCCCATGTTACGCCAGTCAACTCAGTCCTGTGCTTGCTGCCACCAATTTATACCCGCAAACTTCTTAAACTCATCTGCCCACTTAACCTTCTGTCTCCCCGTAACCCGCTTGCCTTCTCTAGGAATCCAGTTAGTTACCCTTAATGAACAGCGGTTATCCTGTCTACGCGCTACATGCCCAACCCATGTCCGATTCCTCTTCTTGATTTCAACTATGATATCCTCAACCCCCGTTCGTTCCCTTATCCACTCTGTTCTCTTCTTTCTAAAGGTTACACCTGCCATTTTTCTTTTCATTGCTTGCTGCGTCGTCCTCAATTTAAGCTGAACCCTCTTTGCAAGTGTCCAAATAGGGTTCAGCTTGAATTCAGGACGACAAAGAACAGCATACCTTGCGTTCATTTGCAGCGCGCACTTCTTGATGTAAAGGCAGTCGCTTGTTAAATGCGGCTGGAAAATGGTAAAAACTTAGTGTTTGGCTCTTACTATCGTAGACCTAGTGCGTCTTATGAACAGTTCATCAAGTTGTCCAGCTTTCTGGAGTGTTTAAAAATAGACCACGCCTTGGAGGTGATTTTAACTTACCGGAAATCGACTCTTCATGCGGAATTCCCAGGAATATCAATACTACTTCTTTGTACTCGTCCTTATTTTGTCTAATGGACACTCATGCACTTAATCAACATGCCCATAGAGCATCGCTTGATGATGGTACTGGCCATGCCTTGGAGTTGCTATGAAGTAATGGGTCTGTTATTGTATTAGACGTTCATGCTTTACCTGGTTTGAGCAACTACAACATTGTCGTTGTTGATGTTTGTTTTAAAAACGCATCTATAATAAAGAAACCTCAAAGAAAGGTATTCTTCAATTGTAAAGCTGATTACTTCTCAATGAATCAGTCGTAAGATTTACACTCCCCAAAAATGATACATTAGCGGATAATTTGAGCATTGAGCAGTTGTGGGAATGTCATAAAGATAAACTTTTCTATCTTCGAGATACGTTCTCTCCGACGTGGATGCTTTCGTCCAAACGTGATAAAGATGACCCATGGTTTCATAAGCAAATGCGCATCATGCTGCGTAGGATGCGGAGGGTGTACTTAAAATATAAAAAAGCTCAGGTCTTCGAAAAACCAAGGAGGACTAAAAAGGCTGGAGGTTCATTTCGAGAGTTTGATGAAATCGGCTAAGAAAACTCATTTTGCTCAGCTTGGAGAACGTTTGGTAAAAGAGACGAAATAATTTTGAAAGAATATCCGGCGTAATGGTTAGTACGATAATTCTGTTCCACATATGGAATACTCAGGTACTGTAATTGATGATGAAAAGCGCTAAGTTGACGTATTTAGTAAGCTAATTTTCTTCCTTATTTAGCAATCGCCAATCTCGTGTTGTAAGTGTAGATTTTTTGTTATGAAATAAAGCAATGTCCCATGTTGAGTTTGCTTTGGAAGGTGTACTTAAGCTCTTAACAAATATTTCTCCTGGAAAAGCAACTGGATCCGATGATATAGCAGGAGCAATGATTAGTAGTTCTGAATCTCTATGCCTGTATTTTTGCCATCTTTTACAAAAGAGTTTAGAAACTAGCGCCGTTCCCAGTAAATGAAAATTAGCTAATGTTGTGCCTGTATACCAAAGGGGGCATAAAAACTGCGTATAAAATTAAAGGTCCGTGTCTTTAACTAGTATTATATGCAAAGTAATGGAACACAATATATAAGGTTGTCTTACGTCGCATCTTGCTAAACATAACCTATTGAATACAAACCAACACGACTTTAGACAAGGTTTTTCTTGTAGTACACAGATAGTAGAATTTACACACGACTTAGCCCTAGCAATCGGTAAAAGACGGGCAGTCGATTGCATCTTTCTAGATTTTCACAAAGTGTTTTACGTTGTAGCTCATGACCTTCTTATTAGCAAAATAAACGCCTACAAACTTGACAAAAATGTAACTACATGGATATGCGAATACCTGTCGCACAGACTCTTTGGTTTTCAATCGCATTTCCTAAGAAGTCTCCGCGGTCACCTCTGGTCTGCCCCGAAGCTCTGTCTTGGGGCCTTTAATATTTTTAGTACATAATTGACATCACTAGTGGAATCACGTCATCTTTCAGGACATTTGCAGACGACTGTGTGGTGTATCGAGTTACTGATAGCGATTCTGATTTCTATTACCTTCAGATTGATTTAGAATAACTTTCAGCGTGGTGTACGAAATCAGAGATGTCTATAAATGTTTTGAAATGATCAATCATCACCTGTACAAAAAACGCTCACATGGAGCATATGAGTAAAAATGAAATAGCGTTACGTTACGCAGGGCTATGGAATACAAATACTTATGGGTTGTTTTGATTTCGGATTTAGGGTGGAATAGGCATGCACAGAAAATAAGAAGAATGACAGCACGCAAATAAAGCTCGCTACGTTAAAATCCTGGACAATTATCTAGTAACTTGAAAGAACAGTTGTATTTCCCTCACGTATGCTGGATACTTGAGTACGCAAGTTTAAGCTGGGATGCTCATACTCAACAGTAAGTCAAATTACAAAAAATTCAGAATAGGGCTGTTTGATTCGTTTTGGGGAATTACGACTAATAGCGCAGTGTTTCTGAGCTAAGCGGGCACCTCATTGGCAGGACTTAAATGAAAGGCGGAAAGCCCTAAGACTCAAATTTTTTCACAACATTTTTATTTAAAAAACTGGCATTACCAAAAACAAATGTATCGCATTACCATTATGTATTTTTCGTAGACGGAACCATGCTTTGAAAGTTCTTGAATTTCCCTTTAAAGGTGACACTTCACGTTAATCATTTTTGTAGGACTGCGAGCAAGTGGAATGCCCTTTCGTCAAATACTGCAGACATTCAATGTAATGGCAATTTTTGCCGCAGCCAGACGGAATACCGTCCGGCCGTGGTGTCACGATTGGTCTCTATTGGCTGTGTTATTGATCAGTTACATCAATCGCAGCATCGTACCCAAGCACGTACGCCATTGACTGCGTTGTGAGGGACGTCGTCCATCTCGCACCCGCTGTGGCGTCGAGCACGCGCGCATTACTTTTTCCTGAAACCTTCCACATGGCTATGAACAACTCTACAACAGCGCCGAAAGCGCGAACGGGAGATAGCTCAACTATGGAAAAGTGCCGACAATGTAAACCTGAGAGAGCTGGCAATCGCTTGGCCGGTAGTGCATCCCGGGCACAAAAACAGGCCCTGTAAGCCGAGTGCAGTCAGCAAACCTGTACCGATGATATGGTAGCCTTCCAAGCAGCACCATATCGCAAACGGGAATGAAAGTGCCGGTGGTGGGCAGATCCTGAAAACCACGCCGCCGAGTTACCTTGTGCTGTCAAACGCTTGCAACAACGCGGATTTGCGGCATCAATGAGGTGATTGTGGGAGAACATTGCCCGGGGCAAACGCTCGCTTTTGGCGCGAATTTCTCCACGACACATTCACTTCGGGTGCAACCTCTGCGATCGCCTGTGGTTCGAGAATAACCACTGTGATTAGCACATTCCGAAACTATTTAACGATTGATTGCACTCCTCCACAACCGCGATCATGCAAGGCCGAGTGTGCAGCACTTAAAAAAAACTTGTAAATCCAGACCAAACATGTGCCTAGCCTCCTGGAAAAGCGCGAACATGTGATCAATAATTGTGAAAAGCTTCAGCACCACGGCGTGTGCAAGCTACAACTGAACACCAAGGCCACACGTTTCAGCTTCCGCTGGTTAGACATTTGTACTGAGTGCATGCTTGGGTGGCGATTTTTTCAACGCATTTTCACTCCAGCTAGTCACATACATGCGGGAAACCTTCAGTATATTTATCACGGGTTTTTCACAATGGCTATCTAGAGCATTTGCATGGCATTCACGCCGTATTTTACGAACGTCCTTAGTTTGTGTGCACAAAATTTCAGTGACAATATTAAAGAGCATTTTTTTAAACTCCTTGCTGAACTGTTAGCTTATTTATTCAATGCGGATCGTGCCACGCGTTCGTTTCATGAAGGAGTCCTCGATTTTCATACAACCACTGCAGAAATACACATGTGCCTTTGAATATTCCAGCTTCAGCGCGAGCTCTGGAATAATGTCGAGTGTTCGCGTCTTGCACGCAATTTTAATTAAACAATCCACAAAAGAAGGGTTACTGATCGGGCGAGTTGGTCATCCATGAACGTAGCGTGTATTAGCGCAGTACATAAAAGAAAAGGACACGGCACAGACGTAGGGATAGGTAGGCGCGAAGCTTTCAACTGTTTATTTCGTGCCAGTCACACCCATCTTTTACATCCGCGACAGAGCACAACTAATCTTGCTAGTAATCCTCAACCAAGGAACGTCATTTCCTTTTCTGACAAGGAAATCGATGACGAGCTTACACACAAATTGCCTAATTCTTCTATAGCCTCGGCTTCTTTTATCTCCCGTGTGAGCCGATCTCTAGAACGACTAATAACTATGCAACTATACAGATCAGGGGAGCACCCACAGCCTTTGTAGTGTGCCGCCAAGAATCCTCCCGCCGTAAGCTTACTTCTCGCGTTATAGCAGTGCTCGCGGAATCTGCCATTCAGACACCGTTTTGTTTGCCCGATATAGCACTGCCCGCAGGATAATGGAAACCTGTAGATGACACAGGATACACAATCAACGAATCTAACGCGGTGTTTCTTATGACAAGCTGGAAGAGCAACATTTTTTGCACAAGTGAGCTTGCAAAGATTCCCTTGGGCGCTGAAAAAACGACATGTACATTAGCCCTCTGGGCCACTTTCTTTAAGTTGTGAGAAATTGTGTGCTTGTAAGGGATTACACCTACTCTGCAGCCCGAGTACTCCAAAACTTCACGCCTGTTCTCGAAACTTTTGGAGAATGCGTTCGGCTACAGAAACCTGTAACAGAATTGGGTAGCCTGCTTCGGTTAGACGCTTGCTTTGGGCCGTGATCCTAACACTAAAGGAGAAAAAAGAATAAAAAGAAGGACAAGGAGGTCACCATCTGCAATTTTCGAATAACTTCTCCGATGCTCTTGCGCTGAACTATGGTGGTGATCATTCTCTCAACCGCTTTATGGTGTATATGTGCATCAAAGTGGGAGCCTTAGTCTTTTGCCATTGCTGCAAGCATAGAACACTCTTTGCGATTGCCTATTTCCATCACGTAGCACTCGTTACTTTTACGAGCTGGCAGCTGACCAACAATCCCTCGCATACCACCTGAAGGTATTGTTAGGAAACGCGCGCCTCCGACGACGTCGCGAAGGGCACCACGAAATCTCACCGCTGCTCTCACTGTTACGAAAGACGGCGACGCCAACACGGCCCCGAAGGTGCCACTGTTTCGACCTCCACCGGGAAGGTCACCAGCCGTTTGGTAGCGTAAGTTTCTCAGCTCGCGACTGCTTCTGCGCAGAGCTGATAGACGAGCGGACGAGACGACGGTGAGTTAAACAAGGTTTATGTACAGCAAAGAAATAGAGGCTTTACAAATTCGGCACTGGGGCTGACACTTTAGAGACTCAAACAGCCGAGCTCTCTTCTCTGACACATAGGTCTACTGCTTTCGACGTGCCGCAGGGCTTTCTTTAATACATTGGGTGGATTCTTTGAGTAACCAAATGTCCAACCAGAAGCGCCGCTGGACGTGAGGTCAGAATCCTCAAATGGGGTCACCGCCGGGCCGCGTCATTCTAATGAAATCCGGAGCTGCTGCACTGCACCTGGCTGCACCCAAAGACAAGTGACGCCGCCATGCATTGCGCAAGACTCGCCAGACTGGAAGGCGCCTATTGCTGCAACGGGCTCGTGGGCTGATGGGTCTCGCGATGCGTTGTGCGACAGACAGGCGTTGCCGCGTGATGACGCCACAGAGTTGTTCGCGTCAGGCGGGCTGGCGTGCTGGCCTTGACACAGATTGCCTTTTTCAGAGGCATGGACGTTCGATGGGGACTCGCACGCATAACAGTATCAAGTCTGTTAAAATGGTACCCACGCCAATGAATTTCGTCAACGCTGGAAGCCGATTTTTCCTTTCCCCGAGGCCACCTCCACATTTGTGGAAGTTCCCTACACGATAGTTCCAAAGGGGGCTCCTCATATTTATTCGCGATAAAGGAGCACAGTGCCTTTGGACAGCGCCTTACACGGTTACATGCCCCACTTCATCTGGGGGCGCATTCGCGCACGTAATCTTGCACATAACCATCAAGCGTCAGTATGGTAGTACGGCGTACGGTGCAGCTGTCTTCTCGCTCCTGACGCAGATTGCACGTGCGTGTACAAGCGTGAATTTACTGCATAGAAGAACGAGTGTACTTCTGCTATCTCCAGCAACGCATATACTCGCAACAGGCATTACCGAGGTATCTAGATAGACATCATGCGCGGAAGGTCACTTCGTTCACACGTGTAACTCAGACCGGGAGCCTTGTGAAAATGACCGTTGTGACCTTTAACAACGCCGGTGAGCAAGCAACAAAAAAATCTCTGGGGGTGCTTATAAGCACTCCGAGAGTCGAAGTCGAAGCCGTGCAGTCTCCACGAAGTATACTTCGTGGAGACTGCAAGTGTTTTAGTGGTCGATGAATGTACGTAGCTTTCGGCGACGAAGTTCTGGCTCCGCAGTTCATTTCGCTTTATGGAACTTCTTAACGTTCGCTCGCCGTCATGCATTCAAAACACAGATGCTCCGTGTGCTGGTTACATTGGTCGAAAAACTGAAGATAGCAGCGCTTCACCGGGTCAACCCAGCACTTTCACCTGGCGTTGCGCTGAACTTTATTAACTGTAGCGTCGGATCACGTTCCTTCGTCATTCTCACTGCCTCATTCTCATCGCTATAAAGGATTTTACTTGCTAAACAGCGGAAATCGTGTGCGTTGCGCGCAAACATTGAGCCTATTCGCCGAACCGCATCAAATTTGCTTGAAGTTTGAGAACCTGTTGAGCGATCCCGAGGTTAAAGAAGTTTGCCCCGCCGTGGTGCTCTAGTGGCTAAGGTACTCCGCTGCTGATCCAAAGGTCAGGGGTTCGAATCCCGGCTTCGGTGGCTGCATTTCCGATGGAGGCGGAAATGTTGTAGGCCCGTGTGCTTATATTTGGGTGCACGTTAAAAAACCCCAGGTGGTCGAAATTTCCGGAGCCCTCCACTACGGCGTCTCTCATAATTATATGGTGGTTTTGGGACGTTAAACCCCACATATTCATTATCAATCGAGGTTAAAGAAGGAAACTGCTCATATGTATAGTGGGCCTCTCCGAAAGATTCTAGCACTTTTGCGTGGCGTTGCTGCACTGATGCAGGCAATCGCCTAACAGTTTTCGAGATAGTCATAGATAACTACACGCGACTATTGCTGCCGATTACGGGTATCCCATTGTGTTCTGTGTCTTCTTAAAAGTTAAATGTGCATGCCGATCGCTTGATTATAGAATGGAGCTATGCCTGTACCAGTGTATCTTGAGATAAGGCGAGGCGTAGTTTCGATTGTAATAGCAATGCCCCCTTTTTTTCTGTTCGCGATCATCTTATAAAGTTTGTAATGAATAAGGTAGTGTGCTTCCGACCACTGGCTTATTCATGTTGGCAGTAGTTGATATTCAAAGAAGATATATGCATACACATTACGCACGCTACCAATGCACGGATATGGTATTGTCATGAAGTCGTTACGTCGACGAAGGGAGTGGACTGTAGGTCGTAAACGAAGCTTTTTATTGGACCAAACTTGTGGATCTTAAATGGTAAGTCACATTACAGCGATAAACACGGGCACTGATAGCGGTGAACAGAGCATCGGTCGTTTATCCACTCAGAAGCGGCGAAGCGTGACGGCATTTATACGACGATAGTTATAGCGCGAGAACAAAACGACGACACAGAGACACGAAGGACCCGAAAGACACGATAGCGCTCGTGTCTTTCGTGTCCTTCGTTTCTCTGTGTCGTTGTTTTGTTCTCGCGCTATAACTATTGTCATGCCATACCAACTAGCCCAAGCTGCCACACTTCTAAGGCATTTATACAAGTGCCGTTGAATATTCAGCGGTCATGTAGACTTTGCGCTGAGAACTACAGTGTATTGGAATGATAACAAAACCTGGGGAAGGAATGTGACAATATATATACGCACGCTAAGCACACGCGACCCTCGCTATGTGGGCTTATATATACACATAGTCGAATTAAAAAGAAATGTTTGAGGGAAGTATTACAGCTACCTCAATTCAGAATGAGTAGCACAACGACTTGCACAGAAAACAAGCATATGCAAAAAATAGAATCACATACGTAACGCAACAAATTTCTCAATAAGCTTGCCTACATAAACGAACTTATGCTCAGTGCCCGATTATTGGTAAGAATACACAGACGATAAATAATGGTGTACTCACATAAGAAAGCTAAGTCTTCGTGAGCAAATTAATTAGCAGAAGCTACCACAGTGTCCATCAGCTCATTTTCTATTGCGTAAGATTTTCATTTGCGCCATTCTTTGTCGCGCGTTGTCTGCATCCTTCGGGAAGTGATAAAACGATACGTTGCCACCTTTTCACCGCGATACCACGCATTGCGGCACACTTCAGTGGTTTTTGGCCATGGATTCCTTCTTTTTTAGGTTCGCGCGCAGGATGGCGAGTATAAAGAAACTATGCCGCCACTTCTCAACGCGAGCAGCGTAGTAACAAATCTCCTTGCAAGGTTGACTTTTATGTCGCCGTTTAGGGGCGTAGCCTCTAGGTTGCCAGTGCTTAGTTGGAGTCATCAATTTTACCTATTGGCCATGACATTGAGCGGAGCCGCCTCCTGGCGGACACTGGCCGAAGAGATAAAGTGTGGATTGCACCGTGCTTCGTGCGCTAGCCACGTCCTTTTTCTATATGTTGTGTACGTCATGCACGTTCTCGAAGTGTGGTTTGTCCGATCATGTCAGCGCGAGTGTAGCTCCTTCTATGTGTGCCTGAAACGACGTACGAAAACATTTGGTCTTGCTCGGTTGCTAATGCATTGTAATAGGATTGGCGAGTGCCACTTTCCAGAGTGCTGTTTATCCTCGTCGTTCCCACCATTCACATGAATTATTTCGGAGTGGGTGCCGCTTTCTGTTTCGATCATATCGCAACCTGCTCTAGGCATCCTCTTAAATATGACGACTTTTAAATTCTCTGTGAATGCAGTGTTTCATAGTGACTCGGTTGTAAAAAAAAAGCTCAGGGCCATGCACTTGCGCATTATTGGTAGGTGTGAACCAACAGTCCTCTAGTTTACCAGTCATGCGAGGAGCCTTAGTTTTCTTTATCTGACCGTGGTACCACAACATGGAAATATTGCTATCACATAAACTGTGAAACATCGGTACTTGAACTGCACTTAACAGAGTTGCCATGCGCAACCATGTGCTTAGATTTAGGAACGTTTTCAAAAGCCCGGACGTTGAAAATGATTTCGGACGGCTTGCCTATATAATATTGTATAACTTGAGTGAAAATTTTGCCTGTGTTACATTGTCTTCAGCATTTGTGTGGCATTGTTAGGGACCGACGGATTGGAGTGGTCATTTGTTATCTACAAAATGCTTGTCCCAATAACCAGGTCTTTGTTTTGGCACTATCATGCATGCAGTTTATCGATAAAAGCTTTCTGCAGAACTCTCAGACAAATTTTTACATTTCTACTGGTGCAAGAACATGTGCGTGCACGTGGTAAACGCAGTGTAGCGCAAAATTCTATCAGTCACTTGGCTTTCCTGACTCTAATTATCGACTGTCCCATATTTTATGGTGACCACACTGAGAAAAATTAAAGATAATTGAAACGAGCATGTAGAGGGTTTCTGGCTGTTGCGTGGCTAGTGTCATCATTACTTGTGTGTGTCGAAAGATTTGGTCGGCAGAAAAGACGACGACGAACTCGCGCTGCTCGATCGAAGCTGTTGCGCTGTTTGCTACACTGTTACTTACACTAATTTTGGTGGTACTGAATTATTCGCACAAATTTGCGGGCTTTCTACGATCATTTCTTCCGTTTTTTTTGTAGTATACAGACGACAAAGATGTAAATAAGTAGTTCAGCCATGCTACAGCTGTGCATAGCAGGTGGAACACAAGCAAAACACGTACAAGCAAATCATCAAGGGCGTGATTTAGTGCGAAAGCGTGAAGAGAGTCACCCTAGGCGAAAAGGCAGAATACGCTTTACTCGTGGGTAATGTTAATGTTGCACAGCTGTCGTGCACTGATTAATTAGAAAAGAGCGTAGATATTAGGAGTACACTGTAGTCAACGCATTTTATCCGCCGACAATTGGCTCCTACCACACGCAACGAAGTGCCACTGCGTGTATGCGCAGAGACGGTGCCGCCATCTGTAGCGCGATCTCGCTGCGAATATCAAGGATCTTGGTCGACGCCATGATGGCATGAATATAGCTATAGAGCGAGAACAAAACGATAACACAGAGACAAGAAGGACACGAAGGACACAAGCGCTCGTGTCCTTCTTGTCTCTGTGTCGTCGTTTTGTTCTCGCGCTATACCTATCGTCATGTCATACCAACTAGCCCCAGCTGCCACACTGCCACTATGGCGCTGCGCCCAAACTCAGAAATATAAGCATAAACAGCTCATCAAGCCTGACCGAGCACTGTAAACTACAGAACAACCTTCGGACACACACCACAACCATACAACGCTGCACACTCTAACCAATGGCGGACTGCATATATAATGACAAGTATCAGAGAAGTGTGTCCCTTTAATAAGTATTCCCAATCTGAGTTAGGAGAGAGGTCGGTTTCAAAGTATCTTTAATCCCAGCCCTGTCACACGGCGGCTTCCTAAAATGTGCTGGGCTCCCATTTTGAGCGATCACTATTGGCACACTCTTCCAGTCACAATCGGCCCTTTGTAGCGAGTCTATTCTATGCAGCATTAGGGCAATATATTTCATTCCCATACACGCATAGATGGGCAGTGTATTATCGTAGCAGTGTTCGTAACGAGATCAAGAAAAAAATACTAAAACTTCGGGGGCTTATTGAGGGCTCAAACTGCTTGTTTAGGGGGGGGGGGGTGAAACAAAGAAACATTCAGCTCCGAAGAAACGCGGGGTTTCGTAGGAGCCGGAGTCGCGAATCTTCTACAATGTACACCACGCATTAAAGGAAATATGTTGATTATCCAGCGCCTATACTGACCTGCACCATCGTCTCTAAGCGGTATGCGCACTTCCACTCCTCGGGGTGTCCGCACCGAAGCCATGACCTGGGCGCCATGCAGAGGCCTGGCACCCCGCATCAGTTCAGCGTGCAGCACAGCCGGAGGCACGTGAACAGCAGCCCGCTCGAGCACCCCGTTCCCAAGAAATGCCCGCAGCTTGGCCAATGGGCCCGAGCGGGATGGGCGTGATGTTATGGAAACACGCGCCGGCTCTGACAACCGCACAGTCCACTGTCCTGCCTGAAACAGAGATCCGCCCCTGGTGTGCCGCAAGTTTTGAAAACATCAAGCACCTCTGAGACTAACAGCCGCGTCCACGTGGAGCGCGTGTCTAGATGCGCACGCCTCCGCTTCCAGGGCGCCGACACTCTTTGACGCCCACCGCGCCGCCAGCCGTTTCTTCTCTAGGCAGCACATTGGCTCAAAAGTGTCATGCAGAGCTCACTGCTACAGTATTATTACACTCTGACATGGCTAGCGCAGGCACTGTTGCAAGCGCATTGGTTTTTCGGTTATTAGATCAGTTCTTTGACGGGTATGAGAGGCTGCACTGTAAAATGGTGTGCTGGTGCACATGCGGAAAACCAAATGACGTTTTCTTTTTTTTTTGTAGTGGTGAGGGAAAAAACGGGAGTGGCATGTAGAACTAAAGCCCCTCAAACTTTGTAAAGTAGCGACACTCTCTTCCTCCGGTCGCTTTTCTCTTTAGTCTCCTCTGCTTCGCAGTCGCATTTCAAACGTGACACCACCTGCATTGCTCCTGCATAGCAGACGCCCTTTCGGGAAGATAGCGGTTGCTCCGTAGGCAGCTCGCTGAAAGAATTCGTGCCAGTCGTCTAGCCCTGTCTTAGCTATAGTGTAGCGTTAGCTCATATCAGCTCTGTTTTGTGCCACGCGCAACGCGTACTTGTGATGAATACTTGATTGAGTCACTCGGCATCGCAGTGACCAGATGTTAACTTTGTGCCTATCACCCTTTAGTATGTTTTTAAACGTAAAAATGTGATCATTAGTGAGAACGCCCGTATTTTCTTGAACCATAGTTTAGCGCGTCTGCGAAGAAGCTTTGCGCCATTATAACATCGTTCAAACGCTCATGTGCGGCTGCTATGGCTAACCTTTGTGTTAGCTGGCACGATAGCGCCCGAAGCGACAGACGGCTGTTTTTCCTTACGCAGGTGGTGCAAGCTTCATCATGCATATGATACGCGATGTGTGCAGAGAGCCTTCATAATGACTGTCATTCAATGAAAGCAACAACTCGCGTTTACGCTGTTGTCGTGGGACGGCGATTGTTGCCGACGGCCAATTTTATCGTTTGATGAGGCATCTAAAACCTTGATAACGTGTCAATGGGCGCACAGTTATTGCATTAGAGCCACTGTGCTTGTTTCGTGAAGTGGTTAGACGCTCCGATCATATTTCAGAAGACCTCCTTGTGGACGTATCTTACATATGAACTATATCACCTAAAGAATGAGCTAGCCTATGAATGAAATAGCATACCACCATATGTGATTACTTTGCGAGAGCTACTTTCGCCGATATAAAGCTTCACACAAGATAGCAAATAAACTATCATGCGAAATGACAAGTTTGTGTCACGTTCCTAAACGATGCACGCACCTAATTAGTCGAAGGCATTCATTTCTACACTTCCTTGCATCGCCAGTACCCCGGCGTATTTATTAACGTAAAAGGGCCACAGAGAGCTATTTCCTATTAAGTATACGAGCACGCAACAAAATCCAAGAGAGTATACTAATCTGAATTTCACTTGCTGCACTGCTTTGTACATTCAAAACAGCAACACGAAATATCTGATGTTTTATAATCACAATTCGAATGCCTTTCCACGTACATTATAAGCGCGCTAACTAGCACCGCGAACTCAAACCAGTCGGCGCATAATGACAAGCGGAACACGTATGCATGTATTGTGGACAAAACAACCGCTTCCGCAGAAGTGGTAGATAAACCCGAGTGACAGATCATGACGTCTTGCACAATTACCTACGACTAGTAGCCGATGGCGCAACAACCACTCATGGCAACGAACCGCGACGTCAATCTTGAGCGAAAAGTATTTCACAGCACAGCGCGCACAGAAGCACAACTTCGTATCCGTCGAAAAAGGTACGCTGTGCCTCAATGAGCCCGCGCCTCCAGAGCAAAGATGGCACTCTCGAGCGTTTGTAAAAAAACGCTGCGAGCGATCACACGTGACGGCATCTGGCCAATACCGATGCGCGCCGGTCTCGGAGAGGTCGGAGGAGGGGGAAAAGAGTGTAGGCGCGTGAAGAACCACGTACATCGCCACTTCATGAAGTTTTAAGGGCTTTAAGTGGAACGTCATTGTTGGTATACGACAGACAGCACCAAGATATGCGAGTTTAGTTGTTTACTTGTAACATATTACTCTGCGTTTCTGATTTTTGGCAGTGAACATGCTGAACAAAGGCATAGTCAAGTCGCATACAGGTCTTGCTACAGCTAGATAGCATCATTGTGTTAAGCAGCTTATATAAGGGAACTGTCAAGCATTTTGCTAGGCCGAAAAAAGGAACAGAAACTTGGACAAGCATGCCTACACCTAGTCGAGCTAACCTAAACACAAAGAAGCCTACGCAAAAGAACTTAATTATACATGAGCCTAAGTAAAGTCAGGCCATTTAGAGTGATTAAATCCTGATTTATTTTGGTAGTAATTATGACCTTATAATCAGGCCTAATAAGTGATGTAAAGCGTAAAAGCGTAGTTAGCTGAATATAATCCAACGTAATTAGGCATTAACATGTTCGTCAGCAGTAGTCACTCCAATTCTATACTGCGCCAAATACCAATTAATCGGGATTAGTTTGAACATGTTGGGTTACTATAACATGTACAAGATAACATGCTCTAGGGCCTAGCGGGAAGTAGGTTAGACTAGATTAATTGACTACTGCCAAAATCATCTTATGGTAATCCTGATTGGCCTATTTCAGTTTATGCTAATCTCTTTTCATAAAATTTGGATAAGTTGCGCCTACCAGCTGGTTGAATGAACTGATTAGATTCATCTTGACGTGCCCAGATTAAGTTAATTTTATTAAGCTCATCTATAACAAGTCGATTTCCAGTAAGTTGATATTTCATCAAAGCGTTTTGGGGGAAGTTAGTTCATTGTATAGCTATAGCAGGACAGTGCAGAAACACAATTCCAAAAGAGAAGACCTGGACACACAAGCGTTGTGTTCTCATGTGTTCTCTATTGTGGGTGTGTTTTCGCGCTGTGGCTCTCGCTCAACGTTGATATTGCCTAGACTGTTGGATGACAGAGTATGGTCACATCAAGCCTATCTGAACTGGGCCGGTTTAAGCTAATCCAAAAGAAGTCGAATATGAGAAAATAAGAAAAGCCGTTGGTCGTGGTTTAGTTCCCTGTCCAGGAAGACTTTTTCGGCAACTAAGAGGCTTCTTTTTTCGGAAACATCCGAACAATTTTTCTTGTGGCTTTGTGTCACAAACAGGCGGTGGTCTATTTTCTCTTTCTTAACCCTTCCGCCACCTTGCATTTGCCGCAAAGCTCGTTTGCAAGTCGTGCCTGGGTAATTTTCTGTTAATTCAATGCCCGAGTACGGTCACGCTAAGCCAGTATGAATTAGGGTGGACCAAACTAATTTTGAACAACTGAATAATGAGTACGTTGAGATTGCCTATCCAGTTGAATAGCTGAAAAAGGCCACATTAAGCCAATGCGGATTGAGTAAACCTCTCACAAGTCAAGTTTGAGTCAGTCGGGATTGTCTGAATCTTGAATATTCCTTAGCAGGGCCTTGATTAGCCAACCCATATAATGAAGGATTAAGGTACTTCGCGTTAGGCTAAACCTGAACAATTCAATTCAGAGTAACTTTAGATTATCTAGCCAGTTTGACAGCCAACTGCAGCCACATGTAACCAATACGGATTATCTGCATCAACCTAATCTTGAACAAGTCAATGTATATAATTTCATAAGTGACATGCATGAGACAATTTTAGGTTATGACCACACCTATATGTTCATTATGAGCGTTTACATGCCCTGTCACATTTTGCACACATCTTAGGAAAACGTCTTAAAGCTCTATGACCGAGTCATGTATGTCATAGTATACGTCACTTGGTCATAATCGGTATGACATATATGACATTTTCGTGTTATTAGTCATTTACGTCAGTCACACGTTTTAGGGGCTTTTAGCTTGTACGTACACTTCTTTATGTTAGCGTGTTACCGAATACAGGTTTGCTTACCGTCCTACTAGAACGCATGCTTTTCAACGTTTAGCTACCCATACGTAAACGTTTACGTGCGTACGTAAACGTATACATTCATGCTTAGGTAAACCGTAAATGGTGATTCCAAGGGAACAAGGCCAGTGGCGGACGTTTGGCAAAAGGTTGGCAATGGTTCGTGACGAGTGTAGTCGGCGACACAATGGAAAAACATGGTCAGCCCGTGACTGGTCATTGAACAGTCCTGCAGTAAGTCGGTCAGCCCGCTCGGCAAGATGTCGTAGATTTACTTCCACCGACGCCGCTTGCACTTCATCGCAATACGAGCGTGGGCCGACGACTTCTCTTAGGTTGGTGACATATAGAAGTGCGAATGATAACGTTTGTCTGTTTGCCCATCACGTAATGAAAAAGAAACGTCCTTGCGGCGTTTTCGTTTTTTTTAATATGGGCACTGATATGTTCGTGTAAATTGCAGTGTATGTGCAAACACAAGAAGCCATTCTAAACGATATGCTAGCTAAGAATTGATACTTACGCGTAAACAACAAGGAAGCTTACCAAGAGAAGGCAGTATAACTGTTACACAACTATATACTTAGTTTTTTGATTATTAAAATATGCACCTGCGGCCTGGATGAAGATATGCTTCTGTCGTATAGCAGTGACTGCAACCACTTACCCTGCTGATCTTGCAAAAGACATCAGCCAACGTGTGAACACCAAGGTATCACTCTCGGTGAGTATATATGCTCTGATTCTTCATAAAACTAACATCGAGTTGCCACAGAGAGCACAATGTCGTGTTCTTTTCACGTTGGTAAATATCCGTGGCACCCAAAGAAACACTGCCATAGCATTACCGCGTGCCTTTCTACGCTCTCCCTTTTAGCAAATGTTTCACGCCTAGAAGTTTAAAGCTTGAAAAATGAAATGTACAAAAAATAATTGCTTACTAGATAGAGCACAATATTGCGGCCAAGCTTTCATTGATATGCTGCTGATGAGAGGTGCAAGCAGGGTCCCGGAAACTCTCAAGTTCGAGCGATGGCCGCAGAGCACAAAGAAATCGACCGTGAAGGCTTTCATCAAGATGAGCACGTAGTGGAGCTACTCACTCCTCTTTCAGTTGTCGAATAAGTTCGCTTGCACTCTTCCCGTTAGAAGGGTTCAACGCGACTCAATGTTTTATATGAGAGTGTGTAAAAAGATCGTCTAAATCGCAGTTACCTCGTGATTTTTATTCAAACTGCCTAAGATTGGTTTGCTGTGATACATCGATTAATAAAATACGGGAGCTTCATTGTTTTAAAGAAATTATTCTGATGCTCAAAACGTGGCAGCCTATTGGCACCAATTGTGTTTTTGTCAGTTAATTCGTTCGAATTGTACCTTGGCTGTTTTGTTCAATCGGGGCTAGGCTGCTCCATTTTAAATAAGCTTTGATATATATAAATGTGTCTTTGCGTGCGAGACTTTACATGCTGCTACCACAAAGTGAACGTGTTTGAAGCCTGTGAAGCATGTCAGATGCGGCGCTTCCCCGACTTTATAAAAGACGTCGGGCTGCACTGCTTCCAGCGTGCAAATTAAACACCGGCACATTTCTCGGAGACTTCCGACGAAAACTAAATAATCATGCACAATGTGGGCGTGAGCACTGGTGAGCGAAAATGCAATGCTTTGCATTTACACGTAGCTTTTTTTTTGTATGCACCAAGTTTTTTCATAAATTTTCTCGCCTTGTCAAGCTCATGAGACGCAGAGTTTGCGAGATTTATTATTTTATCAGATAGTTTACTTCATTCTTACATTTTCTTGAAACATATTGACTGTTAAACTTTGTCCTACACATCACAGTATTTGTTTTAGCTGATAACGCACAAAATTTGTCTGCTGCAATATATTCTCAAAACTTCAATGCATGATAGAGCCAAGTGAACTTTCAATATGGGCAGCATGTATGGGCACTTCCACATTTTTCGTAAGTATAAAATCAAGCATGTTACATTTTCATAAATCATGTAATCTATCCAGTTGGGCAATTCGCGTCTCAAGCACTTCAAGATAAGTTCGCAAAAACAATGTTATGAACACGCTACCTCTCTTTATGTAGTTTTTACTATACTTATACATAGATCACAAATTTATTGTTATTTCTACCACAGAAACCAGAGCTGTTTTTCTTCTTACAACCTAGCGGCAGCCTTCAAAGAACTGCTCATATTAAAGTACGCTTAGGTGCTGTATCTTTGAACCTACCTCAAGTCAGCGGAGACTGTGTCAGCACTGAAAGCAAACTCATGGGCCAAAATTTCCGCTAGGTAGGATTGAAGGCACTTTATTTACTGAATCTTCCTGTCACCATTTGTGTTACCATCCTCATGACTTTGGTTTATCTGTTTTTCTAAGAGATCTCGACAAAAGGAAGACGATTGGTTACGAGCTACTCACGTCGTAAGAAGCAGAACAGTTGCCATAGTGAGGACCCAATCGCCCCCAATATTTACCACGCAGACCAATAGAAGCCTTTTACTGAGAAGCAGGGATAGCGTACGGTATCTTCAAGCTGTACAAGACTGGGTGCAAAAACTATTGTTACTTGTTTTATGAATTGCTCAGTTTAGAGGCAAAGTGCAGGCTTAAAATGTATCGGACAGTGCATGGAAAGGCGTGCACATAATGTACGTGACTCTACTTGTCAAACTTTGCATAAATATAAAAAATAACTAGCTAGTAAAAGGTTATGTATGAGTGCATATTCAGCAGCACTTCTTTTTCACACTGAGCATAGATTACTGCAAATGCAAAGACTGTTTCAAAGCAATGGCAGGGACAGCTACAGTAGTGCTAAAACAAAATGTTACCAATACCGCTAGCTTGTTCAGAGTGGCAGTGTCAAGGTTTTAAAAGAAGAGACTGTGTGCAAGCATTCATTCCTTCATTGGGCGAAAGGTGTCTTGCAGAGGTCACCTGCGCGACATGGTCCCGGTCGTTTGGGTCAATACTCTAGAATACATAAGATTTGATTATGGTTGTAGGAGAATGGAAGCATAAGGAAATCTTCAACAGCATTCTACGAAACGGGCTGAGTAATTGCAGAGCATATGAAATATTCGTTCGTGGGTCTGCTTCATGAATTTGTGGCGACCACTGCGGACACACGTGCGCAGCGTACGTCTCGTCACTGGTTAGTCTGACGTGAGACTGCCTCCTGCTTCCGATAAGCGACAGCGCCACAAGTTTCATCGGAGGCTTACGTCACCATTGGTAGCTATATACCCCAAACTATGAAGCTCTAGCTTATCTTTCGCTTTTCTAAACATTCGAGCTCAGCCCCGGCATGCTCGCCCCTTTGCTTCTACCACGTTAATAAACAGTCGTTATGTTTTATATTTCTATGCGTCCTATCAACACGGCCTGCCAAATCTGGTGACCTGAAATCCGAACGCAACGCTACGCCACGGCCGTGCAAGAGGCCCAACAACAGCGGCATGCCCTACTAAAGAGGCATCTGTGCCCCGAGCCTGAGCTCATCTAAAAATAAGCATGGCAGCTTCAGGAACAGCCACACCTACGCAGATATTTCGTGCACCAGCGCCCTGGTAACGAGTCCTCAACTCTGCCCATGCCTGACGTCCCCGCTGAAGGAGTCACAACCTCTGCGATTGGTATCTCGAGAGTCGCTATCAAGCTTCTGTCATTTTGAACGGACTCGTCCGAAAGTATGCTTCACCCAAGTTGAGGCCGAATTCTCTCAGGAAAGCATCACAGAAGACCGAACACTCCACAACTATGTCGTTTCCCACCTCAACGCCCGCGACGCCAACAAGTTCCGGGACGTCCTCAGCAACCCGCCAGTGAACAGCCCTTACGGACACGTCGAGAGTAAACTTAAATGCCGCCTGTCACTCTCGGACGAACCACAGGTACGACCACTTCAGTCAGTAGAACTTGCCGAGTGCAGGCCTTCACAATTCCTTCGCCACATCCATGCCCTCACCGGCAACATGGAAGTCGTTCCTGCTAGCACTTTAACTGCAACAATTTCCATCACATGTCCAGGCAATTCTGCAGACACAGCTACGCTACCTATCGATCAGTTTGCCGAGACCACCGATCCTGTCATCGAGGTATTTTTGCCGCATCCATCACCCTCCATCCAAGCTAGTGGCTAAGGTACTCGGTTCCTGACCCGCAGGTCTCGGGATCGAGTCCCAACGGCATTGGCTGCATTTTTTATAGAGGCGAACATGCTGTTGGTCCATGTGCTCAGATTTGAGTGCACGTTAAAGAACCCAGGTGGTAAAAATTTCTTATAATGATATAATTGTTTGGGAACCTTAAGGCCCACATATTGATCATCGTCGTCCATGATGTCGCCACTGCAGTGAACACCATGGAGCTTGCGGGCCGCATTCACGAAATCGATAGGCAGCTCAAATGCATTCAACGACACCTAGACTAACACCTTCCGATGCGCCCAAGCCACCACTCACAAACCAGTGACCATCAAACCACCACATCACAGCAGCCGCTTGAGAACGATTGTTGCTTCTATTATCGACGCTTTGGGGACAGATTCCGACAATGTCGATAACCCTGCTTCACTGGTCACAATAGAAAAGCCAGCAGCAGCTCGTAAGACGGCCGTGAGCTTCCAACCCGTAGGCCATCGCATATTCGTCAACGACCACATCTGGAAGCAGCGTTACTTGATTGCCAGTGGCTCCAACATTTGCTGCTACTCGCGATCCCTCCTTCAAGGTCCTCGCAATCCCTCCTGCCGACAGCTTTCAAGCTCAGCGCGCCAAACTAGTCTACAATCAAGGCGTACTGCTCACTGCACCTGCACATCTAGTTCAAGAGCCTACTACGCAAAGTTCAATAGAACTTCGTCATCACCGATGTCGCTGAGCCAATTATCCGCTCATACTTTTCAGCTCACACAACCTCCTTCCAGACTGTTGCCACGACCGGCACATCGGTGCGACGACAACACGACACTCCACATCAGGCCAGCGAACGACTGCCCAACAGCCAAGCATGAAAGTACTCTGTGTTGACATCACTCCCATAACATACCATCCTCGTCAAATTTCGCGGCTTAACGTTCCCCAGCAGACGGCCAGGCAAAGTGCAGCAAACAGCCAGGTACTACATCTGGACCACTTCAGGTCCCTCAGTTTTCTGCTGGGCCCTTGGCCTTGTTCCAGACCACATGCGCTTAGCCAAATGAGAGTTCGAGGTCATGCTTCATAAAGAAATCGCCCACCGGTCTGACAACCCGTAAACTTCTCCACTCCACCTTGTTCCTAAAAATACCCAAAGCTGGCGGCTCTGTGTGAACTACCACGCATTCAACGCGCGCACCATCACGGACAGGTACCCTGTCGACTACATACAGCACTTCGCTCATTGCATTCGCGGCTGTTGCATGTTTTCGTGCTAGACTTGGTGAAAGCCTACGCAGAGGTAACCGTGAATCCGCATGCTGTTCTAACGCCACTATGACCACAGTCTACTCATCAATGTAAAAAAAGCACGCTGAGCGTCTCCTTCAACCAGGGCCACGAATTTTCATGTGAGGGAGGTCGTCGCTTGCCCGAACGCATTTCGGACCTGCTAAATTACTCTCAAACCACCACCGCTAAAGACCTTCGCTGTTTCCTCGGCATTCTGACCTTCTACAGACAGTTTTTAGATGCGGAGCATCTAATACTCGAGGCTTGTAGTGCGGCGCCGTCCGCAAGCTTCCTCCTCCTTCTTCCACCATCTGTGCATCCCTTCCTCCTCTACACACCGCGCGCGCTTCACTCCTCCACCATCTGTGCACCCTTCCTCCTCTACACACCGCGTGTGCTTCTCCTCTTCACGAACATTCGCTAGCTGTATAATGTAGCGCGCATGCGCCGTCACGCTTCGAGAACATCGGCAGCTGACGCGCGCGCATGCGCCGTTGCGCTTCTCCCCCTTCTCGAACATTCGACAGCTGACAGTGCATGCGCCGTCACGCTGTATATATACTCAAGGTCGGCGCTCGCTCGCTCAGTTGCCGCTCGTCGGTTGGTTTGTACGGCGCGTCGACGTCCGAGGTCGCAATGATCGACGTCCCTTCGACCAGCGCCGGCCAAAGTGGCATCTAAAAGCCATCGTGCTCAAAGTTCGTCGCAATAAATAAACACCGCCCTTTCGCATACGTGTCGTACGTGTTCACTCATTTAACACCACTCCTACAACCACGTTAACGAATTTAGCCAGCGACCCAAGTAAGTCGCAATTTAACACCCCATTTCACAACCACGTTAACCAATTTAGCCATCGACCCAAGTAAGTCGCACTTTAACACCCCGTTAACCAATTATATGCTCCGCATCCTCCTCAGTGTTCCCCCGAGGGAAGCTGCGGGCAATTTTTTGTCACACGCAGCCGAATAACAGGCTCACCTGCACGATGCTTTGACGGGGCTACGAGGGAACCAACCCATCACGTGAACACGGACGTAAGCGAAAACCTGTGATGAATGAAAACCGCCATTTCCACCACCACGCTCTTCACCCATCCCGTGCCAGACGCTTCTTTGGAAATCTTCACGGACGCGTCCAGCATCGCCATCGGCGCTGCCCTCATTCAACGCGTGGACAACACCTCACATCCTTTCCCCTTCTCAAAAAACTCGCAACACAAAAACTTTTTCTTCAGCTGCCAGTTTTAATGACGAAACTATGACCACTAACCGACAAGTTTAAGAGCCATACAGAAAACGTCTGACGATATACGAAGCAGTGCAACACATCTGTACCGACCACCATCCACCGACCTATGCCTTTTCTAAACGCCACCACCAACTCCCAGCTGTTCAGCGGAACCAACTCTCGTTCATCACACAGTTCACCACCAACATCCAAAATGTCTGCTCGAAAAATAACGCGGTCGCCGATGCCCTGTCACGTGGAGCCACCATCAGCTCTGTGAAGATAACAGCAGACGTCCTTGCCGAACTCACACCATGAACACCGGACTGCTGGAACTTCTCAGGGCACGTCCTCGCTATAGGCACAAGGAATCACCATTCCAAGGCCGGAAACAACAGTCTGTGGCGAGAAGTCGACAGGGTGAAGCAGGCCCTATGTGTCCCTGTCTCATCGCCATAGTATTTTCAACGAGCTCCACAACCTCAGCGATCCCGGTATACGTGCTTCTACACGCCTCGTGGCTGACCGCTATGTCTCGCGCTCCATGCAGAGGCATTGTCGCGCGTGGGCGCGCTCTTGCATTCACTGCTAACGCACTAATACCACTAGCTACGTCACGCTCCCCTCGAAATATTGCCGCAGACCTCTGGTAGGTTAGTTCACATGTACCTCGACATGATAGGACCCTTCCTTTAGCTGGCCGCCACCGCCACGGCCTCACCGTCATCGACTGGTACACTTGATGGCCCGAAGCATGGCCCCTCGAGGAGATCACCGCGGAAGACGTCGCTTTGGCCTTCTTCACTAGCTGAATTGCCCATTTCGGCTCCCCTCACCATGCAATCATCGACCAGGGACGAGAGCTCGAGTCCCATCTCTTCAAGCTTCTCGGACCACCTATTAGTTGTCAATGCTTGAGTACTACCAGTTACCACTCCTGCGTCAACGGAATAATCAAGCATTTCCACCGATAGTTGAAGGTAGCCGTTATGTGCTATCCAGACTCGATCTGGCGGTCATCCTCCGAATTTGCGCCATGTTCAAGCTGAACATGCGCACTACGCCAACACAGCTCGTCTATCGCCCCACTCCCTCTTTCTGGTGAATTTCTCGCAGCTCTGCGATCCAGAACTACGACGTCACATCGCACTGACTCCGTCGCACGGATGGATGAATGGATGGATGGATGGATGGATGGATGGATGGATGGATGGATGGATGGATGGATGGATGAAGCTGCGCCCTTTAAATCAGGCTGCCACTTAAGCCACCTAGCCATAAAGTTAAGTACTATCACTATGTGTTGAAGAATTGATTTTCACTCACGCCTTGATTGTAACCACCGATTAGTCACTCTCCTCCAGCTTATTTCTACTCGTTTAATGTCTATTTTATTTTCACTGTCCCTAAACCCCAATGCTTTGAAAAATTCCGCTCCACTTGCACACTCTAAGGCAAAAGGGTGTTAAAGGGTGTGTGGTTCGTCCTTTTGGGGACTAATGCGGCTGCCACAACCATTATTCTCTTTAAGGACTAACGACACCGGGTCTAACAGTTAGTCTACTCAAGGGACTAAGATTTAGTCCTCACATTTACACCTTAGTGAGTAACCGTTAGTCCCACAGTTCACCGCAAAGGACTAACTCGCAGTCCTCACATTTGCTTTTTATAGAGCAACTGTTAATTTCCACATTTACACCTTACCGGGCAACCGTTAGTCCACACAGTTGCACCTTGCCGGACAAACGGTTGATCCCCTCTGAACAATCGGATGAACTTTTTGTCCCCAGTTCAAACATTTTTTGTTTATTATCCACCAGGCCTAATACTTTTTTCGCCTGTCTTTCTGTGGAGTGGTCAACAAATTCCGCAAGAACACGCGAAAAAGTAGTTAGCCATCTATGTGTAAATGCTTTCACAGTCACGGCAACCACGAAAGACAAAAGTCAGACATCGAAATCTTTTAATTTTTCCATAACTGCAAATTTCTCCATTCTTTTAAGTGAATGCATGGTGAAGTGCAGAAATGTTATAGGCATGTGTGCTCAGATTTGGGTGCACGTTAAAGAGCACCAGGTGGTTAAAATTCCCGGAGCCCTCTACTAAAGCATCTCTCATAATCATGTGGTGGTTTTGGGAAGTTAAACCCCACATATCAATCAATCAATCAGGGTGAAGTGTTCAAGTCCAGTCTTGTTGCGAAATCTTCTCCAATCCTTGGGGAGCTCCTCCGACAGAAGCGATAGATGACAGGCATTGCAGACGCCAGCGCACGCAGCCTTCTGCCTGTTGTGTTCCCACGGCTGTAGGTACAATAATATAGTAAAATAGTTAGGCACACGTCAGAGAAGATGAAGTGCACGCATATGAGAAGTACACGCACGTTAATATAAAAACAAGCGTTAAAATGTGACACACAAATAACTTTACCTTCACATCTCACACAGTCCTCCTGAAGCTGCTCTGACGAAAGAGGTGGATGACGGGCATCGCAGACGCCAGCGCAGTCTTCAACACGGTGTGTGCCTATGGCTGCACAATAGGTATGTATAATAGTGAGTCACACGTGACAGAGGATGAATACAAATGCATATGAGAAATACGTGCAAGGTGAAATGAAAACATCTGCGAGATATGACATGCTAAGAATTTCACCGTGATCTCACACATCGTCAAAGACTCATTTTGATCCCCGTAGCCCAACAGTTTAGGAGCGGCGGCCGCAATCACAACTCCGCGAACCGGACCGCAAACAATTTGGCGACTCCTAAGCGAGCGACGTCGTTCAGCTCGAGCAAGCGAACGCGAGACCAAACACGGCACTGCATGCGGAGTGTCTGCCATCAGCGAACTTCGAACAGGAGAGCGGCCGTGCGCTTGGCCACCGCCACGAACAGCACCGAGCTGTTTTGGAGCTAGCGCCGAAAAAATCGACGGTAATGCGGTACTTTTCCACAAACTCGAGTGAGCGCAGCGCACTAACGCGAGTCCACCGCCGCAGCCAACGAACTGCGCCGAGCTGCTTGCGACCGACGGACGGGGAAGCCAACTGTCGTGGCAACCAATTTTCAGTGAGTTCCGACGCTAGCGAAAGCCCCGCTAGCCCATGCTGGTGCACTTACAGCGCGCGACTTACTACAACCAAGCTCTTTACGAGAACCTGCAACGTGTTTTCGACGACTCCCCACACAGCGACGAGGTCTCAGCCCAATATCGTCAGCACGGAGCTTATCGCGGCGGCGAAGGTAGGCGAGCACTCGATGAGTGAGCGTACGGGAGGCCGATGGCAATGGCGGCCTATTGCCAGGTTGTCGCAAAGTGCAGGCGAACTGCAGACGCCAAAGCTCATCTTCACGATGCATTTTGTGCGTGCGATATAAAACACGACCAAGCCCGTTCCCGGCAAGCGCGATCTGTTTCGCACACGCGACAAGTAGAGTACAATAAAGAATGATAACCTCCTTGCCTTAGAATCCAGCGCTCTTTTCTGCCCCGAGTCAGACTGAAGCATATATCCGATAGGCCGGTTCTTCTCGGCCACCATATTGGCCTTTCCAACTGTTGCTGTCGTGTGTTGGTCGTGACTATCTTGAAGCCAGAGATATACTGCGCGGCGTGGTGACCTGTCGAGGCTTGCTCCAGACTTCATGTGTGCCGCGAAACGCTAAAGCAGCAGCCCACGCTCATCCAGGCGTACTCACAAGCGCCACGTCGTAATTCTTAGATCGTCGAATCCAGGCGGCCGTGGTCGAGCACCCCGAGCACGACGCTACTCAACGGCCGCCGGCAAAATACGGGGAAAGACTGAGCCAACAGAGGAGGAGAAGGACATGTGTTCTGTGGAGAAGGAGGATCGGCCACCTTGGCAACGCTTTTCGCGCTGCTTGCAATGCCCCTGTGGTTCATCTCTAGTGGAAAGTAAGTGGTTTCGCACCGCACGCCTCCCTCCGTGGTTGCTCCTCAATGGTCTATCCGTTCATCGCACGTGCCTATTGGGCTCCGTTACTCCTTTTTTGGGTAATTTTGCCTTAGAGAGCACTTTAGGGTGGAACTCTTTACAGAACATTACGAAATGTTTAGCCGTTTCCTCCTCCTCTCCACACGCACTACATAACCTGTGTGTGCCTTCGCATTCGGCTCGGTACGTCTTCAGTCGGAATACTGCCGTTCTGGCATCGAACAGCAAAGAACTATCCCGAGAATTTTCATAGATTTTTTCTCTTTTGTAATTTCCTGCTTAAAGTTTGTTCGGTCTCTAGCGATGATTTCGTAAGCCTTCCAATGTCCCTCTCTTTTTCTTTTACCTTATTCTTTACCAATGTTTCGTTTAGGCTTGGTATTCTACTGAGTCCTTAATACTTCTCTGACAATTTTATAATCCGCTTTCGTGTTTAGCATCAATATTTTTCACGAACGAGTAAACTTTTTCTAGCTCAACGCTCCTCCCCCATTTTTTCCAATCGCTCCTCCGATTCTGTCTTGCTGATAGCTTCCCTGCACTCAAACGATGTCCATCCCATGTCACCCAGTACGCCCTGATTTAGGGTGTTCCCATGTGCTCCCAAAGCAAGTCTACCGATGACACGTTGTTCAATTTCTAATTTTTCTTGAAAATCTGATCTCGTGCACATGCCACATTACTGAACGTCCAACCCGAAATCATGACACTTTTCTAAATCTCTCGCACAATGTCATAACTATTATAGTTCTACAGTGTCATAATTTTCATTACAGCTACATTCTCGCTACCATCAGCCTTCGCGTATCTTTTATGCTCCCTCAGCTACTCAGCCCTGTTATTTATCTATACGCCTAAATGCTTGTATTTATCTATTAATTCTAAAGTGACTTCCTCTATCTTATGCTCAATGTTTTGTTATCAGTTGTCGAGCCTATGGGCCCTTATCTGCAGCATGCACGGTGGAAGCAGAGCGAGGATAGCCCATGTGCAATGCACAAGCGTGGGACGAGAGGCAGCATCGAAAAAGGCACAGGGGGCAAAAACGGGGCTGGCGGATAAAAAGGAGGTTAAACCAGACCCATACACGATGTCAGCAGCAGCCTATCGACATCATTATTCCCCTTTCAAACTTTGCGCCGGCCAACGGTTGCAACGGCAGGTAACGGCTCGCGGTACGTTCGGATGTGTCTCAAACTATTTTGTTTCGCTGTAAATATTTCGAGCCTCTGTCGCGTCGAGCTACACACTCTTTCTCGTCTCTTTATTTTGACTCGTTCAAATGCTTTCGCGAAGACTTCAAGTGACTTCCGTAGAACGAAGCCAACGTTGAAGCTTTCATCGGATAAACACCCAATGCATGCCCGGGCCAGTGAGTAGAACCACTTCAATTTTTTAGGACGGTTACTTGCAGGGCTAGTTGGTTCATTTCAAGATATGTAGTTTTTTGCCAATGATTGCGTAGGCATCACGTGGTGGCAGCGCATTGCACTAATAAATTTTAAAACTGTTTCACGTCTTAATCTGTAACCAGAAAAACGTGCGTTAGTTGCGGCGTCGCTTCACGTGGGAACGAGTCGCTAACGCAATAATTAGTTCTGAAATTCTATTACCAGGTAACATCAACCAGGCCGTTGCGATGAAAAAAGGCACTGTTGCCTCGCATGTGTCTTCGTAGCTAGCCAATATATTAGTGCAAAAAACCCACTAGTTATTAGGTTACCGCAGTCGCGTTTGAGAAACATCGCATAATTAGGGGTCTGGTTTTGCAATATTATGACAAAGAAAGTGTCACATAAATGAGAACTACCTCTTTTACTGCCACAGCCTCCTAGCCCACCTGACGTGGAAGCCGCTGTGTACAATGGGCAAGGAAGATGCTACTTGACATGGCTTGTGAAGAAGCAGCCCTGAGTGATACACGTGTTATGAGGTACCATTATATACATGTATAATATACTGCTGTTCACTAGTTAACTGAGTTTATTTGTTTACTTCGGAAAGTTTCATGCATAGATTATGCATTGATTTTATGCATTGATATCTGGTAATGTTACTTATTTTTCCAGACTGCCATGCAATGACAGGAGGACTACCTCTGAATGTCCACTCTGCAAGCACGTTGAATTATCTGAATGTCCACTACAACAGGTCATCTCGAACCTCACACATGTAATGCTGTATTTGTAAATGTTTTACCACGCATATCGTGGAGGGGTGCTTCAGATTGGCCACAAGCATGGGCTGTCTACCATGGCAGGGAATCTACACTTCAATAATGCTGAAACTGTAACACTATTAGTTAGATTGCGTGGCACTGCTGAGCTCAACAACACACTGATCCCATCCACAGTGGCCATATTTCGATAGGGGTGAAACACTAAGACGCTTTTGTGCTTAAAGGTTCGTTCGATTCGCCTGCGCCACAAGATCCATTTTACAAAGTGCTGCACCTCGCCATTCATTTCATTGGCGCAGCAATCGCATCTTCTAAATCATGCCATTTTTTAAAAAAGCGCAGGAGAGGTACAGGACCAAAACTACTTCATTACTTTTCTGTACATTCTGCTCTTACGGCGCTGGTTTGGTGCAGCCGCACGCACAAATTAACAAACAACATAGCATTAGACGTAAGTATACTCTGCCCACCTGTTCTAATGCGGCGTGTTATGCCAAGATGTTTGCACCTCATTAAAATAAGCGAACAAAAATAAGGATTCCACCTTGTCTTTCACTTATGATGCAGCACTGCTGAACTCGTGCTGCACAAGTTCTGAACTTCTCGTACACAGCCGTCAACCAGTTCGGCTTGGTGCAGGTGAACTAAACTGACCCTTCAAAGATAGAAGCTTGAACTAGGAAAAAAAATCTGTTAACATAAGGTGTCAGAGCACATGTTTCGGCAAGTAGTCTTGTCTCCTGTGAGGCTACAATGTAATTTGTTTGAACCCCTTGAAGCCAGAATGAATCTATATTTGCCCACTACTGTATGATTCACGATCACTTCTTAGTTGGCATGTGAATCGTCACAAATTATTAATTGCAAAATGAACAACCCCACAGTGAGGAGCAATAACAGGATTTCCGTCATTTAGTTGTGCCTTGTGAAAGTTTAGGAACAACACCCAGAACTATTTTGTCCTAATTAACTGTGTTTAGCTCACACAAGTTTACAAAAAGATGCGCCAAAGCTCATAAGGCTGCTCTCAATTGCTTTAGCTTTGCACGTATGTTCAATGTGCTTCTAAAAGAATAAATCATAAAGGTTATGAGCACTTGCAGCAAAGTTTCTTAAAAAGGTGAATGCTGCCGTGAAGAGGAACATTGTGTTCAATGCATGTGGTACTGTTTCTTTTTTCATATTGTCACGGGGTCGTGACGTGCCGAAAACAGGAGACTTTATGTGGGGATTTAACTGTTTATTTGGGCGAACCTGTGCCCGGTAAACGAAAAGTTCGATTACAGTAGCAGTCTTGCACAGATAGCAGTGAACGGAGCGTCGGCCGTCGATCAACTACTCACAAGCGGCGAAGTTCGTCGGCATTTATACTCTTGCCATCGAATGTTCCAGCGTTATCGCTGGCGGTGGCGTAGGTTTCAGAATAATTTGTACAGTTCACAAAGTGGACGTGATCTTATCGAAATGATTTACTAAAGTCGGGAAGCTTCTCGAAAACTGCACGCGCGTTTTGCGCTGAGAATTGCGTAGCGTTTTGGGGCGATAACAAAACTTAAGAAACGAAATGTGGCATTGCCCCCCTCTGAAAAAAGGCATCATCCCGATGCTTTAGCTAAAGATGAAGGTACAACAATAATGCAAGAAAAAACATTGATTAAATTGTGATACAATAATAATGCAAAAAAGACTGTTTCAGTTTGTTAACGCGCATGGAACGGCTTGAGGTGCTATTTTCGACAGATAACTTAGCTACCTCGGATGCACTGCCCTTGGGAAGAGCTTTTTTCTCGGCGTAGCGGGTGAGGTAGTCGGTAGCTACCACGATCCACTCGTTTTCAAAAGACGACGTCGGCATTGGCCCCAGAAGGTCCAGACCAATCTGCTGGAAAGGTCGGCAAGGTGGTTCGATTGGCTGTAGAAGTCTCGCTGGCCTTGTCGGTGGTGTCTTGCGTCGCTGACAGTCCCGGCATGTCCTCACATAACGAGTGATGTCGGTGGTAAGACGTGGCCAGTAGTAGCTTTCTTGTATCCTCGCGAGCGTGCGAGCAACACCGAGGTGCCCTTTCGTCGGATCGTCGTGCAGGGCCTGCAGGAGTTCTGGTCACAGAGCTGAAGGCGCCACAGGGAGGTACTTGGCTCGGAGCGGAGAAAAGTTTTTCTTTTGGAGAAGACCGTTTCACAGGAAGAACGACGCAAGTTCGTGCTTGAATACCTTCAAGACTTCGGCGGTCCTGCCTTCGAGGTATTCTATTAGAGCCTTATGTTCCGGGTTGGCCCACTGTCGTTCAGCGAAGACGTCGGTAGTTATCGTTCCCAAGAAGTAGTCGTCATCCGGGTCATCAGGTGGTGGTTGGTCGACAGGCGCACGAGAGAGACAGTCAGCGTCGGAGTGTTCTTTGCCGGACTTGTAAATGACAGTAATGTCATAATCTTGAAGTCTCAGGCTCCACCGTGCGAGGCGATCTGAAGGGTCCTTCAAGGTGGCTAGCCAACACAAGGCGTGGTGGTCGCTCACAACTTTGAAGGGCCTGCCGTAGAGGTAGGGGCGAAATTTCGACGTAGCCCAGATGATGGCGAGGGGCTCCTTTTCTGTTGTGGAATAACTGGCTTCTGCTTTGGATAGCGATCGGCTGGCGTAACTAATAACCCTTTCAAGTCTGTGAGCCCTCTGCACAAGAACGGCGCCAAGAACTACGCTGCTTGTGTCAGTGTGTATTTCTGTGTCGGAATTCGTCGACATGGGCAAGTAACGGAGGCGTCTGTAGGCTATGTTTAAGCTCCTGGAAAGCGTGTTCCTGCGGCGTTTCCTACTTGAACTCCACGTCGGCCTTGGTGAGGTTAGTGAGAGAATCGGCGATGCGGGCGAATTTTTTCACGAACCGCCTATAATAGGGGCACAGACCCAGAAATCGGCGCACCGCTTTATTGTCAGTGGGTGGTGGGAAGTCGGCTATGGCGGCTGTTTTCCGTGGATCGGGACGAACTCCAGACTTGCTAATAGCGTGCCCCAGAAACAAAAGCTCCTCGTACGCGAATCTGCACTTTTCTGGCTTCAGAGTGAGTCAGGACGTCTTGATGGCTTGAAGTACAGCTTCAAGGCGCCGAAGATGCTCTTCGAAACTCGAGGAAAACACGACGACGTCGTCCAAGTACACAACGCAAGTCTGCCACTTCAATCCTGCCAGTACTGTATCCATAACGCGTTGAAAAGTTGCAGGCGCTGAGCAAAGACCGAAGGACATCACATTAAACTCGAAGAGGTCGTCCGGTGTTATAAACGCCGTCTTCTCTCGGTCTCTTTCCTCGACTTCGATTTGCCAATAGCCAGTCTTGAGGTCCATTGACGAAAAGTACTTGGCGTTATGGAGCCGATCAAGTGCGTCGTCTATTCGTGGGAGAGGATACACGTCCTTTCTTGTGATTTTGTTCAGGGGGCGATAATCGACGCAGACACGTAGGGTCCCATCGTTTTTCTTCACTAACACCACGGGGGATGCCCATGAACTTTTGGACGGCTGGATAATGTCAACCCGCAGCATTTCATCAACTTGTCCCTTCATGGCCTCACGTTCTCGCGTCTAAACCCTGTACGGACTCTGACGGAGTGGTCTGGCATTTTCTTCGGTTATGATGCGATGTTTTGTGATTGGGGTCTGCCAAATTTTTGATGACGATGAACCACAATCTTCGTATTGCAGGAGCAGGGCCTTGAGCTGTTCTTGCCTATGGTTCAGAAGTCTGGGATTGACATCGAAAGCTATGGGAGGGGCTTGGTTCCTCTGAGCAGGTTCCGCCGAATCGACGAGGGCGAAAGCACTGGTGGCTTCGAAGATTTCTTCGATCTATGCGACAGTTGTTCCTTTGTTCACATGTTTGTACTCATTGCTGAAATTCGTGAGCACAACCGTTGCTTTGCCTCTCCGCAGGTCTGCAATTCCTCTTGCGACGCAAATATTTCGGGTGACCAACAGATGCTGACTGCCTTCAACGACGCCTTCCAAGTCAGGTGATTTAGGAGCGCCGAGTGAAATAATGACGCTTGAGTGAGGCGGAATGGTGACATGTTCTTCCAGCTTATTCAAGGCTTGGTTTCCTGACGACGTGCACGGCGGTAGTGCTTCTTCTGTGGATAACGTTATTGAATTTGTTTTTAGGTTGATGACATCCCCATGGAGGCATAAGAAGTGCATGCCAAAGATGACATCTCTCGAGCAACGCTGTAGGACTAGGAAGTCTGTAGGATAAATACGGTCATTAATGGTGAATCTCGCTGTGCATATTCCTGCAGGCGTTACGAGATGACCTCCGGCTGTGCGGATTTTAGGGCCTTGCCAAGCTGTTCTAACTTTCTTTAACTTTGCGGCGAACGACCCACTGGTGATGGAGTAGTCGGCTCCAGTATGGACAAGAGCGGTCACACTGTGGCCGTCAATAAGAACGTCGAGGTTGCCAGTTCGCCGTCTCGCATTACAGTTAGGGCGTGGCGTCGGGTCACGGCTGCGTCGGGTTGTTCCGCTGCTTCCATGTTGCGTCGTCAGGTCACCTTTGGTAAGTGAGGTTTCGCCGTCAGGGCTTTGCCTGGTTGGCGTTGTGTTCGGAAAGCTTCGTCGCGGCGTCATCGGAGGATCTTCGGTAGTTCATCGCACAGCAACCACACCTCCATCGGTTGCTGCCCTTATTTTCCCGGATACGGGCTAAGAGACCGGCCCCGCGTTGGGCCAGAGTACTGCCGAAAGAGTGGTGACGTGCGGTGGCTGCGTGCCGGCGAACGCGAAGGTCTTCGTGGTGTCCACTGAGTTCCTGTCAGATAGTCGGCGATGTCACGTGGTCGTTCTCCTGGCTGTGGACGCGGTGCATTGACGGCGAAGCCATGCAGTCCCATCTGTCGGTACTGGCAACGGCGGTATGTGTGTCCGGCCTCGCCGCAGTGGTAGCAGAGTGGGCGGTGGTGAGGGGTGCGCCAGACGTCAGTCTTTCTCGGTGCTCTGCGCTGGGCCGCTGGCGAACGGTATGACGTCGGTGGGGTGGTGGCGGCGGTGGCGTCTGTCGACGGAAGTGCGATGGGGCGGCGTTTTGGCGTGGACGGGGAGGAGCGTTGTGGCGCACTGCAGCGGTGTAGCTGATAGCTTCCGGCTCGGGCAGCGGTGCTTGGGGAATTCGAAGCAATTGCCGAACTTCTTCTTGCACAATGTCGGCGATCGAATCCACTTGAGGCTGCGCCAAAGGCAACAGCTTGCGCAGCTCTTCCCGCACGATCGCTCGGATCGTTTTACGCAGGTCGTCGGAGTTACTGGCTTGAGCAGCAGCGCATTCTGTAGTCCGGCGACGATTATATTGTCCGGTGCGCATGTCCAGGGTCTTTTCGATAGTTGTCGCTTCGGCTACAAATTCTTGGACAGTGTTCGGTAGATTTCTCATCAGTCTCGCGAAAAGCTCCTGTTTGACCCCTCGCATGAGGAAACGAACTTTTTTCTCCTCTGGCATGTCTGGGTCAGCTTGATGGAATAGTCGGGTCATTTCGTCTGTGAAAACGGTGACATTTTCATTTGGTAGCTGAACCCGGGTCTCTAATAAGGCAGCGCTCTCTCTTTGCGAGCGACGTTCGCGAACTTTTGCAGGAATGCGCCGCAGAAAACATCCCACGTTCGGAGCGTGGACTCCAGATTTACGAGCCAGGTCCTTGTGGTGTCTTCCAAATAGAAGAACACACGACGGAGCTTTTCTTCATGGTCCCAGTGGTTGAGGGCGGCCACACGGTCGCATGTTTCTAGCCAGGACTCCGGGTCGTCGATCGATGACCCATGAAAATTTTGTGGTCCCCGGGGTTGATGCATGACCATCGTGGGCTGGGACGCTGCGGTTGTCATTGTCGCTGCAGTCAAGGTCATGGCCTTGGTCTTTCAGGCCTTGTCTTGTAGAAGCCCGTACTCCAGTGGTAGCCCTTGCTGTCGGCGGCTTGTTCGCTGCTACTGGTTGGCGTCGGTGTTTTCTCCGCGAAGTGGGCTGGGTTCACGGCTTGATGAGGGCGTCCGGTACATGAACGAAGCAGCACCTCCACCAGATGTCACGGGGTCGTGACGTGGCCGAAGACAGGAGATTTTATGTTGAGATTTGACTGTTTATTTGGGCGAACTTGTGCCCGGTAAACGAAAAGTTCGATTACAGTAGCAGTCTTGCACAGATAGCAGTGAACGGAGCGTCGGCCGTCGTTCAACTACTCACAAGCGGCGAAGTGCGTCGGCATTTGTACTCTTGCCATGGAATGTTCTAGCGTTATCGCTGGCGGTGGCGTAGGTTCCAGAATAATCTGTACAGTTCGCAGAGTGAACGTGATGTTATGGAATTGATCTACTAAAGTCCGGAAGCTTCTCGAAAACTGCACGCGCGTTTTGCGCTGAGAATTGCGTAGCGTTTCGGGGCGATAACAAAACTTGAAAAACGGATTGTGACAATATAGCAGAGAAACGTCTGAGATTTTTTTGAGCTCATCTTCTTTTGTTTAAATTAAGCTGTCATAAATATAGTCTCTACCACTACGAAGTGAAATTTTGTGCACTGCGATCATGAAAAAAATCCATGAAATCGCACAGGTAGTTAAAACATACATGATCTTGACTTATTCACAGTCTCACTGCAAGATAGTACGTATTTGAAGTCCTAACCTCTCAAAGTAGCAGAGATAAAATAACTTCAGCTTTCAAGCACAAGTATACTGCAAAAGTAAACACAATAACAAGTCTGTAATAAATGCGACCTTTATTGATCTAGTATTCAGGCAGGTTCACATCATGTACCACCAATCAATTTCAGGAGTGCTTGCAAGAGAGTGCTCAAGTTCTATCGATATGTCTATGCGAAAAAAAGGATTGTGCTTAGGGCTGAGTAGATAGTGTGCTGTAAAAGCACCAACAAAGTTGTACAAACAACAAAATTGTACAATGTATGCCTAAAGCTTATTTTCTTAGAATTCGGCATTTTCGATCTGTAAGCACACACCTCATAACTCTGTTCTTTTAGCATGCCTGTTCACTGCATACGCAGCAGACCAATCATTACCTGTGACGAGAAATCTAGCTGTAGTAACTGTGTGACTTAACTGTAACAATAAATATTTAGGCCCATCACCTAAATACATATTACCTATGATATGGGCTCACGGCTGAGAATGAAAACTAGTGCCTACCCTGACGACACGACACGACATTGCACAATTGCGAAGCACTCAATGTAGCAATTCAGAGCGAAAAAAAATCATAAGTGCATGCGTCTGCAATTGCTTATTTAAGAAATTTAACAAAACTACATTGCTCTCAGTTTTCGAGCTATCTATCGGCAATATGCAAGTTTCCTTCCTGATTCCACATCATGCATTCACTTTACTTCAAGATCATGTGTTTCACGTGTGGAGTAGTGGTCAGCCTGTCTGGTTAAGAATACGTGATGTCTTAAGGTAATAGGTTCGACTCCTGCTCACTCAATTTTCCCCGCCACGGTGGTCTAGTGGCTAATGTACTCGGCTGCTGACCCGCAGGTCATCGGATCGAATCCCTGCTGCGGCAGCTGCATTTCCGGTGGAAGCGGAAATGTTTAGGCCCGTGGGCTCAGAGTTGAGTGCACGTTAAAGAACCCCATGTAGTCGAAATTTCAGGAGCCCTCCACTACGGCGTTACTCATAGTCATATGGTGGTTTTGGGACGTTAAACCTCAAATATCAATCAATTTGTTAATCAAATTACTGACCTCCCTGAACAAAGTCGCACAACGTGGTTTTCACATACAGTTCACCTTCCTTCCATTCTTTCCAACGTGGTTTGCTCAGTTTTCATTCCTTTCGTTGCAGTTCGTTTTCGTATCGTGATAATCGCACGCATAAGGCACCCGTCTAGTAGGCCCATTTCAAACGCATTATTCCTCACGCATTCCCATGCTCTCGCGTTTCGGTACAATTACAGCTCATGAAGAGGAAAACACTACGGACCTAAACTCTAATATATTGCCCGGCAAGGCGGAAAAGAACATGCCCGCGTCAGCTACATCTCGTATCGTCGAGCAGCTGACCGTGCTGCTAGAACGCCAGGCTACACCAGATGACACTTTTCGCCAGCCGCTAGCCGTGTCTACATACGATCGAGGGACACACGTACAAAAAATCGGTCGAAGACTTTTCGCGAGAGAAAGGGCTCGTTCTCACAGCCTTCCAACGGCCCATTTCGTCACCGTGACGTCACCAGTTTCTGTGTGGGGAGAAAATTTCCGACCCATTTTTTCTTCTAAAACGGGGTGACGGTGACGTAGGGCAATTCTCTCAGTTTCCGTCGCCAGCGCGGGGGCGCAGCCCCCTTCCTCATTGTACCGGAGCCGTTTACCCCTCGGCGCACCTCACGATCAAAAAAAAATCGCGGAGAGCACAAAAGAACGCAGGGATAGAACGACTGGGTGTTTGCATGGTCACGGAGAAAGGAATTATTCTGTACAAAAAAGTGCTCCTGTCGGCCTTGCAACCACCGTCGTCTGTCCGTACACAGCTCCGTCGCGTATTCTCTACGTTTTTTTTTTGACGTCACATAACGGGACGGATCGTTTGACGGCTGTGAGAAAGATGCCTTACAAGATTATCGCCACGCGCAAGCCCTCCCAGATGAGACCATTTTGCGACGCATTCTGCCCGTCGCCCTGTCTGGCTCTGCCACACGTTGGCATCATCGCCAGTCTTCCGGCAGTTGCTCCTATTTTGAACAGCTATTCGATGCCGAATTTCTTCCACCAGACGACGTCGTTCGCATGAAACAGTAACTTCGCTGGCGTACACAGGCTGAGGATGAAAGTCTCCAGGAATACATACGGTCCTTACAAGAGCACTACGACAACACGAACCCTTCAGCATCTGAAGCGGAAGAGTGACTGGGGAAGTTAGGCAGTCGCGTTCGCGTTTCCAGGCATGCTTAAGAGGTCGCTCATTTCCTTCATTCGACGCTCTCGCTAGAGCAGCGAGTGATATTCAGGCTGCGATGTTGGCGGAGCTCACATACCAGCCACCGCCCCTCCCGAATCCACTCTCGAGCCGTCCTGTGCGCAGCATGGTCGGTCTAACCCGATGGCTTCACCGACGGCCCCACCAAGGCCTCTAGACCCTTTCAGTCACAACAGTTCGTCTCCTCCGTCTGCCTTCACGTGAATAACCCAGGAACGTGGGACATCTACACCGGGCACCTCCAACCGAGATCCGCCCGTAGAGGCCACCACCCACTCTACTGCAGGAAGCACAAGCTGGAATCCTCTGGTATGCTTTCAGTGTGGAGGTCGGGGCCACTACAGACGTCAGTGCCCTAGCAGATAACACCTCGGTCGCCCGGGAAACGACCTGGGCCTGTGATGGCGAGCGCATGCCTATTGCCGGCCAGCACTTTACCGCCCCCGGGGGTCCTCTCACTTTACGCAGGTCCTGGAAATCATTTTTCGGCCTCTACGTGAGCTATGGCTCGTATTCAAGAGCAGCCAGGCGCGTCGTCGAGGCGTCGACGCTGGGTAATTTGGTCTTCGCATCATCCAGTCGCCAGGAAGCACAATTGCAGGAAACTTTCGGCAAAGCAGCACATGCCCAAAAAGATAAAGCCGCATCCTTTCCTGAACGGACAATAATAGAGAACCGAAAAACCACCGCTCCTTCAAAGTTCTCCCCAGCTGATAACAGCCATGGTGTACTCTACAATATGGTAAGCGGTCTTCCGTCCCTCGCCACTCACGCTGTTGCGTTTGGCAGGCCACCCTTTTGCTGCGGTCGCCAGAACGGAAGAAAGGCAGCCACCTCATTTTGTGGAGATATAAAACAGCGCCAAGACGCCCTGCTGTTTCCATGTTCTGGGCGCTTCATGGCTGAAATTACTCTACGGAGCACCACTGTCCTTCAGGTCCGTGCAGAAAGGCGACACGTGGCGTTTTCGTGCACTGGTAAAAGGTATACAATGCAGAGCTTCCACCAATTACGGACGTCAGACCACCACTCTGTGCGTCTCTGACTGATGAGCCGCCGATGCTCAAATCAGTACAGGATGTCCAGGTATGGCCCCTCGCAGGCGCCTAGACCGCAATCGCCGTTCGAGAAAGCTTGAGTGGTTGGTGCTAGCAGGGAGATGACAAACACGTTTCATCCCGCTCGCTGGAAGCAAGATTCGCCGGAGAAGGCAGCGTCGCCGGGACTATACACGTGTTTGATTTGCTTATGTGTGTTTTTTAGGGGCGATGCCGTCATAATGACACTCGTGTATGCTGTGGGACAGGTTATTGGATAGTGCCGTTGGACCTATTCCCCGACTTAAGGATCTGGAGAGGTGAGACTATCTAATCAGCCCTCGCGGGCTGCTTGTGTGGTTCACAGAACTTGTTCAATAGACAGCCTTTTTTAATGCAGAGCTTTCAATGTAGAGCTTCGGGCGAGAGAGCGTAGCCATGTAAAAAACGTAAATAAACCCTTTCTAGGAAATTTAACCTCCTCCTGCCTCCGCATTTTGATGCCGGCTCTCCGATGCCGCCAACTCCGGTTGCAACAACGTGGATAAAGCATCATACGTGATGGTTTGCATGGCAGGAGTAATTATCCCGGCTCTTATAGATATTCGCTCAGCTGTTTATGCTTTAGAGGATCGCCTCAAGAAGGCCTGCGAGATTAAATGCTTAACTTTGCGAAGAGTAAACGCGAAATGGCGCGTTGCTTCTGCTCAAGTCGTTCCTGCTACTCTTGCAGCTCGTTTAGCGCCCATCCAGCTGTTACACTCGATGGGCGGAAATTTTGTCAACATTTCCTACACCTACCCGGACTTTCTTGCCCCATGGTTTTGGGACAAAATTTCATAGCCAAGTCTGGAATTGTGCTTGTTGTCCGTAAGGGCACTTACAGCGACAACAAATTAAATTCACTCTCGTTCGTGCCTACTTTGCCAGAACCCTCGTCTGATCTGCTTGCAACAAATGTCCTTTCGTTCTTCGAGACCGCAAACGACTTCTTAAATGTTATGGAATCCTTCAAAGCACCATCAGAGCTGAAAACTAAATAGAAACAGCCCTAAACCATTTTGCGGCGATGTTCACAGCGGCTCCTGATAAGGTCAATGTACTAAGACACTTGATTGACACAGGTGACGTCCTCATATCTGTTTCAATCCGCGTCCCCTAAAGGTACACAAGCGCTGCTCCCAAAGAAATGCTCGCCACTGGTGTTGTAAGAGCGTCTAGCATTCAATTGGCGTTTCTAGTAGTTTTAGCTCCAAATAGGGATGGCCCTGCGTGGTTGCGCGTTGAACACGGGTGGTAAAAGGCCGGCACGGACCGAGACTAGTACCCTTTTTATCAATCGACTCTGTTATGTACTTCTTTAGGGCCGCCAAATCGTTCACTATATCATTGACTGTAGCAGAGGTTTCTTGCAAATGCCGTTAGCAGAGTGTGATGCCGAGAAAATGGCATTTACTTGCCACAGGGGATTGTTCGAGTTTACGAGGTTATCTTTCAGATTGTGTAATTGCCCCACCACATTTCAGCGCGTCATGGATATTGTGCTTCACGACGCCAAATTCAACTATGCAGCGGACTATATGATTGACGTGGTAGTCTTTTCGCAAACCTTCGACGATTACCTGATTTAACTCACTGCAGAATTACAACGAACGTAAAATGCCGATATTACCATCAACCCCCGAAAGTTCCGTTAGTCTCAAATAAAATCACCCTTTTAGGTTTTATTGTCGAGCAAGGCACAATACGATGTGATGAACAGAAACTCCAGGCAATCCTGCACTATCCACCAGCAATGGACATCAAAAGTCTGCAATGGTTTTTGGGTATGGTGGGCTTTTAGCAGCACTTCGTTCCTCACTGCGCGATTTGGCAAGATCACTTCACCAGCTCTTGCTTAAGGGTTTCCTTTCGTATTGGACTAACGTGGAGCAGGTAGCAGTCCAGGCTCTCTCGGAGGCTATCACTGATGCATCATGGCTGCGCCTCCATGAACTACACTTCCTTCACTGTGCAGACCGACGCAAGTGAATATGGGCTTGGAGCAGTTTTGCTCCAGGTAAATCCAGGGATGCTTTATCCACAAGCGTTTGTGAGCCACACGCTTTCGGGTGCAGAAAGCAACTACACCGTATAAAGGAAGACTGCCTTGCAATCGTATTCGCACTGAAAAAATTCAACAAGTACCTGAATAGAGCTTCATTTACGATTGAAACCGATCACCAGGTGCTATCATGGCTGTTGAAGCTAAAAACCCATCTGGTCGTCTGGCGCGGTGGGCTCCCTTTCTTTAGAATTAAAATTACAAAGTGGAATACAAGAAAGGCATGGCAAAAAAAGTGGCCGACGCACTTTCTGGGGCACCGCTGCCCGGAGATGGTGAATCAGCCGCCAACGTGGTGGTTGCGACAATGCCTCAAGATGCATAGAACACTGGTCTCACGGCAGCAGCTTCTTGACGCTCAGAGAAGTGACGACCAGTGCAAGCGAATTTGCAGTGGCCTGGCACTACCCGTGCGACCGGGAATACATGGTCTGCAAACAACTATGGCAGCTACTTGCAAGTCGAAGACGGCCTGCTTATGCGTTACGTTCCCTCACTTGATACGCGTGATGGCAAGCCCCTATTCCACGTTTCCATTCTTCGGACTCTACGCAAAAGTTGCTTGGCATACTTTCATAACACACGCCACGCTGGTCACAGTGATAGAAAGAGAACCTTTGAAATTCGGGTCGTATCGCCACAAGCCGCACATGAGAAAGGACTTCACATCATATATTCGCACTTGCTTTACCTGCCTGACCGCAAAACCAGGGGGAGGGGTATCGGCACTTGTTAGTAGTCATTGACCAATTTTTAAAATGGGGAGAGCTGTGCCCGTGACACCGGCTCGATTCAAAAGTAATTTCCGATTGTCTACTGCAGGCATTCACTCGCTTCGGTGTTCCAAAGCAGCTAATAACAGACAATGCCACATCTTTACCAGGTAGAAGATTTGCGGACACTTGCAAAGTTCTTGGTGTACACTAAAAAAAAACGACACCTTATCACCTTCAGGCCAACACAACTGAGTACATCAACAGAAACCCCAAGACAATATTGGTGGCTTTAACTGAGCGGCACAGGGACTGGGATACCCGCGTACAATAAATGGCATTCGCCGCACGAACAACAGTGAATCGTTCAACTTGCTTTACTTCGGCAGCCATTCTCTCAGGTCGTGAGCTCAAATTCTCCATCGAACATGCGCTCTCTCATGACACGCAATCACCACGCTGTAACTAAATAGAATTCGCACAGAATCTTTCCAGCCGTTCAAGGGAAACTTTGTGGGAAGAGAGAGAATTTGCAACTAGCCCGCCTGGAACATTGCAATCAATATAACAAGGGCAGGCGACCTCTTGAGTTCGCGGTCGGCGAGGAGGTGCTCCACCGCACGCATCCACTCAGTGACACAGAAAAAGGGTTTGCTGCCTCCCTCGCACTACAATGGTGTGTTCCCTACGGGATTAGAAATCAGATTTTAAGGTTAGCATACCTTCTTCAGAACAAACGCGGTGGTCGTGTAACAGGTCCTGTAAACGTGTGTAACCTCAAAGCTTACTACGAGTGCCTACTAGACGCGTTACTCATTTCGCCACTATCTTCGACATTGCTGCCCCGCGTATGAGTTGTTTGTCAATCAGGATGCGGTGATTTTTTTGTTGTTGTTCTCCTTCTGAAAGAAATCTAGCCTTTCGCAGAACACCCACAGCATCTCCAGTGCCAACTAACCCGTGACAATGCAGAATGCAGACAACCGTCATGAAACGCCGCCACAGGCTGCTGTAACGCCGACACAGACCTCGTGCACGCTCCATTCTGTGCAACCAGTGAGACAAAGATGGTTCACGAAACGTTATGCGATGTGTGACGGGTGCGCAGGCTCCGTTCAGTGCAACTAATGACAAAGACATGCGACGAGTGGTGATGTGTTGTGGTTTCTCACAAACTGCGTGACAGGAACACGCGACTAATAATGAAGTGTTGTGGTGCCCGATAAGCTGTATTCAGTAATCAGGGACCGCTCCTTAGTTTACTGTTTTTTATTTTATGGTGTTCATAATTGCCTTTAGCAGTCGGTGGACCATGACACTCAGTGGAGTGTCCTTTTTTTCGGGGGGGGGGGGAGTGTCGTCGGGACGATGGGCTCTTTCTGCAGCACGCATGGTGGACGCAGGGTGAGGAGAGCCTAATGCGCGATGCACATGCGAGGGACGAGCGTCAGCATTGAAAAAGGGGGCGAAAACGTGGCTCGCGGATAAAGAAGGGGTGATAGAAGCCCGTTTTTTTCCGTGGCAGGGAGCAATGGGATGCGGCGTCAGTTGCGCTAGCCGCGAGGGGTGTTTCCTCCGTGCGTGCTACAGAGGTGAGGCCTCGCCGGTTTAGGCCTCGTCGGCTATAAGGCGAGTCAATGGCCGGCATTCTACAGCGAGTCGCGTGTGAGTTTTATTTTTTTCCTGTTATGCTCCGTGCTGGCTTTCCTGTCGTTGTTTTGTTGCGTATGTTCTTATGAACACCTGTCTGCGGGGATTGTTTCCTCTGGGTGTTTGGTCCTCCTGTGTGCGTTAGTGCCGTGTTGATTGAGCCGGTCCGGAAGGCTTTTGGTGATTATTTTGAGTAGCGAATCAAACGTGGTTCTTGTTCTCAGCGTTAATGGCTCGATCCTGAGAATTTCGTCTCACTGAACCCCCTGAGCGAAGGCGGGGCCTTCACATTAAAAATTGTGATTGCCAATTTGTTCCTGGGGAACATAAAATTTAACCCATTTCTCTCATTACCACAGATGTTCATCAATTCCTGCAGATTATCCTTCTTGTCGGCTATTATTACTATATCATCAGCATACATCATTGCTGGCAATGACTGTTCAACGTGTTCACTTACTGAGCACGAGAGAAGCTGAAGCGGAGTCGACTCGACTCTAATTTGGCTTTTAGTTCCTGTGGATACAGCATAAATAACAAAGGTGAAAAAGGACATTCCTGCCGCAACTCGCGTTGTATCTCTATACGTTTGCATACCTCCTATTCTCATTTTATAACTACCGTGTTGGTATTAGAGATATCCTTTAGACGATTATTTATTCCATCTTCCACATCTGTTCCACCCCGTATTCCACACAAATCTTCTTGAATCCCACTATCATAAGCTCTCTTAGTATCTTGAAGTGCCAGTCACAGGGTCCTGTGTTCTTTTCGCGCTATTTCAATAGACTGCATCAATGAAAACAGATTGTCTTCCAGCCTCCTTTGTTTACGGAGTCCATTTTGTAGTACTCCCAGCACCCTCTCACTCTCGATGCATGTCTGTAGTTTTTCCTTCACCATCTGCATCACCAGCCTTTAAAAAAACAGACGTCACTTTTATAGGACGGCACTTGTTTATATCAGCTTTGTCCCTCCTTCCTTATAGGTCATGCTCATCCTGCTTACTTTTCACCCATTGGGCACTTCACAATCTACTGTTTCTTTGCTCACTGCCTTTCTTATTGTTTGCTTAGAGTTTAGTCGTAATTTTTATCAGCATACTTGGAATGCCGTCATGGCCTGTTGATTTGCTATTAGGGATTTTCTTCTCTGCCCTTTCCCGTTCTCGTTAGCGCAGTGGACCCACTGCGCTAAATTGTCCATTCTCATCTGTTATGGTGCTTGCGGCGCTTGTGTAACACGGCAAAAATTATTAATCACATTCTGTGTGTTTGCCCTTTATACGCAGTTGAAAGACAATCTCTTAAGTGCATCACAGATGACCTAGACTGCCGACCCTTTTCGGAAGAGAAACTTTTGGGTGCTTGGGAACGTGTAGATCACGCTCAACGCAGTTTAAAGGGCCTGCTCGCATTCCTAAGCAAGACAGGTTCAGATTCCCGTCCTTAGACAATCTGGTAATGTAGAAACTTTTGTGTGTGTACTACATCGAACGAGACATTGTGTGCAGTGACGTATTGTGCTATAGCACAATCACTCCTCATCATACCCTCCTATTTCTTTCCCTTTTCTCCTTACCCCCGTGTAACGGAACATAAACCCGCTTTTAAGGCCGGCCTCTCCTCCTTCTTATTATTAAACACTTTCATCTTTTTCTTCTTCTTGGTGTTTAAATTCTTGTGTCATTAGTGTTCTTATACGCTCCATTGCCTCATCCCCTTCTGGTGTAACCCTTTGAACAGTAGTTCTAATTTCTGCGCCATGCTTCTCTTAATATTCAGAGAATTGAGATGGTTTCAAAACTTTGCAGTGGCCTTCCTATTTTTTTTCCTCCATCATCTATTGGGCACCCTTTCTTCTGATATTTTAGCTGATCAGATTGGGCGCTTTTGTTCTGCAACTTAGAAAGATGTCCCATTAACTTTTCTCATCATCTTGTGGTTCACTCCTCTGTTCAGCATACCTGTGTTCCATGAAGGCTTAATGACGTCTCACAATGGCTCTCTTAACTTCCTTATCCCATCAGCTCTTGAGTTTGTGACTGCTTTTCCCGGTTGATCGGACTCGTACCTTAGCAAGCTATAACTCAAACAATCAAGTTATATTTTAGTATTTCCACTCTGTTTTACTATCCTCCATGATTATCTTCCTAATTTTTTCAGTTCCTATATATATTTGCTTCCTTAATAAATATTTCCACGTGGTTGCTGATAAAGTGTCCTTCCCATTTTCTTTTTTCTTCCAAAACTGAGCTTGATACGTTTGTGATCGCTACCTATGCTTCTGGACTTATATATTTCTAGGTTCATCACTTTTAGCCGATCATACATCTTATGTGACATCATCGCATACTCTAATGTCGACTGCACCTTTCCCACCTCCCGTGATATTTGACCTTCACACTTCTCAATACGGTTGTAAATGATTAAATAATGTCTTTCACACTTATTTATTAGCATTCTGCTTGTTGGGTCAGTATATTCATCCACATTTTCTATGTGTGAATTCATATCTCTTATAATATTTACCTCACACTCTTCTCATAATTCTTCAATGTTATTTTTTATGCACTGCATCATTTCTTCGTTTTCCTCTGTGGCTTTTGCTCCTACCACAGGTATACAAAACCCAGGAGCGTCCTCTGCCACTTTTCTTTTTGGCCATAAATATTCCCCTCACTCCTGCTTCCCCTCACTCTATGCCAGATTCGACTTTTATGAATGAATGCCCCAATACCACCACCAATGCTGCTGCCTTCTGTTCTATTACAATATTTCCATGCGTAGTCCACATTGCTAGGTGGATTTTCCAGCTTTGACACACCATCGCCACTTGCAGGCCACTACATCAACGCTACACTATTTCTTTTCAAGGACCCAGCATCGTGCACGCGCATGCTTTCCTCCGCGAAGACACCGTCCACCTTTCAGCAGACCCTATTTAGACATTCCTCGTGACGACAAGACCTTCACTTTGTGCATCAACGGGAACGACTTTCGCGTCTCGAGTGAGCGACTCAAGCCCGCATACATCGCTGCGAACGACCCGGGCAGTGCCGCTCCTTCCTCAGGCATTGTTACGACAGGCCCTGGGGAGCCAAGCAGGGAGAGTTTGGGGGAGAACCGGTTCTTGACCTGACGGTGTCGTCCACCCCCACCTCTCCATTCGGGTTCCTCCTCGCCGGGAGAGCTCCGGGGTCTGCTGTGCGTTCGTGACCATATTTGGTAACATTTTGGGGCGCCGGGACCATATATGGACCTCGTGTTGGGTTGTGCCACTCCTTGTGTTGTGAGAGGTGTTTTCCCCTCCCTCGTGGCCGAGGTGCCGGCGACACCGTATTGGCTGACAATGCGGACAAGGCGCCCAGTGTCAACAACGTGGCGCTATAAAATGCCGAAGACGTTTTGTATCACACGCACTCTTCTCTCTTTGGGTCAGTTGACCACTTCTCCACATGTAAATAAATCTCTGTTGTTCGTTCGGGTGCTTCTTCTCGCTGAATTGTTGGACGATGGATCCTGCGACGGGGCCAGCTACCGAAAACGAGACCGGCAGGACCCGGAGTCCCAACAACTGGATGGCAGCGGTGGGATGCCGATAACCCCGAAAGCGACCACTGGACGGAGTGAGCCCGAAGTTCAACAACGGGACGACAGGAGAAGGATTACAAGAGCTCATCGACTTCCAGAGGGAATCGAACGGCACTTCTGAGAGAAGCACTACGCCGGAGGCATGACTGCGAACTGGGTGAGTGCCGGCTTTCTTTGTTAAATTTTACCAGGCATTTACTCTATGTGTTAAGTAAAAGCTGGTAGAGAGGGGCTGTCTTAGTCATTGGGTTAACAGGTAACTTGCGTCAGGCAGAAATTGTGTGATAGCTTGGTTAAGCTCTTTCTGTCAGTGGCGTCAAGGTTAACAGTGACAGGGCAGGATTCCGTGTAAGATCTTTTGAAGCTTTATTTGTAGACTAAGTTAACGGAAAACTTGAGGCAAGGCAGGTATCTAGAGCTGTCGTTGCCGTCAAGGTTAATTAGTTGCAGGACAGGAATCTTTGTGGAACAGAGACAGCGGTACTGGAGGCAGCCATGAATCTGAAATCCCTGCGAAAGTCCATGTTGTTGCTTCTTGCAAGGGAGTTAAATCTGGAGGTGTTGGACTCTCAAAGAAAGCCAGAGCTGATAGAGGCGATTCTCGCATTGGGGGCGGAGGATGACGAGCTGTCAGAATGTGTCAAGGAGAATCAGGAGAGGCAAGCGGCAGAGGCCGAAAGGAAAGCGGCAGAAGCCGAGGCAGATAAGATGCGAAAGCACGAGCTTGAAATGAAGCGCCTCGAGCTAGAGATTAGCCATAATAGTAGAACAGGAGGCAGCGAGGCATCCGGTACAGCAGAGCGAGTCAGGTTCAAAATGACGGACCTAATGAGATCGTACAAGCTAGGGGAGGACATTGGGCTGTTTCTCGTCAACTTTGAGAGAACTTGTGAAAGGCAAGGTTTCAGCCAGGATACGTGGCCTCAACGCTTGTTGTCCCTACTTCCGGGGGAGGCCTCAGAAGTAATCGCGCGCCTCACGAAAGAGGAGGCTGACGAGTACAGTGAGGTAAAGTCGAGCCTTCTCAAGAAATACAGGTTGTCAGCGGAAGGTTTCAGACAAAAATTTCGCAACGCCGTAAAAGAGAACAATGATTCATACCCGGAGTTTGCTTACAAGTTAATGGCCAACATGGGGGAGTGGCTCAAAGAGGCAAAGGCGTATGGGAATCATGACAAGGTGCTCGAGTGTATCGGTCTGGAACAATTCTATCAAAGGTTACCAGAAAAGGTGAGGTTCTGGGTGCAGGATAGACAGGACGTGAACACAGTAACGAAAGCCGCAGAGCTCGCTGAAGAATTCGTTACGCGCCGCGCCTTCGGGGCAAACAGCGAGCCTAAAAGGGAAAAATTCCTACTACCGAATAAGGCGCCGTTTAGAAAACAACCGACAAGTCTCGCACAAAAGGGTGAGGAAAACAATTCATCTAACCATGGGGCGTCGGCAGAGGCAAGCAAAAGGAAATTTGAGGCGAGAAAACCGGCGACTTGTTTCAATTGCCACGAAACAGGGCACTTCGCGAAACATTGCCCGAAAGAAAAGGTGTCCTTTTTATCTATAAATGAAGCCGACGAGAACATGAAGTTGTTAGAGCCCTATATGTACGACCTTACCGTGAACGGCAAGCAGTGTCGGGTTCTTAGAGACTCCGCAGCCACTATGTACGTAGTTCATCCGTCTTTTGTTCAGTCCGGACAGTATTCAGGAGACTGTGCCTGGATTAGACAAGCCGTAGAAGCAAACAGTCAGTGCCTCCCCGTAGCTAAAGTTGTCCTTAAAGGCGCATTTGGTACGTTGGAAACGGAAGCCGTGGTATCGCCATATCTACCCCCTCAGTATCCTTACTTATTTTCAAATAAGTCAGATCAAATGCTGAAGGAGAAAGGTCTAACGTTGGGAGAAGGCATAGTGTAGGCACTGACTAGATCGAAGGCACGTGCGCTGGCTGCAAGAGCAACATTCACTGAGGCAAACAAGCCTCAAATCGACAATGGGCCTGGTTGCGAGTTGGACACCACGGTAACAAATCGACTTGTGCGAGAACAGGCTGCAGAATCTGTAGTCGCGGAAGCAACCATTCCTAAAGGCGACGATGAACCTCCTCCCGAATCGGAAGGGGTCAATTACGCCTCGTTGACCGAGCAAACAGAAAATGCCGTTGCTCCCAAGCCGATTCCTGGTAGTACAGAGGATAGCGCAGAGGGTGACACAATCCAGGTACTAGGAACTACAAAAGAGTTGTGTGTCATGCCAACTTCGGATAATTTCAGTCGGCTGCTGCAGGTGAGCCCCGCTTCATTAATAACCAAACAAAAGGGTGACCCAACGCTTAAGCAATTCCAGGACAGTTCGAAAGAGGGAATCGCCAAACGAAATGTGAGATTCCAAGAGAGGAGCGGCATACTCTATCGAAAATATCTAGATAGGCGAGGAGTAGAATTTGACCAGGTAGTCGAACCTCAGGCGTATCGTCAGGATTTGCTTAGTTTGGTGCATGGAGAATCATGGTCAGGCCACTTAGGCGTAAAGAAGACGAAAAATTGTCTCTTACAGGAATACTACTAGCCTGGATGCTTTAAAGATGTAGAGAGGTTTGTAAAATCTTGCGATGTGTGTCAGCGAGTGGGTAAGCCGGGAGATAAGGCGAAATTTCCAATGAAGCTGGTACCCGTAATCACGGAACCCTTTCGTCGGTTGGTAATTGACACAGTAGGTCCTTTGCCCAAGACAACTTCAGGCTACCGTCACATCCTGACCTTAATCTGCCCAGCTACTAAATTTCCAGAGGCGGTCCCGCTAAAAGAGCTAAGTTCCGTCGAAGTAGTGAACGCACTTCTGTCCGTGTTTGCCCGGGTAGGCTTTCCTGCCGAGATACAATCAGACCAGGGCACCATTTTCACGAGTGCCTTAACGACAACTTTCCAGAGCGGTGTGGCGTGAAATTATTGCATAGTTCAGTGTACCATCCGCAGTCGAACTCGATAGAAAAGCTTCACTCCGTGATGAAGCGAGTGTTAAGAGCCTTATGTTTTGAACGAAAAACTGACTGGGAAATGTGCTTACCTGCAACGATGTTTGCACTAAGAACTGCACCACATGAGACAACAGGGTTTACGCCAGCGGAACTTGTTTACGGCCGCAGACTGCGGTCTCCTCTTCGTATGCTGAGAGAGTCGTGGGAAGGTCAGGGTGATGATCCTGTAGTCGTGGAATATGTCCTCACCTTATTGGATCGTCTAACAAAAGCCCAAGAACTGACCGAGAGTGCGATGACCAAAGCACAGCAGAAGGCTAAGCTTTACTACGATCGGACAGCTAAAGCGCGACACTTTGCTGTAGGAGACAGGGTCATGTTGTTGAGGCCCTCCCAAAAGAATAAGCTTGAAGTGCAATGGGTCGGCCCGGCCGAGATTACTCGAAAATTGTCTGACACCAACTATGTGGTAAAATTACCAGGAAGTCGTAAGGCACACCAGGTGTATCATAGCAACTTACTCAAACCCTACAAAGAGAGGGAAGCCATCGTGAACATGACTTTAAATGTTCCGGAAGAGGTTCCGGCAGAAATCCCTGAATTAGCTCCCGAATCGGACGAAGTCCCGACCGAGAAAAGAGTTGAGGATTTAGTATCAAAGTCACAACTAACAACGAAGCAGAAGCAGGAATTGCGTGGTCTTTTGACCGAGTTTCAGGACAGATTTGTAAGCGAGCCTGGCCGGACATCCGTCCTCACTCATGACATAGAGCTTACCTCGTCGGAACCGGTAAGATCTAAGACGTATCGGGTGTCACCTCGCCGGCTTGAGCTAATAAAAGCAGAGGTTAACAGGATGCTGGAATTGGGTGTGATTGAGCCGTGTGAAAGTGATTACACTTCTCCGTTAATTCTCGTGGAGGTACCCGGCAAAGATCCGCGTCCTTGCGTAGACTATCGTAAGTTAAACCTCATCACCAAGGATCAGACATACCCAATTCCCCACATTGAGGAACGCGTCGAGAGGGTAAGCAGCGCGCAATTTATCTCAACGCTAGACCTAGTGAGAGGTTCCTGGCAGGTGCCGCTCACCGAGAGGGCGAGCCGGTATGCTGCATTTATTTCACCATTGGGGACATTCCGCCCTAAAGTGTTGAGTTTCGGCCTAAAGAATGCGCCTTACTGTTTTTTAAACTTAATGGATAAGGTTTTGCGGGGTCAAGAGGACTTCGCATTGCCTTACTTGGACGACGTCGCCGTGTTTTCCTCGTCCTGGCCAGAACACTTGGCGCATTTGAGAGCAGTACTGACACGCCTACGCGAAGCAGGTTTAACGGTAAAGGCGCCCAAGTGTCAGCTAGCACAAGCAGAGGTACTCTATCTCGGGCATGTTATCGGTCGAGGGCATCGCCGTCCCTCTGAAATGAAAGTGGCAGCTATCCGAGACTTTCCCCAGCCTCGAAAGAAAACCGATATTCGGGCTTTTCTTGGAATAGCTAGTTACTATCGTAAGTACATCCCTAGATATTCCGACATTGCCAGCACTCTTACTGACGCGTTGCGCAAGACCGAGCCCCAAATGGTCGACTGGGATGAGGAGAAAGAAAAGGCTTTCCGCGTTTTGAAAGCGGCCTTGTCGAGCCAACCTTTGCTTAGTTCACCGGACTACTCGAGGCCTTTCACAGTCCAATGCGATGCCAGTGATAGAGGCATGGGGGCAGTTCTTAGTCAAAGGGATGAGGGGGATCAAGAGCATCCCGTCCTAAATGTTAGCCGGAAACTCACCCTTCGCGAGCAGGTTTACAGCGCTAGCGAAAAGGAATGTGCGTGCTTGGTTTGGGCAGTCCAGAAACTGGCTTGTTATATTGCCGGAAGCAAGTTCATTGTGGAAGTGGACCACTGTCCTCTCACCTGGCTACAGACCATGTCCTCTAAGAACGGCCGCCTGCTGCGTTGGAGCCTCGTTTTGCAACAATATACGTTTGAAATACGCTACAAAAGGGGTGTACTCCATGGCAACGCTGATGGCTTAAGTCGATACCCCTGACGCGAGAGGATGTCTCGAGAACTCTGGCATTTTTTTCCTGACCTAGACAAGAGCTAGTGATTGTTTTTTTACTCTTTTAGGTGTACTTGTTTGAAAACGTTGAAGACACGGCTATCCAGGGTTTCGGGTTCGGAGTGCTTCCAGTGTTGTTGTTTTGTGTCACCTTAAAGTGTGAGTAACATTTTGAATAAATTGTGTATTTCCTTTAATATCAGTTAAAGGGGAAAATTGCCTGGTGGAGTTTGGCGGAATTGTCCGGCGCTCACCGGCTGAGTAGTTGTGTTTTCATGTGCGTATGTGATGTCTGTTGAGCCCTCAATGAAGCAGGTGTTGCCCTCTACTTCATCAAAGACGGTCGTCACCAAACCGACTGCCGGCGCTGATCTCTCCGGACAGTGGCTGCAAACCTCACCCCATCGAGATCTTCACCCCCCCGCGCGAGAGACTGTTACGACCGGCCCTGGGGAGCCAAGCAGGGAGAGTTTGGGGGAGAACCGGTTCTTGACCTGACGGTGTCGTCCACCCCCACCTCCCCATTCGGGTTCCTCCTCGCCGGGAGAGCTCCGGGGTCTGCTTTGCGTTCGTGACCATATTTGGTAACATTTTGGGGCGCCGGGACCATATATGGACCTCGTGTTGGGTTGTGCCACTCCTTGTGTTGTGAGAGGTGTTTTCCCCTCCCTCGTGGCCGAGGTGCCGGCGACACCGTATTGGCTGACGATGCGGACAAGGCGCCCAGTGTCAACAACGTGGCGCTATAAAATGCCGAAGACGTTTTGTATCACACGCACTCTTCTCTCTTTGGGTCAGTTGACCACTTCTCCACATGTAAATAAATCTCTGTTGTTCGTTCGGGCGCTTCTTCTCGCTGAATTGTTGGACGATGGATCCTGCGACGGGGCCAGCTGCCGAAAACGAGACCGGCAGGACCCGGAGTCCCAACAGCATCCTTCCACAGCCGCTGGCGTCGCAGCCCGCTTCTTTCAAGACACTTGGGGCTCTGCACTTCGTGGGGCGAGGAGGTGATGCGGCAGCCACTGCGCACGAAAATGCGCAGACTCCGTCTTCTGACTGGTTAGCCCAGTGGCGTATTTCGAATTGCTTGTCCCGCATCGCACGAAAGAGAGAAAAGAAAGAGTGCGAAGGCGGGGCTAGTGCCAGCGTCAGGATCGCTCGCGCGCTATTGGTACGCCTCTGAAGGCGACGTCCTGGTGACGCGCGCGCTGGAGCCGCAGCGCCATTCACTAAACTTGCACACTTGCACCTTATTTGCAGCCATGCTTCTAGCTCTGCCACTTTCCTTCTCCGGCTAAGCAGCGCAGCCCCCGCCATACTTCATGGTAACGAGGAACGGGGTCGGGGAGCTTGCATATTCAGATACCGCGGAAGCCTCGGAGAGGGCATTCTTAACTCCCCTAAGATTGCCTGCTTCGTGGTAGTTTGAAGCAAAGACATGGGGCGAATTTTCGCTCAGCCACCGGTCTCCCGAAAACACGCCGACAGTTACTGTCGTCGCCGCTGAGTCACGTAAACACAGAGAAGTGTTTGCGGCTGTTCCATCGTGCGGCAGTGCCCTCGCCTCTTCGGTGCCTTTGATGGATCGCTACCGTGCGGTGAGGGCGCGAGCAAGTGGGTTTCGATAAGATGGCGATAGCACGGTGATGGTTTCAATAAGCGAAGAGGTTCCGACTGTCAACGTGAAGTGCCTCCGCGATGCCTTCAGCACAGACAGCTGCAAGCGACTAATCCCAGGCAGCACGCCGCCGTTGGACCAATCTTGGACCAACATCGGCTAACATCGGCACCGACGTCGGGCCGACGTCGGAAGTGCAACTTCTTCCAATGTCGGGCCGACGTTCAAGCCAATGATGGGCCGACGTTTTGCCGATGTTTTAGCCAGTATGCAACCAACATTGGGCCGACGAAGGCCCATCGTATTGCCGACAAAGCTGCCAATGTTCGGCCAACATTGGGCCATATTTCAGCCAATCACATGCCATTTTTACGCCGATGTTTGCTGCACGACGAATATTGGCTACGGATGTACGACTGACATTGGACCAATCCAGGGCCACATTGCAGCCAATCAAATGACGTTATTACACCGATGTTTCCTGCACGACGAATATTGGCTACTGATTGGCTTGCCATTATGTAACCATTATTAGTAGGGAATTTTTCTTACCGGAAGATTTAAACAATATGCCTCGATGACCCGCTCTTGTAGCTTTGCAGCCCTGTATACTTGGGGCAACAGAAAATTGAATGCTGAGAACTGAAAGCAGTTACTCGATCTATTTCATCTTTTATACCTCATTCCCTTTGCTAACACTAGAAGTGTAGTTTACTTTTTTACCAATTTATCTTTTGCAATAGCGAGTGCTTTATTTGGTACTGGTATTTGGTACAGCAGATCGAAAAAAGTTGTTAGGAAGTAAATGTTGAAAGCGTATGTCCCCCACTTGCAATCCCCACATATGTCCCCCACATGGTAATCGAGAATATTCATAGTTTAGAGCATTTTTTTGTAACTAAAACATGGTGATGGTGCTTCCGAATCAGCATAAGCTAGCCGAACAGTGCACCACCGACAGTCTGCAGACTATTTATTCTTTGTTTTTTTATTTATTTGGTACAACAAAAAATGTATACATTGAAAAATATATATACACAACTAAAAAAGGCCCGCTCTACTGCAGGTCAGGTTGCGTTGGGGGCACAGTGACAGTGGTGCTGTCAAGGCCCTGGCTGCTGTGGCTGGGCAGGAAGCCAGCTGCCGCGAGCAGCCGATAATCTGCACTCTGAGAGTGGGGATCATCGGGCTGCTCCACAACAAATGCTTCTCTGAAGCGCCGCTTCGTGCCCCCACAGCGATCACCAGACCCTGGCAGCCACCTCTTAATAAAGTTGAGGGCCTCCGCCTGGTCCCACCCTGCTTTTTGGCAGATGACATCTGCATACAAGAACAGAAATACCATAGTACACATGAAGCACTGCAGTACAGAGAATACACAAGGGTACACACACATAAAACGACGAACAAGTCTAACCTGTCATTAATCTACAGAGCCTCAGGTTCACAAAGGCCCTTTTCCCTTTTCTGCCATGAAGGCTGTACAGCACTTGCACATCATGTGCCAATACAGCCTTCATGGCATTCACACCAATTTCTCGGAGGCCACGTCCCCCAATCTGCAGGAGGTGCTTGTGCTGTAAAAAAATTCAAGAAGCATAGATGGGATAAACGCAACAGCACATCGAAATGTTTTCATGATAAAAATCTGCAAGAAGAGGACACTGAAAACAACAGCTTGAATTTTTGGGCATCACAACATTTCGTTGTTTTTTTACACTAACTTCAACTCACTTGACCTAAAACGGTTTCCACATCAGCCCTCTCACACTCAGTGTGAGAACCTTTCAGAGTCCTTTTCTGAATGCAGTTTCGCTGTTATGAAATCAATTACAACACTGTTATAACCCTTAATAAATATTGATTCTAGCTATGAAATAGTATATTTACTTTGTACAGTGCTCAAATTCCAATGCACGTTTCTTCGAGGTTACAATGTCTTTGCCTGAATGTTGACCAGGAGTAGCTTCTACAGGTGAAAAACGATAAAATATGTGGAATTCAAAAAGAACCTTGGACATGTTTTTAATTAATGCATTGTAAGCAGACTACAACAAGATAAATGAACATGATCAAGGCGTACTAAGAGGCAACCTTAGAGCGACCAAATCTTGGTCATAGATGAAACTGATAGAAAAATAAAGGTCGCACTAGATGGTCGCACCATTTGCTGTTTATATTTTTCTGTGATAGCCAACAAAGAGGCATGTCGCTATAGAAATCTCATCACAATAAACAAAGGTGCATTTTCTTCACACTGCGAAATTGGGTGCATGTTAGATTTTTAAAAAAGTAAGAAATCGGCTAACACAAGGCAGGGTGAACTGTAGCTCAAAGTAGAGAGAGCCGCAGCGGACACGAAATAGGGTGATAAATGAACAAAATTACTGAATGTCTGTTTTAAGCAGGCTATTGCTAGCCACTGCCCATCAAACACACGATGCCGCCTACATCGTCTGCTAGCTTAGGACAGTTCACTCGGACTTCACAGACTACAGTAAATACAGTCGAATTTCATTAATTCCAACACACTTAATTCGAACTGACGCTGTGGTCCTATCAAAGCTATACCGCGCTCCGAAAATGCTCTCAGCACCCGGCCCAATCCTGCGGTGGCACTTCAGACACCTCATCGCTGTGCTTGAAGAAGAAAATGAAGAAAAGGAAAAAAAAGACTGCGGTGGAATGTTTGCCAAATGCCAATCTGCGACATTCCTGTGCCCCGCTTCGGCTTTTTCCGTCCCTGCCACGTAGAGACCCTTCTCCTCTTAACACTGCGCATGAAGAGAAAGAGGGGAAAAAAAGCTGTCGAAGAAAGTTGGCTCTCTCATGCCGATCTGCAATGCGCCGGTGTCACGCTTTCCTGTTTTTCATTCCTGCTATGTAGAGACTCTTCTCCTTTTAACACCGCGCATGAAGAGAAAAAAAAAAAGAAATCTGCCGCGGAGTGTTTCTCTCTCGAATGCCGATCTGCTTTTCTCCAGGTGGAGACGCTCCTCCATTCTCATCATGTGCTGGCCACGCTCCGGCTGCAGCGCAGATAGTAACAGTGGAAACACAGTTGTCTTCGAAGAGTGTCAGCACTGGACATTGCCGCGCGCAACTTCTTTTGCCAGGAGAATACTGAAGCCGAAGTACAAATGCTTTGCAAACTGCACGCAAAGCTTGTTGATTCGTTGCAAGGCCAACGTGTACAGACATGTATTGACTACGTTAATTAGTGACGGATGTCCTGTAATTTGTGAATAAAACTTCTCCATGCACATGCATCACTGCATAGTGAGCCCTCCGCTCGTTTACCGTATTTACTCTATTCTACCGCGCCCTCGATTGTAACGCGCGCCCGGTTTCCACGAAAAAAAAAACTAACACATCGGTTGCAACGCGCACCCTTTTTTCTCGTTGGCCCGCTTGATCACACCACTCGCGAAAACGACTCTTTTTGAGAGCGTCTTCCGTTTAAATATGAAGTACGGGGGAAGCTTATGCCTATCTGACGTGCAACAGAGCATTGCTGTTACTCTAGTTTTACCGTGGCCCGATGTCAGTACACAAACTTGCTTCGCCCCCTTCTCCTAGACGGTTGTGGTGCCAGGCATGTCGAAGTAAAGAGGCGTGTGATCGGCATTCCCGATTTGCCCAAGAAGGTAGCCGTTGTTGTGCCGCAAGTTTAGAAGGAACCTCTGAAGACTCTGAAGCTTTTCTTCGTACTCCTCCGGCAACTTCCGGCATATGCCCGTTTGCCTTCGGAGGGAAAAGCCTTTTCTCTTCATAAAGTTCGTTAGCCAGCACCTGCTCGCTTTAAAATGGCTCTGCATTAGCCCTTTTTTCTAAGGCTAACTGCATAGCCTGCACTTGGAGCAGTTCTGTCGTCACGGGCCGCTGTGCCGCTCACTGCTTAATCACATACTCGCCGAGCAGCTCTTCAATTTGTGGAAACCGACCCTGCTGTGGTCCACTGAAGCCTTTGCGTGAATCTTTGCTGTTGACAGTATTCTGCTTTTGTTTCCGCCAGTCCCGCACGCACGTTTCGGGAACTCCGAATGACCGCGATGCAGCCCGATTTCTGTCCGTTCCGGCACACGCGACGACTTTTCTTTTAGAAGCAGCATTGTGGTGCACTCGTCGAGTTTTTGGAGTCGGCCCTACCATGCCGTCGATGCTAATGTACTACAAGATGACGAACTCCTCAGCACACGTATGAAGTGCCGCGCATGGGATACACATAGGCAGAAATGACCGACGCGCCATGCCGACGCACGTAGGGGGCGGCCATTTTGTAAGTGGCGATGGCAATAGAATGACCATATTCATTTTTTTTTCGTACTCGATTCTAACGCACATGCGATTTATGAACTCTCTTAACCGGAAAAAAGGTGCGTGTTAGATTCAAGTAATTACGGTAACTTTCATTATTTCGAACTTCTTTTAATTTGAACAAATTTTCTGGCCTCTTTGAGTACGAATTATTCATATTCGACTGTAGTACAGTGGCTCATGAGATAACCTGACTAGTTTGTTTCCCGAAACACAGTATCTTAAAGCAGTACTAAATTTCTGCATGTTACATAGGCATATTAAAAATCAAGAAATATACACCAAAGCCGCAGTCACAGCTTTACTCTGCACAGCTGCCTCTGCTGCCTCCACTTCTCCAATTGTACCAGCAGGCAGCCGGGGAAGGTCAGAGGGGCGCTGTGCTGGCTGGGCGTGCTGAGGCATGGACAAGAGCCGTACCTTGTGCTTCAGCTGTTGCACCTCCTGCAGAACCTCTTTTTGTTGCTGCCGGATGCCAAGTTGGATTCGCAGGATCCGTAGCAATAGAGCTGAAACATACAAGAGTACATACCATATTTACTCGCACAATTTACATCCTCACATAATTTGCTCATCAGTATAATTAGCCAGCCTGCTTTACTACAAGAAACTTTTTGCTCGCATACTTTGCCCTCCCCAACCAGCCCGAGCCACCTTGCCAGCACACACACAGACACATTTGACTTCATGATGCTCTGGTCAGGCACATCTCTTGTCGAGCAGGCGAGTGCAGTCTTACACAAAATGGACTGAGTGCAAGGTCCCTTCTTCCATGAACTTTTATGCTTTCCCTAGAATATCGAACTTGAAAACTGAAACCTGTTTATGTGTAGTCCGAAATGCCTAAAGGTTTGCCTCCTATCTTCCCACCTCTTTCACGGCAAGAATGTATTCTCGAGACACAGCACAGATGTTGAACGCGTGCAAGGACCTGTCACATCAACTAGATGAGGCAGGTTTTCGCACTCTTTTTTTTTCGGTTTCGCCATCTGGCCATTGCGTTTTTACCGTTCCTTGTGATAGGCTACAATAATTATATACGAGGCAGATTGCTGTTATAAAGCTTACCGAAGAAAACTGAAACCGTGCTACCGCTAAGCACATCAGCGTGGAGTTCTTCGACATGCAATATTCAGTATGAGAGCCAGCAGAAGAGTGCGTTGAATAAGACTTAGCATAGAAGCTTGGGTGTGTTGGTTAGATATCGGAGGGAACACAACGCAATAGAAGACTGGGACAAGGAATGGACACACACACACATGAAGGGCGACACACACAGCACTGTGTTGGCATCGCGCTTCCTTGTCTGCATCTTACTTTACGTTGGGTTCCTGACAATTATTGGAGAGTACTTATGTTCTCAGGTATAACCCTGTCGTGGGAACTGGTTTTTGTGAGCACTGTTCGGAAGAACTTCAAGAAAATGGGGGCATTTGAACAGGCTTAGCAAACAAATGACAATCCGCTTTGAGACAGCTGTGACAGCGCCTGCAACATATATTCCCAGTTGAGCTTTTAGGCCAGCGATTCCTACTAGCTTCGCACATGACCGGATTGACAAAAAAAGTACACATAATACGCGAGTATATACCGCATTTGACTCTGTAGCTTTGATGAACCAGGCAGATACACAAATTTATCCAAGACTCCATTGATTCTGTTGCAAAATTATTGAACAAACAAATTGCGATGTTATCCATGTTACTATACGATTGTGGCACTTTACCGTTGCAGCTTTCCAGGAGGCACACATAGTGCAGCGTTAGTTCACCACTCGCAGTTAATTGTATGCAGTAGGTTGCTCACAGCAACTGACTGCATGCAATGGTGAACATCTTGTATGCTTGCACCGCTGTTTCAGCATGCTGGCTGCTTGCCATACGGCTATCAATTGATGTTCACAAAATTGGGAAGATGAAGAAAAGACTACACAGTGCCCTCTGGCCACCCTATACTCCAAACCTCCAGCCAACAAACAAACAAAAGAAACAGAAATATGCAAATGAATATTATTCCTAATGCAGCTGGAATGGAGTGTAGTTTTCACCAATTCTGTGTGTTAAGTCAATATGGAGTGAGTTAACTTCATAAAGTAGCTTTTCTCATAACAGTGTTCACTCTATTGTAACACAAGGAGTGACTTCATAACATCTAGAAGGAAAAATAGAATCTTCAGTATTTGATAGAAATGTGAGGCTCTACCATAAAACAACAATAATCTGGAAAAAGAACTCATTACATTCGAAAAAAAAAAAGGTAGCACAGTTGATCTCCTTTACAAGAGACACTGATGTAACAGACAAACGGGGATAAGAGGCACCAGTGTGCAGGCTGACATTTGGCGCATCATGCATCAGGCACTCCGTAGATGCGCCTGTGCAGCCGGGAGCCCTGCAGTCAAGCATGCTGAGCAAGACTGTTGACCACTGTACAATGACACATTGCCACAAAATTTTAAAACTTCATTTCACAGACTTCTGCAAAAGCTTCTTACACTCTTGCATAATTTTTGCACAAGCTTCTCTCATTCTTGCGTGATTTTCGTCAGAACATATAAGTGTTGGAAGTTGTATGTCCCCAAAAACTTTCACAATACAAATAGCATACATTAAAGTCTATCACTTAATACGTGCATAGTGTAACAATGAAAGGAAACTCACGCATGGTTTGTTCCAAGCCTTCCCCGTGCGGTGCCTCCTTGAGCCTTGGAGGGCACTGTACAGCTAGAGCAAAGTAGCATCAATCCAGTGTTAATGGCAGGTTAACAAGACAACAAAACTAACCCCCATATTTATAAACGCTCCCCGACTCGACTTTCATCCTTCACTTGACAGAGTTGAGCACTGTGCCGCTGCTCGTTTGAAAGCGACGCTGCGCTACTCGAGAATCACAGCAGATTATTGCTGACATGCAGCGATTTTCTCTGCTTAGAGACGGCGCTCCCATCAGCCATCTCAAGTGAAGGTGAAGCGTTGAGTGGAGGGGCGTTCTAGAATACAGGGGTAAGATTCGTTGCAAGAACACTACAATAGACACACTTAATTTTTACACTTCATCTATATTGTACAGCTACACACATTCTGCATCCTTATAATGCAACATATACATACAGGCTTATAAAGTAAACACTGTAGGCTGCTCAAATAACACCTACACAAAAAAATCACCCAAAAGTGGCCATGCGCAAAGTACTTTTATTTGAAACTCACAAAACTTTTGCGGTGATGGAGAATAAATAAGACAGGTTACGCTTGGAGGCACATGAGACCTTCGCAGCTTTCATAAAGTACAAAAAACAATATGGTACGTGTGTATGTATGTACGCATGAAGGTTCAGCCTTTACATACGGTTTCTTGAAAGAATCGACTATGAATTTTATGGCACCTGTGTCCTTCAGCGCAATTGAAAGCCTGCTGATCAGTGTGTGCAATTGTGGAATAGTTACATGGAAAATGGCGTGAAACACCTAAAATCAAATTTTTCTAGCTAGAAAATATGCAGCTGTGTATACACAACACATGCTGCATACAGTGGGAGGTGACGACAAGAGTGATTTGAGTGTAAGCGGCAGTATTCCGCATTCATGCACCCCGCCATTTTCAACTGTTGCCCAAAAGCAGCACCACTTCAGCGTGCTACTTTTTTTTTTTACATCATAAACAGCACGGAATACAGCAAGGATGAAAACAACATATGCAATTAAATTTTGAGCACTATTTATGGTGCGCATGATTGATTGATTGATATGTGGGGTTTAACGTCCCAAAACCACTATATGATTATGATAGACGCCGTAGTGGAGGGCTCCGGAAATTTAGACCACCTGGGGTTCTTTAACCTGCACCTAAATCTGAGCACACGGGCCTACAACATTCCCGCCTCCATCAGAAATGCTGAAACCGATGGAGGCGGGAATGTTGTCTAGTCTAGTGGCTAAGGTACTCGGCTGCTGACCCGCAGGGCGAGGCGCCCTGAGGGTCAGCAGCCGAGTACCTTAGCCACTAGACCACCGCGGCGAGAATGGTGCGCATGAAAAAAAAAGGCCTTTGTACAACGACGAATTCATAATTTGCCTTCACGGACCTTCTGTTAGGCTGCACCACATACAGATTTTTTGTGGCTTTCAAAAGAGATTTGAAAAAAAAAATAATAACCGTGTTTACTCTCGTCATGAGCACACTCACTAAGTCACCCTCATTTCAGTCGCCAAAATTTTGAATTTTTTTTCTTCCACATATTAAACACACACCTTACGTTCATCGGCTGAAGTCCCACGGGCTCCCCCCCCCCCCCTTGCCGCCTTCGCTCGCTGCCACGTGCCATTTTATTTTTGTTTCTATTTGTTCACGGAACGTCCTCTGTCTTTTTTAATTATCTCTTGTAACATATGTGGCATTATCTTGTTCCCGAGGTGCCACAGGTGCTCTGCTATGTAGATGCACCATTAAACTAGTATTTTTGATCAACTGTACATTTCTGATGTTTACCTTGCAAGTACGTAAAACTGGCATGCTTCTTGATCTACGATACACATGTGGCTTGTCTCACTTTGAAGGAAAAGTTAGCATACAATGGTGTAAATGCTTAGAATTTGAAATATTGAGGCTGCAGCACACCCGAGATGATCATATAGTAAAGAAACAAGTGCTGCCTTATTACTGGCAAGTTGTCACTTACATGTACAATTAAATTTTGCGAGCTAAAAAAAGTACAAAAGCACAGCGAGGCTATGATGTGGTTCAACCTGTGGATTCGCTTCATTTATCACGCCATATGATGAAGCTTTTTTTGGTAAAACTGCTCAGATAAGAAAAAGAGTCTGCTGTCCAATACAGCAACTATACAAAGTGTGCACATGCATCTCGCAGCGCCTTTTCGTCACTTCCGAAATGCGCCACCAACATGCCCGGGCACCAACCGAATCATCGCCTACAACTGCCATGTTGTCTCCTCGTGCTTGCACCCGTTTAGTTTTGCCTCACGATGCAAGTTTGAGAAATTATGAGCTGCTAGTGAGGCAAGTTGATTTAGTAGTCCACGCAGAGGGAGCAGAGCTTAGGGTGTTTCTTCGCTGAAAGTTATAACCTGAAATTGAGAACGCACATTCCGATTTTCCTAAAAGTACCAGCGTATTTGGCTGGTGCAGATTAACAAAAGCTACTTGAAGAAACTTTGCAATATTTGCATCTTCAGGTGCAACTTCATTACGGGTAAGTGCCATAGCCAAGTATTTACCTGCAAAAAGATATAGCTTACCAAGATACTGTACATACAAACTTGTCCGCAGTTAAAATCATGATGGCGAGGAAGGCGGTTAAAATCGTGATGGCGATCGCGGAGATTTGGTATTGCATTGAAACAAACTATAAAGAATGGGAAACAATATTAGTTCATTTTGAAGTATAGTCGATCGGTTCAAGTTGGGCGTCAGGATTTTTTTTATTAGTCAATTAATTCTATACACGGTCTCTATCATGTTCAGTGACTCCACTGTACATTAGCGTACAACAAAAGCAAAATACAAAGTGAAAAGTGTGTTAAAGCATACGCGAAAAATAAAGTGATGACTGGCATTACCGCGGCACACACCACGCAAAGTCGCTATCTGCCTTGTATAATATTTTTCTCGACTATTTCCACAAATAGCAATCAAAGAGGCTCAAGCTCAACATCAGCACTGTTTAAAACACTTGGGAGGGGGGGGGGGGGATTGCTACTTTGGTGGCGTAGGCCGTGACAATATATTCATAATATTATATCTCTTGTAAACTTGCCTAGCTCTGCACGACTAGTTTTCGATGGGAGCAGCTGCGCTTCGCACATCCACTCTTAAAATTGCGGCTCGAGAGATTTTGAGCTTTCACTTGTTTTTGGGCCAGGCAATTTGTAGTGAAAGCAAGATAATAGGCCCTCATAGGTTGTGGCGGGCAGCCGGTGTACGCCGTGGCTGGTATATGTGTCGCACATCTTGATTATCTGGTCTTGCATCGAGTGAACGAGCGAGGCCTTCCTAATCCAATGAGCTCATTAAAGTAAGACAACAAAAAACCACAATGCTTCCACATCGTTCACAGCAACAGATGACGAGCCCCCAACAAACCGCACTGCAGCACGTGAACTGCCGTAAGTACCCAGGGAGTTACCACGGCATGCGGGAGAGGGCGACAACGGCAGAAGTGACATCACAAGAACACTATGTATAAAGGGGACATTTAAAGACTTTTTTCCCATTTTTAAACTTCGTGCACTGTTCTGTCACAATTTATAGCTCAGAATAGTTGTATTTTGAAAAGGGCACTAATTCATAAGCCCAATAGTTCAAGGATGGGTGCATTTAGGGGGCCCATTCTACGTTTTACTTATGCCCTTCAAGAACTTGCTTACAAGACCAAAGTCCTGTTTCAGAAAGAACACGCTAGTGCGTGGCCAGCAGTCCGTCAAGCATTAGTGCTGGTGAGATTTGGAAATGCAGCGCATGAGCATCCTCATCTGCTACTTCTCTGCTCATGCTCTCGGGGCTTACTTGCGAGGCACGGTTCTTCGCACTTTTCATTTTCACACTGTAAATCAACTGATACCAACTCTGCCTTCCATTATTTATTAAACCAATATTTCATGGTCACGAGGACGAGCTTAAAATGTTTGCTACATCAGACCTGAACAGCATTTTGAGTCATCGAAACTTGCTAGTTGCAGCGAGCATTATGCGAAAAATATGATGTGCTTTACGGTGACAACTTGCAAAACACTGCAGCAACGATTAAAATCATGCATTTTTTGTGCTCACGGGAAATCCCTGAAGCAGGTGGCACTGGGCTAGATAAATTGCGCAGCTAAAATACGGATGCGCTTTCCAATGCTGTCATGCGTACAGGCGGAGAAATGGCAGACAAAACTGGGCGCACCCCGATTCTATGCGCATGCGTCCCATTCACAAGCCTCGCTGCCAGTTAGCACCGCATGGCTCACTGTCCATGAGCTCGCTTGTTTCCTGTAACAGTGGAACATACGGTACACCTATTTAAAAATGAGGATAGAATGTATATAATGCAGCCTCTGATGAAGCCATGACGATGTGTTGCTGATGAAATCTGGAACTCTAGTTAGTACCCTTATTGTTAACCAGCCGACCGACTACCCAAAAGATTTGCGACTGAAATGATGGCATCTACACCTGCCCTTAAATGGACACTGAACAAAGTTTTTGCCGCCGAGATTTTCAGCCAAAGCAAAAGATTGGGCCATGAAATTCATAGACAATAATAATTTCAAGCAGAAACTACGAAAACATACTGAATTTAATGAGCCTTTTACAAAATGCCGCGTCTAGCTCTTAGACACGGCGTTTTCTAAAAGGTCGCGACATTTATTTTTCAAGTTTTTTTTGTTATTCAAGACAAATCTACGGTGCATTGTTCACAGAAAACAAAATTGCCTCGGTAAGATTTCTTTGCGAGCAGCTTACTAATTTTAAGGCAGGCGCGTTGATTCATGAACTGAAGGATGCGAGTGATCGATCTTGCCTGCTAGTGGCTAGGCGACAAAGGCTTTACCTCATGTCCTGGTGTAGCTAAGTCACGCAAATGGAGCAGAAAATGTGCATTATCATTTATTTCACCTAAATATCACACGTATGCGACTTATTGCCGGTGACAGGTGATCAGGATGAAGTCGACAAGTTGCAAATCTGAACAAGAATTCACTCGAATGAAAAACCAACCTATACTCACGTGCACGGTGAAGTCGAACACGTCGTCCGTCAATGTTGTCGCTGATGCCCGAAGGAAAAGAGAAGAGGACAAGCGACGGGGTCGTCTCTTTCTATAAAGTCGGCGGAACTGCCAGAACGGCCAACACAAAAAGCATCGGGTTGACACAAGCAAGTTTTTATATCCTCCTTGGGTTGACATTCCTCCATCTGGGCATCAGTCGCTCCACCCGGGCATGCAGCTGCTACTGGTTCTACTACTATCCTCTTCCCCGTGCCTCTTCCCGACATTGCAGCGTTGCTGCCATACTCGCGAACCTTTTTAAATTAAAGCACGCAATCATGTATTATCGTGCGCCATACTAAACTTAAAAACAGTGCGCCGGTACATGAGATCACGAAGCACGGTCCACGCCATCACAAGAGCAATTAGAGAAATGAAACAAAGAAAACAAAAATGTATAAAATATTTTGTCTCAATACGATCCGCAATCCAGTTTCCTGCAGCGGCTTTTGGCTCTGTATGAACGGCCAAGCCAGTGCTAAGCCAAGCTTGCGTCCCTGATCAGCTGTTTGTTTCCATCGAGAATTCAACAGTGAACTGGCAATTTGTTTAGATGATATTGCTAAAGGGCTTGAAATTGAATATTTCTCTACGTACTACTGCTGTACTTTTCCTCTCTGTTTCCTGATCACAGTGATGAGATTGAGGAGATTACAATTTAGAAAACAGCAAGTGCAGCTCAAGCATTGCTAGTATCGCTGTTTCGGTAATAAAATGTTACAAAGATTTTGCCCCGCGACCTGCTTGCCGTGTTCAAGCACCCAGTAGAAACTTACGGTGCCGCGTTTGAAAGAGTTGAATAAAATTGCAATATTACGAAAGAAAGGCTCTGAAGCAACATCGCATTTTATCAGGCCTACACCTCCCACACCTAGACGAGTAAAACTCGTCGATATTATCTTGCAAAGCTGTGTATAATATTTAAAACACATTCTTTAGCCCACGATGAATTGTTCTCTCGTGTGGCTTCTCCATTTGGTACTGTCATGTTAACTTACAAAGGCAACTTTCCATATTTAGTCTCTTTAGATGTTGCAAAAGCCTGACACGTGGTGTGTATGCCATACTGATAATTCTCCTCGTAACCTGGGTCCGCCTCTTTAAACAGCGTCGCATTTTATTGTTTGCAATTGTGTTTGTTTTATACTCTAAGCGAGCTGTGTGATTTCATCAATATTCACGAGTGTTCCCTGACTATACAAACACGTGCGTCTTATTTGGTGCGGTGCACGTTTGTATGTAGCAAAAAATGTCATTTCGTCAGCGTGTGTCTGCATACACTTGCATGCCCTGCAGTACGTGTACATAATTAATGCAGTAAGGACTGCAATGCATAGCCTTGCAAGGGACATATATTCCATGCACCCTCAGAGAAATGTTGTTTGTTATGAGCCTACTGTTTATCATAACATTTTTTTTTCGTTAAAGTTTCATCTCCATATAAAGCAGCTGTATACAGGCACGAGCTTCAGCAGCTTCCTCGTTGTTCCATTTTAAATAAAAACACCAAGCCTACCCGAATCAATGATCTGTTTGCTATCATTACTGTTATGAGTTCTACGATGTACACAAGGACAGTAGTATACAAAAAATAGGGAGGGAATTGAATGCCCTGCCTGCATGGCTGCGCCGTTTCACAAGATCAGGCGCTGCGCTGTGAAGCTTCCTACCGGCCTGCAGAAATTCAAGGGAGCGTACAATAGTGTGGTTCAAGAGGACTTGTGAGGAATACTAGACACACTGGGTGTAAAAGATGGAGTCACTAATCATTTAAAGGAAATCTATAAAACTAACAAGGTAGTTAAAAAGTGGGAAAAACAGATATCCAAGCCCACAGTGGTGAAACGTGGACTTAGGCAGGCGTGCCCACTGTCACCCTTCTTATTCATGATGTACCTACAAGGATTAGAGGCAAGGGGACTTGGCTTCAACCTCTCTTTAGTCAAACAATGAAAACTCATTGATCAAGCACTACCAGCATTAATCTACGCAGATGATATAGTGCTAATGGCCAACAACAAGGAAGATTTGCAGAGGTTGGTGGACATCTGCGGTAATGAGGGAGACAGGTTAGATTTTAGATTCAGTTAGGAAAAATCAGTAGTCATGATTTTTAATGATAACAAAAGTAGTGAGCTTAGAATACAGGAAGTCACGCTAGAGATAACAGATAAATACAAATAACTGGGCGTATGGATAAGCAATGGGACCGAGTACCTGAGGGAACACGAAATATGCGTGACGACTAAAGATAACAGGAATGCAGCAGTGATGAAAAATAGGGCACTGTGGAATTACAATAGGTATAATGTTGTGAAAGGAATATGGAAAGGGGTCATGGTTCCTGGGCTGACGTTCGGCAACGCGGTCTTGTGCATGAGGTCAGAAGTTCAAGCAAGATTAGAAATTAGGCAACGTGAAATATGAAGGCTTGCTTTAGGAGCTCACGGGAATACACCAAACCAGGGAGTACAAGGTGATATGGGATGGACATCATTTGATGGCAGGGAAGCTAGCAGCAAGATAAAATTTGAGAAGCGATTGAGAGAAATGGGGGAGGAGCGTTGGGCTATGAAGGTTTTCAGCTACTTGTACATGAAGAATGTCAATACAAAATGGAGGAAGCGAACCAGGAAATTGACTGGTAAATACTTAGAAAACAGCAGGTGGCCAAACCAGAAAGAACTATCAGTTAAAAAGGAACTGCAGGAAATAGAGACTGACATGTGGAGAATTGGCATGATTAAGAAGTCCGCACTAGAGATCTATCGAACTTTTAAGCAGGAAATTGCCAAAGAAAGAATCTATGATAATACTCAGGGTAGTTCTCTACTGTTTCAGGCCAGGACGGGAGTATTGCGAACCAAGACATATCGGGCCAAATATGAAGAGATAGACACAATATGCAGTGCGTGCGAAGCGAAAGAAAAAACTGCCGAACACTTGACAATGCTCTGTAAAGGGCTTCACCTTATAGTTCAAGATGATGGCGCGGAGTTTTTCAAAGCACTGGTGTTTAGGGACAGGGAGGGCAAAATAGACTTTAAGCGGGTAGACTTAACTGGAAGGAGGTTATCTGATTGGTGGCTAAAGTCAAGGCACGATTGAAAATTAAACCCTTCACTTCAAAGTACCCGTCCAACTTTACTATTTAAAGGGGAAAAAAATCTAGTGGTTAGTTCACTAAGCATTACGGCTAGGTGACGTTAGCCGCCGCCCGATCTAAAGGGTACGGCCACATCCATCCATCTATCCAGCCAAGAATATGCTCTCTGGCTTGTTGCTCTAGGCCTAGTCCGGTAGATTTTCTGGCCTCACCGTTGAATTGTTTGCTCGGGTTGTGGCTTGCAAACATTGCGGTTTTGGGCTTCGTATCATCTTGTTCCGTCATCATGTCCTCCAAGTGGAGGACATGTCGCAGTGTGAGGAGGAAGTACGACAAGGCGCTGATAGAATGAGCTATCAGTCTTACCAGGCAGGCGGTTGAGAGCGCACCGAGGCAGCCGACGCACACCAGCACTATCCGCTTCCTGTATAATATAGGCTAGGAAATTATAGAAACACAGAGCAGAAATCAACTCTTGTACCTCTCTCATGCACTCACAAGGCGGAACCTGCTTCGAACACTGAGGACCGAGCTAAGCAACACCATGCGTGACGATAAATCATGGTCTCCTATTGCAATAATGATTAAGGCACGCATGCAACTTAAACCATTGTCACGCAAGATGAATTCACAACACCATCGAAGTGAACCCAAGGCACGTGCTGATGATTATGTACGGTACTAGCGCTAAATTCATGCAGACGTTTAGTTGGCGCTGCAGTAGGCCTAGTTGAAGGAATGGCCACAGCTACTGCTGTGATGGAGAACGGGCTCATTAACATCTTCATGTAGATTAAAACGGCTTACCCCGAAATGGCTGAGAGTGTCACGCTATCCCTAGCAGTGGCACATGCAGTTGCATATTTAACGATCACAGAAATGGCGTACCGATTTCCAAAGCACCTATCAATACTTCCGTCAAGGCGTAGCACCAAACACTTTATCGCACATTTCGGGAAACATTCCTTTTTCTCCCAATCTGGTGGCTAGGCATGACTACGCCCAAGAATAAGCATGTTATTATGTATGTCGGAGGTATTTTCATCTGATCCCTGAAAAGTTATTTCCCTAAACCCATGGAAAAAAAAGAAAATGGAATTCGCACCTGTCATCACATTGCACCCCATCACAGGAATGGGATCAGATTGGCCTGGCACTCAATACTCCCTTACGCTTAATCAGAGCTCGGTCTGGCACCAGCTCCAGACAAAACCATTTATAATCTCCTGTCTGGCACATCTGTTTTACTCTGCTCTCTCTCAACCAGAGTGCACCATGTACCTGTGGTTCACCCCTGGTGGATCTTTTTCACTGTTTGTGAATTGCACACAAAGCCCTTACTGGTAGATCCTATTCCCAATTCTTCACTATTCTCACGGGAGGCCACTCTTTGGGCAGCTTACATCACGACATGTGCGTGTCATGATGCCAGTGCCGTCTTTTTCAGAGTCGGCGCCGTCTTTTCTTTCTCTTTTGCTCCTTCCCTGTCCTGTGTTTCTGGTGTTGCGCTGCAAACAAGTGAAGATGTTAAAGAACACCAGATGTTCAAAATTTGCTTCTCATTATTATATCGTGGTTTTGGGAATTAAAACCCCAGATATATTGAAAGAAGATGCATGAAAAGGGAAGGATGATATTGTAAACTGGCAAAAAAGGGATGACAGACTTCTTAAGCTATGCTGCCATTGAGATTTTCAGCTGTTCACGCAATTCTCACACGTGGCTTTGATGCAGCTATGCACATATCACACAAGCATGCTGGCTGTACAGTTAGTATAACTGCAACCTTCATGTACCCAGCCTTCATGTACCCTCTATGACATTTCAGAACATCTGAGTCAGTGTTAGCATCAAGTTATGTTCTTCATGCTGGGGAACCAGTGTGATGAGTTACCATTTCTACAGAATGAAGCCCTGTCTACCTGGAACAAGCTGCAAGATATATAACTAAACGGCCCTTTTCAGGGCCAGTCAATCTCTGTCCGGCTTGGATGCACCAACTGATTCCCTTTATCATCAACCCTCAATAAAACTAGCAAATGTTTGTACATGTGCAGGCAGTGTCATTCAATATCTTAGAAAATGCTTGTGAAGCAATTTCAAGGAGAATCGTTTTTCTGATCTCATAGTGAGGCATTAGGAACACCTTAGTCACACCAAATGCCATTATTCAAAGAGAGGAACAAGAGAAATATTTCACTGGGAACTATGAAGTAAACAAAAAAACAAATGTTTTCAGATACTGCGAGATCATTTCATAAAAAAGCTCAGAAGTTGCTATGTGTGGCCACATTTAATCTGTGCAAGCATCGTGTGGTTACAAAATTCTGTACCAAACATTGGTTCAGCTTTCTGGAATAGACCGCGCTGCACAAGCTAGCTCAGTGCATGCACTTCTGTACCCTGCCAGAGAATATTTTTACCACCAGTATGTTGTAACGTGAAGTGAAATGGTGATTGCATACTAGGGTGCGTCCTGCAGGACCCCAATAAAGTTGTTTCACTTGATCGGTTGGTGTGCTGTAAGCAAAACATTTCCAAGAAAAATCGTATAGTTTGGAGGAGGACTTAAGCAAGAAAAGGTGTAGATAAAACACTGGATTCACTGGCATTATCCTCACCAAGTATAACATTGTTTTTCTGGTGAAGCTTTGTGTCTGAACAGCGAGCAGGATAATCTGGTAAAAACATGCAAAATGGGAAGTCTAGCACAGCAATCTGTGCAGTACTGCTCATTTCATGGAGCATTAATTTCACAGGCTTTGCTCATTGTTAGCGTTAAGCCTATATTATGTCCACTGTAGGGTGGAAGCCCAATCAATGTTCCCTGTCCTGTATGAGCCAATTTCATATTATGGCTGATAATTTCTCGATCTCATTGGAACTAATCACCTGCCATCCTCTGCTACATTTCATGTGTCCTAATATAAATTAGTTGACATTACTGACCTGTCATCCATCTTTTTTTCTCATTCCCAACTAATGCATTCATTTTTGATAAACTCTGCTTTCTTCCCATGTCTTAATATTATGCTAGCCTTTTTTTCATTTGTCTGAAACATTATCTTTGCTCAGAAGCTACGAGTTATCAGAAAGAACATAACGACATTCTACCTCCTGAGCATATGGCATCATCAATACAAAAATGTAATAAAAGTGAGAAAACATCCTATCTATATAAGAGGCCCTAAAATACTGCAGGAGGCAACAAATAAACTGGTATTTGTATAAAGGCAGTGACAAAAACTTTGACTACTGTCACTTATTATGATTCTTGGGACATCTTTTTTAGTACATCATAACACATAATTACACATTTACACAATTTACACAGAGGAATTGCCACCACGTGCATTGAGGCCACCCTTCAGAAGTCATGTGAGCACAAGGATGAGGTAAGCCTTAAAAACCAGATTAAATAACTAAAGGATGCTGGATATCCCAACAGCACCATCACACCCGTGTGCTAAACCCTCCTGCAAAAAGTCAAGTTAAACAAAACAGGACCAAAATAAAAACAGAATGACCAAAGATCTTTGCATGCTATACCGTACGTACATAAGGTGTTTCACAATATAAAGAAAATAGCGAGCCGATATGATTTTATCTTGTTATTTGCCATCCCTTGCAAGTTTTCAAAAGTGTGTGTACTAAAAAGCAACAGGAATAGCCATTATTTCACCATTCGTCACGAGAATAGGTATACTGAATGCCAATATAATGTTGTGTATGAGATACTATTGACACGTGGAAACGTAAACATAAGACAAACTGGGCAATGCCCCAATGTTTGAGCAAGACAGCATGCTTAAAATGTTAAGAATGGCTATGGTAGTCGCATGGTGATACACTGTAAAGAATGTAAGCGCAGTTCTATGTTTCATAAAACACTGTTTTTGAAAAAAGCAAGAACAAGAAATGAAAGAGAGACTGTGAAAGCATTTTCTTGTCAGGAAGCCCATGGATCAGTGCATCAGTATACCTTCACTCATCCATTCGGAGAGAGAGTATTCTTTTCTCAGTTAAGATTATATTATCATGGTCTCACATGTGTCGTTGTGCATGAGCACTGTTCTTGTACTCTGTAAAAAAGTGGGCGTAGTACCTTCAATAAAATTTAGTTGGCAGTCAGCGCTCTTTTCTGTACTTTTTGTCTCTTCCTGAACTTCTCTCACTGTTACTAGAACACAACCACGATGAACCAACTTGCCCAGATTAAGCTATTGTTGACGAAAAGTCAGAGCATGAAAATACTTCAGGGGCTCAAAACCTCCTCACTACCCGTCTAGTTACGGCCCTGGTCTATGTGTTCCGAGAGTGAAGCACTAGTGGAGCTATCTAACTACCTAACGGTGAGGAGCGTTTGTGTATACTCGAGCTTGTTTCATGACATGGTGAGAGGTGGCAGGTTGTTGAAATAATATGCTGTGTGGGAGGTCAAGATTTTGATTGAGAACGCTGAGTATGAGCCAGTGACATTAGGCGTTCAAGACTTTTTGCGATATTCACTCTAGCATAGGACCTTGGTTGGTGGTTGACGTGTGCATTTGATCACATTGTAGTCTTCCATCATAATTTTTTTGCCACTTGGCGTCGACGCTCTTGAGTTGCACCAAAGTAATTAAGCATCCAGGTACAAGTATCTTCTGTCAGTGTTTCAATGAAGAGCTGAATATGAGTAATGGCTTCCATCGATACTTCTGGCTTTGGTGTATGCACATTTCTTTTGAAGTTCTCTTGTAAAAAAGGCATTAAAGGTATGTTTTTGTGACTTTTTAGTGTTGGCCAGAACTGCTGGTGTGTCCGAACGGCTCTTCGATTGGTTGTGGTGTTGTCTTGTTCAGGGCCACAGAGCTTTCAGTCTTTTTTTATATTTGCCTTCACAGGAATGCTCTTTGCATGCTTCTTCAGTACTTTGTATTATTCCTAAAGCATTGACTTCCAGATTTTGATTGTGGTGCTTTAATCTAGTGTTCAACTTCACGCTAGCTTCATTTGCACGCGAAGCAAGAACTCAGGAATATGGTAACTTTTGCTATGAGTTTTCCCTTCTTCAGTCTACTGTATTTTTGCCTGTGTTGTCTAAGCGCTGACAGCCTCGTGCGACAGCTTTGTTTTTTTTGTGCACTTATTGTGTGCCAATGACTTATTTGTCTCCTCAGCTAAAGACTTTTTGTATTATAAGAGAAAGCTCTGTCTGTATTGCTTTTGTCATTTGCTGATGGTGTATCTTCAGTATCTTTTCTCAGTGTACACTATACTTGAATGGAAGAGCAGCATGACTACCTTCAGCTGTTAGCAGGCTTTTAGCTGCTGTAATACTGATTGATGCTCCTTTCTCGGGCATTCTATTTTGGATGGTTGGCATGTCATTGCTTCTTTTAAACTTTAAACTGCAGGTGCACCTTTTTCTGGTTACACCTGGTATATTTTTCCAGTGGTTATATATATATATATATATATATATTGAAAGACGCAGGCAGACTAGGTACGGCGAGCAGGCAGGGCGAGCAGAAGCGTTTATTCTGCGATGTCTGGCTCGGCTCAGAACCACACCAAGAGAGAGGACGATGATGATGGGTATGAGCAAGTGAGAACGATGATGATGGGTATGTGCAAGTGAGAACGATCAAATGCTTGGAATGTGCTTACAATTTCCCCCCCCCCTCTGCGAAGCGGCCAACCTGGCCGCCAGTCAGAGATCGGCCGAACGAGTAACAAAAGGCTTCATGCGTGAGACGTGAACTATTTCCGTGCTGCGCAGACGGCGGTCAGTGACAGACTGAAGCGGGGTGACGAGGTAGTTAACTGGAGATGTCTGTCGTACAACGGTGTATGGGCCAACATACCGGTGAAGAAATTTCTCGCAAAGGCCCGACGCTCGAACCGGGGTCCATAGTAAAACCTTATCGCCAGCATTAAAGGCCACGTCGCGTCGTTTTTTATCACAGCGATGTTTTCTCTCCTTTTGGGTTGCTTCCGTGTTTTTGCGAGCAATTTCACGGCATTGTGTGACTCGGGCTGCGAACTCTTCTGGGAGCGAGGTACTGCTTGGAGCCGGTGCAAAGAAAAATGCCGTGTCGAAGACCGAGGAGGCAGATCGGCCGTACACGAGAAAAAACGGGCTGTAGCCAGTTGATCGTTGTACCGCAGTATTGTATGCGAAGGTGACAAACGGTAAAATGTTATCCCAATTTTTGTGGTCAGGATGCAAGTACATCGATATCATGTCAGAGAGTGTTCGGTGGAAGCGCTCGGTAAGGCCATTCGTTTGCGGATGGTATGTAGAAGTGGTTTTATGCACTGTATTGCACGCCTGCAGGACTTCATCCAGGACCTTGGAAAGGAAGGCTTTGCCACGGTCACTCAAAAGGACGCGAGGGGCTCCGTGGCGCAAGACGATGGAGTTCAAGAAAAAATTGGCGATTTCTGTGGCGGTAGCAGAATGAAGAGGTGAAGTCTCGGCGTATCTTGTTTGATGGTCGACTGCAGTGACGATCCAACGGTGACCGGAAGGTGTCAACGGCAAAGGACCATACAAGTCTATTCCGACAAATTCGAATGGTGTGGTGGGACAGGGAAGAGGCTGAAGGAAACCAGCAGGCGGGGATGTGGATCGCTTGCGGTGCTGACACAACGCGCACGAGCCCACGTATTTGGCCACCGTTGTGGACAAGCCAGGCCAGAAGCAGCGCGTCTTGATGCGATCGTAGGTCTTGTGGAAGCCTAGATGACCGGCAGCAATATCATCGTGGAATGCTTCCAAAACTCGAAGACGAAGGCAGCGGGGAAGAACTGGCACCCACTTGTTACCGGTGGGATGGTAAATGTAGCGCTTAAGCACACCGTCCTGAAGGCGAAATTGTCGAAGCTGGCGTCGCAAGCGGCTGTTGGGTGGTTTAGTGACACCGCGAAGGCGATCAATGAAAGACCGACAGTAGGAATCTGCCAGCTGAAGTGAACGTAAATCGGAGTTCGAAGATAGCTGCATTGGATCCAGCGATGCGAGCGATACGTGTTGTGAGGCAAGCTGGGTGTCAGAGTCATTCGAACGCGATGCGGTGGACGTATTGTCACGAGAGAGCGAAAGTGGGCACCGGGACAGCGCGTCGGCATCATGATGACATTTGCCAGACTTGTACGTAACTGTAAAGTCGTACTCTTGTAAGCGCAGTATCCAGCGCGCAAGACGTCCTGACATATTCTTCATTGATGAAAGCCAACAGAGTGCGTGGTGGTCGGTGATGATGGTGAAGTGCCGACCGTAGAGATACGGGCGGAATTTCTGTATCGACCATACGATAGCCAAGCACTCCTGCTCCGTGATGGTGTAATTCCGCTCAGCTGTTGACAGAGTCCGGCTAGCGTAGGCCACAACCTGCTCTTTAGAGGTGGAATCACGCTGCAGAAGGACTGCTCCAATGCCTTGTGCGCTTGCGTCAGTATGGAGTATGGTAGGCGCTCTCTCATCGAAGTGGCGCAGCACTGGTCCGGAAGTCAGGCGTTCTTTCAAAATTTCAAATGCAGATTCGCAGTCGTTGGACCATGAGAAAGGAGCACCAGTGGCCAATAACTTATTTAGCGGAGCCGCTAAGGTAGCAAAGTTGCGTATAAAGCGACGAAAATAGGACGCGAGACCAAGAAAGCTGCGCAACGTCTTTTGGTTGGACGGTCGAGGGAACTGTAGCACAGCTGCGATCTTCTCGGGATCTGGTTGGATTCCGTCTTTGGAAACGACGTGACCGAGGACTTTGATGCTTTTGCTGGCAAATGTACACTTCTTTGTATTTATCTGAAGGCCAGCCTTGGAGAGACATTGTAGCACCTCGTCTAATCGTTGAAGATGTTGGGCAAAGGTACTTGAAAAAACAACGATATCATCTAAGTAACAGAGGCAGGTCTTCCATTTTAGGCCACGAAGAACAGTATCAATCATTCGCTCAAACGTGGCTGGAGCGTTGCACAAGCCGAATGGCATTACATTAAATTCATAAAGGCCGTCCGGTGTGGCAAATGCAGTTTTTTCTTTGTCAGCCTCGTTCATGGGGATTTGCCAGTAACCTGATCGTAAGTCAAGGCTCGAAAAATAGTTCGCCCCTTGCAGTGTGTCTAAAGCGTCATCAATTCTAGGCATAGGATATACGTCCTTGCGTGTGATCTTATTTAACGCGCGGTAGTCAATGCAAAAACGAACAGAGCCATCCTTCTTTTTAACTAAAACGACTGGAGATGCCCAGGAACTCGAAGAAGGTCGTATTATATTTCGCGATAGCATCTCGTTCACTTCTTTTTCAATTATTTCTCTCTCTGATTGCGAAACCCGATATGGGCGACGGCGTATCACACGAGAACCGTCGGTTTCAATGCGATGTACAGCCGCGGAAGTCTGACTCAGTGTTGTGGTACAGCTATCAAAGCAGGCTTTGTGCTTAGCCAAAAGGGCCAATAGTGCTTCAGACTGTTTTGGTGTGAGGTCTGAACCAATGACAGGTCGAAAAGGGAAAGAACGTGAACCTGGAGCTGGTACTGGTGACGAAGACGGGCAGAGTGTCGCGATGGAGGTCAATGGAGAGAAGTCAATCTTTGCCACTGTCATTCCCTTGGGCAGCAGCACAGATTCTGCAGTTGTGTTAGAAACGGGCAGAAAAGCGCAGCCAGAGGAAAACCGGAGGAGGCAAGAGGCGACGAGAATTCCACGGGAGGTGCAGCGAAACGAAGGAGCCACAAGTGCATCACCGTCGGTTACTTGGGTAGATGCGACAGCTATCACGTGTTCGTGACCAGGGTGCAGGACGCAGTCTTCAACAATGACCAAGTTGGAGATCGAGGGTGATGAAACTGGAATGGGCGCATCCGTTGTATCCGTTATGTGAATGACGTTCTCTTTAAAGGATATAACAGCGGAAGCGGAATGCAGAAAGTCCCAACCAAGGATAAGTTCATGAATGCACGTGGGCAACACAATCATCTCGATGTGGTGACGTATACCATCAATAGAAACACGAGCCGTACACTGTCCGTCAGGTTGAATCAGCACGTTATTTGCCCCACGCAACACAGGTCCCACATAGGGCGTTCTGACTTTACGGAGGCGCGAGCACAAGTCACTACGCAAAACAGAAGTGGTTGCACCGGTGTCAACGAGAGCTTGCACAGGAATACCTTCAATAGTCACTGACAACATATTAGCTGGGCGAACAGGAGGTATTTTTGTTGGTCGACGGGACGCAGTTTTCCCTCCAAAAACTGCAATCCTTAGTTTTCCGAAGATTGGTCAACAGGACGGGAGATGATTGGACGAAGTGGCGATGCGGAGCGGCGATAGGGCGATGGAGAGCGTCGTCTGGAGGAGCGGTATTCCTGATGTTGACGAGGGGACACTGGAGGAGACGGAGACCGGTACTGCGCGGACGGGTAGGTGTCTGGAGCATAAAGATCTGGTCTTCGGAACCGGTCTCGTTCGAACTCAGCATAGCCTCGTCGTTCCTCTTGCTGGCGGCGACGGCAGTAACGAGAAATGTGGCCTCGTATACCGCAGTAAAAGCAAACAGGACGGGATTGACGCCACTGAGGATACAAGGGTGCAGCAGTCATTCCACCTCGCATAGCAGCCAAATGGCTACTAGCAGTATCCGTAGAGCTAGATGCCCCGGGAGTAGGCGGAATCGCAGCGATCTCCGCATATGTGGGCATTACCGTTTGAACAACCGGTGCTGCCGGTGTCGACCTGGGCGTCACATCGGCGTATGTGGGCATCGGGCGTGCTGGCGGAGCGACCGGGGATGTCGGTGTCGCCATTGCCGCTAACTCCTGCTTAACAAGATTCCGCAGGTCGAATGGTGGAGACGGAGCGGAGGCGACAGTGGACCGCTGCTGTTCAAGGTCTCGAAGTTCTTCCCGGATAATTGTGCGGATAAGGGTTTTTAATTCAGAGGGAGGCATCAGGCGTGGATCACTGTCTTGTTGAAGCCGAAGGGACTGCAACTGGTCAAGGCGTTGGCATGTCGAAATGACGTCGTTAACCGTAGCGGGATTGCCAACAGCCAAGGCGTTGAATGCGATTGGGCCGATTCCTTTAAGGATGTGGCGAACGCGCTCATCTTCCGTCATGTCTTTATTCGCACGGCGACAGAGGGCCAAAACATCCTCGATATACGAAGTGTACGACTCATGTGCCAGTTGTAGACGCACAGCCAGCTTCTGTTTCGCGGCTTCGGAACGACCCGATGAGCATCCGAATATTTGTCGCAGTTTGTTGGCAAAGGTCGACCAATCAACGAAGTCAGTTTCGTGATTAAAATACCAGGTTTTGGCTACGCTGGTCAAATAGAAAGGAAGGTAGCTCAGTTTCTCTGCTTCGGTCCATCGATTGGCTGAACCCACACGGTTGTAAAGGTCAAGCCATTCCTCGACGTCGTCACCGCGAAGACCCGCGAACACGGGCGGTTCGCGCTGAGGGCTGGTGACAGTAGATGAAGAGCGGGCAGCCGCCGGCGTAGGGGCTGTAGCGTTAGGGCTAGGCGTTAGGTCCGATGTCTGCATACCTGTGTGGGTGGCTGGGTGCAATCGGCGACCAGATCGGAGCTCCAGGTGGGAAATGAACGTAGGAGGACGTCGGGATCTTACCCCGGCACCTCCACCACTCTGAAAGACGCAGGCAGACTAGGTACGGCGAGCAGGCAGGGCGAGCAGAAGCGTTTATTCTGCGATGTCTGGCTCGGCTCAGAACCACACCAAGAGAGAGGACGATGATGATGGGTATGAGCAAGTGAGAACGATGATGATGGGTATGTGCAAGTGAGAACGATCAAATGCTTGGAATGTGCTTACAATATATATATATATATATATATATATATATATATATATATATATATATATATATATATATATATATATATATATTGCTAACTTGAGAAACAAGGCCTCTTTACGTTAGGTGCACATCAGGTGGGAAGAGTACTTCTATTACTTGCCAAGATTGTGGCCCCTTATGGTGGGAATCGTAATGCACTGTTGATGTGTCAAATTCACATAGCATAATTCCAAGGCACTCGATCAATATCCAAGGAAGAAAATTATGTTTTTTTGCGTGAGTTTCAGCAACTCATAGTAATTTGTATGTAAATGAATACTTCATCATTCTTGGCTGTCATGTTTTATGGAAGCACATGTGCTTCGTTAATAACAAAAAAACACGCACGCTCACGCCACTGCAGTGGCGCAAGCGTGCGTGTTTTTTTTTTTGTTATTAACGATTTGCCCTATGCATTCACGTTTCTTCTTTTTTTTTGTGTGTGTGTCGTACTTCTCGTATCGCGCAGCCTACGGTTTTGGACACACGTAAAAAAAGTACATAAAAAAGATGCGTTCCACGCCGAAATTCGCGTTCGCAATGAGCTGGGCATCGACAGGGTGCCCTACGACGCCCACACACTCCGCAACACCTTACCAACCGTTCGCTGCGATGTTGTTGAGAATTCGTGTGGTCGTTGCATGAATATAGCACGTGCGTGCGTGCGCACGCGCGTCTGTGTGTTAGATCACGGCAACTGCATATGTTGTATGATTCAGTCACCATAACGCAACTGACGACCCCCGCTCTTCCCACACGTCAAGCAGCAGCAAGTGCCGTTAACCGTACTGTGCTGTGAACGCAAAACAGATTCGAATAGGTCGCGTAGATAGCTAGCCCTACACATGATACGATAAGATTTGCGTCAGATATTCGACGTCTACATGCACGCGTAATACAGCGGTATCCGCAGCAGCTTCGTCATACGTACGGATAGCACCGCATCGGACGTCACGTCTGACAGAGAAACTTGATCGGTAATTTTTCTCACTTAAAAAGTCTACCTTGCACAACTTTAACCAACGATTATGCATTTCAACGAGCTGTGCATGGTTTAATGATTGATTGATTGATATGTGGGGTTTAACGTCCCAAAACCACCACATGATTATGAGAGACGTCGTAGTGGGGGGCTCCGGAAATTTCGACCACCTGGGGTTCTTTAACGTGCACCCAAATCTGAGCACACGGGCCTACAACATTTCCGCCTCCATCGGAAATGCAGCCGCCGCAGCAGGGATTCGAACCCGCGACATGCGGGTCAGTAGCCGAGTACCTTAGCCACTAGACCGCCGTGGCGGGGCATGGTTTAATGACGAAAAGATAGTTCTAGTATTGTGCCCGGCACATATATTACTCCCTCTCTAACTTGAAAAATCGGCGCGTGAATTGGGGCCAGAACAGCGCCAAAAAGCAGCACACGCAGAAATTGGCTCATATTCTAATATTATGACATCGTAATGTTGACTTTTCAGCTGACGCCGGCAATAACGTTCAAACGGCGGGCCAATAATGCCGGTCTTATTGGATGGCTCCGCCCATATTGGCTGCTACTTGTACAACCTGGCCCAATGTGTCCGTTCTAATAGGCCGGCACAGCCTATATGGGCGGAAAGTTCTGAAAGCTGGCCCAATATAACCAATCTAATAGACTGGCACAGCCATCATTGGCGGAATGTTGTTAATGCTGGTCCAACATAGCCGTTCTATTCGGCTGGCAGAACCAATATTGGGGGTACGTTGTCAACGCTGGTCCAACGTCGCCGTTCTATTTGGCTGGCATAGGCAATCTTGGCGGTACGTTGTGAAAACTGGGCCGTTCATGGGCCAGGCAATGCCGATCTATCCCCAATATTGGGCCAACCTTCTGTGCTGCCTGGGATACGACGTGGATCGTCGTATTAGTTGTCTTGCTGTAGCTGGCGAGCCACTCGTGCGCATCCGTCCATGCAGAGGTCTACGAGAAGGCACTTCACGTCAGATGTGCCAGCTGAACTGGCGTCTATTTCGCACGTAAATGTGCGCGTGGCTGCCATGTCATTCGGAACCGCATCATTGACCAAATCACACTTCATGTTTGATGTGCTGGTGTCAAATTCCGACGTGAGCATTTGGGCATCTGCCGTGGCAGTTAAAACCGCGTTTCTGCAAGGGCAGTTGGAACTGGTACAAAGTGTGACACAAGCGCAATGCACGTGACCGCACGTCAGATGGTAATTTCGAACTTTAATTCGCACACAAGCGTCGACCTAAAGGCCCTAGATGAAACATCTAGTGATCTTACGTCGACCACGCTGTAAGTAGTGCTTGATTGATGTAGTAGCGTTTGATTGAATAAAACAAAAAAAGTAGTCACTCTTCTGCAACTATTGTGAGTAGCACGGTTCTGCTCAGCTCTTACAGGGGGAGGGGCAGAAGGACGCCGAAAGGCAGAAAGAAAAGGTAATGAAAGAGTGTGGGGGCAGGTTGTGGTGCTTCCATACGATGGAACAGCCGGAAAAAATCCGCACATACCATCGCGGGTGCGTGCGAGCGTCACCTGCACGTCACCTACAGGTGTGCCCATCACCCACAGAGAGGAACCAATCGCGCGTGAGCAATCGTCACGCTGGCGCTGCCGTCGTTTTCGCACTCTTTCTTTTCCCTCTTTCGTGCGGTGCGGGACCAGAAATTTAGAATACGCAGCCCGGCGTGACATGGACAGTCGCTGCAACACATTTCCAATGAGAGACAGCGTCATCACAACGTCCTCACTGCTGGCTATAAAACCTAAGCGGCCAAGCTCGGTTCATCTTATCTTTCTCTAACCATTTGAGCGCAGTGCCGGTATACTCACCACACTTTGCTACCACGTTAATAAGCGATCGTTGTATCTTGGGATGCGTCCTTCTATCTACACAGCATCGCACAAAGTTTGCCAATGTAACTCTGTGACATCTTCCCTACATTAAAATAACGCACCTTCACCGGTGTGCACAGAGCGCGCACGCGCGTCGTATTGGTGTGCAGCGTACAGAGCATCCTACCACAAACACCCAGCCGGACCCAGCTGGTACGCGCGACGCGCTGGTGCTTCTCGCGCAGTGGGAAAAGAAGACGGCAGATCGTCTCTTTCGTGTGATGTACTCATAGTTTTTTTTAACACAGTCGATCACTTTGAATCAAGGGCGCAGATTCGCCTTTGTTAAGTGCCTTTATTTGGCTCGTGCGTGTTTACGTTTTTGGAGGAGGTGCGGGGTATGAATCGGAGCCTCACGAACGCCAGACAGCGTAGCCCCGACCTTTTGCGAGGCGATCCTGTAGAACTTACACCTGTGCACCAGAGGGCAAGCTGTGCTCCTCGTGGTGACTCACTTGAGTTAAGTCCTCTTCATTTCACGCCAAGAGGAACTCACAGAATGGACGCCGCCTTTGTGACAACTCAGGTAACACCATCACTCGTGGTCGCCAATCAATCACACGCGCCGCCAGTATGCATGGCGTCTTATTCTAAAACGTGCGAGACTGGTTGGATCTTTTGCGTGTCTGGTAGACCCCCAAGAAAGTGTTGTTTTTACTATTTGACGCCGATTTCTGTTCTCTAGGTTGGTATGTATTGTTTTATCTCCACGTGCTTACCGTGTTTTTTCGCTTCTTATTATAGACACTAACATTACTTATCACCAGGACAAGTTGAACATTTTACACCCAGCATTTAGTCTGCTTTTATTTTGAAGGTGCCGTTTCAAGAGTATAAATCATGTGCCATCTCGGCGATAAAGCTGTACATTGATCTTTGGTCCCACGGTAAGCATTTGTATTTTCTTTTCTTAGAGATTTTAGGTTCTGTTTTTTATATTGTCTTTTAACTTGCTGTTCTGTTTATAGGTAATAGAGGCACGTTTTGGCGCATGAAAAGACTTGTTCACATCTATACAAAGTCAGTTGTATGTCAGCGCTGGTCTCTGTTCTGTGTATCTCTCATGGTCTATGTCTAAATCACGCTGAAGCCTATCTAATTATGTACCAACTTGCCCAAATCAAAGTGCCTCCATTATGATTTCAGGAAGATGATGCAATGTGTACAGCAGGTAAGAGCAGCGAAATGATTACTTCAGATTTGCGGTTTAAAACAGACCGATACGAGTTGAATGCCTTAGTTGCCATCGGCGCTTATTATTTGGTAATAAGTTACAAAATTGCAAAGAAGCTAAAAAAGTTGACAAAATATACCGGATTGGTCTATTTTAGGTGGTCACATTATTACACCCCTTAAAAGGTGCACTGCAAGGCTAGACATGCTAACCTGCTTAGCGTGAGTAGTGCTCCCTGAGGGTGCTTTCGGCATCTTGAACCCAAAAAAATTCACGCATTTCTACAGATAACGCATGTCTATGTCGTCAACTTTTGGTTATTAGTTGTTAGCTTTAGCTCCTCCTGTCTGTGTTCTTCTCGTGCATCCTTCGCACTTGAGCAGCATCCTGCAAATATCGAGCATATTGCCCTTCTTCTCGTGAATGTGCATTTTGTTGCTATTTTATCTAACGCTTCGTCCTTGCGGCGAAACTATGCCACATAAACAATTAACTACATCTGTGAAGACATGCTTTGCTTTGCTGTAATACCGATTCTTATGAGGAGGGGTCCGTCTTGTTTTCGAGATGCAATATCCTACCAGGACACCCTTCAGAACTACTGAAGAAAATGCTTCACTTCTTCAGGGACACCTACCCGCACTCTATACATTCCTCGAAATCTTCAGCTGAACACTTTGTTGGTATTCGAGCTATCAAGATAGCAAAAAAGGTATGCGAACGAGATTCACAGCAATGAGAAAACGAACAGAAGATGTAAACACAGCGTAAGAATTTCGAAACACAAGGCGGGGACTGTTGGTAAAAAAAGGTGATTTTCGTGCCCTAAAAGTTAAGGAACCGCCACTTTGATATCTCGGGCCAACGATCTTGAAGATAGATCACCACGTCCGAATCACTTCAGATGCTAAACAAAGCATGAACATCAGCCGATAAAAAACGTTATAGCGGCCTTTAGTACCGTACTTTTGTGTTTTTTTTCCTTATTTGCAATTGACGGTGTCGCTTAGGCATTTTCTTATCTAGAAAATGCCCCCTCCAAATTGCCAAATTTTCCAGTTTTAAGCTGATGGAAAGAGAACTTACGCAACGTAATTTAGTGGTGTGGCATTGTCTTTAGTGAAGGTTCTTCACCCCTAACCTGTCTCGCTCGCCGAAATCTTATCGGGTTTGGAAAAAATCAGCCCGGTACATCTGCACTTAAACTAAGACATCTCAAACTGAACATGGACGACCAATGCTACATGTTCAATGGCACTAATCAACAGGAGACAAAAAAAATCATGACATATATTCACGAAGTGAATGATCATGAGTGCACAAAGCAGTAGAATTGTTTCATCTTATCGTAAATCACCCAGGATATTGACCACCCGCGCATGTAAATGAATGGGAAGTGGTGAAGTGGTGTCTCTATTGCAAAAAACAGCGTCTCTAGCGTGATGCCAGTAAGTGTTTTGGCACTGGTACACTCTGCAGACACTAGTAGACGCTTGTATTCACTTGCACTTCGCTGGGCTCACTGGGAAAGTGCTGTGTCGCACTGGTAGGGGCACTGGCTTAACCGCTGTGATGCTGGTGCACACTACGAAGCGCTGGAAGCACTTGAATTTTCACTGGCAAGCGCTGGTGAATACTGGAGCACGCTGTGTTTCTACCAGGGCAGCGTGCACATTATTGTAGCGTGTGTCGTGGCATGTTTCGGTGTCATTGAACATTAAACGCTTGACTCTAAGGCATGAAGATATGCTACCCTTAGAGATACCGAGCACACGTTATTTTTGCGGCGCACGTACGTATCGCAGCAATTACAATGCATTGTTTTCGCATATGCCTCCGTGTATACCGGCCATATTCGCATCAGCCTTGTATTGCTGTAACGATTCCAAGTTGCAGTGTTTGCAAGCCTGGAGCTGCTCGTCACTTTTAACAGAAACAGTAAATTGTTTTTGCCGCCAAGTTGGCGAAACGTAAACAACTCTTTTGATCGCTTCGCAAGGATTCCCAGCGGAGGCAAAAAAAAAAAAGCTGTCGTTCAATTCCGCCACGCTGCATAAATGAATGTCTGGTCCTGCTTATTATTCTACTTACTTCAGGTAACAGTTACAAATGTTCCGAAGCGCAAATGCAGAATCTTAAACCCTGCCAACTCGCCACGTCAAGAGTGGTCTTACCCTATGCCCGGCCTAGTGAGCATTAAACCTATCGTGCCGGCCCGCGTTGATATATATGTTACCGGTCCTTCTTGCTTCGTGTGCACACAGTATTAAAGTGTGAGAATAACTGTAAAATATAGTTTCGACATCCATAAACCTAAATAAACTATTTCGCCATGTGTCAGTGTTCGCACAAGGAGCGCTGACGATCAATGCGTCGCGCTTTCAGCTACGCAGGCTGTCACCGAAAGCTGCCGGCCACACTTACCCGGTACTTCACCGACTGATATGTAACACGCAATTTCCAGTTGATAACTGACTTCCTGGCATACGTTTTGAGCGGATTGCAATAGTACTTCTATGGGTGTTTTTTTTTGTTGGAATTGATATCACTGCATACATCTGTACACTGTCACGGCCGCTGTATACTGCCAGCGGAGGCCAGAAAAATGCCTGTCGCTCGGTATCGCCACTCCGTAAATGCATCTCTGGCAGTGATTGACTTTCTACCTACTTCAGATACAGTTTAAGTAAGAGTTAGAAATGTTAAAAAGCTCAAATGCGGAAACTTCAAGCATCGCAACTCAGCTGCTTCCTTCGATAGTAGTCTCACACAGTGCCCCGTCCCTGCGAGGCATATGGTGCCGGCCGCATCGGTGTACATGCTGCCAGCACTTTTTTACTAGAAGTAGGCACAATTCTAAAGTGTAAGAATAGCTGTAAAATACCGTTTAGACATTCTTGAGCTTAAATCAACTATTTTTCGCGTGTGCGGTGGCCGCAGAAGGAGCGGCAACGATCGACGTGTCGTGCTTTCAGCAACATAGGCTGTCACCGAAAGCTTCCTTCTGAGCGCAGGAGCCGGCACTTCTCTGACTCGTATGTAAGAACACGCAATTTTCAGTTGGTAATTTGGTACGCGTTAGTGAACTAACAAACTGGCTTACTTTTTTCAGTTAATTGCATTAGTAATTTCTTCAGCGGTTTCTTAGTTGCAGGTATCGATATCACTGCAAATATGTATTCTGGCACGCCGGATGTGTATTGCTACATCTTGACTTGTGCGAAAAAAACACAACTCTATATTCACTCGTGTGTGCGGATATCTACCGAACAATACATTTAAGATTATCCGTACATATTGATGAGTTGCAAGTGCGAGAACTGACTATCAGAAAAAAATTTGGCAGATCCCACGTATCTGGGAATCAACTTTATGCGAAGCACGCGGTGGGAAGGTGACCATCTTGTTTTGTTTTTTTATTGAGTGACACGTCATGAAATGACGCTGAATGTATGTAGAATTGTACACGCAGAGACATAAGGGGGTGACTACGAGAGCACCCAAACGTAAGCGGCTAGATAGATACGCTCAAAGTCGCCGTACTTCGCTAAGAATGCTTCGCATCTAATAACTATCCGCTGCAACAGCCGACAGTCTGTGGCTCACTCTCCAGTCAATTTGGTATTTTTCAGAGTTAAGATGTGGCTGCTTCAAAAAAATTTGCGCTCTTGCTAATATCCGCACGTCATTCGGTGCTCGAAAGCCGCTCGTCACTGTCGAATCAAGAAGCAATTGTTATTTGGAAAGAATGATCCCGACAATCTTGACTGTGCGACAAGTAAACATGAAGGCGAACGGCGCGTTCTTCGGATCGATAGTGGTTTTACAACCCAACATATTCGTTCTGGCGTGGGTAGTGAGTAGTGTACTCGGTTCGATATAGGAAGGTGGCGAGCTGGAATCCCGACAGAAGGCGTCCTTTATTTTCTGCCTTTTTTAATTTTTTTAATTTTTTTTGTAAATGCGCGTTATTTACTTATATTGTGAGTATTATTTATACTCGTCATCTTATCATATGTACATACTAGTCATCATCAGTCTGACCTGTGTTGTGGGGCAGAGGCTCGGCAAGTACAAGAAGTGTCTTCAAGCCAAAGCGCGATTGCCAACACTCTTCTGTCGATTCCGCATTTTAACGGTTCAAACCTTCTTAAAGTTTTTTAGTTTACCAGCGCGAAGATCAGAGTACGCATTTATCAGCAACCCTGACTCTTCTTTTTTGCACACTGGCCTCGATTTCATAACCCTCAGATATTTTTTGTTAAAAAGAAACTCGATTGCAGAAAAGTAGACATTAGCACGGTGATTGAAACTAATTTCTCGACCCTCAACATTACAATAGAGTACAATGAAATCTTCCCCCCACAAACCAAGTTGCAATCTCTAAGATTCCCCTACAATAAAAGATGACTTAGTACATGCAGAAACAAAAAATGCAATAGCTACAGTTGCTTCAGCCAACAATGAAAAGGCAGGCGTATATGAATTGCGTCTGATTTCCTAGGCTGATCTTTTTTCAGTGAGGCTTCCAGATTTCACTCCTATTTTGAAGCCGAGCTAGTAGCTATTATTTTAGCTCTTTGAAAAATTCCTACGACCAAGACCAGTGCAATCATCCTAACAGACTCACTTTCGGTGTGTGCAGCTCCGACAACCTAAGAACAATCTAGTGCCCTAGCAGCGTTCCACACATTAGCACAGCCGCATTTAAAACTCCTGAAATTAGTGTGTGTCTCAGGTCACGGCGGATTACAAATAAATGAATTGGCAGACGATCTGGCATGAGGATCACTTGATGGATCAGTAATTTCAGTACTTCCCGAGTTAGAATACCTATCAAGGGTTGGACATAGAAGATTCGCTATTTTTGCAGATAGTTTAGAAAATATCACAAAATGAACAGATTATCAGCCCCTCATATTTTCATGAAAAGCGCAGTGGAGTCAATCAAAAAAATGGAAATTATCATCTCCAGATTCAAGTGCCGTGTCCCCCCATTAAAGTTTTATTTACACAGAGCTGGTCTGACACTTTCTCCCCTTTGTCCGTTTTGCGGAGAATCAGAAACTATTGAACTTTATTTTTGCTCATGTCAGAACTATGCAGTAATTAGGAAAAGACTTCCAGATAGTCCTTTTGCGGAGCTAGGTTTATATTCAACCACATAAAATGTGCTAAATTTTGTTGCCTCTGTTTTGGGAAATTGCGACAGAGATGCATTTTATTCACAACTCTAAACGTTTTTCAACATAAAGCCTACGTTAACAGATACTCAAAAAAGCGGGTCGAGAAGTAATTTTCAAATCTGGATAAATTGCTTACATACAAAAGTAATCGGGTTTGGCAAAACCAGCTGTCTGGTCGGCTCCCAAAATCAAAGTATAGCTATTACTGTCTACTTTCTTGTTGATTTTTTTTCTCACTATCTGAATCTTTGGTTTCTTTCCTATTTCAATTACTGTCTTCATTCTACTACTTTTTTGCCCTTTTTTGTTGTAAGCAATAGTGTGGTTATTGTCCATATGAGACTATATGTTCTCTTGGCCAATCCCCCAGAGTCGGTATGAGCCATGGATTCTAGGCTACTAACAAACAAACAAACAGAAGTTGCCTTACAAGTAATAGAGAGTGCTTTCCGGTTATCTTCGACTACAAACCATCCCTGGAACTCCGCTCGGGTCACCGTCTGCGCAATCAGTCTATGGTCATGTCGCAAGACCACCACAACAACACGGCTCCATCCACCCCGCCTGCACCCCTGGGCATGTCTACTTGAACTGTCACCACCCCTAGAAAGATCCCCCAAAGTTCGCTGGCCTTCGTGGTGAAGACGTTGAAGACTGGTTGGATGAGTACGACCGTGTGATGGCGCTTAACTATTGGCATGATTTTGTGAAGCTGTCCCGCGTACCGTTTTATCTAACGGGGGTCGCTAAGACTTGCTTTTTCAAGCATCAGCTGGATTTCCCAGACTGGCATACTTTTAAGCAGTAGGTCTGTAAGATATTTGCCAACCCTTCTGTACGTGCAGACATAGTCAAACGGAAGCTTGCTGAACGTGTTCAGCACTCCGGCGAGTCCTATACATCGTACAATGAAGATGTCCTCGCCCTTTGCCATCACCTCGACAGCTCGATGGCGGAGCATGATCTCGTTGGCCACTTAATCAAGGGCATAGGCGCCGTCACATTTAACGCTCTATAAGCAAAGAACCCCACCACGGTCGCGGATATTATCAGTACGTGTGAGCAACTCAATGACCTTCAACGTTTACGTTTACAACCTGACACAGCAGATCTCAGGCCAACGCTGGACGGTGAGCTCCGTACGTTGATACGGTCCATGATCTTCGAGGAGCTGCACCCCCAGGCCACATCGTCGTCTTATGAGCTCCGCATGACGCCTTCTGCAGGCAGTCTCGGCAACATTGTAAGGGAGGATCTAGCATTCTTGATGTGTGAGAACGTCCTGAGCTCGCATACCATTCCAAAGCCAACGTACGCTCAGGTGGTTGCAGCGTCACCTTCTAAGCTATCACCGCAGTATGGGTCAACTATGCAGCCTTCGCTGAATGTCGTCGCCCCAAGGGCGACGCCTCTTCCTTTTCAAGCCTGGCGTCCGTCTCAACCAATTTGCTATTATTGCGGAATACGCGGCCACCTGTCACGGTTCTGTCGTCGACGTCAACAAGACGAAAGGCGTGACTATAGTGACTTCGAGAGGAATGAGTTTGCCCCTGCTCCACAACATCGCCACTCATACCAACTGTACGAACGCCACTCACCCTCTCCGCAGCACTTCTATGCAGCCAGTACCTTCCGCTCTTCGCGCCGTCGCTCCCCGTCGCCTATGCGCCGTTCCTCGTCACCACATCGTCCGGCTACCACGGCGTCTGATCATCGCCCGGAAAACTAAACAGTGCAGCTTCAGGAGGGAAAACTGCATTTTGCGGACTGCATCTGACTCCTTCGGAAAGCCCCTTTAATGTACTTTTAGTGTGTGTTGAGGGTATATGGACTGAAGCCTTGGTGAACACAGGTGCATAGCTCTCAGTTATTAGTGTGGACTTGTGTTCCCGTTTGCGCAAAGTGAAGACACCATATGATGGCCTGCGCCTTCACTGTGCTAATGCGGTTTTTGTTCAGCTTTCTGGTGTTTGCATAGCAAGAGTTCTTATTGAGGGCATCCTTCACCATATACAGCTCCTCGTTCTGTCATCCTGTACCAATGTGCTTGTTTTGGGATGGGACTTTCTCAACTCAACTTCAGCCGTGATTTCTTGCCATCAGAGGGTCATTCGCATGTCAGATACTGTGCTTTCGTCTGATAACGATGCTTATAGCCAGCACTTCGTCACTGCTGATGACTGTTTTATTCCTCCAGGTAATGAGCACATTCTTACCCTGACATCATTTGGGATCAGTACTAGTGATGTGTTCTTAGCACCGTATGGACGCTACATATCTGGTGTACTTACCATCGCTCCTAGCCTGGTGCGCTTTCGCGATCGCAGAGCATTAGTTACGGCAGTTAACCCTATTGCATTGCCTGTTGCACTGCCCCAAGGCACCAGTGTGGTTTGCTTCACAGATACCGCTCCACTTTCTCTGGTGCCCCTTCGCGCAGACTCGCCATCTTTCTCTATGAGTATTAATGACCATGCTAAAACGGCTGCTTTAACAGCCACAATAAATCCCAATCACACGTCAGTGCAAAAGCAAAAACTTTTGGTTATGGTTCAAAAACGCAGCGCTGCATTTCATGCCAGTTCCAAGCTTCTGGGTCGCACTTCTGTCACCGTGCATCGAATTGAAACGCAAGGCAATACAATCGTACGCCGTCGCCCATATCGAGTGTCGTCCGCAGAGCGGAAAATAATCGAGGACAATGTTGCTACTATGCTCAAACGAGATTTTATCCAGCCTTCGTCCAGCCCGTGGTCACCACCTGTAGTGTTAGTCCGAAAGAAGGATGGTTTGGTGCGATTCTGCGTCGATTATCGAGCCCTTCATAGGGTCACGCGCAAAGACGTCTACCCGATGCCACGAGCCGACGACGCACTTTACATTCTTCAAGGCGCAGAATTTTTCTCCAGCCTCGATTTACGGTCTCGTTATTGCAAATACTTATGAACAAAGCGACAAGAAAAAACTGCCTTTGCAACACCAGACGGGCTATATGAGTTCAACGTTATGCCATTTGGTTTATGTAACGCTCCTGCCACGTTTAAACGCATGATCGACCTAGATCTACGCGGTATAAAATGGAAAACATGCCACTGTTATCTAGATGACACCGTCATTTTCTCCTCTTCTTTTCGTCCGCATTTTGATCGTTCGGATGAGGTTTTGACGTTTATTTCTAATGCTGGACTTCATCTAAACACAAAAAATGCGATATCGCCCACAAGAACCTCAAGGTTTTGGGCCACCTTGTCAGCAAATATGGCGTTCATCCGGATCCTGACAAGCTTGCTGCCATGATACGCTTCCCTCGTCCAGAAAACCAGAAACACCTATGAAGTTTCCTGGGCCTGGCGTCCTACTTCCGCCGCTTCATCAGTCATTTTGCTGCCATCGCGTCGCCACTGAACAAGCTGCTGACATCCGGATCAAATTTCGCTTGGAACGACGACTGCGAGCGTGCCTTTCAAGCCCTCAAGAATGATTTAACGTCCGACCCTGTTCTGTGCCATTTCGATGAGAACGCACTTACATGTCTGCCTACCGACGCGAATGGCCATGGCATTGGTGCCGTTCTTCTACAGCGGGACGCCACTTCACGGGAAAGAGTTATTGCGTGTGCTAGTCGTGCTCTTACGGCTGCTGAACAGAACTAGTCCATAACTGAGCAGGAGTGCCCCGCTGTCGTTTGGGTCACACAAAAATTTCGACCGTATCTTTACGGACACCACTTCGCAGTCATCACAGACCACCACGCCTTGTGCTGGGTATCGTCACTGAGAAACTTGCCTGGTCCCCTCGGTTTTTGGATGCTTCGCCTACAAGAGTACAATTTTGACGTCATCTATAAGTCTGGCAAAAGACACCAAGATGCAAGTGCTCTCTCTCGCTGCCCCCTTCCACTGTCATCATCGAGTACGTCAGCTGATCGCTCGTCTCGTGGGCAAGGCACTGCGTCACCCCTCACATTATTATACCTTGCGGTTACTGACACGCAAGCTTCAAATCGCTACACCAAGTTCGTCACACGCCAGCGTGATTATCCATATTGCAATCGCATTATCCAACGCCTAAATGGCATATCACCTACTCCTAATGCTAGATTGAGCCAACAACTAGGCAATTTAAGCTCAATTACAATGTGCTCCATCGTTACGTTTACACTACTGATGAAAACCGCTGCGTTCCAGTACTTGCGCGTTCTCTACGTCGTCAAGTCCTCGAAGCCTTTCATGACGACCCAGCTGCAGGCTACTTGGGATTTCAAAAAATACAAAGCCACATCAAAACCGTTTCTTCTGGCAGGGCATCTCTACCTTTGTGGCCAAGTACTTTGCATCTTGTCATCTGTGCCAACGGCGGAAGCGACCGACTTCGTCTCCTGCTGGCCTTCTGCAACTCACCTCGTGTCCCGAGATTCCTTTCGCCATCGTTGTTATAGACCTACTCGGACCTCTCCTCATCATGTCAGCAGGCAATCGTTGGATTGTGGCTTCTGTCGATCACCTGACACGGTACGCAGAGACTGCTGCACTACGCACAAGTTCTGCTTCAGACGTCGCAGACTTCTATCTCAACGCCATTGTATTGCATCACGGTGCACCTCACGTCCTTCTGAGTGATCGTGGCAAAACGTTTCTATCCACTATAATAGAAACGTTACTTACCACTTGTGGCACAGTACATAAGACGACGTCAGCCTACCACCCCCGAACTAATGGGCTGAGAGAGAAATTTCATCGGACACTAACAGACATGCTGTCTATGTACATCGCACCAAACCATCGCAATTGGGATAGGATTTTGCATTTTGTGACGTTTGCCCATAACACCGCTGTTCAAAAACTACTGGCTACTCGCCTTTCCACATCATGTACGGCCGTTCACCGACATTCACCATCGACGTCTCTTTCCTAATTGTGCCAACTGACGCCTCGGCAACCGTATCAGAGCAGTTCATAACAATGCTCGAGGAATGTCGGCAACGGGCTCACCTTAATACAGAAGCCGAACAGCAAGTTCGCAAGCAATGCTACGACAGCTTTCATCGCAACGTCTCCTTCCGTCCGGGAGATGAAGTGTTGCTTTGGACGCTCATTCATACCCCAGGATTGTGTGACAAGTTTCAGTCATGCTTAATTGGACCCTATACAATTAATTAACAAACGTCCCGGGTGAACTATTGCGTCACTCCGACCGACCTTTCTTCGGATCGTAGCGGTCGTGGTTCGGAGATTGTCCATGTATCGCGTCTGAAGCCATTTGTTCGACGTTCCGTTTCCGTCTAAGATGCATCCGGGCTGGCCGCTCACGCGGGGGAGGAAGAGAAGTGTGGGCATTTTTCATACGTGTCATCTTATCATATGTACATACTCAACAACATCAGTATGACCTGTGTTGCGGGGCAGAGTCTCGCCAAGTAAAAGAAGTATCTTGCAATATATTTATTTATGGTGAACGGGCACTCCCGTTTTAACCCTGTGAAGCCATTTTGCGAAGAGTACTGGGAAGGTGCCACTCCAGCGTCCAGTACCTGCGCCATACTGGGCCCATAATCAGGCATGGCGCTAGACTCTGGTATACAGTGGCGGTGGTTTTATTGCGATAGCACTTATGTGAACACTTTCGGCTGGATCTTGCCATCGGCGTCGGCGTCGGTGTCATGCATCGTATATGTATACGTATCTATATATATGAAAACGCAAGAAAGAAAAAATCCAGAAAAAAATGGTCTCGTATCTGCATGTTATCTGCAAATGTCGTCGAAAGACGTCATGCGTGTGGAGAGAGTGAAGAAAACATTTATTTGATGTTCTGCGTGAGAAATTCGGTGAATTGTACTCTGGAGGCGCTGTGGAGGCGCCACGAGCATGCAGCGGAGGCGAACGAGTGCATCAAGTCACGTCACACTTTAGACATGATCACCATCTGGCAGGTTTTTTGGAAACCATAGCGCGTGGCTCTTATACGGGTGTGCGCGCCCGTCTCAGAGGTGATAAGGTGTAGAACACAATGCGAAAGATAGGTGCCACCACCACTTAGTCTTAGCAAAGCGTTGGAAACACTCACCTTTTCGTGCAAGCGTGGCATGGTCAGCGCAGTGTGATAAGCGTTACCGTCCTATAGATTACTTATGTATGCTTTTTGTAGTAAAAGGCGCACATGCAGAATATATACAAGTTGTTATGGGGCCCCAGGCGTGCGCAATAATTGCTTTTTAATTGGCAACGGCACAAGTATGAACGCTAAATCTTGAGCAACGATGGTTGGCGCTGCAGATGGGGTTGGCTGCTTCAAGTACTCGGTGCCGTTAAGAGTGGACAAACAGAGAAATGTACAGACAGACAGACAGACAGACAGACAGACAGACAGACAGACCAAAATTTCTGCGCCGAAGGTCCCCAAGAAAGACTATCGTCTTCAAAACACTGTTGTCAAACGATGGTATAGAATACATGTCAGTGTTAAGAAAAACCTGAAATAGGCAGCGTTGACCACCCGACGAATGGAAATAATAAATTTCAGGGTCCCTGCAGAAATCCAACCCAAACATTCTGCGTGGGGTCAAGCATTCTACCACTGAGCTAAGCCAGGTCTCGGAACTACTTTTCAAATAGACGCTAATCTTCGTGAAACATCAATAGTGGTGGATGTGCTGGCTATTCAATTATATAAACATTACATATGTTCTCCTTTCATACAGCCGTCACGTCGAGATAACGTCGATTGTGGTGAGGTGCTATGCGTTGTAATAGATTTAAGTAGCAGTGTGAAGGGCCAGCATCTTCGCGAGCATCAGCGCTTCATATCAGCTTCTGGTGTTGCTAAAAAATATTTCTGACATCTTTGTGTGAGCACAAAACTGGTTATATAACATCAACTTTTCAACATATATCTCTGCGCGGAACATGTGTTCATATATTTAGCGCCATTTCATGATGTGTCACCCAATAAAAAAGTGCAACATGGTCACCTTTCCTCCACGTGTTTCGCATAAATTTGATTCCCTGATACGTGGGATGTGCCCAATATTTTTGTTTTGATTTACGAGCACGTGTCACGCTGATATCTATTCATGTCGAGAGGCTTTGGCGTTCTCTTTTACAGCTGAAATTGCACCCGTCTTGTGTGCTCCCCTTTGTCCGTGTTTCTTCGTGAAGCCGAAATGTGTGCTACATATTAGTCTACTGTTTCTGGTGTATTTAATGACCACGTTGCTGTCAGTATTTTTACGCAACTCTAAAGAACTGGTTGCATAGAAATTATGCGACTCTTCCACATCTCAGTGCGTGCAACATTTGTGCACAGCTTTAGCGTCGTTTCATAACGTCTCGCTCAATGAAAAGTTCAGCACAGCCACTTTCTCTCCACATGATACGCATAACGTCGATTCTCGTTGTACATTGGACCTGACTAATTTGCGTTTTCGCACACAAAGAGCAAATACCACAGGAAACAAGCGATTGGCACTCACCCAAGCACTGTCTATGACGAGCTTACTTCTTTGAAGGCTTGCCTTGTAGGAGCCCAGCAAGCGCTCGCCTGATGGACTCACCACTTCCAAGTGCTGCGAAGAGCTCACAAACTGCGTAGAACGACCTAGCTCTTCATCAAGGGGCACGTCAAATGATGTAGCGTTGACAAACTCACTGAACAGCTGTGCCAGAAGAGAAAAACATATGCACATTTAAAAATACATAATACTCAAGCTAACTTGCTGCGGTAAGTATTCGCAACATGTCCTCTCTGCGTAAAATGGTTTCATGCCAGAAAAACAGAAATATTCTGTGTGCTTAAATACTTGTGTAGGGTAAAAGAACGTATAGACGGCGTAATTTTCAATCATTATTGTTCTCATAGAGAAAAAAATTGACAGGTGTTAATATCTACTCCGCTGTGTATGATTAAAGAAGGTGGTGGACATGGGGCTTGTTTCAAAGCAGTACCAAAGTCCTCGGGCCAGCTGCCCCAAGCGTGACTTCCCGTCATCTCCAACATTTTTTATGGGGTACGGTTTGTCACCTGCACCGCCTGTCTTTGTCTCGTCTGTGCGCTTCACCTTTGGGGCAGTGGCTACGAGCGGGCCCCTTTGGTATGTGCGGAAGGCCGGTTGTGTGCTACAGGAGCGACTGCCGTGAATTCCTCCTGCATGGTCGCCTCACAGTCCCCGCGCGTGTGCCACGTGCGTCTGCCACGTGCGTCTGCCACGTGCGTGAAGGGATATTTGTCTTGTGTTGTGCTCTCCATGAGTGGTTGGTTCCCCGAAGTGACATTCCGCCCCTATCTTCGGAACTGCATGGTAAGGCAGCGGGAGCAGCCCGCCAGAAGCATACAAGAGAGAGTCGCGAGAAGAGTCGTCGTTCGGACGTTACTGTCTGACATGTTGCAAATAAACGTCTTGTTAAGTTTTACTCTACTCCGGTCCCTTTGCCTCAGCTTTTGGAGGTTCATCATCTTCAACGAGCACATGTCATGGAATGACCAGGTAAACGCGGTTACGCTGAAATTGGCTAAGTCTGTAGGACTAATTAGCCGTCATCGACACATACTACCAGCTAAAATAAAGAAATTACTTTACGATGCGCTTTTTAATTCCCACTTATGTTACTGCTTCCTGGTATGGGGTAAAACTACAGCCCTTAATATGTCAAAACTGAGCATGTTACAAAAGAAAATGGTTCGACCTATTTCAAATGCTCCCTTTCTAGAACAAACCGCCCCTGTTTTTAAACAGCATCAAATTGTGAAAACATCAGATCTCTATACTTACAAATTGCTGTGCTGCTACAAAAAGGCAGCACTATGAAAATCGGACACACTTCTTAAACTCGCGAACCTTACACAAAACGCAATTTCTTATTATGTCCGATATCAACCGCCTTGGCACGTTCCATTCTCAAGCACACACTATGAAACACAACGCACCCAACACATCGTCCCAAAAACGTTGAACTATTTCGAAACGCAAGGAACAGATGTTTTAATCCACACAAAAAAACGAAATTAGAAGTATGTTCACATAACAAACTTGCCTTTTCCAATATTGGAGTATACACGTGTTTCGCAAGTTTCGTGTTTTCCTTTTTCCTTCATTATTCATCTAATGTATATATATATATATATATATATATATATATATATATATATATATATATATATATATATATAAATCATATGCACATGCATATCAGTACATAACTGCGCATTGTACATTTTAATGTACTTGAAGTGCCTAATATATTTCTTTCCATTTTTTTGTTTTTTCTTCTTCTGTGGCTTTGTTTTACTGTTTGTTTTGTTTTTTGTCCTTGTTTTCTTTTCGTTTTTTTTTCGTTTTTTTTCTTGTTATTTATCCTTAGCAAGTGTATAATTAGGTACAATTGACCTTGTAGTGCACCTGCACTCGTAGTGAATGCACTCTGATATCAATTTGTAACTGTTTAGCGACTATTAATATGCATTTTTCCCCACTTTCATCAGGTGCTGTACCCTGTGGTTTCGCCGCCGATGGGTGGCTAGGGTTTGTCAAGCTGTCATTGGACAGCTTTTTTCCCAGCCACCTTTTTTCACCGTAAATGTTTTTGTTTTTGGTGAAAATAAAGTTATTTGATTGATTGATTCGATTGATTGATTGATCGATTGATTGATTGAATGATTGATTGATTGATTGATTGATTGATTGATTGATTGATTGATTGATTGATTGATTGATTGATTGATTGATTGATTGATCGATTGATTGATTGAACGTCCCCGTGGCCTGCGGAATGACGACCACCACCCAGCTCCACGCTACCTACTGGGTCCACTGCGGCCACCAACGCGGCTCGTAACAACTGGATGGCAGCGACGGGATTCTGCTCACGCTAAGTCGCAACAAGCTCGGGCCAGCATCGGGATCGTCTCCGCCGAGATCATGGCTGCAGGGTGTTGTGAGTGCTTGACTTTTCTTCACTGAGATTTTACCCGGCTTTATCTAGAGTTTTGTAGGAAAGGTGGTAAATTTGCATAACTACTTTACGTTGACCTGTGCATGGGAACGTAGCGTCCTAGTAGTAGTGAAGTTAGCAGCACTTGCAGCAACCATGAATCTGAAGGCACTAAAAAAACCACTTTCGCTAGAGTTAGCTAAAAGTTTGGGTTTGGATGTTCGTGAACAAATGAGAAAGCCAGAGATTATCCAGGCTTTTGAGAACATTAACGCAGACGACGACGAGTTCTCAGAGTGTCTAGAGCTGATAGACAAACGTGAAAGGCGCAAAGCTGAAGACAGAAATGAGAGGCTCATAAGCGAAGCAGCAGAAAGAGATCTTGAGATGAAGTGCCTTGAAATCGAGCTGCTCACGGTTCGAGGTAGTTGTGAAAGTAGCCACGTGTCTAGCGGAGTAGAACGGAAGTCGTTCAAGATGAAAGACCTAATGCAACCTTACCGCTCCGGAGAAGACATGGGTCTGTTCTTGAAAAATTTCGAGCGCTTATGCGAGAAGGCAGGTGTTACCAAAACGATCTGGCCGCAGTGCTTGCTTACCCTACTACCCTATGAGGCTGCCGAGGTAATTGCCCGCTTGACAAAAGAGGAAGCAGATGATTACGACCAAGTTAAGTCGAGCCTGCCAAAGAGGTATAGATTTTCAGCGGAAGCATTCAGCCAGAAGTTCCGGAACGCCGTAAAGCAGAAAGACGAGTCGTAAGCTGATTTCGCATACAAGTTAATGTCTAATATGAAGGAGTGGCTCAAAGAAGCTAAGGTGCTCGAGCATAAAGAGAAAATCGCGGAGTGCTTCGGACTCGAGCAGTTTTACCGTCGTTTGCCCCAAGGCGTGAGGCTCTGGGTGCAAGAGAGGGAGGAGGTAACCACTGTGTCGAGGGCCGTGAAGCTAGCGGAGGATTTTGTTTGCCGCCGCGCGCTTGATAGAAGAGAAATTCCCCAGCGGAAGGGCCAGATCAAAAAGGCAAATGGGTGGAGGGGACAATCAGTCCAAGAGAATTGAGAGCGCAAAACTGATCCCGAAAATCAGCGGGAGGTAAATAATGAGACCACGGTTGAGGAAAAGCACGGAAATAGTGTGTTTGAAAAGAGGCGACCACTTGTGTGATATAAATGCCACAAGCCAGGTCACATTGCGGCTGCCTGAAAGAGTGCAAATGTTGTTTGCCTCTCAGTCAACAGCGAGGGTGAAAAGATGCGACTGCTGGAGCCATATATCAGAGAGCTGATAGTAAATGGAAAAGAGTGTCGCGTGCTGCGGGATTCGGCAGCGACAATGGACGCGTTCCATCCCTCGTATGTTGAAGCTGAACATTTCACAGGAGAGTGCGCTTGGATTAAACAAGCAGTGGAATCATCAAGCGTATGCCTTCCGATTGCTAAGGTATGTATCGAGGGCCCCTTTGGCGCATAGCACACAGAGGCTGCGGTATCTGCTTATTTGCCAATGCAGTATGCATACTTGTTTTCAAACAGATCTGATTGGTTGCTAGGACAGAAGAACCTAGCGTACGGGGAGGAGGTTGCGTGCACGCTCCCTCGCTCAAAGGCACGAGAACTCGCAACTAGAGCCGCACCGCTCGATGTTCACCCGATAATCACCGAGAAAGCCGGGGATGGAGAGCCCGCGAACATGGTAGACACGATTACCACACCAAGCACTGATCAAGTGAGCGATGAAGGCGCGGATGAAAACGAGGAAGACCCTCTTAAGTCTGGAAGTGTCTGTGAGGAATGGATTACTCCTGCATCTAGTAGCCTGCAGACTTTGCTGGGAGTGGATCGATCGTCCCTGATAGCGCAGCAAAGAGCAGACCTCACTTTTCAAAATATAAGGAGTCAGAGTAACGACGGTATTTCAAAGAAAAACGTGATGTACCAAAACAGGGCCGGGAAACTTTATCGTAAGTACCTAGATCGCAGGCGGGTGCAGTTTGATCAGTTAGCAGTACCGGAACGTTACTGCCATTAACTTTTACACTTAGCTCACGGTAGCTCATGATCGGGTCACTTGAGGTTCAAAGAAACGAAGGATCGCCTGCTGCAGAAATATTTGGCGGGGTGTTTCCGGGAAATAGGGAATTTTGTCAAAACCTGCGACACCTGCCAGCGTGTAGGAAACCCAGGGGATAAGGTTCGTGCCCTAATGAAGCTCGTGCTGGTGATCACTGAGTCTTTTCGTCGACTCGTGATCGACACAGTAGGGTCTCTTTAAACAAGAACAATCGGTTACCGTCATGTCTTAACAGTAATTTGTCCCGCACCTAAGTTTCCTGAGGCAGTGCCTTTAAAGCAACTGAGCTCGGTAGAAGTAATAAACGCGCTGTTTTCTATTTTCGCACGCATGGGTTCTCCTGCTGAAATACAGTCCGATCAAGGGACTGTTTTCATGAGCGCACTGACTACAACTTTCTTAGAGAAACGTGGAATCCGAATAATCTACAGCTCGGTGTATCAACCCCACTCAATACCAGTAGAAAAGTTACAATCGGTAATGAAATGCGTCCTTCGAGCACTCTGCTTCGAGCGCAAAGTCGACTGAGATGTGTGCTTGCCAGCAACCATGTTTGCGCTCAGGACTGCACCTCGTGAAGCCACTGAATTTACCCCGACAGAATTGGTCTACGGTCGCTCTCTGCGATCCCCACTCCGTATTCTTCGTGAGCCATGGGACGGTCGAGCGGAGGACCCTACAGTGGTTGAATGTGTGCTAACTCTGCTAGAGAGGTTGCATAGAGCACAGGAGCTGGCAGGGGATGAGATGACAAAGGCACAGGCTCGGGCCACACACTACTACAACAGGTCGGCAAGATCACGCCGGTTCGAAGCTGGAGATCAAGTAATGCGGCTGAAACCTTCACAAAAGAATAAGCAAGATATCCAATGGGAAGGTCCGGCTGAAGTCGTTCAAAAGCTGTCCGACACAAACTATTTGGTAAGGGTGCCAGGTAGAGGTAAGACGCAGCAGATCTACCACAGCAATCTGCTCAAACCGTATCGAGAGAGAGAGAGAGAGAGATTGTCGTAAACATAGCGGTAAACGTGCCTGAAGAGCCACCACTAGATTTCCCCTTTTCGGGAGCGGAAGGAAAGAAGGATAACGCTGGTTAAACACTCAAGGCCATGGTTGAGGTAGCTGAGCTCACAGATAACGAGAAGCGTGACCTAGAAAGCCTCCTGATAAAATATGAGGACATGTTCTCGGAGAAACTGGGCCAAACAAATTTGGAAGTGCATGACATAGAGCTTACGGCTACTCAGCCCGTGCGGTCAAAGGCGTATCAAGTGTCGCGGTGTCAGCGCGCCATTATTGAGGCCGAGATTAAAAGAATGCTCGAGCTTGATGTGATTGAAGCTTGTGAAAGCGATTATACATATCCGCTTATATTGGCGGAGGTCCCTGGAAAGATTCGCGACTATGCATTGATTACCACAGGTTAAATCTTATAACGAAGGATCAGACCTACCCTATACCAAATATGGATGAAAGAATTGAAGCAGTAAGCAGAGCTATGTACATCTCTACCTTCGACCTCGTTCGGGGTTATTGGCAGGTGCCCCTGACCGAAAGGGCCAGCAGATATGCGGTGTTTATTTCTCCCATAGGAACACACCGCCCTAAGGTGTGTAGCTTTGGCTTAAAGAGTGCCACCTACTGTTTCGCGGCTCTCATGGACAAAGTATTGCGGAGTTTAGAGGGGTTTGCCCTGCCTTATCTTGATGATGTAGCAGTATTTTCAGGGTCATGGTCAGAATATCTCACCCACTTGCGAGCAGTGCTTCGATGTTTCCGCGAAGCAGGTCTGACCGTGAAGCTCGAAAGTGCCAACTTGGCTGAACAGAGGTTACTTACCTGGGTCACATAGTCGGGCAAGGCCACCGCAGACTTTCCGATGTCAAAGTGGCGGCAGTTAATAATTTTCCGCAGCCTCGGACAAAAACGGATGTGCGGACGTTCCTAGGATTGGCAGGGTTACATTACCAGCTATACATTCTCCGTTATTCAGAGCTTGCCAGCCCGCTTACTGACGCTCTTAGAGAAACCGAACCTCAGATCCTCGAGTGGGACGAAAAGAAAGCGAGGGCATTCTTAGCGTTGAAAAATGCGCTCGTGAGCCAACCTGTACTTCAAGCCCCCGACTACGCAGACCCATCGTGGTTCAGTGCGATGCAAGTGACCGCGGCACGGGCGTCGTATTGTGTAAGAGAAATGACAAACGACGCAGAGAGGAACATCCCGTGCTATATGCAAGCCGCAAACTAGCATTAAGGGAGGACGCGTATAGCGCTTCCTCCCTTATATAGTATATAGTATATAGTATAGCGCTTCAGAGAAAGAATGTGCCTGTGTTGTATGGGCGGTTCAGAAGCGCGCATCCTATCTCGTGGGATCAGATTTTATTATCGAGACGGACCACTGTCCCCTCACGAGCTTCCAAACGATGTCGCCTAAAAACGGCCGGCTACTTGGCTGGAGCTTGCTATCGCAACAATACTCTTTCGAAATTCATTACAAGAGAGGCAAATTGAATGGCAACGCTGACGGCTTAAGTCGTTGTTTCTAGGGATCTTGATGGCGTCTTGTAATCTGGCTTGGGTATTTAGGTTCCATTTTTGTGTTGTGTGACTGGTTACAATTGCATTTTTGTACTTGTGCTTTATCACAACACGTGGCCCCACCGTGGTGGTCTAGTGGCTAAGGTACTCGGCTGCTGACCCGCAAGTCGCGGGTTCAAATCCTGGCTGCGGCGGCTGCATTTCCGATGGAGGCGGAAATGTTGTAGGCCCGTGTGCTCAGATTTGGGTGCACGTTAAAGAACCCCAGGTGATCGAAATTTCCGGAGCCTTCTACTACGGCGTCTCTCATAATCAAATGGTGGTTTTGGGACGTTAAACCCCACAAATCAATCAATCAATCAATTATCACAACACGTGTTTGTGAATTTGAGCAGCCTATTTCAGGTTGAGTTCTAGGAATTGCTGCTGCTATAGTAATGAAAAGCAGGTCGTTTTGGATGAAGTAAAAGCCTGGTGGGTCTCAGGAAGAGAGTATAGGCGCTTGCCTGCTTGGCGGTTGTGTTTCTCGCATGGTGGACACAGGTGCTGTCTTCAGAGAAGGAATGTTGGCCAGCAGAGCGGGAGTCTTTCTCCGTTTTTTGGACGACGCTACCGGAGGCTCGAGATCACCGGGGGTGGCAGAGGAATGCAGCAGAGCCGCATCGAGGTGTCCACGGCTTCAGCACACCAGCATTGTCTTTATCGACCTCTGCCCACAAAGGTGGATGACCTTTCTAAATCGAGGTTACGCCGGCCGCCGGGGAAGCTGTTACAAAGCAGTAACGAAGTCCTTTGGGCCAGCTGCCCTCAAGCGTGACTTCCCGTCATCTCGAACATTCTTTTATGGGGTACGGGTTGTCACCTGCACCGGCTGTCCTTGTCTCGTCTGTGCGCTTCGCCTGTAAGGCAGTGGCTATGAGCGGGCCGCTCTGGAATGTGCGGAAGGTCGGTTGTGTGCTACAGGAGCGACTGCCGTGAATTCCTCTTGCGTGGTCGCCTCCCAGTCCCCGCGCGTGTGCCACATGCGTCTGCCACGTGCGTGAAGCGATACTTGTCTTGTGTTGAGATCTCCATGCGTGGTTGGTTCCCCGAAGTGACATTCCACCCCTATCTTCGGAACTGCACGGCGAGGCAGCGGGAGCAGCCCAGTAGAAGGAAACAGGAGAGAGTCGCAAGACGAGTCGTCGTTCAGACGTTACTGTCCGACATGTTGCAAATAAACGTCTTGTTAAGTTTTCCTCTACACCGGTCCCTTTGCTTCAGCTTTCTGGAGTTCTGAACGTTTCCGTGGCCTGCGGAATGACGACCACCACCCAGCTCCACGCTACCTACCGGGTCCGCTGCGGCCACCGACGCGGCTCGTAACAGGCTTGTCTAAGGGAGAAAAATATGACTACGACCTGCGATCGCTGCCCGCGCTTTTAGTTAGCCTTTCTACTGGACGAACTAGTTTCCAGTTATCAGGACTCCTTCCAATAAAACACCATCATTTCGTCTTCATCGAACACCAGCTGGTCTTCATGCTGAAACTACTGGAACTCATTCGCCAGACAGCGTGACTACCTTACCAGATGACTGATTCTGAATTATGTCAGGCTCCGAATCAGTTCCAATGAGTTGCGGAACTCTAGCAGCGAGATCTTCTCATATTTAGGGGTAAAAACTTCAACGGAGTGGGATGGAAACGCTTGTGTTAAGGATGGGGGGGGGGGGGGTTAAAGAGTTAGTAAAAGCTACGGTTCCTCGATAGGGTGGACCCGCTCTTTGAAGGGGTAAGTGTCGCCTTCTGATCCGCGTCCGCCATTCTGCTACCCCTGTCTCGGCGTGGCTGATGAGTGAGACACTTGCGCAACGTTTTCTCGTGCAAAATGCCCGATTGTTGCGTGTCGCAGTGCATAAATTACTCGCGAGATGGCTACAAGATGTTAAGTTTCCTGAAAGATTCGAAAAGGCGACTCTTGTGACTCGTAAAGATGGAGTGCGACAAGTGGTGACCCACGGACCGTTCGTGTTTGGGCAACTTAAGTTAATCCAGTTCAGTATTTCGAGAAATAAACCTTATAGCACTGTCACACGGGCACTCTCAGTCATGATCAAGCCTGGTATAGTGACTCTCTTACGCCAGGTGCATAAGAGCACCAATCCATGTAAATAAATTTGATCCGCGATTGGGTTTAATTGCGATCACCAGTGCATCCCGTGCAATACACGTTCATGTACATGCTGTGTACATGCGTATCATACTCATTCATTTTAGATAGCACAAAATGCGTTGTTCTTATTCGATTATTATACACAAGCTGCAATGGCGCGAAGATGTGCGCCTACGTTGTGTGTTTGTTGCTACCGGTGCCTTCAACTACTTCTTTTAGGGGCAAAGCCACTTACGACGATGGTTGTATGTCCCGTGCTATTGTAGTCGTTGTAATCGTAGTAGGCAGTTTCATTGCATTGCAAGTCAATAAAACGGTGTCACAGCTTATCTCCAGAGTGAATGATAAAGAGAGGGGCGAAGTGTGGGTCAGTTCGTTCATGTTTCGGTCCTTCCGTCCGTATGTGCATCCGCCCGTCCATCTGTGCGTTCGTCCGTCTACCCGTCCGTGTGCCTGTCCACCTGTGCGTTCATCGGTGCGTCCGTCCATGCGTCCATCTGCACATTCATGCGTTCGTCAATCGCTGCGTTTGTCCTACATTCGTCCGTGCGTCTGTTCATGCACCTGTCCGTCTGTACGCCCGTCTTTGCATCCGTCCAACCATCCATCTGATCGTCCGTGAGTTTGTCTGTCCCTGCGTTCATCTGTCTGTACGACCGTTGCTGCGTTCGTCCGTCCATGCGTCCATTCGTCTTTCCGTGCGTCTGTGCGTCCATCCGCTCGTCCGTCCATACTATGCTGTGCTCCGGGTATATGCTGGACGTACGGACTCAAGGACGGACGCATGAATGAACTTACAGATGAACGGACACACAGATGTACGCATGAACGGACGCACGAACGAACGCATGGACGGAAACAAGAACGAACAGATGAACGGAAGCACTGACGGACGCTTCGCCCCACGCATCATCCTTCACTCCGTATTTGTGCTGTGATAGAAGAACATAAACTTTATTTGTCGAATGCTGTGATATTTCTTTTTCTTTGCATTAGAGCAAAAATTTTTTTATTCTTCTTTTCCAGCTAGCTGGCACACAGCAAGCTGTTTTTACACTTTTGTGGAAGGTACACAACACACAGACACATTGAAAGGTTACTCTGCATAGGTGCGTGTGTTTCACATCTTTAACCTATGTAAGTAGTCACCAACTAGTCGAAAAATACGCTTTATCAAGGTGTTAGCGCGACTGGTATCGACAGTATTTTTATTCTGCGAACACCTCCAGCAGATAATGTCGCTTTAAAAATGAAAACTAGAGATTAGATATCTAAGACGTTGACACTCCCGATGCGAAAACTTTGTACGTTCTTATGTTGTTTGAGTACCACAGGTTTTGACGCAACAAATTTTGTATGCAGCCACGAAACACGCGTTGGCTGGTCATCGTGGCTATAGGCAGCTTGCCTATAGACTACATGGTTGTATCCACCCTCCAAGGTTGCGGATAGGACGAGTAGTGCGTTTCGCACTGAATACATTCGGGTAACTTGGATATGGGGAAGCTTTCTCCCCATTTGCGCCGTAAAGATCTCCCTATGCGTAGGTACTACATAGGAACACGTGTTAAGTTGTTTATCCCCAGAAAAGCCTGTTGCTTATGGCGCGTGTATTATCCATGAAGTTTGTATGTGCGCGAATGGTGTCCTGCGGGCGAGGTGTGCATGATCTCGTACTCGTGTCAGGCTGTCGCCCTCTGCCTCTTACAGTTTTTATGACCATCGAATGTTTCGAGATTCCTGGTTGCGTTGTTGCCTTATTTGAAGATATTCGCAATTTCCAAAGTCAGTGACGTAGGCGAACTCTTTGCATGTGGATATGCACCTAAAATAAGTAGTGGATCTGATCAAGGCAAGCTTGTGTCCTGGATTCCGGGCCATGTGTATACATGTGAACACGCTGCTGAATTAGTGCTGGCGTAGTAGCACGGTGGACTGTTGGGGGTCGAATCCCGCGTACACTATGCAGTCCCATCACTGACAAACATACGTCCTTAACATGAACGAAAGCAGCCTTTCTACTTCAAACATTAATTCTCCATGAAGATGTATCCTTGTCACTGTATGTCCAGACGCTGGCAGTTTAGCGTAACCAGCAGTTGTAATTATTTAAGGTTAGTAGCTGGAATCTAAGGACCTGCTCACTTTTCGTTTCTTTTTTTTAGTGGAAGCATTGACACTTCCATTAGATTTAGTTCCCGTGCCCTGGATTTTTCGCATTACAATCACAGACACGGGCCGGATAGCTATAGCGTAGTCACACGAGTACTTTTTCTAGCGATCAGGGTTGGCCTGGACTGGATTTCTCGATCACGATGTACAATCATTGCTGCTACTCGGGCTCGAACTACCGGGTCGAGTTTGGCACAGCGGTCATTCAAATCGCGATACCGGAGCTAAATTACAGTGCGCAGATAGTTATTAATAATGACCATGAATCCGCACACAATACAGATCGAGCCTGATCACCATAACATTTGCCTGTGTCACACCCGTACGACGACAACGCAGTGCTTTCGTTCATGCCAATTAGCCTAACACTGATACGTAACGACAAGATAACGCATTTGGTGCCGTTTTGAAAAGCTCTCTAAGTGGTAGACCGAAGTGAAAACAAGCATGGACGTTAAGTGACGGCACAGCAGGGCTACACATCTCGTCGGCTGATCGCGTACACACCACACCGTCCGCCAGTAACATCAACATATCTCGCATGCCAACTCCAAAAAGACAGCAACAAGCTTGCCTAAGGATAAAATGGCATCGCACATGTTCCTAGGCAGTACCTGTACTGCCTAGGAAATTCACCTGTATGCTTGTACAGTTGCGTTTGCCTACGATACGCTGTGTCACCTGTTATTGATCATTTTCGGTAATGTTGAGCAAAATTCTTGTCCCACAACAGAAATTCTGGCAGCCCTGAGAAAGCTGGAACAAAACCAATGTAGCATCCGTACCAAGTTGAATGAACTAAAGAACACGCAACTCGAACACAGCAAAATGCTCACAGATATTAGCAGCCGACTAACCGCTCTAGAAATCACTCGCCCAAAAATTATTCTTGATCCAGTTGTGAGCGAGGCAAATCAAATTAGACGTTATGTCGAGGTCCTGAAAGCTGCAAACAACAATACCAAGAACCGAATGCGCAGGAACAATCTACTTTTTTTGGCCTCGATGACGCGGAAAAAGAAACATGGCAGGAATCTGAAACGAAAATTCTAAAACTATGCTCTGAAACTTTGAAGCTACAACTGGACACAAACGTCATCGAACGTGCGCACCACTTGGGCAAATTTTAGAACGAGAAAAAGAGGCCTATCGTAGCAAAACTAGCCCATTTCAAAACCAAAAAAAAACATTCTTGCTTGCGCCGTCTACTAAAAGTAGCTAACTATGCTGTCAGAGAAGATTTTGCTCCCAGTACTCGCCAAGCGCGCTCTAAGTTGATACAGTTCGTACGCCCGCAGAAGTGTACCTTCAAGCTTTCATTTCACAAACTGCATGTTGGAAACAAGACATATTTCTACGACATTACAACTGATAGTGCTCCAGAGTGGGCAAATACTTCCACACTTCAACCTATTCCTTCTGACGCACGTGATAGAAATCAACCAGGTACCAAGTGACGCCGTTCAAATAACAAGTGCCGTTCAAAAACCGTCCGTCTTCAATTTTGAATGCCAACATTGGTTTCACAAACATGAGAATTGTTGTTCCCAAAAGACATCAGCTACACGGTTTCATCACAGACATCGACGCGGACATATTCTTCTCACTGAGACTTGGTTAGCAAATGACGTTGAAGATTCTGAAGTTTTGGCTTGTAACCCGAATTTCACGCTATACCACAATGACCGAATGGATAGGAGAAGAGGATGTGTTCTTGTGGCAGTCAACAGCAACCTCTCGTCTTCGCTGATCTGTCTTGATACTAACCTAGAGCTAACGTGGGTCTGCGTACACAACCGCTCTGTGAAATCGGTGTTTGAGATTTGTTACAGACCGCCAGACAGTCCTTCACTTTTTTGCGATTACCTGTGCAGTTCTCTTACAAACACAAAAGATAAATTTCTTGACGCATCTATTTTGCTTTTAGGCGACTTCAACTATCCTGATATCAATTGGCCTCTCCTTTCAGCACCCAATCAACCTTTAACCGGATCCAAACAATTCCAGGAATTGGTACTTGATTTTAACCTACATCAAGCAATAACCACACCTACTCGAGGTGATAACACTCTTGATTTGTTGCTCACTAGTTCCCCTGATGACGTATTGAGTGTCACAGTCTTTCCTGGAATTAGCGATCACATTTTTCATATTTTTCTCTCAATTCCGCTGAAAAAAAGAGCACCTAGAACCAAGTTAATAACTGACTACAACAGAAGAAATTTAGAGTTATTTACGAGGAACTTGCTTGCTTTTACAAAAACTTTGAAAAATACTACAGAACGCGCTCTGTAAATTCTCAGTGGGAAGTTTATAAAAGCTCATTATTGAGCGCTTAAAAACTAAATATATCCCTACAATAATTGTGAAGTCCGACTCCAATAACCCATGGTTCAATAAAAGTCTACAATCATCGCTCACGCGAAAAAAACGTCTATATAGAACAGCGAAATGCAAAAATATCCCAAAAGCATGAAATCGCCACGGCCTGTGTGAACTTGTATACAAAAAGGCAGTTATGGCAGCCAAGGATAAATATTTCTCTTCTGACGTGATTACAATCCTTCGTTCAAGCCCTAATAAATTCTGGCATGCAATATCTGCGAAGCCGCAAACTAACCATATAAACCTTGTTAACTCTGATGATGAACCGATAGGCTCCAAGGAAATCGCTGCTGCTCCAAATATCTTTTTCACGTCCATATTTCACATACCCAATACCTGCCCTGTCGAACCTATACCAGACATCTTTTCCCAGACCATGCCTGAAATACAAGTAAACTTGGATGGCGTATCCAACCTAATCCACTTTCTTAAAATGTCATCCTCGGCTGACTTTGAAGACACCAATTCTAAATTATTAAAAATCGCTATAGAACTCTCTAGCAAATTTTTGTACCCTATATTTAACGAATCTTTAAACACGGGAATCTTGCCAGATGATTGAAAAAAAGGTAAAATAGTCCCCATTCTAAAAGCAGGCCGGCGCGAAAGCCCCGCTTACTACCGCCCGATTAGCTTAACTAGTGTTCCATCTAAAATCCTTCAGCGTATTACAGCATCAACTCTTATGGCCTACCTAGAATCAATCAGTTTTTTCTACCCTTTTCAACATGATTTCCGAAAGTATCTTTCCTGCGAAACACAACTGGCTGAATTTACTAATGACATACTACTGCGAATGGATGATCACGTACAAATAGATACAATTTTCCTAAATTTCTCCAAGGCCTTCGATCGCGAGACCACAAGCACCGGCTCATCAAATTATCCGCTCGTGGTATCCCTCCAAACCTCATAAGATGGCTCGAGCATTTCTTAAAAGGGCGCGTTCAGTTTACCGTTAACAATTTCCAATCAACCCTTACCAGTGTCACTTCGGGTGTTCCCGAGGGCGCCGGCTTATAACCTCTATTATTTCTTATATACGTGACTGACCTTCCTAGTAACATTAAATCACAGCTGCGCCTATTTGCAGGCGACTGCGTTCTTTGTAAACCCCTTCTTTTTCTAACGACGCAATCACCCTACAACACGACCTTGACACCATCGCTTCATGGTGCGAAAAATGGCATATGCTCCTAAACCTCACAAGATGCAAGGTCATGTCCTTCACACGTGAACACAAAGCCTCACATGAAACCTACTGTGTAGGGAACTATGCGAACGACGAGGAAGCAGCATAAAACGGCAAGCCACAGCGTTGGTGCACGCGCGCGACCCGAGCTTGCGTTTGTTTTGTATTTTCGGCCTGTTGGCGTTCTTCGCTCTTCTGGCCTTCCTCGGCCTTCCAGTAGGTCTGTACGTAAATAAACTGCGTGACATCTGGTGGAGGTGTGTGGACTCCCGTACAAACCTGGAACTTCGCTCCCGTACGCTTCCCCCTCTACGTGACACGATCATGGCCACCGAGACGCCTCTCCAGGTGGGACCTTCAACCGTCCATGTCACTTGCGGTGCCGTGTATCCTCAACGAGACCCTCCTATCTTTACGGGCTCCACTGAGTCGGACGTCGAAGACCTGTTGGCGAGGTACGACAAAGTCGGCGCAAGTAACAAATGGGACGACCCGAGTAAGCTGGGCTACATCACATTCTACCTTGCGGACACCGCGCAACTGTGGTTTAATAACCACGCAGCTGACATTACTACGTGGTCTGCATTCAAGATGGCTATTACGGACGTCTTTGGACGACCTGCGGCACGCAAGCTTCAAGCCGAGCACCGTTTACGTCACCGTGTGCAGCAACCAGGCGAGACCTACACTGGCTAAATTGAAGATGTGTTGCATCTATGCAACCGCATCAACTCTACCATGCCTGAGGAGGAAAAAATCAGGCACATATTGAAAGGCATTGACGAAGGCACCTTTCAGATGTTGCTCGCAAGAAATCCCCCAACAATTGCTGTCCTCGTTTCCCTCTGTCGAAGCTTCGATGAATTGCGCAGGCAGCGCGCAATTGCTCGTCAAGCCCTCACGACGCCAGACACGCTCGCAAGCTTGCACCTAGCTGCCCATCCTACCGATCAGCAGCCGCTGCTTTCCACAATCAAGGACTTCGTCCGCGAAGAGGTAGCGCGCCAGCTGACACTGCTGACACTGACACATGAGCCCACGCAAGCTTTGGCACCGGCCCTCCAACACGTCATTCGGACCCAAGTCATTGAAGCCCTTCCGCCGGTGCCTCAGCAACCACCAGTCACTACGCCTCTCACGTACGCCGCCGTTGCTGCTCGTGCTACGCAACAGCGTATGCCATATGCTGAACCTGCCACGCCACCCTATGTCGTGCCTACAATCCCAATTGCTGCACCGTATCCCTACGCGAGATCTTCAGCGCCATTTTACCGTCGCTCAGACGCTTGGAGGACGCCGGATAATAGGCCCATCTGTTTCGCCTGTGGTATCGCTGGACACGTCGCCCGCCACTGTCGCAGAGATCCCCCTCCAGTCGGCACCGTGGGCAGGCCAATGGCGTCGTCGTCTAGGACGCCATCAAGGTACACCACTGACGGTCCTCGACCCTACGCAAACCATCGGTCACCATCGCCCCGACGACGCTCCCTGTCACCTATGCGTCGCCGACCTGCTACGGAAGAGGGAAACTGATCGCTGCAGCTCCGGAGGCTACAGCTGCGTACAATTCGAACTGCTTAAGGCCTTTATGTTTCTCGCCGCAAAACGTTATTGACGTCAATGTTGAGGGGACCGCCACACAAGCGCTTATCGACACAGGGACCGCCGTTTCCATAATCTCTGAGACCTTATGCCGGAAGTTGAAGAAAAAGGTGACGACGCCTCTTTCGGGCCTGATGCTCCACACGGCCAACCCGCAGTGCATAGAACCTACAGCTGTGTGCACTGCACGTGTCATTATCCAAGGTGAACTTTATGTCATTGAATTTTTTGTGCTGGCATCCTGCTCCCATGAAGTCATTCTTGGATGGGACTTCTTTCGAGTCATTGGGTCATCATAGATTGCTCACGTGCAGAAGTTTCCCTTACATTGCTGCCAACCTCTTGTTTGGTGTATTCTTTTTCTGAACCTTACAAACTTGTCGTTGTTGCAGACACGGAAATAGCACCGAGAACATCCACCCTTGTAGCCCTGACCTGTACCGCCGCTCTTGCCGGAACTGTTTTGTTCACTCCGTCTGACGTATTTACCCGCCGCCGTAGCCTACACCTGCCCTTTGCCGTACTCACCGTGGAATCCGGTGCTACCGCCATGCTCGTCGCGAACTCGCTATCGTCGCCAGTTACCTTACTTCGCGGAGAATGTTTGGGTAACATACAAGACGTTGACCTCTTGCGCCCTCTAGAGTTCGCCGAACACGCACCTCACCTCCAGCTCAATGCTATGACGCCACCTGTGGCCACACTGCCCGCGCCAGACTCATTCCAGCCTTCTGTTGCCGCTGAGCTATCGCCGACACAAAGAAGGGAACTCCTGTCCCTTCTTCGAGAGTTCCGTTCTGCCTTCGATTGCGCTCAACCATCTTTAAGTCGCACAGCGGACATCACGCGCCACATTGACACCGGTACTCATGCTCCCTTACGCCAACGACCATATCGAGTTTCAGCAGAAGAGCGCCGTATTACCAACGAACAATTCGACGATATGCTCAAGCGCGGTGTCATCCAGACAACGCAGAGCCCTTAGTCGTCCCCTGTTGTACTTGTGCGCAAAAAGGATGGGTCTATTCGATTCTGTGTCGACTACCGCCGGCTCAATAAGATAACTCGAAAGGATGTGTACCCGTTGCCACGCATCGACGACGCTCTCGATTGCTTGCAAGGGGCAGAATGTTTCTCCTCTTTAGATTTACGCTCAGGATATTGGCAGGTTCCAATGGCTGATCCTGACCGATCGAAGACTGCATTTGTAACACCTGATGGGCTGTATGAGTTTAAAGTCATGCCGTTTGGACTCTGCGACGCCCCAGCTACCTTCGAACGGATGATGGACACCATCCTTCGCGGCTACAAGTGGAACACGTGCCTTTGCTACCTAGACGACATCGTCGTTTTTTCTCGCGACTTTTCGACTCACTTTGTTCGTCTTCGTGCTATTCTCACGTGTCTCACCTCTGCTGGCCTTCAACTTAACATCAAGAAGTGCCATTTTGCCGCACGTCAGCTCACTATACTCGGTCACGTCGTCTGCAAAGAGGGTGTTCTCCCGGATCCGGCGAAACTCCGCGCCGTAGCCGACTATCCGAAGCCCAATTCCATCAAGACGATTTGAAGTTTTATCGGCCTGTGCTCATACTTTCGTCGATTTGTGCGCAACTTCTCTTCCATCATCGCGCCTCTTATCAACCTGTTGACAACTTCCAAAGGCATTTCTGCTTGGTCAAAATAGTGCGACGAATCTTTCACCGCGCTTCGGCGGTTATTACTATCACCTCCAACACTACGTCATTTTGACCCTGATGCGCCTACGGAGGTGCACACTTGTCAGTCTTGGTGCTGTATTGGCTCAACGAAAACCAGGGTACCAAGAATACGTGGTCGCTTACGCGAGTCGAACCCTCAAGAAAGCTGAGTGTAATTATTCCGTCACGGAGAAAGAGTTCCTCGCAATTGTCTGGGCTTTGACGAAGTTCCGCCTATACCTTTATGGCCGTCCTTTCGAAGTCATCACGGACCACCACGCTCTATGCCGGCTATCATCGCTCAAAGACCCGTCGGGGCGCCTTGGTCGTTTGGCGCTTCGCCTATAGGAATACGTCATTCGAGTTGTATACCGATCCGGCCGCAAGCACTCCGACGCTGATGCGCTATCCCGCTCGCCGCTACCGGCTGACCCAACCTCCTCGTCGCCTTCTTCAGCTGTCATAACACCAATCGACTTCACAGACATGGCATCGGAACAACGCAAAGATGTGTGGATTTCCCAACTCCTCGCCTTTCTGACTGATCCGTTATCTAATTTGGTCTCAAGAACTATCCGCCGTCAAGCCACACATTTCGCTATTCGAGATGACCTACTCTATCGGCGGAATTACACGTCTGAAGGTCGGAGGTGGCTGTTAGTGATACCCAACCACATGTGCTCGGAAATCTGTGCTGCTTTCCACAACGACCCGCAAAGCGCTCACGCTGGCGCTCTCAAAACGTACAACCATCTACGTCAGCGGTACTACTGGCGCGGCATGTACACATTTGTCCGCAAGTACGTACGTGCTTGTACTGCATGCCAGCGACGTAAAGTCCCACCTCAACGCCCTGCCGGTACACTTCAGCCTCTGCCTTGTCCAGCGCGTCCGTTTGACCGCGTCGGTATCGACTTATACGGACCACTTCCCACGTCGTCTTCTGGAAATAGCTGGATAATTGTCGGCGTGGACCACCTCACGCGTTACGCGGAGATGGCAGCACTACTCGCAGCAACCGCGAGGGAAGTTGCGTTTTTCATCCTGCGCAACTTTGTTCTTCGCCATGGTGCTCCGCGCGAACTTTTGAGCGACCGGGGGCGTGTTTTCTTGTCTGACGCCATTCAAGCGTTGCTCGCTCAGTGCAACATGGTTCATCGCATGACGACATCATATCACCCGCAGACGAATGGCCTCACAGAACGATTTAATCGCACTCTCGGTGATATGTTGACGATGTACACAGCTTCAGACCAGACCAATTGGGACACTGTCCTTCCATTCTTCACGTATGCGTATAACACCGCTACGCACGCGACAACAGGGTTCTCCCCTTTCTTTCTGTTGTACGGACGCGAACCATCGTGCACGCTGGACACTATCCTCCCATACACGCCCGACTCCTCTGAGTAAACTGCAGTTTCTGATGTTGCCAGGTACATAGAAGATTGCAGACGATTGGCCCGTTCACTGACAACCGAGGACCAAGGCCACCAGAAGCTACGGCATGACACCGACCGACATCTCTCTACTTTCACGACTGGTGCTTTCGTTTGGCTCTGGATTCCACCGAGCACTCCTGGCCTTTCGTCGAAATTACTGGCACGATACTACGGGCCCTACCGCATTCTCACCCGTACGTCACCAGTCAATTATGAGATTGAGCCTTTGACACAGTCTCATAACTTACGCCGTCGTGGCTGAGAAATTGTGCATGTGAGTCGCCTGAAGCCGTATTACGACCCCGCTATAGTGACTACGCCTTAAGTCGCCAGGTTGGCTACGCTATTCACCGGGGGCCAATGTAGGGAGCTATGCGAACGACGACGAAGCAGCATGAAACGGCAAGCCACAGCGTTGGTGCACGCGCGCGACCCGAGCTTGCGTTTGTTTTGTATTTTCGGCCTCTTGGCGTTCCTCGCTCTTCTGGCATTCCTCGGCTTTCCAGTAGGTCTGTACGTAAATAAACTGCGTGACAACTGCAATATTTCGGTTCCCATTGATCACACGCTCAATTACAAGTATATAAGGGTTCATCTGACATCAACACTATCATGGGTAAAACACATTGAAACTATTCGTTCTGAAGCATCCCGCACATTAAGCTACTTACGACGTAACTTGCGATCTGCATCTCCGGACATTAAGAAACTCGCATATCTGACATACGTGCGCCCAAAACTCGAGTATGCGTCATCTATCTGCCATGCTTCACAAGGTTATCTCACTGATGATTTGGAAGCCGTTCAAAATAGCGCACCTTGTTTCATTGCGTCACAATATTCAAGGCACATCAGCGTAACCGCACTAGAACCAACGTTGTCACTCTCATCGCTCGCTTCGCTTCGCATAACCTCTCGTATCTGCCTCTTTCACACATTCTTTCACTTTAGCAGGTCCGGACACCCTCTCTTAAAACGCCCATTAAGAACGTCATCTCGTCTGTCCCTTACGCACCCTCTGATGACCATAAAATGCCGGACAATGGCGATGAGCAGCTCAATTTTTTCCCATTCCGTAACACTCTGGATTGCGCTGCCAGATAATAATGTTTCTTGCAGGGACCACTCAACATTTCACGAAAAATTATTTTTTTTCAAAATCCAAATGCGATGTCCTAACATGCCATTAACTCCTGCGTTTATAGTTATTTTACAGTACTACCAGAATTTATTTATCGCCTATCACATTTTTTCTTTATGTTTTGTTATGCGTGACATTTCCACTTGTGTTCTTTATTTTGCTTATTCATTGCAATCAGTGTGCACCCTCATTTTGTTACATTGCTTAGAAACTTAAAACCTGAATGTACGACCCCCCTTATGTAATGCCTTTGGGCCTTTAAGGTTGACTAAATGAAAAAAATGACATAAATGAAATAGAACCTAGACAGCTGATTCATAATGTCGCCTTTCGTCTTCTGCATCACGACACTCATGTGTACTCAAACTAATAAATAAAACAAATATACCCGCTTTTATTTCTCATCTTCGATGCCACCTAAAAAAGTTACTCTTGCTATGTCTTCAACACTGGGAGAGTAGCAGCTGAATATCGTCCTGGTATTTGCACTGCCTGGGTCGCTCTTGCCGACCAATACACTTCAATTCTCTTTATAGTTCTAAACACTTGCCCACATGATGTGATTCTTAGCACTGGCTTCTTGACCGCACACTCAGCCCTCTTCGATTGTTCAGCCGGCACTTTACGGCTGCTAAAGTCATCTTTGTGCTACTATGTCACTCCTGCAACACGCACACGGCTACGGTATATGGAGTGTGTATGATTACCGCCTGCGGCTATTACGTACGCCCTTATGTCACCGTTCTCACTAGTTCTTGGAGGTCAATATCTGGTAGCTCCCTATACGCCCCCCATTGATTGACCTGACTCTTTCCCACAACACCACACTTCCTCCTATTATAGTGGGAGTTGCCGACAAGAGGACGCTTCGCCACAATATCAAGCACTCTCCATCCACCCAGGTGGTTCCTCAAAACGTTGCCTTATAAAACTCTCCATTCCGAAGCAACGTGTAGTTTCTTCTTTTACCTCGGACACTAACACCTTTGCCGAACCTGTCGCAGCCGTATAAAACAGGGCAATAATGGACAAAATGATAAACAATGACATGTCGCCATCCCAAGTTAAAGCGCTCCATGGACTTCTATTTACTTACTTCGAGATTTTTATGTTGAATAACATACCCTCGACTGCAGAAGTGTCGTAGCCCACCGTACGGACAAAAGAGGAAACTCGGCTCCTTTCCGCGGCGCGATCGTGTTAATTCGGGGAGCGGCGGTGAACGTTGTCACAGCGCCACCTACAGAACCGCGGCCGAACTGCCGCGTCGGAGCAGCTGTCCCGAGGAGCGTGGATCCCGCTTTTGTCGTCTTTGTGCACATTTTAGCTCGCTGCTGAGTTTATCGGTGCATAGTTCAGATACGCTTGCTAAAGGAGACGGCAAAACGTTGCGACGTGTTTTCGCTAAGCTAGGCAGAGAACCAAGGGAAAGAGACCATAACGCGATGGTTTCACGAAGCTGTCCACAAGCGCTAAACGGGCTCGCTTTCACTCTTTCATCTTCGCATGCGAGGGTAGATACATTATTTGTAGGGGCATGGCGTACAGTATGCGCTAATAAAAAAAATGTTGTTGAGCCTTCCACATTTAAAAATGAAAAATTAAAAACCATAAAACACGAAACAAAATTTTCTCGTGTGTCTGTTATATTGCGAAGTTCATTTATGTTGAAATTTAGTGAGAACAATTCGTTCATGCCAAGCTATACAACCAAGCATGTAAAGTTTAGAACCACGCTTTTTCTCGCAATGTAGCTTCTCGGGAAGCTTGCAGGTTGGTAAAATGTTCTCCGAGTACTTCTGACTTGTGTCGAGTATCCTCTACTTTTGATAGTTCTGCGCAGCTTTTATCGGTAATTTGGGTGATATTCTGGTCAGATCTCGGTTTCATTTCTGTGCACGATTAAGTAAAACTTCCGTACAAAACAATGGCAGGTCCCCTTTACAGTAGGAATCGATCATATGCGAAACACGGAATATGAAAGTTGATATGTCACTTTAAAATCAGCGCAACGTTCCGGGGTGTACGTGAATTACGCCGTACATGACTTTCTTATCATGAATAATATTGTGACGGGGCGAGGTCTAGGCTTATAGGATAGCGTCCATTGAGAATAGGCAGCCGAACAAGATGTCTGAGTTGCCTCTCGTGCGACCGCCTAATTAACGCATCAGCGTCTTCTTCATCTTCGCAAAGTGCCACGCTTGTTCCTGTCGATGATGCACCGTAACAATATGTTTGGACGTGTCATTTACGTTCGTCGTCTATTCAAGTCACGGCGTACCGAATTTGCTATAAGTAGAGCTAGTGAAACGACTGTGAGCACGCTATGAGTGCAGCATGTAGTCATATTTTACATGACACGAATATCATGATTATCATCTTTGGGTGTCTCATTTACCTTCGTCGTCTATTCACGTCGCGTGATACCAAAGCTGGTATATGTAGAGCTAGTGGAACGGTGCGAGCGAACTATCAGCGTAGCATGTAGTCATGTTTTACTTTACCCGCATGTCATGATTATCATGTTTGGACATGTAATTCACCTTTGTCGTCCATTCACGTCACATAATACCAAAATTGGTATATGTGTAGCAAGCGGAACGGCCATGAGATCGCTATGAGCTTAGCATGTACTCATGCTTTGCATGACAGGCAAGTCATGGTTAGCACGTTCAGACGTGCCATGTACCTTCTTCATCTATTCACGTCATGTAATACTGAAGTTGGTAAATGTGGAGCTAGCGAAACGGCCACAAGCGCATTATTAGCATGGCATGTAGTCATGTTTTTATATGACACACATCTCATGATTATCACGTTTGCACCGCTCATATACCTTCATCATCCCTTCACGTCCCGTAATACCAAGTTTAATATATGTGAAGCTAGCGAAACAGGCGCGAGTGCACTGTGAGGGTGGCGTGTAGTCAGGTGTTACATGCAATGGACGTCACGATTTGCAGGTTGGGGTCTGTCACACATGTTCGCCATGCAGCCATGCCACACAGACCAGTTTTACCATATGTCATGTGGCCCTGCCGCGTTGGTCTAGTGGCTAAGGTACTGGGCTGTGGACCCGCAGATCGCGGGATCTGATCCTGGCTATGGCGGCTGCATTTTTGATGGAGGCGATAGTGATGTAGGCTCGTAGGCTGAGATTTGGAAGCAGGTTAAAGAACCCCGGGTGGTCGAAATTTCCCGAGCCCTTCCATACGCCGTCTCTCATAATCATATGGGAAATTTCAGACGTAAACCCCACTTATTATCAAAATGTCTTGTGAACTCAACCACCGTGAGAGCAACAAGACAATGAAATGTAGATCATTACATTCAAGACTTACGTGTCATGATATTCACTGACTAGTCATTTTTGCTGGCAATACACTCATGTTACGCCCTAGTAATTTTTGTATCAATACCATTATCGAAACAGCCAGGAGAGCTAAACGTCGAAGGTGGCTAGATAGATAGATACGCTAAAAATCGCCGAAGTTCGCTGAAAAATGCGTCGCATTTAAAACGTAAGGTGTCGCATCTGAGGGTCATAAGAACCTTGGCTGGTCATGGATGTCTGAAAATTTGAACATTGCCTATTTTCGCGCCTGCCGCTTGTTCCACCGTGAAAATAGTTTTGCTAGACTTAGTCGCTTCCTTCTGCTCTTTAATAGCCCTGGCCCTTTCTTGCTGCCGTTCTGGGTCAGGCTCAGTCTGACCCAGAACTTGGAAGCTTGAACTTTTTTTACGCAGTATTCATTCATAGCTCGAAGCGAGCGGCAGTCTCCGCACTTCTGCTGAATCAGCTTTGACCGTCTGCCCAAATGTGCTTCTGAAATGACTGTCTTTCTTTCCCGCGCAGTAGTTCTGTATGGCGCTGTAAGAACGAGCAAATTCTGCCTTCAAGCTACACAATGAGTGATTTTAGGCACGTGCCTAGCTTCGATTACAGATCGTTTGCTTTTTTTAATTCCACCATTTACTTCATTTCGTTGTCGGAGGAGCGTCTGATCCAATCTATTGTCATGAGGTCGTCACTTGGCCAAAAGACAAAGACGGGGTGTTCAGGTTGAACTCCTTATTAGGGCGAACTTATGGCCACAAGAAAAGAAAGTCCGATCACAGCAAGACACTGGCAACGATAGCGGCAAACAGGGCGTCAGCCATTGATCTACAGACAAGTGGCGAAGCACTTCAGTATTTATACATGTGCCACAGAATAATTCAGCCTTATTACTGGTCTTCGCGTAAGCTCTAGAATGGTATATAGCAATCGCGCCTTGCGCGTGATCTTAACAGAACAATCTACAGTAATCGTGAACCAATGACGCGCAGCTATTGCTGAGTATTCCGTACAGGCTTTGTAAGTGAAAACAGAATTAAACATGAGTGTAAATAAGAAACACGCGTAGCATTGCCCCCACATTTACCAACTCAGTATTACATGACGTGAATAGATGAAGAAGGTACATGGCACGTCTGAACGTGCTAACCATGACTTGCCTGTCATGCAAAGCATGAGTACATGCTAAGCTCATAGCGATCTCATGGCCGTTCCGCTTGCTACACATATACCAATTTTGGTATTATGTGACGTGAATGGACGACAAAGGTGAATTACATGTCCAAACATGATAATCATGACATGCGGGTAAAGTAAAACATGACTACATGCTACGCTGATAGTTCGCTCGCACCGTTCCACTAGCTCTACATATACCAGCTTTGGTATCACGCGACGTGAATAGACGACGAAGGTAAATGAGACACCCAAAGATGATAATCATGATATTCGTGTCATGTAAAATATGACTACATGCTGCACTCATAGCGTGCTCACAGTCGTTTCACTAGCTCTACTTATAGCAAATTCGGTACGCCGTGACTTGAATAGACGACGAACGTAAATGACACGTCCAAACATATTGTTACGGTGCATCATCGACAGGAACAAGCGTGGCACTTTGCGAAGATGAAGAAGACGCTGATGCGTTAATTAGGCGGTCGCACGAGAGGCAACTCAGACATCTTGTTCGGCTGCCTATTCTCAATGGACGCTATCCTATAAGCCTAGACCTCGCCCCGTCACAATATTATTCATGATAAGAAAGTCATGTACGGCGTAATTCACGTACACCCCGGAACGTTGCGCTGATTTTAAAGTGACATATCAACTTTCATATTCCGTGTTTCGCATATGATCGATTCCTACTGTAAAGGGGACCTGCCATTGTTTTGTACGGAAGTTTTACTTAATCGTGCACAGAAATGAAACCGAGATCTGACCAGAATATCACCCAAATTACCGATAAAAGCTGCGCAGAACTATCAAAAGTAGAGGATACTCGACACAAGTCAGAAGTACTCGGAGAACATTTTACCAACCTGCAAGCTTCCCGAGAAGCTACATTGCGAGAAAAAGCGTGGTTCTAAACTTTACATGCTTGGTTGTATAGCTTGGCATGAACGAATTGTTCTCACTAAATTTCAACATAAATGAACTTCGCAATATAACAGACACACGAGAAAATTTTGTTTCGTGTTTTATGGTTTTTAATTTTTCATTTTTAAATGTGGAAGGCTCAACAACATTTTTTTTATTAGCGCATACTGTACGCCATGCCCCTACAAATAATGTATCTACCCTCGCATGCGAAGATGAAAGAGTGAAAGCGAGCCCGTTTAGCGCTTGTGGACAGCTTCGTGAAACCATCGCGTTATGGTCTCTTTCCCTTGGTTCTCTGCCTAGCTTAGCGAAAACACGTCGCAACGTTTTGCCGTCTCCTTTAGCAAGCGTATCTGAACTATGCACCGATAAACTCAGCAGCGAGCTAAAATGTGCACAAAGACGACAAAAGCGGGATCCACGCTCCTCGGGACAGCTGCTCCGACGCGGCAGTTCGGCCGCGGTTCTGTAGGTGGCGCTGTGACAACGTTCACCGCCGCTCCCCGAATTAACACGATCGCGCCGCGGAAAGGAGCCGAGTTTCCTCTTTTGTCCGTACGGTGGGCTACGACACTTCTGCAGTCGAGGGTATGTTATTCAACATAAAAATCTCGAAGTAAGTAAATAGAAGTCCATGGAGCGCTTTAACTTGGGATGGCGACATGTCATTGTTTATCATTTTGTCCATTATTGCCCTGTTTTATACGGCTGCGACAGGTTCGGCAAAGGTGTTAGTGTCCGAGGTAAAAGAAGAAACTACACGTTGCTTCGGAATGGAGAGTTTTATAAGGCAACGTTTTGAGGAACCACCTGGGTGGATGGAGAGTGCTTGATATTGTGGCGAAGCGTCCTCTTGTCGGCAACTCTCACTATAATAGGAGGAAGTGTGGTGTTGTGGGAAAGAGTCAGGTCAATCAATGGGGGGCGTATAGGGAGCTACCAGATATTGACCTCCAAGAACTAGTGAGAACGGTGACATAAGGGCGTACGTAATAGCCGCAGGCGGTAATCATACACACTCCATATACCGTAGCCGTGTGCGTGTTGCAGGAGTGACATAGTAGCACAAAGATGACTTTAGCAGCCGTAAAGTGCCGGCTGAACAATCGAAGAGGGCTGAGTGTGCGGTCAAGAAGCCAGTGCTAAGAATCACATCATGTGGGCAAGTGTTTAGAACTATAAAGAGAATTGAAGTGTATTGGTCGGCAAGAGCGACCCAGGCAGTGCAAATACCAGGACGATATTCAGCTGCTACTCTCCCAGTGTTGAAGACATAGCAAGAGTAACTTTTTTAGGTGGCATCGAAGATGAGAAATAAAAGCGGGTATATTTGTTTTATTTATTAGTTTGAGTACACATGAGTGTCGTGATGCAGAAGACGAAAGGCGACATTATGAATCAGCTGTCTAGGTTCTATTTCATTTATGTCATTTTTTTCATTTAGTCAACCTTAAAGGCCCAAAGGCATTACATAAGGGGGGTCGTACATTCAGGTTTTAAGTTTCTAAGCAATGTAACAAAATGAGGGTGCACACTGATTGCAATGAATAAGCAAAATAAAGAACACAAGTGGAAATGTCACGCATAACAAAACATAAAGAAAAAATGTGATAGGCGATAAATAAATTCTGGTAGTACTGTAAAATAACTATAAACGCAGGAGTTAATGGCATGTTAGGACATCGCATTTGGATTTTGAAAAAAAATAATTTTTCGTGAAATGTTGAGTGGTCCCTGCAAGAAACATTATTATCTGGCAGCGCAATCCAGAGTGTTACGGAATGGGAAAAAATTGAGCTGCTCATCGCCATTGTCCGGCATTTTATGGTCATCAGAGGGTGCGTAAGGGACAGACGAGATGACGTTCTTAATGGGCGTTTTAAGAGAGGGTGTCCGGACCTGCTAAAGTGAAAGAATGTGTGAAAGAGGCAGATACGAGAGGTTATGCGAAGCGAAGCGAGCGATGAGAGTGACAACGTTGGTTCTAGTGCGGTTACGCTGATGTGCCTTGAATATTGTGACGCAATGAAACAAGGTGCGCTATTTTGAACGGCTTCCAAATCATCAGTGAGATAACCTTGTGAAGCATGGCAGATAGATGACGCATACTCGAGTTTTGGTCGCACGTATGTCAGATATGCGAGTTTCTTAATGTCCGGAGATGCAGATCGCAAGTTACGTCGTAAGTAGCTTAATGTGCGGGATGCTTCAGAACGAATAGTTTCAATGTGTTTTACCCATGATAGTGTTGATGTCAGATGAACCCTTATATACTTGTAATTGAGCGTGTGATCAATGGGAACCGAAATATTGCAGTTGTCACGCAGTTTATTTACGTACAGACCTACTGGAAAGCCGAGGAATGCCAGAAGAGCGAGGAACGCCAAGAGGCCGAAAATACAAAACAAACGCAAGCTCGGGTCGCGCGCGTGCACCAACGCTGTGGCTTGCCGTTTCATGCTGCTTCGTCGTCGTTCGCATAGCTCCCTACATTGGCCCCCGGTGAATAGCGTAGCCAACCTGGCGACTTAAGGCGTAGTCACTATAGCGGGGTCGTAATACGGCTTCAGGCGACTCACATGCACAATTTCTCAGCCACGACGGCGTAAGTTATGAGACTGTGTCAAAGGCTCAATCTCATAATTGACTGGTGACGTACGGGTGAGAATGCGGTAGGGCCCGTAGTATCGTGCCAGTAATTTCGACGAAAGGCCAGGAGTGCTCGGTGGAATCCAGAGCCAAACGAAAGCACCAGTCGTGAAAGTAGAGAGATGTCGGTCGGTGTCATGCCGTAGCTTCTGGTGGCCTTGGTCCTCGGTTGTCAGTGAACGGGCCAATCGTCTGCAATCTTCTATGTACCTGGCAACATCAGAAACTGCAGTTTACTCAGAGGAGTCGGGCGTGTATGGGAGGATAGTGTCCAGCGTGCACGATGGTTCGCGTCCGTACAACAGAAAGAAAGGGGAGAACCCTGTTGTCGCGTGCGTAGCGGTGTTATACGCATACGTGAAGAATGGAAGGACAGTGTCCCAATTGGTCTGGTCTGAAGCTGTGTACATCGTCAACATATCACCGAGAGTGCGATTAAATCGTTCTGTGAGGCCATTCGTCTGCGGGTGATATGATGTCGTCATGCGATGAACCATGTTGCACTGAGCGAGCAACGCTTGAATGGCGTCAGACAAGAAAACACGCCCCCGGTCGCTCAAAAGTTCGCGCGGAGCACCATGGCGAAGAACAAAGTTGCGCAGGATGAAAAACGCAACTTCCCTCGCGGTTGCTGCGAGTAGTGCTGCCATCTCCGCGTAACGCGTGAGGTGGTCCACGCCGACAATTATCCAGCTATTTCCAGAAGACGACGTGGGAAGTGGTCCGTATAAGTCGATACCGACGCGGTCAAACGGACGCGCTGGACAAGGCAGAGGCTGAAGTGTACCGGCAGGGCGTTGAGGTGGGACTTTACGTCGCTGGCATGCAGTACAAGCACGTACGTACTTGCGGACAAATGTGTACATGCCGCGCCAGTAGTACCGCTGACGTAGATGGTTGTACGTTTTGAGAGCGCCAGCGTGAGCGCTTTGCGGGTCGTTGTGGAAAGCAGCACAGATTTCCGAGCGCATGTGGTTGGGTATCACTAACAGCCACCTCCGACCTTCAGACGTGTAATTCCGCCGATAGAGTAGGTCATCTCGAATAGCGAAATGTGTGGCTTGACGGCGGATAGTTCTTGAGACCAAATTAGATAACGGATCAGTCAGAAAGGCGAGGAGTTGGGAAATCCACACATCTTTGCGTTGTTCCGATGCCATGTCTGTGAAGTCGATTGGTGTTATGACAGCTGAAGAAGGCGACGAGGAGGTTGGGTCAGCCGGTAGCGGCGAGCGGGATAGCGCATCAGCGTCGGAGTGCTTGCGGCCGGATCGGTATACAACTCGAATGACGTATTCCTATAGGCGAAGCGCCAAACGACCAAGGCGCGCCGACGGGTCTTTGAGCGATGATAGCCGGCATAGAGCGTGGTGGTCCGTGATGACTTCGAAAGGACGGCCATAAAGGTATAGGCGGAACTTCGTCAAAGCCCAGACAATTGCGAGGAACTCTTTCTCCGTGACGGAATAATTACACTCAGCTTTCTTGAGGGTTCGACTCGCGTAAGCGACCACGTATTCTTGGTACCCTGGTTTTCGTTGAGCCAATACAGCACCAAGACTGACAAGTGTGCACCTCCGTAGGCGCATCAGGGTCAAAATGACGTAGTGTTGGAGGTGATAGTAATAACCGCCGAAGCGCGGTGAAAGATTCGTCGCACTATTTTGACCAAGCAGAAATGCCTTTGGAAGTTGTCAACAGGTTGATAAGAGGCGCGATGATGGAAGAGAAGTTGCTTGAAGAGAAGAATGGCTTCCGACAATACCGGCGATTGGAGGACAACCTTTTCGTGCTCACCCAGACCACCGAGGTATCACGGAGAGAAACGAAATGCCTGCTCGGAAACTTTTTCGATGTATCCAAAGTTTCCGATAGTGTGCCAAATGCCGAGTTGTTCTGCCAGTTAGAAAAACGACAAATTTTGAGTGTCTGGGCAGGCTTCCTCCGGCGGCTTCATGTGGTTAGCTCAGTAGTGGCATGTTTCAGAAACATCAGAGCACAGCCTGTGCAGGTGACAAGTGGACTCAGGCAGGGCTGCCCTTTGTCTCTGCTGCTGTACATGCTGTATGTGGTGGGGCTCGAGGAGGGACTCGTGGACTTAAGAGTTGGCTTCGCGTACCCACTCATGTTTGATGCGGTGTCGGAGACATAGACGCTGCCCGGCTTGGTGTTTACAAATAATCTTGTATTGCTGGCATAGTGCAGCAGCGATCTCCAAAGTCTGGTGAGTCTGGCGGCCAAACACTTGAAGCGGTCGGGCCTGCGCTTCAACGCTAAAAAATCGGCCATACTGCAGTTTTCGGACGTGCAGCAATCAACGAGGTGCAGCTTCTCAACAGTGGAAGCATTCCGGTATTAGATGAATACCAGCACCTTAGTGTAAACGTTTTCACCTCTGCAGATCTCTTTGAGAAACAGGAGGAGGATGTTTGTCAATCGTCTGTGAGAGCTACCAACGTATTCACAGTGGAAGCTGTGGTAGTGTAACATATTTGTTCTGATGCACAAACTGTCTAAAGTAGTACATGTGACAGCGTTGACATTCGCCAACGCCATCATCTGCCTGTCCGCCGCAAAACGCCCGTGCTTGGAGAGAGGTCAGCGTGAAGTTGCGCGACTGGCGCTGGCGTGTCACGAATGCGTAGCTGTTGAGGCTGTCCAAGGTGACCTCGGATGGTCAGGTATGGGGCACGGGAGGCCAGGAGCAAGGCCACCGACGAAGGCCTTTTTCGCCTCTTGAAGAATCAACGATGGGCCCGGCGTGTATTTAGCTATACTACCATTAATTGCATCAGTACACAATGGAACAGGCGTCTTTACAACCTGTGTAGAAAGTTCTCCCTTTTTACTGACCCCCTCCAAGGGGACAGTGAGAATAAATGGTCAGTGGGGGTAGAAACCCGAGTACAGGAAGCGGAGACGTCGATGTGGCAGGTGGCTATGAATAAAAAAACAAGCCTGGCCTCTACAGAGCACACGAGATTAACATCTCAGCCAAGCGTGCACATGACAACACTGTTGGCAGCGCCCTGCTGTTTGAGGCGCGTGCTGGAGCACTCCGAACTAAAGTGTATCGACGTCACTTTGACCCGTCATATGCAGATAGTACTTGCAGTGCAGGGCATGCGGGGAAAACGATGAAAACATTGACCATAATATGCTCCAGTGCAAACGTCTGTCACCTTATCAACCAGATTCCGCCACACTACCTGAGGCGCTTGGCTTTGTGGATGGCTGCGACGCAGCGTATGGAAGCGGCAGCCGAGACGCTAATGTGCACTCCTTGACAGCAACATCAATAACAAAAGCAATGCTTTTTTGTGGTGTTCACGGGGACTGTAAACAGTGCTAATGTTCATAGACCAATTTTGACTTTGTGATGTGAAATTTTTGTTACAATTCATTTATTTTATCGTTCCGGTCAGGACACCAAAGGTGACCACCCAATACAAAGGGGACGACCACAAACATCATCATCATAATCACAGGTGTTTCTCCCAAGGTTCCCTTCAGCTGTAGTGAGCTCTTTGAACCAGTAGCTTTACGTGTTTTTTATCAGTGCTTTGTCATTGTCATTCAAACAGGTCGCGTTACTTTTGCTGGTATAGTGGTTTGTTAATGAATGACACATATTATCGCAAGCAATGCGATGAACATAGGAATCAAGACTATATCCCTACTGGTCAGCTAAATCTCGTGTGCTCTTCGATGTGACTGCATGTTAAAAAACTCCAGATGATTGAAAATATCCTATACATGCATCCACTTCAGCGTGACTCATATTTGTATTGTGGTTTTGACACGTAAAACCCCAGATGATATTATTTTGGGCTTAGCTGCTCGGCTGCTGACCCTCGCGGGTTCGATTCCACACGCGGCGGGTGCAATTCGATGCTGGCGAAAATGCTTGAGGACCGCGTGCTGTGCGAATTCAGTGCTGTTCTAAGACCAGACGGTCTGAATTTCCGGAATCATACCACAATTTTGGGACGTAAGAGCACACATATGATTAGGAACAGAGAGTTTTCTTCTATCTATACTGTTTGTTTGCTGGGATTTACTTTTTTACTGGCTAACTCAAGCCCAGTGAAATCCAAATTGACTCCCGAATACGGACAATAGCGCGCTGTATATGTATGTGACGCTATGAAGAATGGGAGACGTGGCCTGGCTCATACGCCATGTTTATTCTACTGTCTCTCTTCTTCCTTCTCTACTTCTACTACAAGTCGCTGCCTTCCTATGTCACAGGATTCCCCCTCCCCCCGAAAGAATGCGCAAGTTACAATCAACAAAACAACAAAAAGCATAAAGTGAAGAATGTCAAAATGCGCGGTAGTTCGATTTCAGGAGGGAGTTTCTTAAGTCGCACAAAAGCTTCACAGTATAGGGCAGCAGTCCGGTTAACGCAGGAGTTCTGATGGGCGAGGCTGATGGTTACGTCCTGGATAACACAAGAATGCTTTGGACGTGGAGACAGCGGAAATCGCAGCCGGCCTTCTTGTGAAGAACAAACGAGGTTCGAACACCTTGCAGAATGGACAGTTCAGATATCGTAGGCATCAAATTCTTCGTCGTGGCACAGGTCGTGTAGGCAGCTTGCGTGCGCGTTGACCGAGGTTGATTGGGCGCTGCCTGTGTTTCTGCCGAGTACAAGGGGTGCTTTTGTGGTTTTTGGAAATTTTTCTATGGCGATGTCGCAGATGGTTTGTGGAAGGCACATTCTTGATCTTTGGTGGAGAATGTATCCACCAAGATGGGCCTTTTTGCAATGTTCTTCAAGGCTTAAGAGTGCACTAGATGAAGTTTTGTTTCGTTGTTGAAAATGTTGAAGTATGCGTTGACGTTGTAATTTCTTCGTTTCGTCAACTTGCTTGTGGTGTGACATTGATCGTGTTGCGCCAGGATTCTTAGCGAGTCCTCCGCAGGCTTCTACGACGCCAACCAATGCAACTGTTTCCGGCGCAAGATAATGTGGTGGGTTTGATGCACTTGAATGTTCTGTATTTAAAAACCGTTCATTGTTGGTCGTTGCCTGAAGCGTACTTATGTCACCAGAAGTCGCACCTGCGGTTTTGTTTTCATTATATGCAGTGAGGTTGTATACTGGATTCACGTCGCTTCGATCTTGCGATTGATGAACACTCGACGCTTCTGCAGAACACTTTTCTTCACAAGATGCTGATTGTGAATGCTTCTGTCTCTGTGGAACTGCTGAACTGAATACTTTGAACAAATGAGATTCCTGTGAACATTCGTTGTCTGGGTTGGTTTCGTGCGGATTTACTAACTCGTCATGCGTAAATGCTACGATCTTGTGAGGTGCTTCATCAGGTTTATCAGTAAAGTTGATGACAGGAGATGGAACTGCTGAGCTGAATACTTTGAACGAATGATGTTTCTGTGAACATTCGTTGTCTGGTTTGGTTTCATGTGGATTTACTAACTCGTCGTGCGTAAATGCCGTCACGCGTCCGAAGCCGTGTTGGCCATGTGTGCGACACGAAGCATCAAGTGATTCGGTTTGTTCAGTAATACCTGAAGTAATAGGGTGCCGTAAATACATTGGAAATGCCGATTTATTTGCCCGTAAAAAATCCAACCGTAAGTCCGGTCTTTTGGAAAAATGGTCTACATTCCTATCGGCATACGGTGGCATTACCTTCTCTGCTGCGACGTGCAAGTCCCTAGTTGGTGTTGTAATGCGTGAAGTGCATTTGGACGAGTCATACGATGGTACAATGGTGGAATATTTTCTCTGAGGTCTCGTCTGGGAAATAGGCTTACTGCGGGAAGACTTCGCGTAACTCTGATGGGCGAGTTGAAAAGCTTTCCGCTGATGGAGTATGGACAGGTCTACATCGTATTCCTTGAAACGGCTGATCATTTCTTTTTTGATCTTTTTCCAAGACTCATCGTTCTCGAAGATGTGGGTGTGGTAAAACTTGAATGCCTCACCTGAGATGTAGTCGGTGAAGTTTATGATCATCTCCCGTTCCGACCACGATGCAGCGGCGGCATGGAGCTCGAACAGGTTGAACCAGTCCTGTACGGGTCCGTCGTCCGCTGATCCGGTGTACTTAGGGATGTCAAGGTCGTCTGATGCTGCTGTCATGATGCTTGGTGGTCTTGGTGGTCCGCGTTCGGTCACTACGTCTCGCTGAGGTCTTCGATGATGATGGCCGGGCGATGAAGTGGTTGCGAGGTCTTCATCCCGCCGACTCGTGTGACGCTATGCTGAATGGGTGACGTGGCCTGGCTCATACCCCGTGTTTTTTCTACTGTCTCTCTTCTTCCTTCTCTACTTCTACTACAAGCCCCTGCCTTCCTAATCCATTGGGGTTTCCCCGCACAGGTTCGAATCCTGTCGACTCGTGTGACGCTATGATGAATGGGAGACGTGGCCTGGCTCATACGCCATGTTTATTCTATTGTCTCTCTTCTTCCTTCTCTACTTCTACTACAAGTCGCTGCCTTCCTACGTCACATGTATATTTTGAGATATTTTGAAAACAAGGGCAGCCACGCCGCGGTGGTCTAGTCGCTAGGTGCTCGGCTGCTGATCCGCAGGTCGTGGGTTAGAATCCCTGCTGTGGTGGCTGCATTTCCGATGGAGGTGGAAATGTTGTAGGCCCGTGTGCTCAGATTTGGGTGCACTGTAAAGAACCCCAGGTGGTCCAAATTTCCGGAGCCCTCCACTACAGCGTCTCTCATATTCATAAGGTGGTTTTGGGACGTCAAACCCCACATATCGATCGATCGATCAATCGATCGATAGGAAACAAGGGCACGCTTGCAAAATAAACCATTGCAGCATATTTAACGATATTGACAGATGAAAAAAACCAGTTTCTCTGTAAAAGAAAAAAACTCAGCATGTGTACACGTGCACCGTTAGACCGATGTTGTGCACAAAGTGAAGCAATATTTGATGCGCTTTAGGCACACGCATAGCCGTAAAAGTGTTGGGAGAGGGTGGGGAGGGCTTCCTTTCAGGGATTGAATATTATCTGTTGTTTAACGTCCTAAAAACACCATAAAATTATGAGAGACGCCGTGGTGGAGGGCTCCGAAAGTTTCGACTACCTGGGGTTCCTTAACGTGCACCCAAATCTGAGCACACGGGCCTACAACATTTCCGCCTCCTTCGGAAATGCAACCGCTGCAGCCGGGATTCAAACCCACGGCCTGCGGGTCAGCAGCCGAGTACCTTAGCCACTAGACCACCACGGCTGGGCTTCATTCAAGGGAGGGCACCCGCTTGACATAGTAATTTCTCACTCGGTATGCCATGGCAAAAAGAATGTCGGTGAAGGGGGGAGAGCAAAGGCCTGGTGTGAGCCCCCCTAGCTTGCAGTATTATGTCAAAGGCAATCATGCACAACTAATTGACCCAACAGTTAATTATTTAGCGTTACATGGTTCTCTATACATGCGCACCATTAGATGCACGCGGCGAGTTTGGCTGTTCAAATGAAGCAATTAAGGAAGCCCAAGATTCAAGTCCTTATCTCGCTCGTACGACAACGAGACATTGCATTATTATTGGTATAGGAAGTATTTAAAATGTAGTGGCTCTATGTTCAGTGCCAACTTAACAGCTGAAGTTAGTGTGTACTTTATTTATAAAGGTATACTGTGCGTATTGATTTGTGCATCGGGAACGCGTATATTTCCGCGACGGGTATCTGGGTAATATGAATCGGACAATAATCAGTAAGAATTCTTTGTATAAAGGTATACTGAGCATTTTTATTTGCATACAAACACGTACGTATATATTCAAACTACCCATATAAATCGGTATATTTTGAATGAGGGAGTTATAAGTCATCATTATTCATCATTTATTAGAGGCAATTTATCACTCAAATGTTGCAAGATATGAGAAATTGAGGGCTTTGCGGAAAAGTGGTCTCCAAAAAAGTCTGAGTATGTTTTCTGCCCCACTGCTAAGGTAAACAGCCAGTTTGTCAGGAATATACTCAGTAGCTTCTTCAAAACAGCAGTGTGGGAGAAGGATGGCATCGTAGACTTACCGAATGACGGCAGGATACGACTGTTACAAAATGGGGAGAATGAGCGAGATTATTTCTTCACGAGACGCAGTGCAAGAAGGTGCAAGGGCGATTACTTCGCCGATTGACAGCGCCCTCACAAGGTGGCGCTAAGAGATAAGGTGGCGCTAGGTTCTTACAGTATGATGCATAATCAGTTGCTAAAAACAATTTAGTTCTACAATCCTTATAGTTCAATCGACCGAAAGCTTGTGTCTCACTATTACGGAAGATAAAACATGCCTGAGAGATGTCAGGGTGTTAGTAACAACTTAGTCGGTGTCCATGAAGTGATTGTCTAGGAGAACTAAAAAAACACATCTATGAATCTGAAACCCCGTTAGCACAGCTATCTTTGAGAAGGCTAGGTATGGTGCTGCCAGCAGTAGCTATAAACAGGTAACCTAAAATGGCGCTAAACAAGAACCTATACAAATGCCGCTCTTTTGCAGGTATAGGCTACCATTCCACTCTACATTCGTCGAACGCAAGTACAGTTCTAGCAGTGCCTTGAGTTTTTCTTCTGGTATACCTCCATCCTTTGGAAATGACAGGGGGTCGTTTCGGTTTATGCTGTCCCGCACGCACTGAAGCCACAAATGTTCAGCATAGAAGAATACAGGTCTTTCAACTCAATGAAAATGGCGTCCAGGGCTGCCCCTGTTCACCCTGAAAGTTTACTACTTCGCTGGAATCTTTCACCTGATAGGTATCGTCAACCGTAAAAAAATCAGAGCATACCCACGTAGTGAACGACAATGAGTAGGGTGGAGCGAGTAGATGAGAGTAGTGGAGCGAGCAGAGCAGCTGTTCTGGCATTTTAGTCATCTGGCCATTCGGACAACCGTGTACCTCTGGCAGTATACATTGTCACATATGCACGCACACCATCGTCCAAAAGTGAAAACAGTACAAAGAAACAGGATCTACACTGAGGACAACGTCATGTTACCAGAGGATGTCTGCAAGGGTCTCACCTTAGGACCAAAAACCACCGTGCAGCCACGGAACATCGGTCCGGAGCTGCTATCCTCAGTGCACAAACTGTCTAGCCTGGCTCGCACAAGTGAAATATATAGGTGCACTTCCAGCGGTGTAGATAAACGTTTTCGTGACCAACGGGAAATAGGGCGTCCTAGTGTTCATTCATTGGCGTCCTACCTGACAACAAACTTATTGCCACGTACCTTTCTTGAGGTTTCGTTATCGCCATGTTCAGCGCAAACTGCACCTACGTTGTTAGAGAAGCTTCGAGGCTGATCGTTTTGTTAAGATTACGCCCACTTCGTGAATCTTTCAGATTACTCAGGAAACAACGTCAACGCTAGCGATAACACTAGAATGTCCGATTGCAAGTGTGTAAATGCTGACGCGCTTCACCGCTTGTCCATTGTTGATGGACAGCCAATGCTCCAATCTCCGCGATCAGTTCAAGACTACTACTGTAGTCCGACTTTCCGTTTACTGGACACAGGTTCGCCCAAATAAACAATTCATTATTCGTCTCGCAGTGTGCTCCATTCGTCCACGTCACGACCCCGTGACATCTGTTGGAGGTGCTATTTCTTCCATGTACCGGACGGCCCCGTCAAAGCGTGAACACAGCCCACGCCGCGAAGACACCAACGCCAGCAAAGAGCAGTGAGTTAGCCGCAGGCAACAAGGTCTGCCACCGGAATACGGGCTTGCACCGAACAAGGCACAGAAATTTAAGACGTTCACGTCGACCACGGCGACCATGTGAGCACCTGTTCCCCTGCACCACTCCTCCTCCGACAACCCAAAGAGCCGCCAACTTTCAGCGGTTCGCCACTGGAAGACCCGGAAAGCCGGATCGAAAGGTTCAACCACGTCACTGCCTTCAGTGACTGAACAAACGATGACAAGCTCCGGCATGTGTATTTCGCCTTAGAAGGCGTTGCTTGGACTAGGTTTGAGAATCAAGAGTGAAGCCTTATAACGTGGGACATCTACCGCGCCAGGTTCCTTACCACTTTCGCAAGTATGGTGCGCAAGGAGAAGGCCGCAGCTCCCTTGAAAACCGCATACAGATGCTAAATGAAAACGTGGCGCCATTAACGGAAGATATGGCTAAACTCTTCCGCCGTGCTGACTCCGACATGTCCGAGGAGAAGAAGGTCCGTCTGCTTATGTGAGGAGTAAATCAATAATTCTTCGCCGGGCTGATCAGAAACCCGCCAAAGATGGTCGTCAAATACATTTCAGAAGCATCTACGATAGAGAAGACGCTCGAGATGCGCACGTGGCAACACAACCGTAGCTTCTTGTCTACAAGCTACGCTGGTATTCAAGCGCTTGGAACCACTGATTTGCGTGAGACGATCCGAGTGATCGTGCAAGAAGAGCAGCAAAAATTACTTCCTTCAGCGAAGGAGTTCACGTAAGAACTCCTTCGCAGACTTCCTACGGTAGGAGATCCAGCAATCACTGGGCGTTGCAAAAGGCTGGTGTAACACCTCATCTTACGGTTAGCCCTATTGCAACTGTGATCAAGGATGAGCTGCACCAGGCCCTACGGGACACCTTGCCTCCTGATAAAGCTACACCAGCTCCTGCTGAATACCGCCGTGAGACAACCTACGCGTAAGCCTTGAAACGCCCTGCTGCATCACCGCCATTATTCGTTCATCCTGCTTCTGCTCTTTCACTCCAGTCAGCGCAGCACATACCATAATACGAAGGCACGTACACGCCACCGCCCTTGCCCATTCTCTCTGGTGCTTCTGTCGCCCATCGTTCGGTGCAACTAGTTCAATAAATCGACGATCGGCACACGTCTCCTCGGAAGTCAGATGTTTGGCGCACACCTGATTGCCAGCCTCTGTGCTTTCACTGCGGAGAAGCTGATCACTTGTACCTCCAGTGCCCATATCGCCGTCTTGGGCTTCTCGGCTTCTCTGCGTACTGCCCGACACACCGTTACCGCTAGAGACCACGCGAACTCGAAAACTACCTTTCCCAGCAGCATGCACCACCGTTGTCCGGGCGCCAGTCACGGTCGCCATCACCGAGGCTATTTTTATCAACGCCCCAGCGGTATTCTACCACACGATCTCCCAGCCCCCGCCGGGAAAACTAGCGGAAACGACCTTTGGGGGCGGGGTCACTGAACGTCGAAGCGCTGAAGACCTCCTATTGAAGCAGAACCGTACATCATCTACTGCTGCAAAAGATAGCCGACTTTCACTCGACGTAGCAGTGACAATTAATGGTTGTGCATTTAATGTGTTAGTGGACACCGACGCAGACTATTCGATACTGAGCGGGAAACTGATGACGCAACTGAAGAAAGTCATCACACCGTGGCACAACTCGCAGATTCGGAGAGCTGGTGGCCACGTCGTTACTCCATTGGTCGCCTGCACAACTAGAGTACACATTCAAGGGTATACATTCGTAGCAAGCTGCCTTCACGCGAATGCTCCCATGACGTCATTCTGGGAGTTGATTTTCTACAGGAAAATGGAGCTATCATTGATCTGCAAGAGCACCGCGTCACGTTCTCAGCCCAGCGAGCAATCAACGTGCAGGATGACGAAAGGCGTGTCGACGTACTCCGTATTTCTGAACAGAGCGTGGCGCTTCCTCCACAAGCAAGTGTTCTAGTCGACGTAACATGCTGTGGTTTGGGTGATGGTGATGTCGTGGCCGAGACAAATTTAGAACACCTCCTACAGCAAGGCATTTGTGTAGCTATAAGTGTAATACACCTTCGTAATGGCCGATCTGAATTGCTCGTAACCAAATTTAGCAACGAGCATCTACATTTTTTCCGTGGCACTTCGATAGCGTTTGCCCACGAAGTAGCAAACGTCACCAACTGTCTCACGTCAAAACTAGTGGATACCGCAGACACGTCAATGAGTAATTTTGACATCAATCCTGTTCTGTCCACTGATAACCAGACTGCGCTACGAGTGCTCTTGTTAGAGTTCAGGTCTTGCTTCACAAGTTGCTCAAAGATCCGCCAGACGTCAATCACTCAACACAGGATCATCACGTACGTGGACGCACGCCCGATACACCAGAACCCCTACCGCGTGCCGGCTAAAGAACGTGAAGCGATACGTACGCAAGTCAGCGAGATGCTTGATGATGGCGTTATTGAACCATCTAGCAGCCCGTGGTCATCTCCAGTCGTACTTGTCAAAAATAAGGACGCCTCGCTACGCTTCTGCGTCGACTACCAAAAGCTTGACAACGTGACCAAAAAGGATGTGTATCCGCTGCCGTGTACCGACGATTCGCTGGATAGACTTCGTCGTGCCCATCATTTCACTTCTCTCGATCTCAAAAACGGGTATTGGCAAATCGAGGTAGATCAGCGAGCCCATCAGAATACAGCCTTCGTGACTCCAGACGGCCAATACCAATTTCGACTACTCCCTTTTGGCTTGTGCTCAGTGCCGGCAACTTTCCAGCGAATGATGGACACTATCCTCACAGGGCTCAAGTGGCAGACTTGTCTTGTTGATGATGTGGTGGTCTTCTCTACCTCGTTCGAGCAGAACTTTCACTGCCTTCACAGCGTGATGGAGGCTATCCGATCAGCGGACCTCACGCTAAATCCACAGAAGTGTCACTTCGGCTATAAAGAACCAAAATTTCTTGGACATGTAGTTAGCGCCGAAGGAGTGTGGTCCGATCTGGACAAGCTTGCCGCTATTGCCGAATTACCAGCTCCTGTCGATAAGAAAACCATCTGGCGCTTCCTTGATTTGTGCGCCTACTATCGCCGATTCATTCATAGCTTTCCACAGATATGAGAACGTCTGACTCGTCTCACAAGGGACGACACACCGTTTGCCTGGGAAAACGAGCAACAAGCAGCTTTAATGAGCTGCGACAGCGCGTGCAATTGGCACCCGTTCTCGCTCATTTCGACGATGATGCTGACACGTAGGTCAATACCAACGCTAGTAACATTGGGTTCGGTGCAGAGCTCGTTCAGCGTCAAGAAGACATCGAAAGAGTGATAGCCTACGGCAGCCGCTCTCTATCCTGTGCCGAGGCGATTTATTCCACTACGGAGAAAGAGTCCCTCACAGTCGTGTGGGCAATCACCAAGTTTCGTCCGTACCTTTATGGTCGTTCCTTCAAGATAGTGACAGACCACCACGCCCTCTGTTGGTTGGCAAGCCTGTGCGACCCTTCAGGACGGCTAGCACGTTGGAGCTTGCGGCTGCAGCAATTTGACGTCACCATTGTCCATAAGTCCGGCCGTAAGCATAAAGACGCTGACACATTGTCACGCGTGACCCTTCATGTCGTCAGTCAGAAAGCAGAGAAGACGACGGCTTCCTGTGCGCCGTTAGTGCATCAGACTTGAGCAAACGGCAGCGAGATGACGCAGAGATTCATCCAATCGTTGATCATTTAGAGGGCCAAGGCACAATCATACCACGTCATTTATCCCACTAGTTGACGTCGATCTGCCTGCGAGATGGTGTGTTGTACAAGAAGAACACTCGTTCGAACAACCGTGCTTACCCCCTAGTGGTTTCTCGAGACATGCGAGACGACGTCCTCTTTGCTTGCCATGACGAACCCACATCCGGTCATCTGGGCTACTCAAGGACACTTGCCAGAGTGAGCGAGAGGTACTATTGGCTAGAACTTTCGAAAAGCGTCAAGAAGAACGTCAAGAGATGTCGGGAATGTCAGCTCCGAAAGCAATCATCTGTTAAGCCAGCTGGTTTGCTTAAGTCTATCGATGCACCCTGCACGCCGTTCGACCAAGTCGGCATGGACGTTCTCGGGCAATTTCCCCCGTATGCGGGCAGCAACAAATGGGTGACCATCACGACTAACTATTTGACACGCTATGCTGAGACGCAGGTGCTCCCACGAGCCACGGCTTTTAAAGTAGAACAATTTTATATGCGCCACATCGTGTTAAGATACGGTGCTCCTTCCAGTATAATAACGGACAGAGGGACGGCATTCACGGTGCAGCTTACGGACAAAGTTTTCAAACTGAGCATCACCAGACACCTAAAGACAACTGCGTACCTCCCGCAAACCAACGGACTTACCGAGCGACTGAGTAAGACCCTCGCAGACATGATCTCAATGTACATCGACGTACAGCACAAAACATGGGACCGGAACTTACCTTACGTGACCTTCGCGTATAATACCGCCATGCAAGAGACCACGCGATTCACGCCATTTCGGCTTCTCTACGGCCGCGAAAGTGCAGACCATGCTAGGCTCTATGCTACCGTGTCAAGACGAAGACGAGTTGGCAACTGACGCTGAAGAATTCGCAGAGCGTGCTGAGGAATTCCGGCAGCTCGCGCGACTGCACGTCGGCCAGCAACAGCAGGCAGACGCAGGACGCAATAACACCCGCCACGGAGAACTGTTTTACAACCCCGGAGACCGAGTTTGGGTGTGGACGCCGTCCGCCGCCATGGCCTTAGTGAAACGTTACTGAGCGGGTACTTTGGCCCATATAAAGTGTTACGCCGCGTCAGTGACGTGAACTACGAAGTGGTTCCGGACTCAACACCACATGCGCGGAGCTGGACACGACCGAGGCCGGACGTTGTTCATGTGCTGCGCATGAAACCATTTATTGCGCGTTGTTTGTAACTTTTTTTTTACCGTACAGCATTCTGTGTGTTTTTTTATTTATTTTTGAGAACTTGCTTTCTCGTTCATTGACGTTTCTTATATTGGCACGCTCTTCAATTTCTACTTTCATTTTATCCAAATTTCCAATTTCTTTTTTCACGTGCCTATGTTGTAGCATCGCGATGCTGCTATGTACTTTTCTTTCCTCTTTTCAGGACTTGTTTTTTCTCGGAAGGGGAATAATGCCACCAGCACGTAGCGGGTCGACAGCAAGAGTGGATATAAATCTGGAAAAAAAGAAGATCGCTTGCTTCTTTGCTCGAGAGCCAGCCACGACAGATGCATCGTCATAGAGCTAGCTACACGGTGGTTTAATAAATCCCCCAGTACCTTTGACTCATCGTGACAGTATGAACTTACTTGGGCCGTGTTTTACGTCGGCTTTCGGGAACAAATGAATCGTCGTAGCTACCGACTACCTTACCCGCTACGCAAGGACGAAAGCCCTAGCCAAACGTAGTGTATCAGAAGTGGCAAAATTCTTCGTCCAAAACATCGTCCTGCGTCACGGCGCCTCTAAGGTCCTTATCACCGACAGAGGTACGGCCTTTATGGCTGAGCTAACCCAGGCGAATTCGGCATACAGCCAGACAAGCCACCGCCGTACGACAGCGTATCACCCACAGAAAAATGGCATCATCGAGCGCCTAAACATGACCATCGCCGACATCTTGGTCATGTATGTCGACTTCGAACACAAGACGAGGGATGCTATCTTTCCGTATGTGACCTTCTCATACAACAGCGCCGTTGAAGAAACGATGCAGGTGACGCCATACAAACTGGTCTACGGAAGGACCCCGGCAACGATGCTCGACGCCATGTTACCCAACGTCACCAACGAAGAAAACATCGATGTGAGCGAGTACCTTCAGCGCGCCGAAGAGGCTCGACAACTCGCCCGCTTCCGCATCAAGAGCCAACGGATGACAGATAGCCGCCATTACAATCTTCGACGGCGCTTTGTGGAATACCAGCCCGCTGAACGTACTTGAGCATGGACGCCCTTACGCCGACGTGGACTCAGTGAAAAACTTCTGCGATGGTACTGTGGACGATACACGGAAATTCTACAGCTTAGCCTACTCGATTACGAGGTTGTTCACGACGGCATCACGAACTCTTAACAACGCCGATCGCAACGTGAAGTCATCCCCGTCGCGCGTCTCAAGCCGTTTTATGCGCGTTAACGAACTCAGTGTATTTTGTTGTTCTTGCCGTATCGTAATTTTTGCTTGTACTTTCTTACAACATTCTTGTACTTACGGCTTCTGCTAAAGCATCGGGACGATGCCTTTTCCAGAGTGAGCAATGCCACGTACCTTTCTTCACGTTTTGTTATCACCATGTTACACTTCGTACAGCGCGAACCATGCCTACGTTGTTAGAGAAGCTTCGAGGCTGATTGCTTTGTTAAGAGTACGCCCACTTCATAAATCTTTCAGATTATTCTGGACACAACGTCACCGCTAGCGATAACACTAGAATGTCTGATGGCAAGTGTATAAATGCCAACGCGCTTCAACGCTTGTCAGTTGTTGTTCGACGGCCGACGTTCTGATCGCCGCTATCAGCCCGAGACTGCTACTGTACTCCGACTTTCAGTTTACTGGACACAGCTTCACCCAAAGAAACAATTATTTACTCGACTCGCAGCGTGATCCATTCGTCACGTCACGACCCCGTGACTTTATACTGCGTTCCCTCATCGGACAAAGAACGTGGATTCGTCATCTTCACACGCGACCTTTAAAAGGTGAAAGTGCTTAAAGCGTTGAGTTCTTTCTTTCATTGCCGCAAAACCTGGATGATAAAAAAATAATGTGAACCTAAAAAGTTCCTTAACAGTATCAACCTACCAAATTTGGTTAGCGTTATCAGAATGAGCGAATCAGACACTCTCGAGGTCTTCATTCTTCAGTGAAAAGACAGACAAGGAGAGAGTCCGCTCAGAGTAGTCGTGACAGAATGTAACGCTTGGCATGAATGTCTTGCCGTCTTCCTGCTCGATGAGTTCCGACTTCTTACGGTTGACAATCTCTATCTGGTTAAAGATTGCAGTGAAGTAGTAAGCTTTCCAGGCAAGCATGGGCATCCAGTGACGCTTTTTCATTGACTTGAAAAAGTTCTATTATTCTGCGACAAAAAATTCATAGCTTCAGCGCGTCCAGGACAGCATGGACCGATACGGCCCCCTCTCATTGCTAAACGACGCAGGTCAACCACAAGAAAGCCCCACCGCGGTGATCAAGTGGCTAAGGTACTCGACTGCTGACCCGCATGTCGCGAGATTGAATCCTGGCTGCGGCAGCTGCATTTCCGATGGAGGCGGAAATGCTGTAGGCTTGTGTGCTCAGATTTGGGTGCACGTTAAGGAACCCCAGGTGGTCTAAATTTTCGGAGCGCTCACCTACGGCGTCTCTCATAATCATATGGTGGTTTTGGGACGTAAAAACCCACATATAAATCACTCAATTACCATAAGAAAAATTTTGGCAATGCTAGAAATATATTTGAGTTCAACCAATGTGGAGTGGGATCGTTGTCTATACCTACAAATGAGCAGCGATTGTATAGGTTAGGTTCTTCTTTAGCTCCATTTTATATGCAAAGGCGTTTCTTAGTCGGGCTATGTCAGACGCCTGGCGGGATCCATTCACCGCCCTCTCCCATAGCAACAGCTGCGGGCGGGCCTGTTTATCTTCGCCCCAGCAACCGGAGCATGTGGTGCAACAAAGTTTGGGAGATGGTAGGTACAGTGCGTCGCAGCTCCTTCTCTTGCCGTTCGCTCTCTTTCCTTCTGCGGTCCGTCTACTCGCGTCTCACTCTCGGCCGGTCTCCGGCTGGGCGCCCCTAAAGGACAACCGGAAATGCGTGCTAGAGACGCCGCTGTGAAACGCCAACGCCGAGCTCAGAGTGCTGTTTGTTTTGTTCACTTTCTAGCATTATTTAACCGTGCACGCTAGCCACTAGAGCTGGAAATGGATACCGCATTTCTCGCGACAGAAAAAAAGCCACGTGGGACTGCGCAGTGTAAGAAAAAAAAGAAAATACCTTTCTAACACTGGGTTCTCACGTGCAAAATGCCGTTATGGACGCCACGCAATGCAGTCGCGTTTCCTCACGATTTCCTTTGGGGATGTGGGGGGCATTTTTTTAAGTGACCTATTTTTAGCTAGCGCTAGCTGTAACATTTCTAGCCTTCTCACAGGTAGCGGAGTCGTCAGGGTTTTAGATTCGAAGGTAGTTTTTAGTTCTCGTAGACAAACAGTTCTCAGACACAAGCCACGTCAGTACTAACACTCTGACAATCTTTAGGCATGTTTTTTTTTCTTTTCAATAGTGACACATGAACTTTCCGTGGATTCGACAATAAGGTTTTTGAAACCAAGATTGTTTTCAGCCACTGAATATGCTTGTTGGCAGTAGCAGCTTGTTAAAACGAACCTCTACTACCTCTTAGCTCCTTCCTCTTTAAGCTTGCCAATATGTGACTGCTGAATGATTTCAAGACACAGAGCAGCAGACAGCTTCGTCAAGCAGATTACCCACTTGAGGGGGCGGGCTACCCACAGCACATTTTGGTGTCTGTGGCGGAGAACATTATGAAGTCGCGCAACAGCCATTAAAGCGAAGTGCCGCCTCAGAATATTTGTAACATAGTTGCGATTCTTTAAATACACAGCGTGTCTCATAATTTGAGAAAGATTGCCGAACAATTTGATGTAAAGGTGGCTTTCTTCTGCCCCGTTAGACTTTCCAGGCTCTGCAAGACAACTAAACATTTTTTTTCAGGAAAGCTTTGACCTGCAATGTGAACAACAAGAACAAGTTTGTAAGCTGTCAGACGGGTGTGATATAAGAGTTAGTCTTGTGTAGTATAGGTTGCGTAGGCCATACCAAGCAATACCTGATAGACAAACTCAGACAGCAAAATAACAGCGTCAGAAATGGCAGACAAGGCCACCTCGCGGTTCACCGCCAGGATTGTCATTGGGTTCCTGACCTAAGAGCCTGCGCGATAGTCGACCAAGTTTAGCGGCAGACTGGGTGTCAACGGATGCTCGGTCATCCAGTGAGCAAAATTCAACCTCAGTCCGAGCACAGTCAATTACGGCGTTATGACGCGACAAAAAGTCCCATCCAAACATAATAGTATGGGAGCACGATGAAAGAACGATGAGGAGGAGGAGGAAGAGGAGGAGGAAGGGAAAAAATGAAAGGCAGGGAGGTCAACCAGATGCACGTCCGGTTTGCTACCCTGCACTGGCGGAAGGGGTGAGGGGATTAAAGGAGAAGAGAGAGAGAAGTGAAGGGCAACGTGTGTGTAGATGTGACCTTGTCCATTGCACGCTTATAAGCGGTCGCGTAGTCCGGTCGTCTTTAGAAAACTTAGCAATGCCCGCGTCGCTTTGCTGGCTAGCGACGCGTAGAGCCATGAGCCAAGTATCTTCTCTTCGGAAAAAGGTCTACTGTCTAGTGTCTCTAACGTTTCGCGTAGCAAGTTGCGTTCGCTCGCAAAACGTTCACATGAACACAGTAGATGTTCTATTGTCTCGTCAGTGTCGCACGATTCACATCGGGAGCTATCCGCCATTCCTATGCGAAAAGACTACGCCTTTGTAAAAGCTACTCCTAACCACAGGCGGCACAGTAAAGTTGCATCCTGGCGGGAGAGGTCCGATAGAACTTTAAGCTTACTCGATGAGTCCAATTTGTGTAGGCGGCGGTTCCTGACACTGGGATCACTCAGCCAAGTTTCCGACATGGTGTTAGCGAACGAGTGAAAGCCCCTTGCAGCGTCGGTTCTCGACAATGGAATTGGGGTTGTCTGGGCGTCCGCGTGGGCGGATCGGGCAGCATTATCAGCAAGGTCATTACCGACAATACCACAATGTCCCGGTAACCACTGGAACACCAAGTCATGTCCTTTTGATAAAACTTCATGGATCACTTCTCTTATTTCATTCACTAGTTGTTGATGCTCCCTCTGTCGTAAAGCTGATTGCAAGCTCTGATAGGATGCCTTGGAGTCGCAGTACACAGCCCTTTCTTGAGGTCGGGCTTCCGCGATATAAAGTATAGCAGCACGTAAGGCGGCAAGCTCCGCTGCTGTGGATGTTGTCCTATGCGACAGTTTGAGCTTTATAGTGACCTGGTACGCCGGGATGAAAGCAGCACCTGTGGAGCTGTCAGCCGAGACCGATCCATCGGTGTAAATGTGGGTCCTCTGGTCGTATTTTTCGTTGAGTAGCGACAATGTCACCTGTCGTAGGACCACTGTTGAATGATGGCTCTTGTTCGTTATTCCCGGAATAGTGAGGCACACCTGTGGTTGTTGTAGGCACCACGGGGGTGACGCTGGTCTTGTTGCTGGAGTGAAGCCAAAAGGAAGGCATTCCCTATGGGCAGAAATAATCTATGAAAACATCGCGTGTGGTCTTTGAAGTGGCAACACTGCAACGTGGTGACCAGGAACTCAGCAGAGGTGTCTTTTGTGGGCTCTCAAATTGTCAGTGGTGATGTATGTTCGAATTAGATGCTCTCTTGCGATCATTATTGCCCCGTAGGTTGAGGTGCATCGCGGCAATCCTAAGTACACGCGTAGTGCTTGTCCTTGCAGACTTTCGAGAGTGCGGATGTTCGTCTTGCGCATACTTGCCAGTAACGGCAAGCTGTAGCGCAAAAATCCCAGAAACAGTGCCCTGTATAGCTGCATCATTGACCTTACCGATGCGCCCCAAGATTTTCCGCAGAGGAACCGCATTATATGGACGATGGAAGTTAGCCTTTTCTTAAGGTAATTGCAGTGGGCACTCCACGAAAGGTCCCTGTCAATAATCACGCCCAGGAAGCGATGGTTCTTCTGGTATGGAATGTTTTGTCCATTGATGGTAACGAGGTATGAACTCTATCGTATACAGAACGTCCTGAATTGTTACGCGAGCTGTACATACTACGGTCGGTTGAACAGGTTGAGCACTAGCTGTGCGAAGCTATATTCAAGAGAAACGCGTCGTAACCTTACGAACTGAGCGGCGAAATTCAGCATCAATAACAGAAAATGCTGCACTGGTATCTACAAGAGCGTTAGTGGGAATATTTTCGATGGACACAATAATAACGTTGGTAGGTGACAATGGAGGAATTGGGCAAACCGAAACTTGCGCGGTTCTTGCCTTAGGAACTGTATCATCTAATTTTTCTCCTCGTTTGGCGCGGGCCGTCGACGCATAGGAGAAGGTGAGCGGCAGCGTAGAGACGACGAGCGAAGACTTTCCGACCGAGCACGATGGTCGTCCTGGTAGCGGGCTGGCATAGGAGGCGAGAAACCGTAATGCGCGTTGGAGTAAAGCGGGTAGAAGGGCTCAAGGCGGTTTTCATCGGTGATATGCGTCCGGCAGCGGCAATGCCTTGCGACGTGTCCGGGGTATCGACATACGTAACATATCGGGCGATTGTCGAAGGTGCGCCACGGATTGGTGATGTTCGTGCTGGTCTAGTGGACTGCAAGTGGGAGATACCTCGCCCGAGGTGGGAACGGAAGTGCAGGCGCCTTGCGAGTTGGCATAGCTGCCGCCGCGGCGTAGAAGAGTGAAGCAGCCATGAAATTATGCTCGTGGGCAGCTGGTAGAGCCTCGGCGACCTCCCCTTGAATGACGCCATGGAGAGACGACGGCAAAGTTGTGGTAGGTTCTGATGTAAAGGGCACAAAGGAAAGCTGTCATGCGACTTCTTCGCGGACAAATTATTTTATTTCGGCTATAAGCGACGCTTCGTCGTGATCATGAACATTGGTCCCACTAGACAGTGATGCCAAATCGTGCGCTGGAGGACGCCTTGTCAGAGCTCACTGCTTCCACGATTCATTGTAGCTTTGACACAAGCTAATTACGTCGTTAACTGTAAAGTCCCTGAAAAATAAAGTAGCGCCAACCGCACCCCTTCGCCTCTACCTCCTCTCCCAGCAGCCACAGCAGCGCCTCTAGAGTTTCCACCAGGAAACTACGAATGCGAAAGCACGCGGGCGCACTGGATGTGCCAGACAATCGGGCAGCTCAGGCACTGCTGCATATAATGCTAAGTACACAGGCCCCAACATTTCCGCCTCAATCGAAAATGCAGCCGCAGTGGTCGGCATGGATTAAGCCAGAGACGCAACGTTTACACGGCACTAAACGCGGCACGCATTTCAACTGGCATGCACGTTTACCATCGACGCGGTTACTCTCTTTGTGTGATGCTCGAGCTTGACAGTACCGCAACACTGCAAACACGAATACAAGCGAAACGATAGAGTTTAGCTCGCCGGTACTCGCCTCACAAAGCCGCGACGATACAGGGTCCAAGTCAGTCCTTTCGATACGCTGGAGCCACATTTCTTGCCGAACGGCATTGTCTTTTCCTCACGGAAGCGAAAATAGTTTCTTTCCTCTGCTGTACCTGCTTTTGCAACCGCTGGCACAGCAGGTCGGCATCCCGAAACGTGCAGGATTACCGTGCACACACTCATGCGCGGTCGAACTCCGGCTACACAACAATACCAAGCGCGCACGCCTAGCCACAAACAAACACCGCGAAAGTGGACAAACAAAATGGCGTTTGCGATACCTTCACAAAGGCTAGTGCGTCATGCTGCAGATTCTTAGCACCGCCGAGTTTGTCACACAGACAGCAGTGGCGCTGCCATCGAGAGCGACACCGCTGAGCGCGTCTGCATGCAATCAGTGGGCTATCGCGTTGAGTATTGCCTGCTTGCGGTGATGTCTTTTGCCACTGCATGCCACTTGCTTATATACACGTCACATCGTCGTATTTAACGTTACTTTTTATATTATTTTTCTTTCTCAATCACTCTTTTGGTGCATCGCCTAGAACCGCAGCGCCCAGATGCGCTTTAACGGAAACATGAGCACAAGTTCATCTTTGCGGCCAGGAGCCATACAGCCCCTCAACTAGCGTCGTTTACTATCTGCAATGCACGCGAGGGGAGAGGAGTCTGCACATTGACACGAATGGCGCTACTTTAGTTTATTTTCAGGGACTTTAGTTAACTGTGGTCGGGTTTTTCCTCAAGACCATTTGAAAAGCGTCGTCGTCAATCCCCTTCAAAATGTGCTTACGTTTTTCAGCTTCCTTCCTTATAGTGTTCACGCGTCTGCACAAATTGACGACGTCTTCTATGTAACTCGTGAATGTTTCACTAGTTTCTTGTGCGCGTGTGCGTAAACGCTGCTCGGCACGAAGTTTTCGGACGGCAGGTTGATCGAAGATTGCTACAATCCATGTTTTGAATCGCAGCCACGTATGGATGTCTCTCTCGTGGTTTCTAAGCCAAAGGCTGGCTACACCCGCGAGGAAGAATGACGCGCGTGTCAACTTGTGCGCGTCCGTCCATCTGTTCAAAGCGCTCACTCGTTCGAAGGTCAAGAGCCAATCTTCAACGTTGTTGTCATCTGTTCCGCTGAAGATTGGAGGCTCCCGCTGAAAAACACTGCCTGGACAGGTGAGCGAAGGGGATGGAAACGTCTGCTGATCGGCGTCCGGCATTGCAGAAAGTAGCCGTCGAGAACAGAGTTCCAGGATGGTAGCGGGAACGTACCCGCTAGGGGACGGTACCCAGCACCTCCACCAAATATAAACGAAGATTATTGAGTGGAAAGGTTGTAACTAGTCTGGCGATGCACCAGCCGCAGTTCATGAGCTCGATCCTCTGCTGCACGCTCGATGCTGCTGCCTCTGCGCCAGAGTACTTCTTGTTCTTTGCAATACGTTCTGTGCTCTTTTGAAAGACATCTCTGTAGGAAGTGGCGCTTCTTGTGTGTGTCGTATTTGCGCCTTAAACTTCAAGTATCTCAAATCAAGAAACCCGGTTTGCCATGCTTACATCGTCAGCAGCTAACATGCGAGATTATAGAGGCTAATCAAACGAAACTGCGGGAGCATTTGTGTAGGAGCGTTCTTTCGGTTGCTCTCACTGGAAAAGAAGGAGTATCCGGCTGGGACACAATGGTTTGTGAGTTTGCGATGAGGTTTGAAGTTGTACCAACTTAATGAGATAGCGAGTGTCTTACGGTGACGCAGTAGATTGCATAGTTGTGTTGTAGAGTGCTGCTTGCTGTCATGTGTATATATTTACAGCGTTATCGCTAACAAAATTTAGTTGAAGTCAGTGCTATTTCCTGTCCATGTCTCTTCCTTCCGTAGTTACGCCGTAGCTACTCGTTTTCTTCCAATGTGCAAATATCTTGGTGTAGGGTCTCACCACTTTATTTCACTAGGCCGAAACGGAGCAGCGGCGGTGAACATCTGTGTGTCCCGGGTAAGCGCCAAGTTTTTACAAAACGGTATGAAAAGCTTGCAAAATCTGGTAGCGTGAAATTCTGCTAGATTTTATCAGTGCAACACAACCTCTAAGCACAGTATTGAATAAATGTCACCCGAATGAATATATAGTTTCTCAATGAAAACTAACAAGCAATGCTTTGCTTCATATATATTTTCCTTCACTTTTCAGCTACATGCGAAGTTCTAATGGTTGCTTTGCTTACCGTAACAGGACGTGTTCCTTCTTCCAGTTGCTCGATGGCGGCTGAAGCTATCACATCTGCAATGCAAGTGACAACGTCTTCAGAGCCGGCGGTTGTGAATGCACGGCCACCTGTGTCTCGGGCCGCTTTGTCAAGCGAATCTTCTGCGTCTGTTGTCACAGCCAACGCATACAACATTATCTTCTTCTGTAACAGCAGCGGCAGCACTTGACTTATGAACGGCGGTTCGTTCTCCGCGCCATCTGTGATCAGCAGCATGGCACTGCCTTCAGCACCGCCAGACTGTAGCACCTGCTCCAGAGACAGAAACGTGTCGGCGTCAAACATCAGCTAGAATGTGTGAGGACTTTCGAACGATATCTCTTCTTTACACTTAATTGGTGTTGATGTAAACAAGCCTTCTTTGGTATGTGACGACGTATACTTAAACTGAAAGCACCAAGCTGGGCTAGTATGTTAATGTTGACTTTGAAAGCTTTTACTGCGCTAATACAAAAAAGGACACAGAGAAAGCATAGAATTGCGCCGTGCTGTCCATTAATTTCTTTGTGTCGTCTGTATTAGCGCCATTAAACATTTCAAGTATTCATAAACACCTGGCTCGCTTTGCTTGATTCAATGGAATGCTTGATTCAGTAGACTAAACGGCATGACATAAATATCACCTTCCTTTGATATATCATATTATTCAGCCTGTATACGCCCACAGCAATACAAAGCCCTCTTCTATGTTCCATCAGTCCACCCACTGACTTGTTTTAGGGGCGAGCTCCTTAAAGGCCACTCACCAGGCCCGGTAATAAATTTTAGCTGGACCATGAAAGTTATTCGGTGTCCGATGAGGAACAGTTTGCCATAAAATTTTCTTTATTCGGTTCTTTACGGGATGAGAAAACTGTTTTTTTTTTTCGGAGGGGTATGACACCAGGATGAGAGGAGGAACCCTTGCCACTCTTCCGCGTAGCTTTCGCGAGCCAAATCTTTTCCCTACGCTCTCCGGAATACGACCAAGAGGTTACGTGCACATGACGTCCCCAAAGAGCCCAACACCCGTACACGCCAGTGGCAGTTTTTTTTTGTTGTTGTTAAATGTGAAGCATTTCGTAGCGAACTTCGGCGACGTCTCGCGTATCTATCTATCTATCTATCTATCTATCTATCTATCTATCTATCTATCTACCTATCTATCTAGCTGCCTATGACTTTTAGCTGCCCTGGCCATTTCGATAATGGCATCAATACCAAACTTGGTATGGCATAACATGCCTGTATGAAAAATATATTTGACTAGTCATAACATGAACTTCTCTCAAATTATGACAGGTAGATTGCCACTATCCCTCAAGAGGAAGGTATATAACAGCTGTATCTTGCCGGTACTTAGCTACGGAGCAGAAACCTGGAGACTTACAAAGAGGGTTCAGCTTAAATTGAGGACGACGCAGCGAGCAATGGAAAAAAATGGTAGGTGTAACCTTAAGAGACAAGAAGAGAGCAGAGTGGATTAGGGGACAAACGGGGGTTAAGGATATCATAGTCGAAATAAAGAAGAGGAAATGGGCATGGGCCGGGCATGTAGCGCGTAGACAGGATAACCGCTGGTCATTTAGGGTAACTAACTGGATTCCCCGAGAAGAAAAGCGGATTAGGGGGAGACAGAAGGTTAGGTGGGCAGATGAGATCAAGAAGTTTGCGGGTATGAATTGGCAGCAGCAAGCACAGGACCGGGTTAACTGGCAGGAACATGGGAGAGGCCTTGTCCTGCAGTGGACGTAGTCAGGCTGATGATGATGATGATGATGATGATGATGAACATGAAAACCATGAAATTGATGTCATAATTGTCATGATTTACATTTCATGGTCCTGCAGCTATTGCGGTGGTTTCATTCACATTATATCTTGCGAATCTGGTATGGTATAACATGATCGCATGGCGAACACAAGCGACAGACCCTACCATGAAAATAATGACACGCGTGTCATGTAACAACATCACTACATGCCAAGCTCATGACGCAATCACGGGCGTCACGCTAGCTTCACTTATACCAAATTTAGCATTACAGGATGGGAATGGATGACGAAGGTATGACACTGTTGCAAACACGATAAAGATGAGATGCGTGTCATGTAACAACGTGACATGCTAAGCTCGCAATGCACTCGCGGCCGTTTCGATAGCTTCACCTGTACAAAGCTCGGTATTAGCAACGCGGATGGACGACATAGGTGAACGACACATTCAAACATGATAATCAAGATATGCGTGTCATGTAACAACATGACTACATGCCACACTCATGATGCGCTCGCGGCCGTTTCGCTAGCTTTACGTATGAAAAATTTGGTAGTATGTGGCATCAATGGATGACGAAGGTATGTCACTGGTGCAAACATGATAATCATGAGATGCGTGGCATGTGAGAATATAACTTCATGCCACAGTCAGGGCGCCAATACATTTCGACGTGACGTGGTGCGCGTGCTCACCGGCGTTCATTTCGTCGGGCGAATCCTCTTAGAAAAACTATGCCTAGAACGTCGCTCTCTTTTCGATAGGGAGCCTCCTGCAAGCACGCAGTCTCGGAGGCTGTGCCTCCTCTTTGTATTGCGAACGGCCGCCGCGTAATAACGCTCACCTCCGTACCACTCAGTCACGTGACATTACCGTACCGTTCTGTCACGTAACATGACGGCTGCTCGGAGGCAACTGTGAGAACATTGCTGTGCTCGCAGAGGGTGGCCGTCAGAGACGCTCGCCTTCGTACCGAAGGAGAAGAGTAAAATCAGAGGGTTGGTCAGCGCGTTTGTGGCTCACATTCCAGACATAATTTTTGGGGGGGGGAGGGGGGGGGCGCGTTGCGTCGGGTCACACCGGCATTGTCACGCCAGGCACCAGCATTGCCATATACTCGCAGGCGCGCGCCGCACTGCATTGCTATGAAGCATGCACGTTTCAGCGCTCCCGACGTCCCTCCATCACGAAAAGAGGGAGACGCAGTGTTGCTTGGGTAACGCATCGGCAAGAAATGCAGCATGTCGCATTTCTCGACGGTTGCCGTCGGGTCGCGCCGACGGGCGCTGGTCGCGCCTGTCGCCTTGCGTAAAAATATAGAGTGCTGGCGTATTGCTGACGTAGCGTCGCTGCGCCCAGCGTGCGCGTGCGTGAACGCTACTTTGGAATATATAGGGCCCTTCATGATGCGCTCGCGGCTGTTTTTCTTGCTCGACATTTACCAAATTCGGTGTTACGTGACCTGAATGAATGACAAAAGTATATGACTGGTGCAAACGTAATAATGCTGACACGCGTATTATTCAAGAACTTAACAACATACCACGCTCATAGCGCGCTCGTGCTCGTTTCGCTAGCTCCACATACACTAAATCATTAAACTATTCCTGATATACCCGATCCCGAGCTTCTCCCCGATAACAGCACCTACAACATATTTAGGCACGACCGCCATAAAAAAGAGGCGGTGGCGTTCTACTAGCTATTCAAAAACACTGTCACTATTTTGCGTCAATAGAGACTCGACTATAGAAATCGTACTGACTGCATACATTACATCAGCAACAAAAATATTGATAGGTGTCTGCTATCGCCCTCCCGACTCGAATAACTCGTTTGTAGAAGATCTGCGCAAAAGCGTTGATTCCGCAATTCGCCAATGCTCTCATGTAAACAAATACTTACTCGGCGACCTTAATTTTCTTCAGATTGATTGGTCTCTCCTAACTTCTGATTGATTGATTGATTGATTGATTGATTGATTGATTGATTTGTGGGGTTTAACGTCCCAAAACCACCATTTGATTATGAGAGACGCCGTAGTGGAGGGCTCCGGAAATTTGGACCATCTGGGGTTCTTCAACGTGCACCCAAATCTGAGTACACGGGCCTACAACATTTCCGCCTCCATCGGAAATTCTCTCCTAACTTCTACCTGCCCCGAAGCAATATTTAAGTCTAACCCTAGATTATAACCTGTTTCGATTTGTCAAGGAACCGACTCATGGTACAAACATTTTTAGACTTAATTTTAATGAATGCTCATGAGACTGTTAGTTCTCTTCTGCACGTAGATGATTTCACTCACCATAAGCTACTTCAAATACCACTTAGCCTTCCCCCCCCCCACGTATTACATAGCACTGTTGAAAAAATTTGGGACTATACCAGAGGTAATTACGAAGGTAAAAATGATGAATTGAAAGCTTTTTACGATCAGGTTTTTCTGCCGTCTATTCCCTGCCGATCAGTCAATGATAACTGGATTCTCTTCAGAAACAAAATCATTACTTTGGTTTTTAAGTATATTCTAATTTTTATCTCTAACGACAGTAAAAATGCCTGATTTAACAAAACGCTTAAGTCTCGTTGATCAAACAAGAAGCGGCTCTAGAAAATTGCGAAACGCACTTCGAGCCCTTCAGATTGGGAAAAGTACAAGGGTTCTTTGAAATATACTGCTCTCTTGTAAACGAAGCAAAATCTAAATTTTTTTTTGCGCAGGATTTGCCTCTCATGGTAAATAATAATCCAAAAATATTCTGGCAAATAATTTCCTCTCACAATGCTACCACATCTGTCAGTATACAAGATGCTAATCATATGCCTCTATGAGATGTAGATTGCACTTCAGGGTTGAACTCATTTTTTCCTCTGTGTTCACGTGTGAAGATCATTCCAGACTGCCCGAAGTTCCCGAATCTGATCATACATTCGGGGAACCTATCGCTGTCAGCACTGAAGGGATTGCGAATGTTATTGGAAAACCTAAATTAACAACTTCTTCAGGCATTCATACCATTATTTCTAAGATGCTCAAAACATGTCATTATGCTCAAGTAAAATCCTGTACCTCATCTTCACGCAATCTTTATCAACAGTACAACTGCCGGCTTATTGGAAAACAGGTAAAGTAGTTCCCCTGTTTAAAAGTGGCAATAGATACTCACCAGAAAAATATTGCCCCATATCACCAACATGCATTTGCTGCAAGATGCTTGAGCATATCATTTCTTCGCACATTTATTGTCATTTAGAAACCAATAACCAAGAACACAGCGGTCACTTCATGTCGCCATGCTAGAAACGCAACTCTGGCAATGGTCCCCATTCTAAGCTTATTTCATTAACCAGCTAGAATCTGTGCAAAACAGGGCGTCACGGTTCAATTCATGTTTTTCAGTCGCCCCTCGAGCGTCATACAAATACAATATGACCTTTCAGTACAGCATCTCGATATACGGCACACAGTTGCCCTCCTGTCTTGGCTTCATAAATATATTCACGCGTCCAGGCCACCATCCTTCCTACTAACGGCACCATTGCGCATGTCTAAACGACTTCACAATTAGTGAAGCATCACATGCATCTTAGGAAAAACAAAATCATTCGATTCATCGGCTTTACTTCGAGTCATAGCACTCTGGAATGACGTTCCCGACGTAATTGTCAATTTAACTAATGAAAATTTTCGCGATAAATTATTGATACATTTATCCCAATAGCTTTGTATAACCTCCTTGAATTCTGTTTTTGTTCTTCGTACTTTTTTTGTAGATTGGAAATTCTTGTTGTTACTCTAAGCCCCTTCTTGTAATTTGTGCAACCACTGTCATTAGTTCCAATGTTATTATCTGTCTTGTATAGTTATTAGTTATTAGTTGCTCTGTAGTTGCTTTACTTAGTAGTTGCTTTGTATTGTGGCAGAAGTATCACCCACTAACATTCGTCAAATGTACCCCCTTACTCTATGCTCTGCAATAGAACCTGTAAGGTATTTTAAATAATGAAATAAAATTTCGTATCACGTGATGTGAATAGATGACGAAGGTAGACCAAACGTGATAATCATGATACGCAAGCTATGTACGGCATCATTTACCTCCACTTCGTAACGTTCCTATTGAAAATCCTGGGTTGTTGGATGCTGGAATCATTGATGGATATGGTGAAAATATAAGTGGATATGGTGGAAGTATGTGGTGGAAACTTTGGTGGGCATAATGGCGGATGATTTGGAGAGGGAAAAACGTGATTGCAGATGTTGGTGGTGGTGGCGAGACAATGGTGGCGACGGTGGAAAACGCCGGCTAATGACGGCTAGAGGGGAAAAATGGTGGCAGATGGTAGTGGTGGCGCCGAACCAATGTTGGTGACGGTAGAAAATGCCGGCTAATGGTGGCGAGAAAAGACGTGTTTGGTGGAAGGCTTGTTGAGCAAGGTGGATGGCGGTGGCGTGATGGAAGCTTGGTGGATGATGGTGGCATAATGAAAAAGCACATGCCAGTATGTGAAATCACCTATTTGTAGTTTTTCATTCTTGTATGCGCAGAGATACGTGTTTAGGGTCAAAAGAAACCAACGCTGCTTATTACGCTTTCTAGCACATTTATTTTTTTATTCCAGTGGTGTCAACAACTCTTCATTTTTTGTGCAGCGTAGAATAGGCGGCCGTGAATATGTTTACATTTCGCGCACGTACTTACATCAGTTTGACATCCGGTATGTGTTTCTTTGTTGTGATGTTTAGAAGACTAATGGTGTCACTGTGAACAGAGACAATAAATGTTTTACATCGGCACGCAGTAGTCGAGAAATAAATGAGCTCCAGTTCGCAATTGCCTCTTTCAATGTTAGAGCAGAGCACAGCGGTCACTTCATGTCGCCACGCTAGAAACGCAACTCTGACAATTATTGCACACTCTATTGCATGAGCCGTACTTTTATATTAACAGTGTGCGTGCGATTATGCATAAACTTTCACTTTCGATATGCGCCGAGAGGAGACCCAGTGAATTTGACTTTCACCCATGTGTTCTGCCACCATGATTTCCACCAAAGGTTAGTCCTACCAATTAAGCTCGTACAAGTGTTATCGGTGCTTCTTGGTTTCAAAATACACAATTTTGACAAGTGAAAATGAGAGTACAGCACAGCTGTGGCATCACTTAACCTAAATGACGCATTTTGAATGTGTAAGGTGTCCGCGCAAAAAGCGACAAACATCGATGCGACACACTAGCAGCACTTCGACCAAGCGTACGCCTCCCCTCACCGACAGCCACCGGTCGCACTCACCGGCACTTCACTGGCTCTTATACGAGAACACAGACTCGTCAATTCGTATGCTTGCTGAACCAATATGGCAGCATAATGTTTATGGCACACTGCATTCGTTTTGGCCAAGCCGTTATGTAGTTGTTCCAAACGACAAAACAACAGCGGTGCGCTGGCATGACTGCGCTGTGCGTTGCATGAAAAACATCACAATCAATTGTGTGGGCGTATCTATCGAATGAGCATAGAAGCGTCATAAAGCCTTAACAGATGTCGCCCTTTGGAAGGAGCGAGAAGCGGGTAATAAACTAGGCAGTAACCGCCGATAAACTCCACCTGCTTCTCAGTCCACTGAGCTGATTTTTTTTTCTTGTGGTTGTAAATTGTACACAAAACATAGCGCTGTTGCCATTATCATAGTGTAAATTGTTACAGGCAGCACTGTTCGTGTTTATCAAATGTGCAAATGTTAGTAGCAGGTGCAGATCCCGTCAATCTCAAGTAAGCTACAAACAAAACTGAAGTTGAACAGCGAGTTTGTGAGTTGACGACTTCTTTAACACCATAATCATTATCTGTCAGCGTGGTGCAATGTAAAGGTGTTAGATCGGCATACAAATGTTCAACCACAAATCTATTTGTAAACGGAGAACTCTGACAGCATATACAAGTACTTTCCTCCGTGCGCCAGGGGTGTCCTTTAAGACCTTTGCTTTTCGCTCTATTTTTGGAACTATTGTGTCAGAAGGTGATTCATCATGCGGGGTATAACGGTTTCAGGTTGCAGTCATGTGAAGTGCGTGTTTTGGCATACGCCGACCATATTGCCTTTTTTGCTATTGATAGAGAGAGTGTCACTTGGTTATTAGAAATCACTCAAAGGTTATGTGACACGAGTGGAAGTTTAATGAACAAATAGAAAAGCATTGGTTTTTGGCATGGTAATTGGGAACTCAAGCCCAGTTCCTCTGAAAATATTCAGTGGCTCACGACACCTAGTCGTTACCTAGGGGTACCATTGGACAGGTATCAAGACAGTAAAGCGTTTTTGCTTGAAAAGGCTGAAAACAGCGCGCGAGAGCCGAAGGATGGGGCGGTCGTGACTAATCAATTTTCTCTCGGCCAGCAGTATGTAACGGGTTTCCGGCTGCTAGAAGTTTGTACATCTTGCAAGTACTTATTTTTACGCGTAAAAGCATTCATAAAATCCACAGGATATTCGCCACGTTCATTTGGAGCTCTACATGAGAGCCAACATCTAGAACGAACTTGTTTCGGCGTGTTAAGCAAGAAGGGCTGTCTTTGTGCTATCTGTTTCTTAAGCAAGTAATATAAAGTTTCCTGCTACTAGGAGACCAGAGAGACTCTTTTTATGTTCTTTAATTCAAACAACGCCATTTCACCACACGCCTGACTTCTTTGTGTCTTCAGACAGGGGAGAACGACACACCTTGTCACTGTTCTTGCGCGAAGTTGTGTTCTTATATCGTTTCTTAAGGGCAAGCTTTTCGATAGATTAGCTACTTAATGAGAAAAGAAAGTGCTTCATGAAAGACTTAATACAGAATGTTTTTACTGAGCCCCTTTACCGTTCAAAGTATCATAAATCATATGGACATGGCGTACTGAAGTGAGTAAAAACATGTGTACACCACCCAATGTTAAAACCTTCTTTTTAAAGCTTGGTACGGGAACCTTGGCAGTAAAAAAGTGGCTTGAAGAGAGAGGGATGTATGTACCATAGGGAAACAGCTGTCTCCTGTGTAACAGACCTGAGACCATTCAACATGTGTTTATTGATTGTAATAATGCTATTTTCATTTGGGAAGTTTCCAGAGGACTTTAAAAAAAGATTTACCTTTTACTTCATGTGGGATCTGTTTTTCGCCTTGTGATAGTTCTGTGCAAAGTTTAAATGTTATATTTTTTACTTGGTCTTCATTCAGTTTGGCGTAGTAGGCTATTGTACAGACACTGTCATGAAACAGTTCTTTCCGTTAATAAGTGTTTTGTGAAGCTGTTATCAGTGTGCGAGATGTGTATAAGACTACCGACTGTGTTGAAGATGGAATATGTTTGTTTGATGCGTTATCACACATGAAACACCTGTGATGGCGATTGTCTGATTAGCTTGACCTGCAGTCAAGAAGGCAATGAAAAAACCAGCGTGGCGCAATGGTTAGTGTGCCAAGTTAGAAATTTGATGATGGCAGGTTCGATCCCGCACTTTCGCACCTTTTTTTGCGGGTGCTTTCTACAATGTTTTTATACAATTATTTTATTATTGTTTTTATGGCAGCTCGTTACGGTGGTTGTGACGCTGCTTTGTGCTCCAGCACTGCCAGCTGGAGCGCGCCATCCACCATCCGCTCCACCATACGCCCCCATACACCATGTGCCACCAACATTTCCACCACCATAATCCACCAAAATGGTGAACGGTGGAATCCACCACTCCTATGGCGGATGTTTTGTCAATAGGGGTAGTGCTGATTTTAAAGGGACATATTGTCACGGGGTCGTGACGTGGCCGAAGACAGGAGACTTCGTGTTAGGATTTAACTGTTTATTAGGGCGAACCTGTGCCCGGTAAACTGAAAGTCCAATTACAGCAGCAGTCTCGCACAGATAGCAGTCTCGGACTGATAGCGGCGAACGGAGCGTCGGCCTTCGATCAACAACTGACAAGCGGTGAAGCGCGTCGGCATTTATACTCTTGCCGTCGAATATTCTAGCGTTATCGCTGGCGGTGGCGTAGCTTCCAGAACAATCTGTACCGTTCGCACAGTGGGCGTGATCTTATCGAAATGATCTACTACAGTCCGGAACCTTCTAGAAAACTGCAGGCGCGGTTTGCGCTGAGAATCGTGCGGTGTTTTCGGACGATAATAAAAACTTGGAAAATGTAACGTGGCATTGCCCCCCTCTGAAAAAAGGCATCGTCCCGATGCTTTAACTAAAGATGAAAGTACAATAATAATGCAAGAAAGTACAATGAATAAATTACGATACAACAATAATACAAAAAAAACACTAGTTAAGTTTGTTAACGCGCATGAAACGGCTTGAGGCGCGCGACATGAACGACTTCAGGTCGCGATCGGCGTCGTTGAGAGTTCGTGATGCCGTCGGGGACAACCTCGTAATCAAGTGGGCCGAGCCGTCGAACCACCCTGTACGGTCCGAAGTACCGTCGCAGAAGCTTTTCACTTAGTCCACGTCGGCGTATCGGCGTCCACACCCAAACACGTTCACCGGGCTGGTATTCCACGAGGCGTCGTCGAAGGTTGTAACGGTGGCTGTCGGTGGTCTGTTGATTCTTGATACGGAGACGCGCAAGTTGTCGGGCTTCTTCGGCGCGTTGAAGGTACTCGCTCACATCGAGGTTTTCTTCGTCGGTGACGTTGGGTAACATGGCATCGAGCGTCGTTGCCGGGCTCCTTCCGTAGACCAATTTGTATGGCGATATCTGCGTCGTCTCCTGCACTGCCGTGTTGTATGCGAAGGTCACATACGGAAGAATGGCGTCCCACGTCTTGTGTTCGACATCGACGTACATTGACAGCATGTCGGCGATCGTCTTGTTAAGCCGCTCGGTGAGGCCGTTGGTCTGTGGGTGGTACGCTGTCGTCCGGCGGTGGTTTGTTTGGCTGTATGCCAAGATTGCTTGAGTTAAGTCGGCAGTGAATGCCGTTCCTCTGTCGGTGATAAGGACCTCTGGGGCGCCGTGACGTAGGACGATATTTTCGACGAAGAATTTAGCTACTTCGGATGCACTGCCTTTTGGCAGGGCTTTTGTCTCGGCGTAGCGGGTGAGGTAGTCGGTAGCTACTACGATCCACTTGTTTCCGAAAGCCGACGTCGGGAACGGCCCCAGTAGGTCCATACCAATCTGCTGGAAAGGTCGGCAAGGTGGATCAATTGGCTGCAGAAGTCCCGCTGGCCTTGTCGGCGGTGTCTTGCGTCGCTGACAGTCCCGGCATGTTCTCACATAACGAGTGACGTCGGTGGTAAGACGTGGCCAGTAGTACCTTTCTTGTATCCTCGCGAGCGTGCGAGAAACACCGAGGTGCCCTGCCGTCGGATCGTCGTGAAGGGCCTGCAGGAGTTCTGGTCGCAGAGCTGAAGGCACCACAAGAAGGTACTTAGCTCGAAGCGGTGAAAAGTTTTTCTTTTGTAGAAGACCGTTTCGTAGAAAGAACGACGCAAGTGCGCGCTTGAATATCTTCGGGACTTCGGCGGTCCTGCCTTCGAGGTATTCTATTAGGGCCTTAAGTTCCGGGTCGGCCCTCTGTCGTTCAGCGAAGTCGTCGGTACTTATCGTTCCTAAGAAGTAGTCGTCATCCGGGTCGTCGGGTAGCGGTTGGTCGACAGGCGCACGAGAGAGACAGTCGGCGTCGGAGTGTTTTTTGCCGGACTTGTAAATGACAGTAATGTCATATTCTTGAAGTCTCAGGCTCCATCGTGCGAGGCGACCTGAGGGGTCCTTCAAGGTGGCTAGCCAACACAATGCGTGGTGGTCGCTCACAACTTTGAAGGGCCTGCCGTAGAGGTAGGGGCGAAATTTCGACGTAGCCCAGATAATGGCGAGGCACTCCTTTTCTGTTGTGGAATAATTTGCTTCTGCTTTGGATAGCGATCGGCTGGCGTAACTAATAACCCTTTCAAGTCCATCAGCCCTCTGCACAAGAACGGCGCCAAGACCTACGCTGCTTGCGTCAGTATGTATTTCTGTCTCGGCGAATTTGTCGAAATGGGCAAGTAACGGAGGCGTCTGGAGGCGATGTTTAAGCTCCTGGAAAGCGTGTTCCTGCGGCGTTCCCCACTTAAACTCCACGTCGGCCTTGGTAAGGTTAGTGAGAGGATCGGCGATGCGGGCGAAGTTTTTCACGAACCGCCTATAATAGGCACACAGGCCCAGAAATCGGCGCACGGCTTTCTTGTCAGTGGGCGGCGGGAAGTCGGCGATGGCGGCTGTTTTCCGTGGATCGGGACGAACTCCAGACTTGCTGATAACGTGCCCCAGAAACAAGAGCTCCTCATACGCAAATCTGCACTTTTGTGGCTTCAGTGTGAGTCCGGAAGTCTTGATGGCCTGAAGTACAGCTTCAAGGCGCCGAAGATGCTCGTCGAAACTCGAGGAAAACACGACGACGTCGTCCAAGTACACAAGGCAAGTCTGCCACTTCAATCCTGCCAGTACTGTATCCATAACGCGTTGAAACGTTGCAGGCGCTGAGCAAAGGCCGAAGGGCATCACCTTAAACTCGAAGAGGCCGTCCGGTGTTATGAACGCCGTCTTCTCTCGGTCTCTTTCGTCGACTTCGATTTGCCAATAGCCAGTCTTAAGGTCCATTGACGAAAAGTACTTGGCGTTATGGAGCCGATCAAGTGCGTCGTCTATTCGTGGGAGGGGATACACGTCCTTTTTCGTGATTTTGTTCAGGCGGCGATAATCGACGCAGAAACGTAGGGTCCCATCCTTTTTCTTCACTAACACCACGGGGGATGCCCATGGACTTTTGGACGGCTGGATAATGTCATCCCGCAGCATTTCATCAACTTGTCTCTTCATGGCCTCACGTTCTCGCGTCGAAACCCTGTACGGACTCTGACGGAGTGGTCTGGCATTTTCTTCGGTTATGATGCGATGTTTCGTGATTGGGGTCTGCCGAATTTTCGATGACGACGAAAAGCAATCTTCGTATTGCAGGAGCAGGGCCTTGAGCTGTTCTTGCTTATCGTTCGGAAGTCTGGGATTGACGTCGAAAGATATGGGAGGGGCTTGGTGCCTCTGAGCAGGTTCCGCAGAATCGGCGAGGGCGAAAGCACTGGTGGCTTCGACAATTTCTTCGATGTATGCGACCGTTGTTCCTTTGTTCACATGTTTGTACTCATTGCTGAAATTCGTGAGCAAAACCGTTGCTTTGCCTCCCCGCAGCTCTGCGATTCCTCTTGCGACGCAAATATTTCGGGTGACCAACAGATGCTGACTGCCTTCAACGACGCCTTCCAAGTCAGGTGATTTAGGAGCGCCGACTGAAACAATGACGCTTGAGCGAGGCGGAATAGTGACTTGTTCTTCCAGCACATTCAAGGCATGGTGTCCTGACGGCGTGCGCGGCGGTAGTGCTTCTTCTGTGGATAACGTTATCGACTTTGTTTTTAGGTTGATGACAGCACCATGGAGGCATAAGAAGTCCATGCCAAGGATGACATCTCTCGAGCAGCGCTGTAGGACTACGAAGTCTGTAGGATAAATACGGCCGTTAATGGTGACTCTCGCTGTGCAGATTCCTGCAGGCGTTACGAGATGACCTCCGGCTGTGCGGATTTCAGGGCCTTTCCAAGCTGTCCTAACTTTCTTTAACTTTGCGGCGAACGACCCACTGATGACAGAATAGTCGGCTCCAGTATCGACGAGAGCGGTCACACTGTGGCCGTCGATAAGAACGTCGAGGTCGCTAGTTCGCCGTCTCGCATTACAGTTAGGGCGTGGCGTCGGGTCACGGCTGCGTCGGCTTGTTCCGCTGCTTCCATGTTGCGTCGTCAGGTCACCTTCAGTAAGTGAGCTTTCGCCGTCAGGGCTTTGCCTGGTTGGCGTTGTGTTCGGAAAGCTCCGTCGCGGCGTCGTCGTCGTCGGAGGATCTTCGGTAGTTCGTCGCACAGCAACCGCACCTCCACCGGTTGCTGCCCTTAGTTTCCCGGATACGGGCTAGGAGACCGGCCCCGCGTTGGGCCAGAGTATTGTCGGTGGTGCGGTGACGTGCGGCGGCTGGGCGACGGCGAACGCGAAGGGCTTCGTGGTGTCCACCGAGTTCCTGTCAGGTAGTCGGCGATGTCACGTGGTCGTTCTCCTGGCTGCGGACGTGGTGCATCGACGGCGAAGCCACGCAGTCCCATCTGTCGGTACTGGCAACGGCGGTAAGTGTGCCCGGCCTCGCCGCAGTGGTAGCACAGTGGGCGGTGGTCAGGGGTGCGCCAAACGTCGGTTTTCCTCGGCGCACTGCGCTGGCCCGCTGGTGAACGGTAGGTCGTCGGTGGGGGTGGTGGCGGCGGTGGTGTCTGGCGACGGAAGTGCGACGGGGCGGCGTTCTGGCGTGGACGGGGAGGAGCGTTGTGGCGCACTGCAGCGGCGTAGCTCATAGTTTCTGGCTCGGGCAGCGGTGTATGGGGAATTCGAAGTGATTGCCGAACTTCTTCTCGCACAATGTCGGCAATCGAATCCACTTGAGGTTGCGCCGAAGGCAACAGTTTGCGCAGCTCTTCCCGCACGATCGCTCGGATCGTTTCACGCAGGTTTTCGGAGTCACTGGTTTGAGCAGCAGCGCATTCTGGAGTCAGGCGACGATTATACTGTCTGGTGCGCATGTCAAGGGTTTTTTCGATGGTGGTCGCCTCGGATACAAATTCTTGGACGGTGTTTGGTGGATTCCTCATTAGTCCCGCGAAGAGCTCCTGTTTGACCCCTCGCATGAGGAAACGAACTTTCTTCTCCTCAGGCATGTCTGGGTCAGCGTGACGAAATAGGCGGGTCATCTCCTCTGTGAAAATTCCAACCTTCTCATTCGGTAGCTGAACCCGGGTCTCTAGTTGAGCAGCGGCCCTTTCTTTGCGAGCGACGCTCGCGAACGTTTGCAGAAATGCGCCGCAGAAGACATCCCATGTTCGGAGCGTGGACTCACGATTCTCTAGCCAGGTCCTTGCGGTGTCTTCCAGGTAGAAGTACACACGCCGGAGCTTTTCTTCGTTGTCCCAGTGGTTGAGGGCGGCCACACGGTCGTATGTTTCTAACCAGGACTCCGGGTCTTCGAACGATGACCCATGGAAAATAGGTGCTTCCCTGGGTTGATGTATGACCATCGTGGGCAGAGATGCGGCGGTTGTCATTGTCGCTGCAGTCGCGGTCATGGCCTTGGTCTTCCGCGCCTTGTCTTCTAGAATCCCGTACTCCGGTGGTAGCCCTTGCTGTCGGCGGCTTGTTCGCTGCTCCTGGTTGGCGTCGGCGTCTTCTCCGCGACGTGGGCTGGGTTCACGGCTTGACGGGGGCGTGCGGTACATGAACGAAGCAGCACCTCCACCAGATGTCACGGGGTCGTGACGTGGCCGAAGACAGGAGACTTCGTGTTAGGATTTAACTGTTTATTAGGGCGAACCTGTGCCCGGTAAACTGAAAGTCCAATTACAGCAGCAGTCTCGCACAGATAGCAGTCTCGGACTGATAGCGGCGAACGGAGCGTCGGCCTTCGATCAACAACTGACAAGCGGTGAAGCGCGTCGGCATTTATACTCTTGCCGTCGAATGTTCTAGCGTTATCGCTGGCGGTGGCGTAGCTTCCAGAACAATCTGTACCGTTCGCACAGTGGGCGTGATCTTATCGAAATGATCTACTACAGTCCGGAACCTTCTAGAAAACTGCAGGCGCGGTTTGCGCTGAGAATCGTGCGGTGTTTTCGGACGATAATAAAAACTTGGAAAATGTAACGTGGCAATATGAACCTTTCTCATTTGTGCTTCGCTTATCATCTATTTCCACTGTACGTGGAATCTGCCAATTTTGTTTTAGGGGTGAAGCTCCTTAAAGCGGCACCCATTCGTCCCTCGTCGTAGTACGTAACATGTCTCACGCTTTGACCTGCAAGGTTGTGGCGGTGGAAGATTTCTCCTGTGCGTTGTTGAACAATAAAAAATTCCCAGCGTGTGCGTTGACTAAAAGCCGAATTCTCCTGTCTCTCATTCCCAATTAGCAGCAATTGACATGCACATTGAGCACAATCTGACAAGAAAGGGTTGCTATGTTATACTCGCTGGGCGTAACCTCCTTGATTTCAGAAATGTTTAGCGAGCGTTGGGCCACAACGCCATGAATACAGTGAACTAGTATATACCATACACTTGAGTTGGTTAAAGGTGGGAAGTAGACGTGAAGCGCAAGCCGTAAGAAAGTGTGCGTGCCACCTCTCGTTTAGTCCTTGGAATGTCTGCTGGGTGGCGGTGCTTCTATATGTGGAATATATGATGAAAAGATGCAAGATAGTGGTACTTGGAATGTTGACTAGGTGGACGAACGGACACACAGACAGATGCATGGACGGACGCATGGATGGCTGCACGGACGGATGGATGCATGAATGGACGCAGAGGCGGATGCATGGACGAACGCAGGGACGGACGCACGGATGGATGTGCGGACGCACCAACAGACGCACGCACGGATGGGTGGATGGACGCACGGACAGTCGCACAGACGGACGCATGGGCGGACGGAAGCAAGAACGAGTGGACCGACGGATGCTTCACCCAACTCTACTTCATTTACCTCGTCGATATGCTGCCATCTTTTTGTTGACCAGCCTTGTGTTGAGGTCTACTGCCTGTTTCTGTGGGATGGTTTGGAAACGCTGGCTTAGACGCGGTAATGTAGATAATCCAACACCTCCTCTGGACGAGCAAAATTAGTGCGCGAACGCGTAGGAGCGTTCCACGGCTGCCGTCTGCTCGATGCGCTGACCGCGGCCGCGGGAACACGAACGCATGCGAAACGCCGATACATTAGCCCCACATCTCGTTGCGATTCACGGGAAAAAAGTCAAGAAAAAAGAACGCTCACATTTCCTAATTTCGCCTTATTATTCATTTAGAGATTTATTCTACTCTTCAAGCAACAAATACATTAACTACGTTTGTTGTGTTAAATAATTTTCTCCATGTCACGTACTACTGTTAAAAACTTCAGAGCATAGTCATCTAAATAGAGGACCAGCGTCACTGCATTGCCGTTTACGTAGGGCTATTCATACTCGCACGTCATGCCCTCATTCTCTGCGTGCGCGCCCGCAATAGGAAGGGGGAGCAGCGTTAATCTTGAAATTCGAACCATTTCCGCGGCATGGAGAGCTGCGTATTTCGGCAGACGAGGTCGTGAACGCTTCATCTACGCATTGCGCTTGCCAGTTCAAAATTTTCAAACCTGGTGTGAGCGGCCCTTTAAGGCATGCGTCGTGCGTCTCCTGTATGTAATCGCCACCTCTCGTTTCCGTCCTTGGAATGTCCTCTGGATGTCAGTACTTGTGTAAGATGAATATATGGTGAAAAAATGCGATATTGCCGTACTTGGGGGGCTCACTATATGGGTGGATAGACATACATACATACATACATACATACATACATACATACATACATACATACATACATACATACATACATACATACATACATACATACATACATACATACATACATACATACATACATACATACATGCATACATACATACATACATACATACATACATACATACATACATACATACATACATACATACATACATACATACATACATACATACATACATACATACATACATACATACATACATACATACATACATACATACATACATACAGGCAGACAAACTGACAGAAAGACAGACGGATTGAAGGACAGACGGATGGACGGAGAGGCAGACGGACGCGGCCCGCAGATTATTCACGGTTTGCCGATAAAACCCTTCGAAACTTCACCTCACTAATCATCAATCATGAAGCGATCTACATCGCTAGCGCCAGAAAGAAGAGATTAGGAGAGAGAGAAGACAAGGCCAGACAGGAATGGCTGAATAAACCGATGCAGTCATATTTTCTTCACGAAAACTTTACATTGGCGCAGTCGAGGTCAGGGGCCTGCACATGAAGATCAAGTGTGACTTCTCTCGTCGTCAAGAGTGACCCCTCATCGTGGGCTTCCAAGCAGAGGGCCAGAAGTACTTGGAGTCGCAGGAAACCACCACAACTCCGAGCCTTCTGGAGACGTTCACCCATATCGCCAGAGCTACTGTGAATGACATCGTCACTCAAGGCAGCGTGTCTTTGAACACGACTCTTGAGCACTTGGCAGTCTCATTTGGTAACAGCTTCTCCGGCACGTACATTGTGAACACCAAGAAGCCTCACTGATACTAGCAGTGAAAGTGCCCTTAACGCTATACTCGAAGTAGAGAAGCGGTATATGTTACAACAGCAGCAGCTGTTACAACTGGTTGTGTCAGTTGCAAATGTAAGAGGCGAGAAGGAATTTCCTGTTCGACCAGATATCTTTGACGTCAAGAGGGACCCCTTATCGTGGACGAGAAGTTCATAGTTGAAGCGCTAGTAGTGTCCAATGTCAATTTCAACTTTTTTTATCAAGACTTGATATGACACGCAAAATATTAACATGTTTTGGAACTATGAAGTTACCACCACAAGAGAGTGCGCTAAAGCAAACATTGTTCAAGCACTGATGCATGGCTTGATTTTTATGAATTTCCACGCACCAGAAACCAGTGGACGAGCGACGAAGACCGTGTACGTAGTATGAGGCTTTTGCTCTGCGGGAACGCGCGGAAGTGGTTTGAATTACAAATCACGTCATATGGAAACATTTCTTGGGTCGCATGGAGGAAAAGCTTTACAAGTGCTTTCAAGGTGACCACTACAGAGCTTTGGGATAATGTCACTGCTTAGAGACACAGACGCACAAATATCAAGGAATATGTTCTCGAGAACTGGCGCTTACTTCGTACTGCTGACCCATCATTGGTAGACACTCGTCGCTCTAGTGATACATGGCATGACAAAGTACTATCAAAGACAAAAGTCAGTGAGACAAGTCGACTCTATGGACGAGCTAGTTTCAGCACTGGAATATGTCACAACACCTGAATACAAGACACCTGATAAAGAGGCTACGACAAGCAGAGGTAATTACTATGGCAAAAACACCCCCAATTTGTAGGCACACCAGAGGCTAAGATTGAATCCGGGCTGCACACCAGCATGCTATTGAGTTCACGGTGACAGGACGCAACTAAAGAAGCTTAACGTGTCGAAGAAACAGGCTTTCCCGTGAAGGCTGGAATTCTGAATGTCCAGATGCTAGTGAATAGTCGCTAATTGTCAGTTTTTAATGACACTGGTGCCTTTGTTAGTTTACTTAACAAGAAGCTAGTAAATGCTAGAGAGCTGGTACTTGGGAAAACCATTCGTGTGTGCAGCTATGATGGTTCGTGTCGAAAGTATCACAGATGGGTGAAAGTATGTCTGGACTATGAAGACGAGAAGTTCATAGTTGAAGCGCTAGTAGTGTCCAATGTCAAGTTCAACTTTTTTTATCAAGACCTGATATGACACGCATAAATTATTAACATGTTTTGTAACTATGAAGTTATTACCACAAGAGAGTGCGCTAAAGCAAATATCGCTCATAAGGCTTACCATAGGCCGACTGCCAGTGCAGAGAAGATGTACCATTGATGTTTCCCGAGCTATTGTGTTGCAGTGCACCACGTTGCAGTGCACCACGTTGAAACCGAGGGCAATATGACCGTACTGCGTATCTGCCGTCAAGCGCAATATCATAGAGGACACCGTCGCAAACATGCTGAAATGAGAAATCATTCGCCCATCGTCCCGTTCTTGGTCTTTACCTGTTGTGCTGCTTCAGAAGAACTACGGCTCGGTACAATTTCGCCTTGGCTATCGAGCACTGAATGAGATCACGCGCAAGCATGTATATCCGATGCCACGAATCTACGATGCCCTTCACTGACTCCAGGGCACTGAAGATTTCTCATGTCTCGATCTACAATCAGGCTATTGTCAAATACCTATTCTTGAGGCGGACAAGAACAAGACGGCATTTGCAACACCAGATGGCCTATTTGAGTTCATTATAATGGCCCTCCGTTTATGCAATGCTCCAGCAACATTTATGCGTATCATAGATACAGTTATTCGTGGCCTTAAGTAGAAAACCTGTTTTTGCGTATTGAATGACATTGTTATTTTTTCTTCAACCTTTCATCAGCATCTTCAATGACTGTACGAGGTCCTGACGTGCATTTTCAATGCCGGGTTACAATTCAATAAGAAAAATGTCATTTTGCCAGAAAAAACATCATAGTGTTGGGCAGTCTTGTTAAAGATGATGGTCAACCGGATCCTGACAATGTGAATGCTGTGATGCGCTTCCCTCGCCCCAAGAATCATAAGCTAATACGCAGTTGTCTGGGCCTCGTGTTTTATTTTCGGCGCTTCATTCGCGATTTCGCCTCCATTGCGTCACCGCTGCAACGGCTGCTGATTTCGAGTACACCCTCCAGATAAACAAACGAGTGCTACATCGTTTTTGCTACTCTAAAGGTGGCACTTTCATCTGACCCGTCGCTTGTCATTTCGACGAGCATGTCTCTACTCTTCTGCACACCGACGCTAGCGCCAATGGCATCAGTGTCATTCTTCTACAGCTGGATGCAAGTTGTCGTGAAAGAATAGTCGCCTACGCACACCGCGCACTCACGAATGTAGAACAAAACTACTCGATCATGGGAAAGGAATGCCTGGCTTTAATTTAGGCCGTACAAAAGTTTTGCCCATAATTTACGGTCGCGATTTCACCATAATTACGGATCAGGACCTTGTATGTTGGTTGTCATCGCTGAAGGATTCGTCTGCACGCCTTGGCCGCTGGGAGCTCCGACTTCAGGAATATACCTTCGACGTTTTTTTACAAATCTGGAAAAAAACATCAAGCTGCCGATGCCCTCTCTAGCCGTCCTCACCCACTACCATCTACACCGAGCAAGAGTAAGCCTCCTAATGCTCGTCCCATGACCATGAGGCTGCGTGTCCACCAACGCTATCAGAAATAGCGGTCGTTGGCCAGCTGTTGCTCGATCGCTACACTCAGTTTGACCTCCTATCAAAAGCAAGATACATACTGCAGTTGCATATTTCAGTGACTCTGCAGAAAATCCACACCGCCTTATTCAAGGTAGTGCAAACAACTCAGACATTTAAGACGAAAACGACATGCTCCGCCATTACGTTTACAATACCGATGGGCATCGGTGGGATCGCGTAATTCCACGTTCGCTTGGGAAGCAGGTACTTCAAGCCTTTCACGATCACCCATCTTCCGGCCACTACAGATTTGACGAAACATAGAGCCGAATTAGGGCCGCTTCTTCTGGCCTGGGCTCTCTACCTCTGTCGCAAAATGCGTTTTCTCTTGCGCACTATGTCAACAGCACGAACATTTGTCAGTGAAGTTTTCAATGAAGGAGTTATTGAGATTGAGAACGGCTTTTCTGATCATCAGTTTGATTTCCTGAGTGGGAGTAATGTCGGTTACCCCGTGAAAAATAGAATTTTGAGATTATCATAAAGCGGATGGTGAATCTGTAATTGATTATTTTGAACTGCACCTAAATATAGTCGACAGCAATGTAGAGCTTTATTGGCAAATGTTTACGGACGCCATTAGTTATTGTGTTGAAACATTTATTCATTTGAAGAGTGTTAAGGAACACCTGTCAAACCCTTGGTTAAGTAGAGACATCATCCAAACAAAGCGCAGGCTCAGGAAAATGAAAAAAATAACATAAATGCAAGACTCCAATGATCATAGAATCAAAAATTATGAGTTTCTGGCTAAAATCATAAAGGCGCGAGATGTATTGTTCAATTATATCTTTCCGGATTTTATTACAAACTCTTCCCCAAAGCTTTGGCGTTATTTAGGTCAATCAAAAACGCCACACAAAAAGTCGACATTACTTGTAAATGATAAAAGACCCCCAAGAAATTGCAGGACATTTCAATTATTACTTCCGCAGTGTGTTTTCTGAACTATAGTGTTATAAACTATGCAATGCAAGCCCTGTAGTGCACGAGATTACAATTTCTCGAGAAGGTGTTTTGTAAATGCTTCGTAATCTTTACGTACACGTAGATATGCAGGCCCTGACGGGATACCGAATGTCTTTTACTACGTTACGCGGAACATATTTGTGTCTTCCTAACAGAATTTTTCAAATTTTGTTCACGCCTAAAGGTTATTCCATCCGACTGGCATGAAGCCACAGCTGTCCCAATTATACTAACTAGAGACTATCTTGCGGTTTCCAATTATCACCCAGCTTTCATTATAATTACTTGTATATAATTAGAACACAATGTAGCAGGTTTTATTCGCCAATATTTGAGTGATCATAAGGTTCTCTTTCCACAAATGTATTTCGAAAGGGGTTATCGATAAAACTCAATTATAGTCAGTTCTTCATGATATCTCTGAGCTACCGGACTCGTCCGGATAATTTGACATGTTATTTTTTTATTTGAGTAAAGCCTTCAATATAGTGGCACGGAAAATTATTCTACAACTCAAATACTTTCATCTCCCCTCAAACACTACATCGTGGATCCAGGCATACTTACGGCACAGGCAGCATTTCGTAAAAGTCAAGCAATGCTCGTTCGTTGCGCGCCATGTAAGCCGCAAGGCAAGGCAGCGCACTGGACTACTATTCTTGATCCATATAAGTAATATCTCAAAAAAACTCCCCAGTGACGGGCATGTATACTGATTTGCGGATGACACTGTCATATATATATAGGTTACCTTGCAGAATGATCACAAAAGCTTGCAGCAGTCATTCACGGCTAATTCATAGAGGTGTAGACTTTGGGGAATGAAAATAATTGTACAAAAAACACTTTTACAGTGAGTAACCGGCAAATGTGAACCTAGCATATTCTCTTACGTTCTTAACGATACCATATTAACAAGTTGATCAACATAAATTCTTAGGCGTCACGGTTAATAACAGGCTTACTTGGTCAGATCATATATCTCTTACATGCTCCGCAGCCTTGAGCGAATAGTGGTTTTGAAAAGAAAGCTTGTAAAAGTTCCGGTGAATACAAAACTTTTGGCATTAACACAAGTTTTCGTTCAGAACTTGAATATGCGGGGATTGTATACGATCCTTACACCAATAAATACGTTCAAAATTGTAAGCATGTGCGAAGAAAGGCTGTTATAATATTTTTAGAAAATACAAAAAAGAACATTCCCCGTCACTTCTAATGTTTACGAATTGTAAAATAAGTTCACTAGAACATCGCCGTAAAGTTTGTCGCCTGCTGTTTCTACACATCGTCATAAGAGAGGAAATTGGCCTTGAGTTGCCTAGTGTTTTAGTACTCCTAAATACACGGTTGACTAGACCCGGACACAGCTTGATCTTTCGGCAATATTTGCCAAAACCAAGTCTCACATGAACAGTTTTTTTTCGCGCACCATAACAGGATGACACAATCTACCTGTTCACGTCATACAGTCGAAGAACTTTACCCATGCGCTAGGAAATTATTTCTCATAATATTGAGTATAGTATAAGCAGTGTTCAAACTTTTCTTGCGATTCTGGCATGAATTTCATGCTGCGTGTAGTGCCCTGTTATTGTCTTAAGATTTGTTCTTAAGACAATAAGACTTCGTTTATGGCCTGTCGGCGACATTCACACTTGAAGCTTCATTCCAACGCACTACTACCAATATTTCTCTGACTACACCCGCAGAATTCATTTCGAGACTTAAAAATGTCGACAACCTTCTCGGCTTACTGCAGAAGTCAGTCAACACGATCGCAAACCGCCGTACAGCATCTCTCATCGGGACGTTTCTTCCCACTCCGGTGACGATGTGCTCTTCTGGACGCCTACTCGTGTTCGCGGATTGTGTGAGAAGTTGCAGTCACGATTCCTTGAACCTTTCACAGTCATTGAGCAAGCATCACCTGTGAACTATCGCGTTACACCCGTTGACTTTCCACCTGCCTCTCGTTTTCATGATACCGAGGCAGTGCGCGTTTCGTCCTTAATACCCATCGTTTTGTTAAGAAAAAGTTTATTTACACTATGTAAAGACCACAAAGGCTTCATACTATTCCAGTAAAAGAGCACATACATTTCGGCACATCTATGTATCACCACCAACATCACTACGTTATAGTGAAGGCATTTTCTCTAATATACATGACATTGTTGGCATACATGTACACAAGAACTCAATGCGATATCATGATACAATTGTATAACAATACAATAGATGCAATGAAACACAATTGGTAACAAATGAAGTCTATAACAACTCAACGGGCGCTGCTTAGCACCAAGTCAGTCGAAAATGAGTTGTATCCTTTTGTGTTCCATCTTGACAAAAGGGCACGACCAATGCCGCAGAAACTCGTGCTCCCCGAGGAAGAAAAGCCCTTCAGAGAGGAACGCGAGGATCTCTCGTCTCATTCTCCCCAGTATCGGCCACAAAGCACGCCAGTGGCAATTGGCACCTACGGCCTCACATCGGTTTCTCCAAAGGCTGAACAGCCCCGCAACTATTAACAGAGCGGAGAAGTGGCCACGCGGAAACTGTCCGTTGGACACGAAAGTTCGCACACCCTGTCTCCGAAAACCAGCATTAACCGCATGCCAAAAAAGGCCGGAAACGACACATTCAGCGTCGCATGTCGATTAGTCTCTACCATGATGCAGTTGGGGCAAGTGGAAGTGCGAACCACTTGCCATCGCTGTAACCTATCTCACGTGGGGCGCAAGCCCTAGCCCAAGCTCCAGACATAGTCTTCGAGGTGCCCTGGCACAACTGCGACAATTATTGGTTTCTAAGCGCGGTTCATTACAGATTGACGATGCTGGAGCACCAAGGGCCGTGGAAGGGTGGCCACTGTGTCCACAACTTAATAATCGGCCACCTCTATCTCTGTGCACGTAGCTTCCAATTGTCAGTGAAATGCCAGAAGGGCTCGATACAAAGATGGTAATTCAGGTGATTGTGGTCCTTGGTTAATTTGGCTATCCAGCAAGAAGACACATAGCGATGGCCCCAGATGGTAGCGAGCCGGTGTCTGAGTGGGCATGCCATCATTGCTTAGTATTCGCAATAGAGTGCGGAGGCATAATGTAGAAGTCGTGACGGAAACATCGGGGAATACAAAACCGCCTTCATCCCATAGGTGGGCTCGGTAGCTGTGCGAAAGTGCAGTCTACTAATCCGTTCGTCCTCACTATGGAGATACTCACCGTTCTCACGAGCTCGCTCCTGATGGCTTTCCTGCCTACCAGACAGATGCCGTATCCCGCCCCCAACACCTTTGTGAATGGCTCCCACAACTGGTGCCATCTCTTGACCGATCTTCACTTCATCGTACCGCCGCCAGATGTCTCGATCTACGTTCCAGCCTGGCCATTCTCGTCAAAGCAAACTTCAACGTCACCGGCTATAAAAGAGTGCCACCCGTCTTCGCCGCTCTGTGGGCTCGGTAGCTGTGCGAAAGTGCAGTCTACTAATCCGTTCGTCCTCACTATGCAGATACTCACCGTTCTCACGAGCTCGCTCCTGACGGCTTTCCTGCCTACCGGACAGATGCCGTATCCCGCCCCCAACACCTTTGTGAATGGCTCCCACAACTGGTGCCATCTCTTGACCGATCTTCACTTCATCGTACCGCCGCCAGATGTCTCGATCTACGTTCCAGCCTGGCCACTCTCGTCAAAGCAAACTTCAACGCCACCGGCTATAAAAGAGTGCCACCCGTCTTCGCCGCTCTGTGGGCTCGGTAGCTGTGCGAAAGTGCAGTCTACTAATCCGTTCGTCCTCACTATGCAGGTTGGTAACACCCAGGTTCTTTTTTGTAAAAAGTCAAGTAATTGTTCACTAGTACAGCTGCCGGGCCCGCAGTGCTGTGTTGCTATTATTGTCGAATGTTTTCAAGTGCTGCGCTCATTACTGCTTTTGGGAGGGGATATTGAAACTAACCCCGGGCCTCCAGATACCATACATGCTGTACTCACCGAGCTGAAAAATCTTTCTGTAGCACAAACCAAATTGATCGTGGAACTTCAAACTGTTAAAGATCATCTGCGATCAACTGACGCAGCACTGAATGATGTATGCAAGCGTCTGACTAATCTGGAAACGCATTACTGTCAACTTTCAAGCATGCGCAGAGAGCTAGATGACACAAAAACCTTAACCACTGATATCACCCGGCATTATCATAACTTTCAATTCCGTGCAGACGTTAGCGAAAACAATTCCCGCCGAAATAACCTGATATTTTATGGTATTCCTGATCCTAATCCCAAAGAATCCTTTGCCGATTCAGAGGCAACAGTCATTTGGTGTATCACTGAAAACCTTGAACTAGAAATACAGCCTTCACAAGTGCAACGCGCACACCGCCTTGGTCGCCATTCGCCTGACCGCGTCCGTCCTGTAATTGTAAAATTTAGTTCGTTTAAGGTCAACCAGTCGATCTTGTCGGAAGGCAAGAAATTTAAAGACACTCTAACTACAGCGTTGGTGAGGACTTTTCCCCTGCCGTCCGAAATGCACGAAGACACCTTGTCACTTTTGCCAGATCAAAATCTACAGCATTTAAATTAAGCTTCAAAACTTTGCTCATAGCCCCGCCGCGGTGGTCTAGTGGCTAAGGTACTCGGCTGCTGACCCGCATGTCGCGGGTTCGAATCCCGGCTGCGGCGGCTGCATTTCCGATGGAGACGGAAATGTTGTAGGCCCGTGTGCTCAGATTTGGGTGCACGTTAAAGAACCCCAGGTGGTCAAAATTTCCGGAGCCCTCCACTACGGCGTCTCTCATAATCATATGGTGGTTTTGGGACGTTAAACCCCACATATCAATCAACTTTGCTCATAGGTTCTAAACGCTACGTCTTTGATGAATCTTCCCAGGCCGTGAAGGAAATAACCTAGCAATCACTGCGTCGTCCGTTATCATCAACTAATCCCCAACCAACGCAGCAAACTACCGTATCTCTTTCCGTAATCTTCACCAACATTCGCAGTTTCATTTCGAAACGCGAAATCGTCTCTAATCTTGTTTCATCATCCAGTAGCAACTTGCTTTTATTAACGGAAACATGGCTTAATAGTGACGTAAGCGATCAGGAAGTTCTAACTGACTTACCTAATTTTCAGATCTTCCATAAGGACCGGGACGGCAGAATGGGAGGAGGGGTGCTCATTGCTGTTAGCCAGGGCCTACCCGCAACTTTGGTGAATATTTCGTCAGACTTGGAAATAATATGGATAAAACACCAAGCTGTACCGCAATCAGTTTTAATTGGCGTGTGCTACAGGCCCCCACAGAGAAATCCTGACTTTCCCGGCAAGCTTAATTCGGTGCGAAATGAACTTTCAACAAAGTACCCTAATGTCCATATTATCTTGTTTGGCGACTTTAATTTCCCGAATATTGATTGGCCTAATCTAACTGTTAACGGAGGGCTACAGAGTGAGGCTAGTGAATTTGTTAATGTATGTCTAAATTTCAACCTAGCTCAAGTTGTCACCAAACCAACCCGCGTAACCCAAGACTGTGAAAACATATTAGACCTAATACTAACCAGTATTCCTGATAGTGTAACATCTATTTCCTACTTGTCAGAAATAAGCGACCATAAAGTAATTCCAGCCGACATTTTAATCACTCCTCCAAAACAACGAACCACCAAAAAAACCATACAACTACATGATAAAGGAAACTACACTGCTATAAATGATGAATTAAACTGTTTTCTTCCAATATTCAAAGATAATTTTCTTTATCGCACGGTGCATGATAACTAGAAGATATTTAAGGATAAATGTGATACACTGGTCGAAAAATTCATCCCTAAGCTCAGTTTCCGTGCCTGTTCCCAAAAACCATGGTTTACTAAAACGCTCAAAAAATTTGAAAATAAAAAAAAACTCCTTTTTCGTTCCGCCAAGCAGCAGAATATCGAAAACGCATGGTTAAAATATTATGCCGCTGAAAAAGCTTACCCCACGGCAATACGAAACGCTAAGCATTCTTTTTTTCACTCTCATTTACCGAAATTTCTTGCTAGTAACCCTAGAAAATTTTGGCAGGTCATAAATCCCAACCACTCGTGCACTATCACTCTCACTAATGAAGCAGGTGACGTGGCCACTGACTCGGAATGTGCCGACCTGTTTAATAGAGCTTTCTCATCGGTTTTTAGCAAAGAAACTGACGTTCCACCCCCACCACAGCCTACCGTAGTCAGTACTTCCATGCCGCCAATCCTTTTTGTTCAACCCGGAGTTTTGGCAATCATTGATAAACTTAAATTATCTTCATCATCAGGTATCGACAACATAAATTCGAAATTTCTAAAGAACACTCAACAGATCTGTGCAAAATTTTTGTGTCTACTTTACTCGCAGTCTCTTTCCACGGGTGAGCTTCCTAGTGATTGGAAACACGGAAATATCACCCCAGTATTCAAATCAGGTATTAGAGAGTCACCCCTCAATTACCGACCAATTTCATTAACTAGCATTCCATGCAAAATCATCGAACATGTCATCTACACCCGGATTATGGACTTCCTAGACTCAAACAACTTTTTCAATTCCGCGCAGCATGGCTTTCGTAAAGGTTTGTCGTGCGAGACTCAACTGGCTATGTTTTCGCACGACTTGCATATTAACTTGGATTCTAACGTACAGACTGATGCCATATTCCTGGACTTTGCGAAGGCATTCGATAAAGTACCACATAAACGCCTTCTGTTGAAACTTTCCCCCTTAAACCTACACCCCGACGTCCTAAAGTGGATCCGTGAATTTTTAAGTAACCGCACTCAAGCTGTCTTTGTTAACACTGCTACCTCTACTTCACTTCCGGTAATATCTGGTGTCCCGCATGAGTCGGTTCTGGGCCAGATTTTATTCCTGATATTTATTAACGATCTCCCAACTCATGTATCCTGTAAAATCCGAATGTTTGTCGACGATTGTATTATTTACCACACTGTTTGTAACGCTTCTGATCAATTAGCTCTACAGAGTGATCTTGACAATGTAAAACAATGGTGCGATGATTGGCTAATGGAACTTAACCCTCACAAATGCAAAGCTTTATCCTTCACCCGCCGCCGTTCTTTACTTGTTTTTCTATATTCCATCAGTAATATTCCAGTTGAAACTGTTAATTCCTTTAAATATCTGGGGGTCACACTCTGCAACGATCTTTCATGGAGTTTGCATATCACGAAAGTCATATCATCGGCAAACAAAACATTAGGATTCTTGCGACGTCATCTACGTAACGCACCTAGAAATGTAAAATTATTAGCTTACAAAAGCCTTGTTAGAACTAAACTTGAATATGCTTCCCCAATCTGGAGCCCGCATCAGGCCTATCTTGAAGACGCCCTTGAGTGTATTCAAAACCGTGCCGCTAGGTTTATCAATAATTCTTACTCCAATGACGTCAGCGTATCTTCACTAAAGGCAGAACTTCAACTGCCCCTCCTTTCCCTCCGCCGCCGTATCGTCAGTCTTTCGTTATTTGATAAGTTTTTTCACAGCTCGATGCGCATGCCACCTTATTTTGTTCCCCCAGCGTACATCTCTCAACGAACTAATCATCCACTTCAAGTCGGACGCCCACGTGCACGCACCGTTACTTTTTCAACATCATTTTTTCCTCGCACGGCAGTAACCTGGAATGGCCCTTCAGGCGACATTCCTGCCATTACTTGTACTTCTACCTTCCCAACCAGTATCACTAATCATCTTTCACTTTAGGACAAACGATTGTTTTCTGCTCAATTTTTATGTACCCACCCCTTATGTATTGCCCCGCAAGGGGTCTTTAAGGAAATAAAATGAAAATGAAATGAAATCTCGCGGTTGAGCTAATGCTGGATGAGATAACAATTCTGTGCCACCAGATTAAAAAAAATGAACTGATGCAGCTTTGCACTTTCCTGCAGACGTGGAGCGTTGGTTTACAGAATGGCAAAGGTACCAAAATTTTCCTAGGTACACCGTTTGAGTTGAGTATCAGCGTTTCAAGAGGGTGAATTCGAAGTACCTGGCGGCTTTGATATCACTTTAAAGAATTTGTACAACGGATAACCAGATGCTATCCTGTACACCAAATGAAGTGAAAGTAACTCTGAGTATTGCAATCTCAGGAGACCACTGTAAAGGCGACGTGATGTTGATACGACCACTGGGGTTGCCAAGGAAAAATACTGACTCATTACACCGGAGATAATGCCGAAATCGTGGAAAGTATCAAGAGCATGCTGCAGCGACTGTTCATTATGTATATACAGAGTAATGTCATCTGCATAAGCAGTGACCTTTACTTGAGTGTTACCGGGTCGAGGTAAGCCACGAATCTGCGGGTGACGTTCAACGGCCCTTAAGAAGGGTTCTTATGAAAGAATAAATAACACTGGGGAGAGGGGAAACCTTTGACAGACCCCACGCGTGGCTCTAAATGCGTGACTCTCATGGGAATCTAAGTAAAGGGTACTTTCTGAATTAGTGTACATCACGTGAATTAGGTCAATGAACTTATCCGGGAATCCGAATGCATGTAAAAGATTTAGTATGTAGCCATGTTTTGTGAAATCAAAAGCTTTCTCCTGACCTAAGGAAACCATCAGTCCTTGCGCACATCGGCTAGTGGTGTATTGAATGATGTCACGCGTTAACTACCTATGGGTGTGTATTTCTCGGCCCTGAACACAACAGACCTTGTAGGGAGCAATTGATGTTGCAAGAGATGGTCTGATTCGGCGCACCAAGATGTTGACCAAGAGCTTGTAATGTACATTGAGCAGGGTAATAGGGCGCCAATCTTCTGGTCGCGTGGACATTGGGTCTTTCTTGGGAACTAGTGTTATACGGCCTTTGTGGAAAGAGGTTGGAAGGGTAATATCTCGGAAACACTTGCGACTGACCTGTGACATAGTTGGACCAATGATAACCCAGAACTGTACATAAAACTCTGCAGGGAGTCCGTAAGGCCCTGGGGCCAATCCCTTTTTCATTGCGTCTAATGCACCCTTTATTTCTTAATCGGATGGCGGTGATAGCAGAGCGTCCTAGGACATGTTGGAATCATGAGGTAAATCTTTTAGCAGTGGATGCGAAGAAATGTACCCTGCGTAACAGACATTAGCAATAGATTGAGCCATTGACTGAAAGCGTTGAGTGAATGCATGAAAGTCGCGCGTACCCGCAGCAGCTGGAACGGGAGAGTTAAGCGAGTGGGCAAGCGAGTCTGGTGTGGTGGACGAAGCAGAGCTCTGCGTGCATACCTTAGCACCTCAGGGTGCGCACACGGTGCACGTCTACAGCGCCAAGCTGCAGCCGAGAAAGAAGAAGCACGCATAATACGTTGGTACCGTTCAGCGAGCTCCTCTTGCCATGTCCGCACTACAGGGGAAGGAGTGGGGTCATGGTTGGCAATGCGTATTTTCTGGTTTAACAATGGCGCATCTTTGGACATACGGGTGTGAAGTCCTCTGCCCGACGCACTGAAATGATGGCGCCACTGTTTTGTGAGGCGATCCCAATCAGCTATATTCGCCCCAATGAGCGATGCGCGTAACGCTCGGGACAATTTTTCCGTAGACTGAGATTCCTGGAGGACGCGAAAATCAAGACGCCATGGTCTGTGAATCATTGGCGTCCGCACTGGCAGGCGGAGAGAGAACAAAACCGGACGATGGTCGCTAATTTACACTGGTGTCGGTGGCAATAACATTATCACGATGTCGTGAACGTAAGTAATGAGACCGGGGGATGCATACACGTGATCGATTCGGCTGCTCGACACTGCTCGACGCCAAGTGTAGGCATAAATGCTGCCATGCACACTTTCATGGATGCCACTCAATGCGAATTGGTGTACTAGACGTTCGAGTTCTCTGGCATTCCAGTTTGACCGGCCGCGTCTCGGACATCAAAAATCTGTGTGAGAGTCTAAGACACACCCTAAAAGTACCACATGTTGGGAATTTAAAAGGAACGCATTAAGAAATTGGAAGAACGCACTGGAGTTCATGGGTGCAGCTGGGGCATACACGCCAACAAATCTTATTCTTAACGAAAAAAAGGTGCAGTCGAACGCCAGCATGCGTCCGAAATCGAAGGAAACATGATGGTCACGTAAAAGACCTCGGTTCAAAATAATGACTACGACGCCAGTGGAACACGTGCTGGCGTACGAAAAGAAACAATCAATGTTGAACGCGCGCTTAAAGCGAGTACATCAGAAAGCTCGAAAAAAATTGTTTTTTGCACGAAAAGTAAATTACAGTGCGCTGAACGCGCGAGAGCCAATACCTCAGCCTGTTTTTGTGGATTGTGGAAACCTTGAACGTTAAAAGTGATAACTTTTAGAGCAAGAGCCATGGGGAAAATTAAAACGTAGTATAGGATCACGCAAATGCAGGGGTACCTTTAGCAGGCGCGGGAGCCAGTGCCCCGCGAGTGGCTGAGTCATTCTTTGCGTCCAGGCGATCCACCGGAGGCTCGAGGCTTCCGGGTTCGCGTCAAAGTCCGCAGGAGACTTCTGTCTCTAGTGGGGGCTTTTAAGTCACGAGTAGTTATCCTGTGGCCTTTGGGGTCCGGGTTCTAGAGCGAGGATGGCGCAAAGGCGTCTGCACTGCCCTGGCTTATGTCACTGGGGCTGGTGTCTTTGTTAATTTTTAGGGGTGCCTCACTCATGGTGCTATTGGAGTCCTCGTAGATGCAGGCGTCCTCGTCTTGAGATGTAGACTCCTCGATGACACCTGAGGTTGTGGTCGACTGAGCAGCCACGCGAGGAGCGTCAGATGCAACATTTCCCTCTGAGACGCCTTCCTCACGAGGCGCCTCGTCTGACGAGGGTTTGGCCTGCTATTCCTCAGAAATGGCCACAGGACGCGGGGAACTTGAGTTTCGAGGACCTGGAGGAATTACTGGGTCCGGAAGCGTTGGGGACGCAGTGGGCGTCTGGCACGGCGTCGTGATTGACCTTGGTCGTGGTTGGTTACCGCGGCTCGCGTTGACGAATCGTCGCACCTCTTCTTAGATGGCGTTCTTAGTTGAAGTTGAGAGAAATCTTTCAACGCCGCCTCGGAATATGATGGCCTGATGGTGCAGGTGACGGTGGAATGCGGGTCGCCACAAAAGCGACACGGCAGCGAGTAGACTTTCCCGTCATGGCCATAAACGCCGCACCTTCCACAAAACGGAGCTGTGCAGTTCATGCGGAAATGCCCACTGCCTCCACATCCACGGCACACTCGCTGGATGCCCTTATAGTCACTGGTCACTGGATGGCCCGCGAACTTCAGGTAGTTGGGCACCGGTGACGAAGCCTTCATTTCCATGCGGACGTTTTTTGTTTGTTTGTTTATTCAATACTGCCAGCCACCCTTTGGCAGCCAGGGCAGGAGTGGTACAGTGCACAAAGTTTACACGCAAAGTTTACAAACACAAAGTTTACACGCGACCAGTAACACGGTCCGCGGTACACAGGGAAGCAATAATGCAGTAAGTAAGTAAAAAAAAAAAAAAGCAGTGTACGTTGTGGCATGGTAGCAAGATAACACGTGAAATACGTTAGTTAAATAGGACAGGGGAACAAGACCAGCACTTCCAATCATACACAATTTTGAATAGCCGTTGAAAAAGCATTTTGATTAGTTAAGTTAGTAACGTCGCGTGGCAAAGTGTTCCATTCTGCTATCGTTCTCGGGAAAAAGGATAGACGGTGAGCGTTTGTTCTCGTGAAAGGCATTAGGATTGTTTTGTTGTGCTTGTTCCGGGTGGGGCGTGACATGTTGAATTCGAGATAAGTATTGAAGTCAAGCTTTGAATAACCATAGACTATACTGTGTAATGTTTTAAGTCGATGTAATTTACGGCGGGACTCTAGTGTTGGTAGGTCAGAACGCTTGCGCAGTTCTGTCACGGATACTCGCCTGCTGTATGCGTTATGAATAAATCGCAGCGCTTTCTTTCGTACCCGTTCGAGCATCGCTGAATCCGTCTTTGTGTGTGGGTACCAAACAACGTCTGCATATTCGAGCAAGGGGCGGACCAGCGTAGTGTACGCAACGGTCTTCGTTCTGCTTGTACAGTGCTGAAGTCGGTGTCTTAGAAGCCAAAGTCTGCGCAGTGCTGATGATGTAATATTTTGTATGTGTTTGTTCCAGGTGAGGTTTGATGTCATGGTTACACCCAAATATTTGTACTCGTTAACAACCTCTAATTCAACATTGTTAATTTGATAAGCATATTGAAATGGAAACTTTTTGTGCGTTATTGTCATTTGGCGGCACTTTGTTGTGTTGAGGCTCATGTTCCAATCGGCACACCAATTACTAACAGCTGTTAATTATTTGTTGAGAACTTTCTGGTCATTTACCGATTCAATAGGGAGATAAACAACGCAGTCATCGGCAAAGAAACGGAAACGCACCAGACAGTCGAACTGTAAATCGTTTAAATAGATAATGAAAAGCAACGGACCTAAGACGGAGCCCTGTGGGACTCCAGAAACAACTGATGACAAGTGAGAGGCAGAGTCACCTATCTGAACGTACTGATACCGGCTTGATAAGTAGGAGTCCAACCACTGAGTTATTTTCTCATTTTTGACCAAGTTTCGAATTTTTAACATCAGGTTGCTATGGGGTACTCGATCGAAAGCTTTTTCGAAATCCAAGAATATAGCGTCAATTTGCCCCCCCTTATCTAAAACTTTTGAGATGTCATTAGTCGTGTGTATTAGTTGTGTAACCGTGGAAAATCCACGCCGAAAACCATGTTGATTGCTCGTAAAAAACATGTTGCTCTCAAGATACGTTACTAGGTGTTTAAATATAAAGTGCTCCAAAACTTTACCGGCTGTACACAAAAGGGATATGGGGCGGTAGTTTTTTACAGAAAGTTTATCACCGGATTTATGCACAGGAGTAACTTTTGCAGTTTTCCAATCGTCTGGAACCACAGCGCTTAGTAGACTTTCGCTAAATATAATGTAAAGGTATTTCGAGCACCACTCCGCATACCGGTAAAGGAATGCATTTGGTATTCTGTCGGGGCCTGCGGACTTTTTAGGGTCAAGGTTGAGCAAAGTCGAAAATATTCCCGGCTCAGTAATAGTTATATCGGGAATGTCAAAGCCAGGAATATTGAAATTAGTGCAGCACTGGGTTGCACGTACAAATACAGACGAGAAAAAAGCATTAAAAGCCCTTGCTATCGAGCAGGCATCGGACACTTCCCTGTCGTTTATTGTAATTTTGCCGACTGGGTCTTTCTTTTGGGTGATGTGAGTCCAGAACTTCTTAGGGTTGGTGACAAGAAAGCCGTGCATCTTAACATAAAAAAGTGGTACTTTGATTCTTTGATTTTTTTCCGTAGGTTAGGGAAGGTAACACGTTAGGCGTTTTGGGCGCTCGGGAGAGACGCTTAACACGACGTTTTAAGTGAATTATGTCACGCGTAATCCACGAGCTTTGGCGGTTAATCTTTCTTTGTTTTTGTGGGACATATTTGTTAATACAAGTATGCACGGCCGTCTTGAAGTGCAACCATAATCCGTTTACGTCGAGATACCCGTTATTGTATTTGCTCTTAAAGGTGTCGAAATCTAGTTCGAGGAAGTCCAAAATACTTTCATCATCTGCACCGTTAAAATCTCTAAATGGCTTAATGATTGCCCGCGAAGTTGAGGGCAACATATGACTTTTAAACTGTACTATTTCGTGATCTGAAATCCCGGGCAGAACATTGACATCAAAACCGAGCCGTTGAACGGATTCAGAAAGAAAGACAAGGTCAAGTAGTGACCTTGAGTTTGTCGAAACACGAGTAGGTTCATGCACAATTTCGCCTAATTTACAAGAAAAAACAACATCAAGCAGCAGTTCGGAATGATCGCAGGTAGGAACGGCACGCATCGAATCCCAGTCAATTCGGGGCAGATTAAAATCACCGCAGAGTACCATATGCGTGTAATGCTTGGCATACACGCCTACATGATCTGCAAATGCTTCAAGTACTGTAATGTTGGAATTTGATGGTCTGTAAAATACACCGATAAAGATGTTGAGTTGCGGATGGTGAAGAACAATGCAAGCCATTTCAATGTTTTTGTGTTGGGGAAGGGGGGTATAGTCCAGGGCTTTTTTGATTATTAGTGCCACACCCCCACCTTTTGAAGCCCGGTCACAGCGATAGATTTCGTGGGAGCTCGGTATCGCTACCGAGTCTGGAATTTCGTCACTTAGCCACGTTTCTGTTACAGCCGTGACGTCGGGATCGTATACGGTGAGAACGCTTTCCAGATCATCAGACTTGTTTAAAATACTTCGTGCATTTATATTCAAAACAGAAAAGGGTTTGGAACTCGTGAGCGAAGGCACATCAGAGTCACTCTTTCCTTTGCTATCAGCTCGGTCGTGGTTTGGTGGCAATCGTCACTGCGGAGCGAAAGGGACTCTCGCTCCAAGAGTGTCGTCCCACACAAAAAGCTTACCATCGACTTTGATCTTGTCGAACGACTGCGTCACTTTTATCCCCTTCTTTCTTAGTTCAGCAGTGCTATCCCAAAGTTTTTTCTGCACAGCCCGGACGCGAGACGAAAAGTCTTCTGATATGCAATATTCCGTGTCTTTCAAGTTTTTACAGTTTTTTAGTATCCTCGCCTTGTCTCTACCGTCCACCAGCTTGAAAATTACTGGTCTACATTTGTTTTCCTTTTTTCTACCTATCCTGTGAGTACATTCTATTCCGACGTTCTTCAATTTTAGTATTTCACCAAGAATGTCGTTCGATACTATCTGCTCTAGCAACTCCACCTTTTTATCCTAAATCTCTTTGATACCGTACACTATCAAATTACCCTCCGACTGCGGTCTTCCAAGTCGTCGATTTTATAAACGAGGCTGTCCACTTGTTGTTGTAGTTTGTCTACTTTAGTGGTGTAACTTGTTACGGTGCCAGATAGTTCATCTAGCTTTGTCTCAATTGCTGAGAGCTTATCACAAGTTTCACTCAAGCGTTTGTGGCGGTACCTGAACTTTCTTTGAGTAGACGAATTTCATCTAAAATCTTCTGAAACATAGCTTCTGTGGGGCCAGGGTTCGACTCAACGTCCCCACAATGAGGTAGCAGGTCTACAAAACAGTCATACACTGCAGAAAGAGCAAGTAGTAGCGACCATAGGCACGGCAGAAGCACAAGGCATACATCATCACTACGATATTCAAGCTCCGGACGGTAGTCTCTCACCTGAATAACACTGAATAACGTTCGTTTCTATGCGGACATTTTCCGCGTAATATGGCTAGCTTTTCGACAACTTTATAAAGAATAAAAGTATAGCTACAGGACGATACTTAAATGTGTGACACTTATCCTCCTTCTTGAAAGCAGCGATTATTTTGGTAATATTTATTGTACTTGGATAAAACGCCCGTGATGAAAAAAGGGCTGACTGTATGACAAAATGTTTCTGATAATCAACGTGCTATCATTTGCATGACGAAGAAGCAGAAAATATCAAGACCAGGACCCATATTTTTAACTAGGTAATGATAGTGGCAATTTCTTCAGGTGTTTTAGGTTGAAGGAAAAATCTATGAGACATACGGGTCTAAAACTTGGTCAGTTCGTCGTCATACTCTTGCTTGTCCGTACAAAAAAAAGCTAATAAAATAGTGTGCAATGAGTAAGAAATTTTGAACGAGATCTCCAGACTTCATGATTGCTATTTTGGCATTCTTATTGGACCTACCCAAAGCAGAGTTTAATACTTTCCTTTGTTTTTTGCATCAGCACCAGCACACTTGATTTTGTGTTTACTGTAGTTTTTTTGGCCTCTTTCAGCAGTTTTCCTAATAGATTAAATATGTTATACCTATTAGAAATTGTAACATTAAAGGGGTGATATTTTTTTCTGTAAAGGTTATCTTTTTTGCATACACTTCAGGAAACTGCTTGATAGTGATGGTTTGCTAGGACCTGAAAAGGTACCTTTGTAATTATTTAGTACGGTGAAATTTGCAAGGTCGTTAGAAGGTAGCTTTGAAATTTTATTGTAGGAAGTTGCAGGGTTATCGCTTGTCATGACTGAGTTCCAGTCTGTAGCAGATATTAACTCAATGAACATTAATTAGTTAAACTTTTTTCTGGTAAAACCTGTGACAGTTGCGCCAGTAGTAAACCTTAAACACACAAATATTGGACACTTCTCAGTAACAGAAGCGTGGACAATGCGACCTTTGGGGTTAGTAACAATATTCCATAGCGCATGATCAATAAGTGTACCTTGTTTATTTGCGGAGCACTGTCTTGGAAGTGTAAATTGGTTTCTTTATCCAAATCCATTTAGGCAGTGAATGTATTCATTAAGCAGTGTATTGAATGTACCCTGGTGGTTCTTACTAATATCGCCCATGATAATAACAATTTCGGGTTCATATGATAATTTATGCAGTAAATCACGAAGGGCTGAGATGTATGTACTGCCACATGAAGAAGGTCAACCATGAATGCAACCGAAAGTATGTTTTTTTTATCCTATGAAAAAAAAGAATCATTCAATTCAACCCAAAAAGATTCGCAGTTTGCATGTTAAGTGTCACGTCGCCTGTGAAAACGCCGTTCTGAGGATACGGAGATAGCTGCACCCCCAAGATTACTGTTATCGTGGTCGCAGTATTCAGCGGCATATGAAGGGAAGGTATAACTGTGCGATGCACAGAGCCGTGTTTCACTAATGGAATTAACGGAAACTTATGACCAGTCAATCATAAGAAAGTTGGGATGTATAATTGTTTTTTTTTTGCAGACTGCGTGCATTGCAGTGTATTAGTAAGTAGCAGGGCAACGAAAAATAGGTCTCAAGTTCTTAGAGCAAAATAAATGAACTCATTTCACACAACTTCAAGCATAACTATCGGACTGTTCATGCAAAGTTTATGCAATCTTGCGTAAACAAGAATCAGAGGCATTGTGAAATACTCGACTGTCGGCAGATGCCCCCTCCTTGATCTGGCAAATTTTCTGTCCAGATGAACTGCTCGCCATTTTATTTTATCTAAGGCTAGCGCCCTAAAGAACGAACGCTTATTTTTTGCTGATCAGTGCTCATTAACAAATATTGCCTGGGTATTCTCTCTTGAATATACCCTATGCTTCTTATGTTCAGCCGGGTGCTTCTCGCTTTCTTCATGAACTCTTTTTTTCACGATAGTGAAACCACACAATACTGTTCTTTTGACCGGACATTGCAAGCACATGATTCACTATGTCGACATTGCTGGCTGAGACCTTACAGTTGATTTTGTCCACGATAGCAGTCACGATTGCGAAACAATCCTCCTGTTGTGTACGGAGTTTTGAGAAAAGAATGAGCTTCCGTCTTCATGGCGAAGCCCACCGTCCACGGCTTCTTTATTCCTTGTTCTGATCTGATCTTTGCCTAATAATGATAGTGTTACTGGTTGTCTTCTACACAATATTCAACATCCCACGTGCCCCAACAGTGGCGAGTGATGGCGAAGAACACTAATACACACAGTTTCTAAGCACACACTCTTTGTTCTTCAGTTCTTTCATCAGCTCTGAGTCAATCTATGTAGGTCAGTCGGACTGTTCACCGGTGCTTGGTCTTCCATCAGTGCTTCCGACGTTTGTTCCACTCTCGTGCCTTTAAACGTGTTCCTTTTGATGGACTTGTACGGTCGATGAGCAGTTCTCGTTCGTATGAAAATCGATGATGCTGACTTCTCCACAAGGGTCTGCAGGAGCTCCTTCTGAGAAGTTTTCTCGAATTCTTGGTCTTGTCTGCAGTCGCATTGGAATCGCCTGTCTTCTTCTTCTGCCTTAATCTGGACTTGTACACTTTTTACTTTGATGTTGTCTTGGTATTTTTCTACTTAGATGCAATAAGACGTATGATCTGCATTTTCTCCAGCCCTGACGTATGCAGATTTCATGAACCAAACAGGCTACGATCAATATAAGGGGTTTCCTTCAGGGAGCTCGTGGTCTTCCTTCCGTTTCTTTTCGAGTGACTAGCCAGCATTGCTTTGCTATCTGCAGGCCATTGAGCACATTTCTGTGAAGACTAATTAGGATGACGGACTACCGTTTTCGACGGACACTCATGTTGAAGACCTGGAGAATCGTCTTTTAAATTTTCAAATGCTTTTTTATTTTTCTTCACACAAGTCTTTCCCGGCCGGTACACTTGAGTAGCTGATGCTATCTTGTCTTTCACTTCCTAGGCGGAGCAGGTTGACGAGATTTCTAAAGTCGTAGAAGGTGTGTCTAGCCTCCGAAGTTGCTCTTCGGTGCTGACCTTTGAGATTGTATTCTCTGGGGGAGGGGGCATGCTTGTCTGTATGCTTTTATTGTGTTAGTCTATTCGTCATGAAGTCCACTCATTCAGCGTCTGTGCGACAAGATCACCAGTGAGGAAGCATTGGCTACGCGTTAGTGCTATAGACTAGGAGCCCATTTTCGCTTTCACTTCTGTTCTGATTCGCTCTTTTATTGATTCTAGACCAGTTTGCCTAGCTTTTAATGCGTCTTCGATGTTGTACTTTGCTCTAACTTTCGCTTCAATACTCTAGTGAACATAGTTGTCTGCTTTTTCCATCTCTATTTTTTAACCTCCAATGGGAACTTAATCTTCTACCGCCTTGTAGATGCCTTTGAGATTCTTATACTCGTTAGTCAAAACTCCGGCAAATTTCGTCAACTCACTTATTAGTGGGCGATTCATATGCAGGAAACTTTCGACGCTGGCGACGGCTTCCATGACGGTCTTTCGTACGTGACTACGCCTCAGAATTAGGGACTTCATAATACGGTTCAGTGTCGGGAAACGTACGAAATCTTTGGCCGGCAACGCGACGAGGTGAAGAAGGCGTCATCGTGCTATCCATCACAAAGCATCGCATGATGAAGCTCCGGGGGTCATCGACATGTCACACTCAACGGTCTAGGTAATGAGCAGGGTTAGGCCTCGCACATGAGATTCACGCACTGGTGGCTTTAACAAAAGTTCTGCAGGCTTCAGACACGGACAAGTTGTCATGAAAGTCCACTCTGTTTCAGCTCTATAGGCCCTTTCTTCCAGCTTTAACGGCACCACAATGTTAAGAAAAGGACGAGCCGCCGTTCCCATGGCGAAGCCCACTGTCCACCTCTTCTTTATTGCTTGCTCTGATCTTGCTTGCTTGCTTGTTCCTTTCTTTTGTGGCGCTCACCCACTAAGGGGTATTGGCCAAGAAGCCGGTGGTTAATGCAAGTAAATACCTATAGATTTTCTAGATTAGGAAAATATGAATACTGTGTTTTGACTGTGAAATTATTTGGCGCAATGTTAAAAAAAAGAAAAAAAGAAAAAAAACAAAAAGGGGGGGGGGAGAAATAATAGAATTTGTTAAATATCTGTGGTGGAATCGTTATATGAAATTCTCCTGAAAGTTGAATCATTGCAGTGTATCAGCTAAATAGTAAGTGGTAGTGTGACTAGTAAAATTCGAGAGCTGATGGCTGACTCAGCAAGGTAATCTTCTTGTGTTATATATGAAATCGCAGAGAGCCCCGCAGATGTTCCTGTCGCTATGTCCCAATGAAATGGCCCCAAAAGACAAAATATTGGGAGTATTAAGTGATATTCCTAATTTTCTGAATAAAATTTTGAAGCAGTTTTTTCTTTGATTTTTGAATCGGTGACATGTGATAAGAAAATGGTCGATATGTTCAGGTTCGTTACAGCTTGAGCACAGAGGGGATGGCACCAGACCAGACCTGTTTAAGTAGAAATTAAGAGGTGCTCTGATCTGATCTTGACCTAATGATGACAGTGTCACTCGTCGTCTTCTACACAATATTCAACACAGTGCACCTCTTTTATTTCCAAGTTATTTAATCATGACTCCTTCTCAAGTATTGCAGACTTGGTAGTTCCTAATCAGTATGCAATGAATCATTTATAGCGTGTCAGGTTTATCCTGGTGTCTTTACCGAAAAAAACATTCGGCAGATCCCTCGTATCTAGGAATCGGCGTTATACAAAGCATGCGGAGAGAAAGGGGCCATGTTGCAATTTTTTCATTGAGAGACACGTCATAAAATAACGCTAAATATATGTACAAATGTTGCACGCAGAGACACATGCTTAAGAGTTGCAGATGTTTATATAACGAGTTCTTTGCACTTGCGCAACGGTGCCAACTGGAAAATGCGTATTAGCAACCTCTAGAAGCTGATATGAAGCGCTGATTCTTGCGATGATGCTGGCCCTCCACTCTGCTACATAAATCCACTTTAGCGCATGGCTACTAACCATAATTTACGTTAACCCGACGTGACGGCTGTACCAAAGGAGTGCATATTGTCACAGGTAATGGGTATGAGCCATAACTGTAGCGTGAAATCGCTCGGAAGTAGAGAAAGAAGAGGACACTGCTTCGTGGTATGGGAGCGAGCAAGAGCAAGAGCGAGCAATATTTGAAGCGGAATTAATGGCCGTTATACTAGCTATTCGTAAACTTCCTGTGACTCATTCGACAGCTGTGATAGTGACTGACTCGTATTCTGTGTGTTCATTCTTATCATCGTCGTCGACATCAGCAGTACTAGAGACGTTTAAATCATTAATCCCAGCAAAGATCCGTCTAGTGCGAATGATATGGGTGCCAGGCCATCGTAGTATATTTATAAACGAGATGGCTGACAAACTTGCGCGAACATCTCTTGATCTTCCGATTGTGCCAATCATGCCTCCTACAGCTTATGTAACAGCAGCGAGGTTTAGAAAACTTTCCCTTCTTGAAGACTCATCAAAAACCATGATACCGAATCCAGATTTCTCGCACCTGCACTTCACATGGAATAATAAATGGTGTCCCACGCGTAAATTGGAAGTCTTGGTAACAAAATTACGTTGCCGTGTACCACCTCTTAATTTCTACTTAAACAGGTCTGGTCTGGTGCCATCCCCTCTGTGCTCAAGCTGTAACGAACCTGAACATATCGACCATTTTCTTATCACATGTCACCGATTCAAAAATCAAAGAAAAAACTGCTTGGAAATTTTATTCAGAAAATTAGGAATATCACTTAATACTCCCAATATTTTGTCTTTTGGGGCCATTTCATTGGGACATAGCGACAGGAACATCTGCGGGGCTCTCTGCGATTTCATATATAACACAAGAAGATTACCTTGCTGAGTCAGCCATCAGCTCTCGAATTTTACTAGTCACACTACCACTTACTATTTAGCTGATACACTGCAATGATTCAACAATCAGGAGAATTTCATATAACGATTCCACCACAGATATTTAACAAATTTTATTATTTCTCCCCCCCCCTTTTTTTTCTTTTTTTTAACATTGCGCCAAATTAATTTCACAGTCAAAACACAGTATTCATATTCCCCTAATCTAGAAAATCTATAGGTATCTACTTGCATTAACCACCGGCTTCTTGGCCAATCCCCCTTAGTGGGTGAGAGCCACAAAAGAAAGGAACAAGCAAGCAAGCAAGCGAGCAAGACATCGATACGTCGCTGTCTGTTATTTCCTTCAGGGCACTGGTGGAGGTGCTGAGGTGGACTTAACGTCACACAGGCTTCATAATCACTTTAGTTATACCTGCATTTACGGATCAACACGTGCATTCCACTGCTTTGCGCTTCCATATGCAGTCTGATGTTGCAATTCCCTGCCGGATAGCATCGCATGTCTCACAAACATTAATGCTTTTTGTGACGCATTGACCAGTTATCTGGACAACGAGGTGTAAAAATGTTTGCAATTACCGCAGTGTGCTCTCTTCGTTGTAACCTCTTTGCAGTCTCTTATTTTATTACACCGTAGTGTCGCTTATATATTTCCAAATTATCTGTTTTATCTTTGCCAGTGTTGTTGCTTTCTTTTTTTATTTTATTTTGTACTGCTGTTCTTATTATGTGATCTGCTACATTACCGCTGTTCATGAACTTTGTGTTTTTATAACTACTACGGAAGTCCCCTTTTTTGTACTGCCCCCTTACACAATGCCTCAACGAAGGCCTGTAAGATATTTTTGAATGGATGAATAAATAAATAAATAAATAAATAAATGCGTCTCGGCTGCAGATTTTCAGCCGACACACCGAGCTACTTGGAGACAGCTACAGCTCCCACGGCAAGAAGCAGCCGCCGCCTGCTAGGACTATCTCCCAAATACGGTCCTCTCTCTCAAGACGAGATCGCAACCTCGACTACCAACCAGGCGGGTCAGACTAACGACGCCTATTCTTTTCTCCCGCATGTTTTTCATGCGCCACATACACCACGCTCATTTCATGGAGACATTTATGAGGATGTTGATGACTGGCTTGACCACTTCGATCGAGTTGCCAACATGAACAAATGGAATGAAGCTCGCAAGCTGCAGAGAGTTTACTTTGCGTTGGAAGACTCTGCCAAAACGTGGTGTGAGAATCACGAGGGTTCCTTTGCGACGTGGCAAGAGCTCAAACGTCAGTTTTGCGGTGCATACCGCAACACCGAAAAAAAAAGAGAGAGTAGAGCAGGCCATCTCGTCTCGGAACCAACGATCTAACGAGAGAGTTTTGATGTTTGTTGAGGATATGCTTCGACTCTTCGAGCGTGCCGACCCTTGAATGTCTGAGGAAAAGAAGGTGCGGCATTTAATGCGTGGTTAAAAGAGCAACTCTTCGCCGGACTCATGCGCAATCTACTGACGACTGTGGCTGAGTTCGTAAATGAGGCAACCACAATCAAACGTACTCTCCAGCATTGTTCGTCACAGTATGAACGCTACGACATCACCACTGCTGCATGCTCTCTCGTGGCTGACAGAGAGAGGAATGCCCTCACATAGTTCGTAAGAAGCGTCGTGCGGGACGAGCTGTGCCAACTCCAAGCAGCAGGACCCCAACCAACCGTAAATGCTCTCGCAGACCTAATCCAAAATGAGATCCAATAGGTGGTCATCCAACTCGCGCCAACAAGGCTTGAGGCCCCTGTGCTGACATATGCGGCGGCCCTGCGATCTCCGGCAGCACATGCTCCTGATCCCACTATGTGGACAATGGATCAGGCTAGCCATCGATTCCAGGGCACCTCTTCAACTCCGCCACCCGCCTCTGAGGTTTCCAAGTGCACCCACTTATCATCAGTCTGGATCGCGACAGAACGCCACAAAGGCCAGCGTGTGGTGTACGTCAGATAACTGTCCACTCTGCTACCACTGTGGCGAAGCGGGTCACGTCTACCGCAATTGCCAGTACCGCCAACTTGGTCTCCGTGGCTTTCACCCTGATGCTCGGTGCCCGCGTTACGGTTAGCGCCCCCGCTACATCGAACCGTACCTTACGGGCCAGCAAGCTCCTCGCCTTGGTCAACGCCCCCAATCACGATCCCCGTCACCTCACCGCTCCACGTCACCTAACATTCCCTTGTCATCTTATGCTCCTTTCAGAGGCCGGTCACCAATTCCCGAGAGGGGAAACTAGAAACCGCGGCTCCTGGGAATGAAGCCGCGTCCCAACGAATTTTCAAAGAGCCTCCCTCGACGCAAAGACCCGACGAAGATGATTCTGATTTTTCAGTCGTTTGCGAAAATCTTAAGACTGTTTCCGCTGACATCACCGTGCATGTGAATAATCACGTCGTCACTGCCCTCGTCGACACCGGCGCTGATTATTCGGTTATGAGCAGCGCCCTGGTATCCAAACTAAGGAAGTTAACTACCCTTGGCAAGGACCACCGTTGCGCACGCCAGGGGGCCACCTCGTCACGCAGACTGGAATGTGCACAGCCCGTGTTCGAGTTCATTCTTTGACGTTAACCGGGTCTTTCCTCGTATCACCTGTGTGCTCCCGTCCACTCCATCTGGTACTGGACTTTCTTCGCGAACATGGCGCAATTATTGACCAACGAGACTTGCAGGTGTTGTTCGAGGACCCGCTTCATTCTAAACATGAAAACACCTACTTATCGAAAGCTGCCTTACGTGTATCCTCCGAATCTGTTACTCTGCCTCTTTATCAGCGTTGAATGTGACCAAGACGTCCCTGATACTGTAATTGCGGAAGGAAATTTATCCCTACTGTTTGCACAACAAATATGCGTTGCCCGAGGTTTTGTTCAGCCCAGGGGGAAGCAGGCTTGCCTATTAGTCGCGAATTTCCGCGAGGAATATCGCCATCTTATCAAACACACTGCGATCACATACCTTGAGAATATTGCCGACGTCCCATGTCCTTTAACAGTATCTGCCCTTTCGTCGTGTGACCATTCCACCATGACATTCGCAAGCACTCTCGACGTAAACCAGGGTCTACCGTCTGCACAACGAGAACGTCTCTTAAAGCTGCTTGACTCATTTCGGGACTGCTTCGCTACGACTTCGAAAGCGAACCAAATACCGCTTGCCAAGCATCGTATCATCACCCAGCCTACCGAGAGACCCATTCGACAGCACGCCTACAGATTCTCGCAAAACGAACAAGATGCTATACGTCAACAGGTCGAGCAGGTACTCAAGGACGGTGTAATCCAACCATCGACCAGTCCCTGGGCATCCCTTGTTGTGTTAGTAAAGTAAAAAATAGTACCCTGCGATTTTGCGTCGACTACCAAAAGTTGAATAGGACCACGAAGAAAGACAAGTATCCTTTACCATGAATAGACGACACGCTGTACCGCATTTGCAACGCTCGTAACTTTTCTTCCATGGATCTACACAGCGGATATTGGCAAACTTCTGTGGATCAGCGCGAGCGCGAAAATACCACCTTCATTACTCCTAACGAACTCTACGAGTTCAAGGTGCTTCCCTTCGGCTTGTGCTTGGCGCCCGCTAGTTTTCAAAAAATGATGGACATGGTTCTTTCTGGGCTAAAATGGCAATCGTGTCTTGTCTACCTTGAAGATGTGGTCGTCTTCTCGGACACGTTTGAGCAGCACGTCCTGCGCTTACAGGATGTTCTTCAGGCGATTCGAACAGCTGGACTTTCTCTCACTCCGGAGAAATGCCACTTTGCTTTCGAGGAACCGAAGTTTCTTGGTCACGTTGTCAACCACGCCCGTATACACCCAGACCCTGAGAAAACGAAAGCCGTTGCCGCATTTTCTGTCCCAACGAACAACCGCAATCTCCGCTGATTCCTCGGACTGTGCGCATATTACAGACGCTTCGTTGAAGGCTTTTCTAAAATCGCTGAACCACTAAATGAACTTAAAAAAGACGGCGTACCATGTGTTTGGGGTCAGGATCAGCATCACGCCTTTGACAAGCTACGAAACCATCGCCAAGCCCCACTTGTACTCGGTCACTTTGACGACAACGCTGCCACAGAGCCACACACGGATGCCAGCAACGTCGGACTTGGAGCTGTATTGGTTCAATGGCAAAATGGCGTAGAGCGCATGATTGCCTATGCAAGTCGAACAGTACCATCCGCCGAGAAAAACTACTCTGCAACAGAAAAAGAACGCTTGGCCGTTGTTCGGGCTATAACAAGGTTTCGGCCTTATTTTACGGTGAACCATTCAGGGTAGTTAGCGACCACCAATCTTTATGCCGGCTCACCAACCTCAAATATCCTTCCGGTCGTCTAGCACGGTGGAGCCTTCGGCTGCAATAATTTGACGTTACAGTCATTCACAAGACAGGATGCAAACACACTGATGCTGACTGTCTCTCGCGTGCGCCAATCGGAAGTACGAATGCGGACTATGAAGAGGACGATACAATCTTTTCCTCTGTATCAGCAACCGACTTGGCTCAACAACTGTTGACATGGAGCTAAGCTCACTCATTGACTACCTCGAAGGCCAAAAAGCAATCTTCCTCGAAAATTCGCACGTTTGCTGGCCTCGTTCTGCATCAGGGATGGAGTCCTCTATAAGAAAAGCTTCGACCATACCCAGGCTACTTACCTACTGGTGGCGTCGGCCTTGCTTTGGGACGATATTTTACATGCTTGTCACGACAAACCATCATTTGGACACCTTGGCTACACGCGTACCTTGGAAAGAATTTTCCGCTCATACTACTGGCCACGCCTCGCGAAGACAGCCAAGCAGTACGTCCGCACATGCCGCGACTGCCAACTCTATAAGACTCCACCTGTCCGACCAGCAGTACTACTACAGCCTGTCACCACGCCGAAAATACCACTCCATCAAATTGGCATTTACTTGCTCGGATAGTTTCCCACGTCTTCGTCTAGAAACTGGTAGATTGTGGTTGCCACTGATTATTTAGCGCGTTACAGCGGAACAAAGGCCCTGCCCAAAGCTACCGCAGCCAAAATTGCCCAGTTTTTCGTCACCAGCATCGTACTTCGTCACGGAGCACTAGCTGTAATAATTACTGATCGTGGGACAGCTTTCACCGCAGAGATGCTTCAAGAAGTGCTTAGCCTAAGTGGTACAGAACATCGGAAAACCACGGGTTATCACCCCCAAACAAATGGACTCACTGAACGGTTGAACAAGACCATTGCAGATATGCTGTCAATTTATGTGGCCGTTGATCACAGGAACTGGGATGATATACTCCCTTACGTAACTTTCGCTTACAATACGGCAGTCCAAAAGAGTACAGGTTTCACCCCATCCCACTTAGTTCATGGTCGAGAGGTCACTACGATGCTCGACGCAATGCTCCTTCCCAGCAACCTGCGCATGTTCAACGCGAGCGCTGCCATGTTCGCTCACCGCGTCGAGGAGGCCTGTTAACTCGCCCAATGCCGTATTCAGGCTCGCCAAACTGTCGACGCACGCCACTACAACCTTATACACCGAGAGGTTACCTTCCAACTAGGCGATGAAGATTGGGTGTGGATCCCCATTCGACAGCGTGGTCACTCTGAAAAATTGCTGCGGCGCTACTTCGGCCCGTACAAAGTTATATGCCGACTCAGTGATGTTACATACGAAGTTCTCCCTGAGGGCACCTCAAGACATTCCCGTCGGTTTCCACAAAGTGATGTAGTGCATGTATCAAGGCTTAAGCCATATTACTCACGTCAGCAATGGAACGTGGACTGACTTCCATGCAATGACTATTTTTTTCACTTTTCCTTCTTTTGGATTGTCTTATGTCTTAACTCCTTTCTTCATTGAGTACTTCCATGATACCAGCCCATTTTTTTCGCCTTACGATGCAGTTGTAAGATTCCATGGTAGCATCTTTTCTTTCTCAATTTTTTTCAACGCTCATCACCAGCATCGAGACGATGCTTTTCGAGGAGAGGAAATAATTTCACAGGTAATGGGTATGAGCCATAACTGTAGCATGAAATCGCTTGGAAGTAGAGAAAGAAGAGGGCATTGCTTCCTGGTCTGGGAGCGAGCAAGACATTGATTCGTGGCTGTCTGTTATTTCGTTCGTGGCATTGTGTAATGTTTATAAAGTTGGGTAGGCAGAACGGCAACCACTATTGGCGTTGCGCAAAGATTACCGTGTATTTGAAAAGTAGGTCCGAGACCTGGCGTAGGTCTGTGGTGAAATGTTTTATTGCCACGCAGAATGCTTGGGTACGATTCCAGCTGAGACCCTGAGAATTATTCTTTGCAATCGATGGCTGGACGATACGAATGTCGGGTATTTCTCAACGCCCGTGTGTGTTCTTGTCGTTTCTGGGTAGTTACTAAGAGCCTATCACCTGTGGCACATACGCACATACCAGTGGCACACACCCACCAGTGCGTATATGCCACTGTCTAGCGGGAAGTGTTTGGCCAACGTTACTAGATACTTTTTTCAGTTTGCAAACTGCGGCGCCGCGAGTGTCACCCTTCCCTGTACCGGTCAAAAAGCCGCAAGCGCGCCCCCTCTCGGCGGTGCCGTCTGACAACGGCACCGACGCTGTCAGCGTTGGCGTGATCTGCATGGTGCCGGGTGTTTTTTAATGTCTTCAACTCAGTCATCGCTTTTCCTGTGAGCTACACAGCTCACATGCGTCATGTGACGGTTTTGGAATGTGAGAAAACATGCCTCGCTGCTTTGTGACTGGTTGCCGAAGTGGGTACGATTTGACGAAATCCGCGGCCAAAAAGAAACATTTTTTCAAGCCTCCCGCTGACGAGGTGCGCCTTCAGAGATTTCAACCATAAATTAGAAAGCAAGGAAAGGTGGCTGTAGCAAACAAAAAAGCACGTCTCCTGTAACTCTGACTCTTGCCTTTGAAGAAAAGTGGCTTCCAGTTTGTTTGTTTAAGTGTTCAGTAAATTGTTTTTAATTTGACTTTTATCAGTGTTCAATAAATTGTGTTTAATTTGACTTTGTGTTCTCGTCATCTCGCGCATTTTATAGCCTTAAAAAGGCCAAATTTTTATTGAAGTAGTTCGGTATCTTTCTTCTAAAATAATGCGAATCATACGATTCAGTTATCTGGAACGAACAAGTCGTTCTGGGCTTTACACTTTAACATATCCGGCGTCATTAGATGGCTGTAGTGCGTGGCTCATCGTACAATAATATCGAAGGTTCTACGAGCCAAAACCACGATATGATTATGAGGCACGTCGTAGTGAAGGGCTTTGGAAAGTTTAACCACCTGGGGTTTCTCTAACGTGTACCTGAATCGAAGTGCATAGCCCTCTAGCATTTAGACCTAATGCTGTGACCCACTGTGAATGGTTTTTTTTTTTTTTACATAGGCAATAGAATTTTAAAGAATAGGAACGCAAAAGAGCTGTATGAACAGAAGTCCCGCAAGATTCGGGCATCGCGCTCACGTCTCTGCCGTGTGGCATCGCCTTAGCGGCTCAACTGGTGATTTACTTGCACACTCGTAATAACCTTCGCTCACCCTCTCAGGAAATAACTCCCATTACACAAAATTAACCGCGTAAATTCCGTTTAACATTGCGCGAAGGCTCCGTTACGATGCGGCAACCGGTCAAATGGCGTCGGAAGCGCCACCTAGAGAGCGGGAAACGAAGGGGGCCGCGTTTCGCCGCCGCATCCCGGCGGAGTTTGCAAACTGAGGTAATCTAGTAACGTTGTGTTTGGCGACGTACGCGACGGTCTTGTGACATTATTCATGTCTGCACCAGCATATCATCTTTGCAAACCATCTTACCCTCCCATGCTAATTTAGTGCACGCCGAGTTAAGGGGGTTACCACGAGGGCACCCAAACGTAAGCGTATAGATAGATAGATAGATAGATAGATAGATAGATAGATAGATAGATAGATAGATAGATAGATAGATAGATAGATAGATAGATAGATAGATAGATAGATAGATAGATAGATAGATAGATAGATAGATAGATAGATAGATAGATAGATAGATAGATAGATAGATAGATAGATAGATAGATAGATAGATAGATAGATAGATAGATAGATAGATAGATAGATAGATAGATAGATAGATAGATAGATAGATAGATCAAAGTCGTCGAAGTTCACTAAAAATGCTTCGCATCGATACTTGTCTCGTGGCTACGAGAGTTTTAGGATAAATGCTCACTACCGTTTTCTGGCAATATTCGATGTATCCATGCCTACCTCAACAGCTGCGACAATCCCTGCTCCCATGGAGGTTCTCCCGCCGACGGAAACTGGCAGCGCGGTCTCCTTCAGTCTCCTCCGCACGGTAGCGTTAAGCATCGTGGGCGGCTCGACAACTCGTGCCTTCTGGTTGAAGACCACCATCGACAGCTCGAGAGAATTGTCGGGCACGCCGTCCTCTAAGAATCGGCCCACAGATCGCCTCAGTTGTGCCAAGCGGTCGCCTTCCTACGAGCACAAAAACAATGGGCTCAATGTTGCGACTTCGCATGCTTGATTTCTAAAAATTAAAAACAGTCTTCTAGAGTGGGATTGGGGAAAAAGCGGCTATATATATATATGTGTGTGTGTGTGTGTGTGTGTGTGTGTGCGTGTGCGTGTGCGTGTGCGTGTGCGTGTGTGTGTGTGTTTGTGTGTGTGTGTGTGTGTGTGTGTGTGTGTGTGTGTGTGTGTGTGTGTGTGTGTGTGTGTGTGTGTGTGTGTGTGTGTGTGTGTGTGTGTGTGTGTGTGTGTGTGTGTGTGTGTGTGTGTGTGTGTGTGTGTGTGTGTGTGTGTGTGTGTGTGTGTGTGTGTGTGTGTGTGTGTGTGTGTGTGTGTGTGTGTGTGTGTGTGTGTGTGTGTGTGTGTGTGTGTGTGTGTGTGTGTGTGTGTGTGTGTGTGTGTGTGTGTGTGTGTGTGTGTGTGTGTGTGTGTGTGTGTGTGTGTGTGTGTGTGTGTGTGTGTGTGTGTGTGTGTGTGTGTGTGTGTGTGTGTGTGTGTGTGTGTGTGTGTGTGTGTGTGTGTGTGTGTGTGTGTGTGTGTGTGTGTGTGTGTGTGTGTGTGTGTGTGTGTGTGTGTGTGTGTGTGTGTGTGTGTGTGTGTGTGTGTGTGTGTGTGTGTGTGTGTGTGTGTGTGTGTGTGTGTGTGTGTGTGTGTGTGTGTGTGTGTGTGTGTGTGTGTGTGTGTGTGTGTGTGTGTGTGTGTGTGTGTGTGTGTGTGTGTGTGTGTGTGTGTGTGCGCGCGCGCGGGAAGCAGCAGAATGGTAACACAATTTTTAAAGCAGGTTGTAAATTTGCAACGGAATAGTTATACACATCATGCAACATAACAAAGCTTGTTAACAGCATAAAATAAATGAAGGGATGTCAAGCATGAGAAAGAACGCCAGGCCTGCGTGTAGCACGCTGCACAGTCACAGCGAAAGCCAGAAGAGCGGCCTTTCAGAACCTTTTCTAAACACCGTTTGGGTAAGTGCTACAAGCACACTACTGGGTAAACACTACACCAAAAATAATAATATTTGTGTAGCAGGCCAGCATTCACTATGCTATCCTTCGTCATTCTTTGAATTTGCGTGGTATCCGCTACACAGTTGTTGGGAATTCGGTCCAATTTTTTTACGCAGTGACTAGCCCCAAATGAATAATCGTGCCTGAACTGGGTATGCGCCATAGTTATTAGGTGATCAAGAACAAGTTAACAGGTGGGAGCATTAGACTACCCACTCATTACATAATTTGATTGATATGTGGGGTTTAACGTCCCAAAACCACCATTTGATTATGAGAGACGCCGTAGTGGAGGGCTCCGGAAATTTAGACCACCTGGGGTTCTTTAACGTGCACCCAAATCTGAGCACACGGGCCTACAACATTTCCGCCTCCATCGGAAATGCCGCCGCCGCAGCCGGGATTCGAACCCCATTACACAATTTGCATTGTGTGACGCCTGTCTGTTCCTTTTTTTTTTTTGCTGTAAAACGCTTTATTACTCATATAACGCGGTTCTTTTCCTGGCCTTATGCCTGCTTGAGGCCAGTTTAGAAGCTAGTTCAAAACACTGGCATGGCTCAGTGGTAGAATACTGGACTGGCATGCAGCAGACATGGGTTTGAACGCCATTGCGCCGTAGGTGTTTTTTTAAATACTATTTCGGGACACCAGTGGCGGCCGCGGTGGACAACTACGGTGCCGTCCGTGACCCGTGTTCTCATCACATAATCATAAAATCAAGCGTGAGAAGAACAGGACAAAATGTCACTGCCATGAACAATCGGGTCATTTTGAAGACGAGGTAGTCTTAGGTGCAACATTTGGGATCCTTAGTTGGTATGGGAACGTGGTACCCACCAACGCTAACCGGTCTCTTGGTTACCCCCGCAGAAACTTTTGCCAAGCACCAACACACCTTAAATTGCAGCTTTACCAAACAATAGTCCGATCAAAACTCGAGTACGCGTCTGCCATATGGGACCCAGCTCAATCAACAATAATTGAAGCCTTAGAAGCTGTCCAAAACCGATCAGCCCACTTCATTCATAACAACTATGCTCGTACTGCTAGTGTGACCTTATTGAAATCTACTCTTGAACTCCCAGATCTGGTCACGAGAAGAACAATTTTCCGTCTGTCGCTCTTTCATAAAATTTTCTTTCATAATCAAGTACTTAGAGAGGAATTAATCTCAGGACCTGCATACATCTCATCCCGTGTTGACCATCAAAATGAAGTAGTTATTCCTTTCTGCCACACCAACCACTTTTTGCAGTCTATACTTCAGAAGACAAGCAGGGACTGGAACCGCCTTCCCCCCTCCATTGCTGCCACTCAGGATCAAGGGCTGTTCAAATCCGCAGTGTCGAAACACATTATGGCGTAACTGCACACTGTTTTTTGTTTTTCGTTTTTCTTGTCTTGTTTTTTTCTTTTTTAACTATTATTTGTTGTATTTCCTTCATGGTTGTTATTTATTATTTTTTTGCCACATTCATATTGTACCACCCCCTCTGTAACACCCTCTCGGTCTTGAGGGTATACTAATAAACAAATAAATAAATTATCTGGTCGTCTAGAATGATAGGGAGCTTCATGCTATGTCAGGTTAGATATGCTAATGATGTGCTTTTCTTTACCCTCTCATATCTATACTGAAGTACTAAACAGTATTTCAGCACACCCAATACTCTTCGTGTGTTGATATACTGAAATAAGTATACTGAAAAAAGTCATCTGGTGTACTGGAAATAGCTCTGAGAACACCCCCCCCCCCCCCGTTTTCTTTGCGTAGCGTACAGCCCATTTATATTAGTTTGAGTTGTTCCCCACACTTAGCAACAATAGTTGAAGTGGCTCAAAAAAGAGTCAATTATAAATTAGGCATTTGAGAGAGCGAAAAAGGTAGTTTAGTAAATGAATGATTCTTGTGATTTGCGCATGCTTCCCGTAAAAAAAAAATCAATATTGCTACGCCACGTTATATTCTGATCAAGCATTGCACCTAACAATTTCACGGAATTGCCAAGTTCAGTTTTGGCATTGATATTGTCTAGATCTTCTTAAGAATTACATGCGTATTTTTACTGCGAGACAACACTGCTTCAGTGTTTCCAGGATTAATGGTGAAGCCGCTGTCAACAGACCATGAGTGTAATTTATTCAAACTTCATTCGCTTTTGCGATCACCCTGAAACCATGTCGTCCATAGGTACCAGTATGAAAATCAAGTCAATATATGTTTACGGGACTACTCATGAAAGTTTCCTAAGAGAAACGATGCATTTCATGTTCATGTATCAAAAATTATTCATTGAAACTAGCATCGTCTGCTGGCATATTTCTGTCTCCATGTACCTCTCACTTACGCGGGGCTGGTAAGAGCTACTTGAACTCTGCGTGGTAAATCTGAACCGGACACTAAGTCTATGGCACGATACATGAAAAATTTCAAGGATGAGAGCGAATATTGGGAGGCTCACAGCAGAGAGACGTGTCAACTACATGGTTTTCTGCCCAGCACCATTTCGTCTATTTTGCAGTACACTGAAGAAAAGCACAATTAATTAATGTAGCTGCATGTATACTTACAATGATTTCAATAATATCTTGCATGCAGTTAACCATTGCGAACGCCTTAAGGAATTTATTTTTAAACACTTTTTAAATTTCCCAAAATTTGCTCAGAAAAAAACTAAATGAGCTTTGTATGAACTCCAACTCTTAAGAGTGTTGTATCTCATGAGCCTGCATGCACTGAACGAATAACTTTCACCTCTTTTGATGCACGAAGACAAAAAGTTTTTTTTCTGTTTATCTAGGCACTTTTTTTCCAATAGGAGCCTATATTTGGCAATTTTAGCGTGAATCATTTGGCTTCGCTGTGAATCATTTCGCTTCGCTGGCTTAAGAAGAGAAAGTTTATTGTATTCCTAGTGTATCTATATACGGCAATATTTTTTAGCATACTATAAAATTATTTTGGCTAGCAGCTGAACTTCAACGCAAAACAAATTTCCCAGTCATTAAGCACTAATGGACCAACAGTCAGTTGTTATGGTGCTTCTTTTCTTTAGCCCATCACAAGGCTTCGCCCGTCTAAGTGTAGAATAGCCTGACAATAAAAAACAAAATGCGAACACAGTATGTCACTGGAAATGACGTTTCAACAAGTGGACTTGCAACTTCAAGGCTTTTGCGCTCGTCTAAACTAGGGTTCCTCGATGCGCGCTCTCCCCTCCGCCGCCTTGGAGGGTGGAGTCATTCTGTGAGGGGGTGAATGCCGCCTTCCGATCAGCGGCCGCCATTCGGCTCCCCCCCCGCCTCGCTAGAGTGTGCTAGCCCCGTCGCGTCTGGTTTGTGTGAGACAGGTGCGCGGCGTTTTATAGCGTTTTCTCGGGCAAAATGCCCGGGTGTTGCGTGCCACAGTGCACAAACCACTCGCGAAATGGCTATAGGATGTTTTTGCACACGCCAGCGAACTCTAGTTATGAGAATGACGACTCTGAGTACCTGGTTGACATGATTTCCCAAGGGAAAAGAGAGTGTCGAGGAGATGATGAAGAGGAAATTGATGATGGGGAAATTCTTTTCATTGAAGCGTTGACTTCAATAGAGTGCAGCATTTTACACCATATAGGTGGATTCCTTGTGAAAAGAATATTGAAGAAAACGGACTGCAAGCAGTGCAGGGCTGCAATGCAAGACTCGGCGAGCCATGAACACGCATATTTAACTGCACTAAAGGAGTATGTTCAGGATGGTGAGAACTTGTGTTATCCGAGCGGTGAGGTTATGAGCTCGCTCATATCTTGTGAAGAACACTTTAAAGGGATCACATCCTGGACAGACAACCTGTTCACCCTGAAGTCCCCTCTCAAAGCTGTAACTGAATATTTAATCAAGAGGACCAATTGCAGTGTGCAGGCATGCCAGCAACACAAGGGTTCTCTGGAAAAAATGTTGATATCCAGTTATGCACGAGTAAGGCTTCGCATTCACCTGCGCCAGCTCGAAACAGCGAGAACCAGTGGGAGTGGAAGCAAGACATGCGCTGCGGTTAACTTGCAGTGAGTTGTAGCACTTGTTTTTGAAATATATTAAAGTTATCGATGAAATAAACAAGCTATGGCATCAGAAATTGCCGTATATTGAACGCAATTTGCTTTCTTATTGTTGAGAAGCCGTGTGGTCGCTTCATTTTAACGATATCGACGAACGCTTTATTACAGTTACTAATTTATAATATATTCCAGCGGAAAACACGCTAAACCTGGTTTGATAGTCAGTGTCTGCGTGCGAGTCATGATTTAATGCCATAAAAGCCGTATGTAGAGCCCCAAATAGTATATGTATTGAACAATTTTTTTGCCCATCTGCTATTTACAGTAAGGTAAAAAAGATGAAAACAAAATTCAGCATACTGTGCGTTGCAGGGTGCGATCCGTAAATGGAGTAGCTGATGAATAATTCGAAAACTAGATCTGAAAATATGGTGTGCAATCACAGTTTTTCTCTTTTCTCGTGACAGCACGTTGTTTTTTTTTAATTCTTTTTTTGACCGGCAGGCAAACTGTTTTTACACTTTTGTGAAAGGCACAAAACACACAGACACAATGAAAGGTTATGGGACTTGCGTGCGTGTGTTTCGCATCTTTAACCAGTATAAATAGTTACCGACTAGCCCAAGAAGATGCTAACTGAAGATGTTAACGTGGCTGGCGTGGACGGTAGTATTCTGCTGCGAACAACTCCAGCTGCTAATGTCGCTTTAAAAATAAAGATTAGAGAATAGAAATCTGAGACCTTGACACTCCCGATGCGAAAACTTTGTATTTTTGTCATGTTGTTTGAGTACCACTCGTTTTGACACAACGAACTCTGCATGCAGCCGCGCGACGCCCGTTGGCTGCCTATCGTGGCTATAGGTGGCCTGCGGAGAGGACATCCTAATGGCGGACGCCGTAGCAGACGACGCTGTTGTCTCCACCCTGTAAGGGGGCGCGCGCATCGAGGAACCCTAGTCTAAACTACGGTTCCAGTGACACCCCATGCTCTTTGAATTCCTCTCTTGTAGCAAGGGCCCCATACAGCCTGCGCACTATGCGGCCTCCTCCCTCATTCATTTCTCACTAATAATCTGAAGTGCGACGTGGCAGTTTTGACTTCATGTGGGTTCTCGTTTGCAAACTACTGTCATCAAAAGCAAACTTGTGACACGCGCGCTGATGACAAGCATGATTTACATTTCAGTTTTTTTTATCACATGTTCCTTCACGGAATGCTTCCTGGAAAAATCCTCCTCGCCCCCCCCCCCCCCCCCTGTGTCGGCATCACGCAACTAGGCCTTGAAAAAGTTTCCATCTAACCCTGTCTCCTATCTTCTGTGAAATTGTTTTATCTGCACAGTCATACAATGGTAACGCTGAAAATGCTTATTATCAAGATCATTCTGTTTGCGGCGACTATGGCACACAACACACGCTACTAGCACTTGAAGCTGACTCAACAGAGGTTCGTGTTTGTGAGCTACCGTCTGCTGCGCATACATTCACACAGGCCGCATGGGTGCACCACGGTTTGGCATCTTCTGCTGATTTATTAAGACAGATGCATAGGCTAGTTGGTGATTTGGAATCAACATATTTGCACAGCGCAAGACAACGAGTCGTTACGGCGTAACTATGACTTAACTTCTGCTAGTTGCCGCCAAGACGACGCCGCCTATCTGTGTTGGCTGCTTCTTCCTCGTAAGAAATAGAGCATAGAGCACGGGTGGCTAATATACAAACTCTAGAGGTTAGGAAGAATTATGGCGTCCATAAAAGCATCATACTACGTACAGCAAAAGGAACGACTCCACAGTGTGGCACAAAGAATTTTCCGCTAAATATAATATTTGTGGCACAACTATAACAAGCAAAAAAAACAAGGTGACAGGATAGGGTGCCAGTCTAGCAACAATCTTTTATTGAAAATCCAAGTTTTATAAATAAATTCTTGGACACATGAGATGAGTGGGCTCGGCAGCAGCACGACGGGCAAGATGCTCAACAATCCATTTTTTTGTAGGCTGCAGGTTCTTGCTTCACTTTTTGTGTCGCAATCTTCGGAGCATGGCTGTGCTTTGGATCCTTTACCGCTTCCTTCGTCCAGCGTTGTCGACTGAAGCATCAACGGAGGCTTATCAAGTGGCCTGCGACCGGTGTGAAGCGGAGGAATTCATCGTGCCGGTTGCGGTATCTTCTGCGCCGGCGCCTCAGGAACGGACTACCACGTGGTCCTACCAGCCCGTATAAATTGCCTCACGTCAGCCATCCCCTCCAGTGGGCTCGGCAGCAGCACGACGGGCAAGATGCTCAACAATCCATTTCTTTGTACGCTGCAGGTTCTTGCTTCACTTTTTGTGTCGCAATCTTCGGAGCATGGCTGTGCTTTGGATCCTTTACCACTTCCTTCGTCCAGCGTTGTCGACTGCAGAGCATCAACGGAGGCTTATCAAGTGGCGTGCGACTGGTGTGAAGCGGAGGAATTCATCGTGCCAGTTGCGGTATCTTCTGCGCCGGCACTCAGGAACGGACTATCACGTGGTCCTACCAGCCCGTATAAATTGCCTCACGTCAGCCATCCCCTCCAGTGGGCTCGGCAGCAGCACGACGGGCAAGATGCTCAACAATCCATTTCTTTGTACGCTGCAGGTTAGTCCCTATTCTTATGGCGAATGTTACCGTAGCGATGACTGCTTTTTGTTTCTGCTGCCGTGCCCACTGTGTGTTCTCAATTTACATTTCGTTGTGTGCACTTTTGCTAAGAACTTGTTGATTTGCGGAGACGTTGAATCAAACCCTGGCCCCGGCGAGAATGAAATGTTGGCTAAACTTCTTTCTGGTCAAACTGCTATGACATCATCTATGAATGAAATTCTGAGTAAGCAAACGAAACTTGAGGCAGATATCACGTCAATTACAGAGCGTTTAAATGGCCTTGGAGTTCAGCTGTCTGCAATAAGTGCTTTGAAAACAGATATGTGTGCACTAAAGGATACTGTAGTGAGACTAGAAAAAAACGTGTCGTATCTTTTGGGAAAGGTTGACGATTTAGAAAATAGGAGTAGAAAAAATAATTTGATTCTGTACGGTATCAATGAAGACCCGTCTGAAACACCCGAAGAACTTGTCGAGAAGATAAAAACGAATGTTTTCGATGAGAAGCTTAAAATTTCGGTGAGCAGTATCGAAAGGTGTCACAGACTTGGCAAAAAGAACGAGAAAGCTCGCCCGGTTATAATTAAGCTCCTAGATTATCGTGACAAGGTAGAGATTTTGAAGTCGTGTCCAAAATTAAAAGGAACCCCGTTTTCGGTCTCGGAAGATTTTTCTAAGTGCGGGAAATTCGGAAAAAGCTCTGGCAGAGTTCTGCAGAAGAAAGAGAAGCTGGTAGTAAGATCAAAATGATTTTTGATAAGCTAAGCATTGACAAGAAAATATACAGATGGGACGAAAAAAAAGGCAAGCGTTACAACGTTTCCGGAAATTCCGAATGACTTCATAACAAAACGAAATCGCCTTTCATTATCTTAAACGTAAATTGCCGCCGCATTGTCAACAAATCAGTCCAGCTTGAGGGTCTCATACTGTCGCACGATGCCGATGTAGCCGTACTTACTGAAACGTGGTTAAGCAGTGAAATTTTTGATAGCGAATTTGTCCCAAAAGGCTATAATGTGTTCCGCAAAGACCGCGACCGAAGAGGAGGAGGAGTTGCGATACTTTTCAAGAACTCATTACATCCGCAACAATTGCCTGATATATTAGAAGTTGAGGGCATATTTTGCAAAGTCTATATAGGCAAAGTTCGTTATGTTATAGGTGCGGTTTATCGTCCCCCGAAATCTTCTGATAGTGTTCTGGATAAGCTTAGAACCTATTTGCGGCAAAATATAAAGCCACATGACAAACTCATCTTGTCAGGAGATTTTAACTTGCCTAATAATGACTGGGAAAATTTTTCTTCTCATTCTATAGCAATGCTAATCACGAAATGATAGATATTGTTTTTTCGTTCGATTTACTGCAGAGTGTTAAAGAATACACTAGAGAACTAAATGGTTCAAAATCTATCTTGGACTTATTCTTTTTGAGTGGCTCAATCCAAAAACACGGCAATATGTGAAGTCATCAGCGGTATTTTGGATCACAGGGCAGTTTTGCTAACTTTTTTAGATATGTGTGTTGATCGCTGTTGTACAAAAACTTCCTTTCCGAATTTTTCCCGAGCTGACGATGAATCCATTGTGGATATCCTTGATTTTCATTACGATGATTTTCAACACTCGGGTAGCAGTGGGAATGATCTGTGGCTTACTTTTAAAGATATTGTCTTTGAATGCGTGGAGCGTTTCATACCGAAAATCGTTAAAAAAACTGAATGCCGGAACCCCTGGATTACAAGAGAAACGCTACATTTACAGCGAAAACTTAAACGAATAAAAAGCAAAAGAGCGAAATCTCATGATAAAGCTTCTTATACACCGCTGATAGCTAACCTGTCGGGCGAACTAAAACTGCAAATTGCGCGCGACAAGGAAAGATACCACGAAACATCGCTTCCAACTTTTATCAAAACATCACCCGAGAAATTTTGGAGGCTGATCACGCCAACATCTCGCTCGATTGACTCATTCACGATAAGCGGCCAAAGAACATGCAATGAAGAAATAGTTTGTTCCGCCTTCAACAACCACTTCTAGTCTGTTTTTACTTGTGATAACGGCATCCTTCCTGATTTTTCAATATCGCTCCCACCTATTCCAGACCTATTAATTTCCGAGAATGGCATTTTAAACTTACTGCTGAATCTGGATGTTAAAAAATCAACTGGGCCAGATGGCATTCCAAATGCCTTCTTGAAGCGCTACGCAGAATGGTGTTCTCGCTATTTGTTTATTTTTTATACCTATTCGTTGAATGAGGGCCAACTGCCAGATGACTGGAAGATCGCCAAAATTAAGCCTTTACACAAAGCGGGAGACAAGTCATCTATTCTGAATTACCGACCGATTTCCCTTATATCAACATCATGTAAAATTCTAGAACACATTATTCATAAACATATAATTACCTTCCTTAATTCTCATAAAGTATTAACAAATGTTCAACATGGGTTAAGGCGGGGCTTTTCAACAAATACTCAATTAGTGGAAATTACGCATGACTTTGCTCAAGCAATTAACGAAGGGAAGCAGACGGATGCCATATTTATGGATTTTCAAAAAGCCTTCGATAAAGTTTTGCATGCTAAGTTACTTCACAAATTAACTTGTATTCTACAAAACAGAAAGATCCTTGACTGGATAACAGCATACCTAACAAACAGGCGTCAATTTGTTACGGTAAAAAATACATCTTCTAAACACGCTCCTGTAAACTCAGGCGTTCCTCAAGGATCCGTCCTTGGGCCTCTTTTTCTCTGTTATATATAAATGATATCGTCACTCACCTTTCTGTTCACATTAGGTTGTACGCCGACGACTGTGTCTTATATGAAAAGATCACCTCAGTTGACGATCAAATTAAACTTAATCGGAACTTTCTAAAAGTAATTTCGTGGTGTGACAAATGGCAGATGCCTGTTAATTTTGCTAAAACAGTTTTCATGAGAATTACCCTTAAAAAAGACCCTCTTTTGTTCCAGTACTCCACCAACAATACAATTCTGTCAGAAGTAACTCAATACAAGTACCTTGGTCTCTGGATTACAAAAAATCTATCCTGGTCAAAGCACATAGATTTTGTAGTAGCTAAATCTCTCCGTAAACTTTTTTTCCTAAGGCGTTCTTTAAGATCAACCACACCAAGTATTCGTCTCCTCTCTTACAATGCCATTATCCGTCCTATACTGAGGTATGCTGTGGTCATATGGGACCCGTTCACTCAGACTGATATCTAAAAACTTGAAAGGGTGCAAAAAAAAAGGTTGTTAGGTTCCTTTATAACTAGTACGGTCCTACTTCGATTACAAAACTTCTCTTGAAAAGCAAATTTCCAAACATTCCGGACCAAAATCGAATATTGCGCTTAAAATTTCTTTTCCAGTTAATAAAAGGTCACTATGCAGTTGACACATCACATATCGTTCACTTTTCATTGGGTTACGGAACAAGACAGAGACACAATCTTACTATCTCCCCATTGATGCAACGAACAAATTGTTTCAAATATTCTTTTTTTCCGAGGACTATCGTGGATTGGAACAGTCTACATAACGATGTTGTTACCCTAAATACATTGTCTGCATTTGAAGAGTCACTGCAGAAATGATTGTTATTTATGTTTGTACCTTGCTTTTTGTTGATTCTCTTGTCTCAAATAATCACTGCAGCTATCAGTTACATAAGTTTGTATTACATTTGTTTTTTGATTGTTTGTTTGCCTGTTTCCACTGATGTTTATGTTTATGTTTTGTACCACCCCTGCTACGATCTTGTAAAAGATCGCAGTACCAATAAATAAATAAATAAAAAATTGACAATTTTAGTGCAATCACAAATTCGAGGACAGCATTTCTTTCTCTGATAACACTAACGACAATGAGCTGACGCATTTCTCCCCTTCGATGAATATGATCTTGACTTCGATGATTTTGCGAGGGCATTCAATTTTGTGCTTGCTCATTATGGTACATCTTAAATACACAGGTCTGAGTTGCGTGCAAAATATTACAATAAACTATGAATTTCTAAGTCGCCCAAGAAACAGCACTTTTAATCGTCCGCTATGCTGCACAATGTACAAGCTTTTAACAGCAACTCTCTTCTTCTACCTCAGTAGAATGTCGTGATTTTCTCCTCAACCAGCCCTACCACCCACCCCCCGCCCCAGGAAAAAAAGCAGAAATTCGGGATGTTTGCAAACTCGCATAAAGCTCGGCCCATCGAAGTCCTGTCCAACACCGCTCGCTCAACAGCCTACATATTTATCTAGGTAGCCTTTTTCTCCCGCATGGAGGACTCTTCGAGGTATTCATTCACATCCGCAACAGCGTCACTCCCTTCGCCACTCAGGCGCTACATCAACGTCGCTCACCGCTTGATGTTTCTGGTGAATTTTGTGAAAAGATTGCTGGTGACATCTTTATACCGATCGATCTATTGTCGCAGGACTCTCCAGTCGCACAAGATCAGCAAATGGATGTTGCATTCACTATGGATGAACTTCATGCGGCATTGAACACATGCAGACGCTCCTCGTCCCCAGGTCCGGATGGAGTAACCTATACTGCCCTACGTCACCTAGGCCCGCAGGTCCAGCGCTGTCTCCTGGACATTCTCAATAAGTTTTCGCTTGATAGAATGGTGCCTGATGAGTGGAAGTGCAGTCGACTGGTGCCTTTGTTGACGCCCGGAAAGTCTCCATTGAATTTGGCATCATACCAGCCTATAGCACTAGCAAGCTGCGTCGGCAAGTTGATAGAGAGGATGCTGATTACACGCATGGAGTGGTACCTGGAATGTTATAACATCTATCCTGATGCTATGGCAGGCTTTCCACGAGGTCGGTCCTCGATAGAGTAATTGACTTAGGGGCCTCTGTTCAGCAGCAGAAAGCTAAGAAGCAGCTGTCGGTAGCTCTGTTCCTAGACGTGAAAGGTGCCTATGACAATGTGACCCATGAGGCTGTTCTCAATGCTCTTGAAGCAGCTGAACTTGGAGGTCATGTCTTTCGATGGGTAAGAATCTACCTCACAAAAAGATTGATGTTCGTTCTAACTGAAGATGGGTCTAGGAATAAGCATTTCGCAAGTAGTGGGGTGCCACAAGGCGGCGTTTTGAGTCCAACTCTTTTCAACCTGGTTCTGGTGGGGCTCACCGAAACACTACCAAAGACGGCCTATATATCTCTCTACGCTGATGATATCTGCATGTGGGCGTCCGGCGTGCCAGGGCCTCAAGTGCGCGCAAGGATACCGAAAGTGGCAATGATGACATTGGCATACCTTCGCCAGCAAGGGTTGACTATCGCCACAGAAAAATGCGCAGCGGTGGCGTTTACACGCAAACCGATGTCTTTTTACCCACTGTGCATCGATGGCAGAGCAATCGCATATAAGAGCAGTCATAGATTCTTAGGTGTCATCGTAGATCGTGACCTAACCTGGAGCCCACATGCCGCATATCTGAAGAAAAAGCTCATTAGCATTGAGAATGTATTCAAGTTCGTCGCCGAAAATCATGGGGCCCATCCGTGCACTCCATGTTGCAGCTTTATACAGCCCTCTCTCGGAATTATCCGGTACAGCCTTCCTGTCCTGTCCAACACGTGCAAGACCAACATCCGTGCACTACAAAGCGTACAAGCACATGCACATCGGACATGTCTTGGCCTTCCAAAATGCTCATCGACAGTGGCAACTGTTGTCATCGCACAAGAACAGCCGGTCACAACGCATATCGTTGTGGAGACGCTGAGAGTGCGCATTCGGCATTTATCACGACTACCGTCACATCATTTAGCGTCCTTGACAGCGCGGAAGCCCCACAATTCATTCTGCGGTATTGTGACAAAACATCGGGACATATTACCGTCTGGCTTCAAACTTACGACACATCAAGCAGATGCGTTATGGAGTATCCGTCAACCTGACGTGCGCTTATCAGTTCCTGGAATCGTTAAGAAGGCACGCATGTCACCGCTTGCCCTGAAGCAATTGACTTAGCGTTTGTTGGAGACATTGTACTTCGACCGCATACATGTTTACACCGATGGCTCCACTAATTCCAACAGCTCTACAGGAGCAGTGGTTGTTCCATCTGATAATGTGTTGCTTCAATACAAGTTCTCTCACACCACGACATCGACAGCAGCAGAGCTCGCAGCGCTTCAAGGTGCAGTAAAGTATATTCTTTGGCTGCAACCTAACCAAGGGGCCATCTTTTGCGACTCGAGGTCAGCCTTACAGACACTACGGTTTGCTATGCAGCACGAGTTACACAAAAAAATCGTATATCAGATAACACACGACTAGACGAAATAGAGCATAGAGCGCGGGTAGCTAACATACAAACTCTAGAGGTTAGGAAGAATTATGGCATCCATAAAAGCATCATACTACGTACAGCAAAAGGAACGACTCCACAGTGTGTCACCATATTTTATTTCAGTGGTTGCCGAGTCATTGCGGAATCGTCGGCACTGACCACGCGGATGAAGCTGCTCGATCGGCTCATGACCAAGGCCTGCGCACGCCCATAACACTCTTCAGAACTGACGCTGCAAGACGACTACAATCACCTGCTCACCGTAAAGCTCTCCTAGATTGGAATACAATGGGATTCTCCAATACGCAACTGTATTCTATCGACCCAAACTTTCAACTTCTTTTGCCATACGGGCTCCCACGATGCTCTGAAACTACTGTGTCGCATGAGGTTGGGCGTAGCATTTACGAATGCGTACTCTCGGCTCCTTGAAATGGCGAGCACTTCGGCATGCAACAACTGCGCCTGCGAGGAAACGCTCGATCACATTCTATGGTATAGCCCAGCATACCAGTCTGAACGACGTATTATGGAAGCCAAGCTGCGTCAGCTGGATTCACGGCCGCTTACAGAACAGAAGATCCTGGGACCTTGGTCGACGGTCTCCCATACACGCAAAGCCAAGAAAGCCCTCTTGCACTTCTTAAGGACCCCGATACTTCACAACCGCTTGTGAAAGAACAGTGTGACACCATGCTGTGTAGTATCGAGCCGACTATTCATCCTTCTATTTCTTACTCCTCTTCTTTTCTATCTCGTTCCTTTCTATTATTCTCCCTTTCCCCCACCCTAAGTGTAGGATAGCCAACCGAGCCAAGCTTGGTTAACCTCCCTGCCTTTTCTCTATTTATCTCTCTCTCTCTCTCTCTCTCTCTCTCTCTTTAGAGCTGAGCCCATTTTTTTATTAGCATTCTTTCTTTATCCCTCACTTTCTTTTTCTCGCCTCTGTTTTCTGGATTTTTGTTTGTTTATTTCTAGTTTTTTCTCTCTCTTTTTTGATATCTTTCTTATCTATTTCTCGCAGTGTCTGTTTTTCTCGCTTGCTTTGTCTTTCATTCTACATTTATTTCTCTCGCTCTGTCTCAATTCCAATTTCTTTATCCTCTACTCGTTTTTTACACGTGCTACGCTTTACTCTCTTTTGCTCTTCATAGCCATTCTTCATTAGGATATGCTTTGGCATGCCCCGCCGTGGTAGCCTGGTGGCGAAGGTACTCGACTGCTGACCCCCAGGTCACGGGATTGAATCCCGGTTGTGGCGGCTGCATTTGCGATGGAGGCGGAAATGTTGTAGGCCCATGTGCTCAGATTTGGGTGCACGTTAAAGAACCCCAGGTGGCCGAAATTTCCGGAGCCCTGCACTGCGGCGTCTCTCATAATCAAATGGTGGTTTTGGGACGTTAAACCATACATATCAATCAATACGCTTTGGCATAGCTCGGAATACTCACTCGTGAATACACTATATATCTCACACTCACCCACGCTCCGTTGATCATAGTGAGTCTGAGTGAGTACAGAAGAGTGCGAGCAGTCTTATGTATGAACGTGAGTGAGTGTGAAGACTGAAAATTAAGGTGAGTGAGTAAGAGTAAGTACTCGCTCAAATTGCCGACCCATGCGTCCTCCTCACCCGCACGTCCCGTCTATGTCCTCTTGATACACTGTACAATGGAACGACATGTTCTGTCCGCGTGCATGTATGGCCGAGTGGATAGGAAGATCGCTTTTGGACCGAAGGTACGATGGTACGAATTTCTCTGCCTCATCAAGCACTTTCTCTATTCTTTTCTTTTTCTCGACCATTTTTTAAGTCTAGGAAATATTAAGGTGGTTAAAAGGGGGGGGGGGGGGGTGGCATAGCATATGAATTATGAGAAAAAGAAAGAGAGACAAAAGATGAAATGTGGCTGATGTTTCTTCTCTGGAAATCGGCATTACCCGAACGTAAAACATGTCTTTACGCAAGAAGTCCAGCGTTCATTGTGCATTGTTTCGCCATAAAAGTGGAGGAATTAACGCCACAACAACTAGTTTTAATGTTGCGCGAAGAACGGCAATCAGCTCAAAATTCACAGTGGTCACTTCAAGCAGAAGGCATGCACAAACTGAGCATGCACAGGACGAGCGCAGTCTGCCCCAGCTTGACACTGAAGCGCGCTAGTCCAACGGAAAGACGCACGGCACGAACGCACATGTATGGGCAGGACGACCGCAAGTTCTCACAATGGGTGACTGGTAATATAGGCACTCGCAGGGAACTGTGGCGGCTTCCGGTTCGACGCACCAAGTGGGTTAGCAGCGGCACATGTGTATTTTTGTACCGCTCCGTAGAAAAAAGCACCTCTCCGCGCAGTGTTAGTAATTGAGAAGTCGGTTTTTTTTTTGCTAACCGTGACGGTGACGACGAAAAGCTAGGAAAGCCAAGAAAGGTAAGGAAACCTTTAATCGCACTAAAATGATCTGCAATGCTTTTGTGCTGCACGGGTGTACTGTCAGTTTGGCAAGCAGATCAATTGATGCAGAAGACAGTTTTCATTGTATGATATGTTACTGCAGATAAAAAACCACCATTTTAACCCTTTAACCCGCAGATCGACAATATTGTAGGCCCAAGCAAAAAATCACTCATGTTCGAAATTCACGCATATTGTGAGCTTGTTTTGGTAAATTTAGCGGTAAAAGAACATGTTCTCTTGATTCTAGTTTGTAAATAAGACAACAGAGAGCGCCAGCTGATGTTTTGTTGACAAGAATGTAGCACGTGCGGTTCACTGACGTTCTTTGTGACGACAGATTTCTGCCTCACGTTTCAGGGAATCCAACAAGGTAAGCAAATCAAGATTTTTCAAATACGTAGAAGGAGGTATGAGTAACCTGTGGTATGAATGTCATGGCGTTGTTTATTTGAGACGCTGAGGAAGCAGCCCGTTACCGGGGTCCACAATATTGTCGAGCTGCCAGGCAAAGGTGGTGGAACACCAGGCGCGTTGTAGAATAGAATGGCTTCTGTACGCTTCGGGTCGCGTGTTTTTAGTGTTGTGATTGCTAGATGCTGTAACATTTACATCGCAAATAAAACCACACATGATATTGCGTGTGCGGTCAGAGCCATTCATACCGAGTAGTTTTCCCCGTGAAAACTTTGTGCCAAGAATATGGTATGTTTGAAAGTGGAACGACGCGAGTGTAATTTCATAGAACTCACTGATCTTATTCTTTGCAGGAATGGATAAAGACATCTTCTAGGGAAAATGGGGCACGTACAATGTGCTAAAGTGAGGGACAAACAGACGGAAGGATGGACGGACGGATGGACAGACAGACAGAAATACAGACAGAAATACAGACAGAGAGACAGACAGACAGACAGACAGACAGACAGACAGACAGACAGACAGACAGACAGACAGACAGACAGGGGACACACAGACAGACAGACAGACAGACAGACAGACAGAATGACAGGGGACACACAGACAGACACACAGACAGATAGACAGACAGACAGACAGATGGACAGACAGACGGACAGACACACAGACAGACAGACGGACGGACGGACGGACGAATAGACGGATGGACGGACGGATAGACGGATGGACGGACGGATGGATGGACGGACGGATGGATGGATGGATGGATGGATGGATGGATGGATGGATGGATGGATGGATGGATGGATGGATGGATGGATGGATGGATGGAAGCAAGAACGAGTGAATGAACCGAAGTACGGACGGACAAATGGGTGGACGGACGGAAGCAAGAACGATTGGACGAACGGAAGCATGGAAGGACAGACGCATGGAAGGACGGACGAATGGATGCATGAATAGACGGAAACATGCAAGCACGGACGCATGGAAAGACGGATGCACAGACAGACAGAAGTACAGACAGAGGGAAGGACGGACAGACGGAAGCATGGACAGGTGCAAGCACGGACGAACGCTTCACCCCACTCATCATCACTCACTCCGTGGATATGCTGTAATTTTTTTCGAACCCCGCCTATTTACCGTTAACTGGCAGATCAACAAAAATGTTGACCTTCTCTAACTTTTTTGTTTTTGACGAAACATCATGAAACTTGTTTTGGTGGTTCTGTGGTGGTTCTAAAGAAGAAACAAATCAGCGAAAAATGTTTTTACTGTTTCTCTTTACGTTGCCAGTTAAAGGTTTTTAAAGATCTCAGGAGATGCGATTGACTGTAGCAGTGTTCTAAGAGGTCATTTCGGGATTGCTGCTTCGGGAGACGTCGGTCGATCAGCATGAAGCGCAGCACTTGTTAAGTGCGTTGAAATATCTTCCCCAGGCAGCACAGAAGGTTGGCCCAATATTGGGGATAGATCGGCATTGCCTGGCCCATGAACGGCCCAGTTTTCACAACGTACCGCCAAGATTGGCTATGCCAGCCAAATAGAACGGCGACGTTGGACCAGCGTTTACAACGTACCCCCAATATTGGTTCTGCCAGCCGAATAGAACGGCTATGTTGGACCAGCATTAACAACATTCCGCCAATGATGGCTGTGCCAGTCTATTAGATTGGTTATATTGGGCCAGCTTTCAGAACTTTCCGCCCATATAGGCTGTGCCGGCCTATTCGAACGGGCACATCGGGCCAGGTTGTACAAGTAGCAGCCAATATGGGCGAGCCATCCAATAAGACCGGCATTATTGGCCCGCCGTTTGAACGTTATTGCCGGTGTCAGCTGAAAAGTCAACATCACGATGTCATAATATTAGAATATGAGCCAATTTCTGCGTGTGCTGCTTTTTGGCGCTGTTCTGGCCCCAATTCACGCGCCGATTTTTCAAGTTAGAGAGAGCTCGAGTAATATATGTGCCGGGCACAATATTAGAACTATCTTTTCGTCATTAAACCATGCCCTGCCGCGGCGGTCTAGTGGCTAAGGTACTCGGCTGCTGACCCACAGGTCGCGGGTGCGAATACCGGCTGCAGCGGCTGCATTTCCGATGGAGGCGGAAATGTTGTAGGCCCGTGTGCTCAGATTTGGGTGCACGTTAAAGAACCCCAGGTGGTCGAAATATCCGGAGCTCTCCACTACGGCGTCTCTCATAATCATATGGTGGTTTTGGGACGTTAAACCCCACATATCAATCAATCAATCATTAAACCATGCACAGCTCGTTGAAATGCATAATCGTTGGTTGAAGTTGTGCAAGGTAGACTTTTTAAGTGAGAAAAAATTACCGATCAAGTTTCTCTGTCAGACGTGACGTCCGATGCGGTGCTATCCGTACGCATGACGAAGCTGCTGCGGATACCGCTGTCTTACGCGTGCATGTAGACGTCGAGTATCTGACGCAAATCTTATCGTATCATGTGTCAGGCTAGGTATCTACGCGACCTATTCGAATCTGTTTTGCGTTCACAGCACAGTACGGTTAACGGCACTTGCTGCTGCTTGACGTGTGGGAAGAGCGGGGGTCGTCAGGTGCGTTATGGTGACTGAATCATACAACATATGCAGTTGCCGTGATCTAACATACAGACGCGCGTGCGCACGCACGCACGCGCTATATTCATGCAACGACCACACGAATTCCCAACAACATCGCAGCGAACGGTTGGTAAGGTGTTGCGGAGTGTGTGGGCGTCGTAGGGCACCCTGTCGGTGCCCAGCTCGTTGCGAACGCGAATTTCGGCGTGGAACGCATCTTTTTTATGTACTTTCTTTACGTGTGCCCAAAACGGTAGGCTGCGCGATACGAGAAGTACGACACACAAAAAAAGAAGAAACGTGAATGCATAGGGCAAATCGTTAATACCAAAAAAAAACACGCATGCTCACGCCACTGCAGTGGCGTGAGCATGCGTGTTTTTTTGTTATTAACGAAGCACATGTGCTTCCATAAAACATGACAGCCAAGAATGATGAAGTATTCATTTACATACAAATTACTATGAGTTGCTGAAACTCACGCAAAAGAACATAATTTTCTTCCTTGGATATTGATCGAGTGCCTTGGAATTATGCTATGTGAATTTGACACATCAACAGTGCATTATGATTCCCACCATAAGGGGCCACAATCTTGGCAAGTAATAGAAGTACTCTTCCCACCTGATGTGCACCTAACGTAAAGAGGCCTTGTTTCTCATGTTAGCAATATATATTATATATATATATATAACCACTGGAAAAATATACCAGGTGTAACCAGAAAAAGGTGCACCTGCAGTTTTAAAGTTTAAAAGAAGCAATGACATGCCAACCATCCAAAATAGAACGCCCAAGAAAGGAGCATCAATCAGTATTACAGCAGCTAAAAGCCTGCTAACAGCTGAAGGTAGTCATGCTGCTCTTCCATTCAAGTATAGCGTACACTGAGAAAAGATACTGAAGATACACCATCAGCAAATGACAAAAGCAATACAGACAGAGCTTTCTCTTATAATACAAAAAGTCTTTAGCTGAGGAGACAAATAAGTCATTGGCACACAATAAGTGCACAAAAAAAAAAGCTGTCGCACGAGGCTGTCAGCGCTTAGACAACACAGGCAAAAATACAGTAGACTGAAGAAGGGAAAACCCATAGCAAAAGTTACCATAATCCTGAGTTCTTCCTTTGCGTGCAAATGAAGCTAGCGTGAAGTTGAACACTAGATTAAAGCGCCACAATCAAAATCTGGAAGTCAATGCTTTAGGAATAATACAAAGTACTGAAGAAGCATGCAAAGGGCATTCCTGTGAAGGCAAATATAAAAAAAGACTGAAAGCTCTGTGGCCCTGAACAAGACAACACCACAACCAATCGAAGAGCCGTTCGGACACACCAGCAGTTCTGGCCAACACTAAAAAGTCACAAAAACATACCTTTAATGCCTTTTTTACAAGAGAACTTCAAAAGAAATGTGCATACACCAGTGCCAGAAGTATCGATGGAAGCTATTACTCATATTCAGCTCTTCATTGAAACACTGACAGAAGATACTTGTACCTGGATGCTTAATTACTTTGGTACAACTCAAGAGCGTCGACGCCAAGTGGCAAAAAAATTATGATGGAAGACTACAATGTGATCAAATGCACACGTCAACCACCAACCAAGGTCCTATGCTAGAGTGAATATCGCAAAAAGTCTTGAACGCCTAATGTCACTGGCTCATACTCAGCGTTCTCAATCAAAATCTTGACCTCCCACACAGCATATTATTTCAACAACCTGCCACCTCTCACCATGTCATGAAACAAGCTCGAGTATACACAGACCCTCCTCACCGTTAGGTAGTTAGATAGCTCCACTAGTGCTTCACTCTCGGAACACATAGACCAGGGCCGTAACTAGACGGGTAGTGAGGAGGTTCTGAGCCGCTGAAGTATTTTCATGCTCTGACTTTTCGTCAACAATAGCTTAATCTGGGCAAGTTGGTTCATCGTGGTTGTGTTCTAGTAACAGTGAGAGAAGTTCAGGAAGAGACAAAAAGGACAGGAAAGAGGGCTGACTGCCAACTAAATTCTACGCCCACTTTTTTACTGAGTACAAGAACAGTGCTCATGCACAACGACACATGTGAGACCATGATAATATAATCTTAACTGAGAAAAGAATACTCTCTCTCCGAATGGATGAGTGAAGGTATACTGATGCACTGATCCATGGCCTTCCTGACAAGAAAATGCTTTCACAGTCTCTCTTTCAATTCTTGTTCTTGCTTTTTTCAAAAACAGTGTTTTATGAAACATAGAACTGCACTTACATTCCTTACAGTGTATGGCCATGCGACTACCATAGCCATTCTTAACATTTTAAGCATGCTGTCTTGCTCAAACATTGGGGCATTGCCCAGTTTGTCTTATGTTTACGTTTCCACGTGTCAATAGTATCTCATACACAACATTATATTGGCATTCAGTATACCTATTCTCGTGACGAATGGTGAAATAATGGCTATTCCTGTTGCTTTTTAGTACACACACTTTTGAAAACTTGCAAGGGATGGCAAATAACAAGATAAAATCATATCGGCTCGCTATTTTCTTTATATTATGAAACACCTTATGTACGTACGGTATAGCATGCAAATATCTTTGGTCATTCTGTTTTTATTTTGGTCCTGTTTTGTTTAACTTGACTTTCTGCAGGAAGGTTTAGCACACGGGTGTGATGGTGCTGTTGGGATATCCAGCATCCTTTAGTCTTTTAATTTTGTTTTTAAGGCTTACCTCATCCTTGTGCTCACATGACTTCTGAAGGGTGGCCTCAATGCACGTGGTGGCAATTCCTCTGTGTAAATTGTGTAAATGTGTAATTATGTGTTATGATGTACTAAAAAAGATGTCCCACGAATCAGAATAAGTGACAGTAGTCAAAGTTTTTGTCACTGCCTTTATACAAATACCAGTTTATTTGTTGCCTCCTGCAGTATTTTAGGGCCTCTTATATAGATAGGATGTTTTCTCACTTTTATTACATTTTTGTATTGATGATGCCATATGCTCAGGAGGTAGAATGTCGTTATGTTCTTTCTGATAACTTCTAGCTTCTGAGCAAAGATAATGTTTCAGAAAAATGGAAAAAGGCTAGCATAATATTAAGACATGGGAAGAAAGCAGAGTTTATCAAAAATGAATGCATTAGTTGGGAATGAGAAAAAAAGATGGATGACAGGTCAGTAATGTCAAATAATTTATATTAGAACACATGAAATGTAGCAGAGGGTGGCAGGTGATTAGTTCCAATGAGATTGAGAAATTATCAGCCATAATATAAAATTGGCTCATACAGGACAGGGAACATTGATTGGGCTTCCACCCTGCAGTGGACATAATATAGGCTTAACGCTAACAATGAGCAAAGCCTGTGAAATTAATGCTCCATGAAATGAGCAGTACTGCTCAGATTGCTGTGCTAGACTTCCCATTTTGCATGTTTTTACCAGCTTATCCTGCTCGCTGTTCAGACACAAAGCTTCACCAGAAAAACAATGTTATACTTGGTGAGGATAATGCCAGTGAATCCAGTGTTTTATCTACACCTTTTCTTGCTTAAGTTCTCCTCCAAACTATACGATTTTTTTTGGAAATGCTCTGCTTACAGCACACCAACCGATCAAGTGAAACAACTTTATTGGGGTCCTGCAGGACGCGCCCTAGTATGCAATCACCATTTCACTTCACGTTACAACATACTGGTGGTAAAAATATTCTCTGGCAGGGTACAGAAGTGCATGCACTGAGCTAGCTTGTGCAGCGCGGTCTATTCCAGAAAGCTGAACCTATGTTTGGTACAGAATTTTGTAACCACACGATGCTTGCACAGATTAAATGTGGCCACACATAGCAACTTCTGAGCTTTTTTATGAAATGATCTCGCAGTATCTGAAAACATTTGTTTTTTTGTTCACTTCATAGTTCCCAGTGAAATATTTCTCTTGTTCCTCTCATTGAATAATGGCATTTGGTGTGACTAAGGTGTTCCTAATGCCTCACTATGAGATCAGAAAAACGATTCTCCTTGAAATTGCTTCACAAGCATTTCCTAAGATATTGAATGACACTGCTTGCACATGTACAAACATTTGCTAGTTTTATTGAGGGTTGATGATAAAGAGAATCAGTTGGTGCATCCAAACCGGACAGAGATTGACTGGCCCTGAAAAGGGCCGTTTAGTTATATATCTTGCAGCTTGTTCCAGGTAGACAGGGCTTCATTCTGTAGAAATGGTAACTCATCACACTGGTTCCCCAGCATGAAGAACATAACTTGATGCTAACACTGACTCAGATGTTCTGAAATGTCATAGAGGGTACATGAAGGCTGGGTACATGAAGGTTGCAGTTATACTAACTGTACAGCCAGCATGCTTGTGTGATATGTGCATAGCTGCATCAAAGCCACGTGTGAGAATTGCGTGAACAGCTGAAAATCTCAATGGCAGCATAGCTTAAGAAGTCTGTCATCCCTTTTTTGCCAGTTTACAATATCATCCTTCCCTTTTCATGCATCTTCTTTCAATATATCTGGGGTTTTAATTCCCAAAACCACGATATAATAATGAGAAGCAAATTTTGAACATCTGGTGTTCTTTAACATCTTCACTTGTTTGCAGCGCAACACCAGAAACACAGGACAGGGAAGGAGCAAAAGAGAAAGAAAAGACGGCGCCGACTCTGAAAAAGACGGCACTGGCATCATGACACGCACATGTCGTGATGTAAGCTGCCCAAAGAGTGGCCTCCCGTGAGAATAGTGAAGAATTGGGAATAGGATCTACCAGTAAGGGCTTTGTGTGCAATTCACAAACAGTGAAAAAGATCCACCAGGGGTGAACCACAGGTACATGGTGCACTCTGGTTGAGAGAGAGCAGAGTAAAACAGATGTGCCAGACAGGAGATTATAAATGGTTTTGTCTGGAGCTGGTGCCAGACCGAGCTCTGATTAAGCGTAAGGGAGTATTGAGTGCCAGGCCAATCTGATCCCATTCCTGTGATGGGGTGCAATGTGATGACAGGTGCGAATTCCATTTTCTTTTTTTTCCATGGGTTTAGGGAAATAACTTTTCAGGGATCAGATGAAAATACCTCCGACATACATAATAACATGCTTATTCTTGGGCGTAGTCATGCCTAGCCACCAGATTGGGAGAAAAAGGAATGTTTCCCGAAATGTGCGATAAAGTGTTTGGTGCTACGCCTTGACGGAAGTATTGATAGGTGCTTTGGAAATCGGTACGCCATTTCTGTGATCGTTAAATATGCAACTGCATGTGCCACTGCTAGGGATAGCGTGACACTCTCAGCCATTTCGGGGTAAGCCGTTTTAATCTACATGAAGATGTTAATGAGCCCGTTCTCCATCACAGCAGTAGCTGTGGCCATTCCTTCAACTAGGCCTACTGCAGCGCCAACTAAACGTCTGCATGAATTTAGCGCTAGTACCGTACATAATCATCAGCACGTGCCTTGGGTTCACTTCGATGGTGTTGTGAATTCATCTTGCGTGACAATGGTTTAAGTTGCATGCGTGCCTTAATCATTATTGCAATAGGAGACCATGATTTATCGTCACGCATGGTGTTGCTTAGCTCGGTCCTCAGTGTTCGAAGCAGGTTCCGCCTTGTGAGTGCATGAGAGAGGTACAAGAGTTGATTTCTGCTCTGTGTTTCTATAATTTCCTAGCCTATATTATACAGGAAGCGGATAGTGCTGGTGTGCGTCGGCTGCCTCGGTGCGCTCTCAACCGCCTGCCTGGTAAGACTGATAGCTCATTCTATCAGCGCCTTGTCGTACTTCCTCCTCACACTGCGACATGTCCTCCACTTGGAGGACATGATGACGGAACAAGATGATACGAAGCCCAAAACCGCAATGTTTGCAAGCCACAACCCGAGCAAACAATTCAACGGTGAGGCCAGAAAATCTACCTGACTAGGCCTGGCGCAACAAGCCAGAGAGCATATTCTTGGCTGGATAGATGGATGGATGTGGCCGTACCCTTTAGATCGGGCGGCGGCTAACGTCACCTAGCCGTAGTGCTTAGTAAACTAACCACTAGATTATTTTTCCCCTTAAAATAGTAAAGTTGGGCGGGTACTTTGAAGCGAAGGGTTTAATTTTCAATCGTGCCTTGACTTTAGCCACCAATCAGACAACCTCCTTTTAGTTAAGTCTACCCGCTTAAAGTCTATCTTGCCCTCCCTGTCCCTAAACACCAGTGCTTTGAAAAACTCTGCACCATCATCTTGAACTATAAGGTGAAGCCCTTTACAGAGCATTGTCAAGTGTTTGGCAGTTTTTTCTTTCTCTTCGCACGCACTGCATATTGCGTCTACTTCTTCATATTTGGCCCGATATGTCTTGGTTCGCAATACTCCCGTCCTTGCCTCAAACAGTAGAGAACTACCCTGAGTATTATCATAGATTCTTTCTTTGGCAATTTCCTGCTTAAAAGTTTGATAGATCTCTAGTGCGGACTTCTTAATCATGCCAATTCTCCACATGTCAGTCTCCGTTTCCTGCAGTTTTTTTTTTACCGATAGTTCTTTCTGGTTTGGCCACCTGCTGTTTTCTAAGTATTTACTAGTCAATTTCCTGGTTCGTTTCCTCCATTTTGTATTGACATTTTTCATGTACAAGTAGCTGAAAACCTTCATAGCCCAACGCTCCTCCCCCATTTCTCTCAATCGCTTCTCAAATTTTATCTTGCTGCTAGCTTCCCTGCCATCAAATGATGTCCATCCCATATCACCTTGTACTCCCTGGTTTGGTGTATTACCGTGAGCTCCTAAAGCAAGCCTACATATTCCACGTTGCCTAATTTCTAATCTTGCTTGAACTTCTGACCTCATGCACAAGACCGCATTGCCGAACGTCAGCCCAGGAACCATGACCCCTTTCCATATTCCTCTCACAACATTACACCTATTGTAATTCCACAGTGCCCTATTTTTCATCACTGCTGCATTCCTGTTATCTTTAGTCGTCACGCATATTTTGTGTTCCCTCACGTACTCGGCCCCATTGCTTATCCATACGCCCAGTTATTTGTATTTATCTGTTATCTCTAGCGTGACTTCCTGTATTCTAAGCTCACTACCTTCGTTATCATTAAAAATCATGACTGCTGATTTTTCATAACTGAACCTAAAATCTAACCTATCTCCCTCATTACCGCAGATGTCCATCAACCTTTGCAAATTTTCCTTGTTGTCGGCCATTAGCACTATATCACCTGCGTAGATTAATGCTGGTAGTGCCTGATCAATGAGTTTTCCTTGTTTGACTAAAGAGAGGTTGAAGCCAAGTCCACTTGCCTCTAATTTGGCCTCTAATCCTTGTAGGTACATCATGAATAACAAGGGTGACAGTGGGCACGCCTGCCTAAGTCCACGTTTCACCACTGTGGGCTTGGATACCTGTTTTTCCCACTTTTTAACTACCTTGTTAGTTTTATAGATTTCCTTTAAACGATTAGTGACTCCATCTTTTACACCCAGTGTGTCTAGTATTCCCCACAAGTCCTCCTGAACCACGCTATTGTACGCTCCCTTGAATTTCTGCAGGCCGGTAGGAAGCTTCACAGCGCAGCGCCTGGTCTTGTGAAACGGCGCAGCCATGCAGGCAGGGCATTCAATTCCCTCCCTATTTTTTGTATACTACTGTCCTTGTGTACATCGTAGAACACATAACAGTAATGATAGCAAACAGATCATTGATTCGGGTAGGCTTGGTGTTTTATTTAAAATGGAACAACGAGGAAGCTGCTGAAGCTCGTGCCTGTATACAGCTGCTTTATATGGAGATGAAACTTTAACGAAAAAAATGTAATGATAAACAGTACGCTCATAACAAACAACATTTCTCTGAGGGTGCATGGAATATATGTCCTATGCAAGGCTATGCATTTCAGTCCTTACTGCATTAATCATGTACACGTACTGCAGGGCATGCAAGTGTATGCAGACACACGCTGACGAAATGACATTTTTTGCTACATACAAACGTGCACCACACCAAATAAGACGCACGTGTTTGTATAGTCAGGGAACACTCGTGAATATTGATGAAATCACACAGCTCGCTTACAGTATAAAACAAACACAATTGCGAACAATAAAATGCGACGCTGTTTAAAGAGGTGGACCCAGGTTACGAGGAGAATTATCAGTATGGCATACACACCACGTGTCAAGCTTTTGCAACATCTAAAGAGACTAAATATGGAAAGTTGCCTTTGTAAGTTAACATGACAGCACCAAATGGAGAAGCCACACGAGAGAACAATTCATCGTGGGCTAAAGAATGTGTTTTAAATATTATACACAGCTTTGCAAGATAATATCGACGAGTTTTACTCGTCTAGGTGTGGGAGGTGTAGGCCTGATAAAATGCGATGTTGCTTCAGAGCCTTTCTTTCGTAATATTGCAATTTTATTCAACTCTTTCAAACGCGGCACCGTAAATTTCTACTGGGTGCTCGAACACGGCAAGCAGGTCGCGGGGCAAAATCTTTGTAACAGTTTATTACCGAAACAGTGATACAAGCAATGCTTGAGCTGCACTTGCTGTTTTCTAAATTGTAACCTCCTCAATCTCATCACTGTGATCAGGAAACAGAAAGGAAAAGTACACTAGTAGTACGTAGAGAAATATTCAATTTCAAGCCCTTTAGCAATATCATCTAAACAAATTGCCAGTTCACTGTTGAATTCTCGATGGAAACAAACAGCTGATCAGGGACGCAAGCTTGGCTTGGCACTGGCTTGGCCGTTCATACAGAGCCAAAAGCCGCTGCAGGAAACTGGATTGCGGATCGTATTGAGACAAAATATTTTATACATTTTTGTTTTCTTTGTTTCATTTCTCTAATTGCTCTTGTGATGGCGTGGACCGCGCTTCGTGATCTCACGTACCGGCGCACTGTTTTTAAGTTTAGTATGGCGCACGATAATACATGATTGCGTGCTTTAATTTAAAAAGGTTCGCGAGTATGGCAGCAACACCGCAATGTCGGGAAGAGGCACGGGGAAGAGGATAGTAGTAGAACCAGTAGCAGCTGCATGCCCGGGTGGAGCGACTGATGCCCAGATGGAGGAATGTCAACCCAAGGAGGATATAAAAACTTGCTTGTGTCAACCCGATGCCTTTTGTGTTGGCCGTTCTGGCAGTTCCGCCGACTTTATAGAAAGAGACGACCCCGTCGCTTGTCCTCTTCTCTTTTCCTTCGGGCATCAGCGACAACATTGACGGACGACGTGTTCGACTTCACCGTGCACGTGAGTATAGGTTGGTTTTTCATTCGAGTGAATTCTTGTTCAGATTTGCAACTTGTCGACTTCATCCTGATCACCTGTCACCGGCAATAAGTCACATACGTGTGATATTTAGGTGAAATAAATGATAATGCACATTTTCTGCTCCATTTGCGAGACTTAGCTACACCAGGAGATGAGGTAAAGCCTTTGTCGCCTAGCCACTAGCAGGCAAGATCGATCACTCGCATCCTTCAGTTCACGAATCAACGCGCCTGCCTTAAAATTAGTAAGCTGCTCGCAAAGAAATCTTACCGAGGCAATTTTGTTTTCTGTGAACAATGCACCGTAGATTTGTCTTGAACAACAAAAAAAAACTTGAAAAATAAATGTCGCGACCTTTTAGAAAACGCCGTGTCTAAGAGCCAGACGCGGCATTTTGTAAAAGGCTCATTAAATTCAGTATGTTTTCGTAGTTTCTGCTTGAAATTATTATTGTCTATGAATTTCATGGCCCAATCTTTTGCTTTGGCTGAAAATCTCGGCGGCAAAAACTTTGTTCAGTGTCCCTTTAAGGGCAGGTGTAAATGCCATCATTTCAGTCGCAAATCTTTTTGCTAGTTGGGCGGCTGGTTAACAATAAGGGTACTAACTAGAGTTCCAGATTTCATCAGCAACACATCGTCATGGCTTCATCAGATGCTGCATTATATACATTCTATCCTTGTTTTTAAATAGGTATACCGTATGGTCCACTGTTACAGGAAACAAGCGAGCTCATGGACAGTGAGCCATGCGGTGCTAACTGGCAGCGAGGCTTGTGAATGGGACGCATGCGCATAGAATCGGGGTGCGCCCAGTTTTGTCTGCCATTTCTCCGCCTGTACGCATGACAGCATTGGAAAGCGCATCCGTATTTTAGCTGCGCAATTTATCTAGCCCAGTGCCTCCTGCATCAGGGATTTCCTGTGAGCACAAAAAAATGCATGATTTTAATCGTTGCTGCAGTGTTTTGCAAGTTGTCACCGTAAAGCACATCATATTTTTTGCATAATGCTCGCTGCAACTAGCAAGTTTCGATGACTCAAAATGCTGTTCAGGTCTGATTTAGCAAACATTTTAAGCTCGTCCTCGTGACCATGAAATATTGGTTTATTAAATAATGGAAGGCAGAGTTGGTATCAGTTTATTTACAGTGTGAAAATGAAAAGTGCGAAGGACATTGCCTCGCAAGTAAACCCCGAGAGCATGAGCAGAGAAGTAGCAGATGAGGATGCTCATGCGCTGCATTTCCAAATCTCACCAGCACTAATGCTTGACGGACTGCTGGCCACGCACTAGCGTGTTCTTTCTGAAACAGGACTTTGGCCCTGTAAGCAAGTTCTTGAAGGGCATAAGTAAAACGTAGAATGGGCCCCCTAAATGCACCCATCCTTGAACCATTGGGCTTATGAATTAGTGCCCTTTTCAAAATACAACTATTCTGAGCTATAAATTGTGACAGAACAGTGCACGAAGTTTAAAAATGGGAAAAAAGTCTTTAAATGTCCCCTTTATACATAGTGTTCTTGTGATGTCACTTCTGCCGTTGTCGCCCTCTCCCGCCATGCCCGGGTAACTCCCTGGGTACCTACGGCAGTTCACGTGCTGCAGTGCGATTTGTTGGGGGCTCGTCATCTGTTGCTGTGAACGATGTGGAAGCATTGTGGTTTTTTGTTGTCTTACTTTAACGAGCTCATTGGATTAGGAAGGCCTCGCTCGTTCACTCGATACAAGACCAGATAATCAAGATGTGCGACACATATGCTAGCCACGGCGTACACCGGCTGCCCGCCACAACCTATGAGGGCCTATTATCTTGCTTTCACTACAAATTGCCTGGCCCAAAAACAAGTGAAAGCTCAAAATCTCTCGAGCCGCAATTTTAAGAGTGGATGTGCGAAGCGCAGCTGCTCCCATCGAAAACTAGTCGTGCAGAGCTAGGCAAGTTTACAAGAGATATAATATCATGAATATATTGTCACGGCCTACGCCACCAAAGTAGCAATGTCCCCCCCCCCCCAAGTGTTTTAAACAGTGCTGATGTTGAGCTTGAGCCTCTTTGATTGCAATTTGTGGAAATAGTCGAGGAAAATATTATACAAGGCAGATAGCGACTTTGCGTGGTGTGTGCCGCGGTAATGCCAGTCATCACTTTATTTTTCGCGTATGCTTTAACACACTTTTCACTTTGTATTTTGCTTTTGTTGTACGCTAATGTACAGTGGAGTCACTGAACATGATAGAGACCGTGTATAGAATTAATTGACTAATTAAAAAAAATCCTGACGCCCAACTTGAACCGATCGGCTATACTTCAAAGTGAACTAATATTGTTTCCCATTCTTTATAGTTTGTTTCAATGCAATACCAAATCTCCGCGATCGCCATCGCGATTTTAACCGCCTTCCTCGCCATCATGATTTTAACTGCGGACAAGTTTGTATGTACAGTATCTTGGTAAGCTATATCTTTTTGCAGGTAAATACTTGGCTATGGCACTTACCCGTAATGAAGTTGCACCTGAAGATGCAAATATTGCAAAGTTTCTTCAAGTAGCTTTTGTTAATCTGCACCAGCCAAATACGCTGGTACTTTTAGGAAAATCGGAATGTGCGTTCTCAATTTCAGGTTATAACTTTCAGCGAAGAAACACCCTAAGCTCTGCTCCCTCTGCGTGGACTACTAAATCAACTTGCCTCACTAGCAGCTCATAATTTCTCAAACTTGCATCGTGAGGCAAAACTGAACGGGTGCAAGCACAAGGAGACAACATGGCAGTTGTAGGCGATAGATTCGGTTGGTGCCCGGGCATGTTGGTGGCGCATTTCGGAAGTGACGAAAAGGCGCTGCGAGATGCACGTGCACACTTTGTATAGTTGCTGTATTGGACAGCAAACTTTTTTTCTTATCTGAGCAGTTTTACCAAAAAAAGCTTCATCATATGGCGTGATAAATGAAGCGAATCCACCGGTTGAACCACATCATAGCCTCGCTGTGCTTTTGTACTTTTTTTAGCTCGCAAAATTTATTTGTACATATAAGTGACAACTTGCCAGTAATAAGGCAGCACTTGTTTCTTTACCATATGATCATCTCCGGTGTGCTGCTGCCTCAATATTTCAAATTCTAAGCATTTACACCATTGTATGCTAACTTTTCCTTCAAAGTGAGATAAGCCACATGTGTATCGTAGATCAAGAAGCATGCCAGTTTTACGTACTTGCAAGGTAAACATCAGAAATGTACAGTTGATCAAAAATACTAGTTTAATGGTGCATCTACATAGCAGAGCACCTGTGGCACCTCGGGAACAAGATAATGCCACATATGTTACAAGAGATAATTAAAAAAGACAGAGGACGTTCCGTGAACAAATAGAAACAAAAATAAAATGGCACGTGGCAGCGAGCGAAGGCGGCAAGGGGGGGGGGGGGGGAGCCCGTGGGACTTCAGCGGATGAACGTAAGATGTGTGTTTAATATGTGGAAGAAAAAAAATTCAAAATTTTGGCGACTGAAATGAGGGTGACATAGTGAGTGCGCTCATGACGAGAGTAAACACGGTTATTATTTTTTTTTTTCAAATCTCTTTTGAAAGCCACAAAAAATCTGTATGTGGTGCAGCCTAACAGAAGGTCCGTGAAGGCAAATTATGAATTCGTCGTTGTACAAAGGGCTATTTTTTTTTCATGCGCACCATCCCCGCCGCGGTGGTCTAGTGACTAAGGTACTCGGCTGCTGACACGCAGGGCGCGGGTTCGAATCGCGGCTGCGGCGGCTGCATTTCCGATGGAGGCGGGAATGTTGTAGGCCCGTGTGCTCAGATTAAGGTGCACGTTAAAGAACCCCAGGTGGTCTAAATTTCCGGAGCCCTCCACTACGGCGTCTACCATAATCATATAGTGGTTTTGGGACGTTAAACCCCACATATCAATCAATCAATCATGCGCACCATAAATAGTGCTCAAAATTTAATTGCATATGTTGTTTTCATCCTCGCTGTATTCCGTGCTGTTTATGATGTAAAAAAAAAAGTAGCACGCTGAAGTGGTGCTGCTTTTGGGCAACAGTTGAAAATGGCGGGGTGCATGAATGCGGAATACTGCCGCTTACACTCAAATCACTCTTGTGGTCACCTCCCACTGTTTGCAGCATGTGTTGTGTATACACAGCTGCATATTTCCTAGCTAGAAAAATTTGATTTTAGGTGTTTCACGCCATTTTCCATGTAACTATTCCACAATTGCACACACTGATCAGCAGGCTTTCAATTGCGCTGAAGGACACAGGTGCCATAAAATTCATAGTCGATTCTTTCAAGAAACCGTATGTAAAGGCTGAAGCTTCATGCGTACATACACACACACTTACCATATTGTTTTTTGCACTTTATGAAAGCTGCGAAGGTCTCATGTGCCTCCAAGCGTAACCTGTCTTATTTATTCTCCATCACCGCAAAAGTTTTTTGAGTTTCAAATAAAAGTACTTTGCGCATGGCCACTTTTGGGTAATTTTTTTGTGTAGGTGTTATTTGAGCAGCCTACAGTGTTTACTTTATAAGCCTGTATGTATATGTTGCATTATAAGGATGCAGAATGTGTGTAGCTGTACAATATAGATGAAGTGTAAAAATTAAGTGTGTCTATTGTAGTGTTCTTGCAACCAATCTTACCCCCGTATTCTAGAACGCCCCTCCACTCAACGCTTCACCTTCACTTGAGATGGCTGATGGGAGCGCCGTCTCTAAGCAGAGAAAATCGCTGCATGTCAGCAATAATCTGCTGTGATTCTCGAGTAGCGCAGCGTCGCTTTCAAACGAGCAGCGGCACAGTGCTCAACTCTGTCAAGTGAAGGGTGAAAGTCGAGTCGGGGAGCGTTTATGAATATGGGGGTTAGTTTTGTTGTCTTGTTAACCTGCCATTAACACTGGATTGATGCTACTTTGCTCTAGCTGTACAGTGCTCTCCAAGGCTCAAGGAGGCACCGCACGGGGAAGGCTCGGAGCAAACCATGTGTGAGTTTCCTTTCATTGTTAGACTATGCACGTATTAAGTGATAGACATTAATGTATGCTATTTGTATTGTGCAAGTTTTTGGGGACATACAACTTCCAACACTTATATGTTCTGACGAAAATCACGCAAGAATGAGAAAAGCTTTTGCAAAAATTATGCAAGAGTGTAAGAAGCTTTTGCAGAAGTCTGTGAAATGAAGTTTTGAAATTTTGTGGCAATGTGTCATTGTACAGTGGTCAACAGTCTTGCTCAGCACGCTTGACTGCAGGGCTCCCGGCTGCACAGGCGCATCTACGGAGTGCCTGATGCATGATGGGCCAAATGTCAGCCTGCACACTGGTGCCTCTTATCCCCGTTTGTCTGTTACATCAGTGTCTCTTGTAAAGGGGATCAACTGTGCTACCTTTTTTTTTCGAATGTAATAAGTTCTTTTTCCAGATTATTGTTGTTTTAAGGTAGAGCCTCACATTTCTATCAAATACTGAAGATTCTATTTTTTCCTTCTAGATGCTATGAAGTCACTCCTTGTGTTACAATAGAGTGAACACTGTTATGAGAAAAGCTACTTTATGGAGTTAGCTCACTCCATATTGACTTAACACACAGAATTGGTGAAAACTACACTCCATTCCAGCTGCATTAGGAATAATATTCATTTGCATACTTCTGTTTCTTTTGTTTGTTTGTTGGCTGGAGGTTTGGAGTATAGGGTGGCCAGAGGGCACTGTGTAGTCTTTCTTCATCTTCCCAATTTTGTGAACATCAATTGATAGCCGTATGGGAAGCAGCCAGCATGCTGAAACAGCGGTGCAAGCATGCAAGATGTTCACCATTGCATGCAGTCAGTGGCTGTGAGCAACCTACTGCATAAAATTAACTGCGAGTGGTGAACTAACGCTGCACTATGTGTGCCTCCTTGAAAGCTGCAATGGTAAAGTGCCACAATCGTATAGTAACATGGATAACATCGCAATTTGTTTGTTGAATAATTTTGCAACAGAATCAATGGAGTTTTGGATAAATTTGTGTATCTGCCTGGTTCATCAAAGCTACAGAGTCAAATGCGGTATATACTCGCGTATTATGTGTACTTTTTTTGTCAATCCGGTCATGTGCGAAGCTAGTAGGAATCGCTGGCCTAAAAGCTCAACTGGGAATATATGTTGCAGGCGCTGTCACAACTGTCTCAAAGCGGATTGTCATTTGTTTGCTAAGCCTGTTCAAATGCCCCCATTTTCTTGAAGTTCTTCCGAACAGTGCTCACAAAAACCAGTTCCCACGACAGGGTTATACCAGAGAACATAAGTACTCTCCAATAATTGTCGGGAACCCAACGTAAAGTAAGATGCAGACAAGGAAGCGCGATGCCAACACAGTGCTGTGTGTGTCGCCCTTCATGTGTGTGTGTGTCCATTCTTTGTCCCAGTCTTCTATTGCGTTGTGTTCCCTCCGATATCTAACCAACACACCCAAGCTTCTATGCTAAGTCTTATTCAACGCACTCTTCTGCTGGCTCTCATACTGATTATTGCATGTCGAAGAACTCCACGCTGATGTGCTTAGCGGTAGTGCGCTTTCAGTTTTCTTCGGTAAGCTTTATAACAGCAATCTGCCTCGTATATAATTATTGTAGCCTATCACAAGGAACGGTAAAAACGCAATGGCCAGATGGCGAAACCGAAAAAAAAAATGAGTGCGCAAATCTGTCTCATCTAGTTGATGTGACAGATCCTTGCACGCGTTCAACATCTGTGCTGTGTCTCGGGAATACATTCTTGCCGTGAAAGAGGTGGGAAGATAGGAGGCAAACCTTTAGGCATTCGGACTACACATAAACAGGTTTCAGTTTTCAAGTTCGATATTCTAGGGAAAGCATAAAAGTTTATGGAAGAAGGGACCTTGCACTCAGTCCATTTTGTGTAAGACTGCACTCGCCTGCTCGACAAGAGATGTGCCTGACCAGAGCATCATGAAGTCAAATGTGTCTGTGTGTGTGCTGGCAAGGTGGCTCGGGCTGGTTGGGGAGGGCAAAGTATGCGAGCAAAATGTTTCTTGTAGTAAAGCAGGCTGGCTAATTATACTGGTGAGCAAATTATGGGAGGATGCAAATTGTGCGAGTAAATATGGTATGTACTCTTGTATGTTTCAGCTCTATTGCTACGGATCCTGCGAATCCAACTTGGCATCCGGCAGCAACAAAAAGAGGTTCTGCAGGAGGTGCAACAGCTGAAGCACAAGGTACGGCTCTTGTCCATGCCTCAGCACGCCCAGCCAGCACAGCGCCCCTCTGACCTTCCCCGGCTGCCTGCTGGTACAATTGGAGAAGTGGAGACAGTAGAGGCAGCTGTGCGGAGTAAAGCTGTGGCTGCGGCTTTGGTGTATATTTCTTGATTTTTAATATGCCTATGTAACATGCAGAAATTTAGTACTGCTTTAAGATACTGTGTTTCGGGAAACAAACTAGCCAGGTTATCTCATGAGCCACTGTACTACAGTCGAATATGAATAATTCGTACTCAAAGAGGCCAGAAAATTTGTTCAAATTAAAAGAAGTTCAAAATAATGAAAGTTACCGTAATTACTTGAATCTAACACGCACATTTTTTCCGCTTAAGAGAGTTCATAAATCGCATGTGCGTTAGAATCGAGTACGAAAAAAAAACTGAATATGGTCATTCTATTGCCATCGCCACTTACAAAATGGCCGCCCCCTACGTGCGTCGGCATGGCGCATCGGTCATTTCTGCCTATGTGTTTCCCATGCGCGGCACTTCATACGTGTGCTGAGGAGTTCGTCATCTTGTAGTACATTAGCATCGACGGCATGGTAGGGCCGACTCCAAAAACTCGACGAGTGCACCACAATGCTGCTTCTAAAAGAAAAGTCGTCGCGTGTGCCGGAACGGACAGAAATCGGGCTGCATCGCGGTCATTCGGAGTTCCCGAAACGTGCGTGCGGGACTGGCGGAAACAAAAGCAGAATATTGTCGACAGCAAAGATTCACGCAAAGGCTTCAGTGGACCACAGCAGGGTCGGTTTCCACAAATTGAAGAGCTGCTCGGCGAGTATGTGATTAAGCAGTGAGCGGCACAGCGGCCCGTGACGACAGAACTGCTCCAAGTGCAGGCTATGCAGTTAGCCTTAGAAAAAGGGCTAATGCAGAGCCATTTTAAAGCGAGCAGTTGCTAGCTAACGAACTTTATGAAGAGAAAAGGCTTTTCCCTCCGAAGGCGAACGGGCATATGCCGGAAGTTGCCGGAGGAGTACGAAGAAAAGCTTCAGAGTCTTCAGAGGTTCCTCCTAAACTTACGGCACAACAACGGCTACTTGCTTGGGCAAATCGGGAATGCCGATCACACGCCTCTTTACTTCGACATGCCTGGCACCACAACCGTCTAGGAGAAGGGGGCGAAGCAAGTTTGTGTACTGACATCGGGCCACGGTAAAACTAGAGTGACAGCAATGCTCTGTTGCACGTCAGATAGGCATAAGCTTCCCCCGTACTTCATATTTAAACGGAAGACGCTCTCAAAAAGAGTCGTTTTCGCTAGTGGTGTCATCAAGAGGGCCAACGAGAAAAAAGGGTGCGCATTGCAACCGATGTCTTTTTTTTTTTTTTTGTCGTGGAAACCGGGCACGCGTTACAATCGAGGGCGCGGTAGAATAGAGTAAATACGGTAAACGAGCGGAGGGCTCACCATGCAGTGATGCATGTGCATGGAGAAGTTTTATTCACAAATTACAGGACATCCGTCATTAATTAACGTAGTCAATACATGTCTGTACACGTTGGCCTTGCAACGAGTCAACAAGTTCAAGTTTTGCGTGCAGTTTGCAAAGCATTTGTACTTCGGCTTCAGTATTCTCCTGGAAAAAGAAGTTGCGCGCGGCAATGTCTAGTGCTGACACTCTTCGAAGACAACTGTGTTTCCACTCTTACTATCTGCGCTGCAGCCGGAGCGTGGCCAGCACATGATGAGAATGGAGGAGCGTCTCCACCTGGAGAAAAGCAGATCGGCATTCGAGAGAGAAACACTCCGCGGCAGCTTTTATTTTTTTTTTTTTTCTCTTCATGCGCGGTGTTGAAAGGAGAAGAGTCTCTACATAGCAGGAATGAAAAACAGGGAAGCGTGACACCGGCGCGTTGCAGATCGGCATGAGAGAGCGAACTCTCTGCGACAGCTTTTTTTCCCCTCTTTCTCTTCATGCGCAGTGTTAAGAGGAGAAGGGTCTCTACGTGGCAGGGACGGAAAAAGCCGAAGCGGGGCACAGGAATGTCGCAGATTGGCATTTGGCAAACATTCCACCGCAGTCTTTTCTTTCCTTTTCTTCATTTTCTTCTTCAAGCACAGCGATGAGGTGTCTGAAGTGCCACCGCAGGATTGGGCGGGGTGCTGAGAGCATTTTCGGAGCGCGGTATAGCTTTGATAGGACCACAGCGTCAGTTCGAATTAAGTGTGTTGGAATTAATGAGATTCGACTGTATTTACTATAGTCTGTGAAGTCCGAGTGAACTGTCCTAAGCTAGCAGACGATGTAGGCGGCATCGTGTATTTGATGGGCAGTGACTAGCAATAGCCTGCTTAAAACAGACATTCAGTAATTTTGTTTATTTATCACCCTATTTCGTGTCCGCTGCGGCTCTCTGTACTTTGAGCTACAGTTCACCCTGCCTTGTGTTAGCCGATTTCTTACTCTTTTAAAATCTAACTTGCACCCAATTTCGCAGTGTGAAGAAAAATGCAACTTTGTTTATTGTGATGAGATTTCTATAGCGACAGGCCTCTTTGTTGGCTATCACAGAAAAATATAAACAGCAAATGGTGCGACCATCTAGTGCGACCTTTATTTTTCTATCAGTTTCATCTATGACCAAGATTTGGTCGCTCTAAGGTTGCCTCTTGGTACGCCTTGATCATGTTCATTTATCTTGTTGTGCTCTGCTTACAATGCATTGATTAAAAACATGTCCAAGCTTCTTTTTGGATTCCACATATTTTATCGTTTTTCACCTGTAGAAGCTACTCCTGGCCAACATTCAGGCAAAGACATTGTAACCTCGAAGAAACGTGTATTGGAATTTGAGCACTGTACAAAGTAATTATACTATTTCATAGCTAGAATCAATATTCATTAAGGGTTATGACAGTGTTGTATTTGATTTCATAACAGCGAAACTGCATTCAGAGAAGGATTCTGATAGGTTCTCACACTGAGTGTGAGAGGGCTGATGTGGAAACCATTTTAGGTCAAGTGAGTTGAAGTTAGCGTAAAAAAACAATGAAATGTTGTGATGCCCAAAAATTCAAGTTGTTGTTTTCAGTGTCCTCTTCTTGCAGATTTTTATCATGAAAACATTTCGATGTGCTGTTGCGTTTACCCCATCTATGCTTCTTGCATTTTTTTACAGCGCAAGCACCTCCTGCAGATTGGGGGACGTGGCCTTCGAGAAATTGGTGTGAATGCCATGAAGGCTGTATTGGCACATGACGTGCAAGTGCTGTACAGCCTTCATGGCAGAAAAGGGAAAAGGGCCTTTGTGAACCTGAGGCTCTGTAGATTAGTGACAGGTTAGACTTGTTCATTGTTTTATGTGTGTGTACCCTTGTGTATTCTCTGTACTGCAGTGCTTCATGTGTACTATGGTATTTCTGTTCTTGTATGCAGATGTCATCTGCCAAAAAGCAGGGTGCGACCAGGCGGAGGCCCTCAACTTTATTAAGAGGTGGCTGCCAGGGTCTGGTGATCGCTGTGGGGGCAGGAAGCGGCGCTTCAGAGAAGCATTTGTTGTGGAGCAGCCCGATGATCCCCACTCTCAGAGTGCAGATTATCGGCTGCTCGCGGCAGCTGGCTTCCTGCCCAGCCACAGCAGCCAGGCCCTTGACAGCACCACTGTCACTGTGCCCCCAACGCAACCTGACCTGCAGTAGAGCGGGCCTTTTTTAGTTGTGTATATATATTTTTCAATGTATACATTTTTTGTTGTACCAAATAAATAAAAAAAACAAAGAATAAATAGTCTGCAGACTGTCGGTGGTGCACTGTTCGACTAGCTTATGCTGATTCGGAAGCACCATCACCATGTTTTAGTTACAAAAAAATGCTCTAAACTATGAATATTCTCGATTACCATGTGGGGGACATATGTGGGGATTGCAAGTGGGGGACATACGCTTTCAACATTTACTTCCTAACGACTTTTTTTGATCTGCTGTACCAAATACCAGTACCAAATAAAGCACTCGCTATTGCAAAAGATAAATTGGTAAAAAAATAAACTACACTTCTAGTGTTAGCAAAGGGAATGAAGTATAAAAGATGAAATAGATAGTCGAGTAGAGTAACTGCTTTCAGTTCTCAGCACTCAATTTTCTGTTGCCCCAAGTATACAGGGCTGCAAAGCTACAAGAGCGGGTCATCGAGGCATGTTGTTTAAATCTTCCGGTAAGAAAAATTCCCTACTAATAATGGTTACATGATGGCAAGCCAATCAGTAGCCAATATTCGTCGTGCAGGAAACATCAATGTAATAACGGCATTTGATTGGCTGCAATGTGGCTCTGGATTGGTGCAATGTCGGTCGTACATCCGTAGCCAATATTCGTCGTGCAGCAAACATCGGCGTAAAAATGGCATGTGATTGGCTGAAATATGGCCCAATGTTGGCCGAACATTGGCAGCTTTGTCGGCAATACGATGGGCCTTCGTCGGCCCAATGTTGGTTGCATACTGGCTAAAACATCGGCAAAACGTCGGCCCATCATTGGCTTGAACGTCGGCCCGACATTGGAAGAAGTTGCACTTCCGACGTCGGCCCGACGTCGGTGCCGATGTTAGCCGATGTTGGTCCAAGATTGGTCCAACGGCCGCGTGCTGCCTGGGTCTATATTTTTTTCTAGCCTTCGTTGCGTTATAAGATACATTTCTTAGTCAAAGCCAGATGAGCCACATATTAATACAGTCAGACGTAGACGGAGCCAAATATTTGATACCCTGCGCTTCTTTAACGCACTTTTTCCTTTGTGTGCCGTCCTGGCGCACAGTTTGACCAAGATAAACGCAAATGAACTCGTTCGGCACTATGTGTACACTCACTCTTGAGGGAACCATATGCGTTTTTTGTCATATATATGGGTGCGATGGCTGGCGCTCATTTAATATGGCAGGTAGATTTTGCTCGTACGTTCCCATAATATCTTTGCTAAGTGCGCCTGCGCGACAGCTTATTAATATAATACTCGCAGCAAATTCATGCGTAAGTTTTTTATTAGTATGAAATACACATGTACTTGTGATAAAAAGGTTTTCACACACTCTGGCTTCAACTTTCCGTACTGAAAGCCTACCTGTCGCTGTGATCCTCTTCACAGCCGCTGCCCACCTCATTTTTTTTTCTTCATTCCATGGGAATTGATACCTGCGTTTGCCTTTCATGCTCGAGTTGGAGTAGCCAACGGTTGAACAACCAACCATGGTTTATCAGTACGAAGATAAGCGGGTGACCGCGTGAGCGAATACCAAATAATCTGACCCCCGTATTCTAGAACGTCCCTTCACTCAACGCTTCACCTTCACTTGAGAAAGCCGATGGGAGCGCCGTCTCTAGGCACGGCAAGTCACTGCATATCAGCGATAATCTGCTTCGATTTTTCAGTAGCCCGGCGTCATCTTCAGCCGAGTGGTGGCGCAGTGTCCCACTCTGTCAAGTGAAGGCTGAAAGTCGAGTCAAGGAGCGTTTGTGAATACGGGGGTGAGACTTGCGGCGAAGCGGTTTGCTGTCGTATACTCCTCTCGAACCAGAAGACAACATCAGATGGTGCATCCCACAATTTCCCACTCTTTTACCGGTGACCTATTCTTGCTTCTTCGTATGCGAGCAGAGCGCTACTTTCGCAAGTGCGGCTGCAGAAGTGAGCAAACTGGTCTTGATGCTCTCTTTAACCACTGTAAATTCAAAGCGAATTTGCGTGTCAACAAAGCGCTCAAAGAACGAAATAAGCAGGCATGCATCTCAACGCGCGGGGAGATGACTTTTAGAGCGCGCTTAACGCGCGCCTTTCCATCTAGCTTCTGATGCCGAAAACGCGCTGACTTTTCTGAGCTGTGAGTGCCGCCAACTAACGGTATGGTGTAGACAAAGGGCTCACCGTTAGCAAGTTGGTCAACGTACGTCCTTTCTAGGCGAACACAGCATGTACTGACAAGAACAGAACATGAAGACAGACAACAGTAGTTTTATTGCTCGTACGCCACGAAAATAAATAGCACGTATCAACAAAGAAAACAAAAATGAGAAAGCCTCAGCAAAAGAAGTTAAGCTTGACAGAACGCTCAAAGCACTTAACCCGAGATAGCAAGGATAGTCATGGTTCCTCTACTGTAATATTTATTTATTATTTTACTTATTGGTATCCGCGAGCTTGAAAAAAGCATTGTAGAGAGGAGAGGCCTAAGAAAACGAAACAATTTAATAAATAAATATACAGGAAAAGTTTAGTAACAAAACAATATTGCATATCGAAAGAGAAACATAACCTCAAGAAATAGAGCACAAAAGGCAACGAGCAAGATATGCTTATACATCAACTAGCGAAAACAGGAAAATTAGACATTTATGCAGCAATAACAGAGACTGGCAATGCGTAATAAACCAAAAGAACTGTTTGATGTACTTTAATGCGGAAAGAGAGATGAAAAAAAGATACAGGGAGGAGCATGGAATCTACAAAATAACGAAAACATCGCTGCATGAAAAATGAAAATACAATGAAATGTTGAGAATAAACAGGGTTGGTATGAACAACTGGTAAGACAGCAATAAATAGCAAATGAAGTTGTGAGCGTGAGGCAGCTTCATAATGTGTTTGTTACTACTTTGCGGAAATGGCCCCGCCACGGCGGTCTAGTGGCCAAGGTACTCGGCTGCTGACCCGCAGGTCGCAGGTTCGTGTCCCGGCTGCGGTGGCTGCATTTCCGATGGAGGCGGAATCATTGTAGGCCCGTGTGCTCAGATTTCGGTGCACGTTATAGAATCCCAGGTGGTCAAAATTTCCGGAGCCCTCCACTACGGCGTCTCTCATAATCATATGGTGGTTTTGGGACGTTAAACCCTACATATCTATCAATCAATTACTTTGCGGAAATGTTCTGCATTTGTAATATCGGTTAGTGACGCAGGTAAGTGATTCCACTCAAGACATGTTTTTGGTAAGAACGAAAACGAGTAGGCGAGTGTGCTATGTGGAAGTGCGTGAACTTCGAAATAATTGTCGACACGGGGGGAGATGTATGATGCAGGTGCGATGTATCAGGATATCATCTCTTTGCTGTGATAATACATCTTTTGAATACAGCAAACACGGGACGACTTTTAACGGAAAGAAGAAAAGGTAATGCCAAGTGTTTGTTTTATAGCAGTCACGCTGCAGTTTCATGGTCATTGTGAAGGACAAAACGGGCCGCCGGATTTAGTACGTCTTCCGTTACGTTTGTCAGATTAGCACGACCAGAATCCCGTATCGAGCATGCGTATTCAAGGTGTTATGACTATCGTCAGTAAGCGCCAAGCTGTCGCTGAGAAACGTAGCCGGGCAGCTTTCCCACGCCCGGAACCCCAGTTTCTCGAATGCAGCAGCGGGGAGCGACAAAAAGATTAAGAGGCGGTCCGTGAGCCAATGTCCCTACAAGCAGTTCCTCCGGGCCAGCTTGTTTAGCAAGACGGCGAAGCAGACCGACCGCACCGGTCGTTTCTCCGTGATTCAAGTATTTACTCCTTGGCTGCCTTCCTGGGAAAGGCTGAACAAGCAACCCAACCGCCAAGGGAAGGAACCCCATTTCCCCTATCCTCAGAGCATTGCGTCAAGAGGGGCAATAACTGTTCGGCGAACCATGTGCTACTGAATTATGTCCTGTGGGCGGTGTCGTGTGTGTGCAGGATTGACGTTCCAATCCAGGAGGGGGAGCCCGACAGTGTTTAAAACGACGCTGCAGAGTGCAGGACGTTGCTCTGAACCATGTAATGGTTCAAACACCACGCTCGTGGTTTGTGAACTCTTAACCTCATGCTGTAAAAAATTGCAAATAGTGCCATAAACCTGTTTGTTTTTCGTATCCCCATTTTGTCAGCGTTCGTTTCCTCAACCCGAAGCTACACCACGCTACCACAAGGAACCGGGTAGACTCCGGTCCGCAACAACTGGTGATCAGCGCTGGGATTCGGAGCGACTACAGGTGAACAGCGCCGCGAGCCGCAACAACTGGTGGCAGCGGTAGGATACGAAGCTACAAGAGACAACAACAGTCGGCCCACGGCAAGCAGCTGTCTTGAGCCATGGATCACGTATGGGTGAGTGCTTGGCTTTTCCTTTGAGTGAAGTAGGTTCTAAAAGAGGGTAAATTTTATTACTGGTAGTTAGCTTTGCCGAAAGGCTCAGTTTCGCCGTTTCGGGAAGTTTCTTTCTGGAAGTAGCGAGCACTCAGTACGATCATGGACTTACGGGAGCTGCAGAAGTCAGACTTGTTGCTGTTGTGTGAGGAATCGGGTATCGATACAAAGGGTTTGGCACGAAAACCCATGATCATTCAAGTGATTAATGATTTGGGAGCTGATGATGAGGAACTAAACGAAGAATGGGGCCTCATCATTGAAAGAAAGTTGGGAGCAGCTCAGATAGAAGGAAAGGGAGAAGACAAAAAACTAGACCTCAAGATAAAGTTTTTGAAACAAGATAAAGAATTGATGAAGAGGCTTGGACCCCATCGAAGAGCACTTCTTCTCGACAGTGATCCAGAGTTCGAGATGTCTAGGTACATGCAGCCATATGAGGCATCATGGGATATGGGCCTGTATCTTAGACTCTTTGAACGAAATTGTAGGCAACTGAAGTGTGAGCGAGACACCTGGTCTCAGAAGCTACTCACGGTTCTGTCCTGCGAGGCAGTGGATGTTGTTGCGCGACTCAGTGAGCAGGACACGAACAACTACGAAGTTGTCAGAACAGAGCTAATCAGAAGATTCGGAACTTCTGTAAGCAAAAAGAAGGAAAAACTCGGACCATAGTCTGAAAGCGAGGCGCGTCGCAAAGCACCAGAAGTTGAGGCGCGTCATAAAGCGCGAGAGGAACGGATGGTGCCAGAGCAGGGCCCGCGTATTCTAGGGTACATCAAGTTAGTGTATGTAGAGAACGAGGCCTTGGCCAGTCTGGAGGTAGGGACGATGTCAAAAGACGCTCCTTGCGTGGATGAGGAGGGTTGCAGCAGTCCTAATGGGCCCATTAGGAGCTGAAAAGCTTCTTCGTGCTTCAAGAGGAGCTTTCGACGTCGTCAAATTAAGGCATGGTTAACGCAGTCGCTGAACAGAGCAAGAATGTCACGCTTCAGCAGTGCAGCAATACCATCGAAGTGGTTCGCAAGCATTGCAGAAAAGAAAAGAAGCGCAAGCGTTCGGCACCGCGTAAACCTAGGGCAGGTCCCACTTCGTCCCGAGAAAGACGAGAGGGTAAGCCTTCAGTCCGTTTCAGGAAAGGTCATTGGAGGCGTTCGTTAAGGTGCAAGGGGCGAAATAGGTGTAGAAGGGCAAAACGAGGTACGTCACCACAACGAAGCGCGCGGTTCAGTTCGACGACTTCGGGGAAGGGGCCTTGCCTGAAGAATCAAAGTCGAAAGGGCAGAGTGGCTATATACCGCGTAGGGGTGAACACAAAAAAAAATGCCACAGGCTTTCCCCCTGCTTCTGGCGTCCCTTGCACATTCCTGAGTGTAGCCGGCCTAAATGCAGAACGAGGCGTGACAGCAGGACACAGCCAAGCGTTCGTACGTTTTGTAGCCTCTGGCGTGCTCCAAAACCGCCGGGACTGTGACCCTATCATGTGCGATTCAAGCGAATCTAGTTGAGAAAAGGGGGCGGTCAGTTTGAACAATTGTTGCATGTGCGTGTTAAATGTGTTTACTCATTTTCGCATTGGAGATGCAGATTTCAGCCAGTTCAATTTAGTAAGTTTCGTGACGCGGTTTTAAATTTTTCAAAAAACCGCTGAACTAAAGGCTGAAAATTGAAGGTAGTTAAACGAGTGCGAAAATTTGCATAAGGTAAAAACCGAGAAAACGTGTTATTTTTCTAGTTTTTTTCAAAGGTTTAGTGTAATATCGTATGCCTTCACTGCTAAGGGGATGTGGCGTGAATGAGCATTTGAGGAAGATGTTAGCAAAAAACGAATGATTTTGTGAACTAATTAAGTTTGGCGCTACACTCTGGAGTTGTCGTTGTGCGCATTGTAAATTGAGAGTCATTGGGGCACGGTTTTCGCATAAAACCTATGCAATTGCTGTTGAGGTGTTTTTACCTAGGATTATTTTTCTGTTGTACACGGTGTGTCTCAACGGAACGTTTGACTAAGAATTTAGACAAACTGTGAAGGCTTAAGCGTTTGGTTAGTAGTGCCGTGCATTTTGCAGCTCTGTAGGAATGAGAATAATTGAAAATACTCAGAAGAACTCAGTGTTTTATTTAATCAAAGGTGTTAGCAAAGGCAGGTAACTAACCGAACAAACCTGCTCGAAGGCAGTGTTTGTTACTTTTTTTTTGTTTTTGTCTTCCTTGAAGAATGATTTATCTAGTGATCATGAGCAGATCATCAAGCTTTCCCTAACCGCTGAGGTAGACTGTTAGGTCACAGCTTAGGTTAAGCATTCGGGAGGCTGGTGAGCTTCATGTCTCAGTAGTAGACGGTTATTGGCAGCCGTAAACAAAAGACGAACACCAGGGCAATTTTAGCGCTCGCTGAATCCGAGTTCCGGACCACTGCTTTTCATGGGACAGAACCGATGAAAGTTGTCAGTGATTAAAAGGAGCTGGCAGCCTTCTTAATAGCAAAGAGGCACTACTTATCGTCGTACGGTTTTGAGAGTTTCCTATTACGACCGAAAATTAACGGTTCAGTGTTATGCGAGAGATTGAGGCCTAGGTGTCGTTCTATGTCGGGACGACAGTGGCAAAGAGTACGATGTGCTCTACTTGAGCCAGAATCGGGGTTCTCGAAAGATAACTTACTCCGCTTCAGGAAAGGAGTGCGCTTGCATTGTGTAGGCCATTCATGAGTTGCAGTGTTATCTCAGAGGTGCTAAATGTAAAGTGGGGACATACCATTTCCCCCTTCCTGGCTGCAAACCGAGACATCAAAGAACAGTCACCTTGTGAGGCGGAGCTTGATTCTTTGAAAACATAATTTTGGCATTAGGTGAAGGGCAAATTGAATGGAAATGCTGACGCGCTTAATCGCTCTTTCTAATCTATCTAGGGGTGCTCTTGATGTATCAAAATTGGTATTTTAGTTTTTTTTTCGCGCATCCTAATATGTTAAATGTGTAAGGTAGCACGTCTGGTTTCACAGCGCAAGTGAGTCCTGAGAGTTTTAGGTGTGAGCTTTTTGTTAAAGATAGTTATGAAAAATTGGCTTGCCATCCCTCTTTTGGCTTGTTGTGATCAAAGGGGCCGAGTGCTTGCTTATGCATGTGGTCCAGTTTCAGAGACGCTGTCGAAGTTTCTGGCAATTACTCAGACAATGTGACAAGCGAAGGCGAGTTCCTGGCATTTCACTACAGACCCTTTCGTCGTCCCTCCGAGTAGCAGCGGTGACTGCTGCCCTCCGTGACTCATCTGGCGAAGGGGAAGCTGTTATGACCGTCGTCAGTAGGCACCATGCTGTCGCTGAGAAACGTAGCTGGGCAATGCTCCCACGCCCGGAACCCCAGTTTCTCGGATCCCGTGGTGGGGAGCGACAAAAGGATTAGAAGACGGTCCGTGAGCCAATGTCCCTACAAGCAGTTCTTCCGGGCCAGCTTGTTTAGCAGACGGCGAAGCAGACCGACCTCATCGGTGGTGTCTCCGTGATTCAAGTATTTACTCCTTGGCTGTCCTTCCTGGGAAAGGTGGAAGGAGCAACCCAACCGCCAAATTGTTCCGGGAAGGAACCCCATTTCTCCTATCCTCAGAGCATTGCGTCAAGAGGGGCAATAACTGTTCGGCGAACCATGTGCTACTGAATAATGCCCTGTGGGCGGTGTCTTGTGTGTGTGTGATTGACGTTCCAATCAAGAAGGAGGATCCCGACAGCGTTTAAAACAACGCTGCAGAGTGCAGGACGTTGCTCTGAGCCTTGTAACGGTTCCACTACCACACTAGTGGTTTGTGAACTCCAAACCTCATGCTGTAAATAATTGTAAATAGTGCCATAAACCTGTTTGTTTTTCGTATCCCCAGTTTGTCAGCGTTCGTTTCCTCAACCCGAAGCTACACCACGCTACCACAAGAGACCGGGTAGACCCCGGTCCGCAACAACACAACAACTGGTGATCAGTGCTGGGATTCGGAGCACCTACGGGTGAACAGCGCCAGGAGTCGCAACAAAGGTTCGAGTATTGTAGAGCTATTGTTCTAGTTTCGTTTCGCGGGAGCTCAAGAAAGTTTTGTTTTAAATAATCAAGCATGTGGTTAGCTTTCGACGTAATGTATTCAATGTGTCCTTTCCATGAGAGGGATTTAGTTATATGTGCACAAAGATAATTATAGGTACAGCACTTGGTCAAGCAAAGTAACAATAAGTAAATAAGTAGTACATGCCAAATTATGGGAAATTCTTAACATTTCGCATTTCGACGTAATAAGACCCACTACCCAGAGCTTACGCCATGTTTATAAGTTATTTAGATCATACTTGGGTGTTAGAGCATCATTAGGGCTTTTAATCTTGCAATGTATAAAAGAATCGTTGGCGAATAGACAAATTAAACGTGATTTGGCAAGGAATAATATTGAGGTGCATCTGAAAACGTAATCATGCTGAAACAGAACCGCGATGTGCGCCTGAGCTAACCGGTGCTTCAGGAGAGTTATCAATTTATTGCGTTCTGTTAGGTAGAAACTGTGCTATCTTGTGTGTTGGTGCTTATATTCTGAATTTTTTAGTATGTGTCTTATGTCGTGGTACTTACAGCCATGCTTGCAGAAATGTCCATAACCAGCACCAAGCGTCCGGGCCCTGATCCTGAGCGCACCACCCTAAAGTTTGTTGCTTGCAAAGGCAACGGTCCACTCAGCCTACGTGTAAAACAAAAGAAGTTTATGTAGCAATTTCTACAGCTTGCATGCCTTGCAGCTTACAAGTTTTGCCCGTCAAACACGATCAAGTGAAAGAGGTCCTTCAGCTTTATTTTATTATTTATTTTTATTTTATTTAATGCATACTGCAGACCTTCACAGGTCCAAGCAGGTGGGCACAGTACAAGTAGCAAGTACATGTTAGGCACTCGAGTCACATAGAAAAGGAAAAAGGAAAGAATTCAACATACAAATACAGGTTTACACACCTAACACACAGTTTACAAACAGTAAATCAACCAAAGTGAATCTTTATACAGAGTTTTTTAGAAGGTTCCATTCTTCCACTGTTCGTGGAAAAAAATAAAATTTAAATGCATCTGTCCGTGCAAAATAAGGTGTTAGGGTTCCGGGGTGATGGTGTCTCGTATCCCTTGTCGATATGGGTATCAGGTACTGTGTAGGGTCTATTGCTGTTTGTCTTTGAAGAAGTTGGGAAAGAAAATTAAGCCTAAATGTCTTCCGTCGTGACTCAAGGAGTTCAATGCCATTAGCTCTAATTAACTCAGAAGGTGAATCAGTGTGACGAAACTTAGAGTATATATACCTTACAGCTTTCCTTTGGATTCTTTCTAGTTTGTTGACGTTTTTCTGTGTGAACGGGTCCCATATTATGCATGCATATTCTAACTTTGGTCGGATTATTGATTGGTAGGCGAGGAGTTTGACATCAGGAGGAGCGTTTTTTAATTTGTGTCGTAAGAAAGACAGTTTACGCAATGTGGAAGCGGAGATATTATCAATATGTTGATTCCAAGATAAATTACTTGTGAGTGTTACTCCTAAATATTTGAACTCAGAAACTTGCTGTAGAGGTGACTCATTCAATGTATAAGTATACTGAAGTGGATTTTTCTTCCGGGTTATACGCATGCATACAGTTTTATCCAAGTTCAAAGCCGTCCCCCAGTCATTGCACCATTGAAAAACATTAAACAAACTGTGATTAAGGTCATGTTGATTTTCCGGGCAAGTAATTTCATTAACTAAGACACAATCGTCTGCAAACAGACGAATTTGCACAGATGAACATACCACACTTACAATGTCCTTTATATACAGCAGGAACAGTAGGGGTCCCAAGACACTCCCCTGCGGTACTCCAGAGGCAACAGGAAGACAACCCGATCGCTGATCCCCAATTTCTACGTACTGACTTCAGTTTTTTTCAATAATCAATAACCCAGAAAACTAAGATGCGAGGAAGATCAATATTGTTCAATTTTAGTATTAGTCTGTCATGAGGAACCCTATCAAACGCTTTACTAAAATCCAAGAATATCGCATCAGTTTGACCGTTCTTATCTAGAGTAGATGCAAAGGAATGAGATATAGTGAGCAGTTGAGTCACAGTTGAAAACCCTTTTCTGAAACCATGTTGAGAATCAGTTAAGACAGCATTTTTTTCAAGATATTCGGTGATATGATGCGCGATTATATGCTCAAATAATTTACAGCATGCTGATGTTAAGGATATTGGATGATAATTTTCAAAAGGCAAGCGGTTACCTTTTTTAAATACCGGTGCAACTCGGGCTGCCTTCCAGTCACTAGGGAGCTTTGAAGATATCAAAGATACACGGAATATAATCACAAGATATTTCGCTATCACTTCAGCATATCGGCAAAGAAAGGTGTTTGGAATATTATCAAGACCGCTTGATATCTTAGTTTTCAGTTTTAAGAGCATGGAAAATACACCCGGGTACGAAACAAAGTCAGCCTCTGTCGTGTGAAACGATGGAACATCAGATGGATATACACTTGGGCTAGTAAACGCGCTATGGAAGTATATATTCAAATGCTCAGCTATAGTCTCTTTGTCCGTAACAATAGATTCATTTACTAACATTTCGGATACAGTCTTTTTTTTATCCGTCAAGTGGTACCAAAATTTTTCATGGTCATTTTTTATGAAATTCGGGAGAGTTGTTTGGAAATAATATTCCTTACAAGAACGCACAGCTTGTGCGAGGCTAGCCTGTAATGGTCCGATTTTAGTCAAATCCGCACGCTTCTTTTTTAGACGTTTAATTTTACGTTTCAAGTGAATAATACTACGCGTTATCCAGGGGGTCTGTTTGTAAGTTTTCTTTTTTCGGCTTGGGACAAATTCAGCGAAACAGTGTTCACACATTTTTTTAAACTGGGCCCAGAGAGCGCATACGTCATCATTGTCAAAGTCAACAAGACCGGTCTCCAGATAATCAACTATGGACGCGTAATCTGCGCGGGAGTAGTCTTTGAAAGACCGTACTTGACAGCGTTTCTTATCACCACGTTTCAACAGTGGGACGGAAAGGCCCACAAGATAGTGATCAGATAATCCGGATTCGACAGACACGGTATATTCACTGAACGCACGATTGAAAAATATCAGATCTAAAACTGAACTGCAAGACCCTTGGACACGCGTTGGGTCGTGAACCAGCTGGGCCAAATCATGAGTGAACATAATATTAAACATAATGTTAGCATGCGCAACATTCTGGTGACCAGCGTGCATTAATTCCCAATTAATAGTTGGTAGATTGAAGTCACCTACAAGAATAATTTTATGTTTGTGATATTGAGACATATGTTGCTCAAGTTTGCTTAAGTATTCAGGGGGCGTGTCTGGAGGGCGGTAAAGCGCGTATAAAATAAAATGCTGACCCTAACAAGATAATTTATTGCACAAGCACTCCAAGTCAGCAATATCGTCCAGCAATAAGGCTTCAATCTGTTGTTTGATTAGAGCCGCCACACCACCACCCCTAGAGGCGCGGTCTTTGCGAAAGACTTTGTAGTTCGGTGGGAATATTGTATCATCACTTATTTCGTTGCGTAGCCATGTTTCAGTAATTACTGTAACGTGCGGATCATGCTGGAGTAAAGTGATTTCAAGGAGGTCAGTTTTATTTACAATACTTTGCGCATTTACATTAACAAGGCGTAGGTTTTTGTTTCTACTGCTGAATAAGGGTTGATCGTTCCTGTCATCATACTCGTTAGGTACATGAAAAGGGGCATCGTTCAAGAGTCTGGCGTCGACAGCGACTGGGCGCGCTGCCTCGTCATGGGGCGGCTTAGATCTGGGTCGTTTTTTTTTTTTTGATCAGTATTCTTTCATTCTTGATATCATCCCACATATAACATTGCCTATTAATGAAGAGTTTATCAAAAGCCAATGACACTTTTTCCCTATTCAATCGGTTCTGTTTTGCACTGTCCCAGAGCTTCTTTCTGACATCCCTTATTTTCCGTGAGAAGTCTTCGCCAATAGAAATTCCTGTGTTCTTAAGCTTAGCTCCTCTTTTTAGTATCTGTGCTTTGTTCCTGAAGTCAAGAAGCTTGAAAATGATAGGCCTAATCTTATTTGGTGCTGGTTTACCCAAGCGATGAGTACGTTCGATTGCTACTGGATCGAGCTCGAGGATATTTGCAATGACTTTGCTATTAACGGCTTCTTCAAGGCTTTCGCTATTTTCGTCCTTTTCTTCAGGTAGTCCGTAAACTATCAGATTGTATCGCCTGCTGTGGTTCTCCAGGTCATCAATTCGCCTTTCGAGCGTTTTAATTACGCAATTCAGCATTCCTACTTCATTCTGGCAGCTAGAAACGCTATTTTCTAGTCTAGTCAGAGCCTCTAATTTCTTGTCAATATCACCCAGTCGTTTTTCCTTGATTTCTTTAATGTCAGCGGCAATTTCGTTCAGTTGCTTTGCTATTTTTGCAAGGTCAGGATTGACTTCAATGTCACCCGCCAATAACAGCAACTCTCTCAAGAACGAAGCAAGCTCATAAAGCACCTCACATGACCGAGAGCACGGCAGCACCAACAAAAATGGGCTATCGGAGCGGAAGCACTTTCCGTAGCGTCTAACCTGCGTGAAGAACACAAGCGGATTGTCAAGCAGCCGCATGCTGGTGGTGCTACCGTGCCCAGTGAACGCGGTCGACGAGGTAGACCCTTTTATATCCCATTCCAGGGGTGGCACCGCCCGAATGTTCCCTGCGCACTCATTTGCGCATGTCGTCGATGCGTGGCTTGTATTCAGCAACCACCGAGGAGCAGGTCCAACGTTGCTGTCAGTTGCATTACAAAGTTGATCATCCGTGATTAATCCGGGCCGGCCGGTGCACTCTTTGTAGCTTCTATTGTAACCATCATTAAATTGGTAATCACAAGTAATAGACGCACAGTGGCGAGTGCCTCCACATCACGAACTTCGTGCATTGTAGAGGGAGAGATGAAGTAGTTTATTTAATGATATGTGGGGTTCAACGTCTCAAAGCCACCACTTGATCATTAGAGACGCCATAGTAGAGGGCTCCCGAAATTTCGACCACCTGGGGCTCTTTAACCTGCTCGCAAATCTGAGCACACGGGCCTACAACAATTTCGCCTCTATCGGAAATGCAGCCGCTGTAGCCGGGAGTCCATCGCGTGACCTGCGGATCAGCAGTCGAGTACCGTAGCGACTAGACCACCACGGCGGGTCGAAGTAGTTTACTTAAATTATGGCAGTAGTCCCGTAGCTGTAAGCCGGTACAAGGACGGCAGCTGCGTATGGGTCATTGTGGAAGCTACGCATGAGGCACTTTTAAAGCAGCTGTGCAGCTTTTTAATCATCATGGTTGGTACCAAGACGATAAATGCAAGCCTATATTTTGAAGTTATCACTTTTCAAAGAGGAAGCGGTTGATACAAAGGGGTTCAAATCTAAATCTTAGAAAATTCGTCATACCGGAATGTTTTTCACTTACCCGCCAAGGTGGTCTAGAGGGTAAGACACTCAGCTGCTGACGCGCAGGTTGCGGGATCAAATTCCAGCAGCGGTGTCTGTATTTTCGATGGAGGCAAAAATGCTTGAGACATGTATAATTATATTTATGTGCTGGTTGAAAAACCCCAGGTGGTCGAAATTTTTGGAGCCTTCCACTACGGCGTCTCTCATAATCTTATATCGGTTTCACAACGTTCAACCTCATCAATTAGTGCATGCTTCTCACTTCAAACACATCAAATAGATATGTTATCTACCTCTGTTACCAAGCAAAACCTTCGCACATCGCTCTGTTTTGGCTGTGAGAACAAAATTCACGTGCTTACTCGAGTGACAGACGTGTCTGAAATCCTATATAATTTGTGCTTCACCAACTCTAAAATGAAACAATGAATTATGTGCTGGTATTCTTAAACCTATTATTCGTTGCCACTTTTCAATTTTTTGATTCACTAAGTCATATGAAACGGAGGGTAGAAAAATCAATCCCACCTAATAGAGAAAACTTTCTACTGAAAAACTTTATCTTTTCAATGATCAATTTGATTGGCATCTGGTGTTTAACGTCCCAAAACCACTCTATGATAATGAGAGACGCCGTAGTGGAGGGCTCTGGAAATTTCGACCACCTGGGGTTCTTCAACGTGCACCTAAATTTGAGCACACGGGCCTACAGCAATTTCGCCTCCGTCGAAAATACAGCCACCGGAGCCGGTATTCGATCCCACGACCTGCAGGTGAGCAGCCGAGTACCTTAATCACTAGACCACCACAGCGGGGAATTTTTTTAAATGTAAGTTATCACGGCTAATCAAAGTGAAATAATACAAATTACTGAGACTTTAGGTGCTTATGTCAGATTTTTGAAAATCACACAACTTAATAACCGGACCCTTCCTCTTGTATTGCTCCAAAATACAAAATAGCAATTAAGCCATATATAGATGCGTCACATTTGGAAAGAATAAAACAAAGGGGTGAAGTATTGAGCAAATTCATTAAAACAAAGCAAATCGACAACCTGCGTCAGTTAAAGAAGTTTATAAATAAATTGGGCTCTGATGTAAAGCGGGAAGGCATATGGTACTATCAGCATAAGTTTGCAGCTATTATGAATGACCAGCAGGCAGTCTGTAATTTTATGAACGGTCTTTTACCTTCATCAAATAAAAATACTATCACAGAGGTTGAGATAAAAGGCAAATCTTGCCCTGACACTCCTCACTGTCATTTTCAAGCACACTTTACCAATAATATTATAAAAATTCATTTTTGGCCTGCACGAACGAATCCGAAATACGTTCTTTCATTATGAATTTACCTAATAATTCTGCAGAAGTGTTGATGGTATCAAAGCAGGGCCAGTAAAAGCAATCTCGCTGTATATTAGTCAGCCGCCTTCACATATATCCAACTTATTTTTAAGCACCTTAATATTTCCTGATAAGATAAAGATCGCCAGGATCGCAATCATTCACAACTGGGGTAAAGAAAATGATCTAATTCAATATAGGCGTACATCTGTCTTGCCCATTTTCAAAAGATATAGATCAAGTCGTATACGTCCATATCTCAAATTCTTGAAGCCAAGATACCGTATTAACAAAACAACAATACGATTCTCAGAAGAAAAAAGTACGAAGCAGGCTTCGCTGTCCAACAAGGACAAATTAATTGATAACTTTGAGAAAAAACATCCTATGCTCTGAAGATTTCTAGATTTCAAAAAAAGGCTTTCACTTCAATAAAAATGAAATTTTATGATTAAAATAAATGAAACCGGAACAAAAAGCAGTTCTCTTAAAATATTAGGCAGTTATCAAACAAATCGATTTCATTATTGTGACTCCCAGTACATAGTATAAAAAATGAATAACAATAAGTGTGGTACCCTTTAGGGATCCATATCAACGCACTCCTGTTCCTCTTGTGTGTAATTGATATTGTTAATTTACCATGAACTCCAGACAAGGTTTTATACACCGATGACGCAAATGTTTATTTCTCTGGCAAAGATATTGACAGATTAGAAGGAGAAGCAATCAAATGGCTTAAGCACCTAACAGTATTGTTGATAATATTTAAGCTTCAATAAACACCAAAAAAGATATATGTTTCGGCCAAATAGTATAAGTATTTGCCATGGCATTGAAGTAAAACTTCGAAATGATTTGATTTAAGGGATGACACGCCAAAATTCCTTGGTACATTTTTCATGCAACGCTTGAGGGACATATAACGTAAACAAAGTTCACACTGATCTTTCAGGATCAATAGTTGCAGTCGGAAAGTTCAGTTGTTTTTTAGCTATTTGGGTAACAAAGCAACCGTGATATGCTCCAGTATATTCGTGTATACATTACTGTTTATTATTATAGGGTTATACCCGTGACACACGGGCAAAAGTAAAGTACTTTAAAGTAAACCCCTTTTGTCGCCTAAGGGGACCATTTGCAGAAAGGAGTGGCGCTGATGATACACGGCACCGGACTACTGCTTTAGGCGGTGCCTCAGAAGAACGCTGCAGAAAAAATGGCACTCTTTGTGGAAGCAGCAAGATTGGAAATATTAAAAAGAATCTGCGCATGTACATCACATTCAGCGACGCCGGAGCATAAAACCGTTTTTTTTTTTTATTGTCTGGTGGCTTATAATGCGCGTACCTGTAATTTTCTTTCGCTTTTTTTGCGTTTTTAGCAGCAACCTAAGTTCGCCTGGCAACTATGAACAGTCGATGTTTTGCTGTTTTTGTTTTTGTTCCTCGATATGCGAGGTGCCCATGCATGTCGGGTTTTGCAGGCCCGATCTTAACACACACTAAACAAGCAAGCGGGACGCGCGCGACAACGCGTAGCGTGAGTGACCGTCTTATCTGAATGTCTGTGTCAAGTTGTCAATTTTGCTGTGAACTTGCGCCCGTGTACGCGGAACACCGGCGTCGGTGAGGCTCTCAGCAATCGCCTGGTACACTCCACCGTTGTGCTTTTGCCCTCGCAAGGCGTCCAAATGGTCCTCCCATAGCTTTATCAGCGCCCAGGTTTCCTTTTCAGTCCACTGGACGTGCGGTTTATTCTTCACCGACTGAGCAGACTCTATTGTTACAAGGTACTACGTCGCCGACACAGCAACTGCTGCTGCCAACCCTAACATGATCGCGCTAGTGACGTAATGCAGGCGTTTGAGAGTATGGACAGACTATAGGCCTTCCCTTTTCAGCAAATCGCACTGCTGCTGAAAATGAAAACATTTTCTCAGCGCAAAAAAAATACTGACAGGGCACCGCAGTGTTGCGACGCATTTTCTTTATTGATAAATTATGCACACTGTATGCGAGAGTACTCCCTTCCTGCCAGAAAAGTAGATGCGGGATCTGCTTTTGCGAAAAGGATCTTTGCCGGAAAGGAGTGACTCCTTTGTCGTGTGTCACTGCGCCCGAACGCCTTTCCGAAAGATGTCCCCTTGTCTAAAGGACTTCAGGGTGCCCGTGTGTCAGGGGCATAAGACTACTAAAACGACCACAGAATGCACTCATTGACTATAGAAAAGAATAGTATGAATATTCCGAGGATTTCATCGTAGAAAGCATTCTGCCCCATTCTTCGACAAAAACAACATATTAACTTTTGAGAACATCCTTAACAAAAAAGATATCGATGGTCCTATGTGGTAACTTAGAAATCTCACGCGGTCGCAGTTCACGATGCATATTCTAAAAAACAGAATGCATACAGCTTTATACGAATAACAAACTGCAGCGAAAGACTGCGTACAGACTACGGTACACAAGGGCTACAGCTTTTGGTTTCCGAACTGCTGAATGTACATACATCCCGCAATTATCCCCATTGTAAAACAGAGCCGCTCAATACTTACGTTTAAAAAGAAAATACATACAAATCTACTAATCCTTCAAATGTATTTTTTTCTTCCTATGATTCACAAATGTTTTATTAAAATTTACATGTATAAATATCTGTCCGATGCCAGGTTAGTGAGCTGTAATGACGTGGTTGTTTTTTAATGTGTCTTGGTATTCCTACACATCTCATGGTTTTGTGCCTGAAAAAAATATACCGTTACACCATTACTTTTTATTTACTTATTTATTTCAAGTATCCTAAAGGCCCACTAGGGGCATTACAGAGGGGCAGGGGCCCTAAACAGAAAGCAATTTTTACAGAGAATGAATAAGTGCAGGTTAATACAATGTGCGTGCGGACACCGTGCGTTCTTTTCTTTGTTTTGGAGCTCAGTAGTTCAAGAAGTGGTAAGACCTGATAGTAAGGGCAAGCAAACTGTGAATCGATGCCCCCGGTGGAACTCCCGAGTTTAATTTGCATTGTAAAATCACGATTAAGAACCGGTGCAGCTGACCCCATGGGATATGATGCAAGCGCTGTCGCGAAAGCAAGACTGCCAACTAGCACATCGTGAAATACTTTCCCTGTAAAAATGATCAGACAGTTCGAAAGACAAACGCGTGAACTTGCAGCAACGAGCTGAACGTGTCACCGAACAGTAATACTGGCGGTGCACGTGATTCACATGCGCTGTGGTCAACACGCACGTGTAAATGATGAGCCCAGTGAACCACCTGACACGTCAGAGAAGGGACGACTTACGATCTCCTTCTCATTTGTTTTTGCTCCGATCTCATTGGCGCTTTCTTTGTTTGTTGTTTTTCCTTTTTTTACTACTGATTCTCTTCGCCTTGTTTTGCACCTGTCGGCTACGTATCGATGTTAGCTCTCAGCGCCTTCGATGCGAGCGTAAAATAAACTGTTTCATAATGACCAACATTCTATTTAGTACTTTCTTTAGCGGTATTTCAACCTGATTAATATTGATCATAAGCGTATCAATTCGGTTTTCTTTACTACTGGTGAGTTTACGTTTCGCCTTGGCTTGCACAAGATGGCCACGTATCACGGTTAGTTTTCAGCACGTGAGATTTTTTTTACTTATTTTGTTGATTTACAGCTGGCGTCTCATACCCCTGTCACACGGGCACTTGAATGTCTTTTAAGTAAGCGGTCTTTTTCTGAAAACGAGTTCCTGACAGCAGACACATGGCACAGAGCGAACTCCTTTTCAGAAGTGGTCTTTTTCGTAAGTGGAGTTCGTCGATCTATTTTACGGCTCCGAATGAGTAGCCTCGAAACCAGTAGGCGCCAGCAATTTTCGAGTGGTGGGAATAAACGAGCAAACGCTTATTTTTCTGTGACAAAAACTCTTTGTAAAAACAAGTTTCATATCCTGCAGAAGGTGTAATTGTGGTGAAGCCTTCGAACAGTGGGTCGTCCTCTCCAGCGCCTTCTAGTGGGTTGCCCTTTTTAGCAAGAGAAAGAGCAGCTCGTGCAGAGAGTCGGTACCCGCATTAACTGTCACTGTCAAGCATCGTCGACAAGTGTCCGCCAATAAACGTCTCAACAATTTGGTGGAGAGTGCTGTGCTCTTCTAACACCTTCGGTTAGCATTTGATGCCCCTGGAGCTTCAATCCCGCACCGTGCCTTCTACCATGCACCAAGACACCGCACAGCAAACGCTTCCACCTGCGCCGACGCCATGTTCCGGTGTTCCCCGCATCCGCGACCCTCCTGTCTTCACCGGCGCGGATGGCACCGACGTCGAGGACTGGCTTGCTATGTACGAACGCGTCAGCGTCCCCAATCATTGGGACGAGGCAGGTAAACTCGGCAACCTCGTTTTCTACCTCGCGGGTGTGGCCGGCATGTGGTACAACAACCACGCATCCGATTTCCCCACTTGGTCCGCTTTTAAAACCGCCGTCGTCGACGTGTTCGGCCGTCCTGCCGTTCGTAAGCTTCAAGCCGAACAGCGCTTACGTGAACGAGCACAGCAGACCGGTGAGTCCTTCACAAGCTACATAGAGTACATCCTTGACTTGTGCAAGAAAGTGGACGCGAGCATGTCGGAGGCCGACAGAATTACCCATGTTCTAAAAGGCATCGCCGACGATGCCTTCACCATGCTCCTGGCCAAGAACCCTCGCACTGTGGCAGAGATCATTACACTTTGCCAAAGTTACGAGGAGCTGCGACGGCAGCGCTCAATGACCCGTCGACCACCCTCACGTGACGCTGATCTCTCGGCCTTGTCAACACTTCCGGACCACACCGCCTTGCTTGCTGAAATCAAGTCATTCGTGCGTCAGGAAGGTGCCCGCCAGGTCTCTTTACTGGCCTTTGCTTCGCCGCAACGTGTTGAACAGTCGTCAAGCACACTTCTGCCTCCCCTCCGCCGAGCCATTCAGCAGGAAATCGCGGAGGTCGTTCCAGAATATCACCAGCCGCCTCCAGTATCTACACCACTCAGTTACGCCCAAGTTGTCGCCAGGCCACCCCCACCGATTCCTGTGACTGGCCCTCTTGGTTACACTGATACCATCGCCAGACGCCAGGCCTTCGGAGAAACTGTGCCGCCTACATATACCGACGTCATCCACGTGCCCCGTGTGCCGCCCACTATGCAGTTATATCAGCAGCCGGCTCGCCCATCGCGTTCTTCGACATGGATGGGACCCGCGAACCGATGGCGCACTGCGGACAATCGCCCCATCTGCTTTGCTTGTGGTTGCGTCGGTCACGTAGCACGCTACTGCAATCGTGTGCAGCGACCGCAGGTCGCCTCCAATTTTCCCAGCCAATCGAGCCGCTTTTATGACCAACCGCCACCTACGTCACCGTCGTCCCGCCCCGCTCCATCTACCCGCCGCTCACATTCTCCGCGACGTCGCTCACTGTCGCCGATGCGGCCACGTCCACTAGAGGGTGACCAGGAAAACTAGTCGTCGCAGTCCACGAGGCAAGGGCTGCGACGCTGCCGAACTGCGGAAGCCTTCAGGAAAGACCATCGAACGTGATAGACGTGCTTGTGGATGGTGTTCGTGCATCTGCCCTTGTAAATACTGGAGCCGCCGTATCCGTGATGGACGCAAAGCTTAGCCGATTACTGCGCAAAGTGACCACGCCACTTTCCGGGCTCTCCCTCCGTACAGCCAGCGCCCAAAGCATTCACCCTACAGCGATGTGTACAGCCCGCCTCATGATTCAGGACGTGATGTATGCCGTCGAATTCATCATAATTCCTTAATGCTCTCACGACGTCATCCTTGGATGGGATTTTCTCTCCCGCCACGACGCCGTCATTCATTGCGCACCAGCAGAAATAGAGCTGACACCATTCTCTTCTTTGACGCCGGCCGACAGTCCATCTACTGCAAGCAAGTTACTCGTCAGGGACGACACGCAAGTGCCTGCAAACTCGTCCGCGGCGGTGTCGGTCTACTGTGCAAGTCTTTCAGACACCGCTGCACTCCTCTCATCATTTCATCGTGTTTTCACCAGAAAAGGTTTGCTGGTTCCTTTCGCGACCGTGCAAGTAACTCGCGGCAGCACCACTATTTTTGTTCTGAACTCATCTCCGTACAGTGTTACGTTGGTGCGAGGGGAATGTCTCGGCAGCGTGGAACCATCGAAGACGCACAAGTCATGGATCAACCTGATGACACGCACTGCCGAAGTTCCAATACGCTTAGTGCTGTTTCTACATCTGTTTCATCAACCGCTGATGTATTTGGTCCTTCCATTGCCGACAACCTTACGCCGGTACAGCGCTCCCAGCTTCTGGCCCTGTTGGAAGAATTCCGCTCTTCTTTCGATGTATCTCAACCTTCTCTCGGCCGCACATCCACTGTTACGCATCGCATTGACACAGGCGTACAACCACCACTACAGCAACGTCCATATCGCGTATCTCCCACAGAACGCCGTGTAATCAACGAGCAAGTGGACGACATGCTACGCCGCGATGTAATTCGACCCTCTAACAGCCCCTGGGCGTCTCCTGTCGTTCTCGTCGCGAAGAAGGACGGTTCTGTGCGGTTCTGTGTGGACTACCGACGTCTCAACAAGATCACTCGTAAGGACGTGTACCCACTACCGCGTGTGGATGACGCGATTGACAGCCTGCAAGGAGCCGAATTCTTTTCATCTCGAGATTTGTGCTCAGGGTACTGTCAAGTACCTATGGCTGAGGACGATCGACCGAAGACCGCTTTCGTCACTCCCGACGGCTTGTACGAATTCAACGTCATGCCGTTTGGGCTGTGCAATGCGCCTGCCACCTTTGAGCGCGTGATGGATACCGTTCTGCGTGACCTGAAATGGCACACGTGCCTGTGCTACCTCGATGACGTCGTCGTTTTCGCTCCGGAGTTCTCCACGCACCTTCAACGCCTGCGGCATGTTTTAACGCGTCTGAGTGACGCCAGTCTGCAACTGAACTTAAAGAAGTGCCAATTTGCAGCTCGGCAGTTGACAATACTCGGCTACGTCGTGTCCAAGGACGGAATTCTCTCCGATCCAGCCAAGCTTCGGGCCGTGACCGAGTTCCCCAAGCCGACATCCGTCAAGGAACTGCGCAGTTTCATAGGACTGTGTTCCTACTTTCGGCGCTTCATCCGAAACTTCGCGTCTATCGTATCGCCGCTGACAAAGCTCCTCGGTAGTAACGGGCCTCTCCATTCATGGTCATCACAGTGTGACGACGCATTCACAACGCTCCGTCGTTTACTGACGTCGCCTCCCATACTCCGCCACTACGACCCTACTGCCCCTACAGAGGTACACACGGACGCCAGTGGTGTCGGTCTCGGCGCTGTCCTTGCGCAGCGCAAACCAGGGTTCCCGGAATATGTCGTGGCGTATGCAAGCCGTACGCTTACAAAAGCCGAGACTAATTACACCGTCACTGAGAAAGAATGTCTGGCAATCGTCTGGGCCCTTACCAAGTTCCGACCTTATTTATATGGTCGCCCATTTGATGTAGTCACCGACCATCACGCACTATGCTGGTTGTCATCATTGAAAGATCCCTCAGGCCGTCTCGCCCGGTGGGCACTTCGCCTGCAAGACTACGACATCCGCGTGCTGTACCGCAACAGAAGGCAACATTCTGACGCCGACGCCCTGTCGTGCTCTCGCTTGCCTGACGACAATGCCCACGACTCAGCGTCTCACCTTGCCGTTTCTTCCATTAGCATTCATGCCGTTGCTACTGAACAATGCAAGGATCAATGGATTGCCTCACTGATAGACTTGCTGACTGATCCATCCACTATATCCACTCGCGCGTTGCGTCGTCAAGCCCACCATTTCGCCGTTCGCGACGACCTTCTCCACCGACGCAATTACAGCGGTGACGGCCGCCAGTGGCTACTAGTCATACCCCGCAGTCTGCGCTCTGACATATGCGAATTCTTTCATACTGATCCGCAATGTGCGCACTCCGGCGTATCGAAGACTTACCAGCGCATTCGCCAACGGTACTTTTGGCGCGGCATGCACCGCTATGTGCAGAAATTCATTCGCTCCTGCATAGAATGTCAGCGCCGCAAAACTTCAACGCACCTGTCGCCGGTAGGTCTGCAACCTCTACCTTGCCATGCCAGGCCGTTTGGGCGCGTTGGCATCGATTTGTATGGGCCACTTCCACTAACGTCGGCCGGTAACCGCTGGGCCATTGTTGCTGTGGACCACCTCACGCGATACGCCGAAACTGCCGCTCTCCCCGCGGCTACAGCGAGCGATGTGGCCTCCTTCCTGCTCCAACAATTCATGCTGCGACACGGTCCACCTCAGCAACTGCTCAGTGATCGAGGCCGCGTCTTCCTGTCTGAAGTCGTCGAAGCCATTCTCAAAGAGTGCAACGTTGTTCACCGCAAAACTGCCGCTTACCACCCGCAGACGAATGGCCTCACTGAACGCTTCAACCGTACGCTTGGCGACATGCTCTCCAAGTACGTCGCCGCCGATCACAGAAATTGGGATTCCATTCTACCCTTCGTCACCTACGCATATAACACCGCCCCTCAGAGCACTACTGGCTTTTCACCTTTCTTTTTATTATATGGAAGGCACCCGTCGCACACCATCGACACTATACTTCCGTACAAGCCAGAACCGTCAGAGTGGGCGCCTATTTCTGCTACAGCCAAGCTTGCTGAAGAGTGTCGAGAGCTTGCAAGGACCTTTACAGCGCATGATCAAGAGCGGCAAAAAGGCATTCGCGCTGACACCAGCACTACTGCGCCCATGTTCCTCCCTGGAGCGCTCGTCTGGCTCTCGATCCCTACCACTTCAACTGGCCTATCTCCAAAACTATTGCCCAAATACGAAGGCCCCTACCATGTCGTCGAACGCACTTCCCCTGTAAATTACTTGATCGAACCCATCGAACCATCTTCGAACATGCGCCGTCGAGGGCGCGACATTGTCAACGTGGAGCGCCTCAAAGCCTACCACGACCCGCTCATAGTAACCAGCTGCTAGGTCGCCAAGCGGCTCCCTCTTCGTACCCGGGGTAGTTGTGGTGAAGCCTTCGAACAGTGGGTCATCCTCTCCAGCGCCTTCTGGTGGGTTGCCCTTTTTAGCAAGAGAAAGAGCAGCTCGTGCAGAGAGTCGGTACCCGCATTGACTGTCGCTGTCAAGCATCGTCGACAAGTGTCCGCCAATAAACGTCTCAACATAATGAACTCTTTTAATGGTTATTTCCTTTTCTACTCTTGTAAGCAGCTACAACGCGTCGGCAATATCACGTGGTGACGCTCGGTCTCGCGCCGCGCCATTTTGCACAAGCGAGGAAAGCGTGGCAGTCGTGTGTTTGCCCGTCATTCATGTGGTCCGAGTCCGAGCGTCTATGGCCAACTCCGCAGATCAAGCAGCCAGCGCCCCACGGAAAAGGCAGCGTCTGCAAAGGTCGGAAGCAGACACGTTATCCTCTCCTTGGCGGCTTTTGCAGCGTCTGCCTCGCTTTCCAGAGCGAGAAGGCAGGCCGTGAGGCTTGCGATCCTCGCTTTTTCTTCCGTACGGTCGCCCATAACGTGTCGAGAGCAGTTGAGAGCAGCGAAAAACAAATACGGTAAATAAAAGTCCAGTGGTGCCAGACGGACTTGTGCACGTCGCTAGTTATGGGAATGCTTCCTTAACTAGTGCAACAAACTTTCACATTGGTGTTTCTTTATCTCTTATTCTTAAATTTATTTGAAGAAACGAGCAGTGGAAGAAGTCTTTAGTTTGTGCATCGTGATACATCGTTTAATTTTTATTGCTTCTCTTTTAACTGCTAGCGCCACGCTTTCGCTAGCGTCTTCGAACGAAAACTCTAAAAGGAGATCGTTGCTGCCGTGTGTCTGCGCCGCAAACACCTCTTTGTTAAAAAACTTTCAACTTCGTAAAAGACCGCTTACTTAAAAAAACTTTTAGCGCGCCCGTGTAACACAGGTATTAACTTCACCTGAGTCAACGGGCTCCAGTCATGTTTCTGATGGAATTGAGTTTCGCCATTGCCGGGTCATTAAAGAAGGCTAGAACGCGGGGGGAATGGCAGCTTGAAGAAGTTGTTTTTTAACGTTGTAATTTGAAAGAAGTGTGTTCACTTATCACCTTCTCAGATCTCTAAAGGAAACTCGGGGTTAGGATTCTGGAAACACAATGCAACCGATTCCCAAGGTTAGCATTCTGGAAACACATCGCTACCGATTTCCAAGATGACTAAAATCATTGCGCTGATTTTGGTATGTATAGCTTCGTCCCATGGTTATGCTTCAATGCCTTATGACTGTATAGTATATCTAACACAAGAAATAAATGAGACTAGTTATGTTTCAGCAGCTCGTGATCATATAACGAAGTTTCAACAAATCGTGAGACTAAGACAGTCATGTGCGGGATGGGCCGGTAGCAAAAAGCGGGCCCCATGCAGCACGTAGATCGCGCATTTATTACCCCATAATTTACAATGAGTTTTTCTTCCCCAGAAACAATAAATTCTCCAAAAAACGCTTGCGATAAGGTGCCGGTAGCGATAGCCAGCAGCTGTTACCAATCATCTTAGCTGCGGTGGCGTACAGAAAATCTTCTGCACAAAATTTCTTACTTCTCATTCACACATTATCGCTGGCGTCTTTTCATATTTTAACATCACTATCCAAGTGGCGCGCATTTCATAACATTTGGGTGCATGATCGATGAAAACTTACAGCTTGATCTGCCGGATATATCTAGCACAGCGGCATCGAACAATGCCTATTCTAAGCTGATCAACCTTTTGCACGCAACCTGGCATAGCTATTAGCGCTATAATATCTGCACGAGGCAAAATTAACCTTTACAAGTCGAGACTTTAACTTAGCGCATCACTTGAACGCCGTATAGGAGAGTTGCACAGGGGCCTGGCCCACGGAATGGCGCCAGCGTCGAAGAGGCAGCGTATTCATCTTTGTGGTCTCTCTCCCGGCCGCCTCCGGCAAGCAGTCGCAAAACACACACTTACGGGTGTCCGTGCGAGATTCCTGTGGTCATAATCGCGAACTGTGCCGTACTTGGTTGGTACAACAACTCGAGTAAGAAGCCTGGTCATGAGAATGTGTCTGATGTCGGCTCTTTTACAATACCTTAAGTGATTGAAAACCAATCAAAAAGGTTTGGATGGCTAAGCCACACACTATGCCACGTGTGCGTTAAACATTTAAATTCCGGTAACTGTCAAGAACCTATACCACATCATAGAGGTTTGCTTTTCTGGCTAAAATTTTCAGTTTTTGCAACGTGCTATGAAACTTTCTTTACGCAGCAGGAGACGAGTGCACGCCCTACGTTCGCTAACCCTGCTTATCAGCGGTATCATTCAAGTAGGTGTGGCGTGTTACTGATTTCAGTGTGTTAGTAAACAGTCAGTGCGTTCTCGTTTACCAATGCTTTGACAAGAGTGCACTGCGCCACTGAATGTTTAAGAGAATGGTCAGCTAAGTGCATAAACGGTGGTATCACATTAACGTTGATCAGTTACAATCGAGACCGTATGTTATCTTTGGCTGCGCAAACGCCTGAGCGCGCGTCGTTGGATCTTCCAACAAGGTGCCTTTTTAATTGCAAGTGACTTGCACTCAACCACGAACGTACTATGCCAATTGTATCACCTCGTGCTTTTGCAAACAGTGAAGCCCCTCCACACAGACAATTCGTGAAGCGACACCACTGCGGTGACAAAAATTATTCGTTCGAGAACTGAGCAAGGAGAACCAGGAACGCGTCCGATAACGACGAGGCGGCCGTCTCCGAGGTTTCCAACTCACTGCTGTTGCACCTATTCGCTAGTCAAATAGTTTTGAATGCTTATCGATTTATAGGCTATGAGCTTGTCTTGTATTGCGAAGCTTGTGCCACCAACAAGGTGGTCCTTATTGCCCGTGAGCTCGGTGCGGAAATGACACTTCACATCACACGCAGCTTCATCACTGCTGAAGTCGAACGCGTCGATATCTACCGCAAAGGTGAACCTCATGTCCATAGCAAAGTTTCGCTGTGCCTCGAAAATTACGCGCGTTAGCACTCAGTCACATTTAACCATGTTGGTACCTTACGTAGCGGCACGCACACAACCTCTCACTGTCGCTCGCCGCTTCAAAAATGGCGCGCCCAGACCTCAGACATGGTGGTAGAAGCAAACACGGCTAGCGCATCAAGCGGATGACGCCATGTGCAACCCTCCTATTCCCCTACAACGCAGCAAGGCAAGCGCATGCATCCTACCTGTGACGTCAAAACGATGACAGCGCTGGCCTCTCTATAGTGGAGGGCCTCGCGGCCAATAACTGACTAGTGCCTCTCTCCAGTGTCTTCTCAATTGTAGTCGCTTCTGAGAGGAATTCATCTACGGCCTTCAGTGGGTTTCTCATAAATTTTGCGAGGAGCTCCTGTTTGTCTCCTCGCATGAGGTAAAGAACATCCTTCTCCTCAGGCATGTACGGGTCAGTGTAACGGAACAGGCTGGTCACTTCTTCGAAAACGATAACAATTTCATTTGGTTGCTGCAGCCGGGTCTCTAGCAAAGCAGTGACCTTCTCTTTGCGAGCGATGCTCGTGAACGTTTGCAGCAATGCGCCGCGTAAGAGAACCCAGGTTTGAAGCGCTGACTGCCGATTTTCGAGCCAGGCTCTTGCGGCGTCTTCAAGGTAAAAATACATGCGACGGAGCTTCTCTTCCATGTCCCAGGGGTTGAGGGTGGCCACGCGGTCGTGTGTCTCTAGCCAGCTCTCAGAATCTTCACACGATGACACACGGAAAGTTGGTGGCTTCCTGGGTTGAAGCATTGCGATGCCGGGCTGTGATTCAGGTTGTCAATGTCACCGCAGTCGAGGTCGTGGCCTTGGTCTTTCGGACCTTGTCTTGTAGAGGCCCATACTCCGGTGGTAAAAATACACAGTAGACTCGGGCAGCAAGGTGGTAGACCTTGCTGCCCGAGTCTTTTTCGCTGCTCGTGGCTGGCGTCTGTGTCTTCTGCGCGATCTGAGCTGGGTTCAAGGCTTGACGGGGGCATCGTGTACATGAACGAAGCAGCACCTCCACCAGATGCCTTGATGTCGTGACGTGGACGAAGGAAGCAGAGTGTAATAACAATGTGAAACTGTTTATTCGGCTGAACTTATGGCCCGTAAACTGATGGGCAGATTACAGCAATGCCCACTGGCACTGATTGCAGCGAACAGAGCGTTGGCCGTCGATCAATTGACAAGCGGCATGGCACGCCAGTATTATACACTTGACATCGAATATTCTAGCATCATCGCTAGCAGTGATGCAGGCTCCAAACACGCTGGACGCGATGAAACGTGTCTAGCGTGTCTCCGTCGTGAAAAGAGGGAAACACAGTGTTGCCTGGTTAACACGTCCGCGCGAAATGCAGCATGTCACAATCCGCACCGGTTGCTGTTGGGCCGTGCCGACGGACGGTGGTCGCGCCTGGCGTCCTACTACAGAGTGCTCGCGTTTTGCTAACGTAGCGTCGCTGTGCCCAGCGCGCGCGCGCGTCAACGCTACATTGGAGGATTTTGGGCCCTTCATGATGCGCTCGCAGCCGTTTTGCTAGCTCCACATATACAAATTTGGTGTTAAGTGGATGACTAAAGTTTGCGACTGATTCAAACATGATAATCCTGAGAAGCGTGTCATGAAGAACATGACATTATCACCACGCTCATAGCGTGATCGCGGTCGTTTTGCTAGCTCCACATATACTAAATTTGGTATCACGTGGCGTGAACATATGACGAAGGTAAACGGCCAAACATGATAATCATGACACTGAAGTCAAATACGGCATCGTTCACCTCCACCTCGTAACGTTGTGCTGATTTTAAAATGACAAATGTCATGCAAAGAGGGATACACGCTTGGTCTTCTCATCGGACGTGATGGAACGCGTCCGATGAGAAGACTAAAGGCTGCTGCTACGACACCGTACTATTGCATATGACAGGTAAAGCAAAATTCCTCATTGCATGGTCTGCGTATTGTGTGCGTATGTTTTATGTATTTTCTCTCTAGCCTCGTCCAAGAAAAGAATTCCCTCCCTCCCCCAGTACTGGCAATGTGCTCAACCACGTCGTATATAACCAAATAGGTTATGTCCCATAGCACTTGCTGAGCGCTGGATGCATGTAACCTGTGTATAGAATACCGCACGCAAAGCTTGCAAATGTGGCTTTACGAGCGTGATGTAAAGGGAGTCCGCGAGAGGTTGGCTCATAAAGTACACGCAACACAAACGTGAATATATGCGTGCGCTGTTCTAAAACTGCATATACATCAGTATGTGCTCAAGCCGAGCTGCTGTCGACGAAAGAGAGGCATGTTAGTGGATGCTATGCTTTGCACAGTGCACAAATCCATGAAACCATGATTTGCGAAGATTTTTTTAATTGGAGTGAACCTACAATAGTATCCAGGTGACTTGTCAAATACCACAGTTCTTGGTCACGTGTTTTGCCCCCAATCTAGGGAACGTGGCAGGTGCGAACAAGTGCTTATTATTATAGAAATATTTTCAAGTATTGTAGCCTAATGCAGTGCTATTACAGGAGTTGGGTACATAAATACATTAGGAAAGAATAACGATAACATCACAATTTCTACAACACAACAAATATTGTCGCATCCTAAGCATAACTGGGTACAAAAGGAAAGAAACAAACTATATAGGTCATTCTAGTAAACAATAATGCTGAGGGAAAAAAAGGTGTATTTGAACATATTAGTAGATAAACAATAGCCATAAAATAGTGCCTACGCCTAGTTGGAGCAGCATTAGCATACGCAATGTAATTATCATTAGATAGCCGATATATGTTCTTCAAAACGCTGCACCACATTGCTCATGTTTCGAGAAAAGCTCGAAACAAGCATGCGACCAGTGAAGCCCGATCCTTACCAGCTTCCAGGTTCCTTTGGTACCACTCATGCATTATTTCGCTCCATGTTTGTATAAATATTTCTCCAAGGGTTTGTTCATTAGCAGTTAATGTCTGCTAGTGAAGTGTTTCCAACTCAAATGTGCAAGCTGCCTTGTGTGTCTACACCACTCCTGTTTATGTGTCACCACCCCTGTCCATGTGTCACTGATCATGGACGCCTCATATTTAGATGCTATCCCCATTGCCTAATGTTCCTAAACAATATGATCAGCGCATGCTAATCAAGAAAAACGATATCAGGACTTTCAGCATCACTGCCATGGCATTTGGATGCTATAAAAAATGCCATACTTAGTGAGACCGTAAAGTACTCTCACATGACTATGTATTTTATTTCAGATTTTTGTAGCGGTAGCTACATTGGTTACAATATCGCCGTTTTGCTGCATTCAGTGGTTTTACCACTCACCGCGTCATCTGGCATGCGACAGAGAAGAAGCAAACCCCATTGCAAGTGCATTTACAATTGAAAGCAACATTGTGTGTGTGTGTGTTCAACTCTACTGTGCTGTTCATACATAATAGAGGAGGGGCTAGCAGTACATCGTAAATATAGAAGTGGCGGCTTTGTTGGAATCGTTGGCAGATATAAAAAGTGAGTCGGAGGCATGGGCTCAAAGAAGCCCCGGACGTCGTAACAAAACCAAAAACAGGCAGCGAGCTAAGAACACAAAGGAAGAGTCAGCCACATGCCTTTAAAAGCGTAGCCGTGCAGAGAGCCAATCTCAAAACAATAGAAAGATTTAGTGGAAACACGCTGCAGCCCTGTGGATGCAGCTTGCCAGCCATTTCCTATGGCAGGCTGTGTTCGCAAAGATGCTGCAGGTGCTAGCAAAATTTCACAAATAACTGTAGCTATAGCTACACACACCCAGGCATGAATGAATTAAGTAACAGTCATTTTCTTTAGGTATCATTGCATTCCAAATCAACCAGCGTTTTTTCGCACATCACGAATATGGCTGAAAATATTTTCACATCTTTTTTAGAGTTCGAAACTCATTCTACTTGCCTACCGGTCTGTGTTATCGCTCATCGACACTGGCTCACCCGGGGAAAGTGCTCGCTACAAGTGAGGGTTATTTGCCAAGTCTTGTCCATAGTGGCGCTATATTTATTAAACGGATGTGACACTACAAGTGCTCTAGAGGTTTTTGCTGCTTATTTCAAATAAGCAGGTTCCCCAGGAAAATATGCACGTTTTGTTCTCAAGTGTATGAATTGAAACTAAATTTTTTATGGTTCAGCATTCCGTTTTTTTTTTTGCTGTTTTACAGCTCTTAATTTCATTTTTTACTGTTCTTTCAAGGATAATTCAGTGCGGTTCTACTGCATGTGTTTCAGTTCAATGTATAATTCAGAGTCTATGAAAATCAGCACATCGTTTCAGCTTTCGGGATGAAGTAATCAGTGCTATTTTGCTGCTTTATTATGAAATACTTTGTTGTTTGTATGTGCGCAGGTTCCCCTAGCTAATGGTGTGATGCCCTCAATAACCGCCTAGAATCGGTTGATGGAAGTTACAAGGACTTCCATTTGGTGGAGTGGTCTACCATCACTATGAGGCAGACAGAGACTGGCACGGCACGCATAGGAGCTTCACGAAAATTGTTGGAGTTTCTTTGCGGCAGAAGGCAGCCAGAAGCTTGAACAGCAGCAATTGCCTCCACAAGATGATCAGGCATACGGAGGTTAGTGAGGAAACTTGCTATTTTTAGTGGTGTGTATGTCTGCCCATGCATGCGTTTTATGACCTGTTTCCAATTTGCCGACTATAGTGCCCTGTCTATGAGCACAGCTGCAAGTTGTATTTCCACCCATCGGCACACATGACTTGAATGCTTCGACGCAGCTCCTTAACTTGCTTTGAGTGATGCCAGGGCTGCCAAATGTTGGGCTTTGCATGTTTGCTGCAGCTTATAAATGGAGCGGGGATTGATTTGAAAAGGTAATTGATGTTTCAAGTCTGCCTGACCGGTGGGTTTAACGCACTCCCTTGGCATGCCCATTTTTGCCATTTTTTGCTCATGACTATGTTACACGCGGCCCCATAAAATTTGTTGCCATATGCTTGTCTCTGCAATAAACCACTGTGTGTGACATTCTAACACATCATTCGTTTCCGAAATTGCGGTTGCTGCTTGGACAAAGTAATATATTCGTATAGAAGATCAACCGCTTGCCCACCACCATTCAAATTTATTTATTGTGGAATATTTACAAGCGCTAATAATGTGCGTTTCCTCAGTTTTTCTAATACAATATTTTTAGCAGGTGCTGCAATTTCAAACTAGAAAAGTGCGTGAGTTATCACTCACAATGCTTCGTTGCTGAGATAAGCCTTGGCAACAATTTTTTGTGGGCTTGCGTGACAATATCCAACAGCAAAATGCGGCAAGAACGAATATACACTTGGCAGCGCTAGCATCAGTCGAAGCAAGTCTCATGTGGTGGTGTGATGCTGAAGCTGCACGTATCTAAAGGGGGAAATGCTCAAAGGCAATGCTGCTTTGCTTTTGTGATTATTTGCATAAAGAAATAATTTAGTATTGTTGAATCTTAAGTGGCATCTACCTGTTGCATGTTAGCCACTGTCTGTAGTGGCCTGTGGAAAGAAAACTTCAACTGTGATCCATTATTGTACGGATATCCCAGCCTTTCTGTTTCATGGTGTGGGAGCCTTCCCTTTGTCACGGTTTGTCTGAACAATAGTCCTACTTTTAAAAATTAGTTTCTCAGTTGGTTAGGCTGTATAAGAAGCACGTACAATTCTTTGCGAATGTATATTTACTGCTAGTGCTTCCTTAGTGAGCTTAGAATCAACTGCCGTAGTTCAGTGATAGGCATTTCTTAATAAACAAAAAGAATGTGTGTTTTTTTTATTTTTTAGAGCTGTGCGAATAGCAAAGTTTTGTGTGCGAAACGAATTCCAATATTGAAGTGTGAGCATGACTCAAACTTTTTTGCACGGTTGTTCTACATTTTTTGAATACTTTGGAGTGAAGCTACACAAGATGATTTGCAAAAGATTCCCAGGCACACTATCGTGGGATAGGAATCTGGCTTTTTTTTTTGGCTAGGTTGATGATCTGGAGGGAGGGTGCTCCCTTGTTTTATCAAGGATGAGGCATTGCAGACCGTATTGTATTTATTTATCATTATTGGTGCAACCATTGCGGTGTCGACAATATTTTACACGTGAAAGATCCCCCCCCCCTACCATCAACTTCGGCTGAGGTCCTTCTGATTTGGTGGACAAGGGCGTGTTCCTTTGGCATTCGGAGTCGCTGATCTGCCCTGCAGATGTCTGCGTATAAAACACCTGAAATTCCAGATAGTGAGAAGGTTCGTACAATTTTTTCGGACTTCTTGGTCTGAAACAATAAATAAAACGTTCACACCTGTTATGCAGGTTTGAACCAGCGCTTTCGTGAGTCAATCTGATTATGCCCGTAGCGTAGACCATGCGGCGGAGAAGAATAATAAAAAAATAAAAGGGTGACTGTGACGGCACAGTGCATCTTCATGTTGGGACTTGCATTTTCTCGAGTCAATGCAAATGCTACCATCGCTTGAAAGTCAGCTTTGCCGCAATGTAAGAGTGTAATTAGATAAAGCATTTTTATATAAGTCTGAAGAGGCCACATTCAATGGGGCATGTACTGTTGTCTTCGGGAAGTTGTAATAGTAAAACTCTCAGTAGAAAATAATCAAATAGCAAGTGCTACTCAAAAATATTTGAAAGTTCGAATATTTGCACACAGTTACTTTTTCTTCTAAAAGTAAGAGCACAAATCGGCAACAAATATATTTAACTTCATTTATCAAATTATGCAATGTTGTAATGAATGGTTTGTCTTTTCCATGCCCTGCAGTGCTGTCTGAAGCCTTGTAGAAAAGGAAGCGATGCAGGTCATCCCTAAAATCAAGCTGAGAGGAGAAGAGCGAACAAAAATAAACTTAGAAGTCATTTTCTACCCTACACTACAGTGCAAGCATGCTTTTTTTGCCCATGGCACGTAAGAGTGCATGTTTTCATCTACAATGCATTTATTTACGTAAAGAGAAGAAATACACGAGGACCCGTCATGCAAGAACACGCCATCGTGGTTTTTACCAAACCTCACCAGTCCTCGTTTTCCCAAAACAAACCAGCCCGGGTCGTGCCAAAACACACCAGTCCGTGTCGTGCCAGAAAACAGCCGTATAAACCAGACGGGCTGTATACGCCAGAAACCGCGTCTGAATTCCCGCTCTGGTGTGAACGGTAAAAACACACCAGACACGGCCTGGTGTATTTTTCGACTGGGTAGCCCAGGAGGCTAAAAAATACACAATTTAGGAAGCAGATTATGAATGTAATAATTGAACACACTTGAAAAGTACATGTGCTGAAAGTAGGTAACGTATGTGTTTTTCTGTCATATTACACTTGCATTTGTAGGTATACAGTATTTGATAATAGTGCCGATAATCTTTTTTATTTGTCGCTAAGAAACAGTTTTCTTGAATCTCCGTCTGACATTTTTCCTGTTATTTTCGTGTTCCTCGTTTGTTTATTTATTATGTGTATGTTATTGACTATTTCTATGCGCTGCTTTGCTGTACCTGACCAAAGTGCCTCACGCATAGTGGGCCGAGTCGGGAAACATACTCTGCTTTAGCTCCCTTTGTGATTACTTTGTGAAAATGCCTAAATAACTAAATCAAATAAATGGAATTTACGATATCGACATTCCTGTTACCAGCACAGGCCAGGACAGTCTTGTGAAGCCAATGGTTAAGACATAGATATGTAATGGCACATTTCGCTGTATAAAAAATTGGCCCCGTATCTGCATGTTACATTGTAAGTGTCTTCGAAAGAGAATAGTCCTGCGTCTGGGCAAGAAATAGTCCTGTTCTGCGCAAGAAAATTGGTGGGTGGCACGCTCGAGGCGCTGCGTTAGAGTGCCTCGAGCATGCCTTGGAGGCCCACGAGCACATCAAGTCCCGTAAAACGTGAGACGTGAGCCCTATTTGGCAGTCATCCTGGAAAACGAAGCGCGCGGCATGTGCGCCCGTCTCTGAAGTGGGAAGGTGTAGAACGCAAGACGACGGGTAGGCGCCACCACCGTGTCATCTTAGCAAGGCGTTGGAAACACTTGCCTTTTCGGCAAGCATTGCATGGTCAGCGCAACGGGATAAACGCTACGGTCCTTATAATTACTTATTTATGCCTTTTTTCTGTAAAAAATAGACATACATATTATTGACATGCGGTTATGGTGCCTCAGATATGCGCAATTATTGCTTTTTAATTGACAATCACACAAGAATGAGCGCTGAACCTTGAGCATTATTGGTGGGCGCTGCGGATGTGGTAGGTCGTTTGTAGTATAGTTTGGTCACTTTAGTGCCGTTTAAGGTATCGTTAAGGACGGACAAACAGACAAATTTACAGACAGACAGACAGACAGACAGACAGACAGACGGACGGACGGACGGACGGACGGACGGACGGACGAACGGACGGACAGACAGGCAGACAGACAAACAGACAGACAGAGAGACAGACAGACAGACCAAAATTTTTGCATCGAAGGACCCCAAGAAAGACTCGTTTTTTAAAAAAAAACATTCAACGCTGAATCTCGGCCCTTGCATGTTTCATGTACGACCGTTCATCCCAAGGCCACTTGAACGTCACAAATGTTTAGGGTTGGGACACGTGTGCGCCATGTGTCAGAGCATGATAGCTTGCTCGCGCTGCATCTAATCACCCGCTGCAGGCTAATGTGCCACCGTGGTACTCTAGCGCTGCAATTTCCTCTGGTCCCATGATGCTTCGTGAAATAACTGCCCCATATACAGGAGGAAAAAGACAGCCTTAAGCAGGTGGTCCGAGACTGTTCGTCTCGTCAGGTAGCTGCTGCAGTCGTCAGAATGCGGCACGCCTGAAGCCTTAGCGCTTCAAGACACTCTGTAATAACGGTAGTATTATTATCTGGGGTTAAACTTCCCAAAACAACAACACTATTATGAGAGTCGCTGTAGTGGAGGGCTCCGGAAATTTCGACCACCTTGGGTTAATTAACGTACACCCAAATCTGAGCCAATGGGCCTACAACATTTTCGCCTCCACCGAAAATGCTGCCACCTCAAGGGACACTGTGACGCGTAGTTTACAGGGCACACGCCATCTTTGCTTCCTAGACCAGACATGTCAAAGTCAATTTTTGAGAATTGATTGATGTGGGCGTTTACGTCCCAAAACCACAACACGATTATGAGAAGCACCGTCATGGAGAGCCCTGAAAATTTCGACCACCTGAGATTCATCAATGTGCCCCTGAATCTGAGCACATGGACCTACAGCATTTTTGCCTCCATCTAAAATGCAGCCACCACAGCCGCGATTCGATCCATTGACCTGCGGATCGGCAGCCGATTACCTTAGCCACTAGACCACGGTAGCGGAGCAGGAGATAGGACCACCCCGGAACATAGAAACACTGAAGTATTGTCGGCATTACCAAAGCTGCAGCCAAAGCCACAGCCAGAATCCTTCCAACAGTAAACGCCGGAGCACAATCGAGTGACTCGAACTGTCACAGCAGACCCAGTCAATAGTTACTGAGGCAACAACAGTGCCAGGTCGTTACGTTTTGCCTGAAAAAGACCATGGCATGTCTGTGACGCTACGATCTCTCCTGGACCCTATACTTATGCTTTTGAATAAGGTAAAGACTCCGACTGCCCCAACAGCACTGCAACTGCTGAAGATTGTCAACCCAAGGTTTTCAGTACCAGTAGTCACCACGGATCGCCCACGACGCTGTAAATGCCGCGATTCCCCCTCGCATGTCTCAACGCTGAAGTTGTGTAGGTCAGAAAAGCTCCACTCCTCAATGACTAGCTGACTACTTTGTACGTATAGTGCTCTCCTTTTCTCTTTCCCTTTCCTAATACTCCTTCCTTATTTCCAATGTAGAGTAGCAAACCTGACACTCATTTGTTTAATCTCCCTGCCCTTCCTCTTCGTCCTTTCTCTCTCTCTGGAACGGCTGGCGATTTGGCGCTATCAGCTGCAGAAGTGCAGTTGGCCTATTCAGGGATGTCTTCAGTCACTGACTGTCTCATCAAGTTCTGACGTAACGAGTGACCTCGGCGGCAAGCATGACCAGTAGTACTTTTCCTGCTTTCTTGCAAAAGTAAAAGAAACAACAAAGTGTCCAGTCATTGGGCCGTCGCGTAGGGCTTCGAAGACTTCTGGTCTCATTGCTGAAGGTAGCACAAGAAGGTGTTTGGCTTTAAGGAGCGAGAAGTTTTTTTGAACTCTGTTTTGCAAGAAAAACACCGCCAGCGCTCTCTTGAAAACCTTCGGAAAAATAGCGCTGTTCCTCGAGGTATTTCACAAGGCTGCTGAGTTCCCGCACAGCTCGCTGCCGCTCGACGAAGTCATCAGTATTTATGGTTCCCGAGAAGCAATCATCATCTGGATCCTCTAGCGGTGGTGGTTCGACGGAGGCACGATACTGGAAGTCGGTATCAGAGTGTTTTCTTCCAGACTTGTAAGAGAGGATAACGTTCAATTATTGACGTCTGAAGCTCCACCGTGCGAGAACTGAAGGGTCTTTCAAGTTATCTAGCCAACACAAGGAATGGTGGGTGCTAACAACTTCGAAGGGCCTGTAGTGAATGTATAGGCAAAAGTGATGTACCCAGATGATAACAAGGCACTCCATTTCTATTGTATAATAATTAGCCTCTACCTTTGATAGCTCCCGGTTAGCATATCTCATGACCGCTCCGTCGGTCGTCTGTAGAAAAAAGTGTTCAGGAATTGGGGGGGCCCTTAAGCTTCGTCTTTAGGAGTTGAACGCGACAGCGAAATGTGGCCCCTAGTGCGTCGAAATGGTATTTACTCTAAGCGGCATAAAGAGTCTCATAATGCCTCACAGATGGCAGGACATTATCTAGCGTTTGCTGTTTGCTTGGTCAACGCCTCTGGAAAAGCTTCATCATCATCATCATTTATTTTTCCCTTAAGGGCCCCTCTCTGGGTATTACATAAGGGGGGGGGGGGGGAGAGTTAAAAAACATATAGGATCACAATACTGAAACATAACACATAGAAATGCAGACCTATTTAAAAGCACAAAAAAATGTCACAATTTGAAACAGGCATATAAAAGCGAAAAAAAAGAACAGTGTAAAAGAATTTTACAGCGTAAGATGATCAGTGAGCAACTGCTCAAACGCAATAGGGTTTCCCTCAACGACAACACAGTCTGGCAAAGTGTTCCATTCTGCAATGGCTGTTGGCAAAAACGATTGATTAAAAGAAGACGTAGAACCGTGCAAACGCTGGACGCTGCATGAGTTAAAAAGGTGACAAGATGTACGGCTTGGCGGGATAAAGAGTTTACCGTGAAGATGTGGGAAGTTATAGTAAAACCTATGGAACAAGCACAGCCTTGCAATCTTCCGACGGAACGACAATGACTCGAGTCCCAATGATGACTTTATGGCACTGATGCTTTCATCACGGCCGTACCTAGAAGAGATGAATCTGGCCGCATGGTGCTGTATAGATTCTAAAGTGTTAATGAGGTATGCTTGATGAGGTCTCCAAATAGCTGAGGCATATTCAAGCTTACTTCGTATAAATGTTTCGTAAGCCAGTTTTCGCGTGGATGAGGGACACAAGGAAAGGGAACGTCTGATGTAACCAAGTGATTTAGTAGTGTCGGCTGCTAATTTGGTGATATGATCGGACCATGTCAATTTTTTGTTTATTGTGACACCAAAATAACGATAAGATTCGACGAGGGACAAAGCTATCGAGTTTAAGTAATACGTGTAATTACTGTTGGAGCACTTACGGGATATCTGCATAACTTTACATTTCGAAATATTGAGTTTCAATAATGAATTGGAACACCAGGATTCGATTTGATGTAAGTCGCTTTGAATGATTTCATGGTCAGTTCAGTGTGCGATGCGACAATAAAGAACGCAGTCATCTGCAAAAAGTCGAATAGAAGATGAAATGCCATTAGGAAGGTCGCTTATGAAGATGAGAAAGAGCAGAGGACCAAGAACGGATCCCTGTGGTACTCCAGAAATCACGTTAGTAGTGGCTGAACAGTGATTACCGACAACCGTGTATTGGAGACGATTGGTCAGGAAGCATCGGATCCATGACAACGCTAGGGGGTCAGGCTGTAGGCATGACAGCTTGGCCGGAAGTCGCTGGTGGGGGACACAGTCAAAAGCTTTCGCAAAATCAAGATAAATGACGTCAGTTTGAAAGGATGAGTCTAAGTTTAAGTGAAGCTCAGTTACAAATTCAAAGAGCTGAGTATCACATAATAGGTTAGGCCGAAAACCTTGTTGATTGGGGAAAAAGAAGGAATGATTACCTAGATGACATGCTATTTGTGAGTACATTATATGTTCTAGGAGTTTGCAGGCAATGCTTGTAAGCGAAATGGGACAATAGTTGGAAGGATCTGAGTGGCTGCCAGACTTGTATACAGGTACTACTTTATTAATTTTCCAGTCCGTCGGAAGTGAACTGTCAGTGATTGACTGCGTGAAAATTATTTTTAATATAGAACTAGAGAACACTTTCGTGCCTTTTAGTATTTTGGCTGTAATACCATCATGTCCTGGGGCACTAGAAATCTTCATTTTATCAATGAGCTTCAAGATTCCTTGAGAAGTAATGATTACAGGAGGCATATCGGAAAGAGAAAGGTTTGGTGGATCAAAGTCGTTCAGCGTGGGTTCATTAGTGAAAACAGATGAAAAGTACGAGTTGATTACATCTGATCGCTCATCAATTGGCACATTGGAACCATCAGGGTAACTCAAGAAATGTTATTGGAGCTTTTACTAGGTGTGAGGATTTTCCAGAATTTTTTAGGGTTGACACGCATAATGGTCTGCAAGTCGTAGTGGAAGAACTTCTTTTTGGATTGCCTCAAAGCAGAAGTATATTGACGCAGACTCGTAAAATACTTTTCCCACTTTGAGGAAATTACCGATTGCTTCGCATCGCGGAAAAGACGCTTTTTTTTCTCTAACAACCTCTTTAGTGTGTTCGAAAACCAGGGTTTTCCCAGGTCACCGCGAATGCGTACAAGGGGTACATGTAACTTTACAAGCGATGTTAACTTATTCTTAAATAACAGCCAATTATCGTCTACTGAACGAAGTGAAGCAGACCGACGGAAGTAATCAAGGAACTCACTTAATTCTGAGTTTATTTTTGTGAAATTGGCTTTGTTGTAATCCCTGATGTGTTTTATTGAGCGCTGTTGTACAGGACGTGGGATGCTTAGGTTAAATAGCACTAAATTGTGGTCACTTAGACCTTCAACGGATGATACCGATTTAACTGTATCAGGGTTGGAAACAAGTACGAGGTCTAAGATATTTGCCCCACGGGTTGGTGTATTAACCATCTGAGTAAGGTTAAACGTCAGGGTCATTTCAAGGAAATCTTTGGACTGGCGCTTATCTGACTCAAAATTTGTCCGGTTAATATCTGGAAAATTAAAATCACCACAGAGTATGAAATAAGCAAAAAGGAGAACGAGAGTAAAGATGTACTAGGACTGTATTTAGTTCATAATCGAAGGAGGCATCACAATTAGGGGCGCGGTAACAAGCAATAATCACAGTCATTTTCGAAGCAAGTGAGATGTTCACACAGAAAATTTCGTGTTGACAGTTCATTTTGATGACATAAGAAGGAACACTTTTTTAAACAAAAATCAATATTCCGCCCCCCCCCCCCTCCGCACCACCTTGTCAAGCCGGTGAACAGCGTACGCTTGGCCGTCTTGTAATAGCTCGTGGTCAGCAATGTGTGGCTGAAGCCAAGATTCCGTAAATATTGCAACGTCAGTGTTGTTGTCATTCAGAAGGGATTCAACAGCGTCTTTCTTAGGCAGGTAACTACGCACATTAGCGATTAAGACTGCCATACATTGACAAACGGGATCATTCATAGGGGCGAGGCAAGGTTGGGGGGGAAGTGGGCGACGCGCATGCCTGAGATATAGAAATGACTGCTACGACTGCAATTCAACAACGCTATCAGATTCTGCATGGTACGAAAATTGCTTGTTTTCAAGTAGTAACTTGTCAAAGCGTAGCTTGAAGGGTTTGCCGCTCAGCATGCCATGGTCATATAGTTTCCTTCGTGCCTGTCGAACTCTAGCTGAGTAGTCTTCGCGAATTGAAAAAGTCGTGCCCTTGAGCTTGGACGCAACTGCAAGAATTTTTTATTTATCTTTATATCTTGCATATTTTACTATCATAGGTCTACTTTTGTTTTGCTGGTATTCACCAAGCCGATGTGCACGCTCCAAGTCGTCTTCTGGTATGGAAATACCGAGATTTTCAGAGCAAAATTTTATCACTTTTGCCTGGGACTGAATCCAAGACTCGCCTTTTGTGTCTGGGATACCACAAAAAAGCAGGTTAGAACGACGTAGGCGATTTTCAGCATCATCACACTTACCTGTAAGAACCCCGATTTCCGCAGAAAGTTTGGCAAAACTGTCCTTCACGTCTGCCTTTAGACCTGTTTCGTTAGACTGAGTCGACTGCAAAATTTTTTCTAGGGTGTCAACACGAGTCGAGAGGGTGGTCACGAGCGCCTCAATGCTAGACTGGGATGTTCGGATTAGTGAAAGTTCTGTCAGGACCGAGGTTTGAGATGCTTCTATGCGGGATATTGCATTTGCAATGGTTTCCATTGACGGTGGTGAAACAGGTCCTGGGTTTAGTTCGACGTCACCCGACAACAATAGGAGCATATTTACCGGCTGAGCATTGTTACAAAGAGACCACAACATTTCACACAGTAACCTACATGTACCAATAACACAAGTGGGGCACGACACCGCAAGAAGACAGCGATTTCCAGAACGCACGCAGGCCGCGTTTGGAAGGTAACTGACCTGCATTAAGAAGGACATTTTCGTGACCACTGTCGTTGCGGTGGCGTGCCTCAAGGCGCTCGAGTCTGGTGCCGCTATTTGTAGGCGATGTTGACGCCCCTCACTTGTAGTAGCCCGGTGTTGCCAGACGCAGAAGCGAGCGGCCGACAGAAACGGCATCCTCGGGGTTTCTTGTGAAGAGGCATTCCAGGCGAGCGACTGAATCGTGACGGGCGCGCTTTGGTAATAGTCCAGGAACGGGTGGTTACCCAGGAAGCCAAGGCGGAGCAATGGTGCGAACAACAGGACGAAAACCTGCATTAAGAAGGGCATTTTCGTGACCACTGTCGTTGCGGTGGCGTGCCCCAAGGCGCTCGAGCCTGGTGCCGCTATTTGTAGGCGATGTTGACGCCGTCACTTGTAGTAGCCTGGTGTTGCCAGACGCAGAAGCGAGCGGCCGATGGAAATGGCATCCTCGGGGTTTCTTGTGAAGAGGCATTCCAGGCCAGCGACTGAATCGTGAAGGGCGCGCTTTGGTAATAGTCCAGGAACGGGTGGTTACCCAGGAAGCCAAGGCGGAGCAATGGTGCGAACAACAGGACGAAAACCTGCATTAAGAAGGGCATTTTCGTGACCACTGTCGTTGCGGTGGCGTGCCCCCTTGATATGTTTCCTCTAGATGAACCTTGATATGTTTTGATACCTTGAAGCTTGATATGTTTTCTTCTAGATGAACCTTGCTGTACGTTTTTATAGCTGTTTGAAAGATCGTGTGTATTTTAGTGGCGATGGCTGCACTATCCCGGCCTGTATTTACGTAGTTTGATGGCTTCCCAAAAACGCCTACAGATCACCGAATAGGCTCGTTTTTGTTGTGCTGCCTGTCGAATGAAATGTGCAAAAAAGACTCCTTCCACTACACGGCATTTATCTAGTGCTTTTCCTCGAACCGGCGACAAGTAAAATCGTAGCTATGTGGTATAAAACCTCCTTTCCATGCGAACAGCCCGGCTTCGATCCCTACATTATTCTTTATTTCATGTACTTATTTCTCAATTTTTCGCTCATCCACAGTTTTTTGCTTACAACCAACGGTGCTGACGCCAACGGCAAAATTTCTCTGATACAAGCTCTCTAACGCTGTCACGTAAAAATTACTTTACGTCACACGCTAAGCTAGAACTGCACAACAACACAAAACACACTTTGAAAAAACCCACTTTTCTTTCTTCTTATTTACAATACATTTCTTCTAATACCTTCCCCTATACATTCCTTGACATTATTGTCTGTTAGCTCTCATTAATATTGTGTCAAAACACGGCAAAACGAGCCCTTAGGTATACACCTCTTTCCCTTATTCATTAACGAGGGTCTCGTACTGGCAGACTTGGTGTCATTTGGTTGTACACGAGGGACTATTGGTCAGTTGCCCACTCGTAATAAGCTCACGTGCTACGTGACGCCACACAGGCTTATAAAGTGGTGTTCCACACTCGCCACTTGGCTACAGATGGCGCTAACTGACACTCGCACGTTTAAATTCACGTATAAACCCCAAAAAGTGGGTTGGAGGAAAGTTGCTGTGATAGCTCAGTGCTTAGAGCATCGAACACGTTATTCGAATGTCGTAGGTTCGATTCCTGCTCATGGCTGGTTATTTTTTCACCCACTTTTCTTTATTCTTATATACATTACAATTGTTCCAATAACTTCCTCTATACATTCCTTAGCATTATTGTCTGATATATCTAATTAATATTGTGTCAAAACACGGAAAAACGAGCCCTTAGGTATACACCTCTTTCTTTTATTCATTAACGAGGGTCTCGTACTGGCAAACTTGGTGTCATTTGGTTGTACACGAGGGACTATCGGCCAGCTGCCCGCTGCCCGCTCGGAATAAGCTCACGTGCTACGTGACGCCACACAGGCTTATAAAATGGTGTTCCACACTCGCCGCTTGGCTACAGACGGCGCTGACTGACACCCCCGCGTTAAATTCACATATAAACCCAATAAAGTGGCTGAGGGGATGGCCGCCGTGATAGTTCAGTGGTTAGAGCATCGAACGCTTTATTCGAAGGTCATAGGTTCAATTCAAGCTGACGGCAAGTTAATTCTTCACCCACTTTTCTTTGTTTTTATCTACGTTACATTGGTTCTAATAACTTGCCCTATACATTCCTTGACATTATTGTCTGTTAGCTCTCATTAATATTGTGTCAAAACACGGAAAAACGAGCCCTTAGGTATACACCTCTTTCCCTTATTCATTAACGAGGGTCTCGTACTGGCAGACTTGGTGTCATTTGGTTGTACACGAGGGACTATTGGTCAGTTGCCCACTCGTAATAAGCTCACGTGCTACGTGACGCCACACAGGCTTATAAAGTGGTGTTCCACACTCGCCACTTGGCTACAGATGGCGCTAACTGACACTCGCACGTTTAAATTCACGTATAAACCCCAAAAAGTGGGTTGGAGGAAGGTTGCTGTGATAGCTCAGTGCTTAGAGCATCGAACGCGTTATTCGAATGTCGTAGGTTCGATTCCTGCTCATGGCTGGTTATTTTTTCACCCACTTTTTTTTATTCTTATATACATTACAATTGTTCCAATAACTTCCTCTATACATTCCTTGGCATTATTGTCTGATATATCTAATTAATATTGTGTCAAAACACGGAAAAACGAGCCCTTAGGTATACACCTCTTTCTTTTATTCATTAACGAGGGTCTCGTACTGGCAAACTTGATGTCATTTGGTTGTACACGAGGGACTATCGGCCAGTTGCCCGCTCGGAATAAGCTCACGTGCTACGTGACGCCACACAGGCTTATAAAATGGTGTTCCACACTCGCCGCTTGGCTACAGACGGCGCTGACTGACACCCCCGCGTTAAATTCACATATAAACCCAATAAAGTGGCTGAGGGGATGGCCGCCGTGATAGTTCAGTGGTTAGAGCATCGAACGCTTTATTCGAAGGTCATAGGTTCAATTCAAGCTGAAGGCAAGTTAATTTTTCACCCACTTTTCTTTGTTTTTATCTACGTTACATTGGTTCTAATAACTTGCCCTATACATTCCTTGGCATTATTGTCTGTTAGATCTCATAAATATATATATATATATATATATATATATATATATATATATATATATATATATATATATATATATATATATATATATATATATATATATATATATATATATATATATATATATATATATATATATATATACATTCACTGTATTGTGCTCACCGGCGCATGTCATCCGTGGCTGAAATGACGCTCCACGTGCTTCGTCCATCGCAAAGGGCATTTTGCGGAGACGGGGCGTCAGCGTTGTGAGCGAAGTCCGCGCTGTCATTGCAGAACGAGTCCACCTGCGCAACGGAATCCGTCGATAAGCTGCACGGACGAACCAGACAAAGCAGAATAACGTAACCTTTGTACCGAGTTTACGAGAATACCAGTTAAGGTATGCCTCACGAAGCTAATGCCACAGCACGATGGTGGAAACAAATCAGGTTGCTCATATGGCAGACTCAAAGACGCGTAAAGGGTGGTTGGTAACGCCTGCGCAATCAAGCACGTTACGAAGTACGCTGCGTGTTCGCCCGGTGTAGTATGACCATTTCCTTGCACGTGCGGCAGTGTCTGCATCGGACAGACCAGCAGGTGTGTTATTAGCAGGCTACGGGAGCATGACAATTTTTTAAGTGGGGGTGGGAGGGCATTGTTTTGCATCGTCAGTCATTGCCGTAGTTGCAGTAGCACTGTATTTTTTAGCGGACCTCAATCATAGATCGCCATCCTTATGAACGTGCACGCGAGATCGCTGAGGGTTACCATTTCGAAAATTGTGTTGGCAATCGAGTTAGCCAGCCATGTGTTGCTTAATCAGAACAAGAGATTTGTTTCATTGATCGGATGTAATCTAGCGTGGCGCAACTAATAATGACTATATATATATATATATATATATATATATATATATATATATATATTCAAGTAGATCCTCCGTGAGTGGTCACAACGTGGTTTATTTCGACGTCTCGGCCTAGAGTCTGGCCTTCATCAACATATATATATATATATATATATATATATATATATATGTGAGCGCAGTCACCGACTCTTCTTTATCAATTGGACGTGTCATCATCATTTGTATAATTTCCTCATCTTTAAATATCATCATCAGTGTGTGCCAGCTCGAGCTCGCCTCGAATAAAGCTCTTCCTCATTAGTGGTGGACGGTGCTTCTCGATCCCCAAGTCCTCTCGCACGTTACCACTGGAGCTCCGCTCGTGTCATCATCTACTGCCACCTGCCATGGCAGCGCAAGACAATCCCGGTCCATCCAACACCACCAGCCCAGTGCAGCCTCTGCCGTCGACCCTGGCCATCCACAGCCACCAGCGTGATTCGCCAGTATTCTCGGGTCTCAAAGGGGATGACGTTGAAGAATGGCTACACACCTACGATCTCGTCAGCGAGTTGAACAGGTGGGATACTTTACACAAGTTGCATACGGTCCCTTTCTACCTAACTGATGTTGCCAAAACCTGGTTTTAGAACCGCCTCTAAGATCTTCCCGACTGGGACACATTCGCACGGCAGCTCCGTAAGATTTTCGGTTCCCCCAGTGTCCGCGCCGAAGCAGCAACAAAGAAGCTTGCTGAATGCATTCAGCTAGCTGGTGAATCATACACCTCGTACATTGAGGATCTCATTGCCTTGTGCAAGCGTGTAAATTCAGCTGTCTCAAAGCGAACAATTACGCCATATTATCAAAGACATAAATACCATCGCATTCAACGCGCTTGCGTCGCAAAACCCTACCACGACTCAAGATGGCGTCACCATTTGCCAGAGACTAGAAGAACTTCAGTCTCTTCGTCTTTGCCATAATGCCTCGGACATTCGTCTTCCTGCGACCCTCTAAATACGTGCCCTGGTGCGCGACATCGTTCGCGAGGAGCTTCATGGGCGCTGCTCTTCCTGCGCCCAACCGTCTACTTTAGCCTCAGCTCCAACCAACTTGCGGGACATCATCAGGTAAGAGATTGCGTCTGCGTCACATTCACCTTGTTCGGCCGAATCCAGACCTCGTCAGGTACCAACGTACGCAGAAGTCGCGGCGCTCTCAGCACCCACCACTATACCAGCGGCTATACCAGGTGGCCATGTACCTGTGGCGTCAGTGTAACCACCGATGCGCCCACAGCCGTATTACGCCAAGCCACGTCCTCAACGCCCAATCTGTTATTATTGCGGCTATAGGGGTCATATATCTCGCTTTTGCCGAAGGCGTCAACAGGACGAGCAATGTGGCTACGCTCCAGAGGAACGCGGACGCTTCAGTCCACTCACGAACTACAGGCGCATGCCTTACCAGTCTTCTTTTCAGCGTTCGCCCTCTCCACCTTACAGTAGTGGTCTGCCTGTGAACTCCCGTGAGTCTCGCCGCCGCTCACCACCTCCCAATCGCCGTTCCGTGTCGCCTCTGCGACCCGCCTCCAATGTCCTGAATGCCCACTTGGAAAACTCCCCAATGCAGTTTTAGGAGGGAAAACTGCATCCACCGGACAGCCAGCAATTCCTCCAGACAGACCATCAAACTTGTTAACAGTGTTAGTCGAAGGTATACGCGTCGAAGCTCTAGTGGATACTGGCGCTGTTATTTCCATTATTCACTCTGATTTTTGCTCCCGTCTCCGCAAAGTAACAACACCTTACTCGGGCCCGTCTCTCCGTGCTGCGACGAACGCCATTGGTCGTCCACTCGCCCGGTGTACAGTTCGCGTTTTCATAGACGGTAATCGTCATCATATTGCTGTTGCAGTTTTCCGTGAGTGCACCCACGAACTCCTTTTGGGGTGGGATTTTCCGTTGTCTGCACGTGCTTCTATATCTTGTCAACAGCGTCTCATCCACCTCAATCCCACAGACTCTTTTGTATCGGAACCCGAACAGCGCATTCGTCTTGTCACCACTTCAGATTATGTTCTTTGGCCATCCCGAGAAGAAGTAATTAACGTTGATTGCAGAAACATTGTGGATGGCGACGTGCTTCTACTACCTTATGGTACATCGAGGCATTCTGATCATTCCAGGCCTTGTTCGTTTTTCTGAAGGGTCTGCTTTTATTACTGCGTTAAACCAGACCCCCGAAAACCTATTGTTGCCCTGTGGATCAACAGTCACATGCGCTATCGACCCACATCCCGTTGCAATTGTTGCCCTTCCAAGTCAAGAAGACCTACAAGAGCCAAGCACGCCGCCACTCAACTCTCCCACTCCTCTGTCGGTGGCGATAAGCCCTGATTTGACAGCAGCCCAGAGTCAAGAATTGCTGAAATAATTGAACAGACATCGCCCTTTGTTTGATGTTCATTCCGCTGTCCTTGGTATGACAACTTCTGCGACTGAACGAATTCGGACTGACGGCTCCCGAATAATTCACCGGCGCCCATACCGCGTGTCTCTCACAGAAAGGAAGATAATCGAGGAAAACGTATCAGACATGCTTCGACAAAATATCATACGTCTTTCCTCGAGTCCGTGGTCTTTGCCGGTTGTGTTGGTGCAAAAAAAGACGGAACAGTACGTTTTTGCGTTGATTACCGGGCACTGAACGAAATAACGCGCTAAGATGTTTACCCTCTCCCACGAATTGATGACGCACTGGAATCGTTGCATGGCGCAGAGTATTTTTCGAGCCTTGACCTGCGATCGGGCTACTGGCAAATACAAGTGTCCGAATCTGACAAAGAGAAGACGGCTTTTACCACCCCAGATGGGCTATATGAATTTAACGTAATGCCTTTCGGACTTTGTAACGCGCCTGCTACCTTCGAAGGTATGATCGACAGCGTACTGCGTGGCCTGAAGTGGAAAACCTGCTTATGCTACCTAGACGACATCATAGCGTTTTTGTCTACCTTTTCGCAGCATCTACAACGTCTCGAAGAAGTCCTAGGTTGCCTTGCAAAAGCTGCTTTACAGCTGAATACGAAAAATGCACCTTCACAAGCAAGACGATCAAGGTACTAGGGCACTTAGTCAGCAAAGACGATATTCGACCGGATCCTGAAAAGCTTGCCGACGTCCTCGAGTGTCCCTGTCCGTTGCGTCAAAAAGACCTGCGCAGTTTTCTCGGCTTGGCATCCTACTTTCGGTGCTTCATACGCAATTTCGCAAGGTTTGCCTCTCCGCTCCATTAACTGCTCGCAAGTAACACGGCATTCGTCTGGTCTGGGGACTGTGAAAAGGCTTTCCTGTCGTTGAAGCAAGCCCTGACATCCGACCCGCTACTATGTCATTTCGATCCAGGTGCACCCACAATTCTTCACACTGACGCCAGTGGTCATGGTCTCGTTGCCGTTCTACTGCAGCGTGACAACAACGCACGCGAACGTGTCATCGCTTACGCCAGTCGTGCTTTGACTGCTGCCGAGAAAAATTATACAATAACCAAACAAGGGTGCCTTGCTGTTGTATGGGCGGTACAAAAATTTCCTCCATACCTCCACAGCCGCAACTTCACAGTCGTCACCGACCACAACGTATTGTGCTGGTTTTCGTCGCTAAAAAACTTATCGGGTCGTCTTGGCCGCTGGGTGCTTCGTTTACAAGAGCACCACTTTGATGTCATCTACAGGTCTGGTAAGAAGCACCAAGATGCTGATGCTCTCTCTCGCAGCCCTCTACACTACAGTAATAGCCCACCATCACCGATTTCCACCACAGCATTACCCATCGCAGGTCTCAGTTGGCTAAGATCCGGCCGTCCTTTTACCTTCGTGTCGCATCAACGCGTTGACCCTTACTGCCGCTCCATAATAGCACGCTTAAAAGGTACATCCACTCCTCCGAACACCCGGCTTCGCCGACAACTAAAGAAAAATCAAGCTTCACGATGGTGTTTTACATCGCTATATTTACCACGTTGAAGGAAACAATTGGGTCCCCGTTATACCACGTTGTCTACAACATCAGGTTCTTGAGACATTCCACGATGATCCTGCTGCTGGGCATCTCGGCTATCACAAAACGTATGACAAAATACGCAGTCGATTCACCTGGCCTGGCCTCTCATCCGCGTTTGACAAATATGTTTCTTTGTGTGCCTTATGCCAATGGCGGAAACGACCCACTACTGCTTCTTCTGGCTTTCTCCAACCTCATTTTGTCCCGCTTTGCCATTCGAAGTCGTCGGGATAGACTTGTACGGCCCCCTTCCCGTGACCTCCAATGGAAATCGTTGGATTGTAACGGCTGTTGACCACCTCACTCGTTACGCGGAAACCCCTTCACTGCACGCTGGTACAGCCACTGAAGTAGGTGATTTTTTTCCGCGTAACTCATTTTTACGCCATGGAGCTCCACGTGTTCTGCTCAGTGACCGCGGCAAGGTCTTTTTTTCCTCTATTCTTGCTGAGGTTCTACGCACCGTCAACACCATCCACAAAACAACTTCTACTTATCATCCTCAAACAAATGGCTTGACGGAACGCTTTCATCGTACCCTCTCGGACATGATTGCCATGTACGTTAACCCTGACCACAAAAACTGGGACGCCATTTTGCTATTCGTAACGTTTGCCTACAATACAGCTACGCAACGCACCACCTGCTTTTTTCCCTATCTTCTGGTCCATTACCGCTCTCCAAGTGTAACTCTGAACGTCTCCTTCCTTTCGGCTCCTGCTACCTCAGCAAGCCCATTATCCACACAATTTTTGTCTCACCTCGAGCGCTGCCGTCATCTGCCCCGAATCAACACCGGCATCTCTCAGGAAGCTCGCAAGTCTCGCTACGACTCAACACACCGGGCTGTCACCTTTTCCCCAGGAGACGAAGTTCTTCTGTGGACTCCCGTGCGTGTCCCCGGCTTATGTGAAAAATTCCTCAGTCGCTTTATAGGGCCTTATACGGTGATTGAACAAACGTCCCCCGTTAATTACCGTATCTCACCACTTAACGCTCTCTCCGACCACCGTTGCCGTGGGACAGAAATTGTGCACATTTCTCGGTTGAAACTGTACACCCGACGCAATTCCTAATATTGTCTTCCGTGCGGCCAGGAGGCCGCTTCCAGCGTGAAGGGGAATTAGTGTGAGCGCAGTCACCAACTCTTTATCAATTGGACGTGTCATCATCAAATGTATAATTTCCTCGTTTGTAGATATCATTATCAGTGTGTGCCAGCTCGAGCTTGCCTCAAATAAAGCTCTTCCTCATAATATATATATATATATATATATATATATATATATATATATATATATATATATATATATATATATATATATATATATATATATATATATCTATATTTATGACAGGCATGGTGGTTGAGTGGCCGTAGCGTTGCATATAGTCCAGTAGATCCTCCGTGAGCGGTCACAACGTGGTTTATTTCGACGTTTCGGCCTAGAGTCTGGCCTTCATCAGGAATAAAGATACAGTTTGTTGCTGCTCAGCTTTATACAATCTCAAATCAGAGGGCAAGGAGAGAGGAAAAAAGACAGAAAAGAAAAAAAGGAAAAAAGAAAAAGAAAAGAAAAAGAAGAAAAAGAGAAGAAGAAGAGAAAAATAATATACGGTAGACTCCCCTCGAGCGCCCCCCTTCTACTCTTCCCTCCACCTACCCCTTCATCTCTCTCCCCCTTCTCCCCTTCACCTTTCTGATGTGAGCGGTCTGTGTATGTTTCCTTTCACTAACGCCTTCCTCCCGATCAGACGGCGCCTCCTGGCACTGGCGGTTCGGTGTGGGGCAAAAAAGAGCTTTTTTAGGAAGTCCTAAGCCTTTAACTACTCGGAGTCCCGTAAACAATTCGTCGTAGAAGGAGGGGCGCCGCGTATTGTGGCAGAGGCTGGTAAGCAGGCATTTTAGGAAGTTCTAAGCCTTTAACTACTCCGCGCCCTGTCAATATTTTGTCGTAAAAAGAGGGGTGCCCCGTAATGCGGTAGAGGCTGGCAAGCGGGTGCAATGCGAATTCTTTGCCCGCTTCTGGATTACGCGTGTAGTGGGGGCCTCCCAGCTGTGCACAGGGTTGCTGTTGGGCATGTCATGCATGGCACACTTCATTGGGTAGTAAAGTAAAACAGAAAACAGAAGACAGCTGCACTTAGGAAAAGTAGTTACACTTGGAATTGTTTTTGGTTGTCCAGTGCCCTTCGCAGCTGCAGTGCCGTGAACTCAGTTACTATTTTCATTGTTGCCGTTATTGTTTTTTAATGCTTTAATTGCTGCAAGTGTACCAGGATTCTCAATTATTCCTCTATCGAGGGTGTTAAATCGGTGGATAAGGTATGACTCTCGTTGTTCACGTTCTCGATTTGATTTCAATCCCGTCTCTAAGAGCGTTACTGATAGTTTGTTGAATGCATGGTCGGGAAGATTGAGATGTTTTGATAGAGGCAGACTTGGGGCCGATTTCCCATGGTCTCTGTGATTATTGAAGCGAATCTTAAATGGTGTTTCTGTTTGTCCGTTGTACTGCATACCACACACGTTGCATTCGAGTAGGTATACCACATTAGAGTAATCGCATGTTAGGTTTCCTCGTATGTTAATCGAAAACTTGGATTGCGTGCTGGTTGCTTTGTCTGTTTCTCACATCGCCTTACATACAAGACGTCGTGGCTTTAAACAAGGGCGGCATGAATTATTGTGCGCTGATGTGTTAATTTGGGAGTAGACAAGGGTGTCTTTGAGGTTACGTGGTCATCGGTAAACGACGCCTGGAGCGGATGGGAATGCGCGTTTCAGACGTTCACTTTGTTCCAGAATGTTGTAATGTCGTTTAAGGATTTTGTTAACACTGGGGAAGTTTGTGCTGTAAGTCAAGCAGAGGTTTGTTCGTTGTGGGTCTTCTCGTGGTGGTCGCTTCGTAAGTAAGTCTTCACGCTTTAGTTTTCTCGCTTTTTGAACAGCATCATTAATTACATGTTGGGGGTATTTTTGTTTCTCGAGCATAAGTTTTAGCCTCTGTGAGCTCGTGTCAAAGTCAGCGTCTCTAGAGCAGATTCGCTTAAACCGGTGAGCCTGGCTGTATGGAATACCTTTTTACAGTGGCGTGGGTGATCGCTTTGGTAACGGAGGTATTGTTGTCGATCCGTTGGTTTGCGATATAGAGTTGTAGAGAGCTTCTCTTCTTCTATCGTTATGGTAACATCAAGAAAATTTACAGTAACTTGCGAGTATGTGTGTGTGAAGTGTATGTGTGGATGTACAGCATTGTAAGTGTCGATAAAGCTGAGAAGTTCGTCCTCGCTGTGGGTCCAAATAAGAAAGATGACGTCTATGTATCTGCTGTATAACATTGGCTTCAAGGAACTTTCTGCAAGAAATTCAGATTCTAGCTTTCCCATAAATATGTTGGCATAATTAGGTGCAATTTTGTTGCCCATAGCGGTCCCACTGATTTGTCGAAAATACTCTTGGTTAAACTCGAATGAATTTAATTCGAGGACCATCCTCGTCAAAGTTGCAATGGCAGAGAAATCTGGGGTGTTAGATTGTCTATGGTTTGTGTACATGTTTTGTAATGCAGCTATGCCGTCATCGTGAGGAATATTTGTATATAATGAAGAGACATCAAGAGTAACCAAGTACGAGTTTTTCGGCACACAGAGACCTGCAATGTCTCGAAGAAAATGTGTGGTGTCATTTTTATGTACGACGCGAACGTGCATGGAATGTGGCTTATTAGTTTGCCCACGTACCCTGATATGGGTTCAGTTAGTGTACCGATGCCTGATATGATTGGTCGACCTTGATTACCGGGTTTATGAATTTTGGGGAGGATGTAGAAGCGACCTGGACGAGGGTATGCTGCTCGCATCAGTTTGTGCTCAGTGTTGGTTATCTTTTCTGCATCCAACAGTTTCTTTAGTTCTGTTGACACGATACGTTTGTATTCGTCTGTCGGAACACCTGGGAGGCAATTCGTTAAAACGTGTAGGATGGAGACCAGGCAGTAGGAGATTATGGCATCGGTACTAGAAACGCCAGAGGAGAGCTACTAGTAGAATTCGCAGAACGCAATAATTTGCGGATTTTGAATACCTTCTACCGAAAACGAGAAAACCGCAAGTGGACATGGAGGAGCCCTAATGGCGAAAATAAGAACGAAATAGACTTTATAATGAGTGCACACCCTGGAATCGTTAAGGATGTGGAAGTGATTGGCAAGGTACGATGCAGTGACCATAGAATGGTACGGTCTCGAATTCGCCTAGACTTGAAGAAGGAACGACAGAAACTGATACGCAAGAAGCCAATCAATCAGATAGCACTGAGAGGGAAAGTACAGGAATTCAGAGTGTCGCTGCAGAACAGGTATTCGGCTCTTAGTGAGGAAACCAACCTTAGCGTAGATACAATGAATGATAATCTGACGAGTATCATTACGGAGTGTGCAGTGGAAGTTGGAGGCCGGGTAGTTAGACAGGACACTGGCAAGCTTTCCCAAGAAACGAAGAACCTAATTAAGAAGCGTCAAATCATGAAAGTGTCAAGTACAACAGACAAAATAGAACTGACAGAGCTTTCGAAGTTGATTAATAGACTTAAGGTATGCGATGTAAGAAGGTATAACATGGAGAGAATCGAACACGCTCTGAAAAACGGAGGAAGTGTCAAAGCATTGAAGAGGAAACTTGGGATAGGCAAAAGTCGGATGTATGCACTAAGGGACAAAGAAGGCAAAATAACTACCAATATGGATAGGATAGTTAAAATAGCGGAGGAGTTTTACAGAGATCTGTACAGTAGCCGAGACAACCACGACCTTAATATTATAAGAACTAGCAGTAACCCAGATTACACCCCACCAGTAATGATAGAAGAAGTCAGAAAAGCTTTGGAGAGCATGCAAAGGGGCAAAGCTGCTGGTGAGGATCAGGTAACATCAGATTTGCTGAAAGATGGAGGACAGATTGTGTTAGAAAAACTAGCCACCCTGTTTACGAGGTGTCTCCTGACGGGAAGAGTACCAGAGTCTTGGAAGAACGCTAACATCATCTTAATACATAAGAAAGGAGATGACAAGGACTTGAAGAATTACAGGCCGATCAGCTTGCTCTCTGTAGTATACAAGCTATTTACAAAGGTGATTGCTAACAGAGTAAAGAAAACATTAGAATTCAATCAACCAAAGGAACAAGCAGGATTTCGAACAGGCTACTCAACAATTGACCACATTCATACTATCAATCAGGTAATAGAGAAATGCTCAGAGTATAACCAACCACTATACATAGCCTTCATAGATTACGAGAAGGCGTTTGATTCAGTAGAAATATCAGCCGTCATGCAAACACTGCGGAATCAGGGCGTAGATGAAGTATATATAAACATTCTGGAAGAAATCTACAGGGGATCAACTGCTACCATAGTGCTTCATAAAGAAAGCAACAGAATACCAATCAAGAAGGGTGTAAGGCAGGGGGACACAATTTCCCCAATGCTATTTACCGCGTGCTTACACGAGGTTTTCAGAAGCCTAGAATGGGAGCAGTTAGGGATAAGAGTCAATGGAGAATACCTTAGTAACCTGCGCTTCGCCGATGACATTGCATTGCTGAGTAACTCGGGGGACGAATTGCAACTCATGATTACGGAGTTAGACAAGGAGAGCAGAAAGGTGGGTCTTAAAATTAATCTGCAGAAAACGAAAGTAATGTACAACAACCTCGGCAAGGAGCTGCGCTTCGAGATAGGTAATAGTGCACTTGAAGTTGTAAAAGACTATGTCTACTTAGGGCAGGTAATAACCGCAGAGCCGAACCACGAGATTGAAGTAACTAGAAGAATAAGAATGGGGTGGAGCACATTCGGCAAGCACTCTCAAATTATGACAGGTAGATTGCCACTATCCCTCAAGAGGAAGGTATATAACAGCTGTATCTTGCCGGTACTTAGCTACGGAGCAGAAACCTGGAGACTTACAAAGAGGGTTCAGCTTAAATTGAGGACGACGCAGCAAGCAATGGAAAGAAAAATGGTAGGTGTAACCTTAAGAGACAAGAAGAGAGCAGAGTGGATTAGGGAACAAACGGGGGTTAAGGATATCATAGCTGAAATCAAGAAGAAGAAATGGACATGGGCAGGGCATGTAGCGCGTAGACAGGATAACCGCTGGTCATTAAGGGTAACTGACTGGATTCCCAGAGAAGGGAAGCGGGTTAGGGGGAGACAGAAGGTTAGGTGGGCAGATGAGATTAAGAAGTTTGCGGGTATAAATTGGCAGCAGCAAGCACAGGACCGGGTTAACTGGCGGAACATGGGAGAGGCCTTTGTCCTGCAGTGGACGTAGTCAGGCTGATGATGATGATGATGATGATGATGATGATGTTAAAACGTGTTCAGTTGTTCGACCAGCGCTTGTCTTGTGTCCTTTTCTTTCTCTCGCGTGTTTTCATTGTGCGCGCTACCCACTGTGAATAACTTCCAGCTCGCCCGCCTTTTGGTTCAAGTCTGTTCCTTTCTGTGACAATTTAAAATAATTCTAGGCTTTAATACTCACACAACGATCCACTTGGCTTACGATATCATCCCGCAAGTGAGTAGTACTTCATACCCCACGCCAACAACACGTTTCTCGAAAGTATGCCAAGGCATTGGCTCACACTGTGGCTCCTTTATTTGCCCGATGCGTGAGCATAAGCTACCCAGTTTTCTTGGTGCCCAAACATTTCGGGGACGTCATACCTGACAGCACCATTTCAGGCCATGCGCAACGCGGTGCGTATAAGGAACCACTTGCTGTCTTTTTTGCTCTGGCCAAGCCTCTGTGTTTTATGGTGTCTTCGATTGGTAGATATATAGTGGCCCACGAACTCTGCGCCAGATTAATCCACTCTGACGGAGGGCAACAGGAGAGATTCTACCAGTGGAGCACATCCGCTCCTTCTGGAATAAAGAACAGGGTCAGAATAAAACGCGATTTGCACGCCTCTCTTTTTGCTTCAGTCCACAAGCTGTGCACAGTGACGCTACACTAGTAAAACGTTAGCTCCGACATGAGGCACGACTGATGCGATGGGCGTTCATTGGCGCTTAAAATTGGCACCGTTTCAAATCTCGTGGCGCTTGTGACTTTCGTGGAGTAGATCTCGCTATGGAGCTGCACCAAATCTACCAGTGGAACACATATAAAGAATACTGTCAATCTTCAAATGGAATAGACTTGCACAGTGTGAACCAGAAAAAATTGACAGATCCCACGTACACTGGGAATCGATGATATGCGCAGCCCGAATGAGAAAGGTTGATATGTCATTCAAAATCAGCACGACGTTCCGAGTTGGAGGTACAATGCCATACATGACTTTTGTGTCATGATTATCATGTTTGAATGCCGTTTACCTTCACCACCTATTCCAGTCACGTGATACTATATTTAGTATACGTGGAGCTAGCGAAACGACCGCTAGCACGCTATGAGCGTGGTATGTTGTCATGTTCTTACATGACACGCGTGTCAGGACTATCCTGTTTGCACAAGTCATATGTTTTGTCATCCATTGACGTCACGGAACACCAAATTTGGTAGACGTGGAGCTAGCAAAACGGCCACGAGCGCATCATGAAGGGTCCATTATGCTGCAATGTAGCGTTGACATGTGCACGTTGGGCACAGCGACGCTACGTTAGCGAAACGCGAGCACTCTCCAGTCTGACGCCAGGCGCAACCAGCGTCCGTCGGCGCGGCCCGACAGCAACTAGCTTGAAATGCGATATGCTGCATTTCCTTCCGATGCGTTGCCCAGACAACACTGTGCCTCCCCCTTTTCGTGACGGAGGGACGACGGACGCGCTGAAACGCGTATGCGTCAAAGCAACGCAGCGCGACGCGAGCCTGCGAGTATGGTAGGACTGGCGCCTAGCGTGGCAACGCTGGCGTGATGCAACGAAATGAATGCCGGCGAGCACGCGCACCGCGTCACGTCAAAATTTATCGACGCCTTGACTGTGGCATGGGCATGTAGTCGTGTTCTCACATGACACGCATCTCATGATTATCATGTTTGCACTAGTTACATATCTTCGTCATCCATTGATGCCACATAATACCAAATTTGGCATATGTGAAGCTAGTGAAACGGCGCGAGCGCATGATGGGTGTGGCACGTGGTCATGTTGTTACATGACACGAATGTCGTGATTATCATGTTAAGATATCATGTTGTATCAATAACAGAACCTTTGTTATTCAAGACTGCAATTTCTCAGCAATGCTTGTAACTATACGCAGTTTCCATTATCTATCTTTGTCTTGTATGTGCTTGAATTCTTATACATTTTTAGTTGACTTATGTTGCCTTCCTGATTTGCGCATCTGATACTTGTTTCTTTATTTTGTCTTGTTTTCTTGTGTGTTATATATGTTGTACCCACCCCCTCTGTAATGCCCTACGGGCCCTGAGGGTATTCTAATAAATAAATAAATAAATAAATAAGATGTGTCATTTACCTATGCCGTCCATTCGCGTCACGTAATACTGAGTTTGGTAGATGTGAAGCTGGCCGCGAGCGCATCATGAGCGTAGCATGTAGTCATGTTGTTACATGACATGCATCTCTTGTTTATTATGTTTGCGTCAGTAATATACCTTCGTCCCTTTCACGTCCCGTAATACCAAATTTGGTATATGTGACGCTAGTGAAACAGCCGCGAGCGCATCATGAGCGTGGAATGTAGTCATGTTGTTAGATGAGACGCATGTCATGATTTTTATGTTAAGGTCTGTCGCTTGTGTTCGCCATTCAATCATGTCATACCATACCAGTTTTGCAACATGAGATGTGAACGAAACCACCGCAAGAGCTGCAGGACCATGAAATACAAATCATGACATTCATGACATATGTCAAGGTTCTCGTGTTATGACTAGTCAGATATGTTCTTCATACAGTCATGTTATGCCATACCAAGTTTGGTATTGATACCATTATCAAAATGGCCAGGAGAACTAAACGTCGTGGGCGGATAGATAGATAGATAGATAGATAGATAGATAGATAGATAGATAGATAGATAGATAGATAGATAGATAGATAGATAGATAGATAGATAGATAGATAGATAGATAGATAGATAGATAGATAGATAGATAGATAGATAGATAGATAGATAGATAGATAGATAGATAGATAGATAGATAGATAGATAGATAGATAGATAGATAGATAGATAGATAGATAGATAGATAGATAGATAGATACGCTCAATGTCGCTGAAGTACGCTAAAAAATGCTTCGCATTTAAAAGTATTACCAGATGTGTTCCATATCAGCCAATGAATGACACCATTATCTGCGAAGTATCTTATAGTCTAGTCATAAAGTAATATACAAAAACATAACACAGGACACCTCCATGAGTCCCTTCGGCTGATGTGGGTTTGAAGAGCAACAAACGGTCGTTGAGAATCTTTGTGGTCTTAGTGATAGGGAACGCAGAAACGGTGATAGTCAACGCCATCTATTAAAGACTAGAAAAAGTGCACAGCCTCGAGGCCACTTTTGTGTAGGTGCTCGAAGCTGAGGCCATACCTTCATTTTTTTAACCCATCGTTTGCATGCATCGATAAGTTTCACGTAAGCTGCATCTTAAAAGCGGCCAGCCCACAATGACACTGGGGGTAAATGCGCACATTTTGAATAAAACGTGAGAATCGTTAGAAGAGCGAAATTGTTTATTTTCAAGTCATATTCTTGATAAGCGCCTGCTCAGTTTTTTTCTTAATGTTTGAAGAATACAGGCACGAAGATACAGGTTGATTGCACTGCAAGATGGGGCACTACAGCTGCCATATCATGAAAATACATTTCACAGAAAAAATAAACATATAGGCGAAATCATAAAAAAGAACCGCGAAACAGTAAAACTGCAGTAGACGCACAAAACTACACAGACAATGGAGAACGCAATACGGCTGTGGTTCACTGAGCCCTCGACTCCGGATGGCATGAACTGACTAAAGAGAAAAAGAGAAAAATATTCGCTACGTGTTCTTTTCCGCCTTCGTAGAGATTTTCTGCTGTGCACGTTACATTCCTCTTCCACTAAAAACAGTCACAAGTCGTTGCTGCTGCTAAAAGAAGCAATTTTAGGTGCTATGTAAGCTTCTAACGAGGCAGGAGTATTTATTCATAAGATTGCGTCGTAGCTTTAGCTCAGCAACAATTCAAATGTGGGGCATTTTATAGTTGCACCTCCTCGCAAATCTGGCCTGGGCGGCGGCATAGCCAACCCCACTGCGCATGCTCGCGCCCCGTGCAGCATGCTTAAGAAAAGAAAAGAAGACAACCACCCATTTGTAGCACGAAGGGGCTACCAATGGGTGGTTCATTTCTAAACACAGGTGGTTGTCTACGCCTTCTCTTAACCTTTCCGCCACCTTGCGGGTGTCCACAGAACTCGTTTGCAATACTTGTGCCACATGCTTGTGTCACTTGCCAACTGTCGCTTCCTCTTTTCTCTCCTCACAAGGCTGACGCAGGCAGCGTCTGCTAGTGAAAATCGATTGCTCGCGCTGCAAAAACGTTCACTGGCACCCCGTGTGTGTAGGCACAGGATTGTGTCCCACCACTCGTTGAAGGCAGCGATTCTCCGTCCTTCAATAGGTAGGAATAACAAAGGCGAAATAACAATTAAACATTCACAATTATCGAAAACTGGGGTCCGCAAATGCAGACAAACGACAACAGAAAAAATTGACAGCAGATCCACGAGGTGAATGATGATGAGATTGGGTGAAGCTCCTAAAAGTAATACCGTGAAATTTTCTTGCGTTAATTCGCCTGGCGATTTGCGCGCTTCCTCGTCACTTCCCCTTGTCGAACGTTTTCAAGATCTGCTTCGCGACGTTGACGTGCTGCCTCGGCCTCTCGTTCCCGTGCGGAAGGATCTTGCCGACGCTGACGTGCCGCTGCAGCTTCTTGTTCACGTACGGCGAGACCTTGCCGACGCTGCCTTGTTGATGTGGCTTCTTGTAAAACGCTTGGTTTAGAAAACACCTGGTGCCTTTCGTTAAGCAGCTGGCGTCTTCCCTTTGTTTTGATTTAGAAACATCTGGTGTCTTTTTGTTTTGCTTTTAGAAAACATCTAGCGTCTTTCGTTTGTTTATTTAATCAATCAACGCCATTTCCAACAAAATTGGTTATTGTTTAATCACGCGCAGGAGAAATCTCGCCAGGCACTACCTTGGAGGTAAACAATGGCTGCTACTGGGAGTGAGACAGAGCATAAGTCGGCTTTCAACACTTCTACTTCAACTAACGTTTCCTACTGGAGCATGCGAATGGCTGGTAATGTGGAATGAGAGACAGAAGAATTCGGCTTTTAGTTAACGTGAACACTGTGAATTTTTTTATTGTTCAACAATGCACAGGAGAAAGCTCCCACCAGCACCACCTTGAAGGTCAAAGCGTAAAACTGATTACACACTACGACTACGACTATGACTACGAGGGACAAACGGGTGCTGCTATAAGGAGCTTCGCCCCTGAAAAGAGACAGGGACATGTACTTGTCCCTGTCTCTTAGAGTATCGAACGCGTTAGAGCATCGAACGCCTTCGAGCATCGAACAAATACAGCATCGAAAGCGTTATTCGAAGGTCGTAGGTTCGATTCCTGCTCACGGCAGGTTATTTTTTCACACATTTAACTTTCTTCGTTTTTACGTTGATTTGGTTCTAATAAGTTCTCCTATACATCCTTCGCAATATTGTCTGTTAGATCTTTTTATTATTGTGTCAAAACACAAAAAACGAGCCCTTAAATATAAACTTCTTTACCTTAAATTTATATATATATATATATATATATATATATATATATATATATATATATATATATATATATATATATATATATATATATGGGGACAGACATTGACTTTCCGGCACGGGTCCTCTGCGCACGTGCTTACCTCAAACAGGGGGGGGGGGGGGGGTTGTTGGTTGCCACGTTATCACGGCGACGTTCTACGATCAGCTTGTACCTCCACAACAGCAGGAGCTTCTACGGGCTGCGCTCTCAACAGAAAAAAAAAAACGGTCCCAAAAGTTCACCTGGAGCAGCCGTGTTCTCTTATACCAGCTTTTTAGAGTTACGTCAGATCGGATCTAAATGAGTTGACTGACAGCCTCACTTTGCATGAAATTGCGATTTGTCGCTATAACATTTATTGCTTCACCCTTTCGTTAAAACTGATTTTGTGCAATCATCGCTCCCACCGTCGTGAACTGCGCTAGACAACATGCGCACGAGTATACATAGCCACCGAGAAAGCTTCTTGAGACACAGCTAGGTATCCAGTGGCTATGCGCGTTTGTTAGGTTCTGTACTGCTTCTGAAATGTTATTTAAGCCTGATAGGTGGGGCAGTATCTGAAACGTGCAGTACCGTTTAAAACCCCATGCGTGCCACGTAATACTCTTTACTCTGTATTTCTTTCTTGTGGCATCGCCACAGGAAATCAGGTTGCTTAGCAAGCATCTGTTTACTGCAATTATTATTGCTCAAAGTAATAGTCGCCTTGCTTTGTAAAATATGCGAAAACGTTGCTATTGCATCGATTGATTCGCCCTTTAGGTGAAACTTTCACTTTTTTCGAGATTCGCCACTTCTCTTTTATTGCTCTAGTTACAATAGTTTAAAGCAATTTGCCGACGCCACCAATAACGATAGCAAGCATAGGAGCACTTCTCACAAAACAAGCACCCAACCACGGTGGTGTAGTGGCTAAGGTACTCGGCTACTGACCCGCAGATCGCGGGATCGAATCCCGGCTACAGCGGCTGCGTTTATGATGGCGGTACAAATTTTTTAGGCCCATGTACTTAGATTTGGATGCACGTTAAAGAACCCCAGGTGGTCGCAATTTCCGAAGCCCTTCACTACGGCGTCTCTCATAATCATATGGTGGTTTTGGGACGTCAAACCCCACATATAAAATTATTAAATCACACAACAAACCTTCAATAAATTAGAATACATGTACCGGCACAAAAAAACTAAGAACGCGAGCTCCGACACACTTTCTTGAGCCAAGAAACAATTTTCTCACAACCATGCTACGCAGCATTTCCAAGCAACTTACGTTTTCTTTGTTTTATTTTTTGCGTGAGGCAATCTACAATATTCATATGCCAGGTGAACAGTACAAATTGATCTCTGCTCCAAACAGTGCCCAATGTGAGAAACGCTAGTTTAAGGCTTCATTGACGAAATCAACACGCACTTTACAAAGTAATGATGGCGTTCGTACCTAGAAGCAGCCAAGCTGAGAGGAGGGCGAAAGACCACGACGTACGCCGGGCTTGTTTCCGAGCATCATTTATTACGTGTTTCTTCGGCTGTTCATACTTATTCATTGTCCTAAATGTTCATGAACATAAAGCGTGACAACGTTGTCATCGCGTCGACGCCATGTGAATTTCTCTCGCATCCAATTCATGCCAGATCCTACCCGATGATATCGCCACGTGTGAAAAGTAGGTACCTCGGGCAAGTAATACCACGTAGTCACAGAGACGCAGATCAGTGGTGCGACACAACCAAAAAGCCTCAGCGAGAGCACGTGCTGTCCCAGACGAATTCCTCATTTGTTTCTCCTGGATGCGGGCTCGTACTTGCCACAGTTTATGACCAGGTGGCATTATTCTCCCACTGAAAAAAAAAACATCGCCCCGATGCTCGCGCAAGTAGTAGTGCATAAGCGGAAGAAAACCAAACAAGCACAATGTGGGCACAATAAAGAAGAAAAAAAACAATCAAGTAAGGCCGCGGCACACTCGCACTAACACATGAAGTATGGCTTGAGCCATACAGCGTGAACAATCTCTGGGTAGTGCTTTCGACGTTGGCGTGACATGGTTCCGTCTGGGAATATTTCATAGTTCACGTCACTAACGTGACTCAGGAGCTTTTCGGACTACCTTTGGCGGCGAACTGGAGTCCATACTCAAACTAAATCTCCTGGGTAGCATTCGACTTTTCGATGGCGAAGATTGTAGTGGCGTGCGTCTGCAGTTTGTTGTTGCGTAATATGCAGGCATGCTAACTGTCGCGCCTATTCGGCATACTAAGCAAGCTGCTCTGCGTCAGGTGTGAGCGGCCCGTCGTAATTGTGTCGCAACGTAGCGTCTAGCATGGTCCGGACCTCACGCCCGTGGACAAGACAGAACAGTGTCAATTGCGTCGTTTCGTGAATGGCAGTATTATACGCGAATGTTATGTATGGGAGGACTTGATCTTACGTGTTGTTTTGGACGCCCACATGCATGCATAACGTATTGATGATGGTTTTGTTAAGTCACTTCATCAAGCCGCCAGATGCAGGTGATAAACCATCGTTTTGTGATGGCTCGTGTAGCTTAGTTTAAATACATAGTCAATGGCTGAGCCCTGAAAGCTGTTCCGCGATCAGTTATCACGCAAGACAGGGTGCCATGGTGAAGAACGATCTGGTCGACGAAAAACTGGGCAACATCCGATGATCAAGCTCGTTGGAGGGCTATTGCATCGGCGTACTTCATTAGATAATCTGTCACTACAACTATGCACTTGTTACCAACAGATGACAGGAAAAATGGTGCCAGTAAATACACCACTATTTGATCAAACGGCACACTTGGTGGTGTGATTGGTTTCATCAGGCCTGCAGGCTTCAGTGGCGGAAATTTGCAGCCTTAACATTCACGCAGCTTTTCACATATCACTTGACGTATGTAGCAAGATTCGGCCAGTAGTACGCCTGTTAAACTCTGGCGAGAGTTTACGAAGAACCTAGATGACCGGATGTGGGCTCATCTTGGCAGACCAGAAAAATTCCGTCTCGCATGTCAGAGAGAACCAGTAGCAGGTAGGCTTTCCCATTGTAGTTCGAGTTTGTTTTGCACAAGACACTGTTTCGTAGGCAGACCGTAAAGAGAATGCGAGAAAGGTGTCGCGGTACGGGTGTGTTGCATCCTACTAGATTGTCAATGATTGTGCAAATCTAGACGTCAGCTTGTTGTTGTGCTATCAAGTCTGTTGAAGTGCAGACCCCGAAGAAGCCGCCGTCATCATCCTTTTCTGGATCACAAACTCCCGTATGTGCGCGCGACAAGGAATCGGCATCTTCGTTCTTGCGGCCTGATTTGGAGACGATGCTAAGGTGAAATCTTTACAAACGAAGACTCCACTATGCCAGACGCCCAAACCGGTCTCGTAAATTGGCTAATCAGCACAATGAATGATGATCAGTCACTACTTTGAAGTGATGACCGTAGAGGTAAGACCTGAATTTTATGGTGGCCCACACAACTGCTAGGCACTCCTTCTCCGAGGTGGAATAGTTCATCTCGGCGCAAGACAGGTTACGGTTGGCATGAGCTGCTACGCGCTCGGTGCCTTCTTAACGTTGAACAAGCATGGCGCCGAGACCTGTATTTCTCGGCTTGGTATGAACTGTGGTAGCAGCATCCTTGTCAAAGTGCACAAGAATTGGTGATACCTGCACACGCTCACGTAGATCGATGAAATCAGCGTTCTGTTCTTCATTCCTAACGAATTGTTCGTTCTCACCTGTGAGACTAGTCAGAGGCTCGGCAATTCTAAACAAATTGGCCAGGAAGCGACGATAGTACGCGCACAGGCCGAAAAAGCGACGTACTGATTTCTTTTTACCGCAAACTGGCAAGGAGGCTACGGCGGTTGTTTTGTCGGGGCCACGTCGAACACCGTTTGCGCTCACAACATGGCCCAGAACATTTAGGCTCTTTATAGCCAAAGTGACATTTTTCTGGCTTCAGCGTGAGGTTCGCAGAGCAGAGCGCTTCCAGAATAGCATACAGACACTTCAGGTGTTCCTCGAAGGTTACGGAAAACACGGCGACATCATCAACACAAACTAGGCAGGGGCTCAACTTTAGACCAGTTAGACCAGTGTCCATCATTCTAAAGTTCCAGCGTCGCTGGTACAGAACACGGGCCGAATGAGAGCACCTGGAATTCATACACGCCATCTGGTGCAACAAACGCAGTTTTTTCATGGTCTCTTTCATCAACTTTAATCCACCAGTATCCGCTTTTCAAGTCTACGGATGAAAAATACCTTGCCCGTCGTAGCCTGTCCAGTGAATCATCGATGCGTGGCAGAGGATACGTGTCTTTTTTCAGTCACGCCGTTCAGCTTTCTGTAGTTCACGCGGAAACGCAACGTTCCGTTTTTTTTTCTTAACAAGAACGACTGGCAATCACCACGCACTATTGGATGGCTGTGCAACATAATCCTGAAGCATTTTCTTCATGGCGTGTACGCTTCCTTCTTTTTCTTTTTTTTTCATTTTATTGAGGTTGTTATGACTACATCTCAAGAAATGCGCAACACTATTAGACCCATAGCCATAGGCTAGTAGGGGGTCTAACGGGAGAAAGTATACAAGCAGAATACAATTTGTATATAAAAAACTCAGAACATCAAAAAACGTTGATTTTTCAAAAAACAAACAAAAACACAAGAAGATATCATTGGGATTTAAGGTGGCGTGAATGCTTGAGAGAACACACAGAAATGTATATAGAACACATTATTGCACTTTGTTCATAAATAATGAAATAATCAAGTACATACAAAACATCATACTATGTGTAAGGCTTAGTACATGGTCATTACTATTGATTTGCGTGTAGCAAATATTTTTTGAGTGCGCTCGAGAAAGCCCAAGAATCTTTAATCTGAAGTGGTATGTTATTCCACACTTTAGCTCCTACGAGCTGTAGTAAGCGTTCTCCATACACGTTTTTAGTAGGTGGAAGAAAAAAATTCCGCAATGTCATGCATCTAGTGAGGCGGGACGAGGAAGAAAAGATAGATACATCGAAAAGTACACTGTGTGCAATAACATTATTGATGGTGACTGCGGTTTTATGCTGCCGTAAGTAAGCGAAATGTAGAATATCCAACTTGTGAAACAAAGACGCACTGGGTTCATTCAATGCCACATAATCTATTATTCGAAGTGCACGCTTTTGTAATATTCTGATAGGATCAATGTAAGTTTTAAAGGTCCATTCCCATGAGTCTAAGCAGTTATATCATACTGCTTAGAAGACTATGAACGAACGAAAAATAAAAAACTCTGAAAATATATCTGCTAAAATAATTTCTAGCAGCCAGTAGCATACTGCAGCCAGATGCTAGCTTAGTACAAACATAGTTAATTTGTTTTTTGTAGTGTAATTGGCTTTGGAACACTACACCGAGATATTTAAATTCTTTTACGTGCTCAAGTTGGCAGTTGTTCATTGTAAGTCGAAATGACTCACAGTTTACATTTCGGTAACGGGAGTGAAAAAGGGTGTATTTGGTTTTCTTTGCATTGAGTGTTAGTTTGTTCACTGTAAACCACTTGAAAATATTTTCTAGTTCTTCATTAGCTCTACATTCTAGATCGACTTGAGCATTGATTATTGAGATCGACTTGAGCATTTTTTCGACTTGAGCATTGATCGCGTCGAGTTCTTTGGCCTAAACTTGATATCTTTGTTGATTTATGGGCGATCCATCAATGCGTGTTGTAATCCAGTGTTTCGTAAGGCGTGTGACGAAGCGAAACACTCTTGGAATTCAAGCAACAGTTCCTGCAGCGCTGCGCGTTTCGCTGTGTGAGGCTCGCATTGATATTGTCGCGGTACGACGCGAACAAAGCACAGGTACGTCATGAGACAGCGAAAGCAGCGTGTTCTGAACAGCTGAGCCGCCAGATTGTCCTCTTCATTTTCGAATCAAGCCAGAGGCCCACTACCGCTAAATCCCTCATTATCGTTTTCTTTTACATGTAGACACGGGTCATTTGCCTTTCTCTCAAAGAGCATCGACCCAGTGCGAAGTCAATAATACAGGGCCCGGATTCACAAAGCTCACTTACGAAAACATTTTTGCGCAAGAGAAATTTTGTTGCGTAAGTCGATTCACGAAACGAAAAAACGTCGTAAGAGGCCATAGTTGTCACATCGGCCGCTGCAAATAAAGCGCGCTGTGACTGCCCGGGAACATGTCAGCGATGGTGATGCAGTTGCTATATTTTCTTACGTCACCGAAAGTGCTCGTAAGTGGATTCACGAAGCGAAATTGTGCGTAAAAACAGCATGGCTGAGAAAAAATCCCAAGAGTGGTCCGGACCACTCTTAGGAATAATGTGGCTACTTAGAACCTGCTGCCACAGCGGTATACTTTGGTGCCCTGGCTGGTTTTGAGTTAATTCACGACCATTAAGGGCTGCCTGATGACTGCTGGTGCGCTTTTATCTCTTTCGGCACTTTGAGCTTTGCGTGTTGTTTCCCTTGTACGCAGTGGATGGTGTTGACAACCACCACCGTCCAATAAGTTCGAAGTCGCAGTATTTGAAGAATTCTATTGGACGTCAATGGCATAAAACTACGCATGTAAAGATTTGTGGTTGGATGAAAACCAATGTGATACGTGAATGGTCGGTGCATTCGAACGCGACATGACATAGGATCAACCTTATTTGTTATGTTGTTGTGTTGCGCCCCATCTCATCCAATTAAAAGTGCGACTCGAGATCCTTGCCTCATTGGTGGAAATTACCACCAAAGAGGTTAATGGGAGCACATTCTTTGCTAGCTATGGGAAATAAAAATGAGAGAAAGTTTCCAGTGAGTGGTTCCTATAGTTTGTGCTCTAGTGTACTTTCATTGGCTCTAACTGTCCAATGGTTGCGATCTCTGAAATACAGCTGTCGATACACTTTGGGACGATGTGGAACAAAGCGTACTTTGTAAACCAAAGCGTATTAGGGGTGCGCGTGATTACGCATGGAACTACAAACAAATCATGCATCTTCACCTTCACTGTTCAGACACCGATATGGACCGTGATATTATGGCAAGCAATCGGAATGAAATGACCCTAGTAACTTTGTATGACACCGAAAATATGCAAACCTTCACGATTCTGGAGCAAACCTTGGCTGAATTCATCCCTGCGTCAATTACCAGTCATTTAACTTGGCGCACGAACATCATTCAAAGGTAGAGCGAGCCACTGACATGTATTTTGTGCGACGTAGTGACCACTTGACCAGAGAATAATAGCGTTGCGAAGGCGAATCCCCTGTCGCATGCTCTGATCGAAGCAGACGACAAACGCGAGCAGACGACGGCTTGGCCGACAGGCACAGCTTGTTATTGGTTGTGAAGCAATACCCTCTACATCAGCTCACTCCGTGACGTTGCCAAAACACTTCTTTCATCTGGCACGCCTGTCCTGTTCGTCATATCACCCCCTCGCACATAAGACAAATTTTTTTCACGCCGTGAAAATAGTGCAAGTACTTTCTAAGAGCTCTCTTACGTGCGGTGCAGTTGTCGAAAACAACATGGCGTCGTAAACAGCATATCGGTCGGTGCGACTTTCAGCAAATGCTTCTCGCACGAGTTACTTCAGCGTTTGAACGGATGTGTTGTGATTACAGCAGCTCTTTCAGTGCGTGTGAGCAGTGCGGAAAGCTGTGGCAGTGCAATGGTGTACGGTGAAGCGCAGCGAAGCCTGTGCGTCGGTGTGGTTATCAAGCGGGGATCGGCGTCGATGTATCGACGGCAACTAGCACTCGAGAAGCCTGCAATGTGTGTTTGTGTGCCGGTAACAGTTCGTTCGCTTGACTTTCCAGTCTCTCAGTTGGGTGCTGTGCGACATTTCGGATTGACAGCGTTTTGACACGTTACTTGAGTGACCCCAAGTACGTACGGAAACGTATGAACTACGCGCTCGGTTCTTGCTTCGCCACTAGTTAGCCCGTACGCTTCTATTTACTTGAGAGCAATGTACTGTTCGGGAGTGAAACGATGTTCGTTGTGAACAGTGGTGCTGTGTTGACGTTCCAAGACTTGTGAACAAGCTGTGCTCGTGTGACCGAAAATTGAAAGACAGCGTTGATAACTGTTTTGCGCGGCGAAGTTGTGGTGGGGCAGCTTGGCGCTTTTGTTTATTAAGTCGTCACTTCTCCTTTTTGTGATAACCATAGTCCTAGCGCTGTGATGTGATCAACCAAAACTGCGAGATGCTACATTCTGTTGTGGATCGTGTTACTTTCGAAGCGCGCCTAGACTGTTCTTCAGTAACAACTTGAGAGTTCTGTGTGGCAGCGAGAGCCCGTGAACGTCAAGCTTCCCTTCGGCACCCAGAAAAAGCAAAGATTTCACCGGTGCCTTGCTTTGGATGAAGTTGTAGGCCAATATTGCCTAACTACAGGTTTCCGAGTTCGTCTGGCCATCGTTTTTCACGGCACTAGAGCCTTGACAACAGCCGGTCATGGCCAGTTCTTACACTTTATCAATGGACGTGCACGCCTGGCCAGCCCTTCATTGCTGTCATTAGCAGCTTCATGTCTGCAGATGCCCCTTGCCTGTTGGCCGTACTTGGTTCCTCATGACACCGACGGCTACTAAATGCTGCCATCGGTGAGTTCACCTTGCAGAACTAAATTTCACCAGTACTATAATTCACGCAGTTCTATAACGTGTGCAAGTTTTTAAGCCCATCAGATGTAATGTTTCTCTATGGTAAGTTGAAGCATGAAAAATATACTACTACTGTTATATACATACATATATTATGGAGCAAATGCATAAAAAGTTTTTTGTGATTTGATACAAGTGAGCTCTTGTTTGATTATGAGGTTGGGCCTGTCGATTGACCACGTTTGATAGTTGGAAAGTTAATGTGAATTTATTTTTCAGAAGCCAGGTTGCACTTAAAAAAATTATGTTATTTTGGAAAGTTTGTTCTATAGACGATTACCGCTTAGCTAGTACTATACTTCAGTAGGACATATATATTGGGGTACGTAAATTTTACATGAGGCTTCAGTTTATTTCAAAGTGATTATAGCAGATTTTGGTCACATTAACGAAGTGATAGCTTCCTCAAATAAGTATTAGAAGTGAGTGCTTTAATGATTGTTTTTAAATATCTTGTTTTTGGCTCTTCACAGATCGCAGAGATTGGTTTGTTAAGGTCCTGTGATTCATCGGTTGAACATTCTGGCACATCAATCCTCATCATTACTTGGAGCACCTGTACAAAAATAGGAAGGACGCGTTCTCCCTAACTATGCAAGCCTATGTCACTGCTGGGACTGTTATCATTCAGCGGATGGGGCGTGGAAGCATGCATGGCACCCTCATCTGGAAGGACTGCGATCTGCTTGGGAGCTTCGAGCGCACAAAACTGCCTAACGGCTGGCTGAAAGGTTAGTTTTTCTTTAATACATATGATTACGTGAACACCACTTACTGTGCACAAATTGAAAACTCAAGCATGGTTGCTTTCAGTGGATACCTGTAATATTCTTACACATATATCTTATTCAACATTTATAGAACTAAATTGCAAGATAATTGAGAATGTTGAAAGCTGAAAGCATGCAGCTTATGAGTGAAACTCCAATAATCTGAGGCTCAAAAGCTTGTGCTTTGAAACGAGCACAAATACTTTGATTCCTTATTGAGCTCTCGAGCTTGTGACTCCCTCTGTGGATCAAGTGCTCTGGAAGGAAATAGCAAGTGGGTGAAACTTGCCTGGCTGTTCACAACTTGTAAGGAGAAAGACATATTGAAGAAGCTTCAGATGACGTAGGGCCAGTAACTGCATCTTTTACCTAATGTAGCTTTTTCTCTCTCAGTGCTGTTGCTTATGTTTCAGGCGAACTTGTTCACCACAATTGCATAGTGATATATATTTTTCTACAAATTGTACCTGACCTAAGTATGCATTGTTGATCTCTAAAGGTGACGTTCAGTGTGTTTCAAAGCCATGGCTTCTCATTTCTCTGTCTGTGGCTAGCCTATTTCATCAGCAGAGCGATGCAGCTAGCACACATGCAATCCAAGTCATGGAGCGCTCCTTTGGTGTTCTGTGCAGGACGCAGCATATCCATCCGGCAAGACACTGGTATCAACAATAATGGTGAGTTTTGGTGGCACCTGTAGGAGCCCGTTGTGTTTGTTGCGTATGATTATTTCCCCTGATGAAGTGCATTTTTGAAAGGTTTTCTTCATTTAGAATAATAGATGTCAGCAACAAGCACACTCATAATCCACAAGTTCTTTGTGTCTTCTAGACTGCCCATTTGCTCCTATACGCAGTACGGTGAGCTGGCTATGTTAGACAGCCTTAAAGTTAGGAACATTGGCTGTTGCGTTGTAATGCAGTCTAACTTGTATTTCTTAGTGAACTTATTTGTGGTCTGCTTCTCGCACCTAGTGTAAAGTCAAAATAGAAGAAACTTTATTGGCTTTTTATGTCTGGCAGAAGTTTCATGCCTTCATCTATAACATTGTAGTTTTGCTCTTGTATCATATTAAATATATTTTCAGTCTTCACTGTTTGTGTGTGTGTGTGTTGAGGCTTGTCATTGGCTTCTGAAAATACAATATCTGTAAATATGGGCACATAATTGACAACTATACACTCTTGCATGTAGCATGGTTGTGCAATGATCTGTATTTCTCTAAGTTCCAGCAGTAACAAGGGGTTTGGTGCTCCACGGTCATGTACAGTGTATCAAGAACAGAGCACAGAAGACCAACAAGTATAAAGGGACTGCCAGTGACTGTTCTCCTGCTCAAAGTTTACAACAGCAGAAAGAGCACATTGTGATGTCAGGAGCACCTGCTGCTTAACTTCTTAGCAGTGCATTATTCAGCAGTTCATTTGCTTGCATTCAAAATTATTTAAATTTTGCATGGAAGATACCAAACTATGACACTAATTTAAAGGCTGCTGTAGTGTTAGTGGGCAAATATTTTTGAGCTGAAGTTTTTAACATGTGTGTTAAGTGCCTGCGTGCCTCTACATTCACATGCCAGAAATCACAGCATCCATGGTCGCCCATGGTAACTGTGTCAGCATTCTTTGTAGTACAAGAAGTAAAGCCATGGATGCAGTAATCATGTACTTAGTCGATGTAATCCTTCAGTGTACACTCATTTGTATAGCACCAATGATGCCATGAGTGTATAAGCTCTGGGAAATGAATCTATGTGGATTATTTTATTTGGAAGGAAGTAGATCATCACTACTCCTAGTATATCTTAACAGAAGATTTTAGTGATTGGGTATTATCCCACTGCCTGTCCGTCCTTCAACAGCCTACTTATCTACTGTGTAAGTGTAACTTTTTAAATGTATACTTTGCTCAGATAGGTTTGTTCATAATGTAATGCAAGTGACTTATCGTCTATGCAGCTCTACTCAGACTAGAAATAAAAGTACTTATTTTTATACGTAGCTATACCATGCATTCACTTGTGTTTTTTTAGGTGCCTGTACAATTGTTTAGCCCTACAAAAGTGCTGGTATACTCTAATATTGAATCTGGCATCTTAAAATAGTTTGTTAGTGGAAGTAAGAATTTGTTTACAATCAATATTACTATCCTCAGATGAACTGTGAAAACTCTGTGGAAACCTATTTACATTTTTTGAACTTTGTGAAGGCAAATGTTGTTATGTTCTTTTATTGTGGTCCCTGTCTCATGCAATTGACACATAATTACTTTGCAGTGGCATAGTATTAGTTGTTATTTTACACATATGTGCTGAGCAACATCGAAGTTGAGGCCAGCAGCAAGACATACATGCAGTGCACTGGAGCATCACCTCACATAGTGTACAGTCTTTGCCCACCAGTAAACTCAATATTTTTCAAGCAGACTAATAGACAGCTGTATGGGAACTGTGTTGATGTGCAAACTTTGAAGTCTTCTTGAGGAGTGTTTTTCATCATTTTTGTCCAAGTGAAGTAGCTACCCAAGGCCACAACTGGTGGGAATGTGGTGGGAATGTGGTGGTTTCCTCTCTCCAAAAGCACTCTTACCAGCTGCCTCAATGTTAGCATGGGGTGAATTCACGAACTGGAAAAATAATTGGTCTTTGTTTTCTTGGCCGAAAGAGTCGCTTCCACCGTTGAGCCACCACGACGCGCCAGAATAGAAACTTTTAGCTAAATAAAGTTGATTCTACTTTTGAGAAGTGTTTTGGGGAAACGAAATGGCACCTATAGCTGTCAATATAAACACTGTTTGCACCAAGGAGCTTAGTAGCTTATAATTGTATTATTCAAGTTTTGTCTAGAATTTACTCGTGCTGTGCCAACTTTCAGCCCAAGTGTCCTAACATGCTTTGTTAGTGGGTTGTGAATGAGCCAAGCTATGTAAATGAACAGAGTGATATTTCAGACATGTACAAAATATTGATGCACAGCCCTTTTCTTTAGCATGACATTGTCAAGGGCTTTATTCTTGTGTTTTTTATAAAAACTGCTTGTCACTGGGCAGCAGCAGAAAACTATGCATCAAGCTTTTGCGAGATAATTTGAGAAACACCGTGTTCAGACATAACAGTGCCGGTGGATATCTCTCGTAAGTTACTTTCTATAGTATATTCAAAATGAGTGTATTAGAATTGTTCTTTTATAGCCATTCATTTTAATATTTACACATGAGTGTGCGTATGTATGTATGTATGGGTGTACATATGTATATGTGTGTGTGCGTATATGTATGTATGTATGTATGTATGTATGTATGTATGTATGTATGTATGTATGTATGTATGTATGTATCTTTTAAATGAGAATCCGTTTATCATTGGTGAGTAAGTTTGGTAATGATTTGGCTGAATTTGTTTCTAGTTATTTCTCTTTTGAGCCATTATACATTTCAATTTGTTTTGTACTGCATAAAAATAAATGTAACCTTGCACAGAATATGTGTGTTCGAAGAAGTTTCATTTACCAACCTACAGTCATGGGCAAGAAATTGGGTAAAATGGAACGAACCTGCGAAGATTAGTTTGGAGCATAGCTACTCTACATGGCATATCTCGTACACATTGCGTTGGTTGAATATGTCGATTTCAACCTTTCAATTTTAATCAGAATAAGCAAGCTATCACCCGTGGTTGTATATGTGTGTCATATTTATGCATACTGTGATACCGGTTCGCAATTGCAATTAAGGTCACAAACCTAGTCAAGCTGATTACACGAATTTTGTCCATGCACCTTTCATCTGCACTGGAACTGTTGTTAATAAAAAATAAACTTCAGTTTAGAAATTTATTCTAGTAACCAAAAGCAGGGTATCTCTTTATCACACAAATCAAATTGCCATTGTTCTGTTCCATTCTGGACAATAGGGGACCCTCTCAGCAGAACTCGATTACCTGCTATAGTTCATTTTAACCATTGACAGCGACATTACACTGAAGCGTGCAGCATGACAAATAGCGGGAGAGAAGACACAAACTAATCACTCTGTTTGCGTCAGCTCTAACTGTCCGTGCTCTTTGGTCTTGCTGCATGTGATGATGCCCACCAAATTAGCACGAAAGCGTGTCCCTACAAAGGCAGTCAACTTGGCTGCAAGCAGTTAGCTCACTGCATCTGTAGATTTTCTTCAAAACACCGTGAAGACTGATTGCTGGTCGAATATCCAAAGACGTGAAAAGTAATATACCAGGTATGATATTGGTATTTCAGCACTGGACACTTTTGCGATAAGAGAGGATGGAGGATAAAATTATGAACCCTCAATTGTTTAATTTTTGAAGGAGCACAGTACAGCGCTTTTGGGTCAAAAGGGGAGTGAAAGAAGCAAGTGCGAAAGCCTACTTCTCAAAAAACTAGTACCCGCCACCACGCATAATGTCAGGCCGGGCAACCTCTTGAAAAAAAAAAGTGCTCAGTGATTCTGCGAATCGAACCAAGTACCTCCTAGATTGTAGTTGAGCGCTGTAACCGCTCGTCCACTGCAGCAGTGCTTGTGTTCGCCCTATTGCTGATATATCATCATTCCTTCGAATGAAGCCAAATGCAAAAACGTCCCGTGAAACTTTGTCAAAAATAGAAAAAATAGTTAGAATGCGTTTTCCCAATGTTACTAGAAGATAGAAACCGCCACGTGTGACTGTATAACCGTGCGCTATTTATTCTTGTACATTACTGTCATGACGTTGGAATAGCCGGCTCTAACGTACGCTACCTTCTCATAGTTTGCCAAATATAGATAAGAAAATAAAAATATATATCGGCCTGTGACAACGCTAATCAACTATTATGAGTTCACTGTCACTAGTGTCACTTTCACTAGATTAATGCTCAGTTTGCTTCCATTATCGTTATTTAGGAAAGTTTTCGCTCATTAACTCAACTCTCTTAATTAGCATTGATTCTCACACCTAAGGACAGTCACACATCATCTCGCTTTCTGAATGGCTGTCACTCGCATATAACGCGTGCTCCACTTTTTTATGCTCTCCGAGCATCTGACCCTGCTTTGCGGAGACATTCCCTGACGTCTGCTGGGCCAGAAAATTGTCTTTATTAGATGCGGAGCATCTTATACTCGCGCCTTGTAGTGCGCCGTCCGCACCGCTTCTCGAACATTCGACAGCTGACGCGCGCGCATGCGCCGTCGCGCCGTCGCCCACTCTTCCACCATCTGTGCATCCCTTCCTCCTCTACACACCGCGCGCGCTTCACTCCTCCACCATCTGTGCACCCTTCCTCCTCTACACACCGCGTTCGACATCTACAATTCTCCTGATTCTCCAGTGGACGCGCATGTGGCGTCGCGCTTCGAGAACATTCAACAGCTGACAGTGCATGCGCCGTCGTGCTGTATATATACTCAAGGTCGGCGCTCGCTCGCTCAGTTGCCGCTCGTCGGTTGGTTTGTACGGCGCGTCGACGTCCAAGGTCGCGGTGAAATGAATTCCAACGAATTCACAAACACAATGATCGACGTCCCTTCGACCAGCGCCGCCCTTTCGCATACGTGTGTACGTGTTCACTCATTTAACACCCCCTCCTACAACCACGTTAACCAATTTAGCCATCGACCCAAGTAAGTCGCAATTTAACACCCCATTTCACAACCACGTTAACCAATTTAGCCATCGACCCAAGTAAGTCGCACTTTAACACCCCGTTAACCAATTATATGGTCCGCATCCTCCTCAGTGTTCCCCCGAGGGAAGCTGCGGGCAATTTTTTATCTATCAATTTCAAGCTTTCGCGAAGCCGAAACGAGAGTCTCTCTCTCTCTCTCTTTTCATTCTTTTCGCACGTGTGATAACGTCTCTCGACCTCAAGACTCGTATACACGTCCCTTGCTTCGTTTGCGCACTCAAACAACGCTGGGCGAAATATTTGCACCGTGTTTTGTGAAAAGCATTAGCACTGAGACACCTTCCGACGAGTCTCCCTCATTTTACGTAGACATATACCTAAGCGTAAGCGTATGCACGTTCTCGCATTCCGGCTTTATAAAAACGCTGCGGTGCATGGAACCAGCGAAATTGCGCTCACAATTTCATTTGATTACTGCTGTTATCTATTTCCGCACAATTCGTCTGCAGGCACCAAAGTCGCTCATGTGTCTTGTAATAAGAATATTGTAACAATGGCTACCTTTGACTATAGGTACAAAACACCCTTAAGTTCACCACTATACCGTGCTAGATTGCACCGAATTAGTTAAGTAGCAGCGCAGCTTCAATGAAATGTAAGGTAACTGGTCGCGTTAAATGGGGGAAGACATTCGAGGCACATTTTCAAACATTGCATGCATCGATTTATGTGTGGTTTTATTTATGTGGTGCACCTGGAGTGTTGTTTACTTGTACTTGGCGAGATAGTGCATGGATTGCTCGGTGGCTTAAGGCCATCGAGCAATTATTTTTTTAGCTACAGTCGTTAAATAAAGGCGAGTGCTTGGCTTTGCACAGCCCACCAAAACGTCTATTACAACGTACGCGGCATCCCGTAAGCGCTGTAGCAGGCGCTCGCGGAACTGAAACTTAGATGCAGCAAATCATTGGCTATCATCGCATACTCTCGATGCTAGACGCTTTGCGTGCTACCTTGATATTATCGGCACACACTTCTTTCTTTCCTTGTCGTTTCATCGGCTATCGTGTGTCCTCCTTGCCCTCTTAAGTGCCGAATAAGTTAAATTCATACCCGCGCTATAGTAATCCCTCCAGATAAGAGAACTTTTGGCTAAGAAAATGCGTAGCCAAAGAGAAAGCTTTGTGAATTCGGCCCCAGTTTTTTAAAAGGAAAATCTCGCGCAATCACTCGCTGACGTAACGCTTCATGCGCACTACGTAAACGAGTTTAGGATGGTGCTGGCGACACTTCGTACTGCACGAACTGTCGGGAACAACTTCGTAAGGGACATCACTGAGTTGTTGCAGCACTTGGTATGGCCCAAAGTATCTTTTCAAGAGCTTTTCGGAAAGTCAGCGTTTCCGTACGGGTGTTCAAATCAATACTTTGTCGCCAGTTTAATAGACGACTGTTCTGCGGTGAGCATGGTAGCGGTCTGCACTGTACTCTTGCTGCTGGCGGATCCGTAAACGTGCGAGTTGCCTAGCTTCTTCCGCGCGTTCCGTAAAAGTGTCGGCGTCTGGGTCGACGTCGTCACCTTCCATCGGTAGCATCGCATCTAACGTAGCTCGTACTTCTCGCCCATGAACGAGGCTAAATGAAGTCATAAAGGTCGTTTTTTGCTTAGCCGTGTTGTACACAAACGTTATGTATGGTAAGATTGCATTCCAAGTTTTGTGTTCAACGTCTACGTACATCGAAAGCATGTCTTCAATGGTAACATAGCTCTGTCAGCCCGTTCGTTTGGGGGTGGTGGGCGGTGGTCTTACGATGGGTTGTTCCACTCAGCAACAGGACGTGATCCAAAAGAGCTGCCATAAATGTGGTTTCTCTGTCTGTGATCACGCTGGTTGGTGCACCATGCCTCAGTACAATATTCTCGATGAACAATCTTGCCACCTCCGCTGCTTTACCTCTCTGGATAGCCTTTGCTACGGCATAACGAGTCAGATAATCCGTCGCGACGATAACCCGGCGGTTTCCTGCAGTAGAAGTAGGTAGTGGGCCCAAAATTAGGGGCGATTTAGCGGACACTAGCTAGTGGGCCTCTGGCATGACTCAAAAAACAGAGAGGACAATCTTGCAGCTCAACTGTTCAGAAGACGGTGCTTTCGCTGTCTCAAGGAGTACCTGTGCTTTGTTCGCGTTGTACCGCGACACTGGTGGAGTTGCTGGATCGCAACCTTGCCTGATGCTCCACACTCTCGCTGGGAGCCGTTAATCCAGCCCAAACACATTGTCACCGATAGCGACTCCTGTGCATCGTTTCTGTCGACGGTTGCGAGGCCTCGCGCCAGAGCTCACTCTCTCGCCAGAACCTCCCAGGCACCACTCACCTCTACCAATGGCCAACGCAAGCACCAACAGGTACCCCAAGACAGCTTTTCGATGCACCCATCTCAGGTGACCATCTATCAACCACTCATTCCTGATTGCTTTAGTGGCGGCGCCCATGAAGACGCTGACGACTGGCTTGACCACTACGAGGGTGTTCCCAAAGTAAATCAGTGGCCGGAACAGGAAAAGCTTTCGCTAGCCTATTCCTACCTTGACGATCGTGCTCGTACTTAGTATAAGAATAGAGAAGCCAATCGATCAACTTGGCCCGACTCTTGACAGCAGTTCGTCGATACCTTTGCCACTGTCGATCGATGCGATCGTGCCCATCAGCTATTGGAGCTACGGGTTCAAAAACCTAATAAAACCATTGCAATGTTTGCCGAAGACATGACTCGTCTCTTTCGTCGAGCTAACCCGCACATGATGGAAGATAACTTGAGTTACCTCATGCGCGGTGTCAAGGAATAGCTTTTCGCCGGGTTACTGCGTAACCCTCCAAGTAGCGTGGTTGAATTTATTGAGGAAGCTACAGCTATCGAGCACGCCCTTCATCAAAGCTGCAGGCAATATGACCGCATGTCGAGCAATGTCCAAATTAATACTATCGCTATGACGTCTGAGAGTCCGAGCTCTTTGCGAGACTTGATAAGAGAGATAGTTCGCGAAGAACTGCAAAAGTTCCAGACTCCGGTTGCTGAAACGACCATTGTTTCAGTCGTTGAAGTCGTGTGCGTGAAATCCGCCAGGCGCTGTCTACGGCTGGTCTTGATGCTGAGCAGCGTCCCATTAGCTACGTTGCCTCTCTCCGACATCTACCACCCGCTACGCCGCCGTCATACTGCCATGCACCAATGGCTCTTTGGTCAGCGCCACAAGAGAAAATACTACAGCAACCACCCATGCCACAGCCATACAACCACCCATGCACAGCCACGCGATGGGCATCGACGCCAGACGAGACGCTCAGAGGTCCACCGACATGAAGAACAGGTGCATGGCGCACAGTCGACCGGCGTCCACTTTGCTTTCACTGCGGAGGCGCAGGCCATATTGCCCGTCGTTGCTGGCATCGAGGCGATTCATTCCGTCCTGTTCTACCTTAGTTTGACGGTCGACGTTCCAACGACGAACACACTCCACGCCGCGACGACACCTTCTTTTGCGGAGCCCGTTCTTACTTTCAGGACGGCCGTACCACTGCAGAGGAGGCAATGCCTATTAACCCACCTGGCCTGGGACGCCGATCCTGCTCTCCGTGTCCCGCACGTTCGCCTTTGTCACATCGTCGCAGCTATGCGGACCATAATAAAAGAAGGTCACCTAGCCCGCGCCGGAGAAACTCAGGGTGGTGACATTCGGGGGCAAGGTTGCAGGCCATGCATATGACGAAAAAAGCCCCCACTGCATGACGTCGTACAGCCGATAAGACGTAAAAGTGATGAATTTGTGACTGCCGACCTAAGTATTCTTCTTGACGGCCAAGTGACAGCTTTAGTCGACACCGGTGCCGCCTTCTCTGTTATCAGTCTTCTCTGTTATCAGTGAAGACGCCGTGGACGAGCCCTCATATAAGAACGGCAGGGGGCCAGTTATTGATGCCCTCTGGAAGATGTACAGCAAGAATTCACATCAGAGGTTCTCCTTTCACTGCGTCGTTCGTCGTTATCGCCGCATGCTGCAGAGATGTAATCCTTGGCATGGATTTTTTACGAGAATATGGTGCCGTCATCGACATCCCAAAGAGTTTGATTACTTTCTGCAACAGTACAGGCTCACCCGATTTTCCAGAGGCGGGAGCAAACCAACTGCGTCTTACTGATGACGACGTGGTCCTCCCTGCTAAGTCATGCGCGCTTGTTTCTATGGCCGCCATTGTCCAGTTTGACGCTGAAGAAGTTGCTGAGCAAATAAGCTCGCTTCTCTTCACCCACGGCATTTCTGTCGCACGAGGTATCGTCCGGGTTGCTACTGGACGCACGCACCTACTGCTGACCAATTTCAGCGCTAAGCGCCGGCACCTTCCAAAAAGCACAGCTGTCGCTTACTTCAACGATGTCATAGATGCCGAGGGCTGCTTGGCAGTAGTCGACGAGGCGCTAAAGCTCAATTCAGCACCTGTTCTAGATCTTAGCATTACTTTGCCGAAAGATGAACGACGCAGACTCTTTGAGCTATTGGCCGAATACCAAGATTGCTTTTCGACAACATCAAAAGTTGGCCGCCCGCCTCTAACCAAGCATCGGATAATTACCGAAGAAACGGCGAGACCTACTCATCAGAACCCTTATCGCGTGGCCTCAAAAGAACGCGAAGCGATACAACAGCAGGTAGACAGAATGCTTGAAGATGACATTTTCAGCCTTCACAGAGCCCCTGGGCGTCGCCTGTGGTCCTCGTTTAGAGAAAGGACGGAAGCCTGTGCTTCTGTGTATTACCGGAAAGTATGTCAGGTGACCAAGAAAGACGTATATCCACTACCTCGTATAGATGACTCTATCGTCAGACTTCGACATGCTCGAAACTTCTACGACTGCCTCACCACCACCGTCACACATGATATCAACCAGGACGCTTGAATGCGGGGGCAACGTGATTATGTCGGCCGATACATAAATTTGCCGAGATGGCTGTCTTCAGCTTTTTCTGCGGCTTTGACTCTCGAGAACGTCACGGTGCGCTGTCGGAGGTCAATTATAGCACCGTCTTCACGTAAAAAGTCGATGCCTAAGATGAGGTCTCGGGAGCATTCGAGAAGTATAAGGTAGCTACGGAGAAAGGTGCGTGTGCGAATGCCGTCTCTATAGTCGTACGCACACCGAGGGGGGTGACGATGTGTTCACCGGCTGTACGGATTTGTGTTCTGTAAAAAGGCGTAGCAACTTTTTTGAGATGCGTCGCCAGATTTCTTGCTCAGGATGCAGTAGTCAGACCCTGTGTCTAATAAAACACTAGTATTGTGGCAGCCGTCGAGCGCTGCAGGTGTGTCCAGGGAAAGTCGGCTCTCTACTTTGGAAGCAGTCCTCGTCGAATCAATGCTGGTACCTAATCGCGTCGATGGGAGCTTGCTGGCATCATTTATCAGTGGCCCCGCCCCGAAGGTTGCCGTCGTTAGCTTTCCCGCCTAGGCCTGAGCGACCACGCTGGCGCTGCCCCTGGGCAGTTCGGGACACTTGAAGAAGGCCTTTTTGTAGATGGTGATCGCGACTGGCGCCGCGGTGGCATTGGCATGCGCTGCTGGGACAGGTATTCCTCGATCGCGGTTGGTCTTTCGCCAAATCTTGGCTTGAGCGTATCGACGGCGAAACCATGAAGTCTGAGGCGGTGGTACTAGCATTCGCGGTATATATGTCCGGCTTCACCACAGTGGTAGAAAGCGGCCGCCTGACCTCTGTGCGCCATGCGTCTGATTTCCGCGGGAGGATCTGCCGATTCTCGGAATGCCGGGCTGCATGGTTGGACTGATGGAAGTGCATCGCGAGGCGTAGGGTGTCCGAAGCAGTGTGGAGCAGCGTAACGGCTCGCAGCTTCGACGTATGATGCAGGAGGGGCATATTGACTTGCAGCTTCGGCGTATGGTGCAGGAGGGAAGTAACAGCTCACAGCCTCGGCATATGGTGCATGGCGAGGCTCCGTCGGTACAGGTGGGGAAGCATCACCAGAAAGCGGGACTTGCAGAGCCACCTGTACTTCGCTCCTGATGAGGCTGGAGATGGGTCCTGGAGCAGTTGGAGGCAGACAGTGAATCTTTAGAAGTTTGTCGCGTACCACTAAATGGATAAGGTCGCACAGAACTTCGAGACAGACGTTACTCCCTGCAACTCCAATCTGGTACACCGCGGAAGCGGTATTGACATGGCAGTCACACGCAGCCGGCCGCTGCTGCAGCACGTTTTCCATCGTCGTGGCTTCATTTAAAAACTCCACCACAATCTTCGGTGGACTTCGGACGAGGCCAACTAGGGGCTGCTCCTTAACTCTTCACAATAGGTGCCGCAACTTCTTGTCTTCTGTCATACCTGTGTCAGCGCGACAGAAAAGACTCGTCATGTCCTCCACCCACGTCATCACGCTTTAGTTCGGCATTTGAATGCGTGATTAATTGGCCCGCTCCACTCGTTCAAGGTAATTGTGGCCGGCGTAGCTTGCCAGCAGCAGACAGTTAATCACCGTCCACGACGAGAAGGGTTCGCGGCTCTCGTATCAAGTATATTAGCGCAAACTTTAAGGCAGAAGTACATATTAGGCAGCTTGTTGGCGTCGGTCTACTCGTTGAAAGCACCAACGCGTTCAAAGCGAGCCAACCAGTTCACGACATCCTCTAAAATGTTGCCGCGGAACACCTTCGGCACTCCTGACTTCTGCAGCATGTAATTAGCCATCGGGGTATTTTCCGTACCTTTCTGGTGTGGTGCAGTTGACGTCATCTCAGGTAGAGGTTCACGCTCGCGTGAAAATCCTTGAATTCTCCGGCTGTTCCGGTGAGTAGGTGTGATTGCAGGTACAGGGCTGGGAATACCCAGCATTATTGGCTGGGAATAACCAGCATTTCCACCAGTGGTTGCGTGTGAAAATAAGGAACTTCGGGCAAAGAATACCGCGTAGTCGCAGAGACGCAGGTGAGTACGCGACACAACCGAAAATCCTCGGCAAAAGCACGCACTGTCCCAAAAACGGCTTCCTCATTTTTTTCTCCTGAATGTGGGCTCGTGTTTGCCGCCTTTCATGACCAGGTGGCAATATTGAAGAAACTCATCGCAGGCAATGAAGACGGATTTGTAACCGCAATAAAAACTGGTAAAAGCTGCAATCACAGTCACAATGACACCAAGATATTTTATGTACTAGAAAAGGTACTGTAGTTAATAAGACGGACGTTTTCTTGAATACAGTAAGTGATCTGTTGCCCTCTTGCGGTTGGCATGGAGCTCCGCCACTTTCCGCCGGAGTGACCACTTGTAATTTTTATGTCGCTCCATGGTCGAGTTCAATTCGGTGCGTGGCAGGACCAGACTCACTGTGCATGCACCTACACCCTGCATTTCTGCGCTTCCCCTCTCTCTTCTCTAGGCATCTCTCCCCATGGCATTTACACCCCGTTGCGCACAGTAACGTCAATTGTGCATGCACGTCCCCTCCCTCTCTCTATCTCATCTACTACGCTCCTCCACTCTCTTGCCTTGCAAAATCGACGCAGGCAGCGTCTTTTACCGAGATTCTTTATTTAAAAGACCAACCATGCAGATCACCGTCCAGCGCGGTCACACCTCCCTTCGACTCCGCCAATATTCTGCTCTCACGTTGGCTTTTTCAACCTTATCAAGACGATTTCTTCCATGGTGGCTGAACAGATTGTTTCAACTAATTTGATACCCGCTTTATTGTGAAACGCGCCCGGTGGGGCCCCGGAGAGCGTTCGAAAGCGTTCGTACGCGCCGTGTACTACGCTGGGCCTCTTAGGTTCAGCTCAAGTGTGGCAGCCTGCACGCCAGCTCATCGGTAACGGGTGACCACCCGGCCGCTTACTGCTGCCTCGTTGCTCATTTCGTATAGTTCTCCATCGCTATGAAGTACACTGTCGAAGGACAGGAAGTGACCCCCGAAAAACTCTCGGACGAATCTTGACAGCCGCCAGGCCTTCACGCCCAATAGCAACGTCAAGCAGCCTTACGCCTTTCCGTTGCCGCTACAGTTATGCCAACCACCATGCCGGCTTCCCAGCCATCATCGCTCCTTTCTTAGCGAGCAAGCGCCTCGCCTTCCCAGCCCCACTGCTGCACTACGCACTACGCTCGTCTCCCCGCTGACATGATCCACGTTGTTCGCCGCCCAAAAAGCCCAGCAAAACTTATCCAGGTGCCGCCTTGGCACTTGTATGCCTGATGACTGCAAGCAGCGTGCCTGCGAGACCTCACGCCCACACCTCGCTACATGGTGCCGATCCACCCTGTCAGCAGCACGTTTTCTCTCAGCGCCGCGGACTGGGCTTGTGCTCAAACCATCCCCCTTCCCCCTGCAACCTACCCTCAGAGTTTCCGGAAAATCTTTCACCATCCAACTCTACATTCCCCTTTCCCCAAACGATGTCCTGATAGGAAGGGGCATACTCTACTTTGCCTTCGATGACTTCAAAGGCCAAGACATCCTCGACGACCTCCAAGAAAGCAATCCTACTCTTTCAGTAGCAGCCGTCCACCGAATGAACAAGTCCCCTCACATCTTCGTTACCCTCACGCACTCGAAAGAACCTCGCTTGATTTCCTGCCATTTTGTCAAGCTTCGCAATCTTGTGATTAGGGTTGCCAGATTTGGTTACTTTAAGCCAGACTGGCTACTCTTCAAACGCCGCGGTGACAAAAAAAATTGAAGCTGACTACTTGGCTATTTTTTGGCTACTGTTCCGGCACTGATATAAACAGGTAATATACGCTAAGACCATACATCACTCGGCAACTCTCGGTGTAATCGCGCCGAGATGCATCATGTGCTAGGTCTATGTAAGACATTGCAGGCAGGACAATGAAACGTTTTGTTTTCTCTAAATCTGTCAAAGAAGCAGAGCGAGTGTTTTCCGTTGTGCCTCTTGCAACAAGCGACTTAAAAATTCAATGTCGCATGAACGTCTGCGACCATCAAAATGAAATTCGAACTACGTCTTAAAAATGTTACAAGCTTCACCTTAACGTAATCTTAAAAAACTGCGCTACATTTACTGTGCTACACGGAGTGCTTTGCTCACTCTTACAGTGTCGCGGGGCATGCTGAAAAAAGTGACCTCGATTATGTACACTTCACCATCGGTGCAGGGTCGAACAACAATATTCCATAGTTTTATTGCATCGTCTAGGAAGTCACCTGATCGTTTTTATACTACATTTTGGTGTGATAAACATTTTTGTGATGTAAAGTTTTGCATTTTAAAGAGTCAAAATGCATAATTTAACTAGACTGATATCATGTGTGGCTACTTTTTTAGCGAAAAAATAAAACAGTGGCTCTTGGTTGTCTATACTGTTCACTTTACATTGGTTAATTTTGTGGAAGCCTGCTTCAATTGCCGCCTGACCAGCCAACAGAGCGATGTGCACCCCGAACCGCGGCAGTAGTTGTGCCATTGCTGCTGCGGCGATAACCCTCCATCCCCTGAAAGATTGCCACCCACTTGCATGACCTCCAAGGGCAATCACTGCGCACACACTTACACCACTACGTGCAACGCTCTCAGTGCCCGATCCCCAGTACCTGACACTCTCCACTCTCCACGACAACATGTCGCACCTTGAGCAGCCGCGCACTCATCCCAGCAAGTGGCATGTGGTCCCTCATCACCTGCATCCCTCAAGTGGGTCCCTGCTTTCCTGTCTCTCGTACCATCATCATCATCATCATCATCATCATCATCATCATCATCAGCCTGACTACGTCCACTGCAGGACAGAGGCCTCTCCCTTGTTCCGCCAGTTAACCCGGTCCTGTGCCTGCTGCTGCCAATTTATACCCGCAAACTTCTTAATCTCATCTACCCACCTAACCTTCTGTCTCCCCCTAACCCGCTTTCCTTCTCTGGGAATGCAGTTAGTTACCTTTAATGACCAGCGGTTATCCTGTCTACGCGCTACATGCCAGGCCCACGTCCATTCCCTCTTCTTTATTTCAATTATGATATCCCTAACCCCGTTTGTCCCTTAATCCACTCTGCTCTCTTCTTGTCTCTTAAGGATACACCTACCATTTGTTTTTTCCGTTGCTCGCTGCGTCGTCCTCAATTTAAGCCGAACCCTCTTTGTAAGTCTCCAGGTTTCTGCTCCGTAGCTAAGTACCGGCAAGATACAGCTGTTATATACCTTCCTCTTGAGGGATAGTGGCAATCTACCAGTCATTATTTGAGAGTGCTTACCGAATGTGCTCCACCCCATTCTTATTATTCTAGTTACTTCAATCTCGTGGTTCGGCTCTGTGGTTATTACCTGCCCTAAGTAGACATAGCCTTTTACAACTTCAAGTGCACTATTACCTATCTCGAAGCGCTGCTCCTTTCCGAGGTTGTTGTACATTACTTTCGTTTTCTGTAGAATAATTTTAAGACCCACCTTTCTGCTCTCGTTGTCTAACTCCGTAATCATGAGTTGCAATTCATCCCCTGAGTTACTCAACAATGCAATGTCATCGGCGAAGCACAGGTTACTAAGGTATTCTCCATTAACTCTTATCCCTAACTGTTCCCATTCTAGGCTTCTGAAAACCTCCTGTAAGAACGCGGTAAATAGCATTGGGGAGATTGTGTCCCCCTGCCTTACACCCTTCTTGATTGGTATTCTGTTGCTTTCTTTATGAAGCACTATGGTAGCAGTTGATCCCCTGTAGAGTTCTTCCAGAATGTTTATATATACTTCATCTACGCCCTGATTCCGCAGTGTCTGCATGACGGCTGATATTTCCACTCTCTCTCGTACCAGCGGTGCCTAAACCCGCCTCTCAGCACACACATTCGAAATAGGCCCACGGCACCCGCGGCACCCGCGGCACCCGCGGCACCCGCGGCTCAACCTTGCAGCCGCAGGTCGTTGCACTACAGCAAGAAAACGCCTCCCTCCGACAGCAAGTCACTTCACAAAATGGTCAAATTGCGGCTCAGCCTCACTTATTCATTCTTTCCAAGCGCAACTGCACGTACTTGAAAACAAGCTGGAATCAGTGATCACAATGCCATCCTCTCTTTCCGCCACCATCGGTTCCTCCCCAAACGTGAGCGTGCACACCCCCAAAAGATGCACAGCAAGCGCCGAAGTCCGAACGCAACCCTTACATCTCTCCATCTCAAGATATTCAGACAGCTACATTACATCTTGAAAAAAATTCAGTTTCGCTGCACGGGTAAAGCAATAAATGCAATAGCAAGACCTTGAAATGTAACGCTGAAAAAGGCCAGCAGATCGAAAGGTACACCGCCCTGCTCACGCACAAATGGCACACGAAAACAACACACAAAGGACGAGGGTCAACAAAAACGTTTACAGTTAGACGCTTAACGCGCTGTTTAAACAAAAACAGCATACGAAACGCAGTCACAGGTACATATATCAGTGTGAACTAACAAGCGCCCCAGTGGTTACATTACTGTGTTTGAAAAGTGCGCTCTTTTCGCAAACGGGGCCTGTCCAGCGAACGACGTTATCATTGTGCGCCCGGCCACTAAACGCAATTGTTCCTGTCAGAGCCGAAGATGCACGATTCCCAACGCCGAATAAATGCGTGGATAAGGCACCCTCTCTTTACGGAGCAAAGCACGCGTGGGAGATGAGCGCGCATCGGCGCATAGCGACGAGCTGGGCGCCGACCTTTCTGCCGAGCGCACTCATCCCGCCATCACGCTGGTAATCTGGTAATGCCTAAAACACGCTATTAACCTCGGGGTAGATATAAATAGCTGGCATTTCAATGTTGAATGATTTGCTCCTTCGTGGCTCAGTGGCAAGCTCTGCGCGCTCACAAATGAAAGGTCAGACATTTGAGTCAGCACACCAAAATCTTTTCGGTGTTACTTCTTACTTGTGTTTTCATATATATATATATATATATATATATATATATATATATATATATATATATATATATATATATATATATATATATATTGGGAGTATTAATTCAATCAGTGGGCCAGTTAGTCTTCGTGAAGGTAAGGGAGATAGCACAACGGGAGTGTTGTCAACGAAGATAAGTATATTTATTTCCTAACAGTCTCGGGAGGAGTCCTCCCTTCGTCATGAGATCTCCTGACGAAGGGAGGACTACTCCCGAAACTGTTGGGAAAGAAATATACATATCCTTGTTGCCAACGCACCTGTTGTGCCATACCCCAGATGTATATATATGTATATATATATATAAGGGAAAGAAGTGTATACCTAAGGGCTCGTTTTTCCGTGTTTTAACACAATATTATTGAGATCTAACAGACAGTAATGCCAAGGAATGTACAGGGGAAGTTATTAGAACCAATGGAATGTAAATAAGAAGAAAGAAGAAAGAAAAGTGGATGAAGAAATAACCAGCCATGAGCAGAAATATATATTATATATATATATATATGTATATATATATGTATATATATATATATATATATATATATATATATATATATATATATATATATATATATATATATATATATATATATATATGTATATATATATATATATATATCTTGATAGTACGCATTCAGCGTTGAGGCCGCGACGCGTTTAAAAATAACGAACACAGGTCAAGTGCTCAGCGATCCAAATCGGAGCTGTCACGAGCACGAACCATGGTCCTCTTCCTCGTCTTTTGCAGGCACTGCTAAATGCACCCTATCCATTCTACAAATCACTCCCCCACAGAAAAGGAGCCATCCTGGTGAGCTAAGGCACAGGTACAACTGGTGGGTCGTAGTGCGGCTTCAATCGGTCGACGTGAACACTCTCATGGCCGCGATGGCGGCGGTCTGTGAATGAATACGGGCTCGACAATATAGTTTACCGGGGATGCTTGACGCAGGATGCGATAGGGGCCTTCATACTTAAACAGCAGTTTTGAAGAAAGGCCTGGAGCTGAGGAGGCAACGCGAAGCCACACCGATGGTCCAGGCGAATATGACTGGGGATGCAGGTTGGCGTCATGGCGGTCCTTTTGGTGTGCTTGGTCTTGTGTAGTTAACGAATGTGCTAGCTGCCTGCATTCTTCCACACATGTGGCGACTTCTGAGAGAGTTGCAGACTCTGAAGTATCCTGGTGATACAACAGAATAGCATTCATTAATGAGGAGGGTTCATGGCCATATAGAAGAAAGAAGGGAGAAAATCTAGTCGTGGAGTAAGTGGCGCTGTTGTACGCATAGGTGACAAACGGTAGTATGTGGTCCCAGTTGGTGTGGTCAGCAGATACATACATTGACAGCATGTCGCCTAATGTGCGATTTAAGCGTTCAGTCATGCCAATGGTTGGGGGATGGTACGCACTGGTCGTTCGATGAACAACATTGCACTCACGCAGGAGGTCTTGTACGGCTTCTGAGAGGAACGTGTGTCCACGGTCGCTGAGTAACTCGCGAGAAGCACTGTGGTGAAGAACAAGTTTGTGAACAATAAATAAGCCGACTTCACGTGATGTAGCCTCTGGCAGCGCGGCAGTCTCAGCATACCATGTCAAATGATCAATAGCGACAACCACCCAGCGATTTCCATCAGGTGTGTATGAAAGTGGGCCGTATACGTCAATTCCGATGCGATCAAAAGGTCGGAATGGGCAGGGCAACGGCTGGGGCGGTCCAGTGACGGCATGCGGTGAACTCTTCTGGCATTTACATTTTGAGCATGAACGCATGTATTGGCGGACAAATCGGTACATTCCACGCCCGTAGTACCGCAGCCGGAGGCGTGCATACGTCTTTATTACACCAGCGTGGCCGCATTGGGGGTCCGCATGGAACGAGGCGCCAATATCAGCACCTAGATGGCGAGGAATCACCAACGACCACCTGCGACCTTCACTGAGGTAATTGCAGCGATGAAGTAGCCCATCGCGCATGGTGAAATGGCGAGCTGTGCGCCGCAGCGAGCGACTGGCAATACTCGGTGATGGCTTCGATAGGAACTTCATTAAAGACACTATCTAAGGGTCTTGACGCTGCTGGGATGGCATGTCAGCGTGTGTGAGGGAGGCAGAATTGTAAGTAGAAACAGGCGCATTTGCACAGTCATGGGGAAGCGGAGATCGAGAGAGAGCGTCGGCGTCTGAATGTCTGCGCCCTGACCTGTAGACGACGCGGATGTCGTAGTCTTGGAGTCATAATGCCCAATGGGCTCGGCGACCAGATGAGTCTTTTAGAGACGACAACTAGCAGAGGGCGTGATGGTCAGTCACGACATCAAATGTCCGACCATATATGTAAGGTCTAAACTTAGCGATTTCCCAAAGGATGGCTAGACATTCTTTCTCCGTGTCCGAATAATTTTCTTCAGCTCTGGTCAGAGTGCGACTCGCGTAAGAAACGACGTACTCATCGAAGCCAGACTTCCGCTGAGCAAGGATAGCGCCAAGGCCGACTCCACTAGCGTCCGTGTGGATTTCGGTAGGGGCGTCTGGGTTGAAGTGACGGAGAATCGACGGCGATGTCAGAAGATGACGTAATTTCGCAAATGCGTCGTCACAGGTGGACGTCCATGCCCAGATACCTTGGCTGTCAGCGAGTAGACGTGTTAAAGGGATCATAATAGATGCGAAATTACGAATAAATTGTCGAAAATACGAGCATAGCCCTATAAAGTTCCGGAGTTCTTTGAGTGTCGACGGCTTAGGAAACTCGGTGACGGCGCGGAGCTTCTCTGGGTCTGGTAGAACGCCGTCTTTGCTAACAACGCGCCCTAAGATTGCGAGCTTCTGTGCGGCGAAGTGACATTTTTTCACATTTAGTTGTAGCCCAGCCTGTGTGAGGCATTCCAGGACACTTGCAAGACGCTGGAGATGGGTATCGAAGTCTTTTGAAAAAACCACGACGTCGTCTTGATAGCAAAGGCACGTATGTCACTTGAGACCTCGAAGTATGTTGTCCATAAGATGCTCGAATGTGGCCGGGGCATTGCAAAGGCCGAACGGCATCACGTTGAACTCGTACAAGCCGTCAGGAGTTACGAACGCAGTTTTGGGGTGGTCGGCTTCATCCATAGGTTCCTGCCAGTACCCCGACCGAAGATCCAGCGAAGGAAAGAACTCCGCTCCTTGCAAACAGTCGAGCGCGTCAATTCTGGGGAGCGGATAGACATCTTTGCACGTGATCTTGTTAGGGCGCTTATAATCAACAAAGAAGCAGATTCTATCGTCCTTCTTTTTCAAGAGCACCACCGGGGATGCCAAGGGTCTGTGGGACGGCTGTATGACTCCCTGGCTAAACATGTAAGTCACCTGGTCTTCAATAATCCGACGTTCAGCTTGAGAGAGGCGGTATGGACGCTGGCGCAGGGGTGCATGGCTGCCGGTGTCTATATGACGAGCGATCAAAGTTGTTCTGCCCAAACTGGGTTGCTTGTAATCGAAAGACATGCGATAGCGGCCGAGAAGCTTCAAGAGTTGCGTCCGCTGAATGCTGGGAAAGTCCGAAGCAATGGGTGAAAGGAAGGCATCTGGAGTAGATGTGTTGGCCGTGGTATCGAGATTAACACTCGCTACATGGAGGCTAACTGTGCGACCAGGTAGTGAGTTAGGGCAGGCTGAATCAGTGTCCTCAAGTTGCCCTCTACATTCTCCGCGGAACATAGTGGTTGGAACCGAAAGCAGGTTCGTGACATGACTGGTTGCGGAGACGTTTTCTATCGTGATAAGAGCAAATGGGAGAAGAAAGTGCTTACGGGAAGTGAATTTCGCCGACGGCGAAAACAAGGCGGGAAAAAAAGCATAGTCGGAGGAAATTGGCACGATAGCTGATGACATAGGTGAGATGTCCGTGTCCTCGGCGATGATGACACCAGAAAAAGATGGCTAGGCAGGAGCGATGTCCGAGATTGCTGATAATTCAAGCTCGGCACGGGCACAATCGACAACAGCATGATGCATGGAAAGAAAGTCCCAGCCCAATATAAGGTCATGCGAGCAGTGCGGTAATACGACGAATTTAACCACATACAAAACGTCCTGAATGAGAAGACGAGCTGTGCACGTGACGGAAGGCTGTATGCGATGTGCGGTCACCGTACGGAGAGAAACACCAGAAAGCGGAGTCGTAATTTTTTTTCACCTTGCGGCACATTGTTTTGCTCAACACGGACACAGCAGCTCCAGTTTAGACTAAGGGGGACACGGCAACACCTTCAATGAAGATTGGGATTTCGTTTGCACGTTGGGAACAAGGCCTTATAGATGTCGACAGTGACGCAGTTTTTGCCTCGGGAACTGCGATGGTCAGTTTTCCGTGTGGACGGGCGCGGTGCGTCGAAACATTCGCAATAGCGAGCGCCGGCGCGGGGAGGGTGATCGAGACGAGTTGGAGGTGCGGCGGTTCGACGATGAGGTGTTCGAAGGAGCGTGGAAGGGTATTGGCTGTTGCTGCTCTGTATGGTCGTAGCTGTAATTGGCTTCAACGGCAGTTGGACGAGGAACGCGGCGGAGGCAGAAACGCTCGACATGCCAGGGTAGAGCACAGTAATAGCATATTGGTCGGTTGTCCAGTGTGCGCCAAGGATTATTGGGACGGGTGGCAGGACGTCGATAAAGCGGAACTTGCGGGCTTGTCGGCGCCTGCGGTGCGTAGAAGGCATGAGGGCGTTGAGGAGGGCCTGTGCTGTATGGCACTGCATATGAAGGCCTTCTCGCGACGTCGGCATAGGTCAACGGCGCTGATACAGGCGGTGGCTGGTGCGTAGGTGGAAGAACTTCGGATACTTGCTCCTCAACGGTTTGGCACAGTGACGAGGGGAGTCCATGACTATTACTGCCTAGAAAGGGAGCAATATACAATTGACGGTAACCTCCTCGCGGATGAACTGTTGTATTTGGTGCGTCAATACTACCGGACCTGGGGAGGTTGCGCCAACGGTCAGTGCTGACGTGCTGGTCGTGTCGAAACTGTGACGTCACGTGGTTCGCAACTCGTCGCAGAACTGGCAGTGCTGAATGATGTCTGTGAGGGTTCGAGGAGATTTCGCCACAAGCATGTGGAAAGCATCGTCCTCGATGCCCTTCTTGATATGCTTGACTTTGTCAGCTTCGGACAAGGCTGGATTGAAGCGCCGGCAGAGGCCTACGACGTCCTCAATGTAAGACGTGAAACTTTCGCCTGGCAACTGGGCATGATCACGCAAACGCTGCTCCGCGCAGAGCTTGCGCACTGTTGGTCGGCCAAATACGTCTGCGAAGGTCGTTTTGAAAGAGGCCCAGGTGGTAAGCCTCATGGTTGTTCAAACAAAGCTCCGCGACACCCCTTAGGTAGAAGTGGACGCGACCGAGTTTGTCGTTAGCATCCCACCGGTTGTTGACACTCACTTTTTCAAACGAAGCGAGCCAGTCCTCGACGTCCTGTTCATCAGTGCCATTGAATAGAACTGGGTCGCGCTCTCTCGGAATACCGGGGCAGCGGAGAGCAGGGGGTGTGGCAGCATTCGGCTGTGCTGCAACGTCGTCCGGCATGATAGACGGCGGAGGTAGAGTCCAGCTACGGAGTTCCAGGGTGAAAATGAGAACCAGCACTCTCCACCACTTAATAGTACGCGTTGAGCGTCGAGTCCGCGACGCGTTTATTAAAAACGAACACAGGTCAAGCGCTCAGCGATCCGAATCGAAGCTGTCACGAGCATGAATGACGGTCCTCTTCCTCGTCTTTTGCAGGCACTGCTAAAAGCTGCACCCTATCCATTCTACAATATATATATATATATATATATATATATATATATATATATATATATATATATATACATATATATATATATATATATATATATATATATATATATATATATGACCGGGTTAACTGGCGGAACATGGGAGAGGCCTTTGTCCTGCAGGGGACGTAGTCAGGCTGATGATGATGATGATGATGATGATGATGATGATATATATATATGCGGCAGAAAAAGAGGTATACAAACGTGCGAAAACACAAGTTTTACTAGCGTTTCGGCAGGTGGGCCTACCATCGTTGGAGTGAATGGTTACAGATGGCACAGAGGGCACGTATATAAGCCGCTTCTTTGCGTATCACACGGCTAAGTCATTATCAGTAGTTTAAGAAACAAGATTATATATCACCAAAGGTACGTAGCTATAGTGCATATACAACTGAAAACGCGTATTATTGTACAATAGTGAGTTGCACGTATTAGATACCCTACAACTTGTGTGGAATGAAACAGGTCTGCAAAATAAGAAACTGCGCACGCAGTAGCTCACTTGGTCATACGTTCTGCGGGATAATGACAGCCTAAGAAGATTCAGTAAGCGTTTAAAAAAGAAAAAGAAGTTTAGAGAGATAAACAAAATCAAAAAGCAGGCAGAGCAAAATGAATGCGAGTAAAAAGGAGAAGCGACAAAAGCCACCTATATTATGTAGGTAATATTTCACAATAGTCCAACATCGTGCAAAGAATATACACTAGTCAGTAAAACAAAAAGGCGATTTACTAAGGCAATCTGCGAGTAAGTGAACCCGGACTCTCGTTCATGCCGGTAGATAGTGTTTTGAATTTATGAATGAGAAATGACTCTTCTACTTCGCGTTCATGGTGTGATTTAAAACCTGATTCCAATATTGTAGCTATCATGTTACTGAGTGAATGATCTGCCTCGGTGACATGCCTTGAAATCGGTAAGTTAGGAATAGCATGAAAATGACCTTTATGATTATTGAAACGGTATCCGAAAGCAGTTTCAGTATGACCTACGTATTGTACATGACAGATTGAGCATTCTAGCAAATATACGACATTTACAGTATCACAAGTGAAATTGCCCTTAATTTTGAACTTGAAAATCGTCGCAGTACTGGCTGCCAGTGTTGTTGTGGTCATGTGTGCACACACTTTACAGCGGGGCTTTTTACAACGTTGGCAACCAAGCTTCTGGACGTTATTGCTCTGTCTGGTTTTAGAGGAAGTTAATAAATCTCGCAAATTTTCGCCTCGTCTTTACACAACACGTAGTGGTTCTGGAAACGCTTTTGCAAGGCGTTCGCTCTGCATAAGTATGTTGTGGTGTTTACGGAAAATATATGCGACGTTAGGTGCCGATGCGTTATAGGTTAAAACCAGGTTAACCTGTCAATGACTTTTAGGATTTTCCTTGGGGATGCAGAGTGCTGTACGGTCTTGTGGGTCGGCACGCCTTACTGCGTCATCGACTAACTTGGGCGGATATTTCTGTTTAGGAAGTGCAGTGCGTAGCTGGTTACAGTTATTATCAAAGTCAGATTGCTCAGAGCAAATTCGCTTAAAGCGTAAGGCCTGCCTGTAAGGTATGCTGGATTTGCAGTGCCTTTTGTGGCTGCTTTGAAAGTGTAAATACCTCTGTCTGTCAGCCGGCTTGCGGTACAGTTTAGTGCTTCATTTTGCATTATCGAGACATACTGTGACATCGAGAAGGTAATAATCTCTGGTGAATATGTGTGCGAAAAGGATATGAAAGGGTGAGCATCGTTAAAGTCCGAAATAAAAGACAAAATTTCCTCCTTTCTATGTGGCCAAATCATGAATATGCCGTCAATAAATATTTTATAATAAAAAGGTTTTAGCGAACGACCCGACAAGAATTTGTTCTCAAGGGATCCCAAAAATATATTCGCGTAGCTTGGCCCGATCTTAGAACCCATAGACGTACCACTTACTTGAACATAATGTACTCCATTGAATTCAAAGTTGTTGTACTGAAGAATCATTTCAAGCAGTATAGCTATAGTTGAGCTATCAAAGGACTTGTCGAGAGCGGAGTGATCGTAAGCCTCAACCACGGACCTTATACCATCCAAGTGCGGTATGCTTGTGTAGAGAGATGCAACATCGAGAGTGAAAAATAGAGCGTTGTTAGGTATAATAAGGTTTGGTAATATCGGAAAGGAAGTCGTTAGTATTTCGCAGAAATGACCGGAACGTAGGGGGTATCCTGTTTATCAGGCTATATACGTAACGCGAAGAGTTTTCTCTCACGGTACCTATGCCGGAAACGACTGGGCGACCAGGATTGTTGTGTTTATTAATTTTCGGCAACAAATGGAACCTACCAGCTGCCGGACTAAGAGGAATCAGAGAAGCTGCCCTATGATTTAGTTTTTTCTCCTTTATTAGTTTTGTTATTGTGCCGTCTAACGTCGCTTTATATTCCTCAGTCGATCGGCACTCAGTCGCTTGAAAAACGACCTATCATCAAGCTGACTGTTCGCTTCAGCAATATATTTGGTCGTGTCCATGACAACGATGGCACCTCTTTTGTCCACAGGTTTTATTGTGATGTCAGTGCGTTCGCCAAGATTTGCCATAGCTTTTACTTCTAGGGTCGATAGGTTTCGACGAAAAGACTGGGGTTCATTATAAGCTTGCATGATATCTCGCTGTACTGCTTTATTAAACATGTCCAAGTGTTTGTCACGTTATGACTCCGGTGTCCAACGTTTAGCCGAGGATAAAGCGGTTGGATCGTCGGCGGGAGTCGGCTGATCAAAGAAATATTCGCGTAGTCTCATATTTCGTGCGAAGTTGTCTAAATGCTTGTATAACTGAAATTCATTATAGTTAGCACTTGCTGGACGGAAGCTTAAACCGCGGCATAAAAGGCTGAGTTTTTCTTTAGATAAGACAGCGGTTGAAATATTATTATTGTTGTCGGGTGCAGGTTTACATGTTCTTTCCTTGGCCGAAAATGGAGGCGTTGAGTTTCGAAGTTTTACACCATCTCTGGGCAACTTTTTGCGTTTCTGTGCGTTAAGCTCGGAACCTTTCTTTTGCTCATATGCTCTTAGGGACGATGATTCTTCAGGAGAAAGGCTAAACTGATCGAGTAGTTGGCGCTCCCTGTTTATCAGGGAAGATCGATAATGGTTTTATACAATGTGTACTAGCTCAAGTGAGGCATTTTTAAGGTGTCAAAGCACTTCCTCACGTTGCACTCCGATAGCTTTGTTGTTGCTGGCTGTAGACAGAGACTTAAACCTCTAGGCAGAATAGAAGCTGCTGAATATGTTTCTAGAGTAGACACATGCAGCTCGTATCGGGCACGTTTCTCGACAGACTTCCTAATAATTTGAAACTGCTTAGAACACTTTGAACTCACGATACTATTTTACAATGAGTGCTGCAGTCAATTATTTCGTTTTCTTTTTAAAACGTCTGAATATTTGCGTCGAGGTGGGTGCATGGAGCCCGTAAGGGAAACTGCCGTCTTTCGTGGGTCTTGTGGAGCCGAGCTGGCTGATGTTCCTGGTGCGCCATTTCTCTGGGCAGAGCAGGAGTAGCATTTCTCATTCCGGGGCACACAAGGATGATCCGATGACCACTGGTTGGCGGACGCTGTAGACGTTGATTCGGCGAGCATGGCATTGCTGCGTGGCTCCTTCAAGGTGGGTTTGTTGCCAGAAGAACTGGCATGACCCTGGATACTTTTGGTCGGCCGGCTAGCACCAGGTTGCCTTTTGCGGGTCGTGGCGGTTTCTGGCGTAGTCCGTTGGCTTCTTTGTGGGGTAAACCCCCGAAGGTACTGGGGCGAAGATACAACGTCGCCCCAACTATTTGAAGTTGCTTCACTTGGGGAGTCGAAGCAAAGCTAGCGTATTTGACTTGCCATCAGCGCGACGCCCTCAAAGCTCACGTGCAGTCCATCGGCTGCCAGTACTCGTTCAGATGGCAGCCATTCGAACATGTGGTCCAAAAAAGACACATCCCTAGAGCGTTCGCAGAAACTTCGCAATAGGCTGTTGAAATGGCATGCTTCGCGGTTGAAACGATGGACAAATACCGGCATAGGTACCGTGACAGAAAATTGTCGCGTTACGTAGATAGCCTGATAAACCAGATACCCCCTACGTTCCAGTCATTTCTGCGAGATACTAACGACTTCCTTTCCGATATTACCTACTATATTATACCTAACAACGCTCTCCGTGTCACTCTCGATGTTGCGTCTTTCTACACAAGCATACCGCACTTGGATGGTATAAAGTCCGTGGTTGAGGCCTACGATCACTCCGCTCTCGACAAGTCCAGTTTTAGGAAAATCCTAAAAGTCATTCACAGGTTAACCTGGTTTCAACCCATAACGCATTGGCACCTAACGTCGCATCTCTTTTTCATAAACACCACAACATACTTATGCAGAGCGAACGCCTTGCAAAAGCGTTTCCAGAACCACTACGTGTTGTGTAAAGACGAGGCAAAAATTTGCGACATTAACTAACTTCCTTTAAAATCAGACAGAGCAATAACATCCAGAAGCTTGGTTGCCATCCTTGTAAAAAGTCCCACTGTAAAGTGTGTGCACACATGACCACAACAACACTGGCAGCCAGTACTGCGACAATTTTCAAGTTCAAAATTAAGGGCAATTTCACTTGTGCTACTGCAAATGTCGTATATTTGCTAGAATGCTCAGTCTGTCATGTACAATACAAAGAGGTCATACTGAAACTGCTCTTCGATACCGTTTCAATAATCATAAAGCTCATGTTCATGCCCTTCCTAACTTACCGATTTCAAGGCATGTCACCGAGGCAGATCATTCACTCAGTAACATGATAGCTACAATATTGGAATCAGGTTTTAAATCACACCATGAACGCGAAGTAGAAGAGTCATTTCTCATTCATAAATTCAAAACACTATCTACCGGCATGAACGAGAGTCCGGGTTCAATTACTCGCAGATTGCCTTAGTAAATCGCCTTTTTGTTTTACTGACTAGTGTATATTCTTTGCACGATGTTGGACTATTGTGAAATATTACCTACATAATATAGGTGGCTTTTGTCGCTTCTCCTTTTTACTCGCATTCATTTTGCTCTGCCTGCTTTTTGATTTTGTTTATCTCTCTAAACTTCTTTTTCTTTTTTAAACGCTTACTGAATCTTCTTAGGCTGTCATTATCCCGCAGAACGTATGACCAAGTGAGCTACTGCGTGCGCAGTTTCTTATTTTGCAGACCTGTTTCATGCCACACAAGTTGTAGGGTATCTAATACGTGCCAATTGACTATTGTACAATGATACGCGTTTTCAGTTGTATATGCACTGTAACCACGTACCTTTGGTGATATATATTCTTGTTTCTTAAACTACTGATAATGACTTAGCCGTGTGATACGCAAAGAAGCGGCTTATATATGTGCCCTGTGTGCCATCTGTAACCATTCACTCCGACGAAGGCAGGCCCACCTGCCGAAACGTTAGTAAAAGTTGTGTTTTCGCACGTTTGCCAACCTTTTTTTAAACCGTATTTTCCACCGGATCGATTGAATTTCACCCCAATATATATATATATATATATATATATATATATATATATATATATATATATATATATATATATATATATATATATATATATATATATATATATATATATATATATATTGTAGGCATCTATTATGCGCTTCATCCTCATCTGAACAGCAGTCAATCATCATCATATGTTCTGCCTGACAATCATCATCTTCTTGGAACGTGCGCTTCTTTTTCGGGTCTGTTGCGCTTGTTCGTTCCCGAGTTCACGACCAATCAACCTCGTTACAACCGAGTCGTCATACGTGGTGGAGGTGGATTGACGTTTCCAGTACCTCTTCTTACAACGCCTACTCGCTGGAGCTCCGTTCAGTCCGCCAACATGTCTCAAAGTGAGTGGGTGGATGCCCTTTCTGCTCCCGTCTCTGCGCCGCAAGCCCCTCCTCTTTACATCGTAAACCACCAGCGAGACCCTCCGATCTTCGCTGGTCTCCGCGACGAAGATGTGGAGGACTGGCTCGATAACTACGAGCGAGTAAGCGCAACTAATCGCTGGGACGACTCTAACAAGCTCCGCCGAGTATCGCTTTATTTCAAGGGCGTTGCCAAGACATGGTTCTTGAACCATGAGATCGACCTCACCGACTGGCCTGCCTTCAAGCAGCAGCTTCGCCAAGTATTTAGCACGCCAGCCGTTCGATCCGCTCTTGCGAAGAGGACCCTAGATACTCGCCAACAACATCCCGGCGAGTCATACACATCTTACATCGAGGATGTCCTTGCACTTCGCCGTCGCGTCAATTCTTCGATGTCCGAGTCGGACAAACTGCGCCATACCCTGAAGGGCATCGGAAGCATTGCCTACAATGTCCTTGTTGCTCAGAATCCTTCTACTGTCGCTGACGTCGTCTCTACGTGTCAGCGTCTCGACGAACTTGATTCTGTTCGCCTTCAGTCGGGCAATAGTGAACACCGTACAGCAGACCGGGACCTGCGTGACATGATACGGGAGATCTTACGCGAAGAACTCCAATCAATGCGCATCTCACCACCTTCTCCATCTGTCACGCAGCCTTCAAGCATGGCCCTCCGGGACATTGTAAGGGAGGGACTAACATCATTCACCGGTTCAGCCTACGTACAGCCACCTCCGTCTAGCCCTCCAACGTACGCGCAAGTGGCGGCTGCGCTTCCTCGCAACGTAAACTCTACTTCGCCGCTGCCATCATTCACGCCGGTCGCTGCTGCACCACCGGTCCACTTCCGGCCAATCCCACCCGACCCTCCGTTAGTCCACTTGAGTGCGCTATCTTTCGGTGCGCCGAACGCCCTCTACTACCCGCCCTGGCGCCCGTCTCGCCCAACATGCTTTTACTGTAGATATCATGGCCATATATCGCGCTTCGGCCGCAAGCGCCAGCAGGACGAGCGTCGCGGGTACGACATGCGCGAACGGGACTTTTCCAGAGGGGATTCTTACGCTCGGCGTTATTGATCTGGACAGCAGCGGTCTCCATCTCCGCCCGCGTCGACTGAGACGCGGAACACTTACCGTTCAAGCCGACGCCGATCACCTGCGCCCTTCCGTCGCTCCTCCTCTCCTCTTCGGCCAGCCTCGTTTACGACTGAAAACCGGTCGGAAAACTAAATGATGCAGTTTTCGGAGGAGAAACTGCACGTAACAGTAGGACTCATATTCCTCCAGCACGCGCGTTCAACATGGTTTCTGTTACGGTGGAAGGAGTTCTCGTGGACGCTTTGGTGGACACCGGTGCTACAGTTTCAGTGATTAGGTATGATTTGTGCGAACGCCTGAAAAAAGTAATGACACCTTATAATGGACCCAATCTAGTCGAAGCCCAGGGGAACACTATCCGCCCTTTTGCTCTTTGTACTGCTCGTGTGTTTATTGATGACATTTTGTATTACATCGAGTTCACTGTGCTTACCCAGTGCTCTCACCAGCTAATTCTAGGGTGGGACTTCCTATCTTCTTCTTCAGCCGCTATATGTTGTGGTGAACGGATTCTGCACCTAACTAATACAGACTCCATGTTCGACGAAGGCGTCTACAAGCCAATACGCCTGTTCGCTCGCGAAGATCTCGAACTACCGCCACATTAAGAACGAATTGTGACCCTGATCTCTAAGGACATCGACCACGGTGACGTCTTGGTGTCTCCTTCGTCGACTTGTGTCGCAAAAGGCGTAGCCCTTGCATCAGGTGTCGTACGCTTTCACCATGGCTCCGCGCTCGTCATTGCTACGAATGAAACGCCAGAGAAAGTTCTCGTGCGAGAGGGCATTGCAGTAGCCTGTGTTGTGAATGCTGAGCCTGTCAGCGTCACGCCACCGTAACCTGCCTCTACCAACGACCGTTCTATGAGTAAGCCTGGCTCATCCTCTCCCTTCACAGCTCTTATCAGTGATGACTTAACAGCTATCCAGGCGCAGCAGTTGCTTGCGTTAATAACGAAACACGCCGATTCTTTCGACACCTGCTCCTCAACGTTGGGCCGAACTACCACTGCAGCGCATCGCATTCAGACGGAGGGGGCATCTATTGTACATCGCCGCCCGTACCGCGTGTCTCTCATTGAGCGAAAAATCATCAAGGAAAACGTCGCTGACATGCTCCAACGAGAAATAATTTGTCCATCAACTAGCCCTTGGTCATTCTTTGTTGTTTTGGTACGAAAAAAAGATGGCTCCGTGTGCTTTTGCGCTGATTACCGGGCACTTAACAACATCACACGCAAGAACGTATACCCCATGCCACGCATCGACGACGCCCTTGACTCACTGCAAGGCGCCGAATACTTTTCAAGCCTTGATTTGCGTTCGAGATATTGGCAAATTCCTATGCACGATGACGACAAAGAAAAAACGGCATTTGCAACCCCCGATGGCCTATACGAATTTAACGTGATGCCTTTCGGGCTCTGCAATGCGCCCGCGACGTTTGAACGCATGATCGACACCGTCCTGCGTGGTCTGAAATGAAAGACGTGTCTCTGCTACCTTGATGACATTATCAACTTTTCATCAACGTTTTCTCAGCACCTGAGGCGCTTGGATGACGTCCTAACAAGCCTCGCCGGTGCGGGTCTGCAGCTAAACACCAAGAAGAGCCGTTTCGCCACCAAGTTCATCAAGGTTCTCGGTCATGTCGTCAGCAAGGATGGTATTCGCCCTGACCCCAGAAAGATCGCTGCCGTCCTTCGATTTCTATGCCCCGCAAGACTTAAGGATTGGCGAAGTTTTCTTTGCCTCGCATCATATTTTCGTCGCTTCATACGAAATTTCGTTTCAATAGCTGCGCCACTTCACAAACTACTTGCATCTAATGCACCCTTTGTGTGGTCCGAGGAATGTCAGTCGGCGTTTCACCTATTGAAGAAAGCTTTGACGTCAGAGCCTGTACTCTGCCATTTTGATGACACCGCCCCAACACTCCTGCATACCGACACCAGCGGTCGCGGTATAGGTGCTGTTCTCCTCCAACGCGATAACTCTGGACGGGAAAGGGTCATTGCATATGCTAGCCGAGTGCTTACTTCTACAGAAAAAAAAACTATACTATCACTGAGCAGGAGTGCTTCGCTGTGGTTTGGTCCATACGAAAGTTCCGTCCTTATCTGAACGGCCATCAATTCACCATCGTAATGGACCACCACGCCTTATGCTGGCTTTTTACAATGAAGAACTTGTCCGGACGGTTGGGTCGTTGGATTTTACGCCTACAGGAGTATCAGTTTGAGATTATTTATAAATCGGGCAAAAAACATCAAGACGCCGACGCTCTTTCTCGTTGCCCACTACCTACGGCGTCGTTCGACACTCCAGTTGCCACCTCCAACGACACCAGTGCGGACGTGACTCCCACTTCTGTTGCCTTGCTCGCTTCGCTGTACCAACCGCCAATCGACGATGAACAACCCTTCAGTTCTCGCCAGCAGGCTGACCCGTATTGTCGGCGCATTATAGACCACCTCTCAGGAGCTACGCGTCCACCCAATGCACGCCTTCGTCGACAACTCGAGCACTTCAAAGTTCAAGACGGTGTGCTGTATCGTCACATATATCATCCTGACGGCCAACGCTGGGTACCTGTTCTGCCACGCGCTCTTCAACACCATGTACTTAACGCCTTTCATGACGATTTGACTGCTGGCCACCTAGGCTTTCACAAAACCTACGACCGCATTCGAAGCCGCTTTTATTGGCCTGGGATTTCTACCAGCGTAGCAAAGTACGTGGGTTCCTGCTCTCCGTGCCAACTTCGCAAACTTCCGACATCTCCCCCGGCTGGTCAGTTACAGCCAATGACGTGCCCTACAACACCTTTCGAGGTCGTCGGTGTCGATTTGTATGGGCCCCTTCCTGTTACTGGTGCTGGAAATAGATGGATAGTCACCGCCGTAGACCATATGACACGCTACGCCGAGACAAATTCAGTAGCTACTGGTTCAGCATCGGAAGTTGCTGACTTTGTCCTTCAAGCCATAATACTACGTCATGGTGCTCCTCGTGTACTTCTAATTGACGGTGGAAAGGTGTTCTTATCACAGCTTTTAGGTGAAGTTCTTCGCGTTTCTGGTACCACACACAAGATGGCGTCTAGCTACCATCCTCAAACAAACGGTCTGACCGAGAGATTTCATTGAACCCTTGCCGACATGACCGCCGTATACATTCAACCGGATGACAGAAACTGGGATAAACTTCTACCGTTCCTCACTTTTGCCTACAACACCGCTGTTCAGCGCACAACCAGCTACTCACCGTTTTATCTCGTTTACGGACGTTCACCTACTTTCTTTATCGATGTTTTCTTCTTCACCAGCAATGGCCCTCCATCACCATCTTCTTGCGAAGAATATATTTCTCGCCTTGCCCAGTGCCGCTAGCGCGCTCGTATGAACACGGAAGTTACGCAACAAGCAAGGAAGGCCGTCTACGACACCTCTCATCGTGTGGTATCATTCCGACCGGGTGACGAGGTGCTGCTATTGACGCCAATTCGCACACCTGGTCTCTGCGACAAGTTCCAGCCTCGATTCATCGACCCATATGTTGTTTTAGAGCAGACTTCACCTGTCAACTATCGTGAGACGCCTCTTGTCGTGCCAACTGACCGCCGTTACCGCAGCACCGAAATCGTACACGTTTCCCGCATGAAGGAGGAGGTAAAACTATTAGACCAAGGGATTTGAGCACTTACGTCCCAGGGTCCCCGCAAGACCCCACTGCGCTATGCGTTCATGAGTTCATGCAGTTCCATGACGTGGGCGGCTTGGTCAGTGGCGATTTTCTGCTTGGCCGGGTCCGTCGAGCGCCGCAAGGTCTCCCATTCCTCCCATGTGGTCAGTGGCTCCGGGCCCCGCGGGGGAGGGTCCGCTGGGCATTCCGTGAGAATGTGGGTAAGAGTAGCGCGGGGGTGAGTGCATTGAGCACAGGACGGCGTACGCTCCCGTGTAAATGCAGGAAAGAAAATAGGGGGAGGGAAGGGTGCGGGTCTGAAGGCGACGCCATAATATTTGGTGAAAATTTTTGAGGGATCGGTGAGGGGGTGGGTATAGCTGGCGTTCGGCGCGATATGACTGGGTCATCTCGTTGAACGAATGCATGCGCTCCGTGGAAGAGCCCGACTCCGATTCCGCCACCGCCCGGTTGATGAGACCTCGGGCGTGGTCATTGGCGGCTTCTTTGCCGGGATTTGCAGAGTGCGCAGGCACCCAGATCAGCTCCACATGGTGGGCCGGGTTTTTGGTGGCATGAAACTTTTCACACGACGTTCCTCGTCACCTTGACTGGCCGCCCGCAGCGGCCAGGCTGGCCGCTTCCCGGGGGAGGGGGGGGGATCAGTGTAGGCATCTATTATGCGCTTCATCCTCATCTGAACAGCAGTCAATCATCATCATATGTTCTGGCTGACAATCATCATCTTCTTGGAACGTGCGCTTCTTTTTCGGGTCTGTTGCGCTTGTTCGTTCCCGAGTTCACGAACAATAAACCTCGTTACAACCGAGTCGTCATAATATATATATATATATATATATATATATATATATATATATATATATATATATATATATATATATATATATATATATATATATATACAGTGACACGTGTATATACGTAGCAGAAAACAACGATGGAAGTGTTTCGCAGACTCCGGGTAGCGGGACAGGAGGTTGGAAAAAGGTAGACAAAGAAGGCCTTCTGTGTACACTTGATTCTCAAACACAATGTTGCACTGTCGCAAGTTGTTGCTCTCTGTTGATCCCGCAACACTGCGACTGTATGTATGTATGTATGTATGTATATATATATATATATATATATATATATATATATATATATATTTCTTGAAAGTCTTCCTGGATTCCGGTCGAGTTATAAGTCACCAGAAGAAGCGAACGAGCAAACGAAAAACGATGCTTTATTGCCAACGTTACGGCCGGGGACCGGCCTTCGTCAGGGCATACGTGCATATTACACTAACACGCACTTCTTAAAGACATAGCATGGGGGCCCCCAATTGTGAATCATCACTCTTAGCAATATTGACATACATGTTAACAAGGAGATATTCAGACATGCGCAGCATTTTGTTGATAGCGGAGCAGCAGCGCGCTATACAGAATATGGTAGGGCAAGGTGACTTGAAAGCATAGATACAAATAATATGATGGACACTTGTGATATCGCAACATTTGTGAATGAACAAAAAAGGCAATGCCATGGTAAGTTACGTTCGTTGTCAATGAAATATACAGGAGCATAATATCACCATTGATGTCACAAATGTGGTAACAGAGTGTGCATGCATTCTGGTCAACTAACTAATGTGTCACCAATGACACCGCAACGTAATCACGGCAGTGGACAAACGTGTATGTGGGCTACGGCGGTTGATTTATCTGATTTGCTGGTAAAAACGTAAGCCTCCCTGGGTTTTCGTTTATTCCAGACGCTATGGCGTTAAATTTATCAATAAGAAAAGATTCACGAACTTCCCTTTCGTAGTGCGATTTAAAACCAGATTCGAGTATGGTGGCAGTTATGTTGTCGAAAGAGTGGCCTGGGGTAGCGAGATGTTTGGACAGGGGAAGGCTAGGCAGGCACCTGACGTGTGACCTGTGATTATCAAAGCGCAACCGGAAAGCTGTCTCTGTTTGACCAATATATTGGAGGTCACACAATGAGCATTGGAGCAAGTAGATTGCATTGCTCGTGTCACAGTCGAAATTGCCTTTTATCCAGAGAGTGAAGTTCGACGCAGAGCTCTTAACAATACGCGACGTGCTCATGTGGGGGCACACCTTGCAGCGTGCCTTGTTGCATGGGTGACACCCCACTGGGGCTGGCGTTGATAGTTTGGATGACGTAAGTATGTCTCGTAGGTTTCTCGATCGGCGGTAAACTGCTCGTGGAGGCTCCGGGAAGACGTCTTTGAGACGATTGCTCTGCATTAGTATGTTGTAGTGCTTTTTGAGGATCGCGTTATCATTTGGAATTGACGGAGAATGTGTCAGAATTGAATTGATGTGTTTCCGGTGCGCACGTTCTTTATTTGATTTTAGAAGCGCTCTTCGGTCAATTGCATCGGCGCGCATAATCTCATTGTCGATAATCTGAGGCGGGTACTGTTGTACAGTTAGGGCATCACGAAGCTTATCACAGTTTTCAACAAAGTCTGAATTTTCAGAGCACAGCCTTTTGAAACGAAGTGCTTGACTGTAGGGTATACTCGTCTTACAATGTTTTACATGGCTGCTTTTGAAATGAAGGTATCGGTGAGCGTCGGTGGGTTTTCTGTATACTTTAGCAGATAATTTTTCGCCGCAAAGGGATACTGTTACATCCAGGAAACAGATGGATGCCTTCGAGTACGAATGTGACAATGAAATGGATGGATGAACTTTGTTAAAGTCTGCAATGAAAGTCATTAGTTCCGCTTCGCCGTGATGCCAGATAAAAAATATGTCGTCTATAAAACGTTTGTGGTAGTATGGCTGTAGTCTGCGCGTTGAAAGAGAATGATTTTCCAATTGGCCCATAAATATATTCGCGTAATTTGGACCAATTTTGGTGCCCATTGAAGTGCCACTAACTTGTACGTAGTGAACACCGTCGAACTGAAAATTGTTAAGCTCCAGGATGAGTTTTAATAATGTGGCTAATGTACAGCTATCAACAGATTTGTCACATGATGAGTCGTTATAAGCATCCACTACTGCACGAATGCTGTCTTTGTGGGGAATATTAGTATAAAGTGACGCAACATCTAATGTTACCAGAAATGAGTCAGCAGGTATATTCAGGTCGATGATGTCAGCGAGGAAATGAGAAGTGTCCTTCAGATAGGATTGAAAAGTTGCAGGTAGTATACTAATCAGGCAATCGACATAGCTTGAAAGTAGTTCGGTGACAGTGCCAATGCCTGACACTATAGGACGACCAGGGTTATTGGGCTTATGTATTTTAGGCAATAGGTAAAACCTTCCTGGAACAGGGCTCAGTGGGACTAATGAGTACTTTGCTTTATCGGGAAGTTTGTCATCCAGTATTAAATGCTTGATTGTATCAGTAACAATGTCCTTAAATTCTTCGGTGGGGTTTTCACTGAGTCGCTTGTAAAACGTGTCATTATCTAGCTGTCTCTGAGCTTCACAAACGTAGTCCGTTGTGTTCATTATCACGATTGCGCCTCCTTTATCAGCGGGTTTTATTACAATATCTGTGCGTTCTTGTAAACATTTAACTGCATTCCGTTCTTTGAATGTGAGGTTTCCTTTGAATGAAATGCGGTTCCCATAAGCCTGCAGGATGTCACGCTGAACTGCAGAAATGTACATATCGAGGAATTTATCGCGTTGTGTAGGCGGCGTCCAGTGTTGATGGAAAGACATGGTACTCTTGCATGATGAACGTTTATGGAAGAATTCGCTTCGCCTCATACTGCGCGCGAATTCATCTAAGTCTTTTATCAAGTTAAATTTATTGTAGCCGCCAGTAGCTGGACAGAAATTCAAGCCCCGAGTAAGCACACTCATTTCCGAGTCATATAAAACCACGTTTGAAACGTTTACTACGTTAGGTCTAGCTGATAGTTTGTCTCGTCTAGAACAGGATGATTCGACGGGAAGGGAATCTGCGTTGGTCAGTGGTTTTGGAAGGGTAATGTGGTCACGCAAAAACTTTTTTTGCTTTCTTCTGTTCAATTTCCAATTGTTTTCTCTGTTCGTATTTAACCAGCGAAGCCGATTCAGAGGGATCCAACATACGAGCCTTGCGCAACTGTCGTTCACTGTTTAGCAACGCTTTGACAGCTGAATTATAATGGTCGATGATGATGCGCATGAGAGCTAGGGACGCATTCTTTAACGTTTCGTTCCATTTCTCGACGTTGCGTTGTGACATTTGGGAAGTTGCTGGTTTGAGCGAAATCACAAGTCCTTTCGGTACAGTCAAGGCGTTTAGATAGGTTTTAAGCGTAGATGCGTGAAGTTTGTATTTTACACGTTTTTCCACAATTTTTCTAATTCTGAGAAAGTCACGACTCTGAATAGGGTTGTCGCATGAGGTCGGTATTAGTCAATTCTTTGAAGATACAGTGCTTTTCTCACGATTACATTTTCTCAAAGGGTACCGGTGAGACAAAGAAATGTTTCCAGACCTTTCACGAGTGAAGAGTCCTTGGTTCTTTGCTTTCGCAGCAACTGTGGCGTAGGTAGATTTTTCTTGCGCAAGTGGCTCGGTGTAGATTTCGGGCACTTGGAGGCGTTGGGGTGAAGATGAGCGGGGCGAGGACGCAAGTTCCGCAAGACCAGGTTGGTAGGCGTTGGAGGGTTGCTTCATGGGACCACTGGGCATGTGGTCTAGCCAAGAGGAAGACGAGGCGTCCGTTGCGTTCCGGAAACACAGCTGCTTGATGTGGCCAGCCATCAGTGCAACGCCCTCGAAGTTTGGGTGAAGGCCGTCTGCCGCGAGGACGCGCACCGAAGGAAACCATTCCAATGCATGGTCCAGAAAGAACACCCGGTCAGAGCGACAGCAGAAGCTCTGTAGGCGGTCGTTGAAATCACAGGCTTCGCAATTACAGTGGCGGACAGTTGCTTCATTGTGCTTGTCACGACGGCGGTTTAAAGCACGGGGTAGTAATAAAGTTGCATAGATCCGGCTTATCATGGGGCATTTCGACAGAATGAATTGTAGCAGGGCCTTGTACTTAATAATCGCTTTAGTAATCACAGGTCACACGTCAGGTGCCTGCCTAGCCTTCCCCTGTCCAAACACCTCGCTACCCCAGGCCACTCTTTCGACAACATAACTGCCACAATACTCGAATCTGGTTTTAAATCGCACTACGAAAGGGAAGTTCGTGAATCTTTTCTTATTCATAAATTTAACGCCATTACGTCTGGAATAAACGAAAACCCAGGGAGGCTTACGTTTTTACCGGCAAATCAGATAAATCAACCGCCGTAGCCCTCATACACGTTTGTGCACTGCCGTGATTACGTTGCGGTGTCATTGGTGACACATTAGTTAGTTGACCAGAATGCATGCACACTCTGTTACCACATTTGTGACATCAATGGTGATATTATGCTCATGTATATTTCATTGACAACGAACGTAACTTACCATGGCATTGCCTTTTTTGTTCATTCACAAATGTTGCGATATCACAAGTGTCCATCACATTATTTGTATCTATGCTTCCAAGTCACCTTGCCCTACCATATTCTGTATAGCGCACTGCTGCTCCGCTATCAACAAAATGCTGCGCATGTCTGAATATCTTTTTGTTAACTTGTATGTCGATATTGCTAAAAGTGATGATTCACAATTGGGGGCCCCCATGCTATGTCTTTAAGAAGTGCGTGTTAGTGTAATATGCACGTATGCCCTGACGAAGGCCGGTCCCCGGCCGTAACGTTGGCAATAAAGCATCGTTTTTCGTTTGCTCGTTCGCTTCTTCTGGTGAATTATATATATATATATATATATATATATATATATATATATATATATATATATTGCCGCGCTGTATATATATATATGTATATATATATACATAAACGAACTCTTTCTTTTTTTCCTACGTTTCAGCCGGGGACCGGCCTTCATCACAGAAAGCACGATACAAAAAGATTGTTAATATATAATATATATATATATATATATATATATATATATATATATATATATATATATATATATATATATATATAGTCTAGTAGATCCTCCGTGAGCGGTCACAACGTGGTTTATTTCGACGTTTCGGCCTAGAGTCTGGCCTTCATCAGGAGCGACATCCAACAGGAGCTTCATCATGCGCAACAATATATATATATATATATATATATATATATATATATATATATATATATATATATATATATATATATATATATATATATATATATATATATATATATATACCAAAAACAAAAGTGATGCTGGGTCCGGGAAATATTATTCGTATAGGAAAGAAGACGCACGTACGAAGTTATTTTATTTGACGTTTCGGCCGTGGGTCCGGCCTTCATCAGAATACAGTTTATGGCACGAGTGCTGTTTATATACATGTGCATATCAGTAAGATACAAATGTCAAAACCGACATGAAAGGCTATATATGGGCATATATATATATATGCAAGTCACACAATATAAAGAGTACCTAATCTACGAGTAAAAAGATATTGCTTCCATGCGCGAGCACGTTGTTTACAAATAAAAGATAATAAAATAAAATAAAAGATACAAATAAAAGATAATAAAAAATAATAAAAGGATCACGACCCCACTGAACAATTTAAATCTCTTGTACAGAGCACTTTGCTAGAGCTTCGGGAAAACAAAAAGATGCCTGACAATGCGATTCATTCTCTTATTCCCCTAAGTCCTGTTCCTGGTCGTTTTTACCTTTTGCCTAAAATACACAAGATAAACAACCCCGGCCGTCCTATTATTTCAGGTATAGGTACTGTCACAGAAAAATTGTCCAGCTATGTCGATTCTCTGATCAGCAGTATCCCAGCATCGCTTCCATCTTACGTAAGGGACACTACCGACTTTGTTTCTGGTATAATTGATCTGATTGTTCCTCAAGGTTCCTTTTTGGTCACGCTAGACGTAGCGTCTTTATACACCAACATTCCGCATGTAGACGGAATAGCGGCAGTCGCCAGGTCCTATGAAGCAGCATCACCGGGTAAATTTATCGACAGCAACACATTAGCAGTATTGCTCAGGCTCATTTTAGAGCTAAATAACTTTCAATTTGAAGGGCAACACTATGTTCAAGTTAGCGGCACGTCAATGGGTACGCGTATTGGACCCAACTACGCCAATATATTCATGGGCCAGCTTGAAAGTGAATTTTTGCAAACCCGCGCGCTGAAACCTTTTTATTATAAACGTTACATTGATGACATTTTCCTTATTTGGCCGCATAGTGAACAGGAGTTGCTTTCCTTCATATCTGACTTTAATGATGCCCATCCATCAATATCATTTTCTCATACCTATTCCACATCAACTCTTAGTTTTCTTGATGTAAGCATTTCAATTGTAAATGATAAGCTATCTACTGCTCTATACAGGAAGCCTACAGACCAGCAACAGTATTTGCACTTTGACAGTAGCCACGTGAAACATTGCAAAACTAGCATCCCTTACAGTCAGGCCTTACGCTTTAAAAGAATCTGCTCAGAGCAATCAGAGTTTCAAAAAAATTGCAGAACACTAAAGGATGCTCTAGTCAAACAAAAATATCCGCCGCAATTAATTGATGACGCAATAAAACGTGCCGACATGCATAATCGTAGAACGCTGTTGCGTGCTGCTAAAAACTCGACTCCCTCACCGCAGACAAACTTAGTCCTTACCCATTCTGCGTCAGTTCCGCGTGTTTCGAATGTGCTGAGAAAGCACCACAATATTCTAATGCAAAGTGAACGCTTAAGAAACATTTTCACCGAACCACCTAAAGCAGTGTATCGCAAAGCTAAAACTATTCGAGACATACTCTCATCGTCATCATCATCGAAAGCAAACAGTCCTGACACGATTGGGTGCCATCCTTGCCAAAAACCGCGATGCAAAGTATGCCCTTACATGCGCACATGTCAACAGGTCACCAGTACTGGTTCCAACTTTTCCTTAAAAATCAAAGGCAATCTTGACTGCGATTCTAAGAACGTGATATACATGATAGAATGTGCGCTATGTGAAATACAGTACATTGGTGAAACAGAAGGGCCTTTTAAACTGCGTTTTAACAACCATAAATCTCATGCTAACACCTTGCCCCACTTGCCCATTTCAAGACACGTGCACCTCCCTGGCCACTCTTTTGAAAACCTACAAGTCACATTACTAGAATCTGGTTTCCGCACAAATTATGATAGAGAAGCCCGTGAATCATTCCTCATCTATAAGTTCAACGCCGTCGCATCTGGTCTGAATGAAAACGTAGGAAAACTTAGTTGCTTATCTGCGTAACTTGTATCACCCTGTCCAACTTTTTTCAACCTTGCTCAGCAAGTCGCACTACATTGTCTGTATCCGTTGATTACGTAGCAGCTTTGTAACGTCTTTGTCATTTTTATTAGTATTTTATAGTTTTTTTCTTCTCTTGCTTTTACCGGTCGGACTACTCTTCATGTTATGTGCTTTATCTTTTATGCGTTTCATCTTTTATTTGTAAACAACGTGCTCGCGCATGGAAGCAATATCTTTTTACTCGTAGATTAGGTACTCTTTATATTGTGTGACTTGCATATAAATATATATATGCCCATATATAGCCTTTCATGTCGGTTTTGACATTTGTATCTTACTGATATGCACATGTATATAAACAGCACTCGTGCCATAAACTGTATTCTGATGAAGGCCGGACCCACGGCCGAAACGTCAAATAAAATAACTTCGTACGTGCGTCTTCTTTCCTATACGAATAATATTTCCCGGACCCAGCATCACTTTTGTTTTTGGTATACTGAAACAATGGCTCCGGAGCAGACCACGTCGAAGCACATTTACTGGAGGTACCCAAAGAATGTACCATCTATGACTGTCGTAGGAGACTCGCAGACGAAGCACATTCATCAGTACTTCGATCCAGCGCTGGCTGATACTCCAGCATTTGTGTCCCAGTGTGGTGCCTTAATCACTGACGTGCCAGCTCTATTAGATTTTGTGCCTCGGAACACCACTAGAATCGTCCTACACGTAGGTACCAACGACCTACTTCGAGTCTCAGCACAGAAAGCTTTCGACAGCTACTGTAAGGTTATCAACCATATTGCCAAGGAACGACCCGAAGTCACCTTGATATATGCCACCCTCATCCTACCAAGGACCAGAAACCACCGACGATGGCACCCCAGTGAAACTTTCGTGCGTTGCTTCAACCGTGAAGCGTGTTATTTCAACGCTCTGCTAAAGAATTTGTGTCGCCGCTCTCGACTGGTATCTTTCCTGGATCACGGCTTCGAATGGTTGCCTTCGCACCGCGTACTGGCCGCTGATGGCTTGCATCCTAATTTTGAAGGGGTTTCGCTCATGGCGAGCCATATTCGGCACATTTGTTACAAGCCATCCAGCACTAGGTCCCACTCCTGGTTGGACAGTGTGCCCACCGATCACCCTCAGCATCACGCAAGGAGGCCTACCGTTGTGCGCGAGTCGTCTGACACAGCACTGGTGCCTGGCCAAACAAGAAGTTGTGCTTCCCCTCAGAAGCCACCATCGCCCCACGAGCGAGTGACGCAGGACTATCGCAACAAGGTTTCTTCCATAAGTTGCCCGACAGACTCCGCTACGAGAGGTTCGTCAATTGGACCTTCGCATTCAGCAAAGGACCCTCCAGATCCCTCAGCCAGTGGTCACCGCTACAAGCTTCGCAGCCATACCCAAACCGTGCGACAGGGACCTGCTGATTGACTACAGACTTTGTCACCCGGTAAAAACACTTCTTGCCTCTGTTCAAAAGAATTTTTAAGGTTACGAAAAGTTGTAGAAAAACGTGTTCGCAACGACCTACATGTAGATACTTTGAACACCTACTTAACCGCGTCTGTTGCACCTAAGGGTCTACGTATCATTGTGAAACCAGCCCTATCTAACATGTCTCAGAAAAATATAGATAGGTGTGACGACATATTAAGAAATGCTTCACTACAACTCACCCGAGTTACCCTTGATCATTATCGTTCTTCAAGCAAAAATATCTTGCACCAACAAAATCAAATGTCAGCAAATTTAAACCTCTCGTCTAATGATTCCGCCGCACTAGAGGCATTCGCATATAAAAAGCATCGTGAAATTTACGCATTGAAAGTCAAGAAAATGTCGCGTGACGGTGTTTGGTGCCCTAGCCAGAACAATGCATGCAATTACGTCCCTTTGCTAACGAATCCGGTACAAGCTTACCCCGATACTTCTTTGTCACCTTCCATTGACAAACATATCGTCAAGGAGCAGAACAATATAGTAAATATTTCGGACATTGTACTAACTGCTGAGGAGCGCAGTGTTCTGTGCCGTGGTCTTAATTTCTGTCCTGCCACAGGCGGACACAGTGAATTTCAATTACTGAAAGACTTGGATAATTTTGCCCGCAACTTACGCTTGCGCGAGTTTTTTCATAACCGGCAAAATACAAATAGTTCCACCAACGCATTACCTTCTGGAAAACATTGGGTACCTCCCTCACAACGAGACAGATGCTTAGATATGTATATCAAAGCTGTACAACGAGACGTACTACAGTCGTATCGAAAGCAAACGCCGTTTCGCCGTAACCTAACCACCAGTGAAATGAAAGCATTAAATGCCTTGTCCTGTCGCAATGACATCGTCATCAAGCCTGCAGACAAAGGTGGGGCTGTTGTCGTAATGAACCAGTCTGATTATGAAGCAGAGGCCCAAAGACAGCTCGCAGACACGAGTTTTTACAAGCGTCTGGATCACGACCCCACTGAACAATTTAAATCTCTTGTCCAGAGCACTTTGCTAGAGCTTCGGGAAAACAAAAAGATGCCTGACAATGCGATTCATTCCCTTATTCCCCTAAGTCCTGTTCCTGGTCGTTTTTACCTTTTGCCTAAAATACACAAGATAAACAACCCCGGCCGTCCCATTATTTCAGGTATAGGTACTGTCACAGAAAAATTGTCCAGCTATGTCGATTCTCTGATCAGCAGTATCCCAGCATCGCTTCCATCTTACGTAAGGGACACTACCGACTTTGTTTCTGGTATAATTGATCTGATTGTTCCTCAAGGTTCCTTTTTGGTCACGCTAGACGTAGCGTCTTTATACACCAACATTCCGCATGTAGACGGAATAGCGGCAGTCGCCAGGTCCTATGAAGCAGCATCACCGGGTAAATTTATCGACAGCAACACATTAGCAGTATTGCTCAGGCTCATTTTAGAGCTAAATAACTTTCAATTTGAAGGGCAACACTATGTTCAAGTTAGCGGCACGTCAATGGGTACGCGTATTGGACCCAACTACGCCAATATATTCATGGGCCAGCTTGAAAGTGAATTTTTGCAAACCCGCGCGCTGAAACCTTTTTATTATAAACGTTACATTGATGACATTTTCCTTATTTGGCCGCATAGTGAACAGGAGTTGCTTTCCTTCATATCTGACTTTAATGATGCCCATCCATCAATATCATTTTCTCATACCTATTCCACATCAACTCTTAGTTTTCTTGATGTAAGCATTTCAATTGTAAATGATAAGCTATCTACTGCTCTATACAGGAAGCCTACAGACCAGCAACAGTATTTGCACTTTGACAGTAGCCACGTGAAACATTGCAAAACTAGCATCCCTTACAGTCAGGCCTTACGCTTTAAAAGAATCTGCTCAGAGCAATCAGAGTTTCAAAAAAATTGCAGAACACTAAAGGATGCTCTAGTCAAACAAAAATATCCGCCGCAATTAATTGATGACGCAATAAAACGTGCCGACATGCATAATCGTAGAACGCTGTTGCGTGCTGCTAAAAACTCGACTCCCTCACCGCAGACAAACTTAGTCCTTACCCATTCTGCGTCAGTTCCGCGTGTTTCGAATGTGCTGAGAAAGCACCACAATATTCTAATGCAAAGTGAACGCTTAAGAAACATTTTCACCGAACCACCTAAAGCAGTGTATCGCAAAGCTAAAACTATTCGAGACATACTCTCATCGTCATCATCATCGAAAGCAAACAGTCCTGACACGATTGGGTGCCATCCTTGCCAAAAACCGCGATGCAAAGTATGCCCTTACATGCGCACATGTCAACAGGTCACCAGTACTGGTTCCAACTTTTCCTTAAAAATCAAAGGCAATCTTGACTGCGATTCTAAGAACGTGATATACATGATAGAATGTGCGCTATGTGAAATACAGTACATTGGTGAAACAGAAGGGCCTTTTAGACTGCGTTTTAACAACCATAAATCTCATGCTAACACCTTGCCCCACTTGCCCATTTCAAGACACGTGCACCTCCCTGGCCACTCTTTTGAAAACCTACAAGTCACATTACTAGAATCTGGTTTCCGCACAAATTATGATAGAGAAGCCCGTGAATCATTCCTCATCTATAAGTTCAACGCCGTCGCATCTGGTCTGAATGAAAACGTAGGAAAACTTAGTTGCTTATCTGCGTAACTTGCATCACCCTGTCCAACTTTTTTCAACCTTGCTCAGCAAGTCGCACTACATTGTCTGTATCCGTTGATTACGTAGCAGCTTTGTAACGTCTTTGTCATTTTTATTAGTATTTTATAGTTTTTTTTCATCTTTTGCTTTTACCGGTTGGACTACTCTTCATGTTATGTGCTTTATCTTTTATGCGTTTCATCTTTTATTTGTAAACAACGTGCTCGCGCATGGAAGCAATATCTTTTTCCTCGTAGATTAGGTACTCTTTATATTGTGTGACTTGCATATATATATATATGCCCATATATAGTCTTTCATGTCGGTTTTGACATTTGTATCTTACTGATATGCACATGTATATAAACAGCACTCGTGCCATAAACTGTATTCTGATGAAGGCTGGACCCACGGCTGAAACGTCAAATAAAATAACTTCGTACGTGCGTCTTCTTTCCTATACGAATATATATATATATATATATATATATATATATATATATATATATATATATATATATATATATATATATATATATATATATATATATATTGTTACACAAGGCAAGGTAGCTTAGTGGGGGTTTTTAATGGGCGCTGAGTCCGCGATCACCGTATGATGATGACGATCTCCGCCGCCATGGCTCGTACCCACTCAGAGGGATCGCAGTAAAGGCAACATCGTCTTCATTCTCTACCCGCGCTTCCCTTGTTTTTCCTGGTAGCGATACTTCTTATCATTCCTCCGGTCTCAGACGAAGCCCTCTGGGTGAGTCATTCTTGCATCCTTCGTGTAAACGGCTTCAGGCGGGCAACATGCGTCACCTTTGTCTTGCATGAACGTCGGCCACTAGTGGTGACACGTGCAATTTCATAGTTGACCTCGCTGAGACGATGGAGTATCACGAAAGGACTGGCGTAGTGTGCCAGTAGCTTTTGGCTCAAGCCACGTCTGCGTATTGGGGTCCACACCCACACTAGATCACCGGGGGCATAGGTTACATGCCTATGTTGGCTATCGTAGCGAGTTTTAGAGGACTCTTGCGCTGCCAGTGTACGTAGGCAGGCAAGTCGACGTGTCTCTTCCGCACGACACAAAGTTTCCGCAATTGTTAAATCGTCATGGACGACAAAAGGAAAGATAATGTCCAGCGTGTGTCGAGGTGAGCGAGCGTAGAGCAGATAGAAAGGGCTGTAGCCTGTCGTTTCGTGTTTCGACGTGTTGAAGGCGTACGTGACGAATGGTAAAACTTCATCCCAGTTTTTGTGGTCGGAGGCGACGTACATTGACAACATGTTGATCAACGTTCTATTTGTGCGCTCGGTGAGGCCGTTAGTTTGTGGATGATACGCAGTTGAGTGTCGGAACTTGGAGGCACACAAACGAAGTAATGATTCGACAATATCAGCAGTAAATTGTCGTCCACTGTCACTTATTATCACGCGAGGAGGTCCGGGTCGGATGATGACTGAATGCAACAGGAACTCCAAAACCTGGTCTGCCGTGGCGTAGCATAAGGCAGCCGTCTCGCAGTACCGCGTCAGGTAGTCGGCGCATAAAATTATCCACCGGTTACCTTTCGAGGAGCGTGGAAATGGTCCCATCAGATCAATGCCGACCTTTTCAAAAGGAGAACAGGGAGGCTTTACAGGTTGCAGGTGACCAACTGGACCCGAGGAGGGCCGCTTGTGGCTCTGGCACTGCGTACAGCTGGCCACGTAGTTCTGAATTGTCTTGCTTATTTTCGGCCAATAGAACCGCTCTTTCGTGCGACTAAGTGTTCGTGCGGTGCCTAGATGGCCAGAGGTGGGGTCATCATGCGTGAGACGCAGAACAGACGTTTGGAGAAACGCAGGAACAACTAGCTGAAAGCGGGTACCTGTCGTGGACAAGTTTCTCTGGTAAAGAAGACCATTTCGGACGCAGAATCGGCCTTCGCCTAATGAATTTCTCGCTCCAGGGAAGAGAGCTTTCAAGCTTGGGTCATTACGCTGCTCAGCGGCGAAAGTCACGGCATCGGGAAAGCCAGACGACAGAGAAGTGATAACGTGGTCAAAGTTATCACCTTCACAATCTGTCGATGGTAGCGGCATTCTCGAGAGGCAATCCGCATCAGCGTGTAGACGGCCAGTCTTGTATGAAATGGTGAATACATGTTCTTGCAAACAAATGGCCCATCGTGCGAGGCGGTCGGATGGGTCACGAAGGTTGACCAGCCAACACAGGGAATGGTGATCTGTGACGATAGTGAACGGGCAACCATAAATGTATGAGCGAAACCGTTGCACGGCAAAGACTACCGCTAGGCATTCCTGTTCGGTCACTGTGTAGTTGCGTTCAGGCTTCCTTAAAGAACGACTTGCGTACGCCATAACGTGTTCCTTCTTGCCAGAACGCTGAACGAGAACGGCACCGATACCAATGCCACTTGCGTCTGTATGAATTTCCGTGGGCGACGAAGGATTGAAGTGCCGAAGTATTGGCTGCGAAGTTAACAAACGCTTCAGCTTGTGAAAAGCGGCATCGCACTCGGAGGTCCACTGAAACGGGCTGTTCTTGCGTAGAAGGCTCGTCAGGGGGTGAACGACATCCGCAAACTTGGGTACGAACTGGCGGAAGTACGAGCAGAGCCCGATGAAGCTACGCAGTTGTTTCCCAGATTTAGGACGCTCGAACGATTCAACGGCTGCTGTCTCTTGTGGGTCAGGTCTAATGCCATCTTTGTCGACGAGATGTCCTAACACCAAGGTCTGTCGCTCGCCAAAGTGGCATTTTTTTTAATTCAATACAAGACCAGCTTTTTCAAGGCAGCTGAGCACGATATCTAGGCGAGTGTTGTGCTCCTCAAACGTACGTCCAAAAATTACGACATCGTCAAGGTAACACATGCGTATATGCCATTTTAAACCACGCAATATAGAGTCCATAAATCTTTCGAATGTCGCAGAAGCATTACATAATCCGAATGGCGTAACGTTGAACTCATAAAGTCCGTCGGTCGTAACAAATGCCGTCTTTTTTTTTGTCAGCGGCGTGCATCGGAATTTGCCAGTAACCTGATCTCAGGTCGACAGATGAAAAGTAGGACGCGGAATGCAGGCAGTCTAGAGCGTCATCGATGCGCGGCAGTGGATAGACGTCTTTCTTGGTAACAGAATTCAGTCGGCGGTAGTCAACGCAAAATATCCACGTACCATCTTTCTTTCTCACTAGGATGACGGGAGCAGCCCAAGGACTTGCCGATTCCTGTATTATTCCCTTTTCCAGCATCTCTTGGACTTGCTCGTTGATGATCTTGCGCTCCGATGGTGCCACTCGGTAAGGTTTCTGCCTAATGGGATGCGCCGACTCGGCGTGGATCTGATGACGTATCCGGGATGCTGGGATTAAGGGTCTTTGGCGTTATTTAGAAAAATCGAACACTTTCGAGTGCTTAGACAGAACGTCGAGCAGTGTATGACGTTCGCTTTGGTCAAGTGACTTGCTGACCATTTGTAGCCATTGGGCATCTTCTGAACCTTCTAAGCCTAGATGTTCATTTTGGCTTGTAGCATCAACAAGCGCGACCAGCGTCGTACATGATTCGGGTCTAAATACTGCAAGTTTCATGCCGCCTGGCAGAATTGCAGGCTCCATGGAACTGTTTATTGTCCACACACCTGCCCGTCCATCAACGACTGACACTATACAATGGGGAATGAGAATGTTCTTTTTCAGGCATGCCGAGGGAATCGGTTCGAGCGTAGCGTCAAACGTGCCACAGTTGTTACTGGAACATGTCACGGGAACACACACAGCAGAAAATGCAGAAACGACTGTATCCACGGAGACGAAAAAGATGCATTCCTCCGGACAGGAATTTTCCAAGAGCGCCGTTGGGAAAGTACCGTGTATAGAAAGATGCCCACTTCTGCAGTCTACAGTTGCCCCACACTCACACAAGAAGTCAATACCCAAGATAACGTCATGTGTAGACCGTGGAAAAACCGCAAACTCTGTGCAAAACACCTTGCCACACAGCGAGACGTTCACAGTACAATATCCCACCGGACACAACACGTCACCGCTTACACCACAAAATGTCACCCCACGGTTCAGGCGAAACATCACTTTTGGTCCTAGCAGGTTCTTAAAATTTACACTCATCACCGAGACTGTCCCGCCTGTATCCACAAGTGCCATAGTAGCCACTCCATCGACGACTACACGAACTTTGTTCTTCAACATGAACGCTGACGGGGGTATACATAGCACCTGTGATCTTGCGGCTTCACCCGCACTGGCCGCACCGACTAGTTTTCCGGCGGCGGTGTACGTGCGCGTCGCATTGGCGACGGCGATCGTGGAGCACGGAGAGCTGGTGGAGGCGTCAAACTTCGATCAGAGGCCGGCGAGGGGTAGCGTGACCCGGTAGGTGCGCGTGGTTTCCGTAACGTGGAGTACGGCAGGTCGAAATGTTGGTGATACATCTGCCAAGACTGTCGCTGATATGGGCGGTGGTCACAAAAACGTGCAATATGACCCGGGACGCCACAGTTGTAGCATACCGGAATTGGTCGAGGGGCGCGTGGCTGCTCAGAATAGCGACTCCTTTCGGAAGGCTTGGGATAGTGGTGCCGCCCTTCAGGGGCACTGTAGGCAGTCGATGTTGAGTAAACAGGTGGGCGAAAACTTCGTTCATAGTTTGGAGGTGGTTGACGTGGGAATGCAGCTTGCCGTGTGCCTTCATATTCATAAGCGTCTGCTGCGTTGATCGCTGGTTGCCATGGTGGAAGAGAAATAGGAGTCCGCACACGTTGTGGTTCGTTTACGTACACGTCCTGAAAATCGCTGGGGCGATGATAGGTCTGCTGACATCGAAGCAGCTCTTCTCTGACGATCTGCCGTATGGTCAAAGCAAGGTCGTTAGGCGGCATTGTTTCAACACTAGCCACAGTGGGGACGTTAGACAGGCGGCCGAATTTGGGAGAAATTCGTCGCATCTTGAGGGATTCAAAGGTACGACAGTGCTTCATCACGTCGGACACGGAGTTCAAGCAGTCTTTCCCAATCAAGAAACTCTACCCGTCTTCGGCTATATCCTTGAGAACGTGTCCAACTTTGTCTTCTTCAGACATCCTCCCATTCACGATCTTGCACAGCTTCCATATTACTTCAATGTATGTCTTACATGTTTCTCCTGGAAGCTGTGCCCTCTGAAACAATGTCTGCTCCGCGCGTTTCTTCTTTGCATCCGAATCACCGAAACACTTCTGCACTTCATCAACAAAACGTTCCCAAGTCGTGAACATGTCCTCGTGGTTCTCGTACCACATGAGGGCGGTGTCAGTTAACGAGAATACGATATGATTGAGCTGTTTGTTCAAGTCCCAGCCATTGCTTCTGCTCACCCGCTTGTAGTTCTTGAGCCACACTTCGACGTCTTCTCCTGAGGTTCCGCCGAAGTTTGGCGGCACTCTGTAGTACGGCACAGAACACATCGGAGTTGGCCTCGAAGCGTTGGATGTCTGCTCTTGGGCCATTACGATCGGCGAAGGTGGAAGTCCGGCGAGGTGGCGGCTGCGGCGAAGTTCTGGTAGTGAAGCTCCCGTATTTGGGTTCGTCCTACCCAGCACTTTCCACCAAATTGTTACACAAGGCAAGGTAACTTAGTGGGGGTTTTTAATGGGCGCTGAGTCCGCGATCACCGTATGATGATGACGATCTCCACCGCCATGGCTCGTACGCACTCAGAGGGATCGCAGTGAAGGCCACGTCGTCTTCATTCTCTACCTGCGCTTCCCTTGTTTTTCCTGGTAGTGATACTTCTTATCAATATATATATATATATATATATATATATATATATATATATATATATATATATTTATTTATATATATATATTGGACCATGACGTGTCCCCATTTTGTAGCGTCACACACACACACACATACATATAGGTATGTATATGTTGTAACGAACAAATACAGTGCCGGAAGCTAAAACAGCTAATTAATAATGGCGAACTTGTGCCCGTCAACTAAATACACAAAGGTTGTGAGCTCACTAGTCAAACCTCGTCAACTTCTTCTCTTGCGTCTCGCCTCGAGCTGCTCCTCGAAAAAACCACCAGCGTTCCTCTTCCAGCACGTGATGTGGTGACACATGCAGCCAGCGTTGCATGGCGCGTTTAGCTTGGCGCGTTTGGCTTGTCAGTTGGTGTGGCAGAATTCATAAGAGCAGGAAGCGGCGCAAGACTTATATAGGTGCCCAACAAGATGCGGCATTAGTCCCCCTCCCAAAACGCATCGTCCCGATGCGTACGCTGATGATGAACAGTTTGGTAAAGGAGTATTTATCTGATGTTTGAGCACATTTATCAGTTGTCTCTTTCAGTGCCTTTCGTAGTACGGTTTTCATTCGTACTACATGTACGACTTCTGGGCGATTCCTGCGTCGGGTTGAGCACACTTGCCCTTCAGGAATTACTTCGTAGTTCAGCGTGCCTCACTGGCGAAGTACTTTGTAAGGGCCGAAATAGCGCCGCATCAGTTTTTCCGATAGACCAGGTGCGCGTATAGGCGTTCATACCCACACTTTGTCTCCGGGGTTGTACTGTACGTCTCTCCGCTTCAGATTATAGCGACTTGCGTCGGAGCCTTGTTGCAAAATGATGCGATGTCTTGCCGATTGCCGTGCCTCTTCTTCCCTTTCTATGTAGTCGCTGATGTGTGGGTCACTCTCATTCGAACCGTTGACAGGTAACATCGCGTCTAAGGTCGTTGTGACCGTCCGACGATAAACAAGTTGAAATGGCGTGAAGTGTGTCGTTTCTTGTACTGCGGTATTATACGCAAATGTTGCATAAGGCAAAATACTGTCCCATGTCTGGTGCTCAACGTCCACATACATCGAGATCATGTCGGCGAGAGTTCTATTGAGCCTTTCGGTTAATCTATTTGTTTGCGGATGGTATGCTGTAGTCCTTCTATGGTCGGTGTGGGTGAGCTTCATAACAGACTGCATCAAACGGGCAGTAAATGCTGTTCCTTTGTCTGTAATGACAACCTGCGGTGCGCCAGGTTGTAGAACAATCTGAGTGATGAAAAACTGGGCTACTTTGCTCGCCATTCCTTTCGCGAGAGGTGATGTCTCAGCATATCGAGTCATGTAGTCTGTTGCTACAACAATCCAGCGCTTTCCCGATGAAGAGAGAGGAAATGGATCAAGCAAATCCATTCCCACTTGCTGAATTGGTCCTTTTGGTGGCTCTATTGGTTGCAACAGACCCGCTGGTTTCAATGGTGGTATTTTACGTCTTTGGCAATCCCGGCATGACATAAAATAATGGTGCACCGAATTCCTTAATTTCGGCCAATAATACTTCCTGCAAATTCTGGCCAAAGTGCGACTACTACCCATATGGCCAGCCGATGGGTCGTCATGACACGCTTCTAAGATTTCTGCTCGCAGTGATGATGGTACAAGAAGCAGAAACGTCTCACCGGTGTTTAGGAAGTTGCGCTTGTAATGGACGTCGTTCCGGAGGACATAGGATGTCAAACCACGGGCGAAAACTCGTGGTACCTTAATTTGGTGACCCAAGTATTGGATAAGCGGGCGTAGTTCCGGGTCCTTTCGCTGAAGACGAGCCATCTCCGACACATTCAGAACTCCAAGAATTGGGATGTCTTGTTCTTGGTCAGATGATGGAGACTCAACAGCTGCGCGAGACAGGCAATCCGCGTCAATGTGCTTGAGACTGGACTTGTAGACCACAGTGATGTCATGTTCCAGCAGACGCAGGATCCATCTAGCAAGTCTTCCTGAAGGGTCCTTGATGTTTGCCAGCCAACACAATGAATGATGATCACTGATTGCTCGAAACGGTCTGCCGTAGAGGTATGGGCGAAACTTGCTGATGGCCCATATAACTGCGAGACACTCTCTGTCGCTGAGTAATTGGACTCAGCATTCGATAGAGCTCGCGTAAGCAATGACCTTTTCTTCTCCATTCTGCCACTGAACGAGGATGGCACCGAGGCCAACGTTACTCGCGTCAGTATGTATGTCTGTAACGACCTCTTCGTCAAAATGGGCAAGTATTGGAGGAGACGGCAAATGGCGTCGCAACTCTGAGAAAGCCGCTTCTTTTTCCTTCCGCCAAGAGAATGGTACACGTTCTTTCGTTAGCCGTGTCAAAGGCTCAGCGACCTTAGCAAAGTTTTCAACAAAGTGTCTGTAGTAGACACATAGTCCCAGGAATCGTCTGACGGCCTTTTTGTCTTGTGGTTTCGGAAAATTTTCTACTGCTGCAACCTTTTCCGGGTCGGGGCGGACGCCTTCCGCACTAACTATGTGCCCGAGGAACCAAAGCTGACGGAATCCAAAGTGACACTTTTCCGGTTTGATGGTCAGTGCTGTCACGCGAATGGCATCCAGTACCATTCTCAGTCGGTGGATGTGCTGCTCGAAGGTAGAAGAAAAAACCACTACATCGTCAAGGTAGACGAGACACGATTGCCACTTGAGTCCGGAGAGCACAGTGTCGATCATCCTCTGGAACGTAGCGGGAACACAAACCGAAAGGGAGCACTTTGAACTCGTATAGTCCGTCAGGGGTCACAAACGCCGTCTTCTCGCGATCTCGTTCGTCCACCTCGATCTGCCAATATCCACTTTTTAAGTCCAATGATGAATAGAAGTGAGCGTTGCGTAACTTATCCAAGGCATCATCGATCCGTGGAAGTGGGTAAACATCAAGCTTTGTGACTTGGTTCAGCTTTCTGTAGTCAACGCAAAACCGCAGAGTGTTGTCCTTCTTTTTGACTAGCACTACCGGCGATGCCCACGGACTGTTGGATGGCTGGATTACATCATCGCTGAGCATTTCTTGCACTTGGTTCTTGATGTCTTCCCTTTCTTTTGGCGCTACTCGGCATGAGCGCTGATGCACAGGTCTCACGTGTTCGTCGACCCCGATACGATGCTTTGCGACGGGAGTACGTCCGACTTTCGACGAGGTAGAGAAGCACTCGTCGAACTCCCTGATGAGGTCAGCAATCTGATGCTTCTGAGATGACGAGAGCTCTCTGTCAATGTCTACTGACTGGAGTACGTTATCTACTGTCTCTGAAGCTTTATCAAGAGTGCAAACATCTGAGATTTGCACGTACTCATGCAGTGATGCTACGGATGTTCCCTTCGCAACATGCTGCAGCTCATTTGAAAGTTAGTTAACAGGACATACGCACATTCATCACGAAGGTTCACCAGGCCTCTTGCCACGCATAGTCCTTTTTCTAGTAGCAGTCCGATGTTTCCGTCAGCTAACGCGTCACAGTCACGAAGAACTTCACTCCTCACAAGAATGGTCACACTGCAACGTGCTGGCACGGTTACATCTTCGTCCACAATGCGGAGAGGTATAACGGTTGGTTTCTCCGTATGACAAAAGGTGACGGCATTCTCCGTTGAAAACGAAACCTGGGACTCTTGCAAGTCAATGACTGCATTGTTTGTTTGCAAAATGTCCATGCCTATAATCAGTTCCCGGGAGCACTCAGAAAGCACAATAATTCTGCCGACATACACAAATCCTCTTATTCCTATCCTTGCGGTGCATAGCCCCACGGGACTAACTAAGTGCCCTCCAGTGGTACGTATCTGAGGTCCGGTCAACTCAGTCATTACCTTCTTAAGCCTCTTTGCGAGAGCATTACTGACAACGGAATAGTCTGCACCAGTGTCCATTAGCGCAATGGCCTCGACGTCGTCGATCGTGACTAATATCTCGGAGGTAACTTCGCTACTACTGCACCTGTCCGTTACTGCGTAACTGCCACAGTCCTGTCGGGCTAACAATGCAGGGTCTTCAGTTGTCAGTATATCAGCGGCCTCACCTCCAGAGGTCGCTGGCTCTAGTTTTCCCGCCGCGGGCTAGGTGAACGTGATCTTCGGAGATTTGATGACGGACGAGGACTCGGCGACCGATAGCGCATCGGTGCTGTCGAACGCGACTCCCGTTGTTCCGTGTCTTGAGGTGAATAGCGTGAAGACAAGTATTCTTCGATATCGTAGGGCCGTTCACCGTTCCGTGGGCATGGTGCATTGACTGGAAAATCACGCAGTCCTGCTCGACGATACCGGCACGCCCGATAAAGGTGACCTGCTTCTCCGCAGTGGTAGCAAAGGGGCCGCTGATCTACAATGCGCCATACATCGCTCTTACGTGGTCTTGTTTCCGGCATTGGTAGCAGCGTACTATAAGAAAACGTCGGAGGCATCACAGCAGTCGCAGCCGTCCGATTCATGCGTTCGAGGCCCTGTCGTACAGCTTGCGCGTACGACAACTGAGGCGGAGGCTCTGGTTGTGCGCGCTGCAGTACCTGAGGTTGTGGTTGTAGAACCGCTTGCCGCACTTCTTCGCGCACAACGTCGGCAAGTGAGGACATCGCTGGATGAGCTTGAGTCATTTGTATTTTCTGGAGTTCTTCCCTTACGACATCCCTCACCATTTCACGCAAGAGGTCAATGTTACTCGTGAGGGTTGTCGACGCTGTGCTAACAGATGAGACGCTTACGTCCCTGTTGTATTGGCGCGCGCGCTTCTGCAGGGTCTTTTCTATCATGGTCACCTCTGATCTGAACTCAGCAAGAAAGCGCGGTGGATTACGCACCAGGCCTGCAAAAAACTCCTCCTTCACTCCATGCATCAGGTGCCGCAACTTTTTTCCTCAGCCATGTTCGAGTCGGCCCGGCGGAACAGTCGAGACATGTCTTCAATGTACATGGCGACGCTCTCGTTGTTCCGTTGGTTTCGCGTCTGAAGAGTGCCTTTGCCTTTTCTTTGCGGTTCGTGTTTGGGTACGTAGCAAGAAACTATCTTCGAAAGTCGTCCCACGATAATAAGGACGCTTCGTGGTTTTCGAACCACGTACGTGCAGAATCTTGCAGTGCCACGTAGACGTAGAGAAAATTCCTATCTCCGTTCCAACCGTTCAGTCTGGCAACGCGTTCGAAACCGTCGAGCCAGTCCTCGGAATCCTCGAAAATATCACCGTGAAATACCTCTGGCATGCGGGGCGGGTCCATGACGATATGCAATGAAAATGAAGTCGCTTGGGTGGCCATTGCAGGGGCTCCGGAACTTACGTCCTCCACTGGTCTCGAAGAATTGAAGAGGGCACCAAACTCGGGCTGCTCACCTCGTAGGCGACGACTCGTTCGTTGGTGTACGGGAGTCGACAGTGCTGGCTCCAACCTTCGAGGTTCTGGGCTACGTTCCCTATGCTGAGATGGGCTTGGAATCATACCCCGCCCCTCCACCAGTTTGTAACGAACAAATACAGTGCTGGAAGCTAAAACAGCTATTTATTAATGGCGAACTTGTGCCCGTCAACTAAATACACAAACGTTGTGAGCTCACTAGTCAAAACCTCGTCAACTTCTTCTTTTGCGTCTCGCCTCGACCTGCTCCTCGAAAAAACCGCCAGCGTTCCTTTTCCAGCGCGTGATGTGATGACACGTGCAGCCAGCGTTGCATGGCGCGTTTAGCTTGGCGCGTTTAGCTTGGCGCGTTTGGCTTGTCAGTTGGAATGGCAGAATTCATAAGAGCAGGAAGCGGCGCAAGACTTCGGTAGGTGCCTAACAACATGCGGCAATATATATATACACATATGTGTGCGTGTGTGTGTGCGTGTGTGTGTGCGTCTGTGTGTGCGTGCGCGTGTGTGTGAGTGTGTGTGTGTGTGTGTGTGTGTGTGTGTGTGTGTGTGTGTGTGTGTGCGTGTGTGTGTGTGTGTGTGTGTGTGTGTGTGTGTGTGTGTGTGTGTGTGTGTGTGTGTGTGTGTGTGTGTGTGTGTGTGTGTGTGACGCTACAAAATGGAGACACGTCGTGGTCCAGACGCCATGCGTTTATTTTAATGCATGCGCACTTCCTTTTCGTTGGCTTCTCCTAGAATCACCTTGTTAATGCGTCCACACCCACACATAGATATATATATATATATATATATATATATATTGTTACGAGACAATGCCCCACTTAAACAGTGAGATAGGCGCTGAGGAAGACGAGGTGATTTTGTGTGTGCGCGCGCTCTCTCTTGTTCGCCATCTTGGCTTGCGCGTTGGCGCTGTGTAAATATATTTTAAAACGCCTAGTTTCCCTTGTGCCTTCACGCAACATTTTGGTGGAAGGTGCTGGGTTACAACGCACGACGGAGTTACGCAGCGGACGCCTAGTCTCTGCTCCCAACATGTCCACCGGCAGCGACGCTTCCTCAACTGCTACGCCCAATGCATCAATGGCGCCGACCTCTCCTGTTTATCTCGTGGCCGCTCCACCCCGCGATCCCGGCAACTTTTCGGGAACGGACGGCGAGGACGTGGATGAGTGGCTTAAACTCTACGAACTCTTCAGCACAAATCACAGGTGGGACCCAACCTTAATGCTGGCAAACATCATCTTTTATTTACAAGGAACGGCCAAGGCGTGGTTTAATAACAATGTGGACGGTATCACAAGCTGGGACGTATGCAAGACCAAATTACGCGAGTTGTTTGGTCAATCTGCCGGCTGCAAGCAGGCCGCTAGGAAAGAACTTGGCACACGTGTTCAGACGTCCACGGAGTCCTACCTGGCGTATATTCAAGATGTGCTGACCCTTTGCCGTAAAGTTGACCGAACCATGGCTGAAGCCGACAAGGTAGCGCACGTGCTCAAGGGCATCGCAGACGATGCATTTAACCTCATTGTGTGCAAAGGCTGTTCCACCGTGCAAGATGTTATCTTGGAGTGCCAACAGTTTCAAGAGGCTAAAAGCCGTCGCATTGCTTACCACTTTACGCGCCTTCCCAACACTGCTGCGACGTCAACATGTGCGGATCTCTGTGTACCGACCCTGCCCAATTCACACTCCAGTGACATCACGAGAATTGTACGCCGTGAAATCGAAGCCATCTCACCCGCCCCCTTGAGAGCACTGGCACCGAGTGATCCTCAGCCGACCATATCGCTAATACAGACCGTTGTTCGCCAGGAACTAGCCAACGCGGGTGTTCACACAGTCTGTTCTGTGCACCGTCCCGGCGCTGTCAGTTCGTCTACCCCGAGCCACCCACAGCAGTATCGCCGCCCTGCTCCACGTAATCGTGACCCAAATGCGTGGAGAACGCCTGATGACAGGCCGATTTGCTTCCGATGTGAACGAGTGGGACACATTTCCCGTCACTGCCGAAGCACGTGGACCTCACCGTATCGGGCAAACCCAAACTTCTCCAACCCCCATTCACCGGCCCACCTCTATGACCAGGAACCACCACGGCGTGATGGCTCAGCTAATTACGACCCGACCACTACGACCACTGCCCAGTACAGTCGCTCACCTTCACCTCGACGTAGATTTTCCCGATCTCCACCACCACCTCGTTCCCCGTCCCCGTCCTCTGCCCGGCGGTTTTCTTCGGAAAACTAACGGCTGCAGCTCCTGGAGGTGACGCTGCTGATACGACTTGCTCTCCAATTCCTCTGTTGACGCTCCCGACCAATCAGAACTTGATCGACGTTGAAGTGGACGGTTTATCTGTTAAAGCCTTAGTAGACACTGGCGCCCATATTTCTGTGATGAGCCTGCACATTCGAGACCGCTTAAAGAAAGTACTTACTCCAGCCCCTTCACGCAGCGTTCGCGTTGCTGATGGTAGTACGGCTGCTGTTATTGGCGTCTGTACTGCACGCGTTACTATTGCCGGCCGTCAAACTTCAGTTCTCTTCACTGTTCTTTCTCATTGCACCAATGACGTGATCCTCGGCCTTGACTTTTTGTCCACTCATTCCGCTCTCATCGACTGTTCAGCCGGTACTGTGCAACTTGACCTACCGTGTCCGATTGATCCGCCCAGTCGACCGCAAGCCCGTATGTGCTCTGCTGAACATGTCCGTTTGTTACCGCAAACTGTGACCTGCATCACCGTTACGCCCTCGCCACCTGTATCCGATGGTGACTATGTGCTCGCGCCCATCACATCCCTTCTCTTGACCCACAGTGTTACCTTACCACACACTGTTATTCAGTTACGTGCAAACCGCGCCTGCATTCCTGTGCTCAACTTTGCTCTGTGTCCGCAAGTGCTTCCGCGCGGAATCGCCCTCGCCATGCTGACTCCTTCTGAAGAATGCGTCATATCAGCTCTGTCTTCGAACGAGGCTCGACACTCCAACTTCACACATGCTCGATCTTCGCAAGGAAGCCCGTCTCCTGATGTTAAAAAAATGATCGCGTCAGACCTTTTGCCGCATCAAGCTGACGAACTCCTTCGCGTTCTTGAGTCATACTGGGACGTATTTGACTTTTGTGATCGTCCACTAGGTCAAACCAGTGCGGTAAAGCACCGCATTGACACCGGCGATGCCTCCCCTGTCCATCGACGGCCATACCGCGTATCTTCGACCGAGCGTCACATAATTCAAGCAGAAGTCGACAACATGCTCGCCAAAGACATAATTGAACCATCATGTAGTCCATGGGCTTCCCCTGTTGTTCTTGTCAAAAAGAAGGACAACACTTGGCGATTCTGTGTTGACTACCGACATCTGAACAAGATCACTAAAAAAGACGTCTACCCGCTACCGCGCATAGACGACGCCCTAGATTGTCTTCACGGCGCTAAGTATTTTTCTTCTATTGATCTAAGAGCAGGTTACTGGCAAATTGCTGTCGATGACATGGACCGCGAGAAGACCGCTTTTGTCACCCCCGATGGTCTTTACCAATTTAAGGTCATGCCCTTCGGATTATGCAACGCTCCAGCCACCTTCGAGCGGATGATGGACTCTCTTTTGCGTGGGTTCAAATGGTCAATTTGTCTATGCTACCTTGACGACGTTATCGTCTTTTCCCCGACCTTTGAAACCCACCTCGACCGCGTTTCCTCAATACTGGCCGTATTTCGCAATGCCGGTCTCCAACTGAACTCGTCAAAGTGTCACTTCGGACGCCAGCAACTAACAATGTTGGGCCACCTTGTCGACTCCTCTGGTGTACGTCCTGATCCCGATAAAGTGCGAGCCGTGCGTAACTTCCCTGTTCCGACCTGCACTAAAGAAGTACGCAGCTTTCTCGGTCTGTGCTCGTACTTTCGACGTTTTGTGAACAACTTTGCGGAAGTCGCCCGTCCTCTCACAGACTTATTGAGAAAAGATGTCTCATTCACATGGGGCGCTGCGCAGGCTACGGCGTTCTCTACACTTATTGAATCGCTAACAAAACCACCTGTTCTGGCCCATTTCGACGTTTCTGCCCCTACAGAAGTACACACAGATGCCAGCGGTTACGGAATCGGTGCTGTTTTGGTTCAGCATCAAAGCGGCTGCGCCCGCGTTATCGCCTATGCCAGCCGTCTCCTCTCGCAGGCGGAAAGGAACTACTCCATCACCGAAAGGGAATGCCTTGCTCTCGTTTGGGCAGTAGCAAAATTTCGGCCTTATTTACATGGTCGACATTTCACTGTCATAACCGATCACCACGCACTTTGCTGGCTCTCGTCCTTGAAGGACCCCACTGGGCGCCTTGGTCGATGGGCACTACGGCTTCAAGAGTATAACTACTCGGTGTCCTACAAATCTGGCCGTTTACACCATGACGCTGACTGCTTATCTCGGAATCCAGTGGACCCACCTGAAGCGTTCGATGAATCGCCATGTGTGCTGTCTCTCTCCGCTTTAAGCAACATCCGTGAGGAACAGCGCCGAGATCCTACCTTGCGTAACATCATCGAGAAGCTTCATTCTGCGGCACCCGATCCTTCTACTCGATTGTTCGTGCTTAAGGATGACACATTGTACCGTTGCAACGTCCGCCCTGATGGACACGAACTGCTCCTTGTAGTACCTTCCCACTTACGTGCGAGCGTGATCGGCCAGCTTCATGACGCTCCCACTGCCGGTCACCTCGGACTGTCTCGGACGTATGACCGCGTACAGCGTCGATTTTACTGGCCCAGTCTTTATCGCTCGGTCCGCAGCTACGTCGCCTCATGCGATCAGTGTCAACGCCGCAAAAAACCTTCTATGAGTCCTGCCGGGTTCCTTCAACCACTTGACGTTCCCTTTGATCCCTTCTTCCGACTTGGTCTTGACCTCCTAGGCCCTTTCCCTGCATCCACTTTGGGGAATAAGTGGATAGCTGTCGCGACGGATCATACAACCCGGTACGCTATCACGCGGGCTTTGCCAACCAGCTGCGCCACAGACGTTGCCGATTTTCTCCTGCACGACGTCATACTTCACCATGGCGCCCCACGCCAACTCCTAACAGATCGTGGGCGCTATTTCCTTTCCCGAGTTATCGACGACCTGCTTCGCTCCTGCGAGACGAAACATAAATTTACGACAGCTTACCACCCGCAAACTAACGGACTCACTGAACGATTCAACCGGACTTTAACTGATATGCTCGCTATGTACGTATCGTCCGACCACCAGGACTGGGACGTTGCATTGCCCTTCGTTACGTTTGCCTATAATTCTTCACGCCATGATGCAGCTGGTTTTTCACCTTTCTATCTGGTGTTTGGCCGTCATCCAACTTTACCTTTCGACACCATCTTTCCGACAGCCGTCGACTTCACGACTGAATACACCCGTGATGCTATCACCAGGGCTCGCAAAGCACGAGAAGTTGCTCGTCAGCGCCTTTTAGCATCGCAAGATCACCAGCGGCATCGTTACGACTCACATCACCGCCAAATTTCCTTTACACCAGGTTCTCTTGTGCTATTGTGGACTCCGACTAGACGCGTCGGACTTTCTGAAAAACTGCTTTCCCGGTACTCGGGACCCTACCGCGTATTGCGCCAGGTGACAGATGTGACATACGAGATAGCCCCGCTCGAGTCTTCCTCCGCCTCCGCTTCGCTGTCTACAGACATTGTCCACGTATCCCGCCTTAAGCTTTACCACTCGGCAACACAATAGAAAGCACCGAGACGGTGCTTCAGCACCCGGGGGTTATGTTACGAGACAATGCCCCACTTAAACAGTGAGATAGGCGCTGAGGAAGACGAGGTGATTTTGTGTGTGCGCGCGCTCTCTCTTGTTCGCCATCTTGGCTTGCGCGTTGGCGCTGTGTAAATATATTTTAAAACGCCTAGTTTCCCTTGTGCCTTCACGCAACAATATATATATATATATATATATATATATATATATATATATATATATATATATATATATATATATATATATATATATACATATATATATATATATATATATATATATATATATATATATATATTGTCGCGGGTTATAAATGACAGGGGGTTTATTTAAAAACACGGACAATAGGACTTGTAGAGACGCTCTCAGAGAAGGCCGCTAAGATTGTCGTCTTCTTCACTCTGCTGCGCTGCGCCTCTCGAGCGAATCCGCGTTCTTCGTTGTCGTCGCTATCTCGCCGCTAAATGCAGCTATGTACGCGGCATTACCCTCCCGCCAGAGTGAGCGTCGTCCCGACGCTCAACAGGTAGAGATGTGGCCATCGAGTGTTTACATCACTGAGAGTGGTAAAGTTTCATGCGGACCACGTGCACTGTCTCAGGCAGATGCTGGCGACGTTTTGAACAGGAGGAGGCGTCGGGCACGACTTCGTACGTCACGTCGCTAAGACGACGCAGAACCTTGTAGGGTCCGAAGTATCGGCGTAGAAGTTTTTCTGAGAGGCCTCGTCGTCCTACAGGAAACCAAACCCAGACTCTATCTCCTGGTTGATAGATGACGAATCGATGGCGAAGGTTGTACCGTTGGGCGTCAAGTTGCTGCTGGTTTATTATTCTGACGCGGGCAAGCTACCTTGCTTCATCGGCGCGCTCAGTGAAGTCTGCGGCGTCTGTCTCTGAATCATTGCAATCGTAAGGCAGCATGGCGTCAAGCATTGTCGTAACTTCTCTGCCATGAATTAGTGCGAACGGCGTCATTTTTGTTGTTTCCTGGCGCGCCGTATTATACGCGAATGTGATGTACGGCAATATTCGGTCCCAATTCTTGTGTTCTACGTCGACGTACATGCAAAGCATGTCAGCGATTGCCTTGTTAAGTCTTTCTGTAAGCCCATTAGTTTGTGGGTGGTAAGCTGTCGTCTTCCTATGCGCTGTGCCACTGAGCGTAAGCACAGTGCGCAAAAGCTCGGCTGTAAACGCGGTACCTTTGTCTGTTATGACGACAGCTGGAGCACCATGTCTCAGAACAATGTTCTCAATGAAGAACTGAGCCGCTTCAGCTGCAGTGCCACTCGCGATTGCCTTGGTCTCCGCGTATCGGGTGAGGTAGTCCGTCGCCACTATAACCCATTTGTTGCCGCTGTCCGATGTTGGGAATGAGCCCAGCAGATCCATTCCGATTTGAAAAAAAGGGGTTTCTGGCACGGGCACAGGATGTAATAGCCCAGCGGGTTTGACAAGTGGTACCTTGCGCCGCTGACAGTCAATGCATGTTCGGACGTAATGTTTAACCTCGGCTGCGATTCTTGGCCAGTAATATTTTTCTTTGATGCGTGTCAGTGTTGTTGTGAAGCCAAGGTGGCCCGCAGTGGCTTCGTCATGGCAGGCTTGTAAAATTTCGCTGCGGAGAGCTCCAGGAACTACCAGCAGATAGCTTCTACCTGCTGATGAAAAGTTCTTTTTGTACAGAATTCCGTCCCGTAAACAGAATGACGATAAGTTCTTCGAAAACACTCTTGGTGCATTGGCGGCTCGTCCGTTCAAGAATTCTATAAGCGAGTTGAGCTCCCGATGATCTTGTTGTTGCCGAGAAATGATAGCTGAATCAACAACTCCTAAAAAACCTGGGAAATCATCATCCTCTATAGCCGGTGATTCAATCGGTGACCTTGACAAACAGTCGGCGTCTAAGTGTTGCCTTCCGGACTTGTACACTACGGCCATGTCGTACTCTTGGAGCCGTAAGCTCCACCGTGCTAAACGTCCAGATGGGTCTTTCATGTTGGTCAACCAACAAAGAGAGTGATGGTCGCTTACGACTTGGAAAGCGCGGCCATATAAGTACAGGCGGAACTTCGCAACTGCCCAAACGACGGCCAGACACTCCTTCTCCGTTGTTGAGTAGTTGGACTCGGCACGTGTCAACGTTCTGCTAGCGTAGGCAACCACTCTCTCCACACCATCTTGGCATTGGACAAGAACAGCACCTAGGCCCACATTGCTGGCGTCTGTATGGATGGCTGTTGGTGCATTCTCGTCGAAGTGAGCGAGGACAGGTGGAGTTTGTAGACGCTGTCGCAGCTCGTTGAATGAAGCTTCTTGCTCTTCACCCCATACAAATGCGATGTCTTCCCTTGTAAGGCGGGTGAGTGGAGAGGCGATGTGTGCAAAGCCTGCTATAAATCGCCGGTAGTAGGCGCAGAGACCCAGAAAACGCCTGACCGCTTTCTTGTCAACAGGCCTTGCGAACTTTGCGACGGCTGCTGTTTTATCTGGGTCAGGCTTCACACCTTCGCGACTGATCACGTGTCCCAGGAACTGGAGTTCTTCGAAGCCGAAGTGGCATTTTTCCGGTTTGAGTGTGAGTCCAGCGGACCGTTTGGCTTGAAGGACTGACAGTAGCCGCTTTAGATGCTCTTCAAACGTGGCCGAAAAAACGATCACGTCGTCGAGGTGCACAAGGCATGTTTTCCATTTCAGTTCGGACAGAATGGTATCCATTAGTCTCTGAAACGTGGCTGGGGCTGAGCATAGACCGAAAGGAAGGACTTTGAATTCATAAAGCCCGTCTGGCGTCACGAAGGCGGTCTTTTCTCGGTCGCGCTCATCTACTTCTATTTGCCAGTATCCACTTTTAAGGTCCATTGACGAGAAGTAGCGTGCATGCCGTAGCCTGTCCAAAGAGTCATCGATCCGTGGTAATGGATAAACGTCTTTTTTTGTAACATGGTTCAGCTTACGATAATCGATGCAGAAACGCAAGCTGCCGTCTTTCTTTTTCACGAGTACCACTGGAGATGCCCAAGGACTTTTTGATGGTTGGATAACGTCATCCTCTAGCATCTTCTTGACTTGCTGCTGGATTACCTCACGTTCTTTCTGAGCGACGCGATAAGGGTTCTGTCGGATCGGTCTTGCTGTGTCTTCCGTAATTATACGATGCTTAGTCAGAGGCGTTCGACCCACTCGTGATGTCGATGAGAAGCAGTCCTTGAACTGGTCGAGCAGCTCCATAAGACGGCATCTTTCAGTCGGTGTTAGACTCGGACTGATATCAACTGGTGGTGTATGTGGAGGTGATTGAACTGTGGCTTCCCCTTGCATTAGAAGACAGTCGTGAGAGTAGTCCAGCTCTTCGAGGTACGCCACAGCCGTGCCTTTACCGATGTGCCGGCGCTCATTCGTGAAGTTGGTCAGAAGCACGTCTGCGCGCCCATCCACTAAGCTGACAATACCGCGAGCGATGGCGATGCCTTGGTGAAAAAGAAGGTCAGTGATGCGTTCGACTATGGCGTCTTCATTACCGTGCACGGCGCAACACACGGAAACAAGACTACATGACAGTTGTGGCACGCAGACGTCGTCGTCGACCACACGTAACACCCCGGGTAGATCTTGGTCTGGATCAGCGGTCACAGACTTGTCAGCGGCAAATGTGATCACACCGTCGCGTATGTTGACCACAGCACCGTACTCTCTTAAGAAGTCCATTCCCAGAATCATAGGTTTGCAGCACTCCGGTAGTATCAGAAATGTGGCTACAAAAGCCACATTCTCAATAGTGAGTCTTGCTGTACATTTTCCCGTGGGAGTCATTATCTGGCCTCCAGCACTTCGGATATAAGGGCCCGTCCATTCCATCCTGACTTTCTTGAGTTCATCTGCCAATCGTTCACTCATTATGGAGAAGTCTGCACCCGTATCGACTAAGGCCGTCACTTCGACGCCGTCAATCGTCACAGCAAGGTCGGCAGTCACAGTTTTTTTGGCGAAGTCTTCATCGTCGTCTCTCACGTGTTTCGGCAGCAGTAGGGGTTTTTCGGCAATTCGACGGCTGGCAACCTTCCCCCCAGAGGTCGCTGCTTTCAGTTTCCCCGCCGTGGGCTGGGAGACCGACCTCTGACGGCGTCAGCAAAACTACGGCGGCTTGGTGAACCAAAGCGAGCCGGTGATGGTGACCGCGTCCGGAAGGTAGAAGAGCCTTCCCGCCTGCCAACCTGGTCGTCGTCGATGGGGGCACGGCTTTCGTCGAACTGTCGGCGCGTAGCTGTAGGTGCACTACCGCGGTATTCAGCTCGGCGATGTGGGCAAAAACGGCAAATGTGCCCTGGCTCTCCACAGTTGTAGCAGAGTGATCGACGATCCGCAGTGCGCCATATGTCGGTCTTCCGCATATAGGGTCGCCTGACAGAATCCTGCTGAGCCCAGGCTGCCACAGGATATGGTTCGAGGTACTGCGGCGCTGGCATGGGCGTGGGTCGACGAATAGCGACTGCATAGCTGTATCCGTTTGGCTGGTACGATACTTCTGGAGCCAATGGACGACGCACAGCATCTGCATAGGTATACGAGTTTGGACGGTGCGGTGGAGCGGAATATTGCTGAGGAGAGGCAAACGCTTGTCGAAGTTCATGGCGAACTATTTCAGCGACGGAGGCTACCGTGGACTCCTGCTGCGGGGGCGCCTGTGACTGCAATGTGTATTTTGCGTTCTCCTTCGCGATCTCCTCACGCACGATCTGTCTAATCAGGTGGCGTAGAGCAAACTCGTCGTTTGCGGTAAGTGCGGCGGCGCCTGCAGCTGCGCCGGTGGCCGGGCGATCAGACTGTCGGTACCGTTGCTGTAGTGCACGCTCTATTGCGGTGGCCTCCCTGGTGAACTCGTGCACTGTTGTCGGCGGATTGTGCACAAGACCAACAAATAGCTGCTCTTTGACGCCCCTGATGAGATGGGTTAGCTTTCGAGCCTCGGGCATGTTGGGGTCCGCGCGGTGGCACAGGCGCACCATATCCTCAGCAAACATAGCGACGCTTTCATGCAGCTGTTGGGTGCGTCCTTCAAGGAGGCGTTGTGCGTTTTCGCGTCGGTCCGCGTTACCGAAGGTGTCAAGAAACGGACGACAAAACTCCTCCCATGTCGTCAATGTTGCCTCCCGGTTTATAAACCATGTCTTCGCGCCGTCTTTAAGAGCGAAGTATACGTGGAAGAGCTTTCCATCGAGACTCCAGTAGTTCGATTTAGCTACCCGTTCGAACTGCTCAAGCCAGTCTTGTGCATCTTCGTTCGGCCGGCCATGAAATGGTTCAGGAATGCGCATATTCTGGACCGTCACCTGTGCAGGACTCCTTGCCATTTCTTGAGTAGGGGTGGTTGTCGGAAGTGTTGCTCCCTTTAAAAGGCCAAATTCTGGTTCAAGACCTTGAAGGCGACGGCTTGAGCGGTGCACAGGCGTCTCCACGCGTGGCTGTCTCGTAGGGCTGGACTCGGGGCTTCTCACAGGGGTGCTGATCATGAGGTGGTAGTACCCAGCTCCTCCACCAGTGTCGCGGGTTATAAATGACAGGGGGTTTATTTAAAAACACGGACAGTAGGACTTGTAGAGACACTCTCAGAGAAGGCCGCTAAGATTGTCGTCTTCTTCACTCTGCTGCGCTGCGCCTCTCGAGTGAATCCGCGTTCTTCGTTGTCGTCGCTATCTCGCCGCTAAATGCAGCTATGCACGCGGCAATATATATATATATATATATATATATATATATATATATATATATATATATATTTATTTATTTATTTATTTATTTATTTAGTTAGTTATTTATTTATTTATTTATTTATATATATATATATATATATATATATATATATATATATATATATATATATATATATATATATATATATATATATATATATATATATATATATATATATATATATATATATATATATATATATATATATATATATATATTGTTACGTCTACGAGGGGTTTATTCGAAGCAGACGTAACGGTCGACTCGACGGTATACCGCAGTGAACGGGCAGCAGCGAGCTTTTGCCACCAACTGAACGTCCTTCTCTTCTGGTACCACCATGTTCCCCGCTACACAGGTGCACATACCTAAATTACACATGTGGTAACATTTCCCTCCGCGCAGATGAGGCCCACTGGGCGAGTCAAACAGTCTCTCGAGGAATAAAGCGCTTCAAACGTGCAACATGGACAAGTTCACTTTTTGCAGACCGTCGGGCGTTTGAATGGAGACGCGCTATGCGGTAAACTAAATCACTGATACGGTCTACAACAAGATAAGGTCCCGCATAGTGCGCTAGCAGTTTCTCGCTCAAAACGCGTTTTTCAGTTGGTGTCCAGAGCAACACTAGGTCGCCGCGATTGTACGTCACGTGTCGGCGTCGGCGGTCAAAATGTGCCTTCGAGTGGTCTTGCGAAGCAAGAGTGCGCAAATAAGCAAGGCGTCTAGCTTCTTCTGCCCGACAGATCATCTCGGATATGCAGGGATCATGATGGTCTAAACACGGGAAGATTGTATTCAGGGTATGACGAGGTGGTCGAGCATATAGAAGAAAGAAAGCACTGTAGCCGGTAGTTTCATGCTGAGCGGTGTTGAATGCATATGTGATAAAGGGTAGAATGCTGTCCCAGTCCTTGTGATCGGATGCAACATACATAGACAGCATGTTCGAGAGAGTTCTGTTCGTTCGTTCAGTTAGACCGTTCGTTTGGGGATGGTATGGCGTAGAGTGTCGAAACCTTGAAGCACAGACACGAAGCATCTCTTCCATCACGTCTGCTGTGAATTGTCGGCCACGGTCACTGATTACGATTTTGGGAGGCCCATGTCGAAGAATGACAAAACGTAGCATGAAGGAAGACACATCAGCTGCAGTTGCCGATGGTATGGCAGCGGTCTCGCAGTACCGTGTTAAATGGTCGGTGCAAACGACTATCCAGCGATTTCCATTAGAAGACCGGGGAAAGGGTCCAAGGAGGTCAATCCCGACTTGCTCGAATGGAGTTCTAGGGGGCGGCACCGGATGTAATCGCCCTAAAGGAGCACTTGTTGGGCGCTTATGACGTTGACACTCGTTGCAGCTAGACACGTATTGTTCCGTCGTGTGGCGCATTTTGGGCCAGTAGAATCTTTCTTGAAGACGGCAAAGAGTTTTTGCTGTGCCTAGATGACCGGATGTTGGGTCATCATGCATAGCCTGCAAGACATAAACGCGAAGACTCTTCGGAACCACCCGAAGATATCGTGAGCCGGTGTTGGTGTAGTTCTTTTTGTAAACTAGCCCGTCTCGGATGCAGAAGCGCGTAGGCGATGATTTTGGTTTGGTAGCAAGAAGCTGTTGTATGGTGCTGTCCCTTTGTTGCTCATCCTTAAAGGTCTTGTTATCAGGAAATGGTTGGTCGAGTGATGCAATGTAGGTATCAAAGGTGTCCGCGTCACATTCCATCGTTGGAAGCGGTAGTCGCGAAAGACAATCTGCGTCAGCGTGACGTCGGCCGCTTTTATACGAAACCGTGAAGTCATATTCTTGTAGACGAAGTGCCCATCGCGCCAGCCGACTAGATGGGTCACGCAGATTAACCAACCAGCAGAGAGAATGATGGTCTGTCACGACGGTAAAGGGGCGTCCGTACAGGTAGGACCGGAAGCGCTGCACTGCGAAGACTACTGCGAGGCATTCTTGCTCTGTGACAGTGTAGTTACGCTCGGACTTGCTGAGCGAGCGACTTGCATACGCTACGACGTGTTCTTGATTATCCAAGCGTTGAACCAGGACAGCACCTACACCAATACCACTGGCGTCTGTGTGAATCTCAGTGGGAGCGAGAGGATTGAAGTGTTGAAGAATCGAATGGGACGTCAAAAGAAACTTCAACTCCGAAAAAGCAGACTCGCATTCCGGGGTCCAGTCAAACTGCGCACCTTTCTGAAGCAGACACGTGAGCGGGTATGCAATATCGGCAAAGCCAGGAATGAATCGGCGAAAGTATGAACAAAGCCCCAAAAAGCTGCGCAGTTCTTTCACCGAGTTTGGCTGCTTAAATGCCTCCACTGCGGCCCTCTTGGCGGGATCCGGTCGTATGCCTTCTTTGTTTACTAAGTGTCCAAGGACGAGTGTTTGGCGCTCTCCAAAACGACATTTCTTTGAGTTGAGCACCAAGCGTGCTTTGCTTAGGCAGTCCAGTACGAGGTCAAGGCGTGTGTTGTGCTCACAAAAGGTGCGCCTAAAAATTACAACGTCGTCCAAGTAACACATACACACTTCCCACTTCAATCCACGCAGAATGTTGTCCATAAATCGCTCAAACGTTGCGGGCGCGTTGCAGAGTCCGAATGGCATCACATTGAATTCAAATAGTCCATCTGTTGTAACAAATGCCGTTTTCTCCTTGTCTTCCTCGTGCATTGAAATCTGCCAGTAGCCTGACCTCAGATCCACAGACGAAAAGTAAGAGGCCGATGATAGACAGTCGATAGCATCATCAATCCGTGGGAGTGGGTATACGTCTTTTTTAGTGATGGCGTTGAGACGGCGGTAGTCAACACAAAATCGCCATGTCCCATCCTTCTTCTTCACTAGAATTACTGGGGCGGCCCACGGACTACATAATTCCTGAATTACATTTTGCTTGAGCATCTCGCAAACCTGTTCATTGATCACTGCGCGTTCTGACGGCGATACACGATATGGTTTCTGTCGGAGAGGTCTGTGAGATGTCGTGTCGATTCGGTGCTTTATACGAGAAGCAGGGAATGACGGTGAATCATGCTGAGCGAAATAAAAATTACCGGCATATTTGCGCAGAATACTCGCCAGTTCGTTACGTTCCTTGGTGCTGAGTGACTTATCAATCATAGCCATAGTGGTGGTGTCCCTGGCGTGCAGATTATTGCAACGGGTCTTATCCGGGGAATCATTGCTTTCTGCGAGGGTGGCAAGCGAGAATACTTGGTGTTCACGAATCTCTGCAAGTTTCAGATCCTTCGGCAGCACTGTAGGTTCACTAGAGCAGTTAATCACCCACAAACCAGTATGCCCTTGCGCAACCGATAGTGTACAGTACGGTATTAAAACTGTCTTCTTTATGCAACTGAGATGCACGGGCTCCACAGTTGCGTCAAATGTTTTCTCGCTTGCAGGTGAACAGACAACAGGGACGCATTTTGCAGACAACGGCGGCACAGTTGTGTCCACAGACACGCAAAGAGCACTTTCTTGAGAGGGCGAGTTTTCCATAAACGAAACTGGGATATCAGAATCTACTGTAATTTGTCCTGTGCGGCAATCGACAGTAGCACCACATAGCTTCAAGAAATCGAGTCCCAGAATGACGTCATGCGTAGTATGAGGGAGAACAGCAAACTCTGCGACAAAGTTCTGGCACGCCAAACTGACAGTCACAGTGCAGACACCAACAGGTTGTAACACCTCTCCGCTCACTCCACGAAACGTATCAGGACGGTCCCAATGAAACATAACCTTTCGTCCAAGAAGGCGGGTGAAAACTAAACTCATCACTGACACGCTTGCACCTGTGTCCACCAACGCCATCGTTGGTACACCATCGATAAGCACTCGAACCTTATTTCTAAACATGGAAGCTAACGGAGGTATATCTGTTGAAATCGAAGACTGTCCGGCGACCTCACCTCCAACGGCCGCGCCGGCTAGTTTTCCGTAAGAGGCGAGGAGTGGCGGTGCCGAGGAGACGGTGATCGGTTGGCACGAGGGGCAGGTGGTGGTGTCACACTGCGGTCAGAGGCCGGAGATTGGTTTCGTAGCGGTCCTGGGATCTCGTAAGACCCACTTCCCGGGAGTGTCGGTGCTCGGGTAACGCCAGAATGGTTAAATCTCGGTGATCGGTCATACCTTGGCGGCTGCCGGTAATTGCAAAACCTGGCAATGTGTCCTTCGAAGCCACAGTTGTAACAGACTGGTAGAGTACGCTCACCGAACCAATGCTGGGACCGCTCAGCTGTGAAGGGTCGGTGACGAGCTTGTTGAGCGGGGGCTGCCCACCTCTGTGTGGCGGGGCCGTGCCGAAGGCGTTGGCCATATCGCTGGTCGGCCACGAATGAGTCACGACGTGGCCGCAGATTTCTAGTTTCGCTGATGTCTGCCACACATACCGATGGTGGCAAAGAAGCTGATGGTGCCGCCGTGTAGTAGGGTGGATTGGTAGGTGGATGAGGAATGTTTTCGTCAACCCATCTACCTTGTCGTTGCAGTTCTTCACGCACAATTGCCCGAATAGTAGCGGTAAGGTCGGTGGGCGGGCTCACGTCGACGCTGGCAACCGTTGTCACATTGGCCAGCCTACCAAATTTCGGGGCGATGCGACGAGTCTTCAATTTTTCAAACGTGCGGCAGTGATGTTGGACGTCGGAGGCAGAGGTGAGGTCATCCCTGCCTATCAGAAAATTGTAAACGTCTTCCACTATGCCTTTCAATAGGTGTCCGACCCTGTCTTCTTCAGACATCTGCGGGTTTATAATCTTGCAAAGCTTAAGAACGTCCTCTATATAGGCAGTGCAGGTTTCTCCAGGAGTCTGGGCTCTTCCGGCAAGAGTCCGCTCCGCGCTTTTCTTTCTTGAGTCGGAGTCACCAAAACACTTCTTGAGTTCTTGAGCAAAAATAGCCCATGTTGTCAAGGACTCTTCGTGGTTTTCATACCACATCAGGGCAGTGTCCGTGAGAAACAGCGCGACGTTTTCCAGCTGATCGATAGAGTTCCAGTGGTTGTACCGGCTCACCCTTTTATAGTGCGTTAGCCACGCGTCCACATCTTCTCCTGCCATTCCCGCGAACGGGCGGGGTTCCATGTAGTGATGCCTTGGTGTAGCCAGTGTAGATTGGCGCGAAGTCGAGGAGGTTGATTCCTGACCTTCGCTCTGGGTCATGACGACTGTTGTCGGCGGCAGACCGGCAAGACGACGGCTCCGGCGAACTCCAAACAGCTGTACCTCCGTGGTACGTCGATGTGTCGTACCCAGCACCTCCACCACTCTGTTACGTCTACGAGGGGTTTATTCGAAGCAGACGTAACGGTCGACTCGACGGTATACCGCAGTGAACGGGCAGCAGCGAGCTTTTGCCACCAACTGAACTGAACGTCCTTCTCTTCTGGTACCACCATGTTCCCCGCTACACAGGTGCACATACCTAAATTACACATGTGGTAACAATATGTGTATATATATATATATATATATATATATATATATATATATATATATATATATATATATATATATATATATATATATATATATATATATATATATATATATATATATATATATATATATATATATATATATATATATATATATATATATATATATATATATATATATATATATATATATATATTGTCGCTAGGTGAAAATAACAGAATACAGGACGACGGTGCGACCAGAAAAACGAGGTCTGTATTAACAGAACAAAAGAGCAGCCGCTTCGACTTCTTCCTAGGAGGAACCGTGGGTGCTGTCCACGCTCATCACTTCGTCGTCCTCTGCCTTCTTTCCCGGCCTTTAGCCGTGACATTAGCCTCCCATTCAAGAAAGCATCGTCCCGATGCTTTATTATCAAAGCGGTTTGTACTCGTTGGAAACGCATGAGCTCATTCGGAGAAATAAGGCTTCATGCGTACCACGTGCACAACTTCTGGAGCATACCTTCGACGCCTTGAAGAGTGCGCAGTATCAGGAACAACCTCATAATTATTGTCACTGAGACGTCGCAGAACTTTATAGTGACCGAAGTACCGTCTTAACAGTTTTTCTGAGAGGCCACGGAGCCGAATAGGTGTCCATATCCAAACTTTCTCTCCTGGCTCGTAGGAGACTGGTCGGTGACGAAGGTTGTACCGTCTTTAATCGTAGTCCTGCCGGCGACTAATACGTAGGCGTGCAAGTTGTCGGGCTTCTTCGGCCAGCTGAGTGATATAATCAGCATCCGTTTCAGCATCTTTGCACTCGTGCGGCAGCATAGCATCCAGCATAGTGGTGACTTCACGACCATGAAGAAGGCGGAATGGCTTTGTTCTTGTTGTTTCTTGATGAGCCGTGTTATAGGCAAACGTGACTTACGGCAAGATCTCGTTCCAGTTTTTATGCTCCACATCCAGAGCACATGCAGAGCATATCCGCTAGTGTCTTGTTGAGACGCTCCGTAAGACCATTCGCTTGCGGATGATACACTGTTGTTCGCCGGTGCCGGTGAGATGTATCACTAAGTTTTAAAACTTTCTGTAATAGTTCGGCTGCGAATGCTCTTTCCCTGTCAGTTATTACCTCTGATGGAGCACCATGCCTCAGCACCACATTCTCTACGAAAAATCAGGCTGCTTCACTTACCGTGCCCCTCTCCAAAGCCTTGGTTTCGGCGTAACGAGTGAGGTAGTCGGTGGCTACTATAATCTATCTGCGACCTGCTGATGAGGTTGGAAATAGGCCCGAAAGATCCATTCCGACTTGAGCGAATGGAGTAACAGGCACGTCAATAGGATGGAGGAGGCCTGCTGGTTTGACGGGTGCGAACATAGTGTTGAACGGTCGCCGTCAGTCGTGGCCAGTAGTATTTCTGCCTCACTCTGCACAACGTACGCGTGTGACCCAGGTGGCCGGATGTTGGTTCATCGTGGCATACCTGTAATACTTCGCTCCTTAGAGATGTTGGGACGACGAGTAAGTAGTCGTTTCCGTATGGCGGGAAGTTCATCTTATACAGGACGTCGTTGCGCAAAATGACGAAAGCCCTCTCGCAAACAGTCTAGGTACAGCTGAAGTGCGACCCTCTGAAAAACGTATCATGGGTTCTAGTTCGGGGTCGTCTCGTTGCAGCTGTGCGACAGTTGCCGTGTTTACAACTCCGACAGAGGCTGCATCGTCATCTTCTGCCGTCGCAGGTTCATATGGCGCACGAGAAAGGCAATCAGCGTCTGAATGTCGCTTCCCTGATCTGTAGACCACCGTCATGTCAAATTCTTGAAGCTTCAGGCTCCAGCGCGCCAACCGTCCTGAAGTGAATCTTAAATTCGTCAGCCAGCAGAGGGAGTGATGGTCACTGACAACATTAAAAGAACGACCATTCAGGTATGGGCGGAATTTTATAACCGCCCACACCACCGCAAGGCGCTCTTTTACCATAGTGGAATAATTTTCTTCCGCATGTGAAAGAGTTCTGCTCGCGTAAGCAATTACTCGTTCGGCGCCATCCTGCCACTGCACGAGTACAGCTCCTAAGCCGACATTGCTAGCGTCGGTGTGCACTGTGGTCGGTGCGTCATCATCAGAGTGTGCGAGGACTGGTGGCTTCTGGAGGCGTTGCCGCAGCTCGTCGAATGATTTTTGCTGCTCTTCATTCCATACGAATGCGACGTCTTCTCTGGTAAGGCGGGTCAACGGCGAGGCAATGCGCGAGAAGTTCTCAATGAAGCGTTGGTAGTAAGCACACAGTCCTAAAAACCGTCTGACCGCCTTTTTGTCAGTTGGCGCTGGAAAATTCGTAACGGCAGCTATTTTTTCAGGGTCAGGCCGCACACCTTCACTACTGACAAGATGCCCCAGGAACAGAAGCTCTTCGAAGCCGAAATGGCATTTTTCCGGCTTAAGTGTTAGTCCGGCGGAACGGATAGCTTGAAATACTGAGTGCAGTAGCCTGACGTGTTCGTCGAATGTGGCAGAAAATACGATGACGTCATCTAAATACACTAAGCACGTCTGCCACTTGAGGCCTGATAGTACGGTGTCCATTAGCCGCTGAAACGTTGCCGGTGCTGAGCACAAGCCAAATGGAAGTACCCTAAATTCAAAAAGGTCATCAGGTGTCACGAAAGCTGTTTTCTCCCGGTCTTTTTCATCGACTTCTATCTGCCAATACCCACTCCTTAGATCCATCGACGAGAAATAACGCGCGTGTCGTTGTCGATCGAGTGAATCGTCGATACGTGGAAGTGGGTAGACGTCTTTTTTTGTCACCTGATTCAGCTTGCGGTAATCCACGCAGAAACGTAAGGTGCCGTCTTTTTGCTTCACTAATACAACCAGCGAAGCCCAAGGGCTTTTCGACGGCTGAATAACGTCGTCTTCAAGCATCTGTCGCACCTGCTTTTCGATGGCTTCACGTTTTCGCGGAGCTACCCGGTACGGGTTTTGCCTGATGGGTCTGGTCATGTCGTTCGTTATAATTTGATGTTTCGTCAGCGGCGTTTGACGTATCCTGGAAATCGAAGAGAAACAATCTTCAAACTTGTTATTAAGCTGCATGATACTTTGCTTCTGCGCCGACAGCAAACTTGGGCCAATATCAACAGATAAAGGTGCGGGTGTCAGATCAGTTGAATTATCTTTTTCAAGAGTTTGGCAGTCTGTCTTTTCGGCGAGCTCTTTCACGTACGCGACTGCCATGCCCCTCGTTAGATGTCGGCGTTCAGAGCTGAAGTTCGTAAAAAGGACGTGCGTGTGTCCGCATTTTATGCTTACGACGCCTCTTGCGATAGATAAACCATGGCTGAATAGCAGTGTTGGAATTTGCTCGGCGATGTTTTCAGAATCGCTCAACGTGTCACATGTCACAGCCACGAGTGCACTCGACCGCGGCGGGATGGTCACGTCGTCTTCGAAGACGCGCAAAGGCTGACGTCGCTGGTCTGTACAGGGCACATCCGAAACTTGATCTGGGGCCGTCCAAAACGTAACCGATCTCTCAGGAATGTTGATAATGGCACCGTATTCACGCAAGACGTCCATGCCCAAGATCAGGTCTTTGCAGCACTCCGGTAAAATTACGAAAGTGCCGATGAAATCTGAACTGCCGATAATAATTAGAGCTGTACATTTGCCCGTCGGCGTCACCAATTGACCTCCTGCGGTTCTTATGTTTGGGCCCGTCCATATTGTTCTTACTTTATTTAGGCAGTCGGCGAGTTTACGGCTGATAATAGAGAAGCCCGCACCAGTATCTACCAGTGCTGTTATTGGGCGTCCGTCTATACAAATGTCCAGATTCGCGCTCACAATTTCCGTTGATGTCGGTGACGTCGTATCGTCCTTGGTATCGTGCGTCGTACGATCCGCAGTATCATTCGTCGTATCGCGTCGTAGAGAAGATGTTGGGGGTGTGATATCATCTCGACGGGCGGCAACCTTCCCCCAAAAGTCGCAGCTGTTAGTTTCCCCAATTAGGGCTAAGAGATCTGCCCCGGACCACCTCGGAGTTACTGCGCTGCGGCGGCGAGTTCAGTGCAGGTGAAGGAGAGTGGGGTCGACGATACGGCACTTCGGGTTGCTGTGCTTGCGGCCTGCACTGCTGTCACGGCGGTTATCGAAATAGGCACGAGGGGAGGTTTGTAGAAAGTTATGATGTCTACGGTCACGGTACGGGTAATTACGGAAATTATGGCCGGCTTCTCCGCAATGAAAGCAAAGTGGTCGACGGTCGACGGTGCGCCACAACTCCGTCTTACGGATGAATGGTCGACTGGTGGGCATACCTTGCGACCAAGATGCAGATGTCGGCGGAGTGTACATCGGCGCCGTCTGCATAGGCACGTTGGACTGTGGATACGGCTGTGGCGGATTGGGAGCTGGGGCCCACGGCTCGTTGTAAGGCCCTTGGCTCACGTCACGATAAGCCAGTGGTGACGAGTTGTACGACACTGGAGTGGGTCGACGGACAGCTGATGCGTAGCTTACGGACCGCCGGTCTGAGAGCGATTCGGGCAACGAAAATGCCTGGCGGAGTTCTTGCCACACAACTTCTGCAACGCAAGCCATGGTATTTTCCTGCGGAGTCACAAGGAGGTTTTGGATCTCCTCCCGAACGACCTCACGAATGAGTACGCGCAGAAAACACTCACTACCGGCACTCAAAGCAGAGAGGCTGGGAGATGTTTTGTTTGGTTGGTCATGGTGTCGGCGCCGTTGCTGTAGTGCTCGCTCGATTGTTGTAGCCTCTTTGACGAATTCCACTACGCTTGTTGGTGGGTTGCGTAGGAGACGGGCAAACAGCTCTTCCTTGACGCCCCTCATCAGATGTCGGAGTTTTTTACCTTCAGGCATCTCGGGGTCAGCCCGCTGAAATAGGCGGGCCATGTCTTCCGCAAACATGGCGACGCTCTCGTTTGGTTTCTGTATGCGTGCCTCGATGAGCTGCAGAGCAGAATTACGGCGGTCGATGTTTGCGAATGTCCCGAGAATTTGCTGCCGAAATTCCTCCCAGGAAGACAGCGTTGACTCGTGGTTCTCGTACCACGTACGAGCGCTGTCTGCCAAAGCAAAGTAGACGCACGATAGCTTTTGTTCAGTGGGCCAGCGGTTGGCTTTGGCGACTCGCTCATACTGGGCTAACCAGTCCTCGACGTCTTCATTAGCCTCACCGTGGAAGGTCTCAGGAATTAGAGGCTGATCAACAGTAAGCTGTGAAGGCCCTCCGGTAGCCATTTCTCCTGGTACGGTGTGTTGCTGGAGAAGTTCGAGCGGGATCACCTCGGGACTAAGGCCTCGCTGTCGGCGACTGTAGCGGTGGACAGGAGTATCGACCGCAGGAACAGATTGCGGTGGTGGACTCGATGTGCTAGGGCGCGGAGTTGTCCCAAGCATCAGTTGGAGAAGTCCAGCACCTCCACCAATGTCGCTAGGTGAAAATAACAAAATACAGGACGACGGTGCGACCAGAAAAAACGAGGTCTGTATTAACAGAACAAAAGAGCAGCCGCTTCGACTTCTTCTTCTTCGGAGGAACCGTGGGTGCTGTCCACGCTCATCACTTCATCATGCTCTGTCTTTTTTCCCGGCCTTTAGCCGTGACAATATATATATATATATATATATATATATATATATATATATATATATATATATATATATATATATATATATATATATATATATATATATATACGGTAGAAAAAGAGGTCGACAAACGTGCGAAAAAACACTAGTTTTACTAACGTTTCGGCAGGTGGGCCTGCCTTTGTCCGAGTGAATGGTTACACATGACACACAGGGCCCATATCAATGATATGTGCCCTGTATGCCATGTGTAACCATTCACTCCGACGAAGGCAGGCCCGCCTGCCGAAACGTTAGCAAAACTAGTGTTTTTTCGCAGGTTTGTCGACCTCTTTTTCTACCACATTTTCCACCGGATCCATTATTGAATTTCACCCCACCATATATGTATATATATATATATATATATATATATATATATATATATATATATATATATATATATATATTGTAACGAAGTCGCGACGTGAACCAAGGCAACACGCTCGACCCGCCACAGTGGTCTAGTAGCAAAGGTACTCGGCTGCTGACCCGCAGGTTGCGAGATCACATCCCGGCTTTGGTGGCTACATTTCTGATAGAGGTGGAAATCTGTTAGGCCTATGTACTCAGATATCGGTGCACGTTAAAGAACCCCAGGTGGTCGAAATTTCCGGGGCCCTCCACTACGGCGTCTCTCTTAATCATATGGTGGTCTTGGGATGTTAAATCCCACAAATCAATCAAGGCAGCAGGCTCAATCATTCTATGAGACTCTTTTTCGGGCCGAACTTGTGGCACACAAAGGAGACTAAGAATAAAGCGATACACACTGGCACCGATAGCAGCGAACAGAGCATCGGCCATCGATCAACTGAAAAGCGGCTAAACGCGTCGGCACTCAGCACTTGTCATCAGTGTTCTAGCGTTAATAGGGCGATGTAGGCTCCAGAATGATCTGTACTGTTCACGAAATGGGCATCACCTTAACGAATTGATCTGCTGCAGTCATGAAGCTTCTCGAGCACCGTAGGCGCGGTTTCGGCTGAGAAATAGTGACAATGAAATGAGTCGATAACAAAAACTTGAGCAGGCAATGTGCCGGTGTCTTTTCTGAAAAAATCATCGTACGATGCTTTAACAAACGAGAAAAGCACAATATTGAAGAGAATAAAAAAATAAGTACAAGCAATAAAGCACAGTAACAACAACAAAATATTGTCACGAGCAAAACAAGACCTACAGGCCGGAGTTCACCTGAACCAGAGCAACGAAAATGCTCTCTTCTTTTTCTCAGCCCCAAAACGTATATGAGCCACAGCGGCTCGTTCATCAATGGTGGCATGCGTCATTACCTCCTCTCCCAGCATCGCCTAGACGCTGTACGTTAAGGCAAAAAAAAGAAAATGGGACGAAAATGACTATGCAAGGAAAATGAATGGCAAAAGACGGAATAACGTAGTCCGTTGTGGAGTCAAGAGTCAAACGAGGAATAAGAAAATGGGAAAGATTGTAAGGGCTAGACGAAGCAAAATGAAAGACGCGAAGTTACCAATAAAGTCAGTCACTACACTGGTTATTCACAGCGCCAAATCTATGGTTTCAACTGTGAAACTAGAATGACTTCAGTTTTCGGAAGGCGACTAGAACGTCTCAAATTGTCTTCTGGGAGAACCTCGGAAGTAACGTCGCTGAGACGTCGTACGACCTTGTAAGGGGCGAAGTAGTGGTGAAGAAGCTTTTCTGAACGGCCACGTTGTCGGATAGGGGTCTACACCCCAAATTCATCACCAGGCTTGAAAATAGCTTCCCGGTGACGAAGATTGTAGCGGCGCGCGTCTGCGGTTTGGTGATATCGAATGCGGTGACGAGTAAGTTCACGGTCCTCTTTTGCGCAATGCGCAAATTTGGCAGCATCCGTGTGGTATATTCCTAAGTTGTCGGGCAGGAGCATGGCGTCGAGCATCATGGTGACCTCGCGACCGTGGACTAAGCGAAAAGCTGTGAAACCAGTACTTTCTTGAACAGCAGTGTTATACGCGAAAGTTATGTAAGGAAGGATGGCATCCCGGTTCTTGTGATCGATGTCTACATACATTGACAGCATGTCTGCAATTGTCTAATTGAGTCGTTCACTCAGCCCGTTTCCTAGCGGTTTGTAAGCTGTTTTTCTTTACAATTTTCCGTGCCACTTAATCGCAAGACTTCCTGCAGCTTCTCTGCGGTGAATCCTGTCCTACGATCTTTATGACGACTGCTGGCGCACCGTGACGTTAAACGATGCTGTTAACGAAAAGTTGAGCGACGTCTGCTTTGGTAGCTTTGGAAGCGCCTTTGTTTCACAGTAGCGTGGTAAGAAGTCCGTAGCGACCGGAATCCACCGGTTTCGAGACGAAGACGTGGGGAATGACCCCAACAAGCCTATGCCAATCTGATGAAAGGGCACCTTTGGTAGGCCTATTGGTTGCAGTAGTTCCACTGGTCGTAAAGGTTGAATCTTACGTCGCTGACAGTCGCGACAAGTGCGAACGTAGTGCTTCACAGTCTTTGCGAGACGAGGCCAGAAGTAGGAGCGTTGAGTTCATTGCAGCGTACGCGTATAGCCGAGGTGTCCGGACGACGGCTCATCATGACACGCACGTAAAATGTAACCACGAAGTGTAGTTGGCACAACGAGCAGATACATAGTTTGTGTAGGATGAAAGCTCTTTTTATAAAGCACTCCATTGCGGAAACAAAAGGACAATAGCGAGCGTGCAAAGCTTCGAGGAGGGTGGGAAATGCGCCCTTCCAGGTAGTCAATGAGCGGGATGAGCTCCGAGTCATGACGCTGTTGCTCATCCAAGCTGGTTGCTGATATGGCAGAAAGAAAAGTATCACCGTCTTCAAGGTCAGTGTTGGCATTTTCGACTAGTGCACGTGAAAGTCAGTCGGCGTCAATGTGTTCCCGCCCAGATTTGTGGACGTTGGAGACATCGAAATCTTGTAGCCGAAGGCTCCCTCGTGCTAGACGACCTGCGAGATCTTTGATATTCACGAGCCAACAAAGAGAATGATGGTCGCTAACTACCCTGAATATGCAGCCATAAAAGTATGGGGAGAACTTTCTTATGGCCCAGACAGCAGCGAGGCATTCCTTCTCAGTTTCAGAACAATTTTTCTCTACTAGGGATAATGTTCTGCTCGCCTAAGCGATCACGCGTTCTACGTCATTATGCCACTGAACTAATACCGTTCCTAGTCCAACGTTTCTGGCATCAGTGTGCAATTCCGTGACTGTGCTTTCGCCGAAATGACCCAGTACAGGCGGACCCTGGAAAACGTTTTGGAGGGAGCCGAACGCATGGCAATGATAGGGACCCCAAACAAACGAGACACCGTCTTTTGTAAGCTTGTTGAGGGGATCAGCAATAGTCAAAAAGTTTTTGACAAAGTCCCTGTTAAGCACAAAGACCCGGAGATCGGCGTAGGTTGCGCTTATTTGTTGGCACAGGAAAGGCGGTAACGGCGCGAGTTTTCTTCCTACCTGGGCAGATACTGGCATGGCTCACAACATGACCAAGGAAGTTTAGTTCTTCATATCTTAAATGACAATTCTCGGCTTTGAGAGAAAGCCCCGCTGTTGTGATTGCCTGAAGAACTGCCTGAAGTTGTTAGACGTGTCGTTCAAACATGTCTGCAAAGACCACGACGTCATCAAGGTAATTAAAACAAGATTGCCATTTGAGCCCCGTGAGAACCGTATTCATCATTCTTTGGAAAGTAGCTGACACTGAGCATAGACTGAAAGGCAACACTTTAAACTCGTACATGCCGTCGGGAGTAATAATCACCGTCTTTTCGTGGTCGCGCTCATCCACTGCAATTTTCCAGTAGCTGCTACGCAAATTCATGGAGGAAACCTATTTAGCGTTACGTATACGGCCCAACGAGTCATCTATCAGGGTAGAGGATGAACGTCCTTTTTGGTGACCTCGTTCAGTTTATGGTAATCAACGCAAAAACGCAACGTACTATCCTTCTTCCTTGCTAGCACAACTGGCGATGCCCAGGGACTGGTCGATGGCTGGTGACGTCGTGCTAAAGCATCTGCCGGACTTGGTCACGTATAGCGTCTTGCTCTTTTTGCGACACCCTATAGGCAAGTCGTCGGATGGGTCTCTCTGTGGGTTCCGTGATGATACGTTGCTGAGCAAGTTATGTCTGTGTAACCTTTGACGTAGTGGCAAAGTATCCTTAAAATGAGCCGAGTATACCCAAAAGGCATTCTCATTAAGCCGACGGTACACTCTCGCTTACGTCGAGAGTGTTCGGAAAGGCCTCGTCAGGGTGGCCAGTTGATTAAAATGAAGCTAACTTTGACGAACCTTCAGCATCAGCAAGTTCTTCAAAATATGCAATGGCAGTGTGCCGCGTTAGGTGGCAATATTCATCGCTGAAGTTCGTGAGCAGCAGGGGAACTAGGCTGAATTATTCCTCGGGCAACACAGATTTTCGTGAAATAAGGAGAGACAAATTGGCTTCTGCAATTACCCCGTGAGACACGTCCTGTCCCGATTCTACCTTGACAAAGAGGCCGCTTCGAGGTGGGAGAATCAGGGAATTATCGATAACACGGAGCGCTCTTTTCCGGAATTGCGTACTGTCAGTTGCAGCGCAAAAAGGATTTTCGAACGACACAAGTTTTTCACGGAAGTTGATGACAGTTCCATATTCGCGAAAGAAGTCCATTCCTAAAATGACTGGCCGAAAGCACACGTGCAATACGAAGAAAGAGCCCGCAAATGTCGACGTACGCATTCGAATGCATGCCGCGCACATACCAGTAGGCATCACTAGATGGCCCCCTGCCGTGCGCAACTGGGGTCCTTGCCACAGTGTGGCAACCTTCCTCAGTTCAGATGCCAGTATGGAGCTCATTACGTATTAGTTGGCGCCAGTGTCGACAAGGGCGTTCACGGCATGATGTAGTTGATATACAAAGCAGATATATATAGTGATATACAAAGCACACTACGTTCCCAACAAATGTACAGACATTGTTACGCACGCACGACCCTAGCACGAACGTTTGTGTGCATGTATCTACTAGCGAAATCAAAAATATTCGATGAGAAGAATTACAGCTGCCTAATTTGGCACTGGGTAGCACTACGACTTGCGCCGAAAACAAGCATATGGGAAAAATACAGTCACACGTGTAAACAAATCCATTTCACATAGTACATGCTTGTATAAACAAAACTTTACTTTGTGTTTAGAGAAGCCCGAACATTCATAAAAATGCCCCCCCCCCACACACACACTCTAAATATTGGTGTACTCAACGCAAAAATAGGCAACCCGAACGAATTTTTTAGAACAAACTACCGTAGTCTCCGCCACTTTTTTTCGCTGTTCTTCTTCGCACGTCATCTGTATTCTGCGGGAATCGATCAAATTACCGTCTTTCCACCGCGATGCGATGCATTGCAGTTCACTGGAATGGCCTATGGTCATATCTCTGTTTATTTTCGGGATCACGTGTGTGGCATACCGAAAATTAAGAAACTATGCGGCCGCTCCTCAACTAACCCGATGTGGTTTTATATCTTTCCTTTCAATGTGGACCCTGTGAGTGCTCTTTTCACGTATGGCCGCTAAGTAATGAATAGTTCGTTGGAGTAGTCATATTCAACGGCCGAAGGAACGCCATCCACTGTCTAAAATGGCTGACGGATTTGTTTTCACCGTTTGACCGTGGAACTGAACTGGTTCTCATCACAAGCGTAACCACCTCTTTATCCGCCTTCGGTAAATCTACCCCTGGGCCTCTGCTGATATCCTCGTACTACAAGAAACTAACGCCAACATTTCCCTCTCGGGCTACGTTTCCTACAACCAAGTAGCTTATGGCCCTCTGCCCCATTCCGTCAGGGCTATTCTCACCCAGCAGACGTTCGTTGCCAATCGAACCGATCTGACCTTCCCTGCACTCCACGTTTTTCTAGAAGTAGTATCTGAGTGACGTGAGCAGCATGCGGGAAAACCGCGCTTCAGCATCTGAAGACGCCGAATGAAAGACACAAAGCTGAGCATCCATGTCAAGGAGCGTGTTCTTTTTTTCTTTTAATCAACGTTCCCTTCGCCTTCATCGTTCTCGAAGTCCCTTGATGTGCGTGCTTTTCTACCGGGACGTTCAATCAATTTACAACATCGTCCACGCTCGGCAAAACTAAATCGCCCAACTCCAACGAGTACAACAGCTGCAGTGGTCTCGCAATTTCTTCACCTGCTGTCAAGAGGATTTGCATGCTCTAACATAAGTATCTCTCGATACCTACGCAACACTCACTCTAAAACTTCCCAAGAGATTATGGGCACCTTGCCTTCTTTAATGATGATTACATCGTTAACATGAATCTGACCATTAGTTTGTACTCTGATAATGTGCGCTCTCCTCAAACAAAGTATCCTTCACTCCCACGCTTCAAATTTTTTTTTACTATTTGCTACCTGTACTTCCAACACTTTAAAATATCGGAGGGACTTCCAGGTGTTCCAGCAGTATTCGCACTATAGGCAGTGTAGTAGACTTTCTATTGTTTATAAAGTGCTTCTGTAATGTCATATTCCACAATTTAGGTCACTGGTAGGATTAGGTTTGGCACATCAGCTTCACCTCACGGCGGCTTCCCAAAAGTTATCGGTCGAAGTTCGTTAAGTCTGCCCGTCTCACCTCAGAAGGCCCTATCTCCGGTATTTCGGCACCAATAGGTTCAGAAAAGTATGAACCGCCGTCCGCATAATGAAGCCCCTCGCTGAGCGCTTAGTTGTTCCAACACTGCACAATCTCCTCATGATGATAATATTTCCACTTCTCGTCGTTTACACAATTGTCCACACAGCGCTCACTTTTCATTGTCAATGGGCACAACCCTCCTCGTGCCACTAAAGAGGCGTTGCTCCTCAACCTGATTCGTGCCTCAGCAGCGAGGGCAGCCAAATCCCCCTTTATACTTCTCGGCAACTGCGACGTCAGGCATCCGGACTGGAGTTACCAGTGGTCTCGGAAAGAGGCTGTGGCAGCTCTCTGACAACCTCAACTATCACTGCTCACCGATCCCACGCAGCCAACCCGCATCGGCAAGAACCTGTGTGAGCCGAGACACTACCTCGAACCTGAGCTTTTCTGTAGCGTGAGCAACGCTCGCCGGTCAAACACGCATCATTCCCTCCGCAGTGACCCTATTTTCCTCACAATTCGAGTGAACACCTCTCTCTGCAAGTCGCACCCACACACAGTTCCCCACACGAATTAGGGCGCGTTTCGAGAACGCTGATTACACTCCACGGCCCCCAACGTTGAGGACCTGTCGACGGGGACCGACCAGCTGTTAGCGGATCTCGACGCGCTCACCGCCTCAATCCTCACCACGGAGGACCATCTCACAATCGACTCCCGCCTAGCTTACCCGTGGGCCGCTTGCATGCGACTCACCAACCGTTGACATAAGCCATGTCACAACCGCTGCTTACGCCGCCGCGTCGCACACCTCGATCGTGCTAATAAGCAACACACCACCGTGGTTGCACACCAACAATGGGAACAAATCTTCTCGGAGCTCTCTGATCAGTAGGGCCGCAAACATTTTTGGCGCCCCACCTACACCTCGCCGACCCTGCTTCCACCAAGTCGGTTGCTCAGCAGCAACTACAACGAGTGGTCCAGGCTTTCCCAGGCGACACTCCATCACTGATGGCAGACCTGGCTGCAATTTACTTCCAGCTCCTGAAGCCTGGTGTTCATTCTCCCCCTCTCGCATCCTACACTAGGGCCTCCAAACAAGAACTGGCAGAGATCTAGGCGGCCTTACAGAGGCTCCGCACCACCTCTTAGCCTGATACAGATCGCATGCCCAACAAGCTCTTCAAAAACATCGAAGTTCCTTCAATCACTACCCTCCTTTCTTTCGTCAACGAGTGCTGACGCTCCGGCAACCTACCAAAGTCATGGAAACACGCTTAGGTAGCTTTCACCTGCAGGCTGAAAAGGAAGTCACAATCAAACTTTTCAGGCCCATTTCACTCCGTTCGTCAGCAAGCATCTGTGTTATGGTGTAATGTGGGCCCGGGATCCGGAGTAAATCAACCGGCAGTCAGGGGACTCTGTACACACAACACAGACTTTAACACAACGAATAACTCTTACAATTCACAAACAACACATTATATCGTTCCTTATTTACATGCCAAACGTCCTACGCGCCTCGGCACACGAGCTGTCCTACTCGCCGTTATGACTGTTGCCGCTGCGGCGAGGTCGGTCGTCACCGGTGTTCCTTGTGCAGTCACGCTGTCTTACCGTGGTGAGGTGGTGGTGGTGGTGATGGTGGTGCTGCAGGCCGGTAGATCACCAGGCCACTGCAGTGCAGGTTAATGGCTCGTCGCCAACATGAGCCGCGGCCACCTCGTGCCACCACTCAGGCCCCAGGACCTCAGGCCACGAACAGACTATGCTGCCGGTCCCCGTGTCAGCGCCGTCCTCAGAGGGGGAAGCCAGCTCACCAGGTCCGCAAGGCTGCCGGACACCTGGTTGAGTGACGCAGCCCTAAGCAGGAAGCAAGCTCACCAGGTCCGCAAGACTGCCGGACGCCTGGGTAAGCGATGTCTAGATTCGAACCGCCGACCAGCAGCTGCCATTTGAACCGTGTCACGCTCCAACTGCCCAAGCCGCACGCCCCGCTCGCGCTTCCTTTTTCTCGTCTTCGCCTCCAAGGCGTACCGCAGAACAGAACTGCCGTTCCCTCTTCGCCCCGTCACGGGCCACACAATCCACATCATCACACCACCCCCCACTTAAGATAGTTGTGACCAACTATTCCGCTCTACGCCAGGCGGTGAGTAGGCAAAAGTGCAGGCGCGTTTGTAAAGAGGGAACAAGTTCACACGAATCCGAATGGTTGCGATCCACACAGCACGTAATGAAAAAAAACACACATGAAAAATACACAAGTGGAGAAATATTAGAGCAATTCAGATGCGACTTAAGTAGTCCGCCCCTACATTGTCTGAGCCTTTTATGTATTCTACGGTAAAGCTGTACTCTTGCATTAGTAAGCTCCATCGTAACACTCGATTATTGACGTGTTTGGCTGACTGCAAGTACCGGAGTGACTGGTGGTCGCACTGAATAATGAAGGGTCTGCCGCATAAGTAAATGTGGAACTTTTCAACAGCCCACACGAGCGCTAAGCATTCACGCTCTATTGTGGAATAGCGGGCCTCTCTAGGCAGCAGATTGCGACTAGCATAAGCAACCGGATGTAAAATATCGTCCCCACTGTTTTGCAGAAGCACTGCGCCGATGCTTGTGCTTGAGGCATCAGTACGGAGCACGAAAGGCTTCGAAAGATCCGGTGTTTGCAGTATGGGACTTGCGGCGAGCTTGTCTTTTAGCACGGTCAATGCTTTTTCTTGCGTCGGTCCCCACGATACTATGTGATGTTGGCCTTTCTTGGTAAGGTCAGTCAAGGGCTTGGAAATCTCTGCGTAGTTCGGAATGAACTGCCTGTAATAGCCCGTAAGACCGAGAAAGGATTGTACAGCTTTCTTTGTCGTAGGGCGCTTGGCGGCTAGGATCTTGTCCAGCGTTTTCAGCATTGGTTCTACCCTCGCCTCGCCAATGCGATGTCCGAGGAATGTAATGGTACGCTCTCCGATCTCACACTTGCTCGGTTTGATTGTGAGGTTTGCATTGCGGATTCTTTCGAAGACAAGTCGTAAGGCTTTCATATGTTCATGCCATGTGCTAGTAGCGATGACCACATCGTCAAAATAGTGATGCACATTCGGTAAATTGCCTAGAACTCTCCTCATAAGGCGTGCAAATATCGCTGGGGCAGTCTTAATCCCAAAAGGCATGTATTTGAAGTGGTAGAGCCCCGACATGCTTGAAAATGCCGTCTTTTCACGCCTGTCTGGAGCCAGGGGCACTTGCCAATAGCCCTTCGTGAAATCGAATTTCGAGAAAAATTTCTGTTTCCCAACAAGAGCTAGAACAACATCAATTCTCGGAATTGGCTCACTGTCGAAAACCAAGGTCTTGTTCAGCTCCCTAAAGTCAATGCACAACCGTATGGTGTTGTCGGGCTTCTTGACGACAACGATCGGCGCATGATATGGCGACTTTTATGCCCATTCGAAGCATCTCCTGTACCTCTTTTTCGACGTTTTCACGCAGCGCTAGAGGAATCGGGTACTGAGGCACGTGAACCGGCTTTTCGATGACGAAGTCAAGAGAGCATTCGACAAGTTGTGTCTTGCCGGGAAGGTCCGAAAATATGTCTGCAAACTCTTCGCACAATTGTCGAACTTGTTGGAGTTGGTCTGTCTGCAGTTTGGGCGATATCTTGACGTCTGATGCCGTTTGTGTTTGGCATAGACTGAGAGAGGGGATGGTATCCTCAGAGTCGTTGCTCTCACTGTTCGCCTCTTCCCCAGGTGTTGCACTTGTAGTATTCACTGCAGCCACCTGATGAGGAGACGTTATTTCTCTTTCCTCATACTTCTTCAGCATATTCACGTGGAAGACCTTGATGCTCTGCCCTAAGTAAATTGCATAATCAACATCATTCTTGGCTTCAGCAACTTTAAACGGGCCCTTCCACTGCATGAGAAGCTTATTGGTGTCTGTAGGAAGGAGAATTAAAACCTTGTCACTGGGCCGTAGCCTTCTGTGGCGGGTCTTACGGTCGTAATAAAGCTTTTGCTTTTCACGTGCTTTACCAAGCTCTTCATGAGCGAGGTTACAGGTGTGTTCGAGTCGGTTTCGAAGGTCCACAAGGTAAGTGTACGTTGTTCGCACTTCATCCTCAATGTTCTCGTTCGTCCACAGCTCTCTTGAAACACTCAAAGGTCCACGCACATGTCTGCCGTAGATTAACTCAAATGGTGAAAAGCCCAAGCTGGCTTGCGGTACTTCGCGATAAGCGAAGAGAAGAGGAGCAATGTAGCGATCCCATGACCGCGGCTTCTTCTGACACACCCTTTTGAGCATGGCCTTCAGCGTACCGTTGAATTTTTCGACCAATCCATTGGCCATGGCATGATATGGGGTGGTACGAAAAAACTTTACAGTTAGTAGTCGGCCCATTTCTTTCATGAGTTCCGACGTGAAACTTCTACCTTGATCGGTAACCACTTCTCGAGGCAGGCCCACTCGGGAAAATATTTCAAGAAGGGCTTCTGCAATACTGACAGCGTCGATGCTGGGTAGGGCTACTGCGTCAGGATAGCGAGTAGCGAAGTCAATGAGGGTAAGCACATAGCGGTTTCCCTTATCTGATCGAGGAGATAACGGTCCGATCAGGTCAATGGCGACTCTTTGGAATGGTGTCCGTATGAGAGGCATGTTGCCCAACGGAGCGACTCCGACTTTCCTTTTGGGCGTTGTCCTCTGGCAGACGTCGCACGACTTGACAAACCGTCTGATTTCTTCATGCATACCTGGCCAGTAAAAATCCCCATGGATACGGTCTGTGGTACGTCGCACGCCTTGGTGACCAGCCATAATGCCTTCGTGTGCAACCTTCAAAATGTTTGTCGAAGTGTCCTTGGCACGACTACTTGCTTAAAGGTCCTCCCCGTAGAAAGGCGGTAATTTCGATACAGTAGACCAGCCTCTTCAGAAAAGTGGTACGTCGTGTCTTTATTGGAGTGAAACTCCTTCCCAATCTTGCTGAAGCAACTCTTCAGACTTGGGTCGTCTTTTTGGCTCTCAGTTAGCTGCACTCGGGTCACTTCTAGCGAACCAACTAGCGGAATCTTCATCATAGTGTCCATCTTCCCCTGCGTCCGGACGACGGCAGAAAGCAAGGTTGACTTTTCCCAGCATGCCGGGATTTTGCTCAAACCAGTCGATTCAGGGAACAGAGCGTCAGAGAACTCCCAGGTAGTATCTGGCTCCTGTGGTCCTTTTACTCCTGGAATATTGCCGAGCACGAGGTCGTACAAAGGGTTAGTCATGCATAAAGCGTTTACATCACCAACGAAGTAGGGCGTGTGTATCTGTATGTTTGCTTCCGGTAGTTCCTTAACCTTTCCATCCAAAAGCATAACTCTTGCCGTCTTCCCGGTCAGGCATCGATCCGGCACGAACTCGCGTCGGACGATGGTCGTGTTGCTCTCTGTGTCTCGTAAGACACGTGCGCGTTGTCCAAGCACCCGTCCTTCGACCACTGGCATGTTGTCGACTAAGAACATGGGTTGGTTCTCGCACTTCTTGGGGCATTCAGCAGCGCATGCCTTATCCTTGCACTTGGCCATAGGGAAGTAATCCTGTTTTTTCTGTTCTATCATGGCACAAGACACCGACTTGTCTTTGCTCTGATCCTTGCAATCGGTGGCTTTGTGGCCAAGCCGCCCTTATGTTTTGCATTTCACAGACTCTTTCGAAAGCGCACGACAATCCGGAGCGCTATGTCCTTTGCGGTGACACAGAAAGCAACTCGGCTGTTTGTACTGTGACATAGCACCGGGTTTATTTGCCTCCTTTGTATCATCTGCAATTTTACCAATGTTATTGACTCCCTGTGCTTCGAGAAAGCGGTCGGTGCACTCTGAAAGGGATGTAAGGGTTTTGCATTCCCTCTCTTTTAGGAAGATGGCCAGCTTCGGATTACAGCAACGCAAGAATTGCTCGGCTATAACTTGGTCACGAAGACCCTCAAATGTTTTGGGCACATCAGCCATCTCAATCCAGTTATCAAAATAGCTCGAGATCCTTGCTGCTAGTTGTTTCCCTGTTTCGCCATCTTCAGGCCGGGCTTTCCGAAATTTGTCTTTATATCCTTGTGCCGTGAATCTGAAGCGCTAAAGTAGGGCTTTTTTCACTTTATCATAGTTGAGGGCCTCGTCAGCAGTCATTCGACCAATGACAGTGAGTGCCTCACCAGTTAAGCATATGCTTACGGCTACTCCCCATTTCTCTCTTGGCCATTCTTGCCCAGTAGCCACGCGTTCAAACCTCTGCAAATACGCGTGCCGGTCATCGCGTCGCTCGTCAAATAGCGGTAGTAACTTCTGCGGATTCAGGCATGACGGGTTTGCCGATGGGGCGAGTGCTGCCGCCGCAGATGGCTGACTTTGAGCACTTTCCTGAAGCTGCAGCTTAAGTTGGAGGATTTGCAGCTGCCTCTCGTCTGCTAACCGTTGCCTCTCGTCCGCTAACCATTGTCTCTCGGCTGCTTCTTTGGCCTCTTCTCTCTCAGCTGCACGCTCATCTCTCTGCCTAACTTGTTCTCGCTCAATCCATTCGCGAAGTTCCGCGCCAGACAAGCCTAACTGAGCTGCTACAGCCGCTAACTTATCGAGATCCATATCTCTCGTCTTGTGCTGCGTGCACACACTTGACTGGTGATTTCCGCGTTCGAAATGTTACTGGCGGGATCCTGGCAGGCTCACCAAGTTTGTTATGGTGTAATGTGGGCCCAGGATCCGGAATAAATCAACCGGCAATCAGGGGACTCTGTACACACAACACAGACTTTAACACAACCGATAACTCTTACAATTCACACACAACACCCTATAGCGTTCCTTATTTACATGCCAAACGTCCTACGCGCCTCGGCACACGAACTGTCCTACTCGCCGTTATGACTGTTGCCGCTGCGGCGAGGTCGGTCGTCACCGGTGTTCCTTGTGCAGTCACGCTGCCTTGACCGTGGTGAGGTGGTGGTGGTGGTGATGGTGGTGCTGCAGGCCGGTAGATCACCAGGCCATTGCAGTGTAGATTAATGGCCCGTCGCCAACATGAGCCGCGGCCACCTCGTGCCACCACTCGGGCCCCAGGACTTCACGCCACGAACAGACTATGCTGCCGGTCCCCGTGTCAGCGCCGTCCTCAGAGGGGGAAGCCAGCTCACCAGGTCCGCAAGGCTGCCGGACAAATGGTTGAGTGACGCAGCCCGAAGCAGGAAGCCAGCTCACCAGGTCCGCAAGACTGCCTGACGCCTGGTTAAACGATGTCGCGACCCGAACCGCCGACCAGCAGCTGCCGTTCGAACCGTGTCACGCTCCAACTGGCCGAGCCGCACGCCCCGCTCGCGCTTCCTTTTTCTCGTCTTCGCCTCCAAGGCGTACCGCAGAGCAGAACTGCCGTTCCCTCTTCGCCCCGTCACGGGCCACACAATCCGCATCATCACAATCTGTAACACGTCGTTCTCGCTCGCCTGCAAACGTACACGAAGGCTCACCACCTCCTTCCCTTCTCCTTTATGGGAGTATACCCCCCACATGTCACCACAAGATGTCCCCTCGCACCTTCACCATGACCTCCTTGACCCACCCACATTTTCAGACGCTAAGGGTCTTTTGTTAGCCTCGACCTTGACAAAGCATTTGGTGATCTGCTCCATTTGGCTACCCTTACCGAACACTCGGCCCTCAATCTTGGCAACCGCACCTACAATTACATTTGCGCGTTCCTCACCGCCTGCACGGAGGAAATCATCGTAGGAGACATCCCGTCTCCCACGTGCAAGCTTGGTCCTCGCGGCACCTTCAGGGTGCCCTATTGTAGCTTTTCTTACTTTATCTTTTCTTCCACTTGCCTCCCAAAAATTTGGGTCATATCCTCGGTTTAGACACACCCTGTAGACTGAGGAAGTCACTTATTGAGTCACATAGGGCTCTCATGGCCGCATCGAGCAGACATTGCAACGCGTAGCCGATGTCACGGCGTCCCACGTGCACGCGGCTAAACTCATTTGCTCGGCCGCCAAATCGTCCCTCCTTCTCATCCGGCCTCCCGACAGCCGTCACTGCAAAACGCCTCACCCTACCATCACTGGACACATAAATTCTATTCCCGTGCCTGTCGTCCATATCTCCGCACGCTTGGGCTGATGCTACAGTCCAACCACGGAACAGGCACTATCGCCAAGCTGTCGGTCACTGTGCACACACCACGCGAATGCTTGCCCGTGTCAGCGCGCAGTGTGTGGGAATGTGCCAACATGATCGGTTTCGCCTTTTCGGCACCTTTGTTGGTTCCCGCATCACGCACGACCTTCCTTCTACTCGTCTCCTCAAATCAGAACTTGAAAACATTATCATCCTCATTCATAGAGCATACAAGACGGCCTCGGCCTTCTTCCCAACACGTCTAGAGATCGTCTTCTACGCCTTGGTGTACACGACAGCCTCGACGAGTTTATTGAGGTTACCGTTCCACCCAGGTGTAATGCCTCAACCATTCGCCGATCAGTCACCCCATCCTTTTCTTCATCGGCCTCGACACCTCCTCTCTCCCTCCTTCCGAATTTGGTCTCGCTGTCACAAGCTTTTCGAACTGCCTTCTGCATCAAGCTCCTGCCTAAGAATGTGCTCGCGGGCCACCATGTCGCTCGCCGCCAAGCACTGGTGACCATGCCTCCCGCCAAATACGCCAACCATCCGACCAGCCAACCTACATGGATGCGGCCGTTACAACGCACCCTGGGACGCCTTTGCATTCATTTTCATGTCACCTCTTCGGCGTATTCTGAGCCTGCAATCGTGACCAGTGTGGTTCAAACACTCTTCTCTGTCGAAGTGGAAAGCGCAGCCATCACGTTGGCTGCGACCTCGGCTGACTCTCGCGTCGTACTCAGCGGCTCCAAATGAGCGATCACGAATTTCGCACAAGGTCTTGCGTCACCGAACACCCTGCGACTACTTCGCCGAATACTGCGGCAAGATGAGCAGCGCCATTACTGATCTTAGTCTTCGCCCACTTGGGTCACCCAGGCAACGAGACATCCCATTAACGCGCGCGAGGATTCATCGACCGTGCGGTGCACCCTTCAGAGTCGGACGCCCGGGTGCTGGAGCCCCTGGTCACTTATAATGCCATTGCTCAGCTGTGTGGCATCGCAGAACCACATCCTCTGGAGCTACCCGGGCGATCTCCCACCCACTGACATCTTTCACCCATCCCTTACCGAGGAACAATGAGAGGCTCCTCTTTGCAGCACCGACCGGGCCATCCAGTTACGGATCCTGGAACGAGCGCAAAACGTGATCGAGAGGCACGGCCTGGATGACTACTTAGCTTAGCCTCCCCCACCCCTTCAATGAGTAAAAATTGGCACTCACTCACTAAGCAGGAGATGGCGTAGTGATGTCATTTTATCCTGTGCATGTTTAAACGAAAAAACACACTCTCTCAGTGTGATTTCAGCATCTCAATTCCAAAACATGACGTGTTTCAACTTAGAGCACGAGCCTATGTGCATGTTATGGGATGAAACGCGTCATTTCTAGGAATATGCACGCCATGCACGCCCTGTGTACACGTTATTTGTCAATAATGTTTGTCGTATCTACAATAAATAGTCAACTTCGCGCTGAGTGCACAACCACAAAGAGGAAGGAAACACAAAGACACGATGGGCGCCCGTTGTCTCTATGTGTTCTTCTTTTGTGTGTGTGTGAATTGGGCGCGAAGTTGACTATTTAATGCAGACATGCACCAACAATGCCAACGGCAAGTTCTTCCAGAGTATGTGTGTCATACACTCACGTTGTGTTATGCAGACGAACGAACAGGATAGATAGATAGATAGATAGATAGATAGATAGATAGATAGATAGATAGATAGATAGATAGATAGATAGATAGATAGATAGATAGATAGATAGATAGATAGATAGATAGATAGATAGATAGATAGATAGATAGATAGATAGATAGATAGATAGATAGATAGATAGATAGATAGATAGATAGATAGATAGATAGATAGATAGATAGATAGATAGATAGATAGATAGATAGATAGATAGATAGATAGATAGATAGATAGATAGATAGATAGATAGATAGATAGATAGATAGATAGATAGATAGATAGATAGATAGATAGATAGATAGATAGATAGATAGATAGATAGATAGATAGATAGATAGATAGATAGACAGATAGATAGATAGATAGATAGATAGATAGATAGATAGATAGATAGATTGATAGATAGATAGATAGATGCTAAAAGTGCTTGCAGTATGTAAAAAATGCTTCGCAGGTAATTATTTCGACAAATAATCGCCTCGTGAGTTATAAAAAAAATTACGGCATATTCACGGGGCGAATGATGATGAATGGATGGATGGATGGATGGATGGATGGATGGATGGATGGATGGATGGATGGATGGATGGATGGATGGATGGATGGACGGATGGACGGATGGATGGATGGATGGATGGATGGATGGATGGATGGATGGATGGATGGATGGATGGATGGATGGATGGATGGATGGATGGATCAAAGTGTTTTTCGTTCTCCAAGTAGTGCTTGGTGTGGCTCTCCGCAACTGGTGCTTTAGTGTAGCGACTTCTACAAACCGTGGGAAGCGGTGGCAGGAACATAATGGAGGAGCGCGCGTCTGTCAGCTCCGGCACGGGCTCGAAGTCCAGGCAGCCAGAAGTCTCTAACGTGCCCTCAATGATGCCACAAGGAGCGCCGTCTTCTTTCTGTTGTGATGTCACAATCCGCGCGCTGCACGTGTTTGATAGCACCTGCGCACACAAAAGAATTGTCGCTGGATGTATGAAGCAAATGTCTTGATACAATAAAAGGCTGATTAGTGAGGGCATAATACACCATGGCGTTGCTTTCCTGAAAGGTTCATGCATTATGTACTGCAGCCGGTCCATCAAAGAAAAACGTTATTGCCATGCGCTTTCATAAAAAAATGATGGCTGACGTGCCCGACTGAGTTAAAGTATATTATGCTGCTTGCGAAATCCTTCTCGCCTGTTTTCCCCTAGTGTAGACGGCCGGGTAGAGCGGGTCTTTTGGGAAGCCGAACTCGTCGAAGACCCCGAACCGCAGGTGCGCCCATTCATGCACCACCAGGTAATCTGCACACAAAATTTCCTTCGCTCAACCTTCTTTATTTTCTTTTGTCATAAACAGGGAAGACATGACTAGAAGCTGCGTCAACGGCTTGATGAAAGTCTGTACTTTTTGCTGCATGGCAGTCATAAGAAATACATTTGTTAGAACACAGATGGATAAAATTAGTTAATGGTGGCAATTATGTAATAAATAAAAGAAGCGGTGGCTACATTTCGGTCAGTGAATGTAACATTTTATTAGCGCATATTTGACTGCCACGAGCGTTTTCTTTTTTTATTGATCCTATCAATCGCACGAGGTATTTTTAAGGAGTGGCTGGAAGTGTCTACAAATAATATATATTGACACAATGTATAGGAAATGTAATTATATGATAATACACAATAATACAATTGTGAAGAAAAGTCATGATGCACAATTGCAATGACGGTGGACCTTAGTCACTAAAGAGTGCACATGTTTTGGTCACATGTGCAGAAGCTGAAGAAAAATTAGGAAGCGTAGAGAAAGGCAAGTACGCCAAGATATAAAGTTAGAACAACTTCCCTTATTTCGGATCACAAACATCGGTATACTTGGAAAGAGGACCGGTAATTAACAGTAAAACCCTGATAGCGCTGCAATCTTGTAGCTGACAGAAAGGTTAGGCCAGCAAGTTCTACAAATTTGTAGACAGTGGGCCGTGCAACAACCGTCAAGCATTCCCCTCCCACACTGCCACAAAAAAAATGAAAAATAAAAAAGATATTGTTAGCGGATAAGTATTCTTGGAGTGTAAGGCAATGCTTTTGACGGGCTTCTCTATAAGTGTTGAAGGAAAGGTACGTGTTCGAATTTATTTAAATCTGTGCTGTAGGATAAGGTACATAAATTTGAGCCAGGATAGCATTGCATAACTAGCAAGCGCGTGAAGGCCAATCTTCGTCAGCGTTTGCGTAGGCGACTCGGTGCGCCTATATCTGTCCGAGATAAAAGGCGCAGCTTGGCGCTGGACAACCTCAATAGTGGCTATGTGGTTTTGGCCCGATGGCAACTATGCCACATTCGCATATTCTAAGGCAGGGCGTATAATCGTCCCATATGCCAAAGCTTAGCTTATCTTGTCACGTATCGTAAGACCTGCTTTGAAAACATGAATTTCCGCATCCTTTGCTTTTCACATATCCTGCAATCGCCGCCCATACGAGATCTCATGATATAACGACGCCCAAGTACTTGCACTGGGTAACTGTGTTAAGGATGATACTATCGTAGCCTTATGGCAAAGTTAGTTTGAATTTATTTTTTGTTACAGTCCTTGTAACTATTTTATTGAAGTTGATTACTATTTTCTAGTGCTCGCACCGTTGTGCTAACGAGGCGAAATTATTGTTCAGACTAGTTTGATTTTGCAAGCTTAGTACTTCTCTGTACAAAACGCAGTCATCTGCAAATAATTTAATTTTAGATTTAATCCTACAAGTAATGTCGTTTATGAACTTGATAAACAGAATAGGAGCGAAAACTGAACCATCAGGTACTCAAGAAATAACCTACATAACTTCAGAAGTTCTGGCTCCGGATTAGACAAAAAAGCTGCGGTCAGTTCAATAGCACTTAATCCAGAAATTTGTCCACCCCTTAGAGTATGTCTGAGCTATTCAAGAAGTTTGTCACGGAAAGCGCTTCTGAACACGTTTTCTTAGGCTATACACGATACCGAGTGTACAAATACTTTGAGGCTCCGAGACAGTGCATCACGTGCCTGCGTTTCGGCCATGTTGCTGGTGCCTGCAAGTTACAGGCACGGTGATTACGTTGTGGTGACAACCACGATCGATCTTCATGTGGAAATGAGGAGCCACAGTGTCCTAACTGCAAGAAAAAACATGCATCTACGTTCACTCACTGCCCCGTTCTGCGTAAAAAAGAGAGAATCCATAGCTACAAGGTGGGTGGAAAACAGCGTTAGGTACCGAATAGCAAAGAATGCGGCACGCCATCAACAGAAACATCGAAATGGTGGTCAAGCAAAGATTCCCACAGCAGACAATTGAAGATCAGCAAATCTGCCAAGAGTCGACGACGCAACTGAATTCCCATCTCTACCGAAACGTCCATCAGATCCAGTTCCTTGCACACGAAGTGCTTAGGAGCACGCGTCTGGCCAGTCGAATGAGACACGGATCCCAACTTCTTGGCATGGACCACACGAGTACAGTGCTGTACAAGACAATGGAAACATATACTCATTGCTATCTGCACTTGTCGACGTTGTACGCAGCTTCCTCGCTCCAATGTTTTCCCAGGTAGCTAAGTCTATATTGACACTGCTTTATTTTCTTTCTCACATTCTGGCACTACGCCGCTAATGGCCGATCCGCTGAGTCGGAAGAAAATTAGAGAAAAGGCAACCATATTTCAATGAAATGCCTACAGTCGGCGCTGTCGTCGTTACAACTCCAGAAAATTTGTATACAAGCACCGCTTTTCGATGATGGCCATCTCAAAATCCCGAGTGCGCACCAGATTACGTCTTTCAGGATACATTATCACATGTTCATCGCCATGAACGAATATCAGTTGAGTTGTTCTAGCTGTTGGCAATGATTTAACTTTCAATTTTCACCACATATCAGCTGACGAATCCAATGAATATGCTGCAGTGATAGTGAAGATAGACACTTTGGTATTTATGCTGATTGCGGCATACATGCCACCTTGAACTACATTCGATCTGGAAAGACTGCAGGACGAACTAGATGGAACACCTGGACCTTACTTACTAACCGGGGACTTCATACACATTACCTAGCCTGGAGTGACCACAGGACTTCAGTGCGTGGTATATATGTTTTGGGCATCGCACACCGAAACAACCTGATGAATATTAATGATGACAGAACCTTCTCCAATATTGACTGATGCAGCGCCTGGACGTCATCACACCCCCCCCCCCCATGCCTCATGTCTACGGTGACCTGGTTTGCTGACATAAGCAAATCCTGGTGAGCTGGATAAGAGATAATGGCGGCTTTTCTGTTCATAACCACACCAAGAAAGGCACTGTCAAAAATGTAGGGTATTGATCGTAGCCTAAATACCCAGCCGACGCAACTGTGTTCCTTCAGCTCAGTTGCGTTGTCTCGTAACAGCAGCTCGTTGGAAAAGGCGGAGGCTTTCTGCTCTAAGATCTCTGAAGTTGCAGCACTAGCAACTTTACCTCATGCATTACGAGAAGTTTCCACGCCACCAAGCACCCTTCAGGCAGATGAACCCTTTACTATCATAGAACTTCTTGGTGCTGTGGCACTGGTGAACGAGGTGTCATCTCCTGAACCTGTTCTAATAGCACTCGTCTGTGCTTTGTGTGTCTTCTTTGTCTTCATCTAATTTGCGCTCAAGCCTCTTCATTTACTCCTGGACCTCATTGTGTCAGCTACACTGAGTTAACCCCATCAGGCGACAAGACAAAGACGCGTGTACTTGCCATTTTCAATGCCAGTTGAGAAAGTAGCCGTCTCAAACCTTTCTGGAAATGAGCTCGTGTTATTCCTACTCTGAAGCCTGCCAAGCCTCCCACGGAACTTAACTCCTATGGCTCTTCTCAGCTGCGTATAGGAAAGCTCATGGAGAATATGATGTCGATATGCTTAGACTGGTTGCTTATGAACAAGAATGCATAATGTGGGCATTTAGTATACCAATCCTCTTCATCTGTACATTATCATCATTATCATGTGTTGCTCATGCATCCTCATTGTTGTCACGTGGCATCATCTTGGTTCGTTCATCTCAGCTGTCGGCTGCCGGTTCTTCGGGCCTAATAAAGGTTTTCCAAACCAAGACTTCATACGTGGTGGAGCGTGCTGTTGGGTCCCCCGTCATCCTCTCGACCACTCTACCCCCTGGAGCTACGTTCAGGCCACCACTTGGGCCAGGTGTCCAGAAATATGTCGCAACAAGAAGAGGTCAGTGCTGCAGCCGTTCCCACTCCGCCACCGCGTGCTAGGCCTTTTCACGTCAATAACAGCCTCCAGCGTGAGCCCCATCCCTTCACTGGTATGCGCGGGGAAGATCTGGAGGAATGGCTGTACGATTTTGAATGTGTCGGCGCTGCTAACCGGTGGGATAACACCTACAAACTCGCTTACGTGTCATTCTACCTCACGGGTGTCGCGAAGACGTGGTTCCTCAACCACTTCATCGACATCTCCGACTGGTCAGCCTTCAAAGATCAGCTTCGCCATGTCTCTGGCACACCGGATGTTCGTTCAGCTCTCGCAAATAAAGCTCTCGCAACTCGGAAACAGCACATCGGGGAGTCGTATACATCCTACATCGAGTATGTCCTTTCACTTTGCCGCCGGGTTGACACCCCAATGACAGAGTCAGACAAGACACGCCAGCTTCTTAAGGGGATTGGACCAGTCGCATTCAATGCCCTTGCAATCCATAATCCGGCTACCTGACGTTGCGACAACCTGTCAGCGCCTCGAAGAACTTGAGTCAATGCGCCTACAACCAGACAGTGACGCAGCCCGTATTACGGCGGATCCAAACCTACGAAACACAATAAGGGTGATTATACGCGAAGAATTAGAATCAATGGGATTCACACTACCTTCAGTGTGTCCCATTCAGTCTTCTTCAACGTAATTGCGGGATGTCATCAGGGAGGAGCTCACGTCCATGACCCATATGGCCCACCTGCAGCCCACTGCCGCTCGTACTCTCCCATCGTTCTCGCATGCCGTCGCCGCACCATCAAGCACGGTCAGCTCGACGTCGCCACCACGAACGTACGCGTCGGTTGCTGCCGCACCTCCCAGAAGCTTTCCCACGAGCTTTCCATCACCACCGCCTGAGCCTTCATCTGTCCCTCTCACTGCTCTCTCTCTCCCGGTGAATCTAACACAAGCTACTACCCTCCTTATCGATCGACTCGCCCTACGTGCTAATATTGCGGCTATCGTGTTTACATTTCACGCTTTTGTCGCAAGCGCCAGCAAGATGAGCGCCGAGGGTACGACATACGCGAACGAGACTATACCGCAGGAGCCTTATACCAGGGCTGTCGTTATTCTTCACCGCCACGTCGGTCTCCATCTCCGCCAGCATCCGGTGAACTGCGCAGTAGTCATCGATCAACCCGACGCCGTTCACCATCGCCCTACCGTCGCTCCTCTTCTCCTCTTCAGCCTGCTTCCCTCGCTTCTGATCAGCGTCCGAAAAACTAAATGATGCAGTTTTTTGAGGACAAACTGCATTCCAACACAGTACTGCAATTCCTCCAGCGCGCCCTTATAATATGATTGCAGTCACAGTTGAGGGAGTGGACGTTGATGCTTTGGTGGACACTGGGGCTGGGTTTTCTATTATTCGTGCTGATTTGTGTACCCGTCTTCAAAAAGTCACGACGCCTTATGATGGACCAACACTGGTTACAGCCCAGGGAACAATGATTTGCCCTTCCGCTCTCTGTACTGCCCGTGTGCTAATCAACGACATTATTCATTACATACAATTCGCTGTGCTATCCCCGTGCTCCCACGAACTCATTTTAGGCTGGGACTTTCTTTCGTCTGCTTCCGCGGCTATTTGTTGTGCACAACGTGTCGTCCATCTTACTGACACAGACCACTTGCTTAGTGACGAAACCTACAGCCCACTTCGACTCATCGCAGCTGTAGACATCGAGTTACCCCCGAACGAACATCAATTAGTCACAGTTTTGTCCAACGACATCGACTCTGGCAGTATTTTGGTCACTCCATCGCCCCGTTGCCTTACTAAAGGCATAACTCTCGCGTCAGGGGTGGCTCGCATCAACAATGTATCAGCTGTCCTCACTGCTACGAACACCACACCAGATAAAATTTTACTGCCACGGGGCACTACTGTCGCCTGCGTTGCCGATCTGAAGCCTGTGTGCGTCGTGCCTCTTACCCCTGTCTCCTCTAAAGGCCATCCTGGAGATCATGCTGCTTCCTCGGCCTTTACAGCAGCCATCAACAAGGACTTGACAGACTCACAGAAGCAGCAGCTGCTTGATTTGTTGCAAAAGCATGCAAACTCTTTTGACGCTCATTCATCAAGCCTGGGTCAGACAACTGCTACAGCAAATCGTATTCAGACCGACGGAACATCCATTGTGTATCGTCGTCCGTACCGCGTCTCCCTAGCTGAACGAAACCTCATTGAGGAAAACGTAGACGATATGCTGCAACAGGAAATAATCCGACCCTCAACCAGTCCTTGGTCGTCTCCAGTGGTTCTGGTGCGTAAAAAAGACGGTTCCGTACGATTTTGCGTCGATTACCGAGCACTCAATAAGATCACATAGGAAGGACGTATACCCCATGCCACGTATCGACGACGCCCTCGATTCCTTACAAGGTGCTGACTTCTTTTCAAGCCTCGACTTGCATTGCAGCTATTAGCAAATCCCCATGCACGAAGATGACAAAGAAAAAACTGCGTTTGCAACCCCGGACAGCCTATACGAAATCAATGTAATGCCGTTAGGTCTGTGCAATGTGCCCGCAACTTTTGAGCGCTTGATTGACACCGTGCTGCGTGGCCTGAAATGGAAGACTTGCCTATGTTACCTAGATGACATTGTTGTGTTTTCATCGACATTTCTTCAACATCTGCAACGCTTGGACGAGGCCCTGACTTGCCTTGCGGGCGCTGGTCTTCAAATTAACACAAGAAGTGCCATTTCGCCAGCAGGTCTATCAAGGTCCTCGGTCATGTTGTGAGCAAGGACGTAATTCGTCCAGACCCTGAGAAAACTGCTGCGGTGCTTCGCTTCCCTCGCCCTTACAAGCCAAAAGATTTGCGAAGTTTCCTTGGTCTCGCCTCTTACTTTCGGCGATTTATACAAAACTTTGCCTCCATAGCCGCACCAATCCATAAGCTACTTGCTTCTGGTACGCCCTTTCAGTGGTCTCAGGAATGTGAATCGGCTTTCGGCAGGTTGAAGAGTGCCCTTACGACTGATCCTGTGCTTTCTCATTTTCACGATGGTGCACCGACCTTCCTCCATACAGACGCTAGCTGCCACGGTTTAAGAGCCGTGCTCCTCCAGCGCGACAACTCTTCGCGAGAGCGAGTCGTTACGTATGCCTGCCGCGTCCTCTCCACAGCCGAGAGGAACTACACGATCACCGAGAAGAAGTACCTCGCCATCGTTTGGTCAGTGCAGAAATTTCGTCCCTATCTTCACGGCCGCCATTTCACCATTGTGACCGACCACCATGCTTTATGTTGGCTTTTGACACTCAAGAACTTATCGGGACGCCTCAGCCGCTGTATTCTACGCCTACAAGAGTATGATTTTGACATCGTATACAAGTGTGGCAGAAAGCATAGTGACGCCGATGCTCTCTCTCGCTGCCCACTACCAGCAGCTCCCCTCAGCGTTTCCGCAATCACTTTGCACAACACACCCTCGGAGTCCACGTCTATGGCAGTTTTCTCTCTCGCCTCTATGGACCAGCTGCCTTCGGACGACCCGCACGATTTTTCTTCTCGACAGCTGGCTGACCCATACTGTCGACGTATTATAGGCTACCTCATTGGCAGTTCCCGTCCACCTAATGCGAGGCTCCGTCGCCAACTCTCGCAGTTTAAGCTGGACAAATCGGTGCTGTACCGCAAAATTTACCATCCTGACGGTCAGCGCTGGGTTCCATTTCTACCCCGATCGATTCGGTCCGAAGTCCTCAGAGCACTTAATGACCATCCGACGGCTGGTCACCTTGGTTACCACAAAACCTACGATCGCCTTCGAAGTCGGTTTTATTGGCCAGGTATTACCACTAGTGTAGCTCGGTACGTTGGGTACTGCACTACCTGTCAATGTAGAAAACTACCCACATCTGCTCCAGCTGGTACACTACAGCCTCTTCCGTGCCCAGCCACACCATTCGAAGTTGTACGCATCGATCTTTATGGCCCCCTTCCAGTCAGTGCTGCTGGAAACCGATGGATAGTAACAGCCGTTGACCATTTGACACACTACGCCGAGACGGCATCCGTCACTACCGGTTCAGCTTCTGAAATTGCCGATTTCATCCTCCGAGCCATTATACTGCGTCACGGTGGTCCACGTGTACTGCTCAGTGACCGTGGAAGGGCCTTCCTTTCACAACTACTGAACGAACTTCTTCGCGCCTCTGGCACAACTCACAAGACTGCCTCTAGTTATCATCCCCAAACTAACGGCCTCACTAAGCGATTCCACCGCACTCTTGCTGAGATGATCGCCGCCGACATTCAACCAGACCACAAGAACTGGGATGTAGTCCTACCATTCGTCACTTTCACCTAAATACGGCTATTCAGCGGACAACCGGCTACTCACCATTTTACCTAGTTTATAGACGCTCCCCTACTTCTCTCCTGGACGTCTCTTTTTTTACCTGCCATGTGGATTCAGCTTCATTCTCTTCAGAGGAATACGTTTTACGGCTCACAGAGAGCCGCCAACGTGCTCGTTTAATCACTGAAGCCCAACAGCAAGACAGAAAGCTGGTTTATGATGAATCGCATCGGGCTGTATCCTTTCAACCTGGAGACGAAGTGCTCCTTTTGACGCCTATTCGCACATCTGGTGTTCGCGACAAATTCCAGCCGTGGTTCATCGGGCCGTACACAGTTCTTGAAGAAACTTCACCAGTGAGTTATCGCGTGACGTCACTTGTAGCCCCAGCAGATCGCCGTTATCGAACTACTTAGGTCGCCCATGTCTCCCGTATGAAGCCGTTCATGCGACGTTCTTTGTCCTCTTGACTTGCCGCGGCCAGGCTGGCCGCTTGCACGTGGGGGGAATTAGTGTTAGCATTTAGTATACCAATCCTCTTCATCTGTACATTATCATCATTATCATGTGTTGCTCATGCATCCTCATCGTTGTCACGTGGCAACATCATCTTGGTTCGTTCATCTCAGCTGTCGGCTGCCGGTTCTTCGGGCCTAATAAAGGTCTTCCAAACCAAGACTTCATAATACTTTCAAAAACTGCTTGGGCTTAGAAAAGGTCGCAGCAGCAGCATTGACAATATAATCGATCTATTCAACTACGCAAACATCAGCAAAGTGACCGGCAACACCACTATCGGCGTGTTCCTCGACGTTGGATAACGTCATTCATGAGTCTGTCGTGCACGCCCTGAAGTCTATAGGTGTAGAAGGTCGTATGCACCGGTGGATCTTAGACTACCTGAAAGGCAAGTAAGTCTACAAGTCCACAAAAAAAGGTAACACAGCTCCACAAGGAGTGCGTGGAGGAGTTCCCCAGGGTGGTGTTCTCAATCCGACCGTATTCAACATCTCTATCAATGAACTAGAGCAGTGCATTCCTGCATTGGTTGCAATCTCACTATCTTCTGACGACATTTGCCTGTCAAGCCGTGGTCGCAACAGACCTGTTCTACGAGCAACATTGCAGAATGTTCTCAATTCAATCGGAAAATTCGTACCCGAACGAGGTACAACGATGTCACCAGAAATGTGTGCCGCGGTTTCGTTTACGATGTGTGTCTCACGCTACCTATTAAAGGTAGCGCATTCTCCCATTCAGTACGTGACAACTTCTGGAAGTGACAATCCACCGGATAATGATGTGGTCTCCTCACGTTCGGATATTAAAGGAAAAAGTTGCTTCATACGCGAGCATCCTCCGCTTGTTATCAGGCGATGCCGGTGGCTGCTCCGTTACTGCCATGTTGCGAATGCTTACCGCTCTCTGCGAACTTCTTCTACGTTACAGTCTCTCTGCGATACATGAATCTCGAACCAACATACAAGCAATGACTGGAGCTCAAGCAAAGGCCCCTGAGGCTGTGCCTTTGCCTACTAAAGAACACATCAAGCATCGGAACCCTTGCTGACAATAGGCGTCTTTCAGGTCCTGTTCTTCTGTAGCAGATGTTTCTTTGAGTTCACTTGCGTTATGTCACCAGAGTACCGGATCATTCGCTTACTTCAGACAGTGGTCCTGCGTGGAGCCTCCTACCGCTACACTATCAAAGTGAATCACTACATACGGAACCATCGTCGAAAACCCCTTCATGGACCATAGTCACCTTCGTTGCTGGGTTCAAGACCAAGAGACGCACACCCGGACCAGCACTCCGGTATTTCACTTCAGAGCTTTTGGAAAACAGCTGCAAAGCTCATCGTTATATTAACACTGACGGCTTTGCAACGTCTACATCATCCGTCATTCACCTATAGAATCCATCTTCCAATGTCACCCTCTCTGCCACTCTCAGTCACTGCAACTCATCTGCAGCTACTGAACTGGCTGCAGTACGGGCTGCCTTTAATTACATTGTGGACCAGACAGCTGAGTCCTGGGTCATCTTCACTGATTCAAGAGCAGCGCTGCAGTCACTTAAGTCTCAAGACACGGATGACCAACTCGTCACTGACATCAAACGCCTATCCAAAAAAGCCTGAGACTTCCATCACCACATTGTTCTGCAGCGGATACCTGTCCACTGCGGAATACAAGGCAACAATCGGGCTGATTACGCTGCCAAAGCTGGACATGACGCTTCGGCAGAAATCGTCGAGAAACTTTTCTTGGAGCAAGATGCTGTAACGCTAGTGTAGGCACACGAATGGTGTCTCCAGTGATTCCTTTGGAGGGACCCTGGCCAACAGTATCGGCATTTGCGCAAGATTGATCCATCGTGTCATTTCAGTATGCCGCGAACCCTCAACAGGCAAGCAAAACATGTTTACACTGCATCCAAATCAACGTGGCTATAACTAATTACCTCTAGAATGAAATCAACCTGTCAGACTTACCATTTTGTGTACAATGTAACGTCGTAGACGACATCAATCACGTCCTCTGTGAGTGCACAACATACGCATCAAAATGACAGCCACTGAATATGGCCTTAAAAATACAACAGGAAACAAAGTAGGAGTTGCAAAATATTGTAGGCCCATGGCAGTGCAGCTGGAGTGCGTTAGACTCCGCGAAAGTGCTACTGACATTCTTACGGGCCACAGGACTGAACGAAATATTGTAAATAGTGCAGTGCGTGTGAGTGACTATGTGCTTTGTGACTGTTATGCGTGTATGTGACTGTATGGGTTATGTGTTTATAACTACATATATCAAAGTCACCCGGCACTTAGAGTAGCCTGTCAGGTGAAAAACCAGTCGCCAAATTCACAAAACTTTCTGTTGGCTACGCATTTTATTAGCAAAGAATTCTCTTATCTGGAGCGATTACTATAGCGCGGGTACAAATTTAACTTATTCGGCACTTGAGAGGGCGAGAAGGACACACTATAGCCGATGAAACGACAAGAAAAGAAAGAAGTGTGTGCCGATAATATCAAGATAGCACGCAAACGGTCTAGCATCTAGAGTATACGATGATAGCCAATGATTTGCTGCAACTAAGTTTCAGTTCCGCGAGCGTCTGCTACAGCGTTTACGGGATGCCACCTGTGTTGTAATAGACGTTTTAGTGTGCTGTGCAAAGCCAAACACTTGCCTTTCATCAATGACTGTAGCTAAAAAAGGAATTGCTTGATGACCTTAAGCAATAATCAATGCACTATCTCGCCAAGTACAAGTAAACAACACTCCAGGTGCACCACATAAATAAAACCACACATAAATCGATGCATGCAATGTTTGAAAATGTGCCTCGAATGTCTTCCCCCATTTAACGCGACCAGTTACCTTACATTTCATTGAAGCTGCGCTGCTACTTAACTAATTCGGTGCAATCTAGCACGGTATAGTGGTGAACGTAAGGGTGTTTTGTACCTATAGTCAAAGGTAGCCTTTGTTACAATATTCTTATTACAAGACACATGAGCGACTTTGGTGCCTGCAGACGAATTGTGCGGAAATAGATAACAGCAGTAATCAAATGAAATTGTGAGCGGAATTTCGCTGGTTCCATGCACCGCAGCATTTTTATAAAGCGGAACGCGAGAACGTGCATACGCTTACGCTTAGGTATATGTCTACGTAAAATGAAGGAGCCTCGTCGGGAGGTGTCTCAGTACTAATGCTTTTCACAAAACACAGTGCAAATATTTCGTCCAGCGTTGTTTGAGTGCGCAAACAAAGCAAGGGACGTGTATACGAGTCTTGAGGCCGAGAGACGTTATCACACGTGCGAAAATGATGAAAAGAGAGAGAGAGAGACTCTCGTTTCGGCTTCGCGAAAGCTTGAAATTGATAGATAATAAAGACAATTTTCTGGCCCAGCAGACGTCAGGGAAAGTCTTCGCAAAGCAGCGTCAGATGCTCGGAGAGCATAAAAAGTGGAGTACGCGTTATATGGGAGTGACAGCCACTCAGAAAGCGAGATGAAGTGTGACTGTCCTTATATGTGAGAATCAATGCTAATTAGGAGAGTTGAGTTAATGAGCCAAAACTTTCCTAAATAACGATAATGGAAGCAAACTGAGCATTCATCTAGTGAAAGTGACACTAGTGACAGTAATCTCATAATAGCTGATTAGCGTTGTCACAGGCCGATATATATTTTTATTTTCTTATTTATATTTGGCAAACTATGAGAAGGTAGCCTACGTTAGAGCCGGCTATCCCAACGTAATGACAGTAATGTACAAGAATAAATAGCGCACGGTTATACAGTCACACGTGGCGGTTTCTACGTTCTAGTAACCTTGGGCAAACGCATTCTAACTATTTTTTCTATTTTTGACAAAGTTTCACCGGACGTTTTTGCATTTGGCTTCATTCGAAGGAATGACGATATATCAGCAATAGGGCGAATGCAAGCACTGCTGCAGTGGACGAGCGGTTACAGCGCTCAACTACAATCTAGGAGGTACTTGGTTCGATTCGCAGAATCACTGAGCAGTTTTTTTTTTTTCAAGAGGTTGCCCGGCCTGACATTATGCGTGGTGGCGGGTACTAGTTTTTTTGAGAAGTAGGCTTTCGCACTTGCTTCTTTCACTCTCTTTTTGACCCAAAAGCGCTGTACTGTGCTCCTTCAAAAATTAAACAATTCAGGGTTCATAATTTTCTCCTCCATCCTCTCTTATCGCAAAAGTGTCCAGTGCTGAAATACCAATATCATACCTGGTATATTACTTTTCACGTGTTTGGATATTCGACCAGCGATCAGTTGTCACAGTGTTTTGGAGAGAATCTAGATAGGACGCTTGCGGCCAAGTTGACTGCCTTTGTCGGGACACGTTCTCGTGCTGATTTGGTGGGCATCATTACATAATGATGAATAATAAGTGTAATGTTGCTGTCAATGGTTAAAATAAAATATAGCAGTTAATAGAGTTCTGCTGAGAGGGTCCCCTATTGTCTAGAGCGGTACATAACAATGACAATTTGATTTGTGTCATAGAGAGATACTTTGCTTTTGGTTACAATAAATTTTTAAACAGAAGTTTATTTTTTGTTAACAACAGTTCCAGTACAGATGAAAGATGCAAGGACATAATTCGTGTATTCAGCTTGACTAGGTTTGTAACCTTAATAGTAATTGCCAACCGGTATTACAGTTCGCATAAATATCATACACATATACAAGCACGGGTGATAGCTTGTTTATTCTGATTAAAATTGATATGTTGAAATTGACATATTCGACCAACGCAATGTGTACAAGATATGCCATGTTGCGTAGCTATGCTCTGAACTAATATTCGCTGGTTGATTCCATTTTACCCAATTTTTTGCTCATGACTGTACATTGGCAAATGAAACAACTTCTTCGAATGCACACACTTTGTTTAAGGTTACATTTATTTTTATGCAGTAAAAAACAAATTGAAATGTATAATGGCTCAGAAGAAAAACAACTAGAAACAAATTCAGTCAAATCATTACCAAACTTACTCATCAATGATAAACGGATTCTCATTTAAGAGATACATACGTACACACACACATACCTACATACACACATAGTTACATACATACATACATACATACATACATACATACATACATACATACATACATACATACATACATACATACATACATACATACATACATACATACATACATACATACATACATACATACATACATACATACATACATACATACATACATACATACATACATACATACATACATACATACATACATACATACATACATACATACATACATACATTTCATTTCATTTCATTTCATTTCATTTATTTTCTCTCAATGCACAAGGCGTTACAGAGAGGATTGGTGAAAAAAAACAATCTGTACAAACAAGTGGAGCATGTTTAAAAAGGGTATGCGTTTATGGTACTCTTGAAGTTGGTCGGGTCAGTGATGGATGCGATGGAAGCGGGAAGGTGATTCCAGTCCGTGCTTGTTTTGGGCACGAATGAATTAAAATGGAGGTTTGTACGGCTGCTTGTAATTCCAACTTTGAAGTGGTGATCGCTACGGGATGAAATGTAGGATGGCGGCAAAAAAAGCGAGTTACTCAGTGAGTGCATGGTATGGTACAACTTGTGGAAGAGGCACAAGCGCGAGATTTTGCGGCGAAATGATAGGCTAGGTAGATTTAGGGTTGACTTCATATGGGTTACGCTTGCTGTACGGGAATAGTTCGACAAAATGAAACGAGCGGCGCGATTTTGAATTGCTTCGATGCTACTGATATGGATGTTTACGTGGGGATCCCATACAGATGATAAGAATTCTAGCTTTGGTCGGACTAATGTTTTATAGAGCAGAAGTTTCAGTTGCATCGGGGCAAGGGAGAAGTTACGGCGTAAATAACCAAGTGTGCGGTTAGCATTGTTTTTAATGAGGTCAATGTGAGACTGCCAGGAAAGGTTGTCAGAAATTGTAATGCCAAGGTACTTGTAAGAGCTAACTTTAGTAAGGAGAGAATTATTAAGTACATAGTTAGTAGAAATATTACATGTTCGACGTGAGACTCTCATTACTTTGCATTTAGTAACATTAAGGTTCATTAGCCAAGTATCGCACCAAGATCAAACATTGTCTAAGTCACACTGAAGGGCAAGGTGGTCAGAAGGGGTTTTAATTTCTCGGTAAATAACACAATCATCGGCGAAAATTTAATAGAAGAAGAGATGTTATGTGGCAAATCGTTAATGTAAATCAGGAAGAGTAGTGGGCCAAGAACGGATCCTTGGGGGACGCCAGAGTTTACGGGTGAGAGGGGAGAGTTGCATTCATTCGCAGTTACAAATTGGGAGCGGTCTATTAGAAAGCATTCAATCCATTTTAATATGTTAGCATCAAGATTAAGTTTGCTTAGTTTTAGCAGTAGCAGTTTATGGCATACACTGTCAAAAGCTTTAGCAAAGTCGAGAAAAATACAGTCAACAAGGGAAGAAGTGTCAATGGCAAGAAAAAGGTCATTAGTAAGGCAGAGAAGTTGGGTCTCGCATGAGTACTGTTTCCGGAATCCATGCTGGTGATCACTAAGGAACGAGTTGTTTTCTAAGAAAGTGATTATGTGGGAGTAGATGACGTGTTCCATGAGCTTACACGGTATACTTGTTAACGATATGGGCCTGTAATTGCGGGGGTTATGAACGTCCCCTGATTTGTGAAGAGGAACTACCTTTCCCGCTTTCCAGTCGCCCGGGAGGCAATGACATTCCAAACACTGTGTGAAAAGCTTACATAAAATGACAGATGAGTAAACAGAGGTATTATGCAAAAACTTTGCACAGATACCGTCTTCACCTGGAGCACTGGTTAATTTCATGTTTTCTATCAATTTTTGTATGCCGACACAGTCAAATAAAAGGGGTTCCATGGCAACAAAGTTGTGGGTGGGAGTATCGGGAAAGGAAAGCGCTGTAGGTTTAACAAAGCACGATGAAAACACAGAGCTTAAAATGACACAACACTCTTCTTTTGGTACACGGCTGTTATCATCATGGATTAATTCTATCGCCTTTTTTTCATTTCCCCTAATCATCTGCCAAAATTTCTGAGGGTTAGTTGCAAGCAGGGAGGGAAGCGTTTGTTGATAATAATTTTCTTTTGCGACGGATAATGCGCGAGTGTACTCGTCAGCTGCGTGATGATAAGCGGACCACCTTTCCGCGTTGTTAGTTAGCTTTGCCCTTCGAAAAATTCGTTTCTTTTTATTCAGTAGTCGTTTTAGTGTAAGCGTGAACCAAGGAGACTTTGCGTTTTGCCTAATTCTGCGGAGTGGAATAAAACGATTGGTAAGTTCTGCTACCTTCTGCTTAAACAAATTCCAGTTTTGTTGCACGGGCCTTTCCAGAAATTGCGAAAGGTAATCGTTTAGGAAAAGCTGAAGCTCATTATAATTGAAACATAGTCGGCTCTTTTGTAGTCCCTAAAAACTTTTGAGCTATCATTTCTTTTAGTTGTTTTAGTCATGTTAAAATGAATAGCTAGATGGTCGCTTACGCCCGGAATAACTGATAGGGATTTAATTAGGTCGGGATGCGTGGTCAGCACCAAGTCTAGAACTGAGGAGGTGGACGAGGTAATGCGGGTTGGAGCGTTAACCAGCTGGGTAAGGTTAAAGTCTGAACACACATCAAGAAAGGCAGCACTGTCAGCAGAAGTTGATGAAATTATTGGAAAAGGGGGAGACCACGAAACATTAGGGAAGTTAAAGTCACCTAGGAGAAACATAGGCGCAGCCGCAAACCTTACTTGCAACTTATTTAGTACATCGTGTAATTCATTTGCGAAACCGGTAGTAAGGCTAGGAGGCCGGTAGCAGCCACAAACAACGATATCTTTGTGGTTAATGCGAACACACGCGACAACAATTTCAAGCGGTGAAACAACAGGCACGCTGAACGAGCTACTCTCGTCGCTAATGGCAATCAATACGCCGCCCCCGCGCCTCGTACCCCGGTCACAGTGATAGAATTTAAACTTTTTTGAACAGTTAAATATTTCTTTATTTTCAATTTCCGCGGACAGCCAAGTTTCAGTTACTACGACGACATCAGCTAGACATGTATCTATTAGCGCAGATAGGGCATCACGCTCGTTAGTAACACTTCGAGAATTACATAGCAAAAAAGAAAATTCATGAGCTCGAAAATGCTTCTCTAGCTATCGATGTGAGGGAGGAGCGCTGGCCCCTGCGCATTCTGCATTGCTTACTTCGGGAGCAACGTGGACGGGGTTATCATAAATAGGTCCTGCCTCGGTTACACGATCGGTGACCGGACAATAAACGTAGGCTTTCTTGTTGATTAGTATCTTGTTATACTTCAAGTAATATGGCTGCCCAGTGCTTTTCGCGAAATTTAAAAGCTTTTTCTGCACGTGGCGCGTAGCCTTGCAGAAATCTTCGCTAACTAATACATACATACATACATACATACATACATACATACATACATACATACATACATACATACATACATACATACATACATACATACATACATACATACATACATACATACATACATACATACATACATACATACATACATACATACATACATACATACATACATACATACATACATACATACATACATACATACATACATACATACATACATACATACATACATACATACATACATACATACATACATACATACATACATACATACATACATACATACATACATACATACATACATACATACATACATACATACATACATACATACATACATACATACATACATACATACATACATACATACATACATACATACACTGAGGTGTAAATATTAAGATGAATGGCTATAAAACAACAATTCTAATACACTCATTTTGAATATATAGAAAGTAACTTACGAGAGAAATCCACCAGCACTGTTATGTCTGAACTCGGTGTTTCTCGAACCATCTCGGAAAAGCTTGATGCACACTTTCTGCTGCTGCCCAGTTAGAAGCAGTTTTATAGGAAACACAAGAATAAAGCCCTTGGCAATGTCATGAAAAAGAAAAAGGCTGTGGATCAATATTTTTGCATGTCTGCAATATTACTGTTTATTTACATGGCTTGGTTCATTCACAACACATTAACAAAGCATGTTAGGACACTTGGGCTGAAAGTCGGCACAGCGCAAATACATTGCAGAAAATACATGAATAATAAAATTACAAGCTAATAAGCTCCTTGGTGCAAACAGTGTTTATATTGACAGCTATACACCCCGTTTCGTTTCCCGAAAACACTCCTCTAAAAGACTTCAAAGTTTGCACACCGACACATTTCCCATACAGCTGTCTGTTAATCAGCTTAAAAAAAATTCATTTCACTGGTGAGCAAAAACTGTACACTAATTATGTGATGTGATGCTCCAGTGCACTGCATGCATGTCTTGCTGTTGTCCTCAAGTGCGATGTTGCTCAGCACATATGTATAAAATCACAACTAATACTGTGTCACTGCAAAGTAAGTACGCGTCATATGCATGAAACAGAGACCACAATAAAAGATTATGAGAACATTTATCGTAACGAAGTTCCGAAACTGTTAACACATTTCCATAGAGGTTTGACAGCTCATCTGAGAATACTAAAAATGGTTAAAACTCATTGTTACTTCCACTAACAAAATAGTTTAAGATGCCAGCTTCAATATTAGAGTATACCAGTACCTTTGCAGGGCTAAACTATTGGACAGGCACCTAGAAAAGGACATTTAAATGCATGCTGTAGCGACATATAAATTAAAATAAATACTTTTATTTCTAGTCTGAGTTACGCTGCATAGATGATAAGTCACTTGCATCGTACACAATTACATTATGAACAAACCTATCCGAGCGAAGTATACTATAAAAAAGTTATACTTACACAATAGAAACAGAGAATTTGACTTTTGAAGGACGAACAGGCAGTGGGATAACAATACACAAGCACTAAAATCTACTGTTTGATATACTAAAAGTAGTGATGCTCCTCTTCCTTCCAAATGAAATAATCCACATTGATTCCATTCCCAGAGCTTATATTCATATGGCATCATTAGTGCTATACAAATGAATGCATACTGAAAGATTATACCGACTAAGTACAAGATTACCATCCATGGCTTTACTTCTTGTACTACAAAGAATCCAAACACAGTTACCATTGCCGACCATGCATGCTGTTATTCATGGCAATTAAATGCAGATACACGCAGGCACTAACATGCATGTTAAAAACTTCAGCTCAAAATTATTTGCCCACTAACACTACAGCAGCTTTTAAAATGGTCTCGTAGTTTGGTATCTTCTATCCAAAATTTAAATAATTTGGAATGCAAGCAAAGTAACTGCTGAATTATGCACTGCTAAAAAGTTAAACTGCAGCTGCACAGAATGTTACTACGTATACAATTCAAACTGCTCCTGACACCACACTGTGCTCTTTCTACTGTCATAAATTTTGAGCAGGAGAACAGTCGCTGGCAGTCCCTTTCTACTTGCTGGTCTTCTGTGCCCTGTTCTTGATACAGTGTACATGAACGTGGAGCACCTGATCGCTTGTTACTGCTGGAACTAAGAAAAATACAGATCATTGTTACAACCATGCTACATGCAAAAGTCTACAGTTGTTAAAGATGTGTTCATATTTACAGATGTCGCATTTTCAGAAGACGATGACAAGCCTCAACACGAACACAAATACTGAAGACAGCAAATATATTTTAATATGATACAAGAGCAAAACTACAATGGTAGAGATGAAGGCATGAAACTTCTGCCAGGCATAGTAAGCCAATAAAGTTTCTTCTATTTCGACTCTACACTAGGTTCAAGAAGCAGATCACGAATAACTTCACTAAGAAACACAAGTTACACTACATTACAACACAACAGCTAATGTTCATAATTTTAAGGCTGTCTAACAAAGCCAGCTCACCATACCACGTATGGTAGCCAATGGGCATACCAGAAGACACAAAGCACTTGTTGATTATGAGCGTGCTTGTTGCTGACATCTAATATTTCAAACTAAGAAAACCTTTCAAAAATTCACTTCATCAGGGGAAAAAATCGTACGCAACAAACACAACGGGCTCCTACAGGTGCCACCAACACTCACCATTATTGTTGATATCAGTGTCTTGCCGGATGGATATGCTGTGTCCTGCACAGAACACCAAAGGAGAGGGCTCTATAACTTGGCTTGCATGTGTGCTGGCTGCATCGCACTGCTGCAGAAGTAGGCTAGCCTCAGACAGAGAGAAGAGGACCCATGGCTTTGAAACACACTCAACGTTACCTTGACGTTGAGTGTGTTTCTTCAATTCATAGTAGGTCAGGTAGAATTTGTAGAAAAAATATATCACTATGCAATCGTGGTGAACACATTCCGCTGAAACACAACATGCCACAGCACTGAGAGAGAAAAAGCTACATCAAGTAGAAGATGCAGCTACAGGCCCTATGTCGTGTGAGGCTTGTTCAATAGGTCTGTCTCTTTGCAAGTTGTGAACAGCCAGGCGATTTTCGCCCCCCTTGCTATTTCCTACCACAGGTCTTGATCCACAGTGTGAATCACAAGCTCGACAGCTCAATAAAAAATTAAAGTGTTAGTGCTCGTTCAAAAGCACGAGCTTTTGAGCCTCAGATGATTGGAGTTTCATTCATAAGCTGCAGGCTTTCAACTTTCAGCATTATCAATTATCTCGCAATTTAGTTCTATAGATGTTGAATAAGAATTATGTGTAAGAATATTACAGGTATCCATTGAAAGCAACCATGCTTGGGTTTTCAAATTGTGCACAGTAAGTGGTGTTCGCTTAGTCGTATGTATTAAAGAAAAACTAACCTTCCTGCCAGCCGTTAGGCGGTTTTGTGCCCTCGAAGCTCCCAAGCAGATCACAATCCTTCCAGATGAGGCTGCCATGCATGCTTTTAGGCCACATCCAAGTCCTCTAAATGATAACAGCCCCAGCAGTGACATTGACTTGCACAGTTAGTAAGAACGTGTCCTTCCTATTTTTAAGCAGGTGCTCCAAGTCATGATGAGGCTTTATGTGCCAGTGTGTGCAACCGATGCATCACAGGACCTTAACGAACTAATCGTCGTGATCTGTGAGGAGCCAAAAACGAGGTATTTAAAAACAATCATTAAAAGGACTCACTTCTAATACTTATTTGACGAAGCTATCACTTCATCAAGGTGACTAAATCTGCTATATTCACTTTGAAACAAACTTAAGTCTCATGTAAAGTTTACGTACCACAATATATACGTCCTAGTGAAATATAGTGCAACCACAGCAGTAATCGTCTATAGAATTATTTTTCAAAATAACATAAATTCCTCAAGTGCAGCCTGACTCCTGAAAAATAAATTCACATTAACTTTCCAACTATCAAACCTGGTAAGTCGACACGGCCATCCTAATAATCAAACAAAAGCTCACTTATATAAAATTACGAAAACTTCTATGTATTTGCGCGCCTCTCCATAACATATGTAAGCATATAACAGTAGTAGTAAATTTTTTATGCTTGAACTTAACATAGGGAAACATTGTCTAATGGGCTTAAAAACTTGCACAGGTTATAGTACTGCGTGAATAGCAACAAATTTTGTTCTGCAAGGTCAACTCACCGATGCCAGCATTTAGTAGCCGTCAGCAGTGTCATGAGGAACCAAGTGTGCCCTAGGGCCAACAGGCAAAGGACATCTGCAGACTAGAAGCTGCCGATGAAATCAATGAAGGGCTGACCAGGCGTGCACGTCCATTAATATGGTGTAAGAACTGGCCATGACCGGCTGTTGTCAAGGCTCTAGGGCCATGCAAAACGGCAGCCACACGAACTCAAAAGCCTGTAGTTAGTCGGTACTGGTCTACAACTTCATGCAAAGCAAGGCACCGGTGAAATCTTTCCTGTTTCTGGGGGCCGGAGGAAAGCTTGATAATCACGGGCTCTCGCTCCACATAGAACTCTCAAGTTCTTACCGAAGAACAGTCTAGGCGCGCTGCCAAAGTAACACAATCCACAACAGAATGTGGCATCTCGCAGCTTCGGTTCATCACATCACAGCGCTAGGACTATGGTTATCACAGAAAGAAGTGACTAGTTAACAAACAAAAGCGCCAAACTCCACCACCGCAACATCACAGGGCAAAACAGTTATCAACGCTGTCTTTCAATTTTCGGTCACACGAGCACAGCTTCTTCACAAGTCTTGGAAACGCTAACACAGCACCACTCTTCACATTGAACATCGTTTCACTTTCGAACACTTGACTGCTCACAATAAAATATAAGCGTACGGGCTAACCAGTGGCGAAGCAAGAACCGAACACAGCGCGTACTTCAAAGTTTCCGTACGGACTTGCGGTCACTCAAGTAACGTGCCAAAACGCTGTCAATCCGAAGTGTCGCACATCACCCAACAGAGAGACTGGAAAGTCAAGCGAACGAACTGTTACCGGCACACAAACACACATTTCAGGCTTCTCGAGTGCTAGTTGCCGTCGATACATCGGCGCCGATCCCCGCTTGATAAACACACTGATGCACAGGCTTCGCTGCGCTTCACCGTACACCATTGCACTGCCACAGCTTTCCACACTGCTTACACGCACCGAAAGAGCTGCCGTAATCACGCCGCATCCGGTCGAACGCTGAAGTAACTCATGCGAGAACCATTTGCTAAAATTTGCACCAACTGATAATTTGTTTAGGATGCCATGTTGCTTTCGACAACTGCGCATCACGTAAGAGAGCTCTTAGAAAGTACTTGCTCATTTTTCATGGCGTCACAAAATTTGCTCTTATGTGCGAGGGGGTTGGTATGGCAATCACAACAGGCGTGCCAGATGAAAGAAATGTTTCGGCAACGTCACGGAGTGAGCTAATGTTGAGGTATTGCTTGACAACCAATCACAAGCTGTGCCTGTCGGCCAAGCCGTCGTTCGCTCGCGTTTGTCATCTGCGTAGATCAGAGCATGCGACGGGGGATTGGCCTTCGCAACGCAATTATTCCCAGCTCAAGTGATCGCTGCGTCGGACAAAATACATTTCAGTCACTCGCTCTACCTTTGAATTACGTTTGTGCGCCAAGTTAAACGGCTGGTAATTGTCGCTGGGACAAATTAAGCCAAGGTTTGCTCCAGAATCGTGAGGGTTTGCATAATTCCGGTGTCATTTAAAGTTACTAAGGTCATTTTATCCCGACTGCTTGCCATATTAATCCAATTCATATCGGTTTCTGAACAGTGAAGGTCAAAATGTTTGGTTTTTTTGTAGTTCCATGCGTAATCACGCACACCCCTAATACGCTGCGGTTTACAAACGACGCGTCATTCCAGATCGTCCCAAAGTGTATCTACAGCTTAGAAAATTGAAATTGCTCCAGCCACAGTTCAAAAATAGAGCCCGACGTTTCGAGACCGACTCGGTCCCTTCCTCAGGGGGTGACTGTCTTGGTCATGGAAGTGTCGTCGCGTCGTGTTCTCTCACCACGGCTCCGGCTTTCCCTTTCCACCACGTTTCGGAGACCGTGAACGTACACCGAAGGCATTGTTCCCAGCGAGCGGTTCACGTTGGCAGGCGTATGCTGAATGTGCCAAGACTCGAGCAAGAGCCTCTTTCCCAAATTCCGTTCTGTTTCAATAACAGAAGCGCCGTCTAAGTCAATTTTATGGTCGTGCTTCTCGCAGTGCTCCGCCAGAGCGCTACGTTGCACTTCTATCTTCCTGACGTCGTTCTTGTGTTGGCGCATTCTTTCCGGGAAACACTTGCTCACGCCTATGTAGCTGGCTGGACACTCAGAACACGACACTTTGTAGACAACGCCCGGGTGTAGCTCCCTCGGAGGTCGGTCTTTCGGCCGTGGTAGCAAGCGAGCGAGCGTCGAAACAGGTTTATGGATTACCGTGACCCCGGCTTTTCCTAGGACTCTCGAGAGCTGTTCACTTATGCCCGGCACATATGGAATGGCGACGCGGTTGTTTGTCGTCTTCGTTTCTCTCGTGTGCGGTGGTGTGGCCAGGGCGGAAAGGGGGTCGGGCGGTGTGTCGCTTGCAGGTGTCTTTCCGCGGTGCGGTGGTTGTCGTCTCGACAAACGGCGTGCCGCCCGGCGGATGAACGCTTCTGTGTAGCCATTCCTTCGTAGCTCGGCGACAATCCTCTTTTCTTCTTTCTTCCTCTCACCTTCCGACGTGCAGATTACTCGTGCACGTGAAAGGAGTGCCGAAACCACTGAAGCTTTGTGGGCAGTTGGATGACAGGACGCAAAATGCAAATACCTGCCGGTGTGAGTTGGCTTTCTATACACCGAAAAGGTCATGCGCTCGCCTTGTCGTCTGACTAAAACATCGAGAAACGGAAGCGCCCCGTCTCGCTCTCGTTCCACCGTGAACTGTATCACCGATCTCTGAAATACAGCTGTATTTCAGATATCGCACCCGTCGGACAGTTAGAGCCAATCGAAGTATACTAAAGCACAGGCTTTATGAACCGCTCACTAAAAAGTTCCTCTCATTTATTATTTCCAGTAGCGTGCAAGAATGTGCATGAAAGTGCTCTCATTAACCTCTTTGGTGGAAATTTCTACAAATTAGGCAAGGATATCGAGTCGTTCTTTTAGTTTATGAGATGGGGCGCAACACAATAACATAACAAATAAGGTTTATCATATGCCATGCCGCGTTCGAATGCACTGACCATTCACGTCACACGTTGGTTTTGATCCAACCACCAAACTTTACATGCATGATTTTACGTTCTTGACGCCCAATGTGATTGTTCTATTACTGTGACTTCGAACTTATTGGACGTTGGTGGTTGTCAATACCATCCACTGCGTACAAAGAAAACAACACACGAAACTCAAAGCGCCGAAAGGAATTAAAACACACCAGCAGTCATCAGCCAGCCCTTCATGGGCGTGAGATAACTCAAAACCAGCCAGGGCACCAAAGTATACCGCTGCGGTGGCAGGTTCTAAGTAACCACATTGTTCCTAATAGTGGTCCGGACCACTCTTAGTATTTTTCCTTAGCAACGCTGTTTTCACGCAAAATTTTGCTTTGTAAATTCACTTACGAGCACTTATCTGTGACGTAGGCAAACATAGCAACTGCATCACCATCATTTTCATTTTCATTTCATTTTTCATTTCACTTTATTCTCAATTCCAACATTATAGATCAAAAAACTGTTTGGACATCGTTGACATATTCCCGGGCAGTCACAGTGCGCTTTATTGCAGCGGCCGATGTGACAACGATGGCCTCTTACGACGTTTTTTTCGTTTCGTGAATCGACTTACGCAACAATTTTTTTCTTGCGCTAAAATGTTTTCGTCAGTGAGTTTTGTGAATGTGGCCCCAGGCAAACTTCTCCAGCTCTACATTGGAATATTTATCTCTCTCTTCTTCAAGAAGTTTCACATGGCAGACATGGTCAAATGCCTTTGAAACATTTAGTAATGTTGTCTATTTGTGCTTGGTCATTTATTCTTTTAGCGAAATTATGCAAGGTTTCTACAAGTTGTGTAACGTTAGACAGGTCAGCCCTGAAGCCATGTTGATAGGGGTAGAGAATATTGTTTTTCTCAACAAACTAAGTAATAGATTTTATTATAATACGCACCAATATTTTGCAGCAAGTACGTATAAACGAAATGGGCCTTTACTTAGACGGACAACATCTATTACCATATTTATAGACAGGCACTATTTTTGCAATTTTTCATTCGGCTGGTAGGCATTGTTCTAAAACAGATTTGTTGTAAAGAAGACGCAAGTATTTGCTTACAGGTTCGGCTTAGCGTTTTAGGAAGCAGTTTGGGATAGAGCACTGCATGGGCGGATTTTTCCGGCCCGAGCCCGGCCCAGCCCGAAAATTTCACGCTCCGGCCCACCCGAGCCCGGCCCGGTGTTTTTAAGTTTGGCCCATTTCCAGCCCGGCCCGTTTCAGCCAAATATACCTTGAACAAATGCGAGACACTCTCATTCTAAGGTTATTTTTAATGTGCCTTGCTCACACAAACTATATTGTTGCGAGTGTTTAGGAACTTCTCTCAGTGTCACGACTTTATGTGGCACACTAAGGGTTATCGGTTGATTACGCCCGAAACACTTTTTTCAAAATATTTGCGCAGTTATGTACATATTATGTTTGTGGTCATAGCTGGCTGTCTCATGTCTGCAGTGATGGCCACAGAATTTTATTTTTGCAATTCAAAGAATCATTACGAAAAATACTACCCACATGAGGGGGGGAAATGGCAGACACATAGTTTGAGTCTACACAAATTGCATGCGAGTCGTAATTGTTGAGTAAATGTTACACATCTCCTGCAAACGCTATATATTATGCCTATTTTTGCGTAACATACACATTGACTAAGACAAGCAGCACGGGCACAATTTGTTACGCCTTGCAACAAAATATCGCAGCATAACTACGCCATCATTGGCGATGAGTGGGGAAAAGCGTCCGTCATCCGTTCGTTTATGCGTTCGTTGTTCTGTCTGTTCGTGCACCCGTTCGCCCGTGCGTCCATATGTGCGTTCATGCGTTCGTCCGTGCATATATCCATGCAATCATCCGTCCAACCTTCCGTTCGTCCATATGCCCATCCATGCATTGGTTCGTGTGTGCGTACGTGTGTCTGTTTCTCTCTCTGTCCGTGCTTCCGTCCACGCGTCCGTGCGTCCGTCCTTGCGCCCTTCTGTCCTAGCTATCTCTTCGTTATATGGACGATTGCTTTTGCGTCATGAAGACGTCTGAAATTGAACACTTCAGACAACATCTAAATTGCGTGCCCCAAGCCACATAATTCACGGCCGAGTGGGAAAGTGCCCACTGCCTGCCCTTTCTCGACCTCCAGGTGGCAAGAAAGCGCAAAGGCCTGAAGTTCTCCGTTCACAGGAAGCCAACGCACACCGGCCGCTACTTTCAATATGATTCATCTCACACCACCTGCCACAAGGCATTGGTTGTGACCATGCTACTCCAGAAAGCTAAGGCCCGCCGCGGTGGTTTAGTGGCTAAGGTACTCGGCTGCTGACCCACAGGTCGCGGGATTGAATTCCGGCAGCGGTCGCTGCGATTTCGATTAAGGCGGAAATGTTGTAGGTTCATGTGCTCAGATTTGGGTGCACGTGGAAGAACCACAGGTGGTCTATATTTTTGGAGCCCTCCACTACGGCGTCTCTCATATTCATGTGGTGGTTTTCGGACACTAAACCTCACATATAATTCAATCAATCCAGAGGGCTAAGAACATATGCTTAAATGACACGGAGTGAAAGAAAGAAGAGGCCCGCGTATTTGTGGACCTCAGAAAAAGAGGATATCCAAAAAACTTCATTCGAGCCGCCACCCGCCGCGCAGAGCAACAGAGAATACGAGAACCCCAATAAGTATTATTTGGCTGCCCTCCCAAACGCGTACCGGTCCCATACGTTCAAGGAAACAGCAAGATGTTGGCGCGGATCTTCAAAAAAGAATGGGTTTGCAACGCGCGAGTGCCTTCGTGTACGCTGGGCCACCTCCTCCCCCAGCTGAAAGACCGTCCAACAATGAAAGAACCCCCGGTGTCGTTTACAAAATCGCGTGCGCTGAGTGCCCTTCTTCTTATGTCGGCGAGACAAAAAACCTGTCGGAACTACTCAAACAACACGCCAATAACGTGCCGAAGCTCTACAAAGAGCGCAGCGCAGTTGCCGAGAACGCTGATCCATTGGAGCAGCAGATAAATTTTGAAGCAGTGGCCATGCATGAAAGCAAGGCTAACTGCAGGAGAAGGTTAATACTTTAGTGGTGGCATATAATGCGAACGGCCCAAAAGATCAACCGCTCTCTCGGAATTGTTCCCACGGTATACAAATGGACTGCGCTCCACGGCAAGCCGACACAGAGAAAGAGAGGGGGGGGGGGGGGGGAATTTCATGAACCACCCCACGAGTGCTTTGAAGACGCCGCTGCTACGCAGTCCCAGTTCCCCTGAGGATGGAACCAAGTCGGTTCCGAAACACGGGTTTTTTTTTTTCAAAAACTTTTGGTTGGAGCCTAAATCATTTCCCCGTTTTCATACCCAACCAGAGAGACATCTGTCGAATTTTTACATTCAAGTCTATTTGAAAAGCAGTTGCAAGACCTGGCGTGGCTCTGGGATATATTACTTTGCTGCCAAGTAGAATGCCGAGGTTTGATTCCTGCTGAAACCCTGACATCTTTACATTCGTCGGCTCAACGCACCCGATGGTGGCTTTTTCTTAACATTCACACATTAAAAATACCCATGCGTGTTCTCGCCGATCAATGGTACATATGAACTGTCAATCACCTGTGGCACATGCACGCATACCAGTGGCATATACTGGCACGTGGGTATATGCCAGTGTCTGGAGGCAAGTGACTAGTACGCGACGTTATTGTGGCATTATTCATGTCATGACCCGCTAATCATATTCGTGAAACCATGTTACCCTCACAAAATAATTTTGGTTTGCCCCAAGTTAAGGGGTTGATCACGGAAGCGTCCACACATGTGCAGATAGATAGATAGATAGATAGATAGATAGATAGATAGATAGATAGATAGATAGATAGATAGATAGATAGATAGATAGATAGATAGATAGATAGATAGATAGATAGATAGATAGATAGATAGATAGATAGATAGATAGATAGATAGATAGATAGATAGATAGATAGATAGATAGATAGATAGATAGATAGATAGATAGATAGATAGATAGATAGATAGATAGATAGATAGATAGATAGATAGATAGATAGATAGATAGATAGATAGATAGATAGATGCTAAAAGTGCTTGCAGTATGTAAAAAATGCTTCGCAGGTAATGATTTCGACAAATAATCGCCTCGTGAGTTATAAAAAAAATTACTGCATATTCACGGGGTGAATGATGATGAATTGGCGAAGCTCCGGAGGGATTCATCGGTAAACTGTGAATCTTCCGTGTAATTCGCCCAGTCGATCATCATGTAAAGACGTGAGAAACGCTGTGTGTGTATATACACAAATCAACTTTTATTTGTTCTTAGACGATGGATGGCTTGCGATGTCCCTTGCCTCGCGCGCTCGCACATCGGGATTCTGTCTGCGAGCGCGCGCTGCTGCCGCCTTGGGCTCTCTCCGCTGTGCAGCCTTATCCATCCGGCGACTCCGAGCACGCGCCAACAGCGAACGGATTTTATTACAACGCTCCCCCTAGCGCTCCCCCTAGCACTAAATCGAACGATTGCCTTCAACCAATGACACGCGCCATATGTGACATCATTCCTATTTCATAAGATCTCGCGTCTTTCATCAACTACAAGTACCGCTTTCTAGTTTATAACATCTTGCATCTTTTCATCATCAGCTACAAGTACCACCATCTAGTAAACACTACAAGAACTAAACGAGAGGTGGCTACATACAGGAGACGGTACCGCCATCTAGTGAACACTGCAAGAACTAAACTAGAGGTGGCTACATACAGGGGACGGTACCGCCATCTAGTGAACACTGCAAGAACTAAACTAGAGGTGGCTACATACAGGCTACAGGGGACGCACAGCCCACGCCCTAAGGAGCTTCGCCCCTAAAACCTAATTTTCGCTTAAACCTCAAGCTTCTCCTTTACTCGATGACGCCGCCCTTTGGCGGGCGGAGGGCTTCGTGATGTCGGTGAGCACTCACCTGCTTGGGCGTTACGGAGAGCGTCGGCGGGCAGCAGCGTGTACTCGCCCGGTTGGCCACATGAACGCGGCTGAACGGTGCGCGGCCATTGCGCTTCCTCGTTGCTCACAATGCGGATGGGCGCATTCGCACGGACTGAGGCCAGTGTGTCGCCGTGCTCAGCTGGTGGCCAATGGGGAGGCAACGCGATGGTGACATCACGAAACTGCACCAGGCCTTGAGTGGCACGATGGAGAAAAGCCGAGGAACGTGATAGGACCGTCTGCAAACGAGGCGCACTCATGTAAAACACGAGCCTTTTTTAAGATCATGACATTACTGAGTTTTAGCAGGTATTAGTGAACTAACATGAACCAAGACCCACACAAGGTGTAGATAAAAAGAATGCTATATGCGGTGTTACCCCCCAAACATGATATAAATAACAGTAAAAATCAGACTTTAGGCAATAAAATATTTTGTTCATTGAAGGTGAAGTTGAATTTCATAATTATTCTCTTTGTCAAAAAAGGAGAGGGAATTAAAAGCCACTCAAGCGGCTTGACAAGGACGCCGACACCGTCGTACATGGCAGTGCAGTGAACATTCACAAATAAAAATGTAATCGAAAACTCAAAATGCTACAGATAATCAAAGTTGAAAATAATGCAATAGCTAAAACAGGCAATAGCGATACTTTAGCTAAAAAACAAATTGCCTAAAATATCGCTTAACACAACAGAAATACGTAAATCCGGGCGTAAATTCGACCCTGCGTGTTCTGTCATTCTGTGGGGATTTGACCCATAGAGTAACGTTCAATATCTTTATTAGATGTGTCAAAGGGATTAAAGTCATTATTAGAAAGTAGATTTAGTTGCGTTGCGCTCGCCCTACTCATAGATTGGCAAGAGTTTTAGTGAACAGCCTATGTTTTGCGTTTGTGGCTAAATGCCTATAAATACCTGTTTGCAAAATTGGTGCTTGTATGACTGCTATTTACCCTAATTTACGCTTTCAGGTGCGTTTTGAGACCATTTTTCACGCTACCGGGCAAAATTGACTGTTCAGAGCTCTACTAACTTTCACTTAGTCTCAACCGCCTTCCGGAAAACAAGGAATAGCAGGAATGAGTTGCGGCACGCTTGTCACATACTCTGCCGCAGTGAGGGGGCCCGAGCGGTTGGGAAACGTGGAGCCGGGGGGTGGAAGGAAAGTGAATTGAAAAAAAATTTTAAAAGTGGCAAAAGTTTACACTATCCTTGTAAATCTTTAAAACGTAACAGCTTCGCCGAAAGCACGAAGCAATGAATGCGATAGCAACATGTTCAAATGTTTTACGAAGCAAGGCTAGCATTTTATTAGCAATATAATGGCAATAAACATGCACTTGCTAAGTAACGAAGTTTTCTGCGGCGCGGCCACAGTAAATGACCACCACAAGGCTAGTGCGTAGTGACGGCGTTGATGAGAAGAGCGTACTTAGGGCTGTACGTCGAGTGTGACCACTGGTGGCAGTTTGTTATGTGTAGAGCGCATGTATACACACACACATATATATATAAATATATATATATTGACACGTGCGGTTCTTTTGGTTTACGAAGGAAGACGCTATCACTTTCTGTTAAGCGCAACGCAGGCCGCGTTTATCTTGTATGCCACTCTGGAACGCGTTACGACGCGTGTATAAAAAGACTGACACGTGCGGTTCTTTTGGTTTACGAAGGAAGACGCTATCACTTTCTGTTAAGCGCAACGCAGGCCGCGTTTATCTTGTATGCCACTCTGAAACGCGTTACGACGCGTGTATAAAAAGCCGGCGCAGTGCGCCACTGGGGGTCTTTTCTTTTTTTCCGTCGGCCGACGACTGTTCACGCCGCTGTTGCTATGAGTTGTGTTTGGCCCCGTTTTGCTGGGCACAAGTTCGCCCAATAAACAGTTCGCCTGACACCGCCCTGACTCCTGCGTGCTTCCTCTCAAGTGCTGCGTGTATCACAACCTCGTGACATCTGGTGGAGGTGCGGGGTATCGATCCCCGTACGCTGGATTACTGGCGAGCGGGAAGGCGTCGGGGGTGGCGGCGGTGGCTGGCGACGAAACTGCGGAGACGTTGGGTCCTGGTGTTGGCAAGGAGCGGCGACAGGTCGTCGTGCAGTAGCGGCGTAGGTCATCGCCTCCGGTTGGGGCTGTGGCCGTTCAGGAACGCTCAGTGAGCGCTGTAGTTCCTCGCGGACTACGTCTTCGAGAGAGGCAACTTGGGGCTGAGACGATGGCAACATGCGGCGCAGTTCTTCACGAACAATAGCGCGTATGGTCTCGCGCAGGTCGTCGGGGCAGAGTCCTCGGACTTCTGCGACGTCTGGCGACATGCGCCGATCGTATTGGCTGGTCCGCATTTCAAGAGTCTTCTCGATGGTGGTAGCCTCGGAGAGGAACTCTTGTACCGTCTTTGGCGGGGTTCTGATCAGTCCGGCGAAGAGCTCCTGCTTCACTCCTCGCATAAGCAGGCGAACCTTCTTGTCCTCAGACATGTCGGCGTCGGCGTGGCGGAAAAGTCGCGTCATCTCCTCCGTAAAGATCGTTACGTTTTCGTTGGGGAGCTGCACCCGAGTTTCAAGCAGTGCTGCGGCTCTTTCCTTTCGCACGACGCTTGCAAAGGTGCGCAGGAAAGCAACGCGGAAGTCGTCCCAGGTTCGAAGCGTTGACTCGCGACATCGCCGACATGCTGGCCATGTACGTGGACGTCGAGCACAAGACGTGGGACGCCATACTCCCGTATGTAACCTTCGCGTACAACACGGCCGTGCAGGAAACGACGCAGTTTGCTCCATACAAGCTCGTCTACGGACGGAGCCCAACAACGACGCTTGACGCCATGCTACCGGTCGGCACCGACGAAGAAGACCTCGATGTCGCCAGCTACCTGGATCGCGCTGAAGAAGCTCGACAGCTAGCCCGCCTGCGTATCAAGAGCCAACAGACGGTCGACAGGCGCCACTACAACCTTCGACGACACCACACCGAATACCAACCCGGCGACCTTGTCTGGGTCTGGACGCCAATACGACGACGGGGATTGTCTGAGAAGCTCCTGCGACGCTACTTTGGACCCTACAAGGTAGTCCGACGTCGTGGTGAACTGGACTATGAGGTCGTGCCCGATGGCTTAACGTCATCCCAACGACGCCGTGCACGACCCCGAAGTCGTACACGTGGTGCGACTTAAACCTTATTACGCGCGCTGATTAGCTGTGACGCATTGTTAATGTAATTTATTGCATGTACTCTCTCTTATGTTCTGTCTTTAGCATCGGGACGATGCTTTTTCAGAGGGGGCTAGTGACACGTGCGGTTCTTTTGGTTTACGAAGGAAGACGCTATCACTTTCTGTTAAGCGCAACGCAGGCCGCGTTTATCTTGTATGCCACTCTGGAACGCGTTACGACGCGTGTATAAAAAGACTGACACGTGCGGTTCTTTTGGTTTACGAAGGAAGACGCTATCACTTTCTGTTAAGCGCAACGCAGGCCGCGTTTATCTTGTATGCCACTCTGAAACGCGTTACGACGCGTGTATAAAAAGCCGGCGCAGTGCGCCACTGGGGGTCTTTTCTTTTTTTCCGTCGGCCGACGACTGTTCACGCCGCTGTTGCTATGAGTTGTGTTTGGCCCCGTTTTGCTGGGCACAAGTTCGCCCAATAAACAGTTCGCCTGACACCGCCCTGACTCCTGCGTGCTTCCTCTCAAGTGCTGCGTGTATCACAACCTCGTGACAATATATATATATATATATATATATATATATATATATATATATATATATATATATATATATATATATATATATATATATATATATATATATATATGTGTGTGTGTGTGTGTGTGACGCTTCACAGGTGAAGGTGGGGAAGGAAGATGAGGAAGACGAAGGGTCAGAATAAACTGGTGTTCTGACTGACACCATGTCTCTTCCGTTACACTAAGTCGACAGGATCTACCGCAGCAACATCATGAGCCCACCAAAGAAGATTATCAGCCTGCCTAAGTACACTGGAACTGAAGACGACGACCCTGATGACAAGTGGTTGCACCTCTTCGAAACGAAGGCGAGCAACGTCAGCTGGTCCAAACGATATCGCATCGACTGCATCAGCGAGTACCTGGAAGGTGAGGCATTCCGTTGGTACCTCACCGAGATTTTCGACGCAGAAGATACGTGAGAAGGCATCAAAACAAGCATGATATCACGATTTTCTGCACCTGTTAGCGACCCTTTCCGCCAATTCATACCCTGCAGGCTCAAAAAAAAACAGCGCATCAGGCACTACTGCGAAGAGAAGACACACCTTGGTCGCCTCGCAGACTTAAAAGACGTTCACATAGTATCAGGATTGACCGATGATGTACCTGAAGAGATCAAAAGACACCTCGCTGGATTGACGCTCACCACCCCGGCCAAGTGGCTTGCTGCTGCGCTTCAAGCGGAAGACTCTGTCCAGAGAGATGCTTCCCAACACACGTCAAAACGGCAGCTCATGCGTCGAGAGCCTCATTCTACGCGACCATGGCTCCCTGCAGGATCGATGCGCACCCCTCACAGTGAGTGCCGACATTGTGCATCCGCTGGTTTGCCGAATCAGTTTCACTGGCACAATGAGTGCCCTCCTCGTGAAATGGTGTCTGCTCTAATTGACCACCAGGGAAACGAAGAGGGCGGCCCAAAGGCTCATTAATACGTTTTGGTGCACTTGTGAACGGACACATGGTGAACGCAATTCTGGATACAGGAGTGACCATTACCTGTATCAATGAAGTTGTGTTCAAAAAACTCAAGCTGCAGTTGCTCAAGGATTCATGCATTAGTGTCCAACAAGTCACCTCAACCACAAAAACTTTGGGCCGCGTACACATACAGTTGGAAATAGGAAAGTTAAAGCGGGCAGTCCAAGCACACGTTCTACCAGGCATGAAGACTGAATTCTTGCTAGGCCTGGACAACGCCTCCTTTTTCAACCTGTCACTGGATTTAAACACGATGACTTTGCTTCAAGACAACAAAGCTTTACAGAATTCCTTTCAAACACAAAAGTGTGTCTTCAGCGCCCATACGACCCCTCTCCAAGCCGTTGATGTTACGCATCTTCCACCATTGCAACAAGCTGCTTTGAGAGAGGTGCTTCACAATTACGAAGACATTTTCTCAAATCTCAGATGGACTTCAGATGTATCGCGAATGAACGACACTGCATTGCCCTCAGCAACAACGTGCCTATCCACAGACAACCGTATCGATGCTCCCTGGCATACAAAGAGGAAATTGTCAAGCAAGTGGACTTACTTCTCAAGCAAGGTGTAGTGCGTCCATCTTTTTCCCCATACGCGGCTCCAGTCATTCTTGCAGAGAAAAAAGGTGGAGGACGCACACGTTTATGCATTGATTATCGAAAGCTTAACTCTGTCACTGTGCCTGACTGCCAACCTATTCCGCGTATAGACGATGTTCTAGACTACCTGGGAAAATTGAAATATTTTTCGACACTGGACATCAGGCTATTGGCATGTCAAAATGAACCCAGAGGACATCCCAAAAACAGCTTTTGTAACGCCGAATGGCCATTATGAGTGGCTTGTTATGCCTTTCGGTTTGAGAAATGCTCCTGCTACATTCGAAAGAGCTGTGAAATCAGTTATTAGAAAACATAACTTAAAGAATGTCGTTAATTATTTTTATGATATCGTAGTCTTCTCCGACACATTTACTGAGCACCTACAGCACCTCCAAGCTCTATTGCATGCCCTAAAAATGGAGAATATAAAACCTAAATTGAAGAAATGCCATTTTGCCCAAGATTCTATTGAATATCTGGGTCACAGAGTGACGCACGGTACAGTGTCGCCTATACGAAGAAACATAGAAGCTGTATTGCGATTCCCAAGACCGAAATCCCAGAAAGAGCTTCAGCGTTTTTTAGGAACCACCAACGTTTACCACCAGTTTATACCGCACTTCAGGGACGTAGTTTTCCCACTTACGAAGCTGTTGAAGAAGGACACACCATGAGAATGGGATTCCTCATGTGAACAAGCCTTTGAGAACATGATATACTGTCTGACCAAAGAACCCATTTTACGAATTTTTTTTTTTTGCGAGAAACCGTGCATTCTTTATTGCGACGCATCTAACGTAGGCGTAGGTGCAGTTCTGAAGCAAAGAGATCATGATGGTAAAGAACACCCCGTTGCCTATCACTCGCGTAAGCTACTCACGCACGAATTAAATTATGCCATTACAGAGCTCGAATGCCTCGCTATAATTGACGCTGTTGACAAGTGGCACTGCTACCTACATGGACGACCATTCACTGTTGTCACCGATCATGCTGCTTCACAATGGCTCAGAAACATAAAAAGCCCACATGGCTGGCTCTTTCGATGGTCTTTGAAGCTGTCGATGTAAGACGTTAACATTCGACATCAAAAAGGCAGCGAAAACATCGAGGTGGACGCATTTTCGCGAAGCCCTGTGGTTCAACTCCTTCCATTACCAGAACTTCAAACTTAGCAGGATGACCGCCCTCGCTGCAAGTACACAACAGAAAACGGGGTCACTATCGTGACACGTAAAGGAATTCGCAAAGTGTACGTTCCTCTCAAGCTTCGCCTGGTCCTTCTGCAGAAAGCACACTGTCAGTTCGGACACGTCAGAGTAAAGAAAACTCTGGGCTTGTTGTCATCATCCTACTATTGGCTGGAAATCTCCACAGACGTTTCATCCTACGTCCGCCACTGTGACATATGTCAGCGTTGCAAGAAGCCGAAAACCAAGAGATGCGGATCTCTCCAGTCACTACCACCTGCAGAACGACCCTTTGATCTTTTAGCAATGGACACTATAGGTGGCTTTTCAGGATATGGCTCGACAAAGAAGTTTATTCACTTGGCAATCGACCACGCTACGCGGTATGTCTGGGCGTTTTCCCACAAGAACGAAACTTGTGACGCATACATTTCGTGCATCACCACCATCTTTGCAGCAGGAAAACCCAAGAAGTTCCTATCTGATCGTGGACCAGCTTTCACAGCTGAAAAATTCAAGCAGTTTCTAAAACGCAATGGCGTCCACCAATTGTTCACATCCTCCCAACACCCTCAATGTAATGGCATGAACGAACGTACAAATCAGACTATTGTAACCCGGTTAAAGTGCAAAATGAATGAGTAGCCACAGAAGTCTTGGGTCAAACATATTTCGGATGTCGTCGATGAATACAACAGAACCCCACATGAAGTTACACGATATCCACCATCGTACCTAATCTATGGAATTCCTTCATACGACACAATTTTAGACTCACCAATGGAGAGTGCGCAAGAAGCAAGGAAAAACGCAATCGAGAACACGCTTGCCTATCATGAGAAGAACAAAATAATCTACGACGAAAAATTCCTACCACAAGATCTCAAACCTGGTGAATTGGTCCTCTACGAAACATCTTGGCACCCGAACAAAGGCAAACTCAGTTCAGTCATGAAAGGACCTTACACAATTCTTCGCAGAGTCTCTCCTGTGAACTATGAGATCGACCGATGCGTAGCTCCGTTAAGCAGAACTACTGACATTGTGCACGTCAACAAACTGCGTCACTACTATTGTCCCAATAAGTTGACACTCTCTCGGGGGGAGGGGGAAACGTGTGACGCTTCACAGGTGAAGGTGGAGAAGGAAGATGAGGAAGACGAAGGGTCAGAATAAACTGGTGTTCTGACTGACGCCACGTCTCATCCGTTACATATATATATATATATATATATATATATATATATATATATATATATATATATATATATATATATATATATATATATATATATATATATATGTGTGCGTGTGCGTGTGTGCGTGTTTGCGTGTGTGTGTGTGTGTGTGTGTGTGTGTGTGTGTGTGTGTGTGTCCGTAGTGAAGAAGACGCACGTAAGAAGTGATTTTATGACGTTTTAGCCGCAGGCCGGCCTTCATCAGAATGCAGTTCATGGCACGAGTGCTGTTTATATACATGTGCATATCAATAAGATAGAAATATTGAAAACCAGCATGAAAGGCGATATATGGGCATATATAAATGCAAGTCACACAATTTGAAGGGCACCTGATACACGAGTAAAAAGATATCGTTTCCATGCGCAAGCACATTGTTTACAAATGACAGATAAAACGCATAATAGATAAAGCACATAACTTGAAGAGTAGTCCGACCGGTAATAGCAAGGGGAAAAGAAGAAAAAATAATAATACAATAACAAAAAATCACAAAAAGCTATATAAAAGACGTTACAAAGCTGCTACGTAACCAACCGATACAGGCAATGTAGTGCGACTTGCTGAGCAACGCAGAGAACAAAAGGACAGGGTGATACAGGTTACGGAGATAGGCAACTAAGTTTTCCTACGTTTTCATTTAGACCAGATGCGACGGCGTCGAACTTATAGATGAGGAATGATTCACGGGCTTCTCTATCATAACTTGTGCGGAAACCAGATCCGAGTAATGTCACCTGTAGATCTTCAAAAGAGTGGTCAGGGAGGTGCACGTGTCTTGAAATGGGCAAGTGGGGCAAGGTGTTAGCATGAGATTTATGGTTGTTAAAACGCAGTCTAAAAGGCCCTTCTGTTTGACCAATGTACTGTATTTCACATAGCGCACATTCTATCATGTATATCACGTTCTTAGAATCGCAGTCGAGATTGCCTGTTCGATTGCGAGATTGCCAAATTCTCCTTTGGCAATCTCGCAGCCGAGATCGCCAAAGGAGAATTTGGAACCAGCACTGGTGACTTGTTGGCATGTGCGCATGTGTGGGCATACTTTGCATCACGATTTTTGGCAAGGATGGCACCCGATTATGTCAGGACTGTCTGCTTTCGATGATGATGACGATGAAAGTATGTCTCGAATGTTTTTAGCTTTGCGATAAACTGCTTTAGGTTGTTCGGTGAAAATGGTTCTTAAGAGTTCACTTTGCATTAGGATATTGTGGTGCTTTCTCAGCACATTTGAAACACGCGGAACTGACGCAGATTGGGTAAGGACTAAGTTTGTCTGCAGTGAGTGAGTCGAGTTTTCAGCAACACACAACAGCGTTCTACGATTATGCATGTCGGCAAGTTTTATTGCGTCATCAATTAATTGTGGCAGATATATTTGTTTGACTCCAGCATCATTTAGTGTTCTGCAATTTTTTTGAAACTACGATTGCCCTGAGCAGATTCTTTTAAAGCGTAAGGCCTGACTGTAAGGGATGCTAGTTTTGCAATGTTTCACGTCGCTACTGTCAAAGTGCAAATACTGTTGTCGGTCAGTAGGCTTCCTGTATAGAGCAGTGGATAGCTTATCATTTACAACCGAAATGCTTGCCTCAAGAAAACTAAGCGTTGATGTGGAATATGTGTGAGAAAATTATATTGATGGATGGGCATCATTAAAGTCAGATATGAAGGAAAGCAACTCCTGTTCACCATGTGGTCAACTAAGGAAAATGTCATCGATGTAACGTTTAAAATAAAAAGGTTCCAGCGCGCGGGTTCGCAAAAATTCACTTTCAAGCTGACCCATGAATATATTGGCGTAGTTGGGTCCGATACGCGTCCCCATTGACGTGCCGCTAACTTGGACATAGCGTTGCCCTTCAAATAGAAAGTTATTGAGCTCTAAAATGAGCCTGAGCAATACTGCTAATGTATTGCTGTCGATAAATTTACCCGGTGATGCTGCTTCATAGGACCTCGCGACTGTGCTGCTATTCTGTCTATATATATATATATATATATATATATATATATATATATATATATATATATATATATATATATATATATTGTCACAGGCATAGAAATGTACCTCAGGCACGGGTGAAGAAATTACGCTGAAGGAATGAAGATGACGATGTTGTTGTGGGGCCGTGTCGGCACTGCCCTTTTGTCCTGCATCCTTGCACACTGTGTGCGCTGTTGACCCAACCGGCGTTAACTTATTAAATACTCCCCGTTACATAATTTTGGTGGAGGTGCTGGGTAAAACATGCCGACTCTGGATCTCCGTAGCGGACGTCAGCTTCGTCTAGCCATGATGCCTGAAGGCAGTGCGCCATCCGTTCAGTCTACGCCTGCTCCGTCACCTATGTTTCCTTCCAATCTTCTGGATCCAGGTACATTTTGCGGCCCCGACACAACTGACGTTGACAAGTGCTCGCCTTATACGAGTGCGCCCGCAAGCAATACAGGTGGGATGAGACGCTTATGCTGGCCAACATCATCTTTTACCTGCAAGGTACTGCACGCGCCTGGTACGAGACGCACGAGGAAGACCTGACGAGTTGGGACGTGTGCAAACAGATGCTTCCTGACTTGTTAGGCTGATCAGTTGCTCGACAAATGGCAGCCAGGCAGGAACTCGCGTCACAAGTTCCATCTTCTACCGAGTCGTACATCACCTATATCCAAAACGTGCTCACCTTGTGTCGGAAGGCCGACAAAGACATAACCGAACTAGAAAATGTCAGCAATGTGTTGAATGGTATAGCCGATGATGCCTTCAACATTCTGATATGCAAGAACTGTACCACCATTGAATCAATTGTCACTGAATGTCGGCGGTTTAAACAAGCCCAAAGCAGGAGAATCACTCAACGTTTTCCCCGACTCCCGAACACCGCTGCGACTTCTTCCTGTGAGGACCTGTGGCGCCACGTCCATTCGTGTATCCTCCAAATATCACAAGAATTGTCCGCCAGGAGCTAGAAGCCATGGCTTCTTCCATTCATCAACCTCCTGTGCCTGACAACTTGCCCCGATATCTCTTATTCAGGCTGTTGTGCGACGACAGTTTGCCCACATGGGCATCTTAGTTCCCCAAAATTCCAGCCACACATCGCAGCCCATAAATCCTAACGCTCACTACCACGCCGCCCCACTTGTTGCTGCTACCACATCGGTCCCGCGGTTCTCATCGCGCTACCAAAATCCATCTGAGTGGCGCACACAAGATGGTCGACCGATATGCTTCTCTTGCCATCGCGTTGGCCACATTTCCCGCCACTGCCGCAACAGGTGGTCTTTTCGGCAACGTTTTCTAGACGACCACCGACAGGATCGTGGGCAGTCTTCGCCACCTCGTTTTGCCGATGACCACTTTCAGGACCTTCCAACTAGCCGTTCTACGCTACGCTCCGAACCATCGTACGCCGATGTTGTCGCCCAAGCAACCCGGTCCAGCCGCTCGCCGTCGCATCATGGTCGCCAGCCGCACTCCTATCAACGCTGTCGCTCCCCATCACCGGCGTATTTTGGGCAGTTCTCGGGAAACTAACAGATGCAGCTACTGGAGGTGGTGCTGCATTGACAACTCGGACCTAAAAACCTCTGCCAACCACTAACTCCAGACGAAATTTCCTTGGTGCTCTTATCGATGGCTTGACCATTACAGCTCTAATAGACACTGGTGCCCACATATCCGTTATTAGTTCACGTCTTCGATTCCACCTGAAAAAAGTTCTTACCCCTGCCCTGTCTTCGACTGTACGAATAACCGACGGCAGCCGAACATCAGTTCTTGGTATGTACACTGCCCGCGTCACTGTTGCCGGCCTTCACACGTCAGTCCTCTTTGCTGTTCTACACCTCGCCCACACGATGTGATTCTCGGCATTGACTTCTTGACCGCGCATTCAGCCCTCATCGATTGTTCAACCGGCACTTAACAGCTGGAGTTGCCTTTGTACTCTGATGTCCTTCCTGCAGCTCGCACACGGCTACGGTCCGTGGAGTGTCTAAGATTACCACCTTAGGCCGCTGTGTACCATTTTATGTCGCCGTTTCCACCTGTTCCTGATGACGACTACTTGGCAACTCCACTCATTGACCTTACTCTTTCCCGAAACATCATACTTCCTCATACTATAGTGAAGACTAGCGCCAACAAGACGCTTTTTCCTGTCCTCAACTTCTCCGTGTCGACCCAGGTCATTCCTCAAGGTATTGTCTTAGCAGAACTCTCCACTCTGGAGCAATGCACTATTTCATCTCTCACTCCTGACATCAAGACCGTAGCCAAACCTGTCGCAGCCACGCAGAACAGAGCTTTCTTAGACAAAATTAAATCAAACGACCTGTCGCCGTCCCAAGTTGAAACGCTCCGTGATCTTTTATTTTCTTACCTCGACATTTTTGATATTGATAACCATTCCTTGGGCTGCGCGAGCATCGTAGCCTACCATATCGACACTGGCAATGCCAGCTTTCTTTATAAGCGTCTTTACCGTGTGTCTCATTCAGAGCGCCAAATAATCCAGAAAGAGGTAGAGAAAATGATCGACAAAGACATCATAGAGCCTTCAACCAGTCATTGGGCATTACCTGTTGTGCATTCTTAGAAAGAAGGACAAGACCTGGCGGTTCTACGTCGACTATCGCCATCTCAATCGAATAACCAAGAAGGATGTCTATCCTCTACCTCGAATTGATGATGCGGTTGACTGCCTTGATGGTGCCAAGTATTTCTCTTTCCTGAACCTACGATCTGGATATTGGCCAATTTCAGTCGATGACCGCGACTGCGAGAAGGCGGCATTCATAACACCCGACGGGCATTATCAATTCAAAGTCATGCCTTTTGGGTTGTGCAATGCGCCAGCAACTTTCGAACGCATGATGGACTCCCTTCTTTGCGATTTTAAAGGGTCGACCTGCCTGTACTATCTAGACAATGTCATCGTTTTCTCGCCAACCTTTGAAAGCCATCTTCAACGTCTGTGAGCCATTCTTGACGTTTTATGCTGTGCTGGCCTCCAGCTTAACGCGTCTAAGTGCACCTTTGGGCGCCGTCAGATAAAGGTACTTGGCCACCTTGTTGACGCTACTGGTGTACGACCCGACCCTAACAAAGTCCGCGTGGTGTGCAAGTTTCCCGTCCACCGTTCACGCAAGAAGTCTGCAGCTTTTTGGGACTCTGTTCATATTTCCGTCATTTGGTCAGCAACTTCGCGGAAATTGCTCGGCCCTCACGAATCTCCTAAAAAAACGTGGCTTTTCCCTGGCATGAAGACCAAGATCATTCCTTTGCGTCGTTGATTTCTGCGCTCACATCACCACCTGTGTTGGCTCATTTTGACCCAGCCGCTCAAACGAAGCTTCGCCCCGACGCAAGTAGCTATGGTATAGGGGCAATACTCGCACAAATGCACAGCGGCACAAACCGTGTCATAGCGTACGCTAGCCACCTACTTTCTCAGTCGGAAAGGAACGATTCAATTACTGAGCGAGAGTGCCTGGCTCTCATCTGGGCCATCACAAAATTTCGTCCGCACCTATATGGACTCCCGTTCGCAGTCATAACAGACCACCATGCGCTCTGCTGGCTGTCAACCTTTAAGGATCCTACAGGAAGACTCGGGTGAGGGGCATTGCGATTGCAGGATTACACGTTCTCTGTAGTGTACAAGTCTTGAAAGCTTCACAGCGATGCCGACTGCTTATCTCGACACCCTGTTGATCCACCCGACTCCTCTGAGTTGAAATCTGATGCCAACATTCTAGCCATAACATATTTTCTGCAAATAGTCGACGAACAACGCCGAGATCCATCACTGCTATCGATGATTGACCGTCTTCAACTTTGCCCTAAAGACCCTTCACTGAGTCTATTTTTCTTCAAGACAACGTTTTGTACCACCGCAACTTACAGCCAGATGGCGAGCGTCGTCGTCCCACGTCATCTGCGCAAGGACTTCTTGCAAGAACTTCACAATGCCCCAACTGCCGGACATTTAGGTGTCTCCAGAACCTATGACCACGTCCGCCGACGGGTATTCAGGAAGGGCCTTTATCGTTCCGTTCACCGCTATGTTTCAGCGTGTGACCTATGCCAGCGTCGGAAGAAGCCTACGACTCTCCCTGCCGGTCACCTTCAACTTATTGAAGTCCCAGCCGAGCCGTTTCACCATGTGTGTTTGGACTTGTTAGTTCCCTTTCCAACATCGGCAACGGAAAACAAATGGATAGCAGTAGCTACGAATTATGCCACTCGGTATCCAATTACTCGAGCGCTACCGACCAGCTGCGCAACGGACGTCACAGATTTCCTACTCTATGACATCATCCTTCATCTTGGCGCTCTTTCTCACCTACTCACGGACCATGGCCGCTGCTTCCTGTCTCGTGTGGTTGATGACCTCCTTAGATCCTGTGCTACGCGGCACAACTTTACGACTGCTTACCATCCTCAGACTAACGGACTTACTGAAAGCCTCAACCGCACACTGACGGACATGCTTGCTATGTGTGTTTCTGACGACCACATCGATTGCGACATTGCACTTCCGTTCGTAACCTTCACCTACAACTCGTCGCGTCATGACACTGCCAGCTACTCACCATTTTATCTTCTCTTTGGCCGTGATTCCTTACTACCTTTCGATACCCTGCTTGGCAATGACCTTCCGTCCACCACTTCATACGCACAAGATGCAATCTCCCCTGCTGATCGCACGTACAGTATCCCGCACCAGGTTCTCATCGTCCCAGAGAGCACAAAGTCGCTCTACGACAGCCGACATAAGAATGTCGATTTTTCTCCGGGCTCTCTTGTGCTACTGTGGCTGCCATCCCATCGTGCCGGCCTGTGCGAGAAACTTTTGTCACAATACGTTGGGCCTTACCGAGTTTCGCGCCAAGTCACACCTGTCACCTATGAAATTTCTCCTACTTCGAACCCCAATACATCCAGAAGTGACATTGTGCATGTTTCTCACTTGAATCCCTATCACAATGACCCGTTCGTTTAAAACAGCAGGCACCGGGACGGTGCTTTGCCGCCCGGGGTAATGTCACGGCCATAGACATGTACTTCAGGCACGGGTGCGAAAATTATGCAGAAGCAGAAGGAATAAAGACGACGTTGTTGTTGTGGGGCCGTGTTGGGACTGCCATGTTGCCCTGCATCCTTGCACACTTTGTGCAGTGTTAGCCCAACCGGCGTTAACTTATTAAATACTCCCTGGTACAATATATATATATATATATATATATATATATATATATATATAGTCAAGTAGATCCTTCGTGAGCGGTCACAACGTGGTTTATTTCGACGTTTCGGCCTAGAGTGTAGCTATATATATATATATATATATATATATATATATATATATATATATATATATATATATATATATATATATATATATATAAACAGTGATATCAGTGGAGCTATGGCTTGCAGGCTAGAAAAGCAGGCACTGAGGAAGAGACGAAAGAGGGGCAGAATAGAACAGCCGGCCCAAAGCAAGGGTGCTGTCTTTGTGTCTTTCTTTTACAATGGCGCATTCGCGAACCAAAGATTCGCTACCTTAATAGGACGGTGTCTTGGCCTACATGGCGGCTCGACCACAGGGCTGCGATGCGACAATGGTCCGATGCTTGGACGTGTTGACTCTAATCCTTCGTCGGCCGCACAAGCGATGTACATGTGCCACTCTCAGAGACTATCATTTCAGAATTTCGCGCCTTTCAAGGCGATCCCGCCACCTGGGCCTGGGCCGTTGACACAGTCGTCGTGAAATACGCTTGGCCAGAGTCTACCAAGAAATACGTCACAGAAGGGTACCTCCGCAGAGCAGCACAAGGCTGGCATCATTTTTAGGGACGCAAGTACTCTTCGTGGGAAACTTGGACCGCAACCCTCACGTCAACATTTGCACCACTCACGTCCACCACCGATTCCTGGCTGTGGCGGTTTCGTTTTCAATGAAGGCGAAAATGCTGTAGGTCCATGTGCTCAGATATGGGTGCATCGAAACAATGTGCACAACGTGATACAAGGGCACCTTGGCATTCATTGCCGAGATTGTGGGTGCACCCCCCTCTTTGATCAGTCATCCATAATGGCAAGGCATCAGAATCAGCTTACCCGAGAAATTATTGAACCCGAAAAAATACACTTGCTAGGTTATAAATGCGTAACCACCTTTTCGGTTGCTTTATTACAGGCACAACGTGATTACCTAGCTGGGCTTTGAGGCAATAGAAGACCCGTCACACGTCCCTTGATACTGAAGCTATATTTAGGCTTGTATTTTATCTTCATGTTGTGTAATCATCCTATATTAGGCATATATATGCTTGTCACTCTGTGAAATAAAGTTAGTTGGAAGTCAGCGCTCTTTCTGTCTACCCTGTTCCTTTTAGCTATGTTCGCGTGTTGAAATAAACTTGCAAATATGACGTTAAAGTACTCCAGCGAGTCTAAATTTCCTAAGCCTTCTACTACGGCGTCTCTCATAATCTTATGATGGTTTTGGGAAGTTAAACCCCATTTTTCAAATCAATCATTCTGTGATCGTGCTATAAGTGAAACGCTTTGTACGCTTTCGCGAGTTTGAGAAACAATTCTCTCTGTGTTTGCCATGACGCACGGATGCGTGACCTGGTGAACTCGTAGTTTTAACCGACCCGAAGGTCATCCACGTGGAGACCACGTGGAGCACTTCAGAATGTAGCATATTTCGGTTGCCTAATTGCACTTACTATTTGAACAGGACAAGCTATTGACGGGGCAGAGTACTATTGCTGATTGCTGCTGACGTTGACAGTCAGATCCTCGACTGTTGCACTGTGCTTTCACCTGACTAAGAAATACTGACACTGATCACTGCTACGAATGTGTTTTTATGCGCTATCGATCACATATATAGTGGTGGCATGCCAATGTTCATTAAATTCTTTGATCAATTTTTTGCACTTGTGGTTCAACAGCATAATGCGAAAACCTTATTACCTGGTGGAGACTTCAATACTATCATGTGTTCCACTAGTCAATCATCGAAATCTTTCAAGGCGATTATATTATCCAATGGTTTTTATCAACCTAATTGACATGCCCACGAGGGTCACACCTGAAAGTCAGTTAACCCTGAATTCATATATCACCATTTCATTTCAGTTCAATATTGAATTTGGTGCCTTATCTTGTTTTGTCAGTGATCATTTGACAGTATTTTGTGCGCTCAAACACGAGGGTTAAGAGGGAAACATTGGCCTGCACCGTCTTACCAAGCAATTAGAGAAACAACTTCACGATCTTTTTGTGACTCCTTGCTGAAAGTTGACTGAGATGTGAACTCTAAAATCACGGACACTAGAAGAGCTCACAATATGTTCATTGACATATTTTCTGTCGTATATTACCGAAGCTTTCCTTCCAGATCACGTAGAAAAAGCAGAAAAATCAGGACATCTTTGGTTAAGTGCCAACTACGTGAGAAAATGAAAGTCAGGGACAAGTTGTGTCAACTGTTTCTTTACACACGATCAGCAGATGACCTCGTCATATTTTAAATATACCGCAACAAACTTACCAGAAAATTACGAACGCACGCACAACGTACTCTTCATCTCCACTCTAAGGCAAAATTACCCGAAAAAAGAGTAACGGAGCCCAATAGGCGCACGCGATGAACGGATAGCCCGTTGAGAAACAACCACAGAAGTATGCGTGCCACACGAAACCACTTAGTCTCCAAACACGCTCCAAAGGGATGAACCGCCCGGGGATCGCAGGCAGCGCGAAAAGCGTTGGCAAGGTGACCAGTCCTCCTTCTCCTCTGCTGGCTCCGTCTTATCGCGTATTTTGCCGGTGACGGTTCGCTTTGCGTCGCGCTCGGAGTGCTCGACCACGGTCGCCTGGATTTGACGATCTATGAATTACGAAGTGGTGCTTGTGCGTACGCTTGGATGAGCTAGGGCTGCTGCTTTTGCGTTTCGCTGCACCCATGAAGTCTGGAGCAAGTCTCGACACGTCATCATACCGCACTGTATATCTCTGGCTTCAAGATAGTCACGACCAACACACGACAGCAACAGATGGGAAGGCCAATATGGGCTGAGAAGACAACAGGCCTATCGGATATATACTTTAGTCCGACTAAAAGCAGAAAACAGCACTGGATACTAAGGCAAGTAGGTTATCATTCTTTATTCTATTCTAATTGTCGCATGTGCGATACGGATCACACTTGCCGGAAACGGGCTCGGTCGTGTTGTATATCGCACGCACGAAATGCACCGCGAAGATCAGCTTTGGCGTCCGCAGTTCACTTGTGCTTTGCGATCGCCGGGAAATTGGCCGCCATTGCCGTTTGCCTCCCGTATACGCTCGCTCATCGAGTGCTCGCCTGTCTTCGCCGCCGCGATAAGCTCCGGGCTGACGATATTGGGTTGAGACCTCGTCGCTGTGTTGGGAGTCGTCGAAAACACGTTGCGGGTTCTCGTAAAGAGCTTGGTTGTAGTATGTCGCGTGCTGTAAGTGCACCAGCACGGGCTGGCGGGGCTTTCGCTAGCGTCGGAACTTACTGAAAATTGGTCGCCATTACAGTTGACTTTCCCGTTAGTCGGTCGCAAGCAGCTCGTCACCGTCCGTTGGCCGTGGTGGCGGACTCGCGTTTGCGCGCTGCACTCGCTCGAGTTTGAGGAAAAGGGCCACATTACCGTCGATTTTTTCAGCGCTAGCTGCAAACCAGCTCGGCGCTGTTCGTGGCGGCGGCCAAGCGTACGCTCACTGCCCTGTTCGATGTTCGCTGGCGGCAGACACTCCGCGTGCAGCGCCGTGTTTCGTCTCGCGTTCGCTTGCTCGAGCTGAACGACGTCACTCATTTAGGACTCGCCGACTTGTTAGCGGCATGGTGGTTCGCCGAGTGGTGGCGTGGGCCGCCGCTCCTAAGCTATTGCGCTACGGGGATCAAAATGAGTCTTTGACGATGTGTGACATCACGGTGAAATTATGAGCATGTCATATCTCACGTATGTTTTCATTTCACCTTGCACATTTTTCTGATATGCATTTCTATTCATCCTCTGTCACGCGTGACTCACTATTGTGCACACTTATTGTGCAGCCGTGGGCACACACCGTGCTGAAGACTGTGTGCGCTGGCGTCTGCGGTGCCTGTCATTCATCTCTTTCATCAGAGCAGCTTCAAAAGGACTGTGCGAGATATGAAGGTAAAGTTATTTGTGTGTCATATTTTATACGCATGTTTTTGTATTAACTTGCACGTTTTTGTCATATGCGTGCATCGTCATCTTCTGTTACGTGTATCTAAGTATTTTTACTATCTTATTGTACGTACAGTCGTGGGAACACAAAAGGCAGAAGGCTGCGTGCGCTGGCATCTGCAATGACTGTCATCCATCGCTTTCGTCGGAGGAGCTCCCCAAGGAGTGATCAAGATATCACAACGAGACTGGAGTTGTACACTTCACCATGAATTCCCTTAAACGAATGGATAAACTTCATGTGTCTGTAGGAAAATAAAAGATTTTGATGTCTCGCTTTTGTCTTTCGTTGTTTCCGTGACTGCGAAAGCAGTTACACATAGACGGCTAATTGCTTTTTCGCGTGTTCTTTTCTGCTCAATTTCTCGCTCACTGCGCAGAAAAACAGGCGAAAAAAGTATTAGGCCTGGCGAAAAATAAACAAAAAACAATGTTTGAACTGGAAACAAAACGTTTATCCTATTGGAGTATTTGAGTGGATCAACCGTTCGTCCGGCAAGGTGCAACTGTGAGGACAAATGGTTGCCCGGTAAGGTGTAAATGTGGGGATTAACAGTTTATTTATTTATTTATTAGAATACCCTCAGGGCCCGTAGGGCATTACAGAGGGGGTGGGTACAACATATATAACACACAAGAAAAAAAGACAAAATAAAGAAACAAGTATCAGATGCGCAAATCAGGAAGGCAACATAAGTCAACTAAAAATGTATAAGAATTCAAGCACATACAAGACAAAGATAGATAGTGGAAACTGCGTATAGTTACAAGCATTGCTGAGAAATTGCAGTCTTGAATAACAAAGGGTCTGTTATTGATACAACGGAAGAGGGAAGGTGGTTCCAATCGGCGGCTGTTTTCGGTAAGAAGGCTCCTGAAAAGAATTTGGTGCGGCAAAACGGAATGGCAACCTTATGCTGATGATCAATGCGCGACGAGTGGTATGACGGTTGTGAAATGAGGTCTCGCTTCATTGATGGATTGTGAAAAAATATCTTATGAAAAAAATGCAGTCGCGCCAGTTTCCTCCGGACAGTTAAATTGGGTAGGTCAAGGTTAGATTTCATTTCTGATATGCTAGCAGTACGGGAATAATTAGAACAAATGAACCGAACTGAGCGGTTCTGAACAGATTCTAACGCGTTAATTAAATTTTGCTGCACGGGATCCCATATAGCGGACGCGTACTCAAGCTTTGGGCGAATTAGTGATCGGTATAATAGAATTTTGAGGGACAGCGGAGCGCGAGAAAAGTTGCGGCGTAAGTATCCTAGCGTTCGGTTAGCGTTATTACAGATGTAGGTAACATGCGTGTGCCAAGATAGATTGTTGGTAATGTAAACGCCGAGGTACTTATATGAAGAGACATGCTGGAGGGGAACGGCGTTAATTCTGTAGGTACAGGGGGGAGAAGTAGATCGCCGGGTTATTGACATGCATTTAGATTTGTTAGAGTTGAGTGTCATAAGCCATTTATTGCACCAGGTTGAGACAGTGTCAAGGTCTGACTGTAGAAATTGGTTATCATATTCATTGTTTATTTCGCGGTAAATTACACAATCATCTGCAAATAACCTTATAGCGGAGTTAATGCTGTCTGGGAGATCATTAATATATATAAGAAAGAGCAAAGGGCCTAATACGGAACCTTGGGGTACGCCGGATGTTACTTTAGAAAGAGGTGAGTTATAGCCATTAGTTGTTACAAACTGAGTGCGATTAGTCAGAAAGCATTCAATCCATTTAAGAATGTTCGGGTCAATGTTTAAGGCACTAATTTTCAGGAGGAGTAATTGGTGAGGTACTTTATCGAAAGCTTTTTGAAAGTCAAGAAAAATGCAATGCACAAGTGAGCCGCGATCTAAAGCCGATCCTATGTCATTAGTAAAATAAAGAAGTTGAGTTTCACATGAGTAACTTTTTCGGAATCCGTGCTAGTAGGGAGTAAAAAAAGAATTTGATTCTAGGAATGAGACAAGGTTGGAGTAAATTATATGTTCTAACATTTTACAAGGAACACTGGTTAGGGAAATTGGTCTGTAATTGAGAGGAGACTGTGTGTTACCAGATTTGTGCAGAGGGACCACCTTCCCCACCTTCCAGTCAAGCGGCAAAGTGGAGGTCTGAATAGATTGCGAAAAGATTAAGGACAAGTAAATTGATGAATACAATGCAGTGTTTTTTAGAAACTTTGAGTTGATTTCATCTACGCCACAAGAAGAGGATAACTTAAGCTTGTGAATTAAATTTTGCACTCCAACGGCATCAACGGTAACAGGATACATGGGTAAAAAATCACGACTAGGCATTTGCGGCAACGCAGAAGCAGAACAACTTGAAAAAGAAGTAACAAAAAAATCATTTAATGCAATGCAACACTCTTCACAGCGAACTGGCTGCCCATCTGAGTTCGTAAGCGAAATGTTTATCTTTTCCCTAGGTTTAACAGTTTTCCAAAACTTAGAAGGGTTGGTTACAAGAATTGAAGGAAGGGTATCATTAAGAAAAACGCGCTTGGCTTCCCTGATAGCTGCTCTGTATTCGGAAAGGACAGATTTGTACACGTGCCAACGGGCTAACGAATTAGTCTGCTTTGCCTGACGGAACAACCGTTTCTTTTTATTCCGCAATTTTTTTAAGTCAGTTGAGAACCAAGGGGGGCGTTGGCGACCCTTGATAACGTATGTGGGAATGTATCGCGTGATTAAAGATTCAACTTTCATTTTGAACAAGTTCCAGTTTTGTTGAACGCTGCGATCAAAGAAGCCATCAGCAAAGCTCTCAAAATTCGATTCGAGTTCACTGTTGATTGAGTCATAATCGCCGCGTGAGTAGTCTCTTATTGTTTTGCAATTGTTTGACCGACGCCTTAAAGAACCTGTTAGATTGAAGTGCACGAAACAATGGTCACTTATGCCTGGGATATATGAAATAGAATGGACAAGGTCAGGTACAGTGGTGAGAATCAGATCAAGAACATTTGATGAATTGGGGCCCATTCTTGTTGGTTGCGTTACGAGTTGGGTAAGGTTAAAGTCTTCGCACAGTTCCACGAAATGTAAACTGTCGGCTGAAAGTGAGCTTAATGAACAGGAAGGAAGTGACCAGTTTATTTTCGGGTAGTTAAAATCGCCTAGAATAAAAACAGGTGTATGCGGGTGCCTTTTGACAATATCATTCAAAGCATCATGCAGTTGCTCACAAAACTCTGGCGTCGCACTCGGAGGGCGGTAACAGCCACAAAATATGACATTTTGATAGTTGACATGGAGGGAAACACAGACAAATTCTAAAGGTGATGCTATTACTATATGGCTAGAAACTATATAATCAGCTACGGCTATAAGTACACCACCTCCTGGCGATTCTTCTCTATCACATCTGTAAATGGTATAATTATTTTCACAATCGAACAGCTCTACACTTGCAATATTAGGGGTAAGCCAGGTTTCCGTTAACACTACAACATCGGCGGCGCAGTCATCAAAAATTGAAGATAATGCATCCCGTTTGTTAAGAACACTTCGTACGTTAGAATATAAAACTGAGTAGTTACGATAAGTAGCCGAGGGGTGAACTTTGTTAGGATAAGAGCGTATCTTCGTCGGCATGCGTAGCGGAGGACGAAGCTTCTGATGAGTTCTGCGCATTTGTATGCAGCTCACAAACGCTGTCGGTCACCGGAGAGTACACAAAGCACTTTTTGTTGATATAAAGCTTATTGTACTTGACGGTATACTTCTCGCCACTCGCCCTGCCGAATTCAAAAAGCTTCTTGCGCACGCTTCTTGTTGCGCGGCAGAAATCCTCGCTGATTGACACATGAGACTCGCGAAAACTACTTCTAGACTGCAGTATGCTTTCTCGGAACTTAAAAGAAGCAAATTTTACGATCACTGGTCGAGATTTGCCAACTACGAATCTGCCTAGCCTGTGCGCGCGGGATATGCGGTCGTCGCTACTTCCCAAGTTTAGCTTCAGAGTTTCATTGAGGATTTGGCAAATTTTTTCTTCTGATTGCGCCCACGTTTCCGAATCGCAATCTTCTATTCCATAAAAAATCAAGTTTTCTCGGCGAGAACGATCTTCAAGTTCGTCAAGACGCTTGTTAACCGAAAGTACCTCCGGTACCCGTTGACGATTCGGCTCGCTGTCTGAGACCCGGACACATTCCTCAACTGCGCATAATCGGCTGTCTAATTCTGCCACTTTTTGTTCAAGAGACACTTGCGCTTCTCTAACTTCGTTAATGGATTCCATAAGTTCTTCGTGTTTTGCGTCTATCTTAGAGTGCAGCCCCTTAATCAACGAGATTAACTCGTTGTATTGCTTCCCCGTATCTTCTTTTGGCGGGCCCGGGTTTTCCTCAACATCGCCGGACATAGCCAGAAGCCTAACGACATGAACGCACTCACAAATGGACATAAGCAAAACTTGTGGGCATGGAAGCATCAGCAAACAAATGTTGTTTGTTTTTTTAGCATAGAGGGAAACCGGTGAACTAACCTGCACAATATAACAGAAGGGTGTCAGATGCGTGTACATCTTTGCCGAAGTTCCATGCCCACTGAAGGGGCGGCCGAAGATCCAGCTCCTTATATAGCTGCCAGTTGATGCATCCGTCGATGCTGATAACTGTGGGGGGTCGAGCACCGGCAGGCATTCACGAACGCGCAAACCGGAAGGCTGGCAAGCGGGAAAGTCAGGTGATCGCATGGTTTGATTGAAGCGCGTGTCCAAGAACGCTACCGGGTGCACAGACGCGGCTCCGGGAAAAAGACTGGTAGATGAGGCAATGACGGTCGAAATTTACTCCTCACAGTTGCTCTGTAAGGTGCAACTGTGAGGAGTAAATGTTTGTCCATTGGGGTGAATTGTGGGACTAACGGTTACTCACTAAGGTGTAAATGGGCGGACGCGGCCAGCGGATGATTCACGGTTTGCCGATAAAAAGTACAAAACGCGCAAGGCGGCTGCGGCTCGCACTCGAAGACGGAACCCAGATGTGCGAGCTCGAGAGAAAACAGGAATGGCGTCACAAGAAGACGTTGGCCATCGCATGTTCGTCAGCGTCACCGTGCGATAGGGGGCGTGGTGTAGTAAAAATAAAAGCACTTTCGGTGCGCGCGCGCGTTGAGAAAGTCAGCGGATGGACAAGGCTGCAGACCGGCATGCGCGCAAAGCGCCGGCGGCTCGCGCTTGAAGACGGAACCCCTACGTGGGAGCGCGCGAGGCAGAAGCGTGTCGTGAAGCTGCGTGGCGGCACCGACAAGATCCCGGCGTACGAGAACCGGAGGCCGAAGCGGTGCGGCAGCGGCGTGCGGACCCAGCTTCGCACCACTCCACATCGTCCACTCGTGTATATGCTGTCATTTTTACAGACATCGCACGCGCTCAAGCTCCGCCTCCTCAGGCAGGTAAATGTGTTCGCAATAGCTAGATTACAATATAGCTTGAACCAGTCACGGCGTACCAAGTTGTATCAATTATAAAAACAATAAAAATAGCACTAGTTACGACATCGATGGTACTCAGGCGTCCCCAATTTAACCTGCAGTGGAAATTGTTGCTTCAATACTCGTTCATATGACAGCAGTGTTTCATCTGTAAAAGCAGATTCTGGGTTGGACTCCATGGCTAATTGTCGTCGTTTCGCGACCTTATCATTATATCACAAGTTCTACAACAGTTCACTTCATCACACACCTTACATTTCTCCTCCTTCACGCACTTCTTTCCGCGCCGGCCATTCATATAACGTTGCTCACCCAAGTGCGCGCACTGTCGCTTGCTCGTCATAATTTTTTCATCACGCAGAGAAAGACTGGAATGACCTTCCTCACCACATCACTTCCATCCCCACTTCAACTGCCTTCACGGACGCCTTACACACATTTTTTTGCGAACAATCCCTGGGATTTTTTTTTTGTTGATGATAATCTATTGTCCACCGATTCGGTAGCACCCCTGCGGGCTTTTTTAGGTAAATAATTGAAGTTAATTATCTTTTCTTGTGTCTGCAATTACCAATTTTTTCGAAAAAAATTGCAGTCTGCGAAGGTTACCGTTCTTTACAAATAGGGAGATCGAAACCATATGGGAAATTATAGGTTATGTTGCGATCAGGGTTTCTAGGCACCGGAAATACGGGATGAAGATGTCGAGGCAGGAGGAGGTTGAAAACTGGTAGGGAGGGTTTATTTACAATATATACATGGCACGAGCTCTCTGGCTCGAAGCTCTGCAATGGCAGCTTTACGTTAAAAGGCTCTCCATTGAAAAAGCCCCATCGACCAGCACGCCAAGCAGCCTGCGAAGGCTCATTAAATACAGTCTCCTTTCCTCAAATTCCTAGATCAGGCAATAGGTGTCCTGTTCACTCCACAATAGGGCACTGTCCAATAAAAGGTCCCACAGTGCACACGAGGATGATTATGAGGTCATTATGCTGGCACCACTCTTAACATACACACATACACAAACAAAACATATGTATTGTCCCGGCGATGCTGCCTCCACCGGTGAATCTCTTCCAACAAGCAGGATGAAACAGGGAGCAGGATGAAACCCCATTGGGCCGACCACCCTTTTTTTTCGAAAGGTGGTCACGGTCTAGGCACCTCAGAAGAGCCATACCTAGACATTTGGTACTGATTTGAACGTCGGCGGCTCATCAGTCAGACAAACAGCGTGGTGGTCCAGCGTCCTTAATCGGCGGAAGCTCGGCATTGTGGCTTTTACTGGAGCATGAAAACGCCAAGTGTTGCATCCCTGCGTAGACCCCAAGGACAGCGGTGCTCCGTCGAGTAATTTCAGCCAGGCAGCGCCCAGTACATGGAAACAGCACGGCGTTTTCGCGCAGCTCCTTATGTCCACAATATGAGGTGGCAGCCTTTCTTTCGTTCTAGCGGCCGCGGCAAAAGGGTGCCTCGCCAAACGCAACAGCTCGTCCACTGGCGGGAAAATCTACCTGAGGGTGACCAGCGTACAGGTTGCCCGAAGCGTCGTGGTTTGATGGCGTCATCCAGGCCACTGCCGGTGACACAATACGGCAATCCTCAATCATCCATGGGCCTTTCCTCTCTGAGATTTCACAGAAATACACACAAAAACAGGCAGAGGTGAGTGCCCTATCCGCATTCATCCCATCGAGTCCGAAAAATGATGTCAAAACAACCGTTCTCAAACAGTAAAACTAAACCACGAAGCAGCAATTGAAGCGTTTCTCTGTGCTTTCACCGAAGCTCCCAATCCATATTAGAGAATGGTCCTATTAAACTGGTTTCAAGGATAATAACTGCCATGATACGCACTCTGCGTGGTATACCTGAGTGCTAGCGTGAGTAATCCGCTGTAAGTCTACCACGTCTCATATTTATAAAATAAAGCATTTTTGTTCACGCTATCTTTTAGTCCCCAAAATTTTGTACCACCAAAGCTAGTCGTCAATTTACCTCGAGCAGACGAAAAGATAACTGTCGTGCTGCACCTGCATCAGTCAAATCCACATTACACGTCCGCAAATGCACGTAATAGTGCTCCTGCATGGGTGAACTACTAATTCTGCCTTGCGGTTAGCATGTTCATAAAAGCTGCACATTAACTCTCGAACTAACTTTCCTTACTGACGTGCACACCGGACACATGCGAAAAAAACAATAAATTAAAGGGATACTGACACAAAATTTCAGGACCCAGATAGCCTGCAGGCTAGATTCACGTGAACATTCGTATATCATCTGCAAGATATCAACCACGAATATAGCTTGGAATGTATTTTAAATTCATTTTGAAGTTTACGTGAGTAACCAACTTCATAGCGCTATAGACACCATCGGAGGGGACCTCGAGGTGACCCCCTGCTTCCTTCACGTTACCACGCTATGGTCAACAAAACAAGATATGATGACATCATAGCCGCCATTTTTCTTTTGCCGCATTAGTTCTCGCAGTCTATATTTCTCAGAAGCTGGTTGCGAGTGCGTGGCCATGGCGCACGTTAAGAAAGTTATGCGTTTGGCGACGTTCCAGTCCCGTTTCCTATTCGAAAGTAATTCTTCATACGAACCGCGCGGTAGTGCGTCAAAGTTTTGTGTACTGACGTGATCAAGAGCTGCAAAAGCTAGGTGGCGACAGCTGCACCCACGTTCTGGAACTCTATCAAACCTAAACTGAAACTGATTGATAATGGGTGGCCTCTAATTCAGTATCTGCCACGTGCTGCAGCAAACGATGTGTTTTGTCATGACAAACAGGCCCCCAGAAATGCATTGCAACGGAAAAACGCGACACCAAGGTTTTTCTGTCAGCATTCTTTAACGAACAAAACCTTTTTTTTATTCTTAAAAAACACTGCCAATGGCCAAAAAAAATAGAGGACCCTTAAGCTTGTCCTTTCAGAGTTGAACGCGATAGCGAAATCCAGTCCCTAGAGCACCCTTCAACCACTGAATGCATACTTAATAATATGTTTTGTTACATACACACACATGCACACAAACACGCACACAGTAGATTGTACCAGCGCGTGCTATTATCGCCGAATGGGCTCGTTTTCGTCTGACACCTGCAGAACAAAATGGGTTAAAGGGGCCCTAAAACACTTTTTCAAGCAACCATGATATGAATTCACTAGAAGAGCTTATTGCCTCACTATTGCAACGCCGCAAAATTTTTAACAATCCATCCAGTGTAAGTGGAGTTGCAAAGGTTTGTCGCATACTGCCATTGCGTTATCTCTTCTCTCGTCCCGACGAATGCGCTGAAACCTAAGCAGGGAGGGGGGGGGGGGGGGGAATAGGGCGAAGAATCTACCGCGCCTCGTCACCTTGAGCACTTTTCTTTGAAAGCGCGGCTTTTTCAGTGGGATCGCGCACACATGCGTGACAAGTAGCGGCCTCCCGCGACTATCTCAGTAACTTGATTTATCGGTCACAGACACACAGATTTTTCGCTCACAACCAATAGGGCCGACGCCAGCGGCGGGTTTTCTGCGACACGAGCCCTCTAAAGGCATGACGTTAATACTATTGCGTCCCTTTGCTCACTCAACATCGATTTCTAACGTCACTCCTGCTCGACAAATGCTCGTAGGCGTGTCTTTACGCAATCGCACAACGCTTACCTTTAAAACAAGCCATACAAAGCTTAGATAATAAAAAAAACCTAGCACTTGTTTTCTGAATGCTAGCTCATAGCAGAAATAGCTAAAACACTTTCTAAAAGCAATAGCAACTTAAACGGTCAAGCAAAACTCCAAAACAAAATAAACAAGGGTGCTAGTTATCATTTTGAAATGCTTACGGCTCTTACTTAATGTTGCGACGGACGCGTGGTGGTCGAGCCGAGTGAGCCTTTGTTAGCGAATTGGGAATAGAACACTAGCAAAACCCATTCGCTTTGCCTCCGAGCCCCGCTAAGCTCCTCGCTGGCGACCTGCATTGTTCCTCTCACTCGGCTACTTCTTGCGAGCCAACGACCTTGCGACGCCGCTTCCGTCTACGCTTCTTTTTAAGGGGCCTTTCTGAGCCTCATCATTTTCACTGGTATAGCGCACCACGACAAGGACACACACAAAGGAGAGATTCACACACACACAGCGCTAACTTGCAACTAATGTTTTATTTGCGATCACACACGCTGTTTATACAACAGGAGACGGATAAAACATGGATAATGTCACGTCAAGAATACAGCACAGCCCATGCACGTGTCATCACTGATAGCGACAATCTACACTAGCTCGTCAAAGCGAAAATTCCAGATACTTCTTTTCTTGAGCCTCTCATTCGCGCCTCTTGCTCACTAGCACACTCGCTGGTTTCGTTAGCTGTGGCCGTGTCTCATCGAAGGTGTCGTGGACATAACTACAGAAGTATGACTGTCCCCTTGCTTCCTTTTCAATTTTCACCCAACGCCCTTTTCTTTTTCTTTTTGGCCGACGGTTCGGGTGCATGCAAACGAACTTTGGCGCGGATGAAAACGACCTCATTTTTTTACGACGCCCATTTCTTGTGTTTGCATTTTCACCCAAAACAATTTTCCTTTTCTTTTGTCCGACGACTCGGACACATGTGAGCAACTCGGGCGCCGACGACAAGTGCCCAATTCCGTTAAATGTCTTCGAACGTTTACTAACTTCCTTCAAGGGGGCTGTGCTCTTTGTCGCGCTCTTTGCTTTATGACGCCGCCTCCGTTTACGCTTCTTTTTAAGGGGCCTTTCTGAGCCTCTCGCTCACATCTGTTCCTCACCAGCACACTCGCTGGTTTTGTTAGCTGTCTTGCCCACGCAGTCTATATGATTTGTGCACAAATCATCCTCACTCTCCACACTGCCGGCCAGTTACCTGCCTGTTCCACATGCGAGCGATTTCGCCCCAATAGCGGTGCGACAGCCACCGCGCGAGCCCTATACAGGCTTCTGCATAGTTCTAGCTGGGCGGGTTTACGAGCAAGGCAATCGAAGGTGGCAGCGGAGCGCGACCCGATAAGATTTCGGAAGTAGAGAAACGCCCTTTCTTTTGGGGCGTCAGGATGATGGATTTCCGGAACAAGTATAACAGCATTCTTTAGGAAGAAATTGCCAGCTCCCTAAAGAAGTCGCCAACTTCCATAAACTAAAAGTCTTTGTCACTTGAGCAGCTTTTGTTCACTGGTAAAGTCAAAGTGCCACTATTTTTCTTTCGTTGATCTCGACGACGTTTTCACCAGAAATACAAAAATGTGCACGTGCCTTTTTTATTGAACTATATTATTCTTTTTTCCTCTTTTGTATTTTTATCGCATGTTAATTCCCACGTGCAGGAACTGCATGGCACGCCGTACTTCTCTGTCGCAGCAAATGTTGGTGGTTAAACAAAAGATGAAACTTGGGGACAAAGTGCATAGCTGATAGGCTTAACACGTACGAAAGAGCAAGACCGGGCTCTACGGCAGTCGACTTGAGAAGTAGCAATCCACGATGCAGGTCACTGAAAAGCGATTTCGTGATGTTACTCAAAAAGGAGGGAGCGCGAAGCGTGCTGTCAATGTTCGCGGAAATAAGGCATACACCACGGGCCTTTATTTTCATTCTCCCATTCAACAGCTCTATCTCTCACTAAAGACCAGGCTCAGTTGTTCGCATCCCCAGCACCACTGCACAATTCTCAAACTTCCAGCCATTCAGCGAGTCCTGCCGCACTGGCCATCTGCTCATCGTGACACTCAGTGCCGGAATGCGCGGCTGGCTGGGCAAAGATAAACGTTCGGTCACGAGCACAACATACACTGCACAGATAACGAAGAACAGCTGTTCATTTCAGGCACCAGTGCAGCAACAGATGCCTAGATGCATGCAACTAAAATACACGGCCGGAGGATACAAATTGAATGTCACTGTGTTCTGACGGCAAAGATGTGTCGTGTGAAATGATGCGATACTTCGGCTTTGCTGCTCACCATCGTGGCATTTATGGACGTCAGTTCCCGTTAAAACAAGACTGGCTGCGTGGTCCCATATATGGGTCACGGAGAAGTCAATTATAAAGCAGCCAAAGAACCGGGACAGCGGGTGTATCGCGTATACCATTCTACATGCCGTTGGTGAAACTCTGCCTGGGGTAGTGTACTGAATCATTGCTATTTAAGGTAGCAACATACAAATCCGAGTGCCAGAAAAGATGTAGACCGTCTGAAAAATGCCAATGAAGAGTCTGCTCTACATACCACAGGGTGACCAAAAACACGGTCGAAGCTCACCCCTGAGGCTTTTTATATGAATTTTTATTGTGACTTGACCGAACAGGCACAGAAGTTTAGGTATCGATTTGGCGCGTTGTATATACTCCACGTCCCAAAAATCAATCGCTGAAAGCAAGAGCAATCGGAGAAAAACAGGAAGTTCTGCGTAAAACACGCTCGCCTTCACCTAGCTAGAAAAGTTGTCTGATATAACCATACCAGAAAACTCTTGCTTTTGCTTTTTCATGCACAGCTATAGGAGGGCGGAACAAGAACCATACGTTAAAAAGTCAGAACAAAACAAAAAGTGACTGCAAACGCTGTTTATTTATTATAAAAGTTATGTTACACATAGTTCAATCACCCCCGTATTCAAAAACGCTGCTTGACTTGGTCTTGACTTGCCACCGACTTCAATGCTGCGCGAACGCGTTTCGAACGCTCTGTCTTTAGGGGGTGCCAGGGCACCACAAACGCACAGACGCGTTCCGAGCGCGCTGCATTAAAGGCGGTTTCGAGTCAAGTTCAAGTCAAGTAGCGTTTCTTAATACGGGGGTCAGTATACAGATTCGTCAAAGTCGAGCGGCTATTGATGAAGAACCTCGCAGCACAAGTGTGCCAAAGGAAGCATACTTGGAACAAAGTGTGGTTTTAGATGCGATTGAAAACAGCGGTTAGCCGGCGCGTTCCGCGGGCGACACTGCCCGCCAGAGTGGTGGGCGTCGCGCAAGAGTGGCGGGCGTCGCACAGCGGTGGCTAAGGTTCCTTGATGAAACAGGTTTCCAAGGTAGCGACACCTTTCCCTTTCCTCCTTGCCTACGTACCTAGAGCACCCGCTAGACGGTTCAAAAGTTTCATAAAAAGCAGATGTTTGGGTTCATTTGCTACGGTGAATAGATGTAAATGAAGCAAAATGAAACAAAATGAGTCGTAGAATAAACAGTTCCCTTTATAAACATAAACGGTACAACACAAGAGCAAGCGGGATGTGCATTACTCAACTAGCAACGTTGTGCAGTTCTATATTTTACGCCACTAAACATGGCGTCTCGCGTCGTACATATAAGTTCATCCACTTATAGCTAGTCCACTACTACGAATGCGTTTTGTTCTTGGTGTGATCCAGTGAACGCGCTTCTTGCTGGTTCTTGTCAGTGACCACAGGGCGTGGCGTAGAGACGAGTGATTACAGCTGGCTTGTGCACACGCAAGAAAACACTGCCAGACTGGAACGAATGCTTGACAAGAAGCACTGCGATGACGGTTTTTCTTGAATGTGCCCATTTGGACAATCTTGATGTCAGGTGATTCTGATGCGGTGCTCGGAAGTTCCTGAAAAGTGAGAGTTCTACTGGTGAGGCGTCCCAAAGAAGCGCGTATTGGCTCAAGCGTGAATTGGTCAAGCATGAAATGATTCTGAAGGTGCGTTGATTACACCCTCCAGCTGCTCAGAAAACGTGCATACGCACAAGTATTTGTACCGACTGGCATGCACTAGACGCGCATAAGTCGCGTGCCTGGCGTTTCAATAAAAACCTACAAATAAACTCGCTTAGCAGATCTGCTTCGTCGTACGTCGCTTTCCCTGTGCCAGTCCAGTTTTTCGTCCTCACATTTGCAGCGCAGCCATTTTCTGCAGGTTCCAACTAGACCCCACACAGGCTTTTCTCGACATATGTCGTCGGAGTTGCACGAAAGCGCTCGCGTAAAATGTTTCATAGCTACACTTCACGAAGTGCTTCATCTCGGAAAGCACGAGGTAATATGAAGAGAGCGAAACCGTTTTCTATTGTTTTACGGCAACGCACCATCGCTGAAAAACGCGGATGTTGCTTTCAACGAGCACCGTGAAACAATCTTGATCGACTTGGCGCACACTGAAACGCTGCTCCTCTTCAGTTTGTGTCCTGGCTACGATTTCGTACTAGGTAACGGCAAGAATTCGGTTGCAGACATTGCGCATGCGTACTTGTTTTGAAACTCTTTTGCATGATAATAAATAACACCCCCGGCCATTTGCAAGATCAACGGATAGCAGAGAAAAAGAGAGGTAATCGAGAGGGCGAGGAGGATGGCTCGAGAACAATGAGTGACGCTGCCTTGGAAACTTGTTTCATCTAGGGACCGCGGTGTAAGATAGAAACAATTTAGGTGGGGACACTTCTCAGCTTTCCTATTGGGCGCGATTGACCAGGTAAAGTAAGAGCAACGCGCGTCCATCGGAGCACTGCCGGCCACGCACCTATCGGCAAGCCAGCGCAACGTACAAATAGAAAAAAAAAACTTTCACGCACCATTGCTATAGCAACCGGTGAGGCTGGTGGCAACGCCAGCGCTTCAGAAACATCACGTTTTTCACTCGCAAAAAACAAGTCATTCTGGCACTTCAGTCTCTGGCGTGCCTTTCGCGTTTTATGAAGTATTGAGTAGCGTTTCATCGTTCCCGCTTGCTAAGTGAACTTGTGATGTGGTGAGCAGCCATGAATGAAATCTCCTAAAAGAAGACGTCCACATAGTGAGTGAATATGCGAAGAAGGTGCTTCGTTAGAGGTTGCCGGTCAGGTTACCTTACATGCCAAGAAAATGTATTATTATGCAGTGTTCGTTCTGATCCCGAACGCCTAAAAGCATGCACTCAAATGGTTTCTAGGCAAGACCGTCCGCTCAGCCCAAACGATGCAGTTTGCAGCAAACACTTCACAGATGAGATTATTCATCGTGAATGCGCAAATATCATTGCTGCATGACCACTTGTTTTATATTTACACAACACAATGATACGTGCAATAAATAGTGTTTCTTTTTCCTGTTACAGGCAAAGCGAGTTTTCCTTTTTTTTTACTGTATTACGTTGTGCATTCACTGATTTTTGTGAGGAAGTTTCCAGTGGCATTCCTAAAACGGTATGTCGATTGTTCAATGCGGAAAAAAAATACTGTATTTTTTTCCGTGCACAGTAAGAAGGTATGATGAAATCAGCCAGAATATATGCACAGAGTCCCCCGTAAATTTGTGCGGGTAATCACACGGTCGTGAACTTTTCGTCCTATAATTAATAAAGCCGTGAAAATAGAATTAAGCGCAACAACGAACGGTATCTATGTAATGCACGCCAACAAATTGGTCAAGGTTCCCTTTTTTACGAGCAGCCACGTGGTAATTTTCAAGTTCTGCTTTGCTCGTCATCAAAAGCATGTGCGTCTCGCCACGCCGTTCACGCGCTTCGCAGATCCAGCTTGCCGATACGAGTGCCTTACCTATACCATCAGCGACTGCACAAAAACTAGCGCATATATAGATAAAGAACCACTTGATACAAAATTTTGAAAGCGTCAGTAATGTGCGTTTTTTTACGCCCCAAGCTGTATTAAGTTCACAGGACGTGCGAAAACGACTTCAAATATCGGCATGCGTTTCATAGAGAGGCGTGTATATCGTGCTCTCCACGTGACACAAGCAACCCTCATGCTTGCAGACAATAATCAATTTTCACTCTTTGGCCCGAACAACGCTTCTGAGCCATTTATTTCCGATTTCCCGCAAAACACCGGTCCTATAGCAACGCCTCTTTTTGTCTTCAAGTTGCATCTACTCGCCGATAGGCACACTGCCGGCAGCGGTCCGACGGACGCGCGTCGCTGTTACTTTATCTGATCGATCGCGCCTCACGAGTGTCCTCCCTCCCCTCTTAAAGTAATTGTATCTTACTCCATGCTAGAGACCTTGGCGATAGCAGCGGCGCATGTGAAAAGAACGCACGTGCGCGCGTCTTGCTGCCCCTAATCGCCACGACCACCTCCGCTCTGTCGCTCGCATGTGGAACTGGCCTAACGCGTCTCGTAACACTGCAACTATTTTGTTCCTTTGAAGCTAGCCCGAATTCGAGGGAGATGCCTACAACTGCATTGCCCCCCCCCCCCCCCCAATCTCTACTTTGGCTCCATCTCCTGTATTCACCCCGATGTTTTTGCCTAGCGGGTCGAAATCTTCTGGGACACCGCATGCAGGATCCACTATTGCTATATTCTCCGGGGAACCCAGCTCACATGGCTAAATATTGATCAGTCAAGAACTTTAATATATGGTCCTGAGGAGTTTAAGCCACCAGGGTGCCCACGTGGGACATCCTAGCAGCCGCTACCGTAGGCGACGCCCGAGTCGGATTGATTGAAAAAACTTTAGGAGCTGTACACAGTTACTGTACCCAGTGGTACTTCCTCATACTCTGCTGGCCTCATACTGGTGTTATTGCCTCGTGGGTCAAAATCTCCTTGGACTCTCCGAGCAAGATCCAACATTGGCACTCTCTCCCTTTGTGTCTGTGCCATGTGGTCTACAACTATCTTATATATAGCTGTTTCGCTAGAAGTCGCCTGGCACAGCACCTCGCCACATTTACTCTCACCTTCGGCGATCTCCTCTCGAAGCACAGCTTCTTTTGCGGCTGTCAACCTTAGCTAATTCGTGAACCTACTGCTACACATGGGCTAGCCTTCGCGACATTTAATTGCACTGAAAACAATTGTTTTTCACAATTCTCGAGCGCTACCTCTACAAACTGACCACTCCTCGTTTCGTATATAACCTGTGTTCCACTCTTTTACTCTTCTCCTCTATTTTTTGCGTCGCTTTCCTTTGTTCTTCCAACCTATTCACCCTCTCTACCTCCGCTTCCTGTTTTCTTTTCTTCTTGTCTCTGTCTTTCTCTATCTGTTCCTGTTCAATTGTGATCCTATTCGCAAAATACTCAATATCCTCATTCTCGTTATATTCGTTCATTATTTCACCGATTTGCGATGTAGGAGATTTGTCGTCTACTTGTATGTCAAGCTCCCAACACAGGTCCAACAGGCTATCGCTCGTCAGTCTCATGACGTCCGTGGCGACTACCTTGCTTTGCCTTGTTGAGGTGTTGCACCCAGCCGTTCCGGACCGAAGACTCGGAAGACAGCGTCGAGGCAGCTTGGACATACTGAAGGAAACTTCAGGTTTATTCACAATATTTACAGAGCAAGCATTTTGTTATGTGACGAACATCTCGTGAGGACAGACGAAGATTTCATGTTCATTGAGCCCACAAGGGATGATTTTGAAGAGTTCCTTTTCTCCTTTTTCTTAGAAGAGGGAAAGATGTCATTCCATTGTCGAACAACCTTACACACATCACTTTAGGCCCAAAGTGGTTCTAAGAAAGAAAGGGAGAAATAAGTGAGCTCCGTAACTGTCTGCTTCAGCGAGCGACACCTCAACAGTGAGCGACACCTCAGTGAGCGACACCTTCAGCGAGCGACACCTCAAGGGATGGGGTGAGGAGGGATTAAAAGAATAGAAATAAAGGTGTAGAGAGATAGAGAGAGAGAAAGTATGCCAGAGAGCGAGGACATATCGAGGGGATAGGAGAGATAGGAAAGATCACACGGTCACAGGAGTCCGAGGACGGGGCACCACTTGCGAGAGCTCTTTTTGGCGTCAGGAGATGGCGTATAGCAAGTCCAGTCGGTCAGAGCTACACTGTCATCGGAGGTCGGCGTCAGGAGATGACGTAGGGCGAGCCCAGTCTGCCAGAGCTACGCTGACGTCGGAGATCACAAGAACACAACAAGTTGGCACGGAATCCAGCGAGCAAGTCCCACTTTAGCCGGTGCCATCCACACCCACCCTGGGCAATGTCTTTGACGGGGCCGTAGCAACCACACTTCCCCTCTGGCTCCAGGTTGTCTCTTTCTTGGAATGATGATGCCACTGGTTGCTGGGCCACACACGCTCCCACTGCCGGGAGCGTGAAAACGAAACCACCCCTCGCCCCGCGCAATTAGCGGTGCCGGTGTTTATCTGCATCTTAGAAGTGTGGCAGCTTGAGCTAGGACGATAGTTATAGCGCAAGAACAAAACGACCAGGTCTTTCGTGTCCTTCGTGTCCTTCGTGTCCTTCTTGTCTCTGTGTCATCGTTTTGTTCTCGCACTATAACTATCGTTCATCTGCAGTTATGCCTCTCTCGTCAAGGGCGGTAACGTAACCGGGAACCATTTCCATAGCTTTTTTCGAACCCTTTCCGGCACCGCGCTACACGGCGCTTCACCTCGCAGGGTCGACAGGACGACACCCATATTGAAATCGTAATCAGCATGCCCGCACTCTGCGGTGTCCTCATCGCAGAGAAATGGTACACTCCTTCGTCCTTCAGTCTGGCACCGATCGTAACAGCTCATCCACCGGCGGGAAACCCGACGTGAGGAAGACGAGCTGCACAGGTTGCCCGAAGCGTCGGTGTTTGCTAATGTCACCCAAGTCACTGCTAATGACGCTCCACTGCCGTTCGTACTTGTTTCGCAGGGTTTTTTTTTGTAAGAACAAGCGATTCTGCCACTCAAATAGGCCTCGTACTCAAGAAGAGGAGCCCCGACTTCGACAAAGACTGAGGTGTGCAGCTCAAGGAACCTCATACAATGAGATACAACACTGAGAACGATTCAGGTGCCACGGCTCGCTCGCTGGATTCCGTGCCGACCAGCTGTGCCCTCGCGATCTCCGACGTCAGCGTAGCTCTGGCCAGCTGGGCTGGCCCTACGTCATCTCCTGACGCCGACAAGAGCTCTTGCAAGTGGTGCCCTGTTCTTGGACTCCTGTGACCGTGTTTCCATCGTTCCTATCTCTCCTATCCCTCATAAGTCCTCGCTCGCTGTCCTAGCGCATATATATATATATATATATATATATATATATATATATATATATATATATATATATATATATATATATATATATATATACTTTTTATCCTATTCTTTTAATCCTTCCTCACCCCTATTCCTTGTGAGCTGCTGTTGAGTTGTCGCAACCTGATGCAGACAGTTACGGGGCTCACTTTTCTCTTCTTTTCCCTCTTATAACAACTTCCCCTCCAGGCGCCACAACTCCACAGCACACACAAGCGCCCAGAATTGGCCCCTAACCCGCTAGGCTTGTCAGGACTGGAGGTTCATTACACAATTCAAAATTAAGAATCTTATTGAAAATGACATTTGAGAGGTAGCTTAAAACAAAAACAAATGAAGTGGCCATCTTTCCTTCAAAGCCTTGATCAAGGCAGAAGTTACCACAACTCAAAGTAAGCCAACTTGGGAACTACCACGCATCGGCTTCGCAAACATTATCAGACAAAAGGTTAAATAAAGGCTCCTGCTTTATGGATCAGACTAGTCTGCTAGGTCCGTCGGCATTTCCGTCCATTTTACCTTTTTTATACCCGACGGGAAAGTTCGATTCTTGGAGGATAAGACTCCATCGGAGCAAGTGTCGATCTTTGTGGGACCTTTTAAAAGTTATAATTTGCTTTTAAAAGTTATAATATAAGGGTCACTCTAATGACCGAAGCTTAGCACAAGAGACTGGAATATACTTACTGGAGAAATAAATGCTGCATAGCGACTGGCACTGTCTTACAAAGGCACTTGCCAGTACCCCCTTACTAAGTCAAGGGTCGAAATTTAGTAGACACCACTCACTCTTTCAGCCCATTCTTCAATGTTCGGTATTGGGTAGAGCTCATCGCTCGTGATTGCGTTCAATTTCCGATAATCCACACAAGGACAAGGATCTTTACCTGGTGCTTTCACAAGGATGAGGGGTGACGTATATTCACTTTCCGGTGGCTCAATCGCCCCAAGCTCTAGCATGCGGTTTATTTCGCCCTCTTTAATCTGATGCTGCTTCGGAGAAACTTCGTAAGGCTTTGATGTTGCCGGCTCGGCTGACATTAGCTCAATTTCGTGAGTCATCCGATTTGTCTTTCCCTGCCTTTCACTAAAACTGTCACAAAATTCACCGAACACTTTCTTGGGGTCCGTTAACTGCCGCTCTTCAAAAACTACACGGCTTGAAGAGAGAGCCAAAATTTCTTCCACACTGCGTTTCTCACCTGTACCCGCTCTCAACAAGGGGAGATCGTCAGTTATTTCCTAGGGTACATTTAGCAACAAGATCTCCTCTTCCGACATACCGCTTCATAAAGTTGCAATGGTAAATCTTTATTTTATTTCCCCGTCCAGGCATTTTCAACGAATAGTTAGTCTGCGACAGCTTATGCGCTACTTCTACTGGCCTCGCCCATTGTACTTCTAGCTTGTTTTCCTGCGACGAACACAAGATCATGATTTTATCCCCCTCATTGAATGTTCGGCGCCTCGCATTTCTATTGTAATGCGCCTTCGCCTTCTCTTGAGCTAGTTTAATGCGTTTTTTTACTAGTCTACGCGTGACACATAAATGATCCAAGAGTTGCAATACATAAGCCACAATGGTCTGGCTCTCTCCTGTTCCTTCCCACAACTCTCAACATAGGCAAAGGGGAACGAAGTCTTCTCCCGTACACCAACTTCGCGAGTGTGAGCCCGGTGGCCTCATGCGGAACATTCTCAATGCAAAGGGAGCTCCGGGCAGACACTTTTCCTACTCCCCTTTGTACTCGTAGCACAAGGCACGCAATACTCTTTTCAGCACGGAGTGCAGTTTTTCTACACTGTTGCATTGGGGATGATTATTCTGAACTATGTATCAGCTTTATGCCACGCTTTCTGAGAGACGTAGTTGTCAATGCACTGGTGAGTACCGTTTCCTGGTCGGCCTGAATTTCAGTGGGGAAACCGATACGTGAAAAAGCTGTAAACAGCGCATCCATAATTTATGAATAAATTCATTCCTTCATCGAAATCGCTTCTGCGAACATAGGTGCCGGGCATAGCTTCGTTAGGAGGTATCTGTATCCTGACATTGATCGTGGCCACGGTCCCACAGTATCAACTACAAGTCGCCAGAAGGGCCCCGAAATCAGTGGAACGAAGAAGTGTGGCAGCTTGGACTAGTTGGTATGGCATGACGATAGTTATAGACCAAGAACAAATTGACGACACAGAGACAAGAAGGACACGTGTCTTTCGTGTCTTTCTTGTCTCCGTGTCGTCGTTTTGTTCTCGCACTATAACTATCGTCAGTGGAACGAGTTTCGAAGGAGGTTTCTATTTGTCGCCCGGTTTCGCAACCTGTTTACATGAATCGCATGATCTGACCAACAACTCTACATCTTTGAAACAGCCCGGCCAATAGTACTCCAAAATCTGCCGTTATTTCGTTTTGTTCACATCCTGATGTCCGGACCGTCCATTTTCATGACAAAGACAGAGAAATCTTTGCGGTACTTCTCGGGAACTAGCAACTGGTCAAGAATTTTACCTTCCTGGTTTTTATAATGTCTATACAGAAGTGCGCCTTTTTAGAACATGGTCATGTTGCATCTGGCGATTCCCTCTTTTGCCATCACGTGCAAACGCACTATACTGTGGTCTTTCTTTTGCTCAGCACTAAGTGAACCTCTGTCTACTTGCCTGTAAAAAGTATGTGACCCGCAAGTCAGCAGGAATCCTTTCTTGTCCCCCTTTGATTCGGGTCCTTCCAGTACGGCCTCTTCGCAACAATCGCCTCCGAGGAGGTCCTCCTCGGACTCAACAATTTTAAATCCTGATTATTCTTCGGCAGTTCCTACTGATTTCGAAGATGTTATCTTACTTTCAGGTGTGCCCGCTCTCATGTTTTGCGACAGCTGAGTTGCCAGCACACAGGTTTTAGACCTGGTCAACGCCTGCACTCTACCCTCTCCGTATTTTTGACTGCGTTCGCGCAACAGCTGGTCAGATCGCTTAGAAAACAGATATGGGTACTCTAACGCAACCATTCTCGTGACCGCAGCTTCCGTTACGAGTTCTCCGAAGGGGCCGCAAATAGTGACTCTTGCCATAGACAAGCAAACACTACTCTTCTAACACCTGCTTTATCCACGTTACCTCTCCTGTAAAATCATCAGTGGCAACATAGGACAGGTGCACGACGTCCATATATAGTTGCGGTGCTATTTCTAAGCACACTACAGAGTTTTCCATGAACCGTAAGCTAATGCAAGTATGGCTGAAGAAGCTCTAAGTTCTCGTCGCTAATGTCTAGGTATGAGAACATGGTATGTGGTTTCTTACATTTTGCTGCGATATGCACTAACCCCTGACAATTGTAGCACCTCTAAGGTGGCTGTGTTTCGAACTCTTTTTTGGCTGCTTTCTCGGTCGCCTCTGATGTCAAGTTACTCTCACTCGAGTGTTAACCTTTTTCTGGGGCCTTTATTGTAACATGCCTTCTCTGAATTCTTACTCTGTTCAGGTTTCTTAGTGGAGAAATATTTCTACGGCGTATTCCCACGCACCACCAGGCCCTCCTCCACGCTTAGTTTCCTACGCCTTGCGTACTCGTCTGCCAGCTCAGCAGCTTTTTCGACTGTGCTGACACCATCTCGATCCTGTATCCAATATTTCATTGATTGGGGAATGCGCTCAAAAAATTGTTCAAGGCACACACCTTCAGCAATCTTATCCCGGCTATCGTAAACTTCCGCGCTCTTCAGCCGCTCAATATGGTTAGTTTTCAGCCCATATGCATACTCTGCGTAGTTCTCATTGCCTTTCTTTGCTGATTCCCTATACCACTGACGGAATGCTTCCGTAGATAGGTGGTATTTCTTAAGGAAGGTTGAACTTTCTCATAGTCGTCCGCATTCTTTACGCTGAGCCTCGCCGCAACATTGACAGCTTCACAGGGCAGCAACGTCAAAAGTCACTGTGCCCGCGTATGCGGAGCGCAGTTCAGCTTGTTACAGGTTCCTTCAAAATGCACAATATGCAATTCTATATCTTCCCCTAATTTAAATGACTAGATTCATTGGATAAGACTTCCCCTCACTTGCTCTTTCTGGAGTACCGCTTACCACTCCTTGAACAGCTAAGCACTGCCTCTTAATTTCCTATTCCAATTTCTTTACCTCTATGTCTATGTCCAGTCTCTCTTTTTCATACACTCTGTTCATTTCCTCCTCCTTCAGAGTTTTTTTAACCAGTTCTCAAGCGATTTCGATGTTCTCCGAGCTACTATCGCTGGCATCTATTTCCCTCCGAAGATCGCACTTTTTCATGATTTCGTCGCATTGAAGTGCCAAATCCTCGCATAAAAGCAAGAACTCTCTCTTCCGAAACTTTCTCAGCTCCATGGCCACTGTTTTAAGTGAATATTTTGCCCTCTCAAAGATGCATAAACAAACGAAATTTGCTTCATAAGATTTCTCGCTTCCCAGGAATTCAAATTCTTAACCTAGACTTTGAAAAGTCTGGCAAATCGCAATGCCAAAACCAAACGCTCACTCGCTATTGCAGCCATGTATTGCAGACAAGTCACCAGGTCCGCCCATCTGCTTACCACCAGTTGTTTAGTTTTGATGTCAACAAGATTCCACCACTGCCACCAGTTGTTGAGGTGTTACGTCCAGCCGTTCCGGCACCGAAGACTCAGAAAGACGGTGTCTAGGCAGCTTGGAGATACTGAAGGAAACTTGAGGTTTATTTACAATATTTACAGAGCAAGCGTTTTGTTACATGACGAACATCTCGTGAAGACAGACTAAGATTTCGTGTCCACTGAGCCCACAGGGGCTGATTTTCAAGAGTCCATTTTCCCCTTTTCCTTGGAAGAGAGAAAGATGTCATTCCATTATACAACACTTTCGGCGGCGCCATCTACACCCACCCTGGGCAGCCTCTTTGACTAGCCGCAGCACTCACACTTCCCCTCCGGCGCCAAGTTGTGTCTTCCTTGGGATGATGATGCCGCCGGTTTCTGGGCCACGCATGCTCGCACTACCGGGAGCATGAAAATGGAACCGCCGCTCGCCCCGCGCAATTAGCGGGGCCGGTGTTCATCTGCAGTGATGCCTTTCTCGTCAAGGACAATAACATAGCCGGTACCCATTTCCGTAGCTTTTGTCAAAACCTTTTCCACGCCGCGCTGCACAGCGCTTCACTTTGGAAGGTTCGAGAGGACAATACACATATTAGGATGGTCATCGGCAGTCCCGCACTCTCCAGCGTCCTTATCTCAGAACTATGGGACACCGTTCTGTCCTTGACTATGGCACCGACCACAGCAGCCTCAACCGTGAAAAAAAAAACAGAAACCCTACCAGCTTTTCAATTCTGAAATTTGGAGAAATTGAAGCCTCGCAAATGCCACAGCAGAAACCAGGAGCTATGCACGCAAGTAGCACCACGTGACCAACCTCTCTCTATATCATTTCCTTATTTCTTATCGACTCCTCTGCTCTCCAACATCCCAAAACGCTTCCCACAACGTGCCCTTACAACTTCCGCAAACGTCACAAATTGCTACAGAATTACCTACGCTTTCCTCATGAACCTACTTGCTCAGATATTCATACAGTGCTGCTCTGTGCTAAGATAACAACCACAGTGGCTCGGCAGTTGTTCATTATATCCATCTTTTAACTGGTCTAGGCTAAAAGACTCGCTACATCTCAAGCACAAAGCCAGGCACTCAATTGATTACGTGTGGTCGTGGCACACTGCATCGATATCGCCGAACTCCAGGTCTTGGGCTTTTAGCTGACCTACGGTTCATGTTGCTCTTCATCGATGATTGTCCTCCCACCACTGCCGTCCAGTTGTTTGGACCGGGGTTTGCAGGCACCGGAGATCCGGGATCAAGATGTCGAGGAAGGAGGAGGATGAACTTGGTAGAGAGGGTCTATTTACACTATTTACAAGGCACGAGCTCTCTGGGCCGAAGCTTTACATTGAAAGTTTTACATTGAAAGGCTCTCCATTGAACAAACCCTGTGAACCCACGCACCAAGCAGCCCGTAGGGGCCTAATAGATAGAGTCTCCTTTCCCCAGATCTCTAAATCAGGGAATAGGTTTACACTACACTGTCCAATAAAAGGTCCCACGGCACACACGAGTGTTGTTATGCCGGCACTGCCCCAACATACACACATACACAAACCAAACACGTGTATGATCCTGGTGATGCTGCCTCCTCCGGCCAGTCTTGCTTCCAGCGAGCTGGGTGAAATGAGTCTCATAATGTGCGATCTGGCGGCTCGGACCAACCACCCATGCTTTTTCGAACAGTGGTCGTGGTCTAGGTGCCTCCGATGGCCCATGCCTGAGCATTTGGTACTGATTTGAGCATTGGCGGCTCATCAGTCAGAGACGCACAATGCGGTGGTCCGACGTCCATAATCGGTGGAAGCTCGGCATTGTGCTTTTTACTTGGGCACGAACATGCCAAGTGTCGCATCTCTGCGCGGATCCTAAGGACCGTGGTGCTCCGTCGAGTAATTTCAACCACGCAGCGCCCAGTGCATGGGAAAAGCAGGGCAAGGATTTTGGCGCGGCTTTTTATCTTCACAAAATGAGGCGGCAGCCTTTCTTCCGTTCTAGCAGCCGCGGCAAAAGGCTGCCTTGCTAAACACAACAGCCAGTATCTATTTTAACAGTCTTTTCAAATATATTCGAAACAGTATCGCAATCCAGAATAGCAACCTTCACTGAGAAATATGACCTGCTAACTCCACATCTATTTGGTTTCTTTAAGAATTGATCGGCTGAATCAGCACTAATAGAGCAGAAAGAATATATATTGACAGGCTTTCAAAACAAATAGTCATTGGTATTTTCGTAGACTTTTCGAAAGTTTTTGGTTTACCATAGCAGTTTAGTAGCAAGACTACTTATTATGGAATCCGAGGGCATGCATTATCTCTCATAAAGTTCTATTTATCTAACAGAAACTGAATTGTGAAAACCGAAACCATTACTTCTAAGTCAAGATCTGCCCATTCTGGAGTACCCCAGTGAAGAATGTTGGGGCCTCTATGTTTTAGTAGTTATCTGAGTGATATCATAAATATTAACCCTGAGGCAAAGTTTATTGTTTATGCGCATGACACGAGTATATCCTTCACTGCTAATGATATTTATTATGCTTACCATGGTCTAATAGAACAATGTAACAATACAAGGAAAACTTTATAGGAGTGGTCTGCATTAAATTTAATAGAAATAAATGCAGGCAAGACAAATGCAGTTACATTCGGGCCAAAGAACAAGCGCATACCTCCGGATTAAGATATTATCTTACGTTCCAGAAGAACGAAAATTACCCAAGATTTCAAATGTCTGCGTGTTATCTTTCCCGCCCACATGTCATGGGATATTCATGTTAATTACGTCATTAATCAAGCAAGCAATATCGCTGGTGTAGTACGCCGTTTACGCTATATTCTTCCAACATTCTTAAACTTTTACTGCATATTTCACTTTTTCTATCACATTTAAATTGACAAATAGCATGGGGTGACACAACACAGATCAATCTAGAATGTATTTTCCTGTTACAAAAAAATAAGTATCTGCACCACACATACAACGCTTCTTATAGCATCGACAATAACTTTTTTAGCGATTCGGGCGTGATTCGTGCGCATAATGTGTACCAATATCATTTGAGTCATGTGTAAACAAGATCACTATTGGTACATAAACAACTTATCTAATCTTGCCCAACTTCAAAAAAAAAAAAGCTCCAAGTTACGGTGCCAGACACTTGGTGAAGTGGTTAGTGCCAGCACCATATTCAAACTACGGAAAGGAAATGCTTCAATATACAATACCTACAATATTATTGAACAAATATAAATTGACACAATTTGATATTTTTACGACCCCCTCCAAAGAATTTAAAATGATGCACGTGGTTGCTGCATAGATTCATGCTGCATTGCTTACAGATCTTCGATTTTGTTGCCTTTTAGGATTAAAGTGTGTGTTTAAATATGCTGAAGCATTAGTATGCCCTTGTGGGAGTCACGCCCATCGCACAGTTACTTCCACTGGAACACATGCTGCGCATCAGAGATGCGCGAGACCCAATCTGACAGTTGAAAAGGAGCAGCCATCGTGCCAGCCGGACAGTTGGTGACGATCGTGCCGTTGTGGGTGCCTGCGGTCTGTGTCCTGCCGAGGCGTAGGTTAGTGGGCAGTGTTGTGGCAAATGCATTTTAGGTAATTGAAGTGTGTTATTTTAATGTTCGCCTACTAATAAATCTAGGAGGTTTCCATCTGCGGCTTCTATTCTTCTGAGCGTACGGCCCGAACCCTTCAACCTGTATGCATATATGCGTGTTTGTGGGTGGTTTTTTTTTTGTTTGTAGAATTATGTACACGTTAAAGAGTACATACCTTTATGTATATATGATATGGCCTCACTGCCAAATACAAAGGGTTGTAGGCTAGTCAAACTGTCCAGGGACTTTCTACAATCCCCCCATCTGGGTTTCACAAAGATGGCAAAGAATAATAATAATAATAATAATAATAATAATAATATATATATTATGTTATTAATATTAATAAAAACTTTATTACATTTTATTACGTTATTATTATTCTTAAATTACTATTATTATTACATGAAAAAAAAAGCTACAAATTTGCATGGGTGAAGGGAGGCAATATTTTCTTAATCACTCAAGAATTGTGTGGACGTGTTTGTTTTAGTCGAATCAAATGTTCCAGTGGATGGCACGAATATATTTGTCTTGAATGTTTAAAAAGCCCATTTTATGTCAAGGCGAACCAACGAGGTGGTGGCATAGCATTATTCGTCAGCACGAAATATTTTACCACAGCAGTGAACATTACCTTTAGCCATGAACCTACTTCTGCTAGCCACGGAAGCCCCGCCGCGGTGGCTAAGGTACTCGGCTGCTGATCCACAGGTCGCGGGATTGAATCCCGGCTGCGGCGGCTGCATTTTCGATGAAGGCGGAAATGTTGTAGGCCCGTGTCCTCAGATTTGGGTGCACGTTAAAGAACCCCATGTGGTCGGAATATCCTGAGCCCTCCTTTGCGGCGTCTCTCATAATCATATGGTGGTTTTGGGATGTTAAACCCCACATATCAATTAATCAATGCTAGCCACGGACCTACTTCTGCTAGCCATTTATCGTCCTCCTAAAAACACTGCGTCACGATTCTTGAGCGAGCTAGATGAAGTCCTAGACGGCCAAGCAACGGCGGATCAAATTTACGCATAGTAGGAGATCTAAACATCAATACATTGAACTTTACCACAGTAAATATATCTGATTAGTTTTTAATTTTATCAAAATACGGTTTACAGCTGACCATAACATCCCCAACACGCGAAGAATGCATACAGACCAGACTTGTGTCTTTCTGTATAGACCACACTGCAATGTGAGAAACAAATGATTTATTTGCGTCTTGCGTGATTAAGCAAAAGTTAGCTGACCAATATTTCATGGCCTGTTGGCTTTGAAGACAATTGCCTCGGCCGAGCGATGAGAATACAGAAGGAAAAAAACAGTAGAGAACGAAAAATCAAGATATTTAATAGCAAATTATTTGCTCAGTTTATAGCACACTTTGACTGGATGCACTTAACTACTAACTGCCTATATAGAAAAAATAACTAAGTAAAAATATAAAAAATATAGAAAATAGAGAAAAATTTATTCGTGGTTCACCACTGATAATGTGAGCGCTATTTCTTATAGAGACTGGCTAGGAAACGTAGCAGACAGCCACCGAAAAATGAGGATTTAAAAATTGAATGCAAGATTGCGACAAATAGGGCTGTCACTCTTATAAAGTCAGCGAAAAAGCGGTATTTTTTGGAAAAATTCAACCAAGCATACGAAAATACGGCAAAGACATGGGCTTCGATAGATAATCGGCGAGGCATACAGAACACGCCCACTGATCTACTCAAATCGTTTTCCGAGGAAACAGAGATAGTGGTTGATAAGTTCAACGCTTAAACAGTCTATTCCTGCATCTGCTTATTTGCCTACGCTCTCGGAGGATGATCTCGGGAGGATAATTTTCAGTTTTCGTCCTAATAAGCAACCAGGAATTGGTGGGGTAGCTGTGGCCATGCTTTGATGCAACTTTGAAGCATTAGCAGATATACTTCTCTTCATGTTGAATGGATTTTTAACCAGTGCATTGATTCCCGAGAGATTAAAAACGGCTATAGTTAAGCCATTGTGTAAAGAAAGGAAAAAAGATGATATAAAAATTACAGACCAATTTCTATCTTGCCTATACTCTTCCATATACTAGGCAAATTTTTGCTTCAATGTATGACGTCCTTCTTACAGAAGTTTTCGCTACTAACAACCCGGTAACTTGGTTTCATTGCTAATCACAGTACTATAAGTTTATTGGAAGAATGTAGTGAATAAATATATTCGGCTGTAGACAAGAAACTGTTCTGTTGTGTTCTATTTTTAGACCTGGCAAAAGCGTTTCAAAACAGTGAACCATACCATTTTGTTAGAAAAGCTATTTCGTTTGAGCTTTAGGGGGCCTTTTCATGATGTACTCTATAATTACTTACAAGATAGGTCAAAGGTCGTTATGGGATGTAGGGAAGTAATTAGCAAGAGAAAATATATTACTGCTGTTGTGCCACAAAGATCGGTGTTGTCACCATTGCTATTTAATTTATTTATGAATGACTTAGGCATTTGTAAAGCGAATGTGTACCAGTATGCAAATGATGCGGTGCCATTAACACGTCACATACGTTATGAAAAGGTGAATAATGCTCTTCAGAGTGAAATTAATAATGCAATGATAAGGTTTGAAAGAACTGCGTAATTTCAAACGAAAAGAAAACAAAACGTATCAGCTTTCGAAGCCCTCCAAAAACACAAAAAAATGGATATACCAATTTTTCTTCACACCGCGCATTGCAACCCATGCAAATGTTCTGCAGTGAAAAATGTCGAAATATTCACATACTTAGGCGTAATTTTTCATAGTGGTATGTCTTGGCAACATCACATGGCAGATATTTGTTCTAAACTGAGAAGTGTGGCATGTCTGCTTTTCATTATAAAAAGCTTGGTGCCTCTAACTGTGAAAAAAATTATAGTTCATTCGCTAGAATATAGTGTGGAGAGGAATGGGATTACAGTTTTCGCATTATGTTCAGAACGCTGAAAAACAGGTATTCATAGTTTACTTCAAAATATTTTAAAAAGTGTAATTTATGGTAAAAAGGCACATGCCAGTACTATTTTTCGAGATTAGGGCTTTTGTGTATTCAAGGATTCGTTTATTAAAACAGCTGTGCTGAGACACAATTGGTGTGATGACTTTAAAATGTCATATGTAACGCGTCAACCCCTGAGAAAAAAAAAGCGTTTTATTGTACCCCAGTTTTCTAACAAATATGGGGAACTAGGAGGATATATATAAAAAAATTGCTGGAGTGGAAGCCGCCTATACTTACCCATAGAGCACAGTGAAGCCGGCGGCGGCCATCTTGTGGTGGGCAGGAAGGCGGCCGCGTAGCATATAGTGCACTTCCGCGGCCGTTTTTTTTTCGCAAATGATTGCTGCTAGAGAAGTAAAAACGTGCTCACATAGTCGCCGATACACTGGCAGTATTTAAAGAGACTACAGAACGGTTCGTTTTTCATGTGTTAAAATTTTATTTGTACAGCTTTCTCAGCCTTTAGCCAACATGAACGTTATGGCAAAGTTGTTTCACTGATTCCTAAAAATGACGAGTCTTGAAAGCAAAGACCTAACTTTGTCTTTCACGAGTTCCCGGCTTCGTTCCTTTGTCATGTGGTGCAGCCTGATCTTGATGTACAGCTCCAATACTTGCTTGCTCAAGTTGTAAATATGGTTGTCCAACACGTCGACGTCAAAAAGATGTTGTTCCAATTGTGAAAACCACCTCTTTTCCAGTGATTGACTCAAAATCTCCAGGACTAGTTGTTTGGTATTGGCATGTATGTTCTTAAGGCATTGAGTGGAAGCCTGCAGTCGACGCAGCCCCTTTTCCGCTGTTTCGCACAGTGACACAACGTCTTCGGAAGGGTAAAAGAGTCCACCTCGATTTTTTTGTCTCACCAATAGAGATGTATCCGCTCCATGAAGAGCTTCTATGCACAACTCACAGGTGTTTGTAGTAGCGATTTTGCGAGCGACAAAGCCTGCAATGTAAGGCACGACAGAGCAAACGAATGTGGAGAGGCTCTCTGGATAGTCAATTCGGTCTGTGTAATCGTGGTCCTCTGGTTGTAGGATGGCACACCTTCGCGATGTGACCTCAGTGGTTGCACAAAATGTAGTGGCAGAGGCAGATGCACCCAGAATAGAAACAATATCTTGCGAACAGTTGCCTGAGGTGGACGATCTCACTTCTGTCTGGACCAATAGACGCTTGTAAGCTGCCATGAATTGGGCAGCTGTAGGGTTGTTGTTGAACCCCCCACGTCCTCGCACACAGCCAAAGAAAGTTTCTGCGTGATCTTGACTCATCTTGTGCGTGAGCAGATAGTTAAGTTGACCTTCATGAACGAGTTCCTTGAAGATACTTTCTGTGCTCTGTATACACACAAGAAAACCCACAAATCCTGTCCTCTTTGTTCCCTGCAAAAGTGGTCGACCGAATGGGTCTTTTAAAGCACATATGTACTCTCGAGCGTCGGCAAAAAATGGTTTCCAACAAGGCTCATTTTGCTTTCGAAGGGGGGCTTTGTATGATTTTGCAAACGCATTTCTGGAGTTTAGCAAATCGAAGAGATGATCAAATACCCTCACAAATTTTGCCGTGGCACTAGCACCTCTAAACTGTGGCAGCTTCAGCGTTTGCTCGCAAAATTCAAGAGCGTCTGCGACTGAAGCGCTGAGTGCCTGAACTGCGAGCCGTACCTTCATCTTTTGCTTCTCCCACTGCATATGCACCTTAGTTAGCTTATTGCCAAGGCGGAGCCCTTCCTCGCGCTGTAAAGCCTCCAGTGCCTTTATGTAAGCCCATTTTATGTGGTTTCCATCAACATCAGTGATGTAACACATTGTTGCCAGTGAATTTCTAATCAACTTAATCATGTGGCATGGGTCAAGCAGGATATGCACATCCCTTGACTCATCAACTGGGTTTTTAAAGGATGTGGAGAACTCGACAGGATCAGGCTTCAGTTCTGCACCAAGGCATTTTGCCATAGTGAAATTTGATGACGCACCATCAAATGTTAGACTGACAACTTGAACTTTCACAGATTCCAGTCGTTCAATGCATTGTTTTGTTAGTTCAGCCCTCTCAGAACCAGTGAGCGAGTGGATAAGAAAGTAGCCGACTGGAATTTTCAGCCTCATGTTTATGCCAACAACAATATAAACACAAACATTTGTGGCTTCAGGAAGGCTGTCATCATCAAGAGATGCTCCAAAATCAACGTAGCCAACTACCCTGTCTCCGACAAGTTCAACATGTTTCCTAATCGACATATCATCGACAATCAGAGCGCAGTAAAGAGTTTCAGAGCGACCTTGAACCAACTTCTCCAAGAAAGAAAATGCTTCACCTGTAAAGCCTGGTTGGCCATCAACAGACCTATACCATTCTCTGATTGTGCGCTGCGAAGGGAGGGCGTCATTAAACTTTGATCGCACAAATTCGTAGGCTGCTGGTGAGTAGAAATGTAAAGTTAGTGCAAACGTTCGCAGCTCTGGAGGGTATTTACCTCCACTTTCTGTCCGTGCCCGGTGAAGCAGCTGTTGTATGTCAGGAGAAAATGCTGCATCGAACATCTTGGAGCCCTCTTCTGACAAAAGCTTTTGTTCTTCGATGCCTCTAATAATTTCTTCAGCGGTGATTTTCTTTTGTGTCAGCCTTCGTTTGCTCTGCTGCAACGTTTTAATTTTTTTCTTCAAGTGCAATCTTTCGTCTTCTGTTTCCTGCAACTTCGTCTTGTACCACTGCTTTGATGGTGATACAGTGACATGATCTTCAGTATTTAAGGCCTCTTGCTGCTGAGCAGGACTGCATCCTCGAGGTTTTGGTGCTGGCCGCTTCCTTTTCACCTGAAATAAGCACATAGTGGAAATTAACTACTTTTAGAATGATATATATACTTCAATTATTGCTCATAACATGAATATATGTATTCACGAAAGCATGTTCGGGAACATTCGACAATGATCATGCGCTAATCGTGTGTTGAGCGATATTGTAAACGAGCGAACGGGACGAAAAGCTCGCGAGGAAACACGCAGCAATGCAGTCACGTCGACAAAACACGACAGAAGAGATATGTCTACGTCATTCCAACCTCCTTGATGTCAGAGCACTATATCTGCGAAGTTCCGATGCTTACCGGTGCCTGGAGGTGGGCAGGAAAAGCAGCGAACGAAGTCGGCACACTTCCCGCTTTCAACCTTGTTGTTTGTCCGGTCCGGTCAAAACACGCCGGATCAAAGTGCGCAGAGCAAAGGCGATCTTTATCTGTCGGTTTCCAGTGTTCACGACGCACAGCTCGCTCCCATAGGTTCCGTGTCTCAGCATCTTTTGGAAACCTGCCAATAATTTCCAAATATTAATTCCTTAAGCCTACCAATGAAAAACACGAGTCAGCCGTATTAGACCGCGTAAGCACTACGTGCTTTCAGTACGCACCTGTGAAATGTGATCTTGGAAGCAGGAATCGCGCGATTTGTGCACCCATACGCTACGCAGGATTGTACCATGCTCGCTTGAATCGAGCCGCACGCATTCGAATGCACTGCAGAGACACACTTGTCAAGGAAAGACAGGCGCACGAACCGCAATCCACCGTCGCTGCAGGTGAACTGGCAGCGCTGGCCGCCACCGAGCCAGCCGAGCCGAGCTTTCTGCCCACCACAACATGGCGGCGCTGGCTTCACTTGAAGAGCGCTCCCTCCACTCCAGCAATTTTTTTATATATATCCTCCTAGATGGGGAAGCATGTAGAAGTGTATATATTCCAAAAATTTTCAATGCACTATCTGAAGAATTTTTTTCAGTGAGTTCACAAAAGCAATTAAAGAAACTACTCGCTGAGATGTAAAATCACATGGTCTACTTCTATGTCACGTATGCTGAGGGTCCCTCCTTTGTTCTTCGTTTTTATTTACTCCCTGTAAAAAATCAATGGCGTCAATCTTTGTCTGTTCGTTGGCAAAGAAGCGATAATAGTTTTTGTTGCCTTTTATCGACATCGCTGTAACCGACTCTGCCGGGCCTAGTCGCACAAATCCTTGAGAGTTAAACTGACCCGTTTGTTTGTATTTCTTATGTATGTACAAAAAAGTATTATTATTATTATCATTATTATTATTATTATTATTAATATTATTATTATTATTATTATTATTATTATTATTATTATTATTATTATTATTATTATTATTATTATTATTATTATTATTATTATTATTATTATTATTATTATTATTATTATTATTATTATTATTATTATTATTATTATTATTATTATTTAAAAACTTTGGTAGGGTTGTGTGTTTCTCAGCGCGCAGGCGCCAGCGGTGGTGGTGGTGGTGTTGCAGCAGGCGGGGTTAGCCTGGCCTGCATGGCCGGCGATTGTTCCGCCTGAGGCGGCAGTGATCAGTGCTAGAGTCGAGATTTATATGCACTGAAGCACCGGGCTTTAGGCGCCATAAATAGGCGGGCAACACACTGTTTCATAATCCCAAAATTGTAAATATAGGCACAATAGACTTTGACTAAATTAAAATTTTCGAAGAAATACGCTGAAAGATATGTACGACTGGAATGCAAAAAAAATGCTTTAGTTTTCGATGGTATAAATACACTAATGGTTGAGCATAGCCATGCGTTTTTGCCGCAAGGTTCGCCGAACACGATCTCTGCATTTCTAGTCCGGCATGGTGACTTGAGTGTCCACCTTCGAATAAACATGCTCCTGGGTCTTTCTCTTTTCTGCACAACTGAGAAAGGCAACACTAGAGCAAATAGCCACAGTGCTCTATATTAGGCCAGACGGGTGTTTTTGCCTCGTATGAACTTGGTTTAGCCGCACAGAGTCATTTTCTCTCCTGTTCGTGAACACCTTAAAAGGCCCTTCACCCGGTTCGAGAATTTTGAGCAGGCAAGAGGGATGCATTCACTGGGCGCTCACGATCTCATCTGCCAAGATTTTAAATGCTAGTGCCCGACAAGAGGTGAAATGTCAGACTGACGGCCGCGTGACTTCCATCTCACAGGCACGCGCACTCAATGGGGGAGGTGACGTATACAAAAAAGCAATGGTCCTGCGTACGTCAAAGTGCGACACAGCGAGAATCGTGTGATACGACTTGGGTAATTTGTGCAGTCTGCTGCCTGAAGAGTAGAATGAAGGTTGACAAAAGTGTGAAAACATACAGGCGGAATCAATGCGTGTTATTTTTTCAACTTCGTATCGAGCGAGATGCAATATCAAGCTGCCTGTGTTTCGTTTGTGTTGGTGTTCTCGCTGTTCTCGTATCGTACCGGCGCCAGCATTCACAGTGCTAGGCGTGTTTTTGCAGCATCGTCCCTTAGAGGAGTTCCAGTGGTGCGATGCTGTGCCTCGTGGTATACGTGATGCATGCTAGGCTCTCCAAATGTGCGCGAATAGAAGAATACATTTCACGAAAACGGGCAGTACAAATCATAACTGCGTGCACGGCCTGGATTGATCATATCATGCGAATTTAACCTATACGCGTGCATGACGTGCCGATGCATCAGCGTCTGTGATCTTCAAGTTCCGAGTTCCTTCGATACAAAATAAGGTCAGCAATAGCTTGCGAAGTTTACATCGAGTGAGTGGCGAAGGTTTCAAGCTCATTTCCTTACATCATGTTTGCTCAGCTTGTAATGAACCGATTAAGAATTGCTGGTGATACGAAGCTTTTTATTTAACACACAACAACAACCGTTGTCCAAGTAAAACTTTTCATGTGACCAAGTGAAGCACCGTTTAAGAAATAAATGACAAATATAACAAAAAACACATGGATATAGTTTTTATCTAAAATATACTTTCCCCTAATCACAATCCGTGGTTTCGCATTCGTTCTTTATCGTCCTGTCGCTGCACAGAAGCGCCTCCTGCTCCTTACGCAAGCGAGCAGACGCCGGAGAGATGCCGAGCAGACGATTTGATTGATTTGTGTGGTTTAACGTCCCAAAACCACTACATGATTATGAGAGACGCCGTAGTGGAGGGCTCCGGAAATTTCGACCACCTGGGGTTCTTTAACGTGCACCCCAATCTGAGTACACGGGCCTACAACATTTCCGCCTCCATCGGAAATGCAGCCGCCACAGCCGGGATTTGATCCCGCGACCTGCGGGTCAGCAGCCGAGTACCTTAGCCACTAGACCACCGTGGCGGGGCTGCCGAGCAGACAACGCGACGTGGATAAATGCGTGCGTGTGTAGAGGCTAATCGACCTTCCTATTGGCTAAGAGTCCTTCTAGGCTTGATAGTGCTGAAAGTAACTTATGAGGTGGGGTATAGGTTGCACCCCACAGTGTTCCAAAAGCTGAATTTTGCTGGGTAACATGAATACCAGAATCTAGTACTACTTGAAAGTAAAATTTGGGGTGAAATAGTGTTTATTTAGGCACCGATTTTCAAAACGGGCATTTATAGGCACCTATAATATTTTAGGCACCAACGTCCAAAATAGGCATTTGTAGGCACTTTAAAAACAGAATAAAAGCTCTTCTCGCCCTCTTATTCGTGCTTATATGTCGAAATGGCACGATAGGAACGCAAAAAACAAAATTGACATTTGCCTATAATCTGGTTTGCAGTGATCACTGTCGAGGGCCCCCACCCCTAAATTTTGTCAGTGGGGGGAAACTAGACTTACTTGCATATGCTCCTTGCGGCAGCTGAGTTGCGCATAGGTTTGCCATTATGTTCAATGGCTGTGCAATGGAGCCACTCGTCGGCGCGCAGGAACCGGTGCGGGCGATAGGCCACAGAATCGTTCTAATCGCGCGCTGACCAAGGTCGCACTTGCTCCTGAACATCGCATGTGCGACCAAAAGACACGTGCAACAACAATTTTACAGCATTCGGCCGATCCCAAAGGTAGTAACTCATATGCATGATCCAAGTGAGAAAGAAAGTGAGTCGACGGTTCCCTAAGTGGTCTAAAGGTGACAGAGTGGACTGGACGTGATTAGCGATTCAAATTATCAGTTAATACAAATACGCCCTAGCTTTGAACCGAACTTTATTGTATTTAGTGAAGCTGTATAGGGCTAGGTTCTGAGCAAAAGTGCACCCACTTATCGATACTCGTGCTCAAATAATATTACAGCGAAGGCCAATTTCACCACCATGGCTTTCTCATGCATCACGACAGAACAGCTCGAAGGTTCGCTTGCTACCTTGCAGCAAGAAAATGTGCATTTTTTCCTGCGTGCTCACATCCTTTTATCACCTGTGTGGATGGCACGAACTATTAGTCTTCAAGAGTGTTTGTAGGAAACTCTACGCAAGTATGGCCGCAGCAGTGGCAGCGTAGCGGTAAAGCAGCCCACGCATCTGCATTGCCTAATCACAGTTTCTACCGGCTGCGATTTTCGGCAAGAAAGAAACTGCAATGGTTCAGGAGATAGTTCGGGGAATTCGCTGCTGATCACAATTGGCCGATTATGCACGCACGGAGGACAGCCGCTACTGCACACTGCCAGCCATCGGACACGTGTGGTTCTCCTGTACACTTGTCGGGACACAGCGGTTTTTAGCGCTGCCGGCATCACTGGTCCACATAAAAGGAACATTTTGGTGGGCGTGCGCTTCTTTGGCAGCAGTGGCAGCGTAGCGGTCAAGCAACTCACGCATCTGCATTGCCTATTTACAGGTTGGTTCTGGTACACGGGTGCCAGTTTCTGAGCCATTTCTTTTGCTGCTTAGTCGCTGTCACTGCTACCGTCACCTTGAGTTTGTGTTGTAGTTTTCGTATGTGTATATTGATCCTGTTTTGAGTCATGCAGAAGCTCGTCAATGAATTAAGGGATGAGCTGTGGTAGGAGCTAAAAATAGCTTGCAAGGCTATAGAGGGGGATATCCACGCGCAGATGAAAGTACTGCGAGCGAGATTTGGTAATGATGCTTACAGTATAGAACACATGAATGCTGTTTTTGAAGGTACGCGACAGAATTATAATGCCATTAAGACAAAGAACGCTGAGCTGAAGGAATAGTAATTTAAGCACTGAACTTGATGAAATCAAGAAACGCCTTGCAGACACCGAGTCTCGTCTCCAACACTCTGAACAATACTTGAGGTACAAAAACATTGAAATTAACGGTATTGATGAAAACCCCAACGAGAATGTAACTGCTGTTGTTTGCAAACTAGGACAGCTTTCAGGAATAAATGTTGTACCAGATGACATAAAGGCGTGTCACCAAGTTCATGCTAGAAACAAGCCAGGCTCTATCATTGTGCAATTCACGAGATGGCAGAGGCAAGATCACCTACTTGAGAAAGCAAGAAAGCTGTGCCTTAAGAACAGTGACTTAGGCAGCAGCTCAATGTCGCCTGTCCACGTCAATCAGCACCTATTTCCTATATTAAAACGCCTTCTTGGAATGGCTGTAACAAAAAAGAGAGAAAGTGGATGGAAGTACGTGTGGTGCCGCAACGGGAAGATCTTCGAGAAAAAATTGGATGGCTCAGAGACACTTGCTATAAAGCGGGAGCACTATCTAAAGAAGATCCGATGAACAGCTCCGCGTGCTTATCAAGCGCAGTTTGAAGGCGTTCAGAACAAGAGAAACGAATTATGGCAGCACATTTTAAATAATATAAACATGAAAGCAGGTTTAGTTGACAAAAAATGGGCAGAAATAAATCTAACACACCGGCTGCGAGCGAACCATAGGACCTCTTTATATTTTGTATCACTTTTTGTGGAAACATTCTGTGATGCATATGAAATTCTCATTTTGGTTCAGCTGTTATTGCAGAGGCTGTCAAACACCGGAACAGGTTTTCTTGTTGCGTTGTTGTTATCGGGTAGTATCGAAGAAATGCTAGTGTTATCACGTTGTGAGGCCACTGATTGTCTAATGTTGTTGGCAATTGTTAGGATGCAGCAGATACTGATGGGCTTTGCCTTGATTCCGCAAGCACTGTGCATTCTTTTATGCGCGCTAGAGATAACCAGCACAGGCTGGTCAATAGGCTTTGTCTCCTGGAATATTCTCCATGAAAAGTGTTTTGTTCGCCTGTGATGCTTACGATGGCGCTTGAATCTGTAGAAACGATGCAAGTGGATGACCTAATCTCTCAGTATCAGCGCTGCTGTAATTGTGTCCATTTTAACCTGAGATCCGATCGCAATAAGTACGATGATATTGAATGTTTTTTAGTTAGGGTAAAATTTTATTCCATATTGTACTGTTCACGGAAACGTGGCTTATCTGCGAAGAATATGTGTTAGAAATTCACGGCTACAAATCTTATTTATTAAACCACCCTGACAAGCATGGCGGAGGGGTATCTATTTTCGCCTCAAGCAGCATGCAGTTCGAATTACTTTCTGACTTCTGTCGCTCTACTTCTAACTATAAAGAACTTGTTCTCATATCATGGAGAAGCGTATTTTGTGTCTGCTATCGCACATGTCGCAGTGACGTTTTTTTTTTCTTTTAGCTTTTTAGATTCCTTGCAGGAGTTTGTAAATTCTTGCAAGTATCAAATCATCTTGGGCAGCGATTTTAGTATTAATTTAATGGTAGATAATCTTAGTAAAGCCACCTTCGAGTCTCTCTTAAACATACACAATTGTCAAAATGTAATCGATTCTCCAAGGCGACTGGCAACAACCACAGAAACACTTGCTCATCTATTTATTACCTATTTTGATGAGACACGTTTAAACTCTGGTGCCATTAATTACTCTATCAGTGATAATCTCCTCTTATTTATATCTGTAAATGTCTCATCTGAAGTTATTCATCATTCTGAATGAGGAATCAGCGGGGATGTCTTCTTACAGGTTAGTGAATGCTCCTACGATAACCACTTTTCGTCAGTCTATGTCACGTGAAGATTGGGCAGATGTTCTTAGCGAAAACAATCCAGAAATAGCCTATGATACATTTTTTTGAAAAATTTACGCCTTTCGACAATGCATACCTTCCACAAAAGACATTTGACCGTCCAAATAAAGCTCGTAAGCCATGAGTAACGAGTGAACATTTGCTCCACATAACGAAACGACACCAGCAGTACAAAACATTTATTCAAATTAGGTGCCCCGGTGTGCTCAGTGCCTATAAAAAAGCATAGGAATTATGTTACTAAAAACTACACATGGCTAAAAACAGGTATTATTATCATCAACTCCTTACTTCGAACCATGGCTCCGGGGACATGTGGCGCCAACTAAACATTATAATGGGCAGAGGAACTGAGCATATTATTAGGATAGTAAAATAAAAAATAAAAATTTCCTGTAAAATATTTGCTGACGCATTCAATGATTCCTTTTTTCGCAACATTCTATTATCATCCGGAAGTGGCAGCTTTCCCTGCATGGAGCCACGTTGTGAGCACACAATTTTTCTGTTACCTACATCTGTATCGGATACTAGTGCAACCTACTCGAGCCTTAAAAACACCACCGCTACAGATAATATGGAGCTTCAGATGAACCTGTTAAAATTTGTCATTGACTTGGTCGCCCAATGCTTAACGCATATAATAGTTGTATTTCATGTGCGGTATTTCCGCGTAAAATGCAGTGTGCTAAAGTTGCAGCTATCTACAAGATAGGCGATAAAACTTATCTTGGAAATTAGCGTCCTATCTCTATGCTCTCTGTGTTTTCAAAAGGTTTTCAAAAAGTTATTTTAGCCCAAATAATTTCAACACTGACCATTACAGCATTTTAATGGATTCGCAGTACGGTTTCCAAAACAGCGGATGGATCAGCAGCTATTGCTGTTGAACAAGTTGGGAAACCAAATCTGCGAAATAGAAACATCAGATTCTAATTTTGAACAAGGATTATCGTCGGTATCTAGAAAAGTAGGTGACTTGGAAAATAGGAGCCGTAGAAACAGCCTCATTTTATACGGCCTAGACGAAGTTAAAGGAGAGACAGGCGAGGAGCTGCTAACAAGAGTAAAGAATAAGGTATTCCAAGAAAAACTAAAGTTAACTGCCGAAACTATTGAGCGGTGCCATAGGCTTGGCAAGAAACAAGAGAATAGGCCTCGCCCGATAATTATGCGGTTCATAGATTACCGAGAAAAAGTGTCAGTACTAATGATGGCGCACAAGCTAAAAGACACTCCGTTTTCGCTCTCAGAGGACTTTTCCTTCCGAGTTCGGGAAATTCGAAGGAAATTGTGGAAAAGCGCTGTAAAAGATAAAGAGGATGGTGCTAAGGTAAAACTTGTCTATGACAAACTGATTATTAACAGCGTATTGTTTGGTTGGGATGAACTTAACGATTCAAGGTTTAGAATTACAAACAAGCAAAACTGACGGTACAAAGCTGACCCTCAGTGCTTGAAAGTTGTCAACGTGAACTGAAGAAGTGTTGTAAATAAGATAACTGAGTTAGAGGCCTTGTTGCACACGCATGATCCCCATATCGCTGTTCTAATCGAAACCTGGTCACACAAAGACATATACGATAGCGAATTTGCACCAGCTGGCTACAACGTATATCGGAAAGATCGGGGCAGTAAAGGAGGAGGAGTTGCTCTGGTATATAAAAAATTTTTAAACGTCATAAGATTGCCTGATATACCTAATGTTGAAGGTGTTTTTTGCAAAGCCTTTCATGGCAGCACAAAGTTCATCATTGGGGGTGTCTACAGGCCCCCGAGCTCCACTATTACAGTATTGGAAGAGTTGCCGTCATACCTCGACAAACATGTACAGATCGTTGATCGCATTATTTTGAGTGGGGATTTTAATTTGCCTGATGTTGAATGGAAAGCCTTCTCGCTTAAAACCCGTAATAATTCATTTGGCGAAGAAATGTTAGATATTGCCTTTACGTTTGATTCATTACAGATTGTCGATGACTTTACCAGAGTACAAGGTAGCTCTTCGGCAATCCTTGATCTTTTTTTTCTTAGCGGGTCAATTTCTTCCAAGACAGCTTGCAGTGTTTATCCCGGAATATCGGATCACAAGGCTGTGCTCCTGGAACTATCAGATGTTTCCCTAAACAAGAACTTAAAAACTAAAACTTTCCCAAATTTCTCTCGCGCAGACGACACATCAATCATAGATATGCCGTCTTTTACCTTTGATGCCTTTTCACACAGTAATCTTGACGTTGAAAGTCTTTGGAATTTCTTTAAGGATAATGTTAATGAATGTGTCGAGCGATTTGTACCGCGCATCACAAAAATAATGCCAAAGAAAAATCCCTGGATTACTCGGGACACATTACGTTTGAAAAGGCAATTAAAAAGGCAAAAAAAGCAACAGTCACGCAAGTGTACTTCTTGTAGAAAAACAAAAATATCTGAAATTAGCTGCAAGCTCAAAATTCAGCTGACTGAAAATAAAAACCGCTATTATAGTGAGTCTCTCCCAAGGTTTATAGCCACAATCCCTGACAAATTTTGGCAGACAATCAGTCCAACATCTTCAGTCTGTGACGTGTTCGATATTGACGGTGTGCGAGTAAACGATGAATCTATTATTTCTAATGCATTTAACAAGCACTTTAAATCTGTCTTTTTAAAAGACAATGGTTCACTTCCGATATTTGAAGCGAAGTTTCCCCCCATGTCAGACGTAGTAATAAGTGAAGAAGGTATTCTTAATATGCTTTTAAAGTTTGATGTAAAAAGTCACCAGGACCAGACAATATCCCGAACATGTTCTTACAGCGTTACGCAGAATGGACTTCAAAATATTTACATGTCTTATTTTCGAGATCTTTACATGAGGGAGAATTGCCGAGTGATTGGAGAACCGCTAGAGTGAAGCCATTCCATAAGAGAGGACCCAAGCATATTATTAGTAACTACCGTCCAATTTCTTTAACATCAACTTGCTGCAAATTACTAGAACACATTATACACCATCACATAACTGAATTTCTGGAAACACATAGTGTACTAACCAACTTTCAACATGGGTTCCGGAAGGGATACTCTACCTGCACTCAGCTGGTACAGACAGTGCATGACTTTGCTATCTCTATTAATAACGGCTATCAAACCGACGCCATCTTCATGGATTTCTCCAAAGCCTTTGATAAAGTTTCACACCAAAAATTACTTTTCAAACTAGACAAAATTTTCAGGAACAACCAATTACTTCAATGGATCTCGGCATACCTATCAGACTGGGAACAGTTTGTTAATTTTAAAAACAACAGCTCCTGTAGGCTAACGGTTAGCTCTGGCGTTCCCCAGGGTTCGGTGCTTGGTCCCATCCTCTTTCTGGTATATATTACAGATATAGTTGACAATATTCCTGTGAAAATGAAACTTTTTGCAGATGATTGCGTAATTTACTCTGAAATAAGCAGCATGTCAGATCAGTTTCTTCGAAACGATGCCCTTCAAAAAGTTATCACGTGTTGTGTCCAATGGCAGACGGCTGTAAACTTCGATAAAACTGTAGTCATGAGAATTACCCAGAAAAAGAATGCTTTTGTCTTTAACTACTCTGTGAACGCAATCACTCTGAGAGAAGTAACTCAATATAAGTACCTCGGTTTATGGATAACTAATAATCTTAATTGGAATAAGCACATTGATTTTGTGATTGCTGCCACGAATAGAAAGCTTTTCTTTCTTAGACGAGCGCTGAAACTTTTCACTCCTGATGTTCGTTTACTTGCGTACAAATCAGTTGTTCGACCAGCATTAGAATGTTGCGTCGTTATGTGGGATCCATACACAAAGACAAACATCAGCAGGCTGGAAAACGTACAAAAGAAGGCTGCGCGCTACATATTTAACAAATTTGGGCACACTTCAGTTACCGAACTTCTACGACGAGCCGACTTACCGTCGTTAGCACACAGGAATCTTTTAACGCGACTGAAGCGTTTCTATCAAATAATCAAGGGGCATTATAAAATAGATTTTTCAGATGTGATTTCATTTTCAGCTGGGTACGCGACCAGACAAAAACACCAACTAACAGTCACCCACCATCGCACACGTACAAACTGTTATAAGTATTCCATCTTTCCCAGAACTATTTCCGATTGGAATAAACTTCAGATTTCACAAGTTCTACAGCCTTCTCTAAGTTTGTTTGAGTCCCACCTTAATTACCATTGTATAACAATCCTCTGTTGTTGTTGTGTTATTTGTAACAACTTTTTGTACCCGAGAAGAAGAGCCATTTCATCTGTATTGAATTGTACAGTTGTTGTAAACCATGTATCCTTTTTATGCACTGTAACCCACCTGCTAAAATCCCTATCAGGGATTGCAGTATTTATAAATAAACAAAAAGATAGGTCCACTAAACTCGCATTGCTCACGCAAAAAGAAATAATTCTTCAAATGGCTGAAAATCGAAACTTGGTCCTTAGTATATTTTTGCATTTCACAAAAGCATTTGACCTCAGTAACCACAACATGCTAATTAAAAAATTGGAGCACTATCTCATTCCAGGGAACGCTTTGTCGCTTATGTCATCTTATCTGCAACATCATTCGCAGATTGTCATTGTTAATGGTCATGGAACTTCAATTAAACCAATTAATGTGGGTGTACCACAGGGGAGCATTCTCGGTTCTTTTTCTTTGTTCTTTAAACTAACAACATTGTTAACATTGGTCATACGGCAGAACATATACTGTACGCTGATGATACTAGCCTTTTTTTTTCACTGGATCGGATGTTGAATGTCTTTCGGATCAGCAAATGAAGCACTTCATTTCATTCGCTCGTGGGCTATAGAATTATCTAAAGCTAAACATTAGTAAAAGTAAGGCTCTTTTGTTTCACTCGCGAAACAAATTCTGCGCAGTCCTCCGATTTGTGCTCAATATTTTAGAAATAGAAGTTGCGAATACTTTCAAACCGCTATAGGCGTATCTTTCTCGAATAACTTGTTCTGGGATGAATACATCAAATATTTGCTGAGAAAGCTGTCAGAGACAAATGGCCTGATGCGTCGACATTGATTTACTCTCCCTCTTTCAATTAACAATATTTTATGCAATGCAATGCTCTATTTTATGCAATGCTCTATTTTCCTCTACTTAGACTTATGGTGCACTAGCCTGGGGGATGACAACACACAAAAATACAAAAAAAAAATCTCTTACTTCAACGCATAGCTGTTAGCGCTCCTTACCTAAGTCACACACAGGACACGTTTCGAAAGCTTAAAATTGTTAGCGTACAATACTTCGGCCATACAAGTTAGAAATAAAAAGGAAAATTTTCCCTCATAAAGACATTGGCGAAACGGACAAAAAAATGACCCTGCATACCACACACGCCCTCCTAAAATAGGAAAGTTTGAAAGTGCCGGACAACTTATGGAAGGCAAATGCTCAGATACACATTACCTACACTACTAAATGAGCTTGCTAGAGATGGTAATGAGTATAATCAACTAGCTTCAATCACTCTAAATTAATACAAAATGTATGTGTGCAACTGTGATTCTTTTCCAGTTCAAGTTTCTCCATATGCTTGTTCTTTTATTTGAAATTCAGCAAATTTGCAATAGTTTTGATATATACCGATGAAATATGTCAAATACTAAAAATTGCAATCTAAAAAAGTTCTTGTAGTTCTGATATGCATATGCAAACTACTAACAATTGTAATCCAGAATAGTTCTTATAGTTATGTTTATGCAATGTTTTTTTTCCTTTATTGATGTGTGTACCTACTTCTTTTGTGCTTTTTCCTTCGTGCTTTTATTTTTTCTTCATGAGTTGTGTTCTACCTTTATAGTTGTAATCAACACCAATGTATGCCATGGTTTGGTGTACGGATCTAGTCAAGCCTTCTCAGGCTTTTTGTCCGTGCAAAAAAACATCTCTCAGGTGTTCAATAAACTGAATTGAATTTATTTGAACCAGGGAAGAGGAGGCATTCCAGCTGCCTAAGCCAGTTGATCAGTGAACGTCGCCACAAGACCATTGCGTTTACGGTCACGCTGATACCTATACCAAGAGCGACATTTGTTCTTAACCATCATTCAAAGCTCCTTCTGTATTTCAAAAACAATGGCGGTAGAACTGACAGAAACTAAGTGCAGGAGCCGCGCTGCCATGTCCCTAAAGTTGGCTTTGCCGTAGAAATGTGACGGCGGTCGCCGAATATCGGCGTGAGTGTTGCAAGGAAAGGGTATGCGCAACTGTGCAGTAGCATCACTAAAGGAAACGAGGGTACGCCACCGACACCTATGTCTGCCTCCAACGTTCCTGAAGTGAGCTGTGATAGTGTATGCAAGAGAACAGGCGTACAATAGCCTACAACTCGACGAGCGCGCAGGGTGGCGCTTCTCTCCTTGATTGAGCATTCCTTCACGCAGTGCATATTGAGTACCAGTGTTTGTGCTTGTTGATGTCATCCTTGCGCGCAATTCGCGATACGCTGTGTCCAGGTGTATGTCCAGGTGTTTATGGGCGTTAGCCTTCGCGATGAAAATGTGCCACTACTCGTGTACTGTGCGATGCCAGTGCACGTTAAAGAACACCAGATGTCCAAAATTTCCGCAGTTTTACATCTGTCATAATCATACGGTGGTTTTGGGAAGTAAATATTCAGTATTTTTATTTGAAAATGTGCCGCTATAGTGTCCGTGTGGGTGCATCCACAACATTTAGGGTGGTAGGCAGAATTAATTTTTTTTTACCGGAGCATCCAGGATGAAAATAACTGCTTTTTTGGAACAAACGTGCCTCATTTATACTGTGCAGTCTTTTAGAGTGCAAAATAATATTTATTTTTGGAGGTCACCTTTGTCCAAAATTTAATTAAAAGTGGTAGTTACGCCAGCTTGGATAAGTGACTAGCGGGTGCCTTAATTCAGCAAAGCTGTGGCATTTCTTTAACCAAATGCTGGAGCTATGCAGTGAACTAGGATAAATAGTATAGAGTAGTGGTCAAGGTAGTATGTTTAAAAAAACTCTAGAGGACGAAGAAAAAGTCTCAATTTAGACTGAACTTGTTTTCAAAATCAGCTAAGAATTAAAAAGTAATCGATCACTTTTTAATCCTAGTTTACTGGGCTGCTATATAAGTGGTGAAACATTGTACGAAATTTCAGTTGAAGGCATGCTTTGAGAAAAAAGTTATGAAAGTTGGCGTCACACAATTTGGAGCAAGACCTTATTTTGAGGAAAACTTAAAGATTTGAGGGCGGGCTCAAGGTGGCAGAAACTTCGCACTGAGTGCTAAAACTCAGCAGCTATACAGGTGGTCTTTCTTCAATAGCATTATGGTCTCCTTTCCTTCGTGTAGCTGCTCTTGTTTTCTTTCTGGCCTGTTTCGTCCCGTCTTCTGACTTGTGTGTGGCATTCTGCATGCCATTGTGATCTTAGACGATGCAAGCTTTCGTCGAGCAGTACAATGGTTCTATGCCAGCTTGCCTCAGGGTGCTTACACAGCCATTACTGAAGTGTGCCACAGCATCATGCAAACCAAACATTACTGTAGGCAAGCTTACTAGGCCTCTTTGGGAGCCCGCTACCATGTCAGACCACTAAAGCTCTCATTTGCAGTTTGTGTATTTCCATGTAAACTTTTTCCAGCACAAATAGTTGTCTTAACTTTGTAGATCACATCATAAGAAAGTACTCCTTTGTGCACATACTTTCCTTGGCCGAGTGCTTCGACCCTTCTGTACTCACACCAACTGTTTGGTCCAAGTGGGCAAAGACCATGTCTCGAATGCCTGTTGTTAGAGCGAAAAATGATTCAGCGGAGCCTCGTACGTTTCCTTATTGTCCGCAAGCTTCGTCAGGGTCGCTGAAACACCCGCGACCGTGTCAGGAGGCAGCCTCATCGTCGTGTAGCAATTTCCACCAAACTTACGCTTTCCTGTCTTCTGAGTTCTGCACTTAGCCATTCTGGTCTGAATATGGTCCAGGTGTTCTAAGAACACACACGTTGCAGCGTTGACACGTGGCAGAAACCCAGAACGAAGCCTGACGAAGCCCGGCCAAGGTAAACAACAAAAATTTCACGAGCATCTTGCGTCCCTCTTGGCCGTTTTTAGATATTCGAAAACAATTAGAAGCACAAACTTATCTATAATTATATCCTCTTGTGTAACAGACAACATAAAATTCTTGAAGTATTTTGAATATTATTAATATATACAAAAAAGGCTTAGTTTCGTAACCAACACATGAAAGTTTCGGTTTCTGTATTCAAGCATGGTGTATAGAAATGTAGCTGTAACTCGCAAACTAATAATGATAGGAAAATAATTTTTGAGGCTAGATATTTTTCATTATTTGGGCATACAGAAAAAAAATACGAAAGTTGATTTCGGGAAAAAGTTTTGAATTTCAAAGGTGACCTACCACTTAAGCTGCAAAACATCAATAGACAGTGTACAAGCTATTCTATATCACTGCACGATAAACGCTGGATCTAAGGAGACACGTTCCACATTTCGTAGTATTTTAATCCTTATGGCGCATGGATCAGTAATGTGTCTTTTTCCCATACGTCTTAACTTTCACATGTATGACGGATATTATAAGTGCTCTAATCTCGTACATGTGTGCCTGCATATGCTGCTTCCTCATTTCCTATTTACTAGTGCTGCTTCGTAAACTAAATCATTTGTTGGAGGTTTACGCAGTGTGCGCGTCAGTAACGCTGTGTCATATTACTTTTCTAGTGAATAGGGTGTACCAACCTGCCCGAGCTCACGAGTTCCCGCATGAATGAGTGGCGAGGTGGCTCTTCGCTTGAGGCGAAACTCGTGACGTATCTGCTCGTGACACGTCACGACGTGCTAATCTCGCTCTTTTTTGTTTCGACATATTTGCACAGCGCGAGACTACTAGTAGTTACGGAGTAACTACGAGGAAATAGACAAGGACTTAAAAGGCACGCGTGCCACAAACATCGTAAGCTTTTCGTAGCATTGTTGTCGTTCACTTGATCCCATTTGTCATGCGGCCAGATGTATGTCGGACAAACGAGAAGGTCCCTGAATGAGCGTTTAAAGGAGCATCATTACCATGTACACTAAGCTGTTCAAGGCCATCTGAGTATTCGTCGTCGAGATTGTAGTTGCAGACCAGAATTTGAAGAGTGCACCGCTGTCGCAAAGCACCGTCAGCAGCTAACACGAGAAATTATTGAGACCAATCAATTGCACTTCCTGGGTTATCTTTCTATCAGCATTCCTTTGGTTGCACTCACCAAAAAAGAAATTGAGTATCTGGCTTTCGCGCAATATATTGTGAGTTCGCGCTAAGGTGTGGTGTTGTACCCATATAAGGAGATAATGATTGTCTGGCTGTGACGCAATAGGTTTCGCGATTGTGGTGTGATGTGCTGGTTTCTGTGACGAGTATATATTTCCAGCGTTCTCGCTAATAAAATTTCAGTTGAAGTCAGCGCTCTTTTCTGTCCTTGTCTTTTCTTACGTAGTTACGCCGTAACTACTGGCAGTCTTGTGCTGTGCAAATGCGTTGATTCCCAATCACCAACTAGCCCAAGCATTTGTCTTATCAAGATACGTTACCTTCAATTCTGTTAGTATGCCGTTGCGGAAATAAAGCAATGGCACTGCATCCGTTATAGCATATGGCATGTCCCTTGTTGGGTTTTTAAGCAGTTCACCATTGAACATATCATGCGTGCCGTGCTCAGTGTAAGTAATGTTTAATGTCAGCAAGCTCGCCCAACCCGTTCACGTGAAACGGCGTCATCTCACCTTGAGCTGCTCGACGAGCTCGAGCTCCACGGGAAGCGCTTCGTGAACGGCGACGACGAGGTCGACGTAGCCGCCGTCATCTTGCAGGCGGATGGCGGCAGCACCACTGTTCGAGGACCAACGCAGAAACAGCCACAGCACCACCATGAACGGCGGCCCGAGGAAGCGCTTGCGGTGACACCCGAGGCATCGCTCGGAAAGATCCATCACTTGGAAGGAGACTAACTGAGCTTCCGATGAGGCAGCGCAATCGCGCACTCACAATCACGCGTCTGCACCTCGACGACTGTACTCGACCACACCCCGTGGTGCCACGGACAAACGGCGTGTGCTCGTCTCCGGGACGACAGGTCACACCTGCTGATACGGCGCCGGCAAACGGCTCTCGCTCATCATTCAAGAGCGGTGCCTTCCTGGCACTGCGGCGGTAATGGCTCCAATGAATGTCGTGATAGGCAGCGTTGTGTCCCACAGCTGCAGAACAGCGCAGTGCGTGCCGCCTTTCGAAGTCCTTTGTGCTGCATGTATACGTGACTTCAAAAACATAGCAAATCAAATTCTATAGTGACTGCATTATTTAGACATTATTTTTTGTAACTATTGGCATTAATGTCCATAAAAACATATTTTCGTTACTGAATCCGTACGTCCTTTTTCAAGGTTGTGTAAGAAAGCGTAAAAACTTCGTTTATTTTCCAACGTTTCAGTTTCAGAACTACAATTGATAATTACTATTTGCAATATAGTACGCGTGCACGAAGTTAAACAGTCGGGCAATTTTTTTGTACTTGTCGCAACTTCTTCACTCTAGGCTATATTTTTATTACGGACCATTACTTTGCCTATTACCGGCCCTTTAATCTATCTATCTATCCATCTATCTATCTATCTATCTATCTATCTATCTAATCTATCTATCTATCTATTTATTTATCTATCTATCTATCTATCTATTTATTTATCTATATGGATGCGGAATAACAGACAATGATGGCAATAGAAATGTAGCGGGTATTATTAGAAGTAATTGTATTGTAAATGTGAATAAAAGTGAACGAAAAGATAACTGCCGCCTCGGAACCTGCAACCTTTGAATAACGCGTCCGATGCTCTATCATTATAGTGGGTATTATTAGAAGTAATTGTATTGTAAATGTTAATAAAAGTGAACGAAAAGATAATTTCCCGCCGACAGGATCGGAGCCTGCAACCTCCGAATAACGCGTCCGATGTTCTATCTTTGAGCTATCTATCTAGCTATATAAGCCTGGGTGCTTTCGTGATCACCCCGTTAAAGGGGGACGAGGGTCTCAAAATCGCGCAAAATTGTAAAAAATGCTGACTTCCAGAAATAGTAATTTGAAGTATTTATAGTCTAAAGTGTGTTTTAAGAAATATTTTATATTATGGCAAAATACCAATTATTTTTGTTGAAAGCTTAAAATATGAAGTTAAATATGGTTTTAAAACTGGAAACACAATCTTCTTGGCGTCATTACTTTTGTCAAGTGAATCTGCTTTATGGAAGTTTTGAGCAAATTTCTGTGAAGATACTCAAACAAACTTGGTACCATTCTTTTCCGCAGCACTTGAACTACATGCTACAGCTTTTTTTGTCTCTCAGCCATGATAGAATCGTAATTATATTATGAATACGAGCCAATTATAGGAACTTCAGAAAAACATCTTTTGGTCCTAGTCGGTTCATGATCATAGAGGTATCTTTTCTGCACAAATACAGACAAGAGGGAATGACTAATATGACTCACCCATCATGAGAGTAATAATGTAATGTGACAATCCCCACATGTGTGTCATCAAACCCTGTCCTATAGAGACGTGTGACACACACCCATATACGACGGACGAGTACGTGAGAGCATTGAAGGGGCCCTACGACACTTCTGTAAGAGCTTATTCAGCCCCAAAACACGCGTATACCCGACAATAATGCAACAAGCATGATGCAAATTGGTGCTAGAAAACTGAAGTTGTGAGTCTTCAAAGTTCAAAACTCTAGCAGATGACGACAACAAGTGTCTCCTTTCAGAGTTCACTCACGCACTGCCGTCATATACCACTTCCAGTCACAGCACGCGTCTCATAAAGAAACACCGAAACTGTTACCCTATGGTGGCTTTCACACAGTACCTCACTGCTGCTCTTTTTGACGGCGTCGTTAGCACGGTCACGACGAACCACATGCATCGGGTAGCGTATACACTCGCCCGGTCACACTTTGAAAGATGCACACCTTTTAGGCGAAGATACTTGTCGGCTTTCATGCAATACGTGTTCTCTGGCAACTCCGGCGGTCGCCGCATGTCGTATTTCTGTCTCGCTAAAAACACGGCATGCATTTCTATCTATGCTTGTTGGCGTACTAAAGCAGTGTTCGCCGACTAAGTGTTGTCTTTGTTGTTCTGAAAATACATTATTTTGAAACAGAAATTATTTCTTTCTGAGAAACTAGTCCTTACCGTTTTTTTAGCATCGCCAAGCTACTTCAACACGAATATTGCACGTTATTCCTCACCTCAAGCCAATCAAAAACGAACGACATTTTTCGGTACTGGCACATGACGTGACTACACTGCCCTTAACGAAAATATCCGATGTGCGTTGCCCTAGTTCAAAATCAAGGCAGTTTATCGTATGACTTAAACTTACGCCAGCTTTGATTTTGACGTCACCGATTGCGCAACAATGTGCAAAGTTTTACGTGCTACTATGAAAGAAAATCAAAGTACTGTACAAAAGTATTCACTATGTACAAACCAATGTGCTCCTACCCAGGCGCTTGCGCAACGCTATCGACGCACTCCGCAGCACCAGAAGAAATGGTAAAAAAAAAACATGGTCAAAATCTATCTCAGGGCACCTTTAACAAAAAACTGACATCCACTGTGTTTACCCGACGAATGCAAAAAATAAATCTCGGGATCACAGCAGGAATCGCACCCCAGAATTCTTCCTGGCAATCATTATTAATACCTGGTGCAGTATTTTCCAAAAACACTATACTACCATGGTGCACGCGAGTATGTTGCTTCAATTTTATCGTATTTGGTTTACGGTACACGAAGCCTGTCGGCAATGCTGGGTGCTGACCACGCCTCTGTGATCGAGAAGCATCACGATTGTAGTAAATAAGTTTGTTAAGATGGTGCGAAAGACGCGAACACTCACGCTTATTGAAGAGCTTGCGCAATCACCAGTGATAGGGCTGGAAAGTTCGACGCGTGATGTGCCTCCGGCGCCTTGCAGCTGCACTGCAAACAATCAGAACCTTCGTACTCGCCCTTAGGATAGGACAGTGCCGCTTCGCTTACGGGCATGGTTACGTTACAAAAACGGGCAGTGCCGCTTACGAAGCGGCACTGCCCGTTTTTGGACCACGTGATAACGTTTTAGACCACGTGATAAGCAAGCCCGCAGTGCGTTCTGGCCTGCGGAACGCAACCACCACCGCTACATTCGCACCACCCGCTGACAAGAAGGCCATGTGTTGATTTCTTAGCCTGTGCACTCGTTCAGCTGGTTCTTCATAAACGTCGCTCGCATCGCTGAGCCATTTCAAGCCACCTACTCTGATGCGATTTACTTCGCTCGCATTACAAAGCTTTCCAGTACCAACGTGCGGTTTACGCAGCAAACGCCGAAGGATAAAAAAATTTGAGAAATAAAAGGACGCCTGCAGACGCCTCCGTATACTTGCGCATTTTCACCAATACGCTGAAACAGAAATACAGACCGACACAAGCAGTGTGAGAATCTGCGCTGTTGCTGCGCAGAGAATTGATGCACTGGAAATTGTAATAGGTTATGCTCGACGATCACTATTAAAAGTAGAGCTGTACTACTCGACAAAAAAAAGGAGTGCCTTGCCATCATCTGAGCCACTTCAAAGTTTCGCCCCTACCTTTACAGCGGGCCCTTCAAAGTTGTGAGCGACCACCAGGCCTTAAATTGGCCAGCTAACTTGAAAGACCCTTTGGGTCACCTCCCGTGGTGGAGGCTAAGCTTCAGAGAATCTGACGTTACTATCGTCTACAACTCTGGAAGAAAGCACTCCGGCACCGACGGCCTCTGTCGTGCCCCCGTCGGACCACCCTTGCAGGACGACCAGGATAATGACTGCTTCTTGGGAACCATAAGTGCCGACAACTTCACCTAGCGACTGTGAGCTGACCCGGAACTCGGGAGCCTTGTGGAATACCTCGAGGGTAACGGCGCTACTCTACCGAAGGTTTTAAAAAGAGAACTGGCTTCGTTCTTCCTGCAAGACAGAGCTCTCCCAAGGAAGAACTTCTCGCTCCTTCAAGCCCAACCCCTTCTCGTTCTTCCTTCAGCAGTGAGACCAGAAGTCCTTGAGGCCCTACACAATGACCCGACGGCTGGACACCTCGGGTAGCGTGATTTTATAATGTGGTGACACAAATGCAATCTGGAATTAGGTATCAGTGTCTGTTCTCCCTGTTATATCAAAAAGAATAGGAAAAAAATATTTGCGCAACAGTTACAGCATTTTGCGATAAACACTCGATTATAACAACGCAACAGTACAGTTTCCGTTAAGGTGTGTCAACAGAGCTTCGTCTACTAACACAAACAAAATTCATCTTGGACAGTTCTGAAAACAAACAATTTATGGGAAGTATCTTTGTCGACTTTTCTAATGAAAAATTCAGGGGTTGTGTCGAGCCGACGTTTGCACAAGCGAACTTCCTCTAGGTTAGAACAGAACTTCCTCTAGGTTAGAACAGAAGATTTGCGGCCACGAGTGGCATACTGTTAACACGTGCCTTCTTCTGTCATAGGAAAGCGAGGCTTGCCTCGCGCAACCAGCCCCAAGCCACCTGGCCGTTACTCATCAACCAAGCTGTCAACAATCCACTACTATCTGGCCCCGACCAGCATGACGAAAAGAAGAAACGCCCTCCTGTGGCGTCACAAGCAACAGCGCCACCGGGACCATACTTAAACGCTGGGAAGCTGCTCACCGCCGGGATTTGCGGCCACGAGTGGCATACTGTTAACACGTGCCTTCTTTTGTCATAGGAAAGCGAGGCTTGCCTCGCGCAACCAGCCCCAAGCCACCTGGCCGTTACTCATCAACCAAGCTGTCAACAATCCACTACTATCTGGCCCCGACCAGCATGACGAAAAGAAGAAACGCCCTCCTGTGACGTCACAAGCAACAGCGCCACCGGGACCATACTTAAACGCTGGGAAGCTGCTCACCGCCGGGATTTGCGGCCACGAGTGGCATACTGTTAACACGTGCCTTCTTCTGTCATAGGTAGGAAACTTTTGTTCACACTCACCGTAATTGCAGCTACCACAACTTTATGAGGCCGTAAATCCCACCACGTGTGTTGTTACATTTGTGCCATGGGTGTCGACGTTTGTACGTACCGTGCACGCATCGGTACCTTCTTTCCCAGCCGAGCACACGGGTGCCGTCGTGTCGATTGCTTCTTTGAAGCGTTTGGTTTAGCCCGGGTACTTTGCCCTAAACCTTCTTCACTGCTACTGTCTATGTGCCTTGCGCTCCTGCTGCTATCAGCTGGAGATGTCGAAGCAAATCCAGGGCCCAAAATCGATGATGTGCTCGCACTTGTTAAGGAGTGTCATGAAGAAACCAAAACGGCTCTGGCAGAACTCAAACAGCATATCACAAGCATCGACACTCGAGTTCGCGCTATCGAACGAAGTATGAAAAATGTGTCTGATTGTAAGGTTAACATCGATGCCGCCGCTGATTCCCTTAAAGAAGTGAAAGTTCACATTAACAAAGCCAATGAAGAGCTCGTAGATCTCGTGGATGACATGAATAACCGCATGCGCAGAAACAATCTTATAATTAAGGGTCTTGATGAAGTCGAACATGAGGACTACGTGGAATCGGAACGTATTGTAAGGGAATTTTTTTTTCTAAGCATCTCCGGCTTGACGTTGGCGACATTGAACGGGCTCACCGCGTTGGTCGCAGTCGACCCAACTTTCATAGGCCGCTCATTGTAAAATTTCTCAACTTTAAATCAAAAATAGAGGCCCTGAGCCTTGGACATAAACTGAAAAACCTCGAATCACCCAAAGTATGGCTTGAGGAAGATTTTTCCCAGAAGGTTCAGTTCGCTAGAATGAAACTGCGTGAATTCGGAAAGGCAAATAGAACTAACGGAGTAAATACTATGTGCGCTTAAACAAGCTTCACACGGAACGCGGCATTTACCGCTATGATTCATCCATAAACCAAGTAGTCCAGGTTTCTGCAAAAAATCAGCCCTCCTCTAGGTGACACACTGTTAGTCACTCACGTAGCTTCCAAACAATAGCCCCAGTTTCCTTACTCCTAGCAAACTTCCGCAGTATATTTCCAAAGCTTGACACCCTTAAAGCTATTATGCACACATGTTCAGCCGATATCATTATCGGCACAGAAACATGGCTTTCCGACGAAATATCAAATAAACACCTTACCCTTCCTTCAAACTTCGAAATTTTTCGCAAGGACAGGTGCGGCTCTCGCCGGGGCGGCGTAATGATCGCAGTTAAAGAAGAGTATCGCCCATCACAAATAGACATCGATTCACCATTAGAAATTATCTGGGTCAGCGTTCACATTGGCCATACACCTTGTGTCTTAGGCGCTTGTTACCGTCCCCCCGATGGTCCCGCAGATTTCGTCGACAGTTTAAACGATACAATTGGCACCATCTTGCACGAATTTCCAGGTAGATTGTTAGATATAGGTGGTGATTTTAATTACTCGGGTATCGACTGGCCAACAAACTCCGTCACTGCGCAAAATAATCGCCTCGAATGCCTTAGCTTCATTCAATGTATTGATTACCACCAACTTACGCAAATAGTATGCGAACCAACGCGGAGTGCACATTTGCTTGACCTCATTCTCACAAATCAACCCGAAATTACTAACACACACGTCATTGACGAAATAAGTGACCATAAGGCCATACACTGCACACTATCAGTGGCACGCGCTATCAAAACTAAAACAGAAAAACAAATGTTCAACTACGGACGCGCTGACTTACAAAAAATGAACGATATGCTGGAAACCTTAACTGTTAATCTTGAAACTGGGTTGCAGGATCGTACAATGAATGAAAACTGGTGTCTATTTCGCGACAAGCTCAAAGAAATTCAGGCATCTTGTATTCCAAAAACGGTAATAAGTTCTAGGACGAACGACCCATGGTTTACCCGTGACGTCAAACGGCTTTTAAACAGAAAAAAAGGGCCTACAGAAAGTCAACTCGAACCAACGATCCTGATGACTGGCAGAACTACAAACAGATTTCTACTTTAACTGAACAAACAATACGTGAGGCAAAACATAAGTATTTTAATATTACGCTCCCAAGTATTATGAAAACCGACCCAAGCAAATTCTGGAGTATTATAAACCCTAAGAACAAAAACACGGTACCCGTCCTAACCAATGCAACCGGGGTTAAGTTATCCTTGCAAGAATGTGCCGAACATTTTAACAAAACCTTTGCCAAAGTTTTCACTACCGAGCTACCTTTAAATGACTCTTTTGATCCGTCGCAACCAAACATAGATTCCAGTTTTACGCCCATTGTAATTACAGCCCATGGCGTGGCATGCGCTATCGACCACCTAGCTTCCAAGACTAGCCCCGGGCCTGACGGTATAACAGCGAAGCTCTTGAAAATAACTTCTCCTTACTCAGCTTACCTGCTTTCGTTGTTATTTCAGCAATCCCTAGATTCAGGTTGCTTGCCGGACGATTGGAAATTTGCCCATACCCTACCATTTTTCAAATCTGGCGACCGGTCTGATCCCCTTAACTATAGGCCCATTTCACTCACTTCAATCAGCTGCAAGTTGCTGGAACATATTCTTTTCACACATGTTGTAACCCACCTTAATCAGAATAACTTCTTCATTAGCAATCAACACGGATTTAGGAAACATTTCTCATGTCAGACACAACTTTTTGAGCTGGTCACTGACCTCCACGTTTCGCAGCACAGGTTGCTTTGTACCGATGCCATTTTTGTCGATTTGTCGAAGGCGTTCGATCGGGTTCCACATCAGCGTCTAATGGCTAAAATTTGTAACCTTAATCTGGATGACAAAACAACCCACTGGATTCGTAGTTTTTTAACAGACCGTTTGCAATCTGTAAAATTAAATGACCACGTTTCTAACCCAGTGGGTGTCTCATCAGGAGTCCCCCAGGGGTCAGTACTTGGCCCTTTACTGTTTCTGATTTATGTAAACGACCTCGCATGTAACATTTCCTCGTCAATTCGTCTCTTTGCCGACGACTGTGTGATATATAGAGAAATAGTAACTTCCGATGATGTTTCTACACTCCAGCATGATTTATTTACTCTAACTGAATGGTGCGAAAAATGGCTGATGAAAATAAACGTAGAAAAAACTAAGCATGTGCAATTTTCTTCTACGACAAGATCCGAAACTTATAATTACCTAATAGATAATGCCAAAATAGAAACAGTTTCATCTTTCAAATATCTGGGAGTTACATTCACCTCTGATTTAAGCTGGACCCCCCATATAGAAAAAATCACATCGAAGGCGTGTAAAAAGCTCGGCCTGCTCAAGCGTCACCTTTATTTAGCTAATTCAGAGACACGACTTCACGCGTATAATGCTCTTATCCGCTCTTCACTAGAATACGCGCAAATCATCTGGCATCCACATCAGGTGTGTCTGACTAACATGCTTGAATCCGTACAAAACAAGGCCGCGCGCTTCATTCTGTCATCGTACTCAAGATACCAGAGTGTATCTGCCTTGAAGGACGAACTTAATCTCCCCCCTCTCACCCAACGCAGGCAGATGTCAAGATTAACTTTTTTTCACACCTTGTACCATCATCCAACACCATTTGCTCGCAAATTTATACTCCCGGCACCCTATACGCCCGCACGCGCTGACCACGCTCACAAAGTTTGCCCAATTTTTGCCCGAACAAACAAATATCAGAACTCACCCCTTGTTTTGGCAATCAATGAATGGAATTCTTTACCTAGCAGCCTAGCGGACCAAACAGACACCTCTTCTTTTCAAACCGCACTCCTCGCTTTTCTAGCTATTTAAATACCCTGTAACTTGTCTTCATCATGTTCATGTTTTATAGGCTGTAAATTTGTGTTCCTGCCTTCCAAATACCAGATCTTCTGTCACTTTTACACTTTTTTTATATGTTTCACGCTGTACTTTGCAATTGTGTACTTTTGCTGCCTTTATGATATTGTAATGTCACTTTTGTTGTGTTGATTTTTTCTTTTTACAATATTGTATGTTGTGTCGGCTTTCAACCCATTCCCCCCCTATGTAATGCCCATTTGGGCCCTTAGGGTACCTAAATAAATAAATAAAATAAACTGATTTCTTTAGCTTGTCTACGCCCTCCTAACGAGGAAGGGGAGGGGCAACATTGTACCACGGGTGTGTGATGAATTGTACGAGTGAATAAGAGCAGGTGCTCCATGAATAAAAAGAAAATAAGGAAGAGGAGGTGAAGATATGCACGTGTCGCTGAATCACGATCGTCGAACGACTTGTCAGATGTTAACATTGGTAGGTTTGAAATTATTCCTAGATAGAGGGCTCAACTTGCAATATTTTTTTGTGAATGTGTCAAACCAAATGTATTCCAGAGCCCGTTTAGAAGCCTTTACACCTATTTGTGAATAAGGTGTGACAATGTATATTTTTGTCTCTTGTAGACTGGGAGTTTGACTGAAGAATGTACAGTTTGAGATCGTCTAAATTGCGCCCTGCTACGTGAATTATTGTGCCAGTGCTTCCAGTAATTTATTTGCTATGTCCAAGAGATGAACGTTTATTCTAACATTAACAGCCTGTCCTGTTTTGCCAATGTACTGTTTACGACAATATGAACATCGATCATGTAGATATTAGTGCAGGCAAAACTACTTTTTATATGATGGACAAGGTCCCTTCCGGTGCCTTTCACTATCATGCTATCTTGAAAGTGTTTGCAACTCTTTTATCTTAGACAGGAGCAAGGTGTTACTTCGGAAGTAGAATGAGAGTTTACTTTTGCATGAAAGACTATGTTATGTCCATGCAAAGTAAGCTGTGGGCTCAGTGGGAACCATTTCGCCGACAACGCTGCCCCATGTGCCCTCGACGGAGCACCGACACTGCTCATACCTCAGTCAAGGCTTGACGCCGCAAGAAAACTTCGCAACATCATGCATAATGTGAAACTTATACATTGGAATCTTCTACTAAACTCCACTCGACACCCACAGAGCCTCGGTTAATTACTTCAATTACAGCTGCCATCAAAGACTTCATGACGTGGCGCTACGATGCTGTGTCCGTTGTGGGTCGGCGTAGCCTTCACGTACACATTCAGTCATCGCATTGGCATGACGCACACCTTTAACTGTGGTAACTGCAATTGCGTATAAACTCCCGACCATGCCCTTTGCCATTGTCAAAACTTTGAAAAAGATCACTGGGCTCATCAGTGTGCCATGAAAAGACCAGATGATCGAGTGTTTAAGCTCTTGGGTGCATGGCCCTGAGTACATCAGCCAAGAAAACCACATAAGCTATTCTAGAATACTGGAGGGCAACATCACTCAGTGACCACTTCTGAAACCCTGCACTGTGTGTGCGGTGTGTGTGCTTTGCGCAATTTTTCTTTCCTCTACACCTAATCCTCACTACTTCATTCCCCTTTCTCGCTATGTACGGTAGCAAGCTGGACACAGTCTAGTGAAGCTCTCTACCTTTATTCTGTTCTTTCTCTCTCTCTCTCTACTTTTGCATACTAACATGTCCTTAAAATTCCTATTGCGGTGATACGCGATGGTCGGCACTTCGGCAAATGCTTTTCTAAGGCGCTCGTTGCTTTCCAGTATTGGAGAATGTTTACGAAGAATAATATTTATGTTTGGGAGCGCACTTCAGTAATTGAATATAAATGCTGGTGGCTGGTTGTGTGTGCTACATAGGGTTCTTTTTAGCTAGTGTTGATTTCCTATCGAGATTACATGCTTCATAGTAGAGCTTGTATAGGATTTCTTGTTAGTAATCTCTTTCAACTAATATTTCTTTCATGTTATTTAACTTATAGACGTATCTACCATTGCCACTACAGGTCCTTCTTACACGTCTCCCTTGCCCGACAAAATCTCTTGTTTGCTGTTTCGCGGGGGGTGACCAGTGTAATCTAGGTATTGTTGGCTGTCTTCCGGTTTTCTGTAAAACGTCATTTTTAATTTTCCTGCTTCAGTGAATACTGTCGTGTCTAGGAAGTTATTTCATTGGAAGAATGGTTTGTTACAATATTCAGTGAATGCTTTGGTGCGCTTATGCCAAGTTCCCATATAATAAATACGTTTTCTGTGTAGCAGAGATACGTAGAAGGCTTTACCGGAGATGATTTCAACAGTTCTCATTAAGTGTTCTATAAAAATGTAGGCGTATGTTGGCCCAAAAGGGGGTTCCCATACAAGTTCAAAAACGTTGTGGTAGTAGGACGATTCAAATTCAAAATAATTACGTGTCACTTTCCATCGCAAGCTTCCATATTTTCTTTCCTACCGTTCCTTGGCTAAACTGAAGCGTTCGACCACCAGAATCACTGTACTTTATGTAGAAGCCTACGAGGAAGAAAGAACGTTATTTGAATTCCTGCGACTTGGTGGGGTGTGCAAGGGCTCCGCCTAGATGGCAGCCAGGAGTCCTTGAATCCTGATGGCTTCCTCGGCCTGCTGGACGGCCCACATCTGATCTTCGAGTACGGGGCTAACAGTGGCACCTTATTACGGATTTCCTGGCACTGTTCTAACGCTAATAATTCGCATCTAAAGCACATACAACTATGCATTGTCCCCACGCAAGAACATGCTACACAGAAAGAAATTACTCAAGGAATACCGCAAGGTAGCATACATGGGCCGATACCCTTTAACATCTATACCAATGATATCGCTAGAATTGTAGTTTGAGTATGCGCACCTATGTGTAGTGGGTCTGGGGTAAAGAGAGACGAATAGGGAAAAAACGTACCTTGTGATCGCGACAGTCTCGGTTCAGACACAAGGCCGGTGAAGCTACTGCTACGTCACGTCTCAATGAACGCCTGTCGTTGACGTGACAGAGTGGTGGAAGTATTTTTGTCGAAATCGTAGGATATCTACCGACCTCACCTCCAATATTAAACTTCTCAGCGCAAAAACTTCCAACTAACCCAAGAGACGAGGACGAGTGCAGAGAACTAGAAATTTGCTGAAGTAAAGTGTGGGATTGGGCTAGTTGGTAATTCATTATTAAACTTCTCAGCGCGAAAATCCCCCCCCCCCGACGCTGACAGAAAGACGAGGATGAGCGCACAGAACTAGAAATGTACTGAAGTAAAGTGTGGGATTGGGCTAGTCGGTAATTCATTATTAAACTTCTCAGCGCAAAAACTTCCGACAACTAACACAAGAGACGAGGACGAGCGCAGAGAACTAGAAATGTACTAAAGTAAAGTGTGGGATTGGGCTAGCTGGTAATCCATTATTAAACTTCTTAGCACAAAAAAATCCGACAACTAACACAAGAGACGAGGACGAGTGCAGAGAACTAGAAATGTACTGAAGTAAAGTGTAGGACTGGGTTAAATGGTAATTCATTATTAAACTTCTAAGTGCAAAAACATCCGACGACTAACCCAAGAGACTAGACGAGGATTACCAACTAGCCCAATCCCACACTTTACTTCAGTACATTTCTAGTTCTCAGTGCTCGTCCTGGTCTCTTGTGTTAGTTTGTCGGACGTTTCTTGCGCTGAGAAGTTTATTAATGGATTACCAACCAGCCAAATCCCACACTTTACCTCACCTCCAAGGCCGCGTCGACTAGTTTTTCCGGAGAGGCCAACGGATATCAGCGCCGAGGAGACTGCGACCAGCTTCTGAGAGGAGCAGGTGGTTGCGTCAAGCTGCGATAGGAGGCCAGATAGGCGTTTCGCAGAATCCCTGGTCTAGTTGTCGAGCTTTCCGCGAACATGTAGCCACTTGAACTACGAGGTCGGTCAGATATAGACTGGTTGTACCTCGACAGCTGGCGGCGATGGCAGTATCTCACAATGCGAGCCTCGACACCGCAGCAGTAGCACCCTGGCAGAGGACGTTCAACGAAATGCTATTGTGAGCAGTCAGCGATGAAGGGTTGTCTCATAGAATGCGGAGCCTCAGCAGTTTGGTCGGTAGCTGTCTGCCGCTGTGTGACTGGAACGGGACGATCGCGGTGCCCATAGTGTTGCTCACATGCCAATGTGTCACGATGCGGTCATATTCTACCTGGTTCAGTGCGTTGCGTAAAGGGCACTGATGGTGGCAAAATAGCACATGGTGCCGCTGGCGTTGCCTAGTGCGGAGAATAGGTGCCGTCGTGCCGCCACAGTTCTTCACGCACGATTTGCCTAATAATTGAAGCAAGTTCGGCGGGCGCAGACTCACGTCAACGCTAGTGACCTTTCTGACATTTGCCAGTAACTCAAATTTGGGTACAATGCGACGTGTCTTCAACGTCTCAACGGTACAGCATTGGAGCAAAACATTTGAGATAGTGGTCAGATCTTCTCAACCAATCAGAAAGTTATAAACTTTATCGGCGATACCCTTAAGAGCTGTCCAACCTAGTTTTCTTTTGACATCCGCGGGTTTATAATCTCGCACAGCTTGGGGACTTCCTCGATATAGGTATTGTAAGTCTCCTTAAGAGTCTGAGCTCTTTGAGCAAGTGCCCTCTCAGCACGTTCCTTCTTGGGGTCCACATCGTCGAAACATTTCTTGACTTTTTCAACAAAAAGGTCTCACGTTGTTAAGGACTCTTAGTGATTCTCATACCGCATGTGAGTGGTTTCCGTCAGAAACAACGCTATAGATCATCGAGCTTCGAGTTGACGTTCCATCGGCTCGACCTGTCACAGTGCTTGAGCCACTCGTCTACATCTTTTCTTTTCCTTCCAGCGAGCAGACGTGGTTTTATGTAGTGGCAAGTAAATGCATCCAGCGTGGATCTAGGCCCGCTGGCAGCTTGCCCTGTGTCTTGACCCTTGTCGTGGAGCATTCTCAAAGTCGTCGGTGAGAGACCAGCAAGGCGATGGCTCCGGTGAAGTTCAAATGGTTGTGCCTCCACGGTGCGTTGACGTCGTGTACCCCGCACTTCCACCACTCTGTCACACTCTGTCACGACCTTGAACGGGGTTTACTGAGACGCGATGCAGCGGTAGCTTCAGTGGTCATGAGCCCGAATCGAGACTGTTTTGTTTGTTTGTCCTTCAAAACCAGTGGCCCGTACCCACTCCGGGGGATCGACCAAGAGAGTAGTTGAAAATTTGACATGCCTTTCAAAAATCTTAGGAGATATTAAAGGTAAAATGGTGATGATACGTATTGCAATCAATTAGGACAACAAGTATTTTGTTCTAGAGCTTATATATCAGACTTCCGTAAGGACCTGGTAATAACAGTCTTGAAGAGACTAGTTAACTTTTACTGCATTTTCATAAAAAAATATCTAATGGCACCACTAATTTGGTACCCGTTTTGTAGTTTCATTGAATTTACACACATCAATGACATCTCTGTGGCAGTATTCGAAACCTGAGGCGCCGAAGCTGAATACAATTGATTCCCTTAAGGCTAAATTCATTTTTGAAAAGGGACTAATGAGAAATCGTGTTTTAACATTGGAACAACGGTGACGTCACAGAAAGTACTGTACAATGTTTTCTAATTCTCCGCAAAATTAACAGAAGGGTCATATCGTCAGACCAGCCCCGTGTACGCACAACTTCAATATGGAGATGCCACACCGGAATCCGGTTGTTGTCACATCTGCTTGTCGAGATTGGCATCACTGGGCTTATCATTGGAAGTTTAGGTGCTTGTACTCCGTCCATGCTGTTACAGATTTATACTCTGTTCTATAAGTTCCGTGCAGCAAAGCAAAGGCTACACGACCCTCGAGCACAGGTTGCTGCGAAGCGATATGTAGTGCCCCATATACGTAGCCCGTTGATTGTCCTCATGACGTTTGTAAACGGTCTCGTCGGAAGATTTTTACTTGAAGGCTTCTCTGCGTGTTGTAGTTGCGGTTTGTTTGACGATTTTGTCGAATTTTTTGTATAAAACCATTTTTGTGGCTCTATGATACTCAAGAAAGAGTTCTCACTTGTACGCGTTATAACATCCAAATGACGAAAGAAATTGCGCTGTTATGGCTTGTATGTGTTATTTTTTTACTTATAAACTTCGAAGGAATGGTAAGACGCTGTCTGAACATTTATGAATAGTCCACACAGCTCGAGCGTCCACAGTGCTGCGGAGAAACCAATCTGGGGTTGGGATTAGTCTGCGGTGGCTGATTTAGTCCCTCCTGTCAAAATGGCGGTGGCTGGTTCACCTGTGCGATATCGTTCCCAGATCAGCTTTCATGACGAGGGAGCAAAGAGGTTGACTCTAAAGGTGTTCGGGACAGTGCGTAAAGAGGGCGGAGGAAATGCAAGCATGAGCTGTTTCATTGAGAGAACGGCTGCGCACACCAACGTCAGCATGCGTGCGCTGCACAAGTGGGTAGCGGAGCACAGTAAGCACGGAGAAGTACTTTCACTCAAGACGCTGTCTCATGGTGGCAGGGGCCGCGATTGAGAGCAGCTGCAGGGCTACTTCGACCTTGGTGTGCTGCGCAGAGTCATGCATGGTTTTTATAAATGGCGGGAAAATCCGACGGTGCGCAAGCTGGCCGCACACTTTAAAGAAGATGACTCGCTGCCGTCCGTGTCCGTGACAACTATTCACAGGATGATGCTCAAAGTAGACTTCCGCTTTAAGAAGCGTTACCAAAATTCGCTTCTGATCAAGGCCACTCACATCATCCAGTGGCAACGCAAGTACTTGCGCCAAATTAAGGAGGTTCGACTCTAAGGCGACCTATCTTCTACACTGATGAAACTTGGGTGAATGCAGGGCACACTTCTATCTATCCTGTCTTCTACTCTCTTCCATTTACTTCCAAATTTCTTGGTGGAAGGCTTAACCTAGAGTGGATACGCAGTCTTGGCTATTCCATATTAGGTTATAGCAGTGCTGTACAGCTGGCGTCGACAGGACTTGCCAAGCATCTCCTGCCACATCCCCTGGTTGGGCTCGGGGGTGCACCGCTGCAGAGCTTTATAGTTTATTTATGACAAATGATTTCCCCCTTCCTGATCGCCTCTTGAAAGGGGGGCCCACTGGAGATACATTCATGCTCAATACACCAAAATCAACCTTCCCAAAGTACCATGTTATTCATAGCCAGAACGAAAAAAAAAGACAATACGTGCAATTTCACCTTTTCTCGTGTCGAAAACTCTTTCCGAAGCAATAGGTCCAGGTTATGAAGTGACAAAGATGCGAAGTCGCGATCTCCTTCTGGACGTTCGTCACAAAATTCAATACAACAAACTATCTAGAATTCAGTAAAGTGAAAAGTTGGGCGAGTTGGTGCTGGTTCATGATGATACGGGGCGCGAAAAAACGACACACAACAGAGAAGAAGTACACAGACGACGCGCTACTAGCAACTGGAATATTTTATTCAGGAAACACCATTTATACCGCAGTGACGTCAACTTTAACCCAACGAATCGACCAAAAACTAAAAATACATGCTCAGCATGCCTATAAGTAACGTTGCAGATAGGCTATCTCCCCTTCCTGCAGACTGATAGAGGGGTGGCTGATGCAATCATGCCCCTCCCTCTGGATAAAGAGGGCTTCTATAATCTCCCTCTCCGCTGAGCCCCTGTGCCTGTAGATTACAGTTGTCTGCTCAAACACCGGCTTACAGTTACCCTGATCGCATCCTCTGCAATGCATCGCCAGATGCGTGAACGGCCTTCCTATTAAAGAGCTGCTGTGCTCTCGCAACCGCACGTTGAGGCATCTACCAGTTTGCCCTATGTATGCCTTGCCGCACGACAGTGGTATTCTATATACAACACCACGTGCGCAAGGAACGAACTGCCTTACGTGCTTAATGGCACATCCTCTTTTTTCACACTGCTTTGGCCTACCTGTCTTCTTACCAACCGCTGAGCAGATGCGGCCCACCTTGTTTTCTGCGGAGAACACGAGATCCACCCCATACCTCGAAGCCACTCTCTTAAGGCCGTGCGAAAGCCAGTGGATATACGGGATTTTTGACACTCTTTTTCTTCCCTGCGGGACATTCGTGTCTAGGCCTGTCCCAGGCCGTTGCTTAATGGACTTTTTTATTTTTTCGCAAGCAGCAGCTAAGACACTATCAGGAAACGCCGCGTCTCTTAGTCTTTCCACCTGCGCGAAAAAACTTATCTCCATAAGATGTGGGCATGATCTGTCCAACGCCGTTTTTAGGCACGTCATGGCAATGCCATTTTTTACTAGGCGAGAGTGCCCAGAGCTGTAATCAAGAAGCGGCTTCGCGGTCCTAGGGGAAAACATCCAACACACATGTTTTTGTTGGAATGACAGCTGCAAATCCAGAAAACGCAGCTTTCCATTCTTCGGCACTTCGCGCGTGAATGTCAAGCCCCGCCCCTTATTACCAAACACACTGAGCACTTCATCAACTCTGCTATCAAAGTTGTCTGAATTAATCAACAGCAAATAGTCGTCCACATATCTGTACACTTTTTGGACCGAACCATCAAGGCCAGATTATAGAAGCCCTCTTTATCCAGAGGGAGGGGCATGATTGCATCAGCCACCCCTCTATCAGTCTGCAGGAAGGGGAGATAGCCTATCTGCAACGTTACTTATAGGCATGCTGAGCATGTATTTTTAGTTTTTGGTCGATTCGTTGGGTTAAAGTTGACGTCACTGCGGTATAAATGGTGTTTCCTGAATAAAATATTCCAGTTGCTAGTAGCGCGTCGTCTGTGTACTTCTTCTCTGTTGTGTGTCGTTTTTTCGCGCCCCGTATCATCATGAACCAGCACCAACTCGCCCAACTTTTCACTTTACTGAGTATAATTTCTTGTACAAAGGGCTCTTTTGAGTGTTCTAACGCAGTCTTGTTTAACCCCTCGGTGATGACGGCCCTCATCGGAATCTACAAATGCAAGGCAAGAACAGCTTCTTGGTATGCAAGAGAATCCTTGTGCCCCCCTGAATTGCAACAGATGTGTGGATGGATGCAACCTTCGGAAGGCCATTGCCGGCGTATGTGCAGGATTCTCAGCGCTGAGTGGCAGCATCAGGTGCGTTTCTTCAGGGATTGCCTTGTAGTCTCGTGTGAACGGCAAGGTGGAAGGCGCGCTTTCGGGAGTTGGACAAAAATTGCTGACCAAGTCACGGAGCTCCTCTGGAACAGCGTTCGTCCCACACTGCCGACAAGAAAGAAAAAGCGCCTCCCTGAACGACCGGTAGTCGTCATGGATGACGTCCACATTCCTGAGGAACACAAGAGAGTGCTTCAGCTGGGCCCAAAGTTTTGTTTGGAACCACACCTACGGGCCATCGATAAGGTCGCCTTGGCAAGGTCGGTGTCCAACAAGGTCAAGGAAGAAGACAAGTCTAGGTGTATCACAGAGTGCGTGGAACTTCTACCGCGGTCAGAAGGTAGGAAAAAACGGGTTGTTAGTCTCGATCCTGCTATTGATTTTTTCACCAATAATGGCCTGCGTGTTCTTCTGTCGGACAAAGAAGGATCCTTTGTAGTTATGCCTGAAGGTATGTTCAGTGAAAAAGCAGGTGCGGCGGTGTGTAAAAACTTTCGCGAAGTGTCGGAGAAGCCGCAGGAGGTAGTAAAAAAAGTGCGCGAGCTCCTACTTCGGTTAAACTTGGAAAAAGTGTGCAGTGAAGTGAAAAAGATGAAAGGCTCAACTATGGAGACATTCTTTTCAGTGAAAACACACAAACCAGACTTTCCTTTCCGTGCGATCGTGTCGGAGAGAGGCACTTGGTGTCTTGCGGTGTCTACCTATCTTCAGTCGCAGTTGAGCTCACTGAAAGTGGAGGACCCGTTCATCATTCCGAACTCGTCTACGGTAGTGGATTTCCTTAAAGGAAATGTCCATGAGAACACTTCAGGATTTAGCATCGACATAGAAGACTTATATTATTCACTGCCTCATGATGAACTGATGACTAGTGTGAAAGAGTGCATTGGCAACAATGATGAAATGGAGTTTGTGTCCAAGTGCGGCATCTCTGTTCCAAGTTTTTTAGAATTATTGTTCTTTTGCATAAAACACACGTACGTCGGCTGGAAGGGTAAGAACTTTGTGCAGAGATCAGGGATCTGTATTGGATCCAAAGTGGCTCCAGTACTGAGCAACATTTTTTTAGCCAGAGTTGACAACGATCTTGTAACTGGCCTTGATGGTTTGGTCCAAAAAGTGTACAGATATGTGGACGACTATTTGCTGTTGATTAATTCAGACAACTTTGATAGCAGAGTTGATGAAGTGCTCAGTGTGTTTGGTAATAAGGGGCGGGGCTTGACATTCACGCGCGAAGTGCCGAAGAATGGAAAGCTGCGTTTTCTGGATTTGCAGCTGTCATTCCAACAAAAACATGTGTGTTGGATGTTTTCCCCTAGGACCGCGAAGCCGCTTCTTGATTACAGCTCTGGGCACTCTCGCCTAGTAAAAAATGGCATTGCCATGACGTGCCTAAAAACGGCGTTGGACAGATCATGCCCACATCTTATGGAGATAAGTTTTTTCGCGCAGGTGGAAAGACTAAGAGACGCGGCGTTTCATGATAGTGTCTTAGCTGCTGCTTGCGAAAAAATAAAAAAGTCCATTAAGCAACGGCCTGGGACAGGCCTAGACACGAATGTCCCGCAGGGAAGAAAAAGAGTGTCAAAAATCCCGTATATCCACTGGCTTTCGCACGGCCTTAAGAGAGTGGCTTCGAGGTATGGGGTGGATCTCGTGTTCTCCGCAGAAAACAAGGTGGGCCGCATCTGCTCAGCGGTTGGTAAGAAGACAGGTAGGCCAAAGCAGTGTGAAAAAAGAGGATGTGCCATTAAGCACGTAAGGCAGTTCGTTCCTTGCGCACGTGGTGTTGTATATAGAATACCACTGTCGTGCGGCAAGGCATACATAGGGCAAACTGGTAGATGCCTCAACGTGCGGTTGCGAGAGCACAGCAACTCTTTAATAGGAAGGCCGTTCACGCATCTGGCGATGCATTGCAGAGGATGCGATCAGGGTAACTGTAAGCCGGTATTTGAGCAGACAACTGTAATCTACAGGCACAGGGGCTCAGCGGAGAGGGAGATTATAGAAGCCCTCTTTATCCAGAGGGAGGGGCATGATTGCATCAGCCACCCCTCTATCAGTCTGCAGGAAGGGGAGATAGCCTATCTGCAACGTTACTTATAGGCATGCTGAGCATGTATTTTTAGTTTTTGGTCGATTCGTTGGATTAAAGTTGACGTCACTGCGGTATAAATGGTGTTTCCTGAATAAAATATTCCAGTTGCTAGTAGCGCGTCGTCTGTGTACTTCTTCTCTGTTGTGTGTCGTTTTTTCGCGCCCCGTATCATCATGTATCTAGAATTGTAACGTTGGGAACACTCCTATTTCCGTGGGCCCACGCAGTTCTATGAACACAGTCTGTGGGGCAATTTCAGATGATGATCTCATCAATCTGAGTGAACGCAGACTGTTAGAAGCATGGCAAGACCAAAACGTTGGGAAGGTACAGAGAATAATAATCAAGCGTGACCGCAAACAGACCCTCACAAAACACGTAATAATTACTTTCGGAACCAGTGATCTACTAGCATCAATTGAGACCGGCTCTTGTAAGCTCTGTGTAGGATCATACATTCCCAATCCTCGTCGATCTTTCAAGTGTCAACGTTTTGGGCATGCACCGCAGAGTTGCAGAGGATGCGCCACTTGCGCAAAGTGTGCATTCATGCAACACATATCCGACAACTGCACTTCAGAAACAACTCATTGTTCGAAAAGGGGAGGAGATCATGCTCCCTGCTCGCGATCATGCTCCATATGGAAAAATGAGAAACAAATAGCAGAACTCAGGTCAAATTTAATCTGACATTCTAAGAAGCACGTCAATGGTTCGCACTACACAACCAGTCGTTTCTTTCATCTGCCATTGTGACGCGCCGGGGCGCCGCGCCACACGTTTCTGCACCCGCGAATGCCACACAGAGTGTGGCCGCGGCACTGCCACCAGCGCTTCCAGCTGGAGCGGCCTGTACTGCTCCGCCATCTGACAAACAGGGTCGGCTTACCCCCGTGTCTGCTGGAACTCGTACCACTGCAAGCGCCGTTAGGTCCGAAAGTTCTGTGAATGTGTCTGCCGAGCAGGCACCATCCACGACCTCCCAAGAGTTCATGGATACAAGTCTCACTCCTCCGGCGTCACAGACGCTAAAGGATATGCGCAACTCCTTGGAGCGCGCCTAATAGAAAAAACCCTGAATCACGGGGCGCCCAAAAGGCCCTGTAACCTTACGCAACACTTTTGTACACACAGCACCACACAACATTAAAATGACACAAATACTACAGTGGAACGCCAGAGGACTGCAGAGAAACTTCGACAATATCCAGGAACTTTCACACGAACATACACCTAAGGTGCTGTGCGTACAAGAGACACACCTGAAACCTAAACACATAAACTTTTTACGGCATTGCATTATCTTTCAGAAGAACCGGAATGATGCCATTGTGCCATCCGTTGGTGTTGCGATTAGAGTCAATCAAGGGAGTGCATGCACACACCTACCACTACAAACATCCCTTGAGGTGGTGGCTGTTCGAGCAGTTCTTTTGAATGAGCTCGTCACCATCTGCTCTCTCTACATACCTCCACAACAGAGCCTTGAAAAGCCTGAATTCCAGTCCCTCATAGACGAACTTTGAGAACTCTACCTTATCCTTGGGGACTTTATTGCACACGGTAGCTTCTGAGGTGACTCTCACTGCGAGACACGACGTCGCCTGGTTGAACAGTTCCTTTTTTTCTTCCGGTGCGTGCCTCCTGAGTCGAAAAGAGCCATGTTACAACATCGCTAAGAATACGTACTCAACAATAGACCTCAGCATAACATCCCCATCGTTCCTGCCTCTACCTAAATGGGAAGTCATAAATAATCGATACGGTAGTGACCATTTTCCTATCGTTATCAGCAAATCAATAACAAATACATGTCATGCACAGGTTCCCAAATGGCTCACTGACAAAGCCGATTGGGAAAACTTTAAAAAACTGACTTATAAATTGGACTGACATGGCGGCATTGAGCATATGGGATGCTATGTGCTACTTCACAGCTTTCTTGGTTGATACAGCAACGAAATGCATCCTTCAAACATGTGGACCGTCAAGCAAACGACGAGTCCCATAGTAGAATAAGGAGCCCCTCCACGGTGATCTAGTGAATAAGGTACTCGGCTGCTGACCTGCAGGTCGCGGGTTTGAGTCCCGGCTGTGGCGCTGCATTTCTGGTGGAAGCGGAAATAGGCCCGTGTGCTCACATTGAGTGCATGTTAAAGAACCCCAGGTGGTCAAATCCCTGGAGCCCTCCACTGCAGCGTTTCTCATAATCATAAGGTGGTTTTGGGACGTTATATCCCACAAATCAATAGATTATTCAATGGTAGAATATGAGTGCCGTGATGCGTGAAAAAAACAAAATGGGGCATGAAAGTTGCTTAGAAACTCGCTCACAGCCGAGAATCTTGTACACTTTAAGAACTTCAAATCGCAAAGAAGGAGGACGCACCGACAAGCGAAAAGAAAAAGTTGGCACAAATTTTTATCAGGCATTAGCTCATACACAGATGAGTCAAGAGTTTGGAACATGGTTGATCAGGCAGCAGGACGAAAGGCACATTCTTTTCCTCTAGTGAACACAAAAGGGGAGAGTTCGGAAGACCAGGCTAACACTCTTGCAGCGCATTTCGAACAGGTCTCCAGCTCATCACACTATAGTGAAGCGTTCCGATGATACGAAACCAGAATACAAAAACAGAGATCAGAGCGCAAACCCACAACACATGAGGCATACAATGAACTTTGCTGTTTGGCTGAAGCTCAAGCCTCACTTGCCTGCTGCAATAAATCTACCCCATGCCCGGACCATGTGGTTTATGAAATGTTAAAACACCTGCCCACTGAAACCCAGAAAGCTCTCCTATCCCTGTATACTGCGATATGGTCTTCCGGCGAGCTACCCACAGCCTGGAAGGAAGCTATCGTTATCCCAACTCTAAAACAAGGCAAGGACCCGGTTTCAGTTTCCACCTACAGGCCAATAGCGTTAACCAGCTGTCTTTGCAAGGTCTTTAAGAAAATTATTAAGAGGCGCCTCATGCACTTCATTGACATTATTGGCCTACTTGACCCATATTAGTGCGGGTTTTGAGAGGCTCGGTCCACCACTGACGACCTTATCCGTATCGAGGCACAAATTCGCGACACTTTTGTTCAAAAGTATTTTTTTCTGTGTTCCTCAATATGTGACATTACATGGCGCTTTGGCATGTTGCGAGACTTGTCATATTTCGGTGTGTGGGGTACAATGCTAACAATCATCGAAAGCTAAATGTCCAACCGTACATTCCGTGTCCCAGTTGGCACTGTCTTGTCTCGAATATTTGTCCAAGAAACAGGAGTGCCACAAGGAGGCGTATGGAGCTGCACACTTTTCTTAGTTAAAATGAATTTCTTGCACCTGTCTCTCTCACGTAATATTTTTAGTACATATATGTCGATTATGTACAGATTAGTTTCAAATCGTGCAACATCTCAATGTACCAACGTCAAGTTCAACTAGGGTTGAGCAAGATATCTCAATTGGCAGATGAGAATGGTTTTATACTCAACGTGCAAAAGAGCACATGCGTCTTGTTCTGCCGAAAGAGGGGCCTTCATCCTGACCCCGACATTGACCTGCATGGTCGACCTCTGTCCGTGAAGACCGAGCACAAATTTCTTGGACTAATATTAGACACAAAACTAACCTTCATCCTACCCATCAAGTATTTAAAGGACAGGTGCCTAAAAAGAATAAATATTTTGAAAGTGTTGTCAAGCTTTTCGTGAGGCAGTGACAAGAAATGTCTGATGAATTTATATAAAAACCTCGTACGTACACGCCTTCATTGCGGTGCTATAATCTATCAGTCGGCAACACCATCAGCCTTGAAGATTCATTCTCGACCCTGTCCACCATCTAGGCATTCGCCTCTCTACGGGTGCTTTTCGAACTAGCCCTGTGGAGAGCCTGTACGTGAATTCGAATGAATGGTCGCTCCACCTACAAAAGTGTTACCTGTCTTTTTTGTACTTTCTGAAGGTGATGGCAGACAAGAAACTCCCCTCTCATTTCACAATGATTGATTTGTCTTGTTCTGGCTTGTTCGAGAACCGCCCTTCATTGAGGCAGCCCTACTCGCTTCATGTAAGGGGCCTGACCAAAGAAACAGGTGTGCCTCTTCTGGAACACAGTTTGATGGCTCCTGCAGCATATCTGCCACCGTGGCGGTGGCAGCTTATAGACAGTGATGTCTCTTTTGTTTAAGTCACAAAGCACGCACCACTTGCACACATACATACATTCTTCCTAGAACTACAACATAAATACGCATGGTCTGAGTTCTTTGCCGATGCCTCCAAGTCCAACATTTCTGTGTCATATGCAGCGGTAGGCAAATCCTTTTCCGAGGCCGACGTTCTTCATCCTAATGCAAGCATTTTCGCAAGAGAAGCTTACGCGATGCTGGCAGTCGTAAAACACATCAAACATAAAATTACAAAAGGCGGTAATATACAGATTCCCTAAGTGTGGTTAAAGCCTTGAAAACCTCTAAAAACACAAGAACCCCGTGATGGTGTCACTTTACTCACTTCTGTGCACACTGTACACATCAAAACAGCATTTCGTTGTCTGCTGGGTGCCAGGGCACCGTGAGATACAAGGGAATGTTTTGGCTGACAAGCTGGCTTATTCCGCCAACGACACTTACAATGCATCAATACCAATCCCTGCACTTGACTTGAAACCTTTTTTTAAGACGAGAGCTCAGGGGGTATTGGCAGAGAAAGTGGGATAGACACGCAGACAATAAACTTCATGCTATTATGCCCCAACTAGGTAATTAGCGGCCACTATCAAAACCATGACACACAGAAGTAACACTAACAAGGCTTAGAACAGGACATACACACTCTACACATTCATATGTTCTATCTACCATCAATCCACCGTATTGCGAGAGATGTGAAAAAGCACTTACGGTTCTCCACAGTCTGGTCCAGTGCAATGAGCTAGATGCTCCAAGAAAAAAAAACTTTTTACTGCCCTACCGACACCAGCTCCCACTACACCCTGGGATGCTCATCGGTAGGGATCCGCTTTTTAAACTGCAATCACTTTTCACATTTTTAAAAGATGTTCATATCTTTCACCCCATATTTTGAGGTGATCCGTAGCACAACATCTGTACCGTGGTCGCTGCTGCGGTGACTACATCTCTATCGTGATTTTATTATCATGGCATTTGGCCATCTACTTTCACTGCACATATCTCACGCCACTGTCATACTTTTATTACTTCTATGTTTTTACCCGCGTTAGCACGAGGACTTTTAAGGCCCCTTCACAGCCACGCATCATATCATTGTTCATATCCCTAGTCTAAGGAAATGTCGCTCTTTGACCATCAATTGGCCCTTGCACCATTAAATACCACTCATCATCATCATCACGCAGGGCACACTGTGAGGCGTGGGTTGGTCGACGAGACCATTAAGTCCGCTTAGCACGCCAAGAAAGGCAACCTGACGACAGGCCCACCAAACCCCAATGGTAAGAAAGGTCGCCTGAATATTATTCACTGTGGCAACGAGGACGGTTTTATCACAGCTGCCAGTGAAGTATATCGAGCCAGAAAGAAAACAGGTGACTATTATGCTGAAATGGACGGCGCCCACTACGAAAAGTGTTTTAATGTAAAATTACTGCCTTATTTGCCGCCAAAAAGTGCCAGTGTGCTTGATAACACACCCTATTATTCTGTGAAGCTTGAAAAGGTACCGCGTATGGATACGTTGAAAAGAGACATTCAGGCCTGGCTGTCTGTGAAGGGTGTGACCTGGAGCAGTAGCATGGTGAACGCAGAACTGATGAAGTTTGTTCACACCATAAGTGTGGAGGGTAATAGATATCTCATTGCATGGCTGCTGATGCTGGTCACACCGTCATACGCTTGCCGCCATAGCACTGCGAGCTCAACCTGATTGAGCTCGTGTGGAGTGATGTTAAATGTTATGTGGCAAAAGCTAATACACACTTCAAGATGGAAGGCCTCGAGACTTGCTTGAAAAGGCATAGGGCAAGTCGCTGCATAAAAATGGAAAAATTACGTGAGCCACGTAATAGAAGTGGAGAATGACACGATGAAGATTGATCACATCATTGATGATGTCATTGATGTTAACCAACGAGTCCTAGTGACCTTGACTGCTGACACGACGAGCAGCGATGAAAGCAGCATGAATGAAGATTATGATCAGCCTCTCCGTTGACTATTTCCTGAGGACAGTTCCACAAACATTGTGATATCACGGTCACCTGCTTATCAGACATGTCACTTGCATCACCTTTGGAAACTTTCACCATGGAGCCTTGCACATAACCGCCCGAAAGCCGTCACCGTGTCTTGCTGCTAATGAATGCCAAAACAACAATTCTTGAAAACTTACTCGCCCAAGTGTCCGGCAATGTGGTGCTTCGTACATCAAAACGCATTCTTACCACCACTGTATTTTTTGTGTTTCACATTGCACTTCGAATACATCACTTATCTGTGCTCATAAGCACCATTTTCCCGGCGACACCGTGCCACTGTTGCCTTAGCAGCAATATTTTGAGGACTTTGTGTGCTCCCACTCACGACTGCCGTGCCTTTCACCAGCTACAGCTACAGCTACAGCTCCCAGTGGTGTGTGTTTTAACGCCATGGATGCTACAATGACAACTTCAAAGCTGAAGCGTTGAAGTGCAGACAGTATTGTGCTATTTACCTGAAAGCCATCTCGTGTCACCCCTGTGTTCTTCGTGTGTCGTACGGTTGCTGTGCCCCATGACGGCTACAGCTACAGCACCCAGTGCTGAGTGTGTTATTACAATAAACTTTGTAGTGAGAACTTCTAAGCTGAAGCATCGAAGTGCAGACAGTGTTGTGCTATTTACTTAAAAGTCATCTTTTGTCGTCCCTGTGTTTCTCATGCGTCACATGGTTGCTGCTCATTTCGTGTGTCATAGTTTATCATCGGGTTGCACTTTCTTTTTCAGTTTAAGGGACGCATCCTCAGATCATGCTTTCATCGAATGCTGTATTCATGTGTGGAACACATGCATTCGTCAGTGTTTAAAAGCAAGAGCACAGTTTATGAGAACTACAAACAATATGTTTTAGCCGGCTTACCATTATTAAACTTCGAGATAGCTGGTTTGAAGCAAGCTGATCGCTACTGTTTTGCCGGCTGTTGTCCTCACAATCACTCTTCCCAGGACTTTCCAGTTCGACTGAAAGGAGTTTGCTTAGGCTGTCAGGAGACAAACAATGAGCAGCGATGTTCTTATGGTAGTGCTCTCGACATATGAGGTCCACGTATCATGGTAGTGAACTGCAGATGCCGAGGTAATTCTTTAAGAAGGATGTCGCAGTGCTTGGATGAGAAGACGACCTTTTCACACCAAGTAACTCCAGGTTTTAGATGTGGAGGAGTGCATTGTCACAGGGTCGTAAGAGAGCTGTTGCGTCACCTGGTCAATGAATAGGAATAAGTTTCAAAAATATTCGTGCTCCAGGCGTGTCTTACTCCCCAAGCATTTCTGCAGCACGTCTATCTACGAACAATAGCGCTTATCACAATATAACTTTGAGATGTTAAGATAGATCACGTGAACTACTGAGCTTCGATCTAATGTCATGAACGTTTACTTGTCATATTCTTCCACCCAATGAAACTACATAAGTAGTATAGCAGAGCCCTTCTTGACTGCATGCAGCTTCAACTTCCCTTCCATCACGTGTCTCGGGATTCAACAATAATCAGTTAACAGACCATGTGTCCATTCACTCGTTGCGTCTTGCATCTTGTGCTTCGTAATTGCTCAGTTCACTGGGCACTGTCCCTGAACTGTACTGTGGAGTGCGGCATTGTTCAGTCCTCGAACACCCTCTTGTTTTTATTTTTTATTTGGTGACCTTCCTTCATGTATGTGGTCATTCATGCAACATTTTTACAACGGCTGCACGCTGACTAAGCACCATTACGAGAATGAACAAGTTGTGCCGTCAATTTGGCGGAGGGGCTCGCTCTTCCTGTCCCCACGTGGGTGCGGCCCGCAGCCGACCCTCCCTCTTAAGGGGAATCGGCTTCTCAGGACAATTTGTAAATAAAGTTCATTGACTGACTGACTGACGGAGAGTGTCTGTTGTGCACAATTTAAAAGGAAACAAGATTGCAGCTTCATCACTTGTATTTTTACCATACTTATGAAACGCCCCTAATGTACAAGTGTGCAAGCTCAATTGAGTTGCTTTTGGATCATGACTGCATATTTACATCATTTTTCAACCCAGGCAATATATTTAAAAGGTCTAATTTTATTGATTCATAGCTTCCGTAGCATTGTCTTCATTGCTTTTGACTACATGTCTTGTCAATGTTAAAGTTCCGTGTTCCACAATGTGTATCCCTCTAAATGGTTTGATTTTACTTAATTTCGCCTTAACTTCATTTCTTGTAATGTAGGCCACCTTCATGCATTATTGTATCAGGGTCCTTAAAGTGCGCATAGATATTGGTGATAACATGTTGGCATCACATTTAACCATATTGACCTGTCCACATGCTGATGTTGAGTGACCCACGTTGATAGCAGAAGTCCTACAAGTAGGTATAAAAGCTTTTGGGTATCCTGGCGTGTCTCTCATTCACACATACGAAATGGCAAAGCCATATGTGTTGAACAAGCTGCGTCAGACACAATAATATTAAGCACTATTATGCAATGGTGCCAAGGAAGGCAAAAGGGGTGTTAATAAAAGTGATTGCAATGTTAAGTGTTAAGAAATAACAGTTGGCAAACAGATAACTTGCCACCAGCAGAGACCGAACCTGCGATCTTTGAATAATGCATCCGATGCTCTACTACTAAGCTACGGTGAAGGTCATCCCCACGATCACTTATTAGGGCGTATATATGTATATAAAGCGGGGTAGCGTCGGTCAGCGCCGCCTATTGCCATGAGGACGAGTTTGGAACGCTCTTTATGTGCCTGTTTGGTGTCACGGAGCACGTGATCCTATTACAATCTCACAGCTTACCAATTATCCGTTGCCTACTACCTGGAGGCACCAAGTCTGCCAGAACGAGACTTTCGCTATGATTCAGGAAAAAAGTGTGAATTTAAGCTCATTTCTTTGTTAATTGATAGTGACTTTAAAGATGAAAACTTTGTAGACGATGGAGATGGTGTGAAAGAAGTAATGTTTATTTGAGAATAAGTAGGATGGCCTCTGAGTGGTCATTTTTTTCTGAGATGGAAGAAAAACTGAACTAATTATATTTTAATGTCGGCACAAAATAAACAAAAAAACCTGAAGGTGCACACATGTACGTACTGGTACACTTGGGGGGCACTAAATATTTCTATTCAATCTTCCCACTACATCTCATTCAATTGAAGGACAGATTGTGATTTTGTTGAGCTTTACATGTGATGTATGAAGAAGCCGCCTCAGCTATTTAACGCATGCCGTGCCCTCTGTGTATAATAACAGTGGTACCATTGAAAAAGTGCATGTATGCAAACAAAGGTGTGATAGTAGCTAGGTAAATGAGGGAGGGGGGTGCCTTCATTGAAGTGTGGCTTTCCTTGAGGCGTACATCGATACATCCCCTGGTGTGGGCTAGGCCACTTCACCACAACTAAGCGGAACTTTGTGCACAGTGCCACTATCACAGGGCATGAGTGAACCTTGAGTGTGAAACAGCGAGCAAAAGTAGGACAATAATGTCCGACACAAAGACGTAGCACTGGCACAGTTTAAATAAGCAGTGCCATTTCCGTGATGGTGCATGTATGTTTTTTTGCTGTTTATTGCTGGTTAAGCGATAATGAAGACTCACTTGTCATTTGAAGCTGCATCTTTGTTCTACTTTGTTGTCCTATTTTTTCATGATGTTTCACACTAGGCTGTACAGAAAATGGCTCGCATGCAATCAGTAAACCATGAATTGTGCTTGTTCTGGCCGTCATTTTACTGGGAATCAAGCCTTCCTCTGAATGCTTGATTGTTAACAAATTAATATTTTGCTAATGAAAGAACATTCTTGTTTTACCTAATAGTCTAGTGATGTAGCCCATTCAGGCACATTGTCCACATATGTGAGCACTTCTTTTATGTGCATGATCACTGGAAAAGTTGCCGTGAAAGAAGAAGAGACACTGAGACGTAATTAATTTAGTTACTTCGTACATTATCAAAGCGACGCAAAAAGTGCAATAATCGCTGGCTTACAGTGAATACAACCAATCACAAATCGTACACATACTTCATCTCAATTGTAATTCTTTTTATGAAAAAGTAGGGCATGAGTGAGTTCACAGTAAGCTTAAAATTAATTATGTATTGGTACAATTTAGCGATCTTGCAATCTGCAGGGACAGCTGACGTCGAAAGTGATTTATTTTCTGCAAGTCACTTTCGACTTGCAGAAAGTGACTAGAAGAACATAAGTGACTTTCGACGTCCGATCTACCTGCATATTGGAAGATCGCAAAAACTGTACCGATCTATAGGTCAGGAGACATTAATGTACCATCCAACCACTGATCAATCCATTACCAGCACATCATGTAAAATTATGGAGCACATTGTACTCAAGAACTTGACCACATATTTCGAAGAAAACATTTTGGTTGATATTCGACATAGTTTTGAAGAGGCTTATCGACAGTCACTCAGCTTGCAGAGGTGGTTCATGATCTCACATTAGGTATTAACTGTCATAATAAAACAGGCGCACTTCTATTATACTTCAGTAAAGCATTTTACTGTGTCTACCATACCGAACTAATTGCCAAAATTACTGCTGTGATTGGTGACGGTCTCATCACTGCCTGATTAAAAAACTATTTATCTGATCAATCCCAATTTGTCATTATCGAGAACATCTTGTCTTCTCCTGGGCCGGTGACTTCAGGCATCCCACAGGGTTTAGTAATGGTCCCGCTGTTATTTTTTATTTTCTTCAATTACTTAACAACGAGTATAGATAGTAAAGTAAAACTCTTCGGAGACGACTGTATATTATATCAGAAAATACACAACAGTGAAGATTACGTTTTACTCAATAGCACTCTAACAAAAATAACCGATTGGTGTGACAGGTGGCAAATGAGCCTTGGTACAAAAAAAAATATTTTTAAATGAGCTTTCATATTATGTGATGCATTGTGTAATGTCGTGACTGTAGTTTAAACAAAAACAGCTGTCAACCGGGGCTTGTTTACATCTATGTGCCTGCTGTCTTCGTCTCATTCGTCCTGTCTGTATACAAGCATGAAACAACTCGTGCAATTCCAAGAGCTAAAGTTCCTATTATAGTAAATTCACCCAGCTTACGAAAATAAAGAGCACCACCTCAGAAGTGTTTCTAGTACTGGGATCGCAAGCAGTCCACCATGGGTAAAAATGTGGGCCTAAGGCGGCAGATGGACATCATTTTCTTGAAGAATAGCTGCACTAAAAATACTTATTTCCTACAGGTCGTGCCGAGCAACTAGCAAACCTTACTTATTTAACGAACACATCTCTACCGAACCTCACCACTTGAGCTTTATGGCACGGCCCACGTGCAAGTGACAGCTCCTAATATTTAAATGAAGCCAGCTGTTTTATTGCATCACATGAATCTGCAGTATTTGGTATCACAGTACACACTTTACACGCATAATATAACACTCAGAACATCTATTTTCAAACAAGTATATTAAGGGACAAGTGCAGTACTAACTGCCCACAGCTCGAGACAATGAGTGTTGCACCGCGTATCGAGCAGGTCACTTTGATTGTATAGCCATCTAACCTGATTACTAAGGTACAATCACAATTGCAAAGGCACCGCGCCCCATGTTAACGTGCAGGTAGTGGCACCACACATGCTAAGCTTCCGTTATTCGTAGCGTAGCGAGCGCATAGGATATACTTACATATGCAGCATTACACTGAGCGATTCTGCACTCCTCTCTCTATGTGGTTATCAAAAGAAAATGAAGAGAAAAGTGCCAACCCGTGACTGTCTCTCCTTTCGAGGGCACCTCAACAGGTCGGCAGAGGGATGGGGTGGGAAAAAGGAAATGAAAGAGTTATGAGTAAAATAGCGGATGATAGTAAGGAGAGAACCCGCAAAGTAGAGAAGACATAGAAAAGAAGGAATCGGTCAGAGGAGACCGAGCACGGGGTGCGCTGATCTGGCGAGAGATACACAGCCCCGGAGATCATGGACGACACGCCGATCGGCGAGGGCTACGAGGCACAGTCAATCGAGACGACTCAAGGCACCAAAAGTTTGCCAGTGACGAGCCGATTGGTGAGATCTGCATGGGAAGGCGATCGCGGTGGACGCAAAACTGTTCAGCTTGAGTTCCCCGCAGCGACTCCTGGACGCCTAGCGAGAAATTCGCTGCGTATTAGGACGCGATGTGTGCAAAAGTACGGCTTACTTACTGTTACACCCCGCATAGAGATACAAGTAAAGCACTAAGAATAGATTGATTGATATGTAGGGTTTAACGTCCCAAAACCACTATATGATTATGAGAGACGCCGTAGTGGAGGGCTCCGGAAATTTAGACCACCTGGGGTTCTTTAAACTAAGAATAGAGCCATCATTTCGTATTGAATGCGAGCGGCACTTCGCATGCCCTGAGCCACATGTATACCAAATCTGATGAAGCATGGTGCTTTTATATTCAATTTGGCTAGTGCGGCACTTTTCACTGAAACATGAGCCACTAAACCCTCTGCCTCAAATGTCTACGTGCAAGTATCTCGAAGACGCGCGCTTTTACGGTGCTGAGGAGAATATTTACCGCTTTCGCAATTACAGCTCGTATCCCTGCGCAGTTGCACAGTGTCCCGAGACACTCTTGCCGATTTCTCTGCAGCGCTCGCCGCTAGCAGACGACAGGGCGCGGAAGGATACACTTTGATGTGCTAGCCCTCCTGATTGGTTGAGAAGGCCTGTAGCTTCCACAGTGTTGCACGGAAGTTTTAGAACAGAGTAGTAATGTGCAGACTGAAGCATCGGCAATTTCATTCAATATTAAACAACACTTACCTGGAGCCCCCACTAATTTTATGTGCTTCATCAGCTGAGGTGGAAATAAAGACCATAACGTCTTGAAGGGTCCACGCGTTATGCGTAGCTGAAAGAGCTGTGCACCCCGAAAGCTAATCTCTTATTATTATCGCCCGGCTCTCATGCCTGGGAATTTTTCGCAGTACCATGATGACCGCCATGAACTCAGCTTCAAAAACCGGAAAAAAATATTGCCACGTTCCATTTTTCAAGTTTTGTTATCGCCCCAATACACTACACAATTCTCAGCACAAACCACACCTGCCGTTTTAGAGAAGTTTCCGGACTTTAGTAGATCATTTCGATAAGATCACGCCCACTCTGCGAACTGTACAGATTATTCTGGAACCTACGCCACCGCCAGCGATAACCCTAAAACATTTGATGGCAAGAGTATAAATACCGACGCACTTCACCGCTTGTCAGTATTTGATCGACGGCCGACGCTCCGTTCGCCGCTTACCTGGCGCCGGGATTCCCGTGACCAGGCACGCTGCCAGTCGTCGACCCCATTTTATCGAGCATCAAGCGAACCCCTGGACAACCCCCCGGCTCTGTCCAAGCCTTCATCGTGAGCCAACGCCCGGGCACCACAGCGCAAGCCGTGGGAGCCAGGGCCAGGACGAAAGTGTGATGGCTTTCGCAGCACCACCGCTGAAAGCTCATTCCTTTAACTTCAGCGCTCCAGAGGGGAGCACCGTCGACGACCATCATAGATGCCCTCGAAGCAGTAACCGGCCCAGTCGGTATCAAGTCCCTCCAGCACATGGGAGGTGCAAAGTTCGGCACCGCAGCCACAAACGTCCATGCAGCCACCAAGCTGAAGAGCCGGGGTGCCATTCTCTTGAACGGCGAATCAGTTCCACTAGTCAACGTAGGTCCTGAAATAGTCCACCTCACAGCCTTCCGGGTACCGCTGTGGGTAAGCGACGCAGCCCTAGCGACTGCTCTCTCCGTCTAAAGCAACGTGCAACATATCCACAAGCCAGTGTTCAAGGGCCGCCCTGGGGTTGGCACAGGTGTCCATGTGGCACGAGTGGAAATGAAAAGCCAAATACCGAACTTTCTGACAGTCCAAGGCTACAATGTCATGTGTGACTACCGGGGTGTCAAGAAAGTGCGCTCTAAGTGCAGGCATGCTGACCACATCGCCAAAGATTGTGCCACGCCCCGTTGCACGCGCTGCAACGTGTTTGGACATGCCACAGAGGGATAAGCAGAACCGTGCCGCAAGTGCTCGGGCAGCCATGCAACAGCTGACTGCGTACGTCCGAAGTCCTTCGCAGCGGCTGCAGCAGCGGCAACCGAAAAACAAGTGTGCACCGACCTCACGCTCGCATTGCAAGATGATTATCCGGCGCCCGAGCCTGCGAGCGACTCTGACACAAGCGACACTGACGCCCATGCTGAACCACAAGACGCAAGAGACCTGTCTCCCTTGTCTGAAAAAGCCTCGTCAACCCTTCACACCCCGTCCGAGACGAGCGACTTCTCGCCGGACGCCTATCAAGAACACAGCTCATCCAAAGCCGAAACCCGAGTGCCCGTACTTAGCAGGGACCACGAGACCTACAGCTCTGACACAGTTGGCACCACCAGTAGCTCTGAGGCACCGATAGCTTTGATGGGACGCGGCCCCCGAACGATGGGACGTGCAGACGCTCCGATCATCGGCCCAGACAAGACCACAACAGCGATTATGCCACCGACAACGACGAGCGCCCGCGCAAGCAAGTACTCGGCTCAGACCCGCAAACTGAGCCTGTCTAACCCCATTTACCAGATTACAGGTGCGGCCGCCGGTTCGGGTGTCGGTGCCAGCGTCATGGAAATAAACCGTTCAGCCACCAAATGAGCCCACCCTCCGACCACGGACTCTGAGGGCTCTACGGACAGTAGTAAGCCCCAAAAACTCGCTAATGCTCTGACGACGTCAGAGCTTTTCTCTCTTTAGTTTTTTTTTTCACTCGTTGAGCGCTCTCTCCACCCCCTGCAAGGGGTTTCTCTGAAGTTTGCGCGCACTCTCCCTATTTGCAAATTGGCTACGGTGCGTTTTCTCTCCTTAAACGTCACGGGTTTCAGACCCCGAGATAAGCAACGAGAAGTCATGCACTTCGCAAGGTCACGTCATGTCGATATCCTTTTCTTACAGGAATGTAATTTTAGAACCCCTTTTGATGTGCAATCCTTTTGTTCACATTTTGGAGTCGAGGTATTTTTTTCGCTGACTCATTCAAAGATGTGCGGAGGCGGAGTTGTTTTTTTTTTTGACACCAGCGTTACGTCAAAGAGCACACTGTAATTATCGTTTTGACGGCCGCACCCTAGCAGTAGACTTTGACCTTCACGGCAGACGAGTAAGGGCGCTCGGAATGTATGCCCCTGCTCAACGTGGGGGCACGGCCTACTTTTTCAATTCACTCGACTCATTTATGTTTGACAGTTACCCCACTTTCTCAGTTGGAGATTTCAACTGTGTTGATAACACTGACAGAGATGCGCGCGGACGCAGACAAAGCAGACAATATAGCGGAGTTAGCGAATTGCGACAACTCATCCGCGATTTCAAGCTCAGGGATGTGTGGGTCGACACTCACGGGAATGACTTCGTTGCGACCTGGCAACGGGTCCCAACATGACCCGGCTAGACCGCTACTATTTTCCAGAAGTGCTAGCCACTCATGTCTTTAGTTGCGAGGTCCTACATTTCCCACCGGACGTTCCATGCATTACAGACCACTTTCCACTGTCTGTAAAACTTTTCTTTGACCAATCCACTACATTTAGAAATCATTAGAAAATGGACACCACACTCGTGCACGACCCGGAAAGCGTAGCATTACTGCGCAATGCACTAGAGCAAGCGTGCAATAGGCCGCCTGCACCCCGCAGCGGGGACGCATTGAAACACAGTTGGCGCGCCGAGCTTATCAAAGCGGGGCGCGAAAGGAAAGCGCGCCTGACGACAAAGATAAACGACACGCTACGAAAAGCGCGCATTGTACGCAGAGGCAAGACGCTGGCGTTCGCCATGCACGACTATCTCGATCAGTTAAATGCGCGGTACGAACTTTTGCTGCGTCTTAGTTCGCGCACGGCTGCGCAGTCTTTTATCAACGGACGACCGGTTTCAGATCCAGCGGTTCTTCGAAGTGTTCGCAATGGCTTCTTGGGTGAACACATGCATGTTCCTTTCGTTCAGTTGCCGAACGGCGAACAGTCTACACGAGCAGAAGACATAATGAGGGTCTTTGAAACACATTTTCCGAATCTTTTCAGGGCGGAGAACGCGAGCGACGTGAACTACACCACCATAGTTAACGAGTTTTGCGCGGGAATCTCCCGCGTACCGGAGGAGCTCCGCGGTGGTCTGTGCAGCCCAGTGATGCTGGATAAATTACGCTTTGTCGTTCAGCACATGAACGCAACCGCCGCTGCCGGCCCTGACGGGATACCTTTGAGTTTCTACAAAACCTTCCTTGAAACAATACAAGACAACCTTTTGACAATGCTAAATGGGCTTCTTGCTGACGGAATCAGACCGAATACGTTTCGTGAGAGCAGAGTTATACTCTTGCTTAAAAGCGAGGGAGAGCCATCCGACCCAAGTGCGTGGAGGCCCATTTCCCTACTTAACTCGGATTATAAGATATTGACAGCCATCTTTGCAAACCGCATAACAATCATTCTACCGGAAATAGTAAGCGACATACAAACATGCTGTGTCCCAGGTCGTACGATCTATACCTCGCTTGCGCTGACTCGCGATTTATTCACGTACGCTACAAGAACACAAACATCTGGCGTTTTTGTTTCCTTGGACCAGGAAAAAGCTTTTGATCGCGTAGAATGGAACTATCTCTTCGCTGTGCTTGAGTGTTATGGCTTCCCAGCACATTTAACCGACACCCTGCGTTTACTCTACACATATTTAGAAACGTCATTAGTAGTGAATGGCTATACACCTGAGCCTATTGCAGTAAGTAGGGGCATTCGACAAGACTGTCCCCTCTCCGCAATTCATTGTATTATGCACAGATCCATTATTGAAACAAATCCAGAAATGTACTTCGATACGTGGTTTCCCTCTTCCAGGCTTGGGCGAAGTGAAAGTAGTGGCATACGCCGATGACATCTCGTTGTTTATTCGGAACATAGATAGCTACAGAGCCTTTCTGCGAATATTCCGCACGTATAGTTACCTGTCGGGAGCACGTCTTAATCCCGGAAAAATCAAGGCATTGTGCTTTGGGATGCGCATTGAAGAGTTCCCTGATGGCGTCCAAGGCGTTAAAGTCTTAGGTGTAACTTTCCTTTCGACTGGAAGGTAGCCCGCACCACATGGACAGAAATCCAACACAAAGTGGACAGACACATTGAAGTCGCCAGAACGTTTCAACTACCTTTTACTGAAAGAGCTTATCTAATTAAATCCAGCATAACAGCGCGACTGCTTTATGTAGCCATAATTGCACGACCACCTCGACGGGTTTTGCTGAGAGTGGCTACTGCGTGCGGCTCCTTTTTTGGGATGGCCATGCCGAAGCTGTTGCCAGAGGCTTGGTCCGCCTACCAGTAAAATGGAGAGGGCTCAGTGTACCCAACCTTGATGTAATGTGCCGCATGATGGCTCTCAAAAAAACCTGGGCACTCTTAGAGAACTCATCGTATCGAAGCAGGTAACTTGTAGTGTATCTGCTAGGAACCTCTAGAAGACATTTTGGTTTAGCAAACGACACAAAACCAGCTGCTGAGCTGCCACCAGCGTATTACACACATGCTATAAAATCTTCGCAACAATGGCGAAACGATTTTCCTGTTCAAGAACTTATGGGAATGTCCCCCACCGACATGAGCGAATTAATAGCATTTAAAAGCCTATCTGAAGAACAACGCCGGAAATGCCGGGCGAAAAGACGCTGGACTCTTACAAACACGTCTCTCCCCTCCGAGGTCTGTGACCTAAACTGGCTCAGAGGATGGGGGGGCTTTACCAACGGCCGACCGCCTTGCGGCATGGGGCGTGGCGCCCTCGGCCACATGCCCGCAATGTGGTCGCGTCGAAACACTGAACCATGTCTTCCATGAATGTATAGTAGCGCGCACCTTTTGGCGCATGGTTACCAGGATGTTCCAAACAAGCATGCAGTGGAAGTCTAGCCACAGGGACAACTTTGTCATACTCTTAATGGCTATCGGACCCTTCGCCTTATGGAAATGAAGGGGACTGGCCTGCCTGAGGGGACGCCCCCAGAGAGCCATGTTTCCCCTACTACATCGGCTAAGAAACATAATGCTTATGCATCTTAACGCAGAACTAGTCATGCTGGGAGAGGAGGCTTTTCTCCGACGGTGGTGTACGCGATTTATTATCGTAAAAAACAACAGAGTGTCCATGCCTTACCTCCCTTATTGAGGAGGTGGGCTAGAACTTGTACCACTTTGACATTACAGTGTGTATTTTTCTTTTCTTCTTTAGAAACATGTATTTTTGTGCAATATTGTTCTTGAGCACGAGAGCAAATCGTCCTCACAGGTAAATGCAAATTATCACGCTACACTGTGAAAGACCTCACCTTGTTTGTTCATATAGCCTTACTGTTCGTTTAAGTTTAATCATCTCGATGTCATGATTTTCCTGTCTTTGTTGGACAATTTTTGCATTGTACCTCACTGCATACGCTATAAGTTCTTTCGCTGTATATAACAGCTTGCATTGTACATACGCATTGTTCACCATTGTCCATTTTTATGTTTGCACATAAGCTGTGTAAGATATATCCGGAAATAAAACTCTCTCAAACGCTGTCAGTCCAAGACTGATACTGTAATCGAACTTTCCATTTACCAGGCACAGGTTCGCCCCAATAAACAGGTAAATTCCAACACAACGTCTCCTGTCTTCGGCCACGTCACAACCCCGTTACATCTGGTGGAGAAGCTGCTTTTTTAATACTCCGGACGCCCCCTTCAAGCCGCGACCCCAGCCCAAGCGGCAAAGGAGACACGGTCGCTAACCCTGAACAGCGAACAAGCCGCAGGCAGAGGGGACTACAACCAGAGTACGGGTCCCTACCTGAAGCAGCCAGGCTGACCCGGATCCCAACATCAACTACTGCAACCATGGCCGCCCACGTGCAGCCTGCACTACTCTTGCTCCGGCAACCCAAAGAGCCGCCAACTTTCCGCGGTTCGCCACTGGAAGCTGGATCGAAAGGTTCGATCACGTCGCCGCCTTCAATGACTGGACGGACGATGACAAGCTCCAGCGTGTGTATTTCGCCTTAGAAGATGCTGCTCGGACCTGGTTGGAGAATCAAGAGCGAAGCCTTACAACGTGCGACGTCTTTCGCGTCAGGTTCCTCACCTCTTTCGCAAGTGTGGTGTGCAAGGAGAAGGCCGCAGCTCTTCTCGAAACCCGCATGCAGATGCCAAACGAAAACGTGGCGCTATTCACTGAAGATATGATTAAACTTTTCCGCCACGCTGACTTCAACATGTCCGAGGAGAAGAAGATCCGTCTGCTCATGCGAGGAGTAAAGCAGGAACTCTTAGCCGGGCTGATCAGAAACCCGCCGAAGACGGTCACCGAATTCATTTCAGAAGCATCTACGATAGAAAAGACGCTCGAGATGCGCACGCGGTTATATAATCGTAGATTCTCGTCTACAAGCTACGCCGGCATTCAAGCGCTTGGAACCACTGACTTGCGTGAGACGATCCGAGCGGTCGTGCAAGAGGAGCTGCGAAAATTACTTCCTCCAGCACAGCCTCACGTGGAATTCATCGTGGACGTCGTACGCCAGGAGATCCAGCAATCGCTGGGCGTTCCTCAGCCTCAAGAGCCTCAGCTGCAAGCCATGAGCTATGTTGCTGCAGCCCACCGCCACGCCCCTTTTCGACGCGCACGCCAAAACGCTGTCTCATCGCACTTCCGTCGCCAGACGCAACCGCTGCCACCACCTCCACCGACGTCATACCGTTCGCCAGCAGCCCAGCGCAATGCGCCGACAAAGACTGACGTCTGGCGCACCCCTGACCACCCCCTCTGCTACCACTACGGCGAGCTCGGACACACATACCGCCGTTGCCGGTACCGACAGATGGGACTGCGTGGCTTCGCCGTCAATGCCCCGCGTCCACAGCCAGGAGAACGGCCACGTGACATCGCCGACTTCCTGACAGGAACTCAGTGGACACCACAAAGCCCTTCCCGTTCACCGTCGCCAAGCCACCGCACGTCACCGCACCACCGGCAGTACTCTGGCCCAACGCGGAACCGGTCTCCTAGCTCATATCCGGGAAACCAAGCGCAGCAACCGATGAAGGTGCGGTTGCTGTGCGACGAACTACCGAAGATCCTCCGACGACGACGACGCCACGACGGAGCTTTCCGAACACAACCCCAACAAGGCAAAGCACTGATGGCGAAACCTCACTTACCAAATAGATCTGACGACGCAACATGGACGCAGCGAAACAAGCCGACGCAGCCGCGACCCGACGCCACGCCCTAACTGTAATGCGAGACAGCGAACTACCGACCTCGACGTTCTTATCGACGGCCACAGTGTTAGCGCTCTCGTCGATACTGGAGCCGACTGCTCTGTCATAAGAGGGTCGTTCGCCGCGAAGTTAAAGAAAGTTAGGACAGCTTGAGAAGGCCTTGAAATCCGCACAGCCGGAGGTCATCTCGTAACGCCTGCAGGAATCTGCACAGCGAGAGTCACCATTAACGGCCGTATTTATCCTGCAGACTTCGTAATCCTACAGCGTTGCTCGAGAGATGTCATCCTTGGCGTGGACTTTTTATGCCTCCATGGTGCTGTCATCAACCTAAAAACAAAGTCGATAACGTTATCAACAGAAGAAGCAGTACTGCCGCGCACGCCGTCAGGATACCATGCCTTGAATGTGCTGGAAGAACAAGTCACCATTCCACCTCGCTCAAGCGTCATTATTTCAGTCGGTGCTCCTAAATCACCTGCCTTGAAAAGCGTCGTTGAAGGCAGTCAGCATCTGTTGGTCAACTGAAATATTTGCATTGCGAGAGAAATCGCAGAGCTGCGGGGAGGCAAAGCAATGGTTATGCTCACAAATTTCAGCAATGAGTACAAACATGTGAACAAAGGAACAACGGTCGCATACATCGAAGAAATTGTCGAAGCAACGAGTGCTTTCGCCCTCGCCGATTCTGTGGAACCTGCTCAGAGGAACCAAGCCCCTCCCATAGCTTTCGATGTGTATCCCAGACTTCCGAACCATAAGCAAGAACAGCTCAAGGCCCTGCTCGTGCAATACGAAGATTACTTTTCGTCGTCATCAAAAATTCAGCAGACCCCAATCACGAAACATCGCATCATAACCGAAGAAAATGCCAGACCACTCCGTCAGAGTGCGTACATGGTTTCGATGCGAGAACGTGAGGACATGAAGAGACAAGTTGATGAAATGCTGCGGGATGACATTATCCAGCCGTCCAAGAGTCCATGGGCATCCCCGAGGGTGTTAGTGAAGAAAAAAGATGGAACCCTACGTTTCTGCGTCGATTATCGCCGCCTGAACAAAATCACAAGAAAGGACATGTATCGTCTCCCGCGAATAGACGACGCACTTGATTGGCTCCATACCGCCAAGTACTTTTCGTCAATGAACCTCAAGGCTGGCTATTGGCAAATCGAAGTCGACGAAAGAGACCGAGAGAAGACGGCGTTTATAACACCGGACGGCCTCTTTGAGTTTAAGGTGATGCCCTTTGGTCTTTGCTCAGTGCCTGCAACTTTTCAACGCGTTATGGATAAAATACTGGCAGGATTGAAGTGGCAGACTTGCCTTGTGTACTTGGACGACGTCATCGTGTTTTCCTTGAGTTATGACGAGCATCTTTGGCGCCTCGAAGCTGTACTTCAAGCCATCAAGACGTCCGGACTCACACTGAAGCCAGAAAAGTGCAGATTTGCGTACGAGGAGTTGTTGTTTCTGGGGCACGTTATTAGCAAGTCTGGAGTTCGTCCCGATTCACGGAAAACAGCCGCCATCGCCGACTTCCCGCAGCCCACTGACAAGAAGACGGTGCGCCGTTTTCTGGGCTGTGCGCCTATTATAGGCTGTTCGCGAAGAACTTCGCCCGCATCGCCGATCCTCTCACTAACCTTACCAAGGCCGACGTGGAGTTGAAGTGGGAAACTCCGCATGAAAACGCTTTCTAGGAGCTTAAACATAACCTCCATAAGCCTCCGGTACTTGCCCATTTCGCCGAATTCGCCGAGACAGAAATACACACTGACGCAAGCTGCGTAGGTCTTGGCGCCGTTCTTTTGCAGAGGGCTGACGGACTTGAAAGGGTTATTAGTTACGCCAGCCGATCGCTATCCAAAGCAGAAGCGAATTATTCCACAACAGAAAAGGAGTGCCTCGCCATCATCTGGGCTACGTCGAAATTTCACCCCTACTTCTACGGCAGGCCCTTCAAAGTTGTGAGCGACCACCACGCCTTGTGTTGGCTAGCCACGTTGAAGTACCCTTCAGTTCGCCTCGCACGATGGAGCTTGAGACTTCAAGAATATATTACCGTCGTTTACCAGTCCGGCAAGAAACACTCCGACGCCGACTGTCTCTCTCCTGCGCCTGTCGACCAACCGCTACCCGACGACCCGGATGACGACTACTTACTTCTTGGGAACGATAACTACAGACGACTTCGCTGAACAACAACGGACCGACCCGGAACTTAAGGTCCTAATAGAATACCTCGAAGGCAGGACTGCCGAGGTCCCGAAGGTATTCAAGTGCGCACTTGCGTCGTTCTTCCTGCGAAACGGTCTTCTCCAAAAGAAAAACTTTTCACCGCTTCGAGCCAAGTACCTCCTTGTGGTGCCTTCAGCTCTGCGACCAGAACTCCTGCAGACCCTGCACGACGATCGGACAGCTGGGCACCTCGGCGTTTCTCGCACGCTCGCGAGGATAGAAGAAAGGTACTATTGGCCACGTCTTACCACCAACGTCACTCGTTATCTGAGGATGTGTCGGTACTGTCAGCGACGCAAGACACTGCCGACAAGGCCAGCGGGACTTCTGCAGCTGATTGAACCACCTTGCCGACCTTTCCAGCAGATTGGTATGGACCAACTGGGGCCATTTCCAACGTCGGCTTTCGGAAACAAGTGGATCGTGGTAGCTACTTTCTACCTCACCCGCTACGCCAAGACAAAAGCCCTTTACAAAGGCAGCGCATCCGAGGTAGCTAAGTTCTTCGTCGAAAATATCATCCTACGTCACGGTACCCCGGAGGTCCTTATCACCAACAGAGGAACGGCATTTACTACCGACATAACTCAAGCGATCTTGGCATACAGCTAGACAAACCACCACCGGACGACACCTTACCACCCACAGACCAACGGCCTCGCCGAGCGGCTTGAGAAGACGATCGCCGACATGCTGGCAATGTACTTCGATGTCGAACACAAGACGTGGGACGCCATTCTTCCGTACGTGACCTTCGCGTACAACACTGTGCTGCAGGAGACGACGCAGATATCTCCATACCGATTGGTCTATGGAAGGAGCCCGGCAACGACGCTCGATGTCATGTTACCCGTCACCGACGAAAAAAACCTCGATGTGAGTGAGTACCTCCAACGCGCCGAAGAAGCCCGACAACTCGCGCGTCTACGTATCAAGAATCAACATACGACCGACAGCCGCCGTTACAATCTTCGACGACGCTCCGTCGAATACCAGCCCGGTGAACGTGTTTGGGTGTGGACGCCGATACGCCGACGTGGACTAAGTGAAAATCTTCTGCGACGGTACTTCGGACCGTACAGGGTGGTTCGACGTCTCGGACCACTTTATTACGAGGTTGTCCCCGACGGCATCATGAACTCTCAACGACGTCGATCGTGACCTGAATCGTCCATGTCGTGTGCCTCAAGCCGTTTCATGCGCGTTAACAAACTAAAACAGCGTCTATTTGTATTATTATTGTATCGTAATTTATTCATTGTACTTTCTTGCATTATTGTTGTACCTTCACCTTTAGTTAAAGGATCGGTACGATGCCTTTTTCAGAAAGAGCAATGCCACATTCCATTTCTTAAGTTTTGTTATCGCCCCAAAACACTACACAATTCTCAGCACAAACCGCGCCTGCAGTTTTCGAGAAGCTTCCGGACTTTAGTAGATCCTTTTGATAAGATCACGCCCACCCTGCGAACTGTACAGATTATTCTGAAACCTACGCCACCGCCAGCGATAACGCTAGAACATTCGATGGCAAGAGTATAAATGCCGACGCACTTCGCCGCTTGTCAGTAGTTCATCGACGGCCGATGCTCCGTTCACCGCTATTAGTTCATGACTGCTATCATACTCTACTGTGAGAGACTGATTTGGGTCATTTGTTACCATTACTTTTGCTAGTTGGTTAACTTCCCTGCCTTTCCTTTCCAATTCTCTCTATCTCTTTCTCTCTCTCTGATTTTAACGCTTATACATTCAACTTTCTTTTGTACGTAAATTATCTAAAGTGTGTGAGAACATGGCCAACAGGTGCGAAAAAAGGAGTGTGGGTCACTGATGAATACTAATTCATCACTTCTTATTGGCAAGCCATAAAATCTTAGAAGTTTTTGTATTGTTAATTGGCGGAAATGACAGAGCAACGAAGGCTGACGAGTTTTCTCATGCATAGCATAAATTTCCGCCGATATAGGGAGCCCCAGACACGAGTGCAGAGATTCCCGCTCCGAGGTAATCAATGGCTTAGTTTTAGAAATAGGACTGCCTGGGAACAACACACAACATTCAAACTAAATATGTTGGGCGCATTTACATGGTCATGATGATAATGACCTCAGGTGGATGGCGCTCACCCAAGAGGGGGATGGTAAGACACGTTGCTGGGCTAGTTGGTTGGGGTTCATCATTTATAAGAGTATAGCGCACCACGACAAGGACACAAAAAGAGAGACGCACACACACACAGCGCTAACTTGCAACTATTCTTTATTTGCGAGCACACATGCTATATATGCAGTAACAGTGGACCAATAAAACCTAGAACATATTATGTTAAGATACAGCACTCCTTATGCCCGCTTCATCATCGATCGTGACAATGTGAACTCGCCAACGTCAAAATAAAGATTCCAGATACTTCTTCTCTTTAGGTGACAAAGCTATTGAAGCCACACTCACACGTTTATCTTTCATTTTGTCAATTTCGAAGGCTTCAATGATTTCACGTGTAGTTCTGTCACGGGCCCTAAAGAGGATGCGGGTGTTTTGAAACACGGTGACACAACCACACCTCTGACAGTGAAGGGCCAAATGACCAGATATAGCCTTTTCTACGTTGTATTTGTTTTCCCTAAGTCTTTCGTTCACTCCTTTGACTTCTGATTCTGTGTACATTGGCCAATCTAGAAGGTGTGTGAACGAAAGACTTAGGGAACACAAATACAACGTAGAAAAGGCTATATCTGGTCATTTGGCCCTTCACTCTCAGAGGTGTGGTTGTGTGCCTGTGTTTCAAAACACCGGCATTCTCTTTAGGGCCCGTGACAGAACTACACGTTAAATCATTGAAGCACTTGACATTGAAAAATAAATGAAAGATAGATGTGTGTGTGGCTTCAATAGCTTTGTCAGCTGAAGAAAAGAAGTATCTGGAATCTTCACTTTGACGTTGGCGAGTTCAGATTGTCGCGATTGATGATGACGCGTGCATAAGAAATGCTGCATCTTAACATGATATTTTCCAGGTTTTATCGGTCCACTGTTACTGTATATATAGCATGTGTGATCGCAAACATAACAATAGTTGCAAGTGGGAAGGGCCAAAAATGGTGGCAGGATACTTAAATGAAACTAAAACCAATTTGAAAAACTAATTTATAGATAAAACTGCGAATACAAATGGTTGCTGAGGAATTGGTCAAACCATCTCTGGTTACTGATGTACCTGACTGCGAATTATAAACTAAGGATCTGGAAAGGTTAGGATTGACTAGCATAGTAATCGTTTTGTTGCCTTGGTGTTGTCAAACACAGTAGAGCATACAACACTGAGCAGTAACCAAATGAACTGCCACCAAATGATAAAAGTACTGGTACATTTACTTCCATTCCTAACTTCTGCAATTATATCTCTGAAATTTTTTTTCTCTGATAAGAATAGCGACCACAAAATAAAAATAAATGTTCAATTGTTCCAGTTTTGTTGCAAAAAATGCACAATGGTGTCGCCTTGAGTACAAATTTGTTTAGGCAAAAATGTAGTTGCATCCCGGCTGCGGCGGCTGCATTTCCGATGGAGGCGGAAATGTCGTAGACCCGTGTGCTCAGATTTGGGTGCACGTTAAAGCACCCCAAGTGGTCTAAATTTCCGGAGCCCTCCACTACGGCGTCTCTCATAATCATATAGTGGTTTTGGGACATTAAACCCCAGATATGTCTGTAGATATGTCTGCATAATTTTTTTTGTCTGACATGTGATGTACATTGTATGAGGCAGCACATACACAAAGAGCAAATTTGTATATATCTTCCCTGATATTTTCATCATTTATTTATTTTTGTTATTTTATTTTCTGGCAATAATGGTGTTATGGTTGCTGGATTTTTCTTTTGCTTTTTCTTTGTTTTTTTTTCTTCTTTTTGCTCGCGTCCATGTAATCTTCTGTGCTATGCTGGTATCAGGATGTTTCGTAGGAATGTATATATATATATATATATATATATATATATATATATATATATATATATATATATATATATATATATATATATATATATATATATATATATATATAACGTTTTTATTACATCGTTTTTGGTATTTTTATTGTTAGCTTATGGTCTTTGTTGTTATACACATCTTTGTCATTGTCCCACCTGCTTTGTATAGGGTTCACTGGCATCGTCAAGCTGTTCATAAACAGCTTTTAGCCAGTGAACCTCTCCAGAACCTGTTTCTTTCTGGGAAAATAAAATGATTTGATTTGATTTGATATCAATATATCAAAATGTAGTTGTGGAACTGTATGGCGCTGTTACATCGCTAGTCGAACACTGTGCTCTGGCGCAAGTGAGGTAGACACAGGCTGAATAGCTAGTAGGAATGAGCGTTTTTTTTTTTGTGTGTACATTCCAATATAAAGGCAAATTAAAGAAAGAGAGAAGTGGTACCAGGTAAGAGAAACCTAAAATAGAAGTGCTGGCTTCAGCTGAACCAAAAAGTGATAATAAGCGTGACAGTTCAATTACAATATTTCTCCACCAATAATAATGAAGACGCTGCACAGGTTTTCGTTATCGTGTTGTGCTTCGAAGCTCCGTGGTCACTGTAGGCTCAGCAGTCTTTGTTTGGTCTTGGGATGGTGACAGCAACTGGTGTGGTAACTCACAGAGCTCCATCTTTATGTTTGGCCTGAATCCGGGCGTTTCTTGCATAGTTATCTTGCTAGGAATGCTTTCACCTTCCCTGTCACCTTGGGGTTCAGTGGAATCAGTTCTTGTTTGAACTTGACCCGTGTGCCTTGAAACAAGGCCCTCTGGCGTCTCTCAGTCACCATCCTCGCTCGCTAGGCTGAATTCGCTATACCAGTTTTCCACTTTTCACCCTTGCCAAAGTTGCGGACGTAAAGATTCGTGTCTGGTGCCACGGTTCATTCATCTGATTTGCGTGATCTTGCTGCAACTAAGGGTGGAAAGAAGGTGTCCATACGAGACTGAATTTGATAACCCAAAAGGAGTTCCGAAGGTGACTTGCCCGATGCCAAAAGTTTTCTCCGGTAATAAAGAGTAGTCAGCAAAGACAATCTTCTAATCCGCCTGCATAGTTAATCTTCAGTCCCTCTTTCACAGTTCCAACGGCTCTCTCCGCCTGGCCAGGCCATTTGACTGTTGGTTGAACGCGGCCGTGTGCAAGTGAGTTATGTTGTTTTTCTTCAAGAAATCAGAAAAGTCTTGGCTAGTGAACTGCGTTCCAAAATTTGACACCAGGGTGCGAATAATGCTAAACCTGCTGAACATGCGGCGCCGGCAAGTGATAGTTCACGATTCGGTCGTCTTCTTCAATGGTACAGCCACTATTCACCTACTTTGCGAATTGAGAAGAACAAGGATCATGTTTCCACTGATTGACCCTGCGAAATCTACATGTACTTCTGAGCAATTTTCCTGGCTTGTCGGCCAGCTGATTGGTGGGGCATATGCCGGCATTGGCTGATTCTGAATGCACCCTGTGCACCAAGCTGACGTTTGTTTCATGTGGTGGTCCATGCCAAGCCACCAAAAAGCTGACCGAGCGATTACCTTCATTACCGATGATTCTTGATGCGCTTCGTGCAACACGTGCAACATTCAATGCTGCACGTTGTCAGGTATGACAACCTTATGGCCCAAATAGAGCAAATGGTGTGTCTGCAAAACCTCTAGTCGACAGTCGAAAAAAGGGTGCAACATCCGTTCTAGTGCTTTGGTGCTTGTTGGCCACCCACTCCATGTGTACTGTACAACCTTGGCAAGTATGGAGTCACTGGCGTTTAGCACCTGCAGTAGTTCTGTAGAGACCAAGCCCTCCTGGATGCATGCAAGGGTTCGCAGTTCGTGAATGGCTCAGAAGTCCGTCGTGCTAATCCAATGAGAGTGTCTGCGTTCAGAAGCTGCTTGCCTTGAGAATACTGCAGCTTGTAGCGAAATCCTCCAATGCAGCGCCACTGGTAATTGAGCAGCAGCCACTGGTAATTTTGGCCAATCTGATCTCAGAAGGACCAGGAGTAGTGTTCGGTGACGAGAATGTTCAGTGACGAGAGTAGTGTTCGGTGACGAGAGTAGTGTTCGGTGACGAGAATGAACTATTTGCCTAGAAGATAATCATAAAACTTCCTTACCCCAAAGAGCAGAGCTAACACCTCTCATTCAAGCTGTGAATAATTTTTTCTCTGCTTTCGTCTATGTCCTGTAATGGAACCTGGTGAGCTCATTCTTGTTTCCTTTCGTGTGAAAAAGAACTGCGCCGATGCCTCTTTGTGATGCGTCGCACTCTATAGTTTCAGCGGCTGTGATGAATCAAAGCACAAACACCCCTGTTTGCAGCACACACCGTATTTCTTGGTCGAGCTGTTTGTTGTTCATCTGTCCAGAGCCAACGGCTGTTTTTTTCAGCAGGCGATACAATGAAACGAGCACAGACATCATGTTCAGCAAACACTTTGAGTAGAAACTAATCATGGCAAGAAACTAGTGTAGTTCTGCCACATTTTTTGGGCTGGGAGCTTCTGCAACCGCTACGACATTTTTTTTTCAATCGGATGCAGCCCATACCGATCGATTCGATGGCCAAATAGGTAACACGTGCCTGCCGAAATTTGCACTTGTGAACGCGTAGTTTCACAACAATTTGGTGGAAACTCTGCAGACTCTTTAACCTATACTGTATCTCTTTAACTAATACAATCTGCAAACTACTAGAACATATCATTTACACTAAATCTATCAACTGTCGAGCAACACACTATCATCTTTAAACATCAGCTCGGTTTCCGCAAAGAATATTTTCGTGACACTCAGCTCGCCGGTTTCGTACAAGACCTGCACTCATTACTACACTCCGGTTTTCAAGTTGATGCTACCTTTTTAGGTTATTTGAAAGCTCTCGATCACGTTCCCCACCTCCGACTTCTACTAAAACTAACCCAACCTAACATTCACCCCGTTGTATTTCATGGATTAAAGAATTACTTTCACACAGAACACAGTACACAGTCGTCGACAGCTCTCATTTTAATTATGTGAACGTAACATCGGGTGTACCCTAGGGTAGCGTTTGAGGTCCCCTCTTTTTTCTAATTTGTATTGATTTGCCTGATTGTGTGTCCTCCCATATTAGACTATTTGCCGATGATTGGGTACAATACCATAATACATCTGGTAATGCTGATCTAGAGCTCCTCCAATCGTACCTTGTTGATATTATTACTTGTCGTACCTTATGGGTAATGACCCTTAATGAATCCAAAACAAGGTAAAGTTATAATGTCATTTACCGTACAGAAAACTCACATACCAACATCTTACGTTTTAAATAATACCGAATAAGCTCTTAGTAGTAGTTACTAATACATTGGTGTTCACTTTCAATCAGATCTCCCGTGGCTCAATCACATTGACGGGATCCTTCCTTTAGCCAATTGTTCACTCGGTCTTATCAAACATTCGCTAAAAAATACCCCTCCCTATATGCGTAAGCTCGCCTAGTTAACATTTCATAGACAGAAAATCGAATACGCTTCAACTATTTGAGACCCAGTTCAAGACCATCTTATCCAGAATTGTGAATCCTTGCAAAACCGTGCTGTGCGTTTTATTTTTTCAGATTACTCACGTCATTAATGCAAGCATCACTGCCCGCCCCAAAAGATCACGCTGAACTTCAACCATTGTCCCATTGTCACCAATTTAAGGAGCTCGCCTTTCACTTTTTCATAAACTATAACATCATTCCATTCTTTCTGACGATTTCTTTAACACCCATGCAGTCATTTTTTCTTGCCGTGATCGACATGTACAAAGTCAAACGAGCCACATATCACACTCATAGTTTCGCTAATTCTTTCATACTGCGAAGTATATCAGTTACCGTCTCCCGTAGCTACCAAAAAAAAAACAGGAAACTTCCAGATTTTCTACGCACTGAGCGTATTATACCTGAATGCGGTGTCCTATGAGTGTTTTTTTTTTTTCAAATAGCGTATCCCTTTTGCTAGTCTTTGTGTAGTTCCTTGTATATTTCTTGTATTTCGTGTGCCATATTTGAGAAGACATTCTGTAACTGCCTTCTATGCCAGCACTTCTAGTTTTTTTTACCCCTTGTGTCTAGCCACTTCAGCTTCTAATTTCAAGGTATGCGGTAGTTTGCATTCATTTATTGGCCCTTGTTGTTTTCTTACCGAATAGACACCAGCCAATTTTTAGGATTGTACTTTCTACCATTACTGTCACTCCATTATTTTTCCAATTCATTGTTATAAGTCCCCCTATGTAATACCCCCATCGAGGGCATTCGAGGGCATTTAAGGGTGTTTTGAAATAAAGAACGGTTTTAAGTGTGAATACACTTTATAAGCGACCCCAAACCATCCACCGCCGTCGGCGGCATCCGCAGTCTTCTCTCTATCTTTAAAAGAAAGAGGACTTGGCGGGCCGCAGCGTGACGCTCTACCGAATAAGCCACGGACGCGACGCTGATATCGGTGTCAGTAACGCGCCTTATACCCCCTCCCCCTTCGCTCGCTCCTCCGCTCTCCTCGCTCGCTGCAGCTGCGCGCGTGCCCCTCTCTCTCGCGCGCCCGCCTTCTCTCTCAGTCTCCCGACGAGAGCGGGTCGTGAGGGGGAGTAAAGTTAAAATCCGTTGGCATTCGCCAGTGAGTTAACGTAAACTCCCCCGTGTGATCAAATTGCGATTCCCAGGAACCATTACACCATAAAGGCACCATAGTGTGATTAATAAATATAATAGTGCGAAATAATAAATACCCCTCATAGCATCACCCCGTGTATTCGCACTTAACCGTGTTCACCCTCGGGGAAATGCTTGGGAGCTTTTTAGCACATCGTCCTTTCCTGCTTTTTCGCACACCAAAACGTCGTCGAGATAAGCTTGCGCGCCTGACAAGTTTTGCGAAAATGTTCCTATCCTACATTGGAAAATGATTCGCGTCGACAAGTAATCTGTTTTAACAGAAAATACTTTTGTGTGTAATATTCACGCAAAGCTGGCGTGATTTATCATCACGTGGGACTTAGTTATATGCATCCCGTAAGTGAAGCGTGCTGAAATGCTTGCCGCCGTATAAGACGATAGTTATAGCGCGAGAACAGAACGACGACACAGAGAGAAGAAGAACACGAAGGGCACGAAGGTCCTTCTTGTCTCTGTGTTGCCGTTCTGTTCTCGCGCGATAACTATTGTCAGGTCATACCAGCTAGCCCAAGCTGCCACACTTCGCCGTTTAAGGACGTGAACATGTCATTGATTACTGGTAATGAAGACTGTTGCAGCTCACAGGCCGCATTTAAGGTGACCTTAAATCGCCCCAAATTCTTACGGTGCCGTCCTTCTTAAGTACCAGTACAGTGGGCGTAGCCCATTCGGAATTCGGCACCAGCGACAAAACTCTCAGTGCTTCCAGCCTATCAAACTCGTCAGATACCTTGTCGCGTAGCACGAAAGGAATAGATGAGGCTTTACAGAACTTGGACGTGGCTCTTTCCTACAGTTGCGGGTGCGCCGCACGCCCTTTCATGAGGGCCAGTTCAGAACTGAATACGTCTGGAAACTCATAAACCACATTGGCAAGGACCTGCGTAATGGTAGACGACTGCGCCGATGGCAACTCAGCTCAAAAACTGGGAACCGGGGAGCCTGCATCACTCAAAAGCTAAATTAGGGCTCAGACACGTAAACTTCAACCGGGGCAATCTTGGACCACCAAGAACATTCTACCGTTCACCATCGTATGATACCGGCAATGATAGCTCTACTGCAACTGGCAGTTGTCTCAAATAGCATGACAGCTTTGTTCGTAGTGGCTTAAGTGGAGATCAAGCGTTTTTGTGCTACTCGAAAAGCTGACGGGACATGATGCGAACCGGCGAAAAAGTGTCAGTAAAGATTGATTCGTCAACACTTCCCCACAAGAAGTTCCGTCGTATGGGGGGTTTAACCGTTTCCTTTCAAGCCAATCGTAGCGTCCAGATGTACCGTCATCTACGCCTTTATCTGTCTCCTCTTCGTTAACAGCCATAACTATGCCGCGTATTCTCGAGGTGGCTTGTCGAGCTTGAGGCCTTGCGACTTCCTCATTCTTGCATTAGGTGACCGCGTCCACCGCAGCCATAACAACGTGCGTCTTTCCAATGACAGGCATTACTGTTTTTCCTGGCTCTGCCAGAACTCTCCTATTCGGCGCATGTCTGTTTGCTCGTAGATGACTGCGCTTTGATATTTAGCACCACTGGCGCTTCTCCAGCTATCTGACGGGCGTCACTATTTGCAGCTTCAGGGGAGAGTGCCATTTTTTCTGCGTCCTTTTCCTTTAAAGTCAGATCTTTCTTCGTCAGCATCTGTTTTGCACTGCACTCGATCTGATGCCGCACCTATTTTATCCCGTACCATACGGTCGAGCATGGTACCAAAATCTCGGTTGTCCGCAATCCGATGAAACTCAGTAATGAATGCTTAAACAGACTCACCGTCCAGCTGGCAGTGGTTGAAAAAGCAGAACCTTTTTGTTATCTCATGGCGCTTGAGATCAAAGAACTCGTCCAGGGCTTTCACGACTTCGCTGTACTTCAAAGAATTAGGCTTCTTTGGCGCTACTCTACCTGCTAATAACTGGACTGTGCGAGTACTTAAGGCTGCCACAAACAACGTTCGTTTCTTGGCCGACTCCGTCTCGTCTGTTGCTTCAAAGTAAGCTTCACCATTGATAACATACGCCTTTCAGTTGTCCTCGTCGTCGAAGTTGGGCAGCTTCTGGTGAGCCATCATTGGTCCGTCGCCCCGTGTGGTCGCATACGTGCGGTCCTACTTGAACCCAGGGATTTCCTTTCCGTTTTTCGTCGCCACTCTTACATCGCTAGTCGAGCACTGCGCTCTGGCGCAACTGAGGTAGACACAGGTTGACGAGCAGGTAGGAACGAACATTTATTTTCTGTGAACGTTTCAATATTAGGGCCAGTTAAAAAAGAGAGAAATGGAAACCTGCTCAGGGAAATCTAGCATAAAAGCGCTGGATTCAGCTGAACCAAAAAGAGATAAGCATGACAGTTCAATCACAACAAGCGAAATTTTGTATTAGCCCTGAGAATGAACACTGGTGTCGCTGCGGTAGCGGCGATTTGACGTGACGGCTAGGACTCGCCTACTCCACCGCCACTTGTCTTCTTTTTCTGCGCCCGCCGTGTACCCGCTCTCTACCAAAAAGGTGGCGATTACTCCTAGATTTCGTGATGTAAATCTGCCAAAGTGCTATGTGGAAGGCTTCATAGCTACTGAAGCTTTTCGAAGCTGTACACTTTGTTCATAATTTATAGCCTAGGCTTGGCAGACTCATGTCCGAACGAAATATTTATTGATAAAATGGTGTTGAGGACAAAAATATGGTATTTTTCATTGCACACACCCACAAATGGGCGCTGAGAAAATATGCTGAGTGGTGCTAACGGGATTACAACTAGGCATAGACTCCAGCTTCAAGGCAAATGCGTGCCAAAGTATCAGAAACGAAGTATAAGCTTTCGATTCGCTAACTACATTGCGCTTTACCGGGCAAGTTATGCTTGCGTCTGCGAAAAATTTAAAAGCTTTGACAAAATTACGCTTTCCCCAACAGGCAAGTTTAAACCAATCTGACTGTCATAAGCACTCGCCTAACGTGTTTGGAAAATTAACAAAATAATACTGCCGCAAGCACAAACAATTCGCAAATTTTCAGATATGTCTGTTTTTTTTTTAATATAATGGTTTCTTCTCAACGGTCACCAGGCATTTGTTGTTGTATATCCTAATTTGCGTGAAGCGCTGGGGTGCGTCACAAATGATAACGTGCACTTCCCGTGGGAGCAGCGCATAGCGACGATTTCACCACAAATGCCAGAAAGTTGCAATTAACTCTTTCAATCGCGTTCTCAGTATGTGGCTCTAGTAATAATTAAACCTTCACCTTGATGAGTGGCCGACTTGTCTTGTACGTCATGTCCACGTAATCAACTGGAAAGAAAATTAACTAACTTATGAGGTGGCTATCTTAACTGGTAAATACGAGTGCGACAGCACCATTGCTGCGATTCTGCGCGAAGACTGAATCTGACAGCAAGAAGAATTTCCGCACACATCAACCGCACTTAACCTCAATATTTTCAGTGAATTGAAGCTCCGAAATTATTGCGAGAAAGACATGAAGCTAAACAATGTGTTAAGTGAGCAGGTACACGAGAACAACATACACCACAGTGGCGACGGTAATCTAGGTGAGTTCATTCAGGAATATATTTTGCGAGATTTGATACGGCACGCGAGCGCGATGCTTGGCCCACCAGTGAAAGCACTGTCCATGAATACATGAATTTCTCCGATACAAATGCATTGGAGGAGGGGACTCCCTCATATTTTCAAAAGAAATTACCCATGAACCGCTCAGCCTAGCAACGCAAATGCGGTGTCTTGTGTTTTAAAATTCCATCGTTATGCGACCATGAGTGTGCTGTTTTCACGTAGAAGCGTGTTTTTGCTTTTCACACGCTTCAGAATACGGCTACCGTTGAGTAGGAATGGAATCCATCATAGGGGTTGGCAGCGCGGCACGCACTTTTCACCCCTTTCACAATGCCTACGACCAAGCGTACGACTGTGCAGAAGCAAAAGTTAACTTTTTGTTGTTTTACCAGAAACATTGCCGATAATGTTTTTGTAACATTCACCTGCAGCTTGAAACGAGCACAAAGGGAACGCAAACAGCGAAACAGCGCACGAAGCGGGTGCTTTATTCTGTAGGCGCTTGCTTGCTTGCTCGCTTGCTCTCGCTTGCTCGCTTGCTCTCGCTCGCTCTCGCTCGCTCTCGCTCGCTCTGCTCTGCTCTGCTCTGCTCTGCTTTGCTCTGCTCTGCTCTGCTCTGCTCTGCTCTGCTCGCTCGCTTAACACAGGTAGGCTGTACCGAAGGAATCCAGTGAAAAGAATTCTGTATAGTCGCAACGTAGCAGTTGTGGACATTCCCCAGTTCTTTCCAGCGAAGAACTTGAACAAATGACAGATGCCTGTCAATCGCCTTTTCACGTATGATACATGTGAGCTCCATGAAAGATCTCTGTCAATTATAACACCTAGGAACTTGTATGATCGGAGGTGACGTATTCTTTCGCTGTTTATCAGAACGCTGTAGTTCTGCATTGGTTTGCGCCTAAATGCCACAAGTGCACATTTCTCAGAGGAAATTTCCAGACCTCGTTGACGGAGGTAAATAGCAACTTGAGTGCCCGCTCTGTGAATTCGCACTCGCAGCTGTAGACGTGTTACTGCAGACGTCCAAACGCAGATGTCGTCCGCGTACATTGACCATCTGACAGTACTTGGCAGCTCTCATCGAGAGCCATTAGCGTCAGGTTGAATAATACAGGGCTAAGTATGCCACCCTGGGGAACACCACAGTGGTTGTAATGTAGCGAAGTGTCGCCATCCTCGGTTCTCACGAAAAAGTATCGCTCAAAGAAATAGCTGCGTAGCCACTGAAACATCCGACCGCCCACTCCTACCTCCTTAAGAGCGGTGAGTACCGCTTCATTTGTGACGTTATCGTACGCCCCTTTAACATCAAGAAACAAAGAAGCGCAGAGACGCTTACGGCCTTTTTCGTGTTGCACGTAGCTGACCAGGTCTATGACGCTATCAATTGAAGACCAGCCACGGCAAAATCCCGTCATAGCGCCCGGATAGATGTTGTCATGCTCCAGGAATCATTCTAGCCGTCCAAGTACCATCCTCTCTATCATTTTGCCCAAGCAACTAGCCAGTGCAATCGGGCGGTATGATATGAGCACCAATGATGACTTGCCAGGCTTCAGTAATGGAACCAAACAGCTGGTCTTCCAGTTAACTGGGAGGGTGCCCTCTCGCCACGAATCGTTGTATATCTCGAGGAGGGCACTCCTCGCACACTCACCAAGATGACACAGTGCTCTGCATGATATTTCATCAGGCCCGGGTGCTGATGTCCGTCTACACAAAGCCAGTGCTGCTTTAAACTCATGAATAGAAAAAATTGGTCCATGTGGTGATCGTGTGATGTTGTGCCACCACGTGAGAGCGTGGAGATGTTGGGATCTGCGAGTTGATTAGATAAGTTAGCACAGAACTTTTCTGCCACGCTGACCTCCGATCTCTGTTGAAAGAGGGCTAGAGCCTTGAATGGAGACCGCTGAATGGGAGCTGTCCGGAGCCCTCTTATTGTCCTCCACAAGTGTGATAAAGGCTTGCGAGGATCTAACGACGCGCAGAAGGCTGCCCAAGGTTGTGACTCTAGCTTGTCCATGCGGCGTTGTATCTTCTTCTGAAGACGTCTAGCGATTCGTTAATCGTCAATTGCTTTCGTGCGTCGGTACCTTCGTTCCGCACGCCGTCGGAGTGCCCGAAGTCGTTCTAATTCCACATCAAATTCGGTTACTCTCGAAGAGCATGTGAGGGTGCGCACTGTGTCTTGCACTGTGGACTTGATCACCTCTTCTAAGTCAAATGAGGTGTTCTCTTGACAGCGTTCTTTCATGAGAGATTCAAACTTGGTTCAGTCCACTCTTTCGATAGTTTCGCGTACCTTGCAAGGTGATAATCCTCTGATCTTGACATATGTGGAAGTTTGGTCACTCCCATGTGTTTCTATGTCCGCAAACCATCCGGATCATCTGACGAGACCTCGAGAAACAAAATCCAAGTCAAGGCAACTGCTGTATCCAGGGCCACGTAAAAATGTTGGGCTGCCATCATTTAACAAGCACAGCTCGTTGTCTGAAGCAAACGTTATCAGACTTCTACCCTTTGCGCTGATCTTCGGGCTCCCCCATAGCGTATGGTGGGCGTTGAAGTCTCCGATAATCACCCATGGGCCAGTAGTGGATGATAGGATGTGTCCAAGTCTACTGTGGCCAAATCTACTTGATGGCGACAGGTATGCACCGACAACAGTGACAATAAGACCCTTTTTCTTCACTGTTAACCATATATACTGGTTATCGTCATCAGGTGGTACAGACCGAAGAATGTAGGTCAGGTCACGTCGAATAAACAGCAAGACCTTGCTGTCTACACTATAACAAGCCGACATAAATGATTCGTATCCGGAGAGTCTGATAGCGCTCGATAAATTTGGCTCGCAGATGACGATGATGGGAAACATATTAATGGAAACGAACCGACGGAAATCTGCAATGCGTGATTTCAGTCCCCGTGCATTCCACTGAAAAATTGTTGCTTTTTTTACCTCTTCCCTGAAAGACAGCGGCTGGTGGGCCATTATCTACTCAAGAGCCGCCAGTACTGGACTCAGAGCGTCCAGTACTTGAAGTGCACTTCTGGCTGACGTTGTGCGCATGTTGTTTAACACCGTGCGAATGGCATTAATTATGGGTCGTAGAAGAGTATCACTTGCTTATCCAAGTTCCGCTGCTCCTCTGTTGTCGCAGCTTGCTCTGATGAATGCGGTTTCTGATGCGGTTCTTCCTCAAGTTGGGTGCACGTAAGTGGCGGCCACTCTTCAGTAGAGAGACATCTACTTGTTTTCTCTCTTCCGTCGTCTGCGTTCGCCGCGGTGTTCCCTACAGCGGGTGCCGTTCCCAGATACGTTGACTTACTTCTTGTAGCTGACTGTGTTCTTCGCGAAGATCTCTGGCGGTGACGACGTCGTCTTCGCCGGACTTTTTCCGCGGCCTCTTTGTGGGTAGAGCTGTCTCGCACCATTCGTCTAAGAATAGTAAACTCCTTCTTTATGCGTGGATAGTCTTTAGAAGATGCACTGTGGGCACCTTGACAATTAGGACACTTTAGTATGGTTGCGCTGCCTTTGTCCTCGGTGTGTTGTTCTGAGCATCGGGGGCACACTTCGGAGTTCCTGCACGCTCCCTGCACTTGGCCGATCTTCTGTCACTTATGACATGGCATAGGTTTTGGAATAAATGGTCGGACCTGGAGACGAAAGTGGCCAACCTTCACATGGAAGGGGAGACAGTCTCCTTAGAACGTAATTCTCACACAATGTGTGTTACCAAGGTGGCTGACATTCACAATGACGTTAGCTTCATTTGCCGGTTTTATTAGCACTGAGAGACCCGAGTTTGAAATTTCAGTGGCGATGTCATAAATGACTCCTGTTGAAGTGGTGCTATCAGCTGGTAATATAGACTTGACATTGACGTTACCCAGTTGCGTTACTTTCTGAAGCGCGTTTAGCGCACGTGGGTTCGGCACTTCGATTGCCAAGATGTTCCTTCTTGCGTTTAGACGTACTTCTTTGTTCTGATTTGGCGTAATATTCTCGAGATACACAGAGAGCACTTGCCTGTTCAGCTTGCGTAGACTGTCGGTAGCCTTCAGCAGCACAAACAGGATAGAGTGAGGCCATCGCTGAGGGGCAGTTTTTACGGTGGTCGTGCTTGATGCCGAAGATGCATTGACGATCCGTCGTTTAGCCTTGTGGTACAGGACGGGCTGGAAGCTGTCGTCCGAGAACTCGTCGCTTGATGCGGAGTACAGCTCATGTCCTCACTCTCACTAGACGCGTTTCCTCGCTTCCTCGAAGCAGTCCCCGCGGTCGAACCGGACTCGACGGTGCCCCGTGAGGTTGAACATCCATCACCATGATATATGGGGCGATAGACCCCACAACTGCGGCGAAAAATTCAGCAAAGCACAAAGACGAGCAAGGTTATTCCATAAACGAATCACTTCATCTTCCTTCTCACACAACACGAAACTACGTATGTTCACATGGTCCTCATTGTGTCTTGCTGGGCTCAACAGCGTCGTCCGTTCTCACAAGCAGGAGCACTGCCCAACCATCACTGACCTGCAAGGCGTTCGTCGTCGTTCCGCGTCGTCATGGTACCCAACGCAATTTCGCTGAACACTAATTGATTCATCCGCGTCATCCGCCACACAACGCATAAATATGCGCTCATTCTACGCACTGTTCAGGCCCCGTGGTGGACGAAAGGCTTTGTAAACGTTGCTAAGAGTACAATAACTGCCAGGATAACACTGCGTAACCAATAACGCAGTGGAGAGCATGGATATTGTTCGCCACGGCTCACCACGACACCTGGAGAGGCACACATGCCACCGCCAGACGCGGCCACTCATTGCTAGACCAGCTCCACTGCGCAACACGCAATTATAGCAACGCCGCCATTGTTTCCAGTGAATATGGCCGCTATGATGTCACTTCCTCCACACTTTTCACGTGGCGTGCCGGCTGGGCATAGAAAGGAAATATAGGAGAGGTCCTATATTTCCTTCCTCCGTGTGATTGTGGCAGCTTGGGCTAGTTGGTATGGCCTGGGGATAGTTACAGCGTGAAAACAAAACGACGACACAGAGACAAGAGTGTCCTTCGTGTCCTTCTTGTCTCTATGTCGTCGTTTTGTTCTCGCGCTATAACTATCGTCACTCCGTGGGAGGTCACGTCTTTCATTTCATTCTCCCACTTGTTACCTGGAAAGGGCGCATCATGCAGGTCAGACTTGAAACCCCTTGACCTTGCTAAAGTAAGGACACTCTCCTCCACCTCGATTCTCCTCGCCCGATTGCCGCACACACGCCATTTTTATTCGCTGCTTCCGCGAGCATGCCACAGATTTCGATAGAGGCGGGTTAATTGCGGCTACTTAAGCGCCACAGTAGTGCTGAAATTTTTTAGAATGGTGATAACTAAATTGGGAAAACTGAGGCGACCATTTATTAAAGGATTAGCTCCTTCCAAAGGTAGTATAAGTGGGGCATGCTAAGTAATTAAATGTTTTACGGAGTGTTCTATGTTGCGAATGTTTTTCTGCCGCATGATAACATGCTATACGTTGGCATCTGATGTAGTTCCGCTTGTGGCATGTCCGTCTGTGTTCGGATTTTTTTTCGTGCTTGTAAGCGAGTAGACGACACAGGTACAGTCGAGTGCATAATTTTAGAGACCACGGGAGCACGTGCCGAGGCGCGTCGCTGCGCCTTCTGGCGGCTGCACGGCTCTGTTTGGGAGGCGAAATTACATTCCATCACCGTTCCATGGATAGATGGATGGATGGATATAGCTGTACCATTTAGATCTGGCAGTGGCTAGCGCCACCAAGCCGTAATACTTACTGAACCAAAAACTACATTTATTTTTTCCCTTAAATATTGAGGGTGGGGATACGTACTTTGCAGTGAAGGGTTTAAATTTCACACGAGCCTGGACTTTAGCCACCAATCAGATAACCTCCTTCTAGTTCATTCTACCCGCCTGAAGTCTGTTTTGCCCTCACAGTCCCTAAACCACAGTGCTTTGAAAAACTCTGCGCCATCATCCTGAACTGTAGATGAAGCCCTTTAAAGAACATTATCAAGTGTTCGGCAGTTTCTCCTTCCTCTCCACACGCCCTGCATTCCGTGTCTACCCCTTCGTCTTTGGCCCGATATGTCTTGGTTCGCAATACTCCCGTCCTGGCCTCCAACAGTAGAGAGCTACCCCAGGTATTATCATAGATCCTTTCCTTGGCAATTTCCTGCTTAAAAGTTTGATAGATCTCTAGTGCGGACTTCTTAATCATGCCAATTCTCCACATATCGGTCTCAGCTTCCTTCACCTTCTTCTTAATCGATAATTCTTTTTAGTTTGGCCCTTTGCTGTTTTCCAAGTATTTACCAGTCAATTTTCTGGTTTCCTTCCACCATTTTGTATCGACATTCTTCATGTACAAGTAGCTGAATACCTTCGTAGTCCAACGCTCCTCCCCCATTTCTCTCAATCGCTTCTCAAATTTTATCTTGCTGCTACCTTCCCTGCACTCAAATGATGTTCATCCCATATCACCTTGTACTCCCTGATTCGGTGTATTCCCGTGAGCTCTTAAATCAAGCCTACCTATTCCACGTTGCTTAATTTCCAATGTTGCTTGAACTTCTGATCTCATGCACAAGACCGCATTGCCGAAAGACAGCCCAGGAACCATGACCACTTTCTATATTCCTCTCACAACATCGTACCTATTGTAATTCCACAGTACCCTATTTTTCATCACTGCTGCATTCCTGTTACCTTTAGTCGTCACGTATGTTTCGTGTTCCCTTAGGTAATCGGCCCCATTGCTCATCCATACGCCGAGATATTTGTATTTATCTGTTATCTCTAGCGTGACTTCCTGTATTCTAAGCTCACTACCTTCATTGTCATTAAAAATCATGACTGCTGATTTTTTCTTACTGAATCTGAAATCTAACATATCTCCCTCATTACCGCAGATGTCCACCAATCTTTCCAAATCTTCCTTGTCGTCGGCCATAGCACTATATCATCTGCGTACATCAATGCTGGTAGTGCGTGTTCAATGAGTTTTCCTTGTTTGACGAAAGAGAGGTTGAACCCTGTTTACTTCCCTCTAATTTGGCCTTTAATCCTTGTAGGTACATTATGAATAGTAAGGGTGACAGAGGACACCCCTGCCTAAGCCCCCGTTTTACCTCTGCAGGCTTCAATACCTGTTTTTCCCACTTTATAATTACCTTGTTACCTTTATAGATATCCTTTAAAAGACTAGTGGCTACATCTTCCACGCCTAGTGTGTCCAATATTCCCCACAATTCCTCTTGAACCACGCTATCGTACGCTTCCTTGATATCCAAAAAAGCTAGCCACAGGGGCCCGCGTTCCTTTCCTGCTATTTCGATGCACTGCGTCAGTGAGAACAGATTGTCTTCCAACCTCCTGTGTTTCCGAAACCCATTCTGCAGTTCCCCCAGCACCCCCTCATCCTCTATCCATGCATGCAGTCTTTCCTTTATAATCTGCATTGCCAGCCTGTAGACCACTGATGTTACTGTTATAGTACGGTAGTTGTTTATGTCAGCTTTCGCCCCCTTTCCTTTATAGATCATGCTCATCCTGCTAAGTTTCCATCCATTGTGAACTTCTCCATCGATTATTATTTTGCTCACTGCCTCTCTCAAAGCCTGCTTAGACTTCGGACCTAATGTCTTTATCACCATAATTGGAATGCCGTCTGGGCCTGTTGATGTACTACTAGGAACCCTTTCCCAGCCCTTTCGCACTCCAGGTGACTGCAGAGCCACGGCAAGCCATGGCGCGAACTAATAAGAGTAGCCACTCGCTAGGTACCTTTCTCACGACCGCGCGCGGCCTAGGTGCCAAATTGCGCGAACATCTCTAGGCACTTTAGTCCCTAGCGGTGCGCCCACGCTGGCTGGAGTGGTGCGGGTATGTAAAGGCACCGCTGGCTGTGTTATGTGTGTGTCAGCGCTTCCTCTATGTCGGTGTTGTGCGGCGGTTTGTAGTATTGCGATATTATTTCTTGAGAATATGGTGATGCTTGAGTGCAGAGTGTTCTGCGTGCACGTTATTTCTGAATGCGCGGTGCGCTCTGACGCGCTTTAGTGAACGCTGTCACACGAGTATTTGCTGCATGTGATCGCGCTGCACTGTATTTGATCCGGACTGTGTAGCGGTCACTAATACCGGTTTTCCTCGAGAAATTTTGATCGCGCACAACAACTTTGTCGCTGCTGCGCTGTACAGCATCGAGTTTGGCGCAGATTCCCTGACTGCGATCACAAGTGTCTGAGTGACACCGGCGGTATGAATATCGCATTATGTCCACTACTCACACAGGTAGTCCAAGTAGCATAGAGAAAAAAAAAGCTGTGACTGCGATATCCCCTGTCGGTGATCACACGTGAGTGCTTATACCAAGTTAAACTATTCAGTTCTGTACACTTTTGTGGCCTCTACTTTGGCTGCTGCTTACATGATAATGCAAGAAATAAGCAGTCTACTAATTACATCAAAATTACGAAGAAACGGTGCATCGTACTTAGGCAAGTCTCTAGAAAATATAAAACGTCTGCAAAGAAGCCCATGTACGTGTTCGGCCTTGCAAACAAGCTTATCGCTCACGCTTTTGGCAAATTTTGTTGTTAGGGTTCTGCTGACATGAGTTGCAGTGGACCACCGCATTATACATATATTGTATGATTGGTGTGCCAAGTGGTCACCTGTAAATTGCGATCTGCATAAAAAGCGACTGCTTTGCCTTCAGCGCAACTTCGGCATGCTCACTTTTTGCTTAACACCTAAATCTAAACCTCGTCGTGCATTGAAGGTGTCATCATCATCAGCCTGACTACGCCCACTGCAGGGCAAAGGAATCTCCCATGATCTGCCAATCAACCCGGTCTTGTGCTTTTCGTTGCCATGTTATTTCTGCAAACTTTTTATTCTCAAGGATTAACCTAACTTTCTGTCTCCCCTTCGTGCGTTTGCCTTCTCTGGGAATCCAGTCAGTTACCCTTAATGACCAGTGGTTATCCTGCCTACGTGCAATGTGCCCGGCCCATGTCCATTTCTTATTCTTGATTACAACTATGATATCCTGAACCCTGGTTTGTCCGCTGACCCACTCTGCTCTCTTCTTGTCCTTTAAAGTTACACCTATCATTTTTTTTTCCTTCGCTCACTGGGTCATCTTCAGTTTAAGCTCAACCCTCTTTGTAAAGCTCCAGGTTTCTGCTCCGTAGGTAAATACTGGCAAGATACAATTGTTATATACCTTCCTCTTGAGGGTTAGTGGCAGATTACCATTCATGATTAGAGAATGCTTGCTGAATGTGATCAACCCCATCTTTATTCTTCTAGTTACTTCACTCTCATGGTTCGGCTTCGCGGCTCCTACCTGTCCTAAGTAAACATATTCCTTTACAACTTGTTTTTCCTATTCCTTTACGAGCTACATATTCCTTTCCAAGCTGTTTTCTGCCGAGACTGTAGCACATTACTTTAGTTTTGTGGACATTTATTTTCAGACCTGATTTTCTGCTTTCCATGTTCAGTTCTGTAATCGTGAGCTGTAATTCATCTCCTAAGTTACTTATCGAGGCAATGTCATCGGCGAATCGCAGGTTACTAAGATACTTTCCATTAACTCTTATTCCTAACTCTTCCCAAGCTAGGGTCCTGAAAACCTCCTGTAAACACGAGATGAATAGCACTGGAGAGATGGTATCTCTCTGCCTTACACCCTTCTTTATTATAATTCTGCCGCTTTCTTTATGGTGGCTGTGCATCCACTGTAGATTTCTTCCAGTATGTTTATGTAGCGTTCTTCGATGCTCTGATTCAGTAGTGCCTGCATTACTGCTGATGTCTTGACTGAGTCAAACACCTTCTCATACTCTATGAAGGCTATGTATAGGTGTTGATTGTATGTGAAGGTGTTGTTTGATATGTTTATGGCACACGATAACGTTAACTATATGGTACATTCCACAGTGCAGTTAAGTGCGGCGTATTTTGGTCGGTGCATCTTCTTTTCATGATCTAGCAGTAATTTATTTTGGGCAAAAAAATATCAGTTATGGTCTTGTTGCTTTTTCCCACTCTATAATGCAAATTATTCAATAAAAGATCACATCTCATACATTATTGAAGGACCAGGACAGTGGAGGGCCTTGACACTTTGATCATGCATTACAGTATTGCAATTTTCAACTGCAACTCAAATACCGCTGCTTGGCATATTTAATGCATAATAAATTCTATTGTTGCAACATTTGTCTGTGTAAACTTTTGGTTGTGAAAACATGCTCAGATGATAGACAAGCTCAGATGAGAGACAACAGCTGGTTCATTAGTTTTTAAAAAGCACTCAAGTGGTACTTCATGCCTACTGACTGTACCACAGCGTAATAGTATTTGTCTAAAATATGTGGTCAATAGGTACGAAACAACAGCTGTGGCACTTTAAGCAAGTTATTTGCAGGTAAATAAAAGCTGGGAACACTTGATCACAGCACTATTGGGATTCTGTCACCATGTACAGATCTTTTGTACTTGCATAAGTTTCTGTGCTTGCAGGCTCATGCACAGCATAGCAGAAGGAAACTATGTTGCTCTCCATTAAAAACATAATCGAAAAATTCAATGTACCTTTTGCAGCCATACATTTCATCTAGGAAGTTTGTCTGGTTATAGTTAGTTGAGAAGGTAAAAGCACTTATGATCTTGATTGTGAACGACGTACTGCTGACAGGGAAGTCTCTGGCAGACGCGTTTAATCAATACTTTGTAGGGGTTTCACAGCCTGCTACAGTGCAGAATGACGTTGAAAATATTGCGCATAACAGCAGCTCTATTTTCCTGAAACCAGTTATTGAGGCTGAAGTAGTAAATATAATTCATAACTTAAGAACCAGTACGGCTAAAGGTATCAATGGCTTCCAAATTAAACCCATAAAGTACACCTCCGATTTGCTCGCACCCATACTTACCCACATTTTTAACCTATGTTTGTGCCAGGCTGTTTTCCCCTGTGAAATGCAAGTAGCCCGTGTAACAGCCTTACACAAAAAAGGAAACGAAAATGACATGGCAGATTACCGTCCCCTGTTTATACTGCGGTCATGTCAAAGGTGCTAGAAAAAGTCATTTTAAATCGTCTTACAGATTTTGAAGAGAAGCACAGTCTCTTAAACAGCTCACAGTTTGGCTTCCGCAAAGGACTTAGTACGGAGTTCGCATTGCTAAAACAAAAAGAGTCACTTTTGGCAGCGCTAGAACAAGGAGAATTGGTTCTTGGGCTGTTTATTGATTACTCTAAGGCTTTCGATCACATAAATCACCAAATTATAATTAAAAAGCTTGACCGTTACGGTTTTCGAGGGAATGCCGCGCACCTAATTACGTCTTATCTGGAACATCGGAAACAAAGGGTTCATATCGACGACTGTTTTTCCGATCTATTGCCTTTATCTTCTGGTGTACCACAGGGGAGCATCTTGGGACCATTTCTTTTTAATATCTATATTAATGACGTGGTCATCATTAGCCCTAGCACTGAATTTATTATTTATGCTGATGACACCAGCATATTTTTACGAGGAAATTCGGCGGGCAAATTAGTTGGCGAAGCAAATTTTGTATTGGAAAACCTAAATAGCTGGACTGAGAAAAACCATCTTAAAATAAACACGAGCAAAACCAAATCTGTAATATTCAGAAGTAAATATGAGAAGGTAACATTGACGCAACAAATACTGCTGAATTCGACCCCGGTTGATATTGTACGCAACAGTAAAACACTAGGAGTGGTCTTCCAGGAAAACCTTTCTTGGAACGAGCACATCGACACAATATCAAGTAAGTTATCTCAAATAGTGGGACTAGTTTACCGGAATCGCCTGATCCTTCCGAGACATGTAATGATATTAATTTACAACTCTTTATTTTCCTCAAGAATTAACTATTGCCATCTAGTTTGGGCATCCACTAGTCAAGAAAACATACAAAAATTGTATTGTCTACAAAAAACATTTCTACGTGCTGTAGAGGACGTGCCTTCACATTTTCACACCTACCCGTTGTTTGAAAAGTATAATGTAATGCCTTTTGAGAAGATGTACAACTTTAGATTAACGAAAGCCTATAAACAAGAATTAAAGGGGAAACATGTATTCTTGACTGAACTTGCCAACCTTAAAAGAAATTGTCAGCCTTATAAAACGCGAAACTGCGAAATTTGGACTGTTAAAACTTGTAGAACAACATATGGGCGACATATGTTAGGAAACAGACTTCCGAGGCTACTAAATGCTTTATACGAATTTAACTTTCAGCTGGAAAGCAACACTTTCAATGCAATACGTTCCTTTCTTGCAAATAATTACATTGACACTATATAACATCTCGCGCATGCCTATGAGTGTCAGCTATAGAGAATATGTCGGTGTGCGCTAGGCATGGCGATTTGTAACTACCTCATATTTTCTCATATTTTCTTTCGGTCGTGTATTGAATGATTTGTGCAATTATATATCTATAGTGTACTCTATGTAAATTACAAAGTTATGTTAATCTGTATGCATGTATTATGAAGGTAATCTATATGTACTGAGCTATTTAGTACATCCGTTGGTGTATATTTTCTTTTGTGTATGGTTTGTACGCAAGACGTGGTTATTTGTAGTGGGCTCACATTTTCCTTCGGGTCCTGTACTAAGTGATTTATCTGTTCAGTACATATTTTTTTTCTTTTTTTCCTTCTCTTGTTGTTGTTATTGTTGTTGTCTGTTTTTTTTTTTTTTCAATGGCGCAATGGATGCCATGTTTGTACGTAGGCTTTTTTTTATGTACTGAGAACACCGTTGTACGCTGGTGCCAAAACGGGGGCCCGCAGCTTCGTCAAGCTATCCTTGCGATGGCTTTTTCTGCCGGCCTCCGGCATTGTGTACTATGTGTGTGTACTACGTACATGATGTCAATAAAGTTCACTGTTTCACTGTTTCACTGTTTCATCTTTGAGATGCTATAACACCCCCTGAGGAGGCTTTGGCAGTCAAAAAGAAAATACTTTCTTAGCAGAAAAACCAAGGCAAGGCTCCTCTTCATTGTGATTAAAAAAAGCCATAGCTTGACTTTGGCAATAGTGTTTTAACGCCCTTCGCTAACACCATGGAAAGTCAACTGTTTTTCTAGGTCTTAAGCTCTTTTGCTGGCCTCCGAATATGTTATACTAAGCTCTGTTTTTACTCTTTATATAGCTTCTTTCCTATCCTTTTATAACAAACTGATAATACCTGAATAATAAATGTCTAGAAATTCAAATACTTCTGAAGTCAACATTGTCACAAATTATTCGGATTTTCTTTAGCGTGTCAGGATGGTGTCATAGCATATTGAACTTCATTGTAATGAATAGAGTATTTTTGCTCTAATTTAACAGGTGCTGTTTGAATTGCTATGCATATACACAGATTGTCAAATACATCACAAATGATCTATTAACAGATGCCTCAACTTAGTAAACAAAAAACTTGTACAGTTCTAATGTGGTGTTTTATTGTATCTCATGAAGAGGGTAACATCATTCAGTAAAAGCATTGCTGGTGATTTCCATAGTCATAGAACTAATTGAACTTAAGTAATAAGGTATTGAGGTTCCACTTTGTTGCATGTACATGTAGTAGCACCATATTCATCCTCTTCTTTATGCCTTTGCATTTGATTATAAACATTTGAACTAACCGGAAGTGTCGTATTATTATTGCCTGTCTTTGTCATATTTCACTCTGAATTAACATAGTATTTGATGCTAGTTGAAAAAAAGAGAATATGTCACATCTCCCATCCACCACGAAGAGGTTTCTTTTTAAGCTATTGTTCAAGGCAGTGACGTTATTCAGCATTCTGCTGTAGAGCAAAATGAGCAATACTGTTTGTTTGTACAGGACGCTATACCATCGGTCGCATATACATGCTTTTTTGATCTACACATGTAGCTTTTAAAATCATCAGTGTAAATGCGGCTGTCTTTATTTAAATATGAAATAGTGCAATAAAAGAAAGTCTGTATCTCTAATCTGACCCTAAGGTAAAGGAAAATGGTACCCTAGAGTCAGGGGTGGATCCACCCAATCATTTTAGAGGGAGGGGGGTTGATTGAAGTAACACAGGAGAGAGGGGCATGGTAAATACATTTTCTTTTTTTACTAGCCTAAAAACTCTATCATAGCATAAGTACTATTAATGTGTGCTTAAAGGACTCCCAGTCATTTGTCATTTGTTCTAATTGGTGACAACAGGTGGACGGCAAGCACTGAAGAGAGGGGGAGGGTATACTGACAGGCTTTGTGGTGGGGGGCGATCACCTCTAGCACCCCCCCTTCTAGATCCGCCACTGCGTGCAGTTCTGCACAAGACCACAGGATTTATTCCGAACCTCGGGAGTCTCATTATGTTAGTTGTAATATGTACTAGTGCCCTAGTTCTATGCACTTAGATTATTAGGTCAAAATAAGTAGGCTTTTACTTGACAGTGCATGTCATAACCAGATTTCAGTTTTGCGACATGAAACCGTCCAACTTTATTTTATTAATGTTTCTCTAAACCAGCATAGACGTACAATGCTTGCGAAATTCTGCTCCCAGTTTTTTTAATGTGAATGTGTGGTTCAACACAGAATTTACGACAATATTTAGCAGTGTGATTTTTCAAGGCCTTCCCTATTGTCATGACCTTTTTTTTTCACAATTTTTCAAGCCAGAAGACATGTTCACCAGGGAACATTTACTGCATGGGAGGATGTTTCAAACCGATGGTAATGTGTTCAAGTTGGCCCATACACACACCTTTTGCAAATCAACAAAATTTCTTTATCTTCATTAGGCAAACTAATTCTATATAAGTGTGCAGCAGTCATGCAGCTATACTTTCAAAGAAATAATGTTTCAGGACAAATAGAAATGTTTGATAAAAGTTACTGACAAGAAAATGTAAAGCTAGGCTTCAGTCATAATCATATGGTGGTTTTGGGATGTTAAGCCCCACATATCACCGAAAATGATAAGGTAACCTTGCCTGAAAAAGTTGCTTGTTATTTACTACACACCTCAAGGATCAATATGAATTCTCTGCAATTAGAGACAAGTGCAAATCTAGAAAAAAGTGCATCTTGAAACCAAACGAGGGAACAGATAAACATTAATACCACTGAGCACTTTTACCAAATATCCTATCCAAGATTTCAGCAAAATAAGCACCTGCAAACATATGTGCTACTAATAACAACAGAATGCTCAGCTTGAGGTATTTCATGCTGGAAAAATGAAGAAATTATGAAAACGACCACACGTGGGTTGATGAAGCCAAGACAATGCTTTATTAGCAGTTTTTAAAATGATTATCTTATGGTTCGTTTCAATAATGTTTCTGACTTAGTTCGTTGTGCACTTGGCTGGAGTGCAGATCCATTTCCACCACTGTCACTTATCCTGCTTTGAGGTCCTTGGCAGCAAGTACACCTACCTATAACAGGCATGGCAAATTACTCTACCTCCTCCTTTATTTTCCTGTATAATTCAAGCAGCAGCCTATCTTTCCACTTCTAAATAAAGGTGGCGGTGAGTAAGCTGTGCATACATAAACTTCACTGCATGACTCGGGCTGCCATTCAAAGCATAAACTCTCATAAGAAACTGTCATAATTGTCCACTTTGTTCGGACAGCAGATATTTAAGAAGAATTGGTTGAAACACAATATGAATATAAGTGTGAATTTTTACTGCAAAGTATCGCACAGTTAAAATAGTGTGAAAAGAACACTCGCAGATAGAGCAGCTGAATTGGTGGCAAGCATTTCTTGGTTGTACGGGTAGTCGCATTCAATGGCCCTCTTGTGCAGCCCTGGCAGTGCTATGAAAAAAGCACATGCTAGTGCTTGTATTCCAACTTCAGAGTGGTCACTGTAAAATACAAAGCAAGCGCTCCCTCTCCTCTTGCAATTATTTTTCAACCTGTTCTTCACTACAGAATTCTACAGCAGCAGTTCTTTGGAAGCAAAGTTCTGAAAGTCCTTATATATGCGCAAGATTTTTTTAACACATGCAGAATGTGATGCCTTGGGGCTGCATTCTGAGTTGTCACAAATTGTCTGAACATTTGTAGAGCATCTTTCCCGCCTTGTCATAACACTGAAATTTCACACAAGGATTCTCCTCGGGTCTGTAAAACAGTAAATGCGTGTGTATTCAATACAGCATTTCATTAGAAACACAGGTGTGCAGTTTTCTTAAAGACACTTCTATAATTAATTAGTGTCCGAGACCAAGCAAGGGCCCCTTTCCAGATTATCTTTCAGCATCGAGGGGGTGATTTCTCGGGATTTCACAGTAGTATGAAGTTGGAGGTAGTGCTTGGGTCAGTGTGCATCCCTCACTTTAAAGTACTGAGAACTTGGAAGCTTGTACTCCTATGCAAAGAGAAGAAACACAGCATACCAAATACGTTTGCACTGTTTCAAGTTTAAGTTCACCATGGTGAAACTCGCATGTCCATCAAACAAGTTGTGTAAATGAGGGCAATCTTCAGCCATGTGTAGCCTTTGAGCTTGTGAGGACACACTTCCCACGTTACCAGTCATAGTCAGCATGGCTATACACCGTAGTACTTTATGAAAAGAAAAACGTGAGCACGTGACCTGCACTCAGCAGCGACTGGCTACAGTACCATCAACCTACAGCTGAAGAAAGCGTGCCTGCTTCTGTTTTTATCAGCGCCTATCCAACGGCCATAATTATTCTTTTGTTTGCCAATAGATGCCTTCAAAAGACGATGTGCTTGTGCTTTGTTTAGTGGTTGTTTTGGTTGTTCCAATCCAGTTAGTAAATAATGGTAAGAGAGTGACGACACAAAAACTGGACGTGTCATTTCTTTTGTTGCAATTAGTGGCTAATAACCCAGTTATCTTGACTGCAAACTTTTATTAACGGAGCGCACAACAGTTAAATTGTTTAAGGACATTTTCATAGTGCTCTGGACCAGCGTATGAACGTCGCCTCACAAGGTACCACAGTGCTGCAGACTTGTGAGACTGCATATTTTTTTTGCGTGTTTGAGAAAAGCAGTGCATGGGCTCTTTAAATGTACATGTAATGTGTGACCGTTGCAATAAACTGTCCTCTGTGTCATGCTTCCTATCCTTCATCTTCCTAGGATTACACGTATTGAGATGTGATACACCTGACAATACAACTACACTGACTTTCATTTTTTTTTTTTGGAGGGGGGGGGGGGGCAAATGAATCAGCTGGTCAGCTACTCTACATCATTCTTGTTAGTTTTTTTCTTTGGGTGTTGAAGGGACACTAAAGAGTGAAATAGTTTTTCGCATACTATTGAAGTATGATTTCACAACACCACTCTTACCACGGCACGACGCTTGGCAAGGGCGAAACCGGGCAAAGAAAATGTCTCACCAAACACCATGACATCATCAATTTTGATGGCGTTTGCTGGGTTCTACATAGCTTATAATTGATAAAAACGAAGGACATTGTCATCTGTGGGTGTCATAGACCTAGCATACGAAGTTTCAGAAAATATCACAAAGCCAATAGCAAAATTATGAAAAATACAATTAAAAACTTTTGACGTCACGCATGGACATTTCCGCACAACTTGCAATAGTGAAACTTCAACCTTAATTTTCTCGGCTAATAATGAACTTGGGATAGTGGAAGATATGCCATTGGCATTAGAGTTCTCAGAGTGCAGTTTGTCAATCTAAACAAGGTCACTGTTTCTCTTCAGTATCCTTGTAATGCTTTTGTAAAATACACACAAGATGCTTGTGAATTAAGTGCACAGCTGCACAGCAAACTGTTGTTGGGAGTACGGAGTTTGTACATTGTGATTTCACCCCCGTCGCATTGCTGCAGTGAAGGGAATCAAACTGCTCGAGACTAGAGCAGCAGGGGCCTATAAATCTCTCCAGAGTTTTCTTCCACAGTTTCAACCAATGGGTTCAATAGTGGTAAAACATTGCATTTATTCCACTTGTTCTTTACAACTCTATCATAAGCAGAGACCAACACGTGCATTTTTCTTGGTTTAAAGGTTGTTTTTTTATCTTTCAGAGGATAAGTTGTTTTGAGGTAACACTGATGTTATTGAAAATTGAATTATTTTGAAGAATAGATTCAATAGCTCTGCTGCTAGCCTCCTTTCTGACATGCATTCATGACAATTGCATTAATTGGCAATTGTAAGAAGTTTCACCCTATCAGTAAATTTGCCATGCACCACCCTTTCAGCAAAATTAACTTTCTAGATATGACGGTATCTATTAAAACATTCTTTAATGTGAGGTATGAAAAAAATACAAATCCTTTGCCCACACCATAGACATATAGCAGGCAATGCCAATCAGAAAAGAAGAATGAACAGGGCAGAGCCAAGTGAAATTTTGAGGAGGAAGGATGTGCAGGAGAAGCGGACTTCCCCCCCCCCCCCCAGTCAAACCGGACAAAAAAAAGAAGAAAAAAAAAGATTTTGGTTTGGTTTACAATGTTGTTCTTGCTGCTAACATGTTTGGCCCAATTTAATCTTCAGTGGTGAATTCTTGTGATGTGCATCTTAATGGGGCTGTCCTGGAGTTCTTTCACAGAGAAATCAAAGGTTACGCTCTACATAATGCAAACGAATAGCCAGCTATAATACATAGACGACACAAGTCATCATCAATGACACGGCAAAAAAGAAATATTCATCAGACAATCAAAGCGTTTAAGAAGCATCTGTAGCGACAACGATCACTATGCTCATCAATTAAGCTAGCCAAAGGAGACATTTGGCGAAATGACCTGCACAACACTCTGAACAAAATTCAAAATGAAGCTTGAAAACGAGGAAATCATCACTAGCTGAGCATGTCCCATAGCACAGCCTAACCAGTCGCTAGCCTTTGCAATCAAATACCAAAACGCACTTTCAAACTTAAATAATATCTTGCGCAAGTTCTACCCAAGATTAACTAGCAACGAGCCGCTTCGGAAAACGTTCCCCGACATGTTAGTGCATGCAAAAGTAAACTCGCATTTTATTTTTGTACACATAATACCTAGTTGTCATCTAAGAATTAAGACCTGCAAACACCTTCAAGATTATGTTAGAATTAAAAGCACCAGAAGTGATTTATGCATAGTATGAAATCTAGTAATCATAGTATAAAGTGCCGCCATATTTAGCGCTGGGAGCACCAGCAGTGGCGCTACCTCGCGGTCACCTCCAGATCACGCCACAGCTGACCACTTCTCCACAGAAAAGAGTTACGTCAGGCTCAGCTGCTTCACAAACATTTCGTCTGCTAGGCGGACCCATTCATGCCTTGTCACCTGCATTGCTGTCATCGCTGTACAAAGTGTCGACTTGGGTTCAATACGATAGCTTGGAGCTTGGAATCCCCACGATTCGCGACGCCGCGAATTATTTTTGCTTTGATCGACCTTTTGCAGAAAAGTGATTTCGAAATGGACGCCGTTCCAAGCAGCACTGCAGAGGTGCCCGAGGATGCACGCTTCAGCCATGTTCGCTCGTGTGTCTCAGTTAGCTGTTTTGGTGTGTTTTGGCATGCAAAGTATTCAGGTAGGATGGCTAGAATGGGCCTAATTCAGGTATCCGCCGAGGGGTCAATGCAATATAGCTATCACGAATGAGCATCAGCGGAGAAATAGAATTCCTGCTTCTCAAGTTCTTTTTGGCGCCTCCAGATGGCCCAACCTATCCAGCCTCTAACGGTTTACATGGTATGACGACTTTTACGTGGATGCAAAGTCTACATATGAACTAAAATTCAACGATGCCTGCGTGTAATTACTTATTAGCGATGTTATCTGACTACGCGCTCTTCCACATTTGATTGCTTGTGGTCGTGTTGATGTGTAACGCATACGTGATATGTAAAGACACCCTCATTGCGCTTTTTCCGTGCTTCGAACTAGACGACTGCAACTCACCTGCAACTCACAAAGATTCCCCGACATGCTGACCGACAAGCACACGTTTAAGCATGCTCTTTCCTTTCGTCATTTCTTTAAAGGTATTTATTTTCTTGATGATTTCACGAAATCATTCAAACCGGTGCGATGAAGATCAGACGCGACGAGTCACGGCCGGGCTAGACTGCACCTGCGCGCGCTAGCCCGGCCGCGGACGAGCGAGTACGTTTCTGCACTTCGGCGCCAGTTGGCACCACGATAAGAACACTCGGATCGTACACGTCATCGCTACTAGGGCATCGTCACTCAGGATGGTATTTGTGGAATGTATCATACCGATCACGTAGCACTGGTGTCGATGTCACAGGGTAGCTTACTTTCCATTTTTTCCCCTTAGCTTTTCTACGCTGTTTGACATCGAACTAAGATAACTTCCACGCGACGTATGCCGTTCAAATTTGGTCAAGAAAACCTATGCACACCAAGCGATCGAATGATGGGCACATCTCGATTTTGAAATTTGATGTCAGGGCGTCTTTAAACTCATTTTAAAGAGCAAAATGATAGTAGACAGATTGAATATTGAGGTGGATGACACAATCATCAAAGCACAACCTAACTGAGGTTTAAGGGTTAGCGGGCAAGTATTTAATGTATATTGTCACGGGGTCGTGATGTGGACGAAGGAAGCTGACAGAGTGGTCAAAATAAAATGTTTATTGGGCTGAACTTGTGGCCACGTAAAAAAAATGTAAGATTACAGCAAGACACTGGCACTCATAGCGGCGAACAGAGCATCGGTCGTCGATCAACTACAAGTGATGACGCGCGTCGGCATTTATACATGTGCCCTCGAATACTCTAGTGCTATCAGTGGTCGTCGCGCAAGCTCTGGAATAATCTTGAGTGTTTGCTTCTTGCGCGCCGTCTTAACAGAACAATCTACAATGGTCGCAAACCTTCTCGAACAATCAGGCACAGTTTGCACTGAGCATTCATGACAGGCCTTGTGGGCGACAACCGAAAGAAACAAAAGTGAAAATAGGAAACACGCGTGGATAAATTAAAACCAGTAATGGACCCAGTACACTGCCTTGGGGAACACCAGATTATAGGAGAAGGGTCGTTAACCACCGTGAATTTCTGACGGGAAGAGAATAAGTTGCGTATCCAAGACAGTGTTAGCGAATCTATACAGAGGGAAGACAATTTGGAGATTCAACGAAATTGAGGGACAGTATCGAGAGCTTTGGCGAAGTCGAAAAAGAGGCAACTGGTTTGATCATTACTGTTCATATTAAAGTGTAGGTCAGTGCTGAATTCGAATAACTGAGTGTCGCATGAGTAGCCGCTTTCCTGAAGCCATGCTGATTATGGGGATAAAGGTATTCGATTCAAGGTGATCATAGATATGAGAAGCTATAATATGTTTAAGTAGGTTGCAGGATATGCACGTTAGTGAAATAGGCCGATAATTGCGGGGTGAGTGCCCGTCCACCCTTGAATACAGGGACGACCTTGCCAATCTTCGTCTTTAGGTAACTTACCGGATGACAGAGACTGGTTAAAGGTGCATGTGCTACCTTAAGGGAGGTTATATAGTAATTCTAAACGCGTGGTTAAACACAATGACCTGCCTCAGAACAACAACTATTTATTATTATTATTATTATTATTATTATTATTATTATTATTATTATTATTATTATTATTATTATTATTATTATTATTATTATTATTATTATTATTATTATTATTATTACATCTATAGTGCACTACTAATTGTAGCACATTTCACAGTGTATTTGGTCCGGGAGCTAATCCCGTTCGTGGCGGGACAATTTCAAAATTTCAGTTTGAATATCTAGGCATTGGGAGTTTCTTTCCAGGAAACCCGCAAGTTTTCAGGATGTAGGATTGATTTTTATGCATTGCACTGGCTCGAGCTTTAATGTTAGAAGGTGATATGTTTTGAGAACACACCGATGACAGTCTTTGACGAAGTAGAAACAGCAATGAATGTTCATGCATGCTACAAAACCCGCGGGATTTTTTTCTAGAGGAGAGAAGAACGTGTAGCTAAACAAGACACTAACAAGTGAAAAAAACTGAATAATTCCTGATCATTGCTTTATTGTATGTCTCATAAACGTTCGAAATATACGAACATGGCTGTATACTAGGGCATGGAAGGGGGCTGTGCAGCGTGTTCTGACACATGTGCAACTCCAGGCCAACTTCATTATGAGACTTCGTGATTCACAATGGGCTTGGTCTACAGTTATGTACCAAATCAATGAAGAATGAGTGCAATTCCGCGGCTTAATCGTTGATGTAGTTTAAAAGGCTACAAAGCAGCACGATTCGCGAGCAGCGCCCCTTCTCTATCTGTTGCATTTAACTGTTTCTGTTCTCAAATGCCGATTCAAGTTTTCCTTGAATAAACTGGAAACTCTGATCAGAAAAAGCGTAAAGAGTGTGTTTGGCATCCCCGTGCGAACAAGCACTGAACGGCTTATGCAGCTAGGAGTTCATACCACCCTAGATGAGATCATTGAAGCCCAAGAGACTGCACAGCTAATACGCCTGTCATTTACGCCGCCTGGTAGGAATATTCTGGCCGTCCTAAGCCTCAGCTCGGCGCTCGTAGAGGACCACCGTCTTCAACTGCCGGATGAACAGCGTACTGTCATCCAGGTCTCTCTGTTTCTGTGAAACGTTCATCCTCAGCACAACGTAGGAAGGCACCCGGCTAGGGCCATCACACTTCTGAAGAACATCAGAAACGATCCTCATTCAGTGTGTTTCGTCGATGCCGCCCAGTACGGTCGCTCAGCTAGGTTTTCTGTTATTTCCGTCAGTCATATGGGTTCTATTATCAATGCTGCTTCAGTTAGGGACTCTACTCCCTAAAGAGCCGAACAGTTAGTTGGCTGTAGCCCTTGCATTTTTGGATGACAGATCGCAAATCTTCACCGACACAAGGTCAGCGGTCAAGGCTTTCACGTCTGGTTCCGTCTGTACTGAAGTATTTGGACTACTTGAAAATAGGACACTTTCTCCACATACAATTACCTTGTTTCCTGCACATCTAGAACCCCTACTGGATTCTATAGATAGTAAACCTGAATGACGCTGCTCACTCCCGGGCGCGTGCACTAACCCTCCGCGCTGGGGAAGACGTAGGTCCGCAGGTTGGCAGTGAGATGTTCAGGAACGCTTTACTTACATTCAGTGAAGTGGCTGAACACTACCAGTTGAGTAGGCGGTCATTTGCTCCTCCGCACAACAAGTTTTCTAGACCTCATGCCATCACGTTTAGAATGCTCTAGATCAGGTTCTATCCAAGCCTATTTTTCTTCAGCATAGTCTCCTCAGAGGCTTCTGACTCTAATTGTCCTGATCGGGGTAAGGTTAGTGACTTAGCACATATGATCTGGCAGTGCCCCTCGTTACGGGGCCCAAGTCGGCTCACAGAAGAAGATTGGGACTCTGCCTTACGAAGTTCACAGTTGCTACCACAACTACGGGCTGTCCAGAGAGCCCACGATGCGGCGGTTAGGCTATAGGCCTCCCCGTTCGTACGTGGGAGCCGCCCGCGACGTTGCTCTAAGTGAGTAGCAGTTCTCAGGACCCAATAAAGTTCTTTGTCTGTCTGTCTGTTTCCACGAATAAATGTGGTTAGTGGGAAAGTTCCGAACGCTAAACAACTTATTCACAAGAACGAGAGTAGAGGACGGGCAATTGTGAACGTCTTATGAGGGCATTGTTGTGCGCTGAAAATTTCCGATAGCTATGCACCATATCGCCAAATTTTGTTTTGTTAAATGTAGCATTGACAGAGACCATCAGATTTTCTCATGCCCTTTGCTACATATTAAACAGCAGTTGCGCTATTTAGGGTACTTTGAAAGTTGTAGCGGCCAGATTTCACGAAGGAAAGAGGTAAAAACGCAGCGTTTATGCCATATGTGATGCTTTATCACTAGCAAAAACAAATTTTGTCAAGCTTCAATGTGGTAAAAAAAATCTGTTACGTCTCGGAAATCAGAAGGGTTTTTAAACTTTAATGACTTGTTCGAATTTTTGAGTCACCGTATGAGATATTTCCTAATTTCCCAACACGTCTGCAGTTCAGTCATACCAACACAACAAGGCAACGCCCGTGTTTTTGTTTTGTTTTCTTATTTTCAGACGCCTTTCCATTTATAGTCAGCTTTGCAGTGGCGAAACACTAACAAATCAACGCCCATGTTTTTGCATTTTTTTCTTCTTTTTTTCAGACGCCTTTTCATTTATAGTCAGCTTAAAAGTGCCGAAGCACTTACAATTGTCCGTCACCCGTGATTGTGTTCATGCAGTTCAAACTGCAAAAAGCTTAGTGGCATGGTCATTTCCCAGAATCAAGTTTCTCGTACTTGTTTTCGCTCTCTTTATGCATCCCAAGGAATGCAGGAAGCGTAGAAATCAAGGCAAAGAGCTCGACAGCGCACCATCGGGCTGGTATGGTAGTCAAACTGCTCGCAGTGTTATGCCATCGTGCTCTGTACGCTGTTGCATTGACGGAGGTCATTCTTGCACTGCCGCGGTTTCTTCAAGTTCGCGGTTTCTTCAACGTACGAAGTGGGGATCGGCGCATGGGATTTGGCACACTATGCCCTACACTTTTTCCGCAGGTGCGTGGTGTCTGTGCTGCCGGACGAAACTGCCGATGGTCTCGATGGACATTTCGTCTCGATTGTCATTCAGTCTTGGTTAGACATTCAGGCTCATTGGACATTCCGTCTCGATAGACATTCAGTCTCGGTTGGACATTCAGGCTCGTTGGACATACAGTCTCGTTGGACATTCAGTCTCGGTTGGAAATTCAGGCTCGTTGGACATTCAGTCTCGCCCGTCACGTGACCCATTGGACATTCCATCTCGTTGGACATTCCGTCTCGTTGGACATTCAGGCTCTGAATCCTCCTTAGATGCCCTACCCTGGGAGAATGGAATAGAGGCCTACAAAACATGACCAACGAAAAATTGTACAGTGAAATTGTTGACCCGATCAAAAATGGAGATCTTGTGTTTAGCAAGCTTATGACACTTTCTGCACAATGCCTCACGTACTTGCGAATCAAATGTACAACCGAACTGTAAAAATGTCAATACCAAACAAATACAGAAAAAAGAGATGAAAGATTTGAAGAATTATACACAGATCAACAGATGTTCCACTGTGGATCATAGTCGTGCGCTGTCAAACTGAAAAGTCTGCGAAACGGAATACATCCATTTACTTAGCTAGCAGAGACTAATAAAACGCAATCGACTCGGTAGAGATACCAGCAGTTTTAGAGTAGCTAGTGCATAATGCATGCATGAATACCCTAGCCAACATCTACAGAGAGTCCACAGCAGAAAGACAGACAATGAGCTTTATTAAGGTCTTGAGGGGCGACTACAAAAGTCTCTTTATGGGCGAGGAGCTGTCGCTGAGCAGAAAAATTTTGTTCGTGAAGTGGATCTGGCAAGGAGATGAAATATGAGCAATACTTACAGCATGCTTAGCAGAACTATTTGAGCCACCATGTTGATAAGAGATACGAATAAACATTTACAAAGAATATCTCGGTACTTGCGCTTTGCAAATGACACTTTGCTTTTCAGCAGTGGTGCCAATGAACTACAATGAACTGAGGGTTCAAACCGAGAAAGTGTTGACGTAGGGTTACAGATAAATAAGTAAAAGACAAGAATCTAATGTTAGGAGTTCAAACAAGAGAGCGAGAGTTCGCAACGGCACACTAGAATCCTTACAATATATATGTATTTAAGTCAGATATTCACAGGACACACTACTCATGAAAAGGAAATTCACCAAACAATATGGATGGGCTAAAGCTTTAATGGCAGACATTCTCAAGTCTTAAAAGGCAATTTACAACTGTCCCTAAAGCAGAAAGTGGTCAACTATTGTATGCTGTGAGTACTAACATTCGGTGCAGAAACTTGAATGATAGTAAAAAAAAGAAGAAAAGAAAAAAGTTCATAACAGATTAACAACTATGCAAATTAGAAATAAAAAATGGTTAGCATAACATAGAGATATTAAAAAAAGCAGAGCTCGATAGAGAACAAACAGGGTTAGATGACATTCTAGCTGACATTACGAAATAAAAAGGGTGGACCTAGGCAGAACAAGCAATGTGAGGGAGAGACAAGTGACCAGTTAGAGAGATTGTGTGGCTACGAAACTATGGGAAAAATTACTGAAAAAGGCAGAAGGCTAAATGCGATTTGCATGCATAAGAACGAATAAGCTTGCACAGGCTTGGGAAAGTTGTAGGTAACTGGGAGAAGCCTTTCTATAGCATTGGACATAAAAAAAGGCTGATATACAAGAAGAGCATGCGTTATCAAGCTGTTGCAGATCGCATGTTGGTTTCAATACCAACAGGTTATTCATCTCGCATCGCAGTGCTACTGCTTACGTATTGTAGTTGTACTACCAATTGCTTTTCCAGATGTTTCTAGCAACGTTGAAACATATCTGAAAGATTTACAAGAACCACGTACAGCCATGTCCCCGACTCTGTACAGTGCATCTGCAGCCAGGCTTAATCCGTGGTACCATGCAGAAGTTGTGGGCTTCGAAGTGGTGTGCCCAGGAGCACGCGTGACCTAATAGACATGCTGGGCTGCTTTGAACAAGAGTGACCACGTTGAAAGGTGTGCCTGTTTAACCGTAGTTGCATGGTTCCTCAGGGTGCTTTCAGCATGAGAATTCTGAGAGATGACGCGGTTCGACTGATAACACATGCCTGACTAGACACTTGTTATTGTGCCTGGTCAAGTATGATACGGTTGGCATTGCAAAACTTCTTTAGCACTAACCACTCTAGTTCTAAACTAAAGCACATTGCATGAAGGAGGTAAAAAAAAATAAGCGCGCATGCCACCACACTTCGGATTTTAATACTTTACATATTTGCTAACACAACCAAATGAAGGCATGACTTCCCCGAAAGGCCATGTTCTACAAGAGTGAGCGCTCTTTTTGGGGAAGTTGCACCTTCATTTGGTGATATTACGAAAGTATGTGAAATCATAATTTGTGGCAGCAGGTGTGCTTTCTTTACCTGCTTCGTTCTATTTGCTTCAGTTTGGACCTGGAGTGGCTGGCACTGAAGAAGTTTCGCGATGTCAAGTGTTCAGTAGCCCAAATCACTGAGGCAAACCAGAACCTGAAGATGAGACATGCCTGCTGTTTCATACTGAAGAAGCCTGCTCGCACGACCTGGGAAAGCCTCACTGGGCTGGGAAATGTTCACATTGCAGAAAGTGTACGCTATGTACTCAACAAAGGCTCAAAATTTAGCCACGAACCTCTGTTGCTGGCTCACTAATTACTGGCATTGCACCGACGAATTCTGGAAAAAGTCGATGTCGCAATTTGGGACTATTTCTTACAAGACAATGTCTAAGCGCTAGCAAGAACAGGGAAAAAACCCTCTTCGTCAGTAGGATACGTTGGTGGGTGTTGTCATTCTGCAAGTGCAACAATTTGTGCCCATTTAAAGTGGATAAAAGTAGTGGCTTCGTAGTAATGAATGTAGATTTGTGTAACTTTCAAGGCAATACAAGCAGTCTACATGAACTTCGTCAAGTTAAAAGTCATCAAAACAAGAGTTTTGAAAAGCAAGGCAGTGGCTCTGAGTGAGGACTTGGAACTTGCACAATTAGCAGAGTCTATTGCATACTGCCGCTAGCAAAAAGAACACCCTTTCGGTGTTTGCTATGGACAAGACACATAAGCCGGGTGTTTCATTCAGAACAATTATGAGTGATTGAGGAATCTGGCAGAACATGATTAGTCAGTTTTTAATGAAGCGGCTAGACACAGTTTCCATGAGAGACCCGTTTTAAACTGAGAATTTCTCATGCATCATCCACTTTCTTCAAAGAATATTTCGATGGGTACTTGTTCTTGGTAGATGTTGAGGACTCATTTTATTCTGTCCGGCACGGTGAATTGTTTTTCTACATAAGAAGTTGCACAGACGAGAGTGGTGTGGTTGCCTTCAGAAATGCCGTGGGCATGGCAGTATGAGCTTTTATGGCCCTTCTCAAGTTTTATGTTAAAGGTAGCTCGTATGTTGCTCCTGTGTTGTGCAATTCCTTATGTTTAACCGTAACTGCTTTAATTATGTTCCGCCAACAATTTAATTTGTGGAAGGTTTTGGAAGTTTTTACGTATGATGATAATTTTTTATTATTTTAAAAAACTAACCACCGTCACATATTAGCCCATTGTTAATAATGTTCTAGTAGGCTTTCGAAGACCGAAAAAGGATTAGTGTTTACACATGAGTTGAAGGCTTGTGTCTTTTTGCAGTTTTTGGCTTAGCGCATTACCTCGCAGAGTCGTCATGGCTGTTGGCTTTTTTGTCTAGGTGTGCTGAAAAATTGCTTCCATACGAGTTGACGCATTCCTAAACTGTGAAAAGGGCCATAGCTGAACAACACCCAGAGTATGCATGTGCACGGTCGTGCTCACAAGTTATGCAGAAGACTTTTCAAAACCAATTGGACAGGTTGTCTGTGGTTGGTTTCCTTCACATGCTCCTTAACGCTGTTGCTGAGTTGCTCCACCACACTATCAAGACAGAACACCACGATACTGGGGTAGAGCAAGAGCACAGAACAGCAAGACCTCAGGTTGTACCGTGTATGCACCGAGCTGCGCACGACCTAAAGATGGTTGCAAACAGAGATGGTATGCCGATTCTTTTTTCTGCGCCACGAAAATCATCTCAGCTTTCTCATGTATACTATATGATGGAAGCAACAAAGGCCCGCCAATCATTCACAAACTGTGTCAACGTAGTTGTTTATGGATTTGCGCTATCCTACGGCAAAAGATGAACGTTGGCCGGGCAAGAGTATGCGTGGTTGAGCATGCATAGAAACGTGCGCTTTCGTTAAAAGATAAAGATGGGGCACAATTGCTGACACATTGCGATTCTCATAAGTGTGAGCCGTACCTGGATAAGGTTTGAATTATTGTCAGAAGCAGGGACAAAACTACTCGAGAATGCATGGATGCATTCTGTATGAAATCACGAGGTTCATTAGGTATCAGTGATACTTTGTCTTTCTGATAGGTAGAGAACAAGTTCACAGATTGTGAGTAGTTAGTATGCTCTCAATGTGAGCCTAGCTTACTCCACACATGTGTGCCTATAATTTTTGATGCAGGATATGATGAATAAACATCAAATATTTGAGCTCCCCTAGACCCCTTTTGTCAATATTTGGTCATTAAAAACAGCCATATCTTTGTGGCTTCTACAAAAACATTGACCGATTAGAATAGCAAAGAGTACTTCTAGCCTGACCTTTGTGTCTTAAAAATCCGTAGGGGAAAATTTCGCATAGAGAAACGCTGTGTCTTGGTGATGCAGACTAGGGAGACATGAGGCTATGGCAAGTTACCGATATGCAATGACGAGGAAAATGAATGCAGTGATTGTGCGAGCATTCCAAGCTAGAAAAAGGCTAAAAGTGACCAGTGCCTTCTGTCGCATAAGCCATGAAATAACAAAAGCAACCACCGTCACCTCTGCCACCATCTGGAACGTAAAAGCACTACCAAAGGCTGCATTTATTGTTCTTCTGCGCAGGCTTACGGCATGCAGCTCCATAAAAGTAAAGCGAGAGCACATAAATGCTTCAATGTGGTAGTGTCAGATCGCATACTCAAATCTATTGCAGAAAAATTATCAAAAAAATCACTGCTTTTTCACATAGTCATTTAAAAAAATTTTAAATCGGTCTGAAGACAAAATTACATTCTACAGATTTTTGCTGGTGAATGGAAATTCTTCACCACATTAGAAACTTTGTAAAATCGTTTTGCTAGATAGAGTTTTAATAGTATTTATCAGTAAAAATTACACATTAGGGAGTGATGAAGGGGGGGGGGGGGGTGCTGAGTTATTTATAATATAAGAGGAGTCGAGAAATGTAACTTGATGCTATTTAATATTGCGCACACGCACCAACGAAGACCAAAAGCTTGTATTGTGCACTGACTACTAAGAGGGGACAAATGTGCTAATCTGATAATGATGTAAGCGTCACATCCTTTTGATTAAATATTAACAAGCAATAAAACTAGTAATAAGACCCTAAATGACATTGTACTTCCTAAAGAATGAAATGTCCTTCAATTTTACATGTGATACTTCATTTAGCAAGACTGAACACATACATGTGCTTGAACATATTGTAACACAGGGCAGGACTACACAGACACCACAGCAGGGACAAATCACTCTTGTTCCCGCATAATGGTGCGCTGTGTTAAAATATGTTAAAGTACTGTAACCAACTGGTCCAGCTTTCAGTCCTTCTGTGTACACGTGCTTATTTGCAGACGTTCCATTATTACATACCTAGCTACCCAGTATGATGCACCTTTTCTGCATAATTTTGATAGAATAGCTTTGCATACATAGTAAACTTTTTTCTTGCATGCTCGTCTACTGACGCAACCAGCAGCCAGGAAGCTAGACACCACAAGAACGCACAGAAAGGGTTCGGGCATTCGCACGTGCGATCATACCGGTGTCATACGGGCACTTTGGATTGCAATCAGCAAGGGCGTGTGCGCCAAATCGATCCAGCGCAGCAGCGACAGACCTGTCGATCTCGATCAGAAGTATTCGAGTGACGCCAGTATTAGTCACCACTAACTGCCCAAACTAATCAGATCAAATACGGTGCAGCCGTCATCTAACTGCGATATAAAAGGGTACGACATAGCAAACAAGAACCCGTGTGACAGTGGTTTGTCAGTACAGTGTGTCAGACCTTAAATCTTATTCGGAAATATGTGGAAATATGTCTGCACAAACATGATCACGCCTACGCGGGTGTAACTCAACGCTACGGCTCGCATAAACCAGCCAACACTAGCGTATCATCAAATGAGCAGGAAACTAAATTTGTCAAACAAACCACAACACAGCACACACAAGTAGCCAGCACTTGAGCATATCACATCGACGCGGGATGTTGGTCATTCAACGCTACCGTCTGCTCGAAACACCCACGGCACTCGATTTCCCTTTTTTGAAGGATCGGTCGGCCGACAGTCACTGCCACATCACCAGATTCGCAAAGAATAATACCGCAATTCATACACACCGCCGCACAACACCAAAATCAACCTTGACCAGACTAGTGTAAACGCTGACAGTCGACGTCGGCGCACCGCTAGGGACTAAAGCGCATAGGGATGTTCGTGCGATTTGGGTGCCTAGGCAGCGTGCGGTCGCCAGAAAAGCACCTAGGGCGCGGCCACTCGTATTAGTTTGCGCCATGACTCGCCGTGGCGCTGCAGTCACTGTCTGCAACGGTCACGGAGTTCCTTCCTCCGTGGCAACGGTGCTGGAATGTAATGTCGCGTCCGGGAGCGCGTACTGCGCACGCTCATCCCATATCACCCGGCAGCCTGCACTTTCACTCGTTTCAACGGCGCGCATCTCGAAACGATGCGGACGGTTCTAGGTGCCACTTCTGCAGTTGCTGTGCAAGCACCGGTACTGCTGAGCGATAATATAGCGGTGAAAATGCCTCTAATGTAATAGCATGGCTCGAGCGCGCCTTGCAATACGCTTTTTTCCTTGATGCAGCACGGAAAACATGCAGTTTCTCAGCTTTTCTCAAACTAAGTTGCGTGATGTGCTCAAGGTGAGGCTGCCGAGTGATATGGGACGAGCGTGCGCAGTACGCGCTCCGGGACAGAACCGTGCAGCCGCCAGAAGGCGCAGCGACGCGCCTCGGCACGCACTCCCGTGGTCTCTAAAATTATGCACTCGACTGCACACACAGTGTAACATGTTGCAACGACTTCGTGGATGGTGGATCGTTTGCCCATGTGTTCATCTTCTCGGCGTGAAAGTAGCTTTGCAGAGTGGTCTCCAAAATGAAGAAGGCCTTTGAACAATGTCAATACGATTAAGTGTCGTCAACAGTGACTCATCTATCACAATAACAGAAACATGAAGAATGAATAATCAGAACTGCGTTTTGACGTTCTTGTCAAAGAAATAAGCGATCGGGCTACTTGTGAGAGAAACTGCACCAGGAATGTCTTCATAATATGCATGTTGATAGCGACCACAAATTCCTATCCGGACTGACTGATTCCATTCAGAAATACTTATGTGACTCTGGTATAAAAGATAATATATTTTAATATTGGGCAATAGAAGACATGCTAATGCAGGTGTAACAAAAACGATTGCGGTCACGGTCTCCTTGAAAAGGGCTCACTCACTATCACCGTGCTACAGCTTTTTTTTTTTTTTGCTTTGCGCCTCTTTTGATGCACCGCATTCCTTTCATGATTTTTCTGTATTGATTCCCCTCTCCAAAAAAACAAACAAAATGAATACCCTTACGGAAACGAGTGCCCATTAGCGTCATCTCTAAACATCTATTCATTTGTTTTCTCTAACAAACGTTCTCGTAAACGAATTTTAACTATCACAAAAAGTGTGATCAAGAAGCTGTGTCATCCCACGTAATTTTTCGCAGCGAAAGCAGACTGCAGTTGTACATTTTCGATGATAGCCGAGGTGCCTACGAGGTGAATAATTATTGCCACGTTCCTTTCCTCAAGTTCTGTTATCACCGTGATGCACTACGTTTAGCGCAAAGCGCACTTACAATGTTCGAAAAGCTTCCAGGCTGTAGGAGATCGTTTTGTGAAGATTACGCCCACTTCGTGAACATTAAAGATTATTCTGGAACCTACGGCGCCGCTGCAATAACGCTAGAACATTTTATGACAAGTGTATAAATTCCGACGCGCTTCGCCGCTTGTCAGTTGATCGATGACCGATGCTCTCCTCGCTGCTATCAGGGCCAGTGTCTTGCTGTAGTCTGGCTTTCCTTTTACGTGGCCACAAGTTAGGCCTGAATAAACAGTTGTAGAGAAGCCTCCAAACACTGAAATCGGTCGAACTCTAGAGTGCTTTTTAGTGGGTCTACCCAAAAAGGTGCTGCAAGCTAGCGTCTCTACTCCCGTTCGACTTGCACAGCGGCACACACAGCATGAAAGCAAACTCGTTGCATCACACCGCTAAAAACATCTGCACACCCGCGCACTGTAAAAAATTTCCTCTAACATAGGTTGGATGGATGGATAACATTTATTAATGTACTGTAAGAAGCACGCGAACGCGCTCAGGGCTCCCACGTTGGGACTGCGAGGCCTAGCCTAACTGTTGCATTGCTGGCTTGCTAGACGGCCCGTTCCTTGTCGGCTAGGCTAGAGCTACGCAAGACAGCCGCGCACCTCGCTGAAGAAGCATCGGGGTTAGCATCGTTATACATTTTAGTGCACTGTCAGCGCATGTGTTTAAGCGTACCTGGGGTAAGTTTGCATTGGTCACATGTATTATTATCGTAGAATTTTGGGTATATGGCATCAAGGACGTGTGGATTTTGGTATGACTTCGTTTGCAGTAGCCTTAAATTGAGGGCTTGAGGCCGACTTAGCTTAGGGCTAGGCAGCGGAAGACCCAACGGGAGAGTAGAAGTGCTCGGTAATTTTATTGCAAGTTGATGACACGTCTCTGTTTTCCACGGCCTCGAACTGGCCAGCATCTGCACGGTCAGTGCATACCTGCGCAGCACTGTGAGCGGATTCATTGAAGTTGATGGGGCAGCCACAGATTCGTCTGACGTGAGCGGGGAAAGAAATAAACGTATGATGACAGAGCTCTTTAGAAGATTGCTGGTGAATGCGCAGGGCTTGCGGGGAAATTCCGCCATTAGCGAAGTACTGGAGGCTCACACGAAGGCTCGCACTGAGAGTCCGTGCTTGGCCGTTACTGTCGCCATTGTGTATGTTCGCTGTGTACCAGCTAATAAACGCCCTAACAAATTGGTAGAGAGTGCTACGATCTCCTTCGATGCCCTTGGAACTACGATCGCGCACCCTGCCATCTACCATGTCCCACGACGCCTCTCAGCAAACGCCTCCTCCCATGCCACCCCCTTGTCCTGGTGTCCCCAGGATCCGAGATCCACCCATCTTCACGGGCGCCGATGGCACTGACGTGGAGGACTGGCTCGTCATTTACGAGCGCGTGAGCGTCCCCAACAAATGGGACGAGGACGGCAAGTTGACAAACTTGGTGTTCTACCTTGTGTGCGTTTCAAGTTTGTGGTACAACTACCACGCGTTCGATTTCACAACTTGGTCCGATATTAAGACCGCTATCACTAACGTTTTTGGCCGCCCTGCTGTTCGTAAGCTGCAAGCCGAGCAGCGCCTACGTGAACGCACTCAACAGGCCGGTCAATCGTTCACCAGTTACATTGAAGATGTCCTGGACTTGTGCGAGAAATCCAACGACAGCATGCCCAAATGAGACAAGATCCGGAACGTCATGAAAGACATTGACAATGATGCCTTCACGATGCTGCTTGCCAAAAACCCAGGTACAATGTCTGAGGTCATCACGCTTTGCCAGAGCTACGAGGAGCTCCGCCGGCAGTGTTTGATGATCCGTCGCTCCACACCACGAGATGCAGGGCTTGCTGACTTGGAGGCGAGGTGTGATCAGGTGGCACTGCTGGCAGACCTCAAGTCCTTCATACGTGAGGAAATCGCGCGCCAGTTCTCTCTCCTGCCCTTTGCCCACCCACCGGCTGTTCAACAATCAGCCACTACCATTCTTCCGCCCATCCCCCGAGCGATTGGGCCAGATATAGCGGAGGTCATGCTTGCATACCACACACAACAACTTCCGGCCCCTGCGCCTCCAAGTTACGCCCAAGTGGTCGCCAGGCCGCCTCCCGTCGTCCAAGTGCCCACCCCACTGACTTACGCCGAAGCTGCAGCACGACCTCCGTCCTTTGCAGTGGGTATGCCGGCTACGTATATTGACGTGATCCCTCAGACTCAGCTCCAGCCAACCCTGCAGCCTTTCCAGCCACCGTTCCGTCCACCGGCTCTTGCGACATTGACAAGACCTACCCCAGCGAACCGATAGCGCACACCCGACAACCAGCCCATCTGCTTTGCCTGCGGTTACACCAGCCACGTAGCACAATATCGCTCTCGCGTACAGCCGGCTCCCATTTCTTCGCCTGTTGCTGGCCAGCTCAGCCGTCCCTATCACGACAAACCACTGTCTATGCCACCAGCATCTCGCCCAGGCCCATCTCCTCGAAGGTCGCCGTCTCCACGACGTCGTTCTTAGTTCCCCATTCGGCCAAGTTCGGCGGCTCATGAGCAGGAAAACTACTCGTCGCAGTCCCCGAGGGAAGGACTGCGACGTTATCAAAATGTGAAAGCCCTTATAGCAGCCCCTCGAATGTCATTGACGTGTTTGTGGACGGTATAGTGTATCGGCTCTAAATTACACTGGAGCTGCCGTATCAGTTATTTATTTATTTATTTATTTATTTATTTATTTATTTATTTATTTATTTATTTATTTATTTATTTATTTATTTGAAATACCTTACAGACTCTATTACGGAGCATAGAGTAAGAGGGGTACATAGGAAGAATGCTAGTGGGTGATACTTCTGCCACAATACGAAGCATCTACACAGCAACTAATAACAACAATACAAGGCAAGTAATAACATTGGAACTAATAACAGTGGTTGCACAAATGACAAGGAGGGGTTTCAAGTAACAACAAGAATTTCCCATCCGCAAAAAAGCACAAAGAACAAAAACAAAATTCAAGAAGGTTATACGAAGCTATTGAGATAGATTTATTATTAATCGCTCGCGAAAATTTTCATGACTGGCTAAATTGACAATGACGTCGGGTAGGTCATTCCAGAGTGCTATGACACGAGGCAAAGCCGATGAATTGAATGAGTTCGTTTTTACAAGGTGCGTGTGGTGCTTCGCTGATTGTGAAGTCGTTTAGACATGCGCAATGGGGCCGTTAGTGGGAAGGGTGGTGACTTGGATGCGTGAAAATATTTATGAAGCAAAGACAGGAAGGCAATTGTGCGCTGTATATCTAGATGCTGTAATGAAAGGTCGTGTTTTATTTGTGTGATGATCGAGGGGCGACTGTAAATACGTGAAATGAACCGTGACGCCCTGTTTTGCACAGCTTCTAGCTGGATAATGAGATAAGCTTGAAATGGGAACCATATGGGTGATAAAAATTCTAGCTGTGGGCGAACAAAGGTTAAGTAAGCTTGTTTGCGGACGTTATTTGGCGCGTTTCGTAGGTTTCGACGAAAGTATTCCAGTGTTCTTGATGCGTTTGCTGATATGTAGGTTACATGTGCCGCCCAAGTAGGATTAGAACTAAAATGGACGCCGAGGTACTTATACGAAGACGACCGTGGCACGTTACAATTATTTATGGGGTAATCAAACTCAACAGTTAATTTTTTTCGAATAAAGGATATTACACTCAATTTTGATAAATGTAAATGCACCACACCAGTTGTTAATGAGATAAAGGTCTTTTTTGGAGAGCAAGGTGATTATCGGTACTAGTTTAGAAGCAATCGTCAGAAAAAGCGTATTGACGAATAAATATTAGTTAGAAGATCATTAATGAAAATTAGAAAAAGTAGTGGCCCCAAGACGCTACCCTGAGGCACTCCGGAGGTAACGTCGGAGATTGTAGAGGAAGAGTTATTAACCAGAGTGAACTAGTTTCGAAAAGACAAAAGGTTACGCATCCACGATAAGGTTAGCGAACCTAAACGAAGTTCTGTTATATTGAAATCAGACGGGAATGAGGTACGCAGTCGAATGCTTTAGAAAAATTAAGGAAAATGCTGTCAGTTTGTATATTATTATCTGTATTGAAGTGAAGGTCAGTGGCCAATTCCAGTAGTTGGGTGTCGCAAGAAAAACCTCGCCTAAATCCATGCTGGTTCTCAAAAAAGAAGTTATTGGTTTCTAAACAACAATAAATGTGCGAAAAATATGCTCAAGCATCTTGCAGCAAATGCATGCTAGTGATATGGGGCGATAATTTTCTGGTGAGTATCTATTGCCACTTTTAAATAAGGGAACTACTTTACCTATTTTCCAATCAGCCGGCAGTTGTCCTGTTGATAAAGATTGCGTGAAGATGTGGTACAGAATTTTACTTGAGCATAACCACGTGTTTTGAGCACCTTAGAATTAATGTTATCAATGCGCTAAGTTGATAATTGATAATTGATTTTTAAATGATTTTAATTGATTGAAAGTTGATAATTTAATTTTTCTAATGCAAACTAATAAGATTCGCAATTCCTTCAGTGCTGACGGCAATAGGTTCCGTGAATGTATAAATAGACTCGGGAACTTCGGGCTCTCTGGAATAATCTTCACACGCGAACACAGATGAAGAGATGAGTTCAACACCGGAGTGCTATCTACATCTGATAGAGGCATATGGTAAGCATTCGTATACTAACAGATGTGCTAGCATTGTGAGGGGAAATTACTTTCAAGAATTTTTTCGGGTTAGTATTTAACATTGAAGGCAAATCGCGTGTGCAATATATTCAGATTTCGCTTTGCTTACAAGAGAGCAGTACTCTTTCAAGGAACCCTTGTATTTTTCCCAATCTGAAGGGCTCGAAGTGCGTTTTGCAATTTTGTAGAGCCGCTTCTTCGTTGATCTATGAGATTTTAGCATTTTGCTAAACGAGGGATTTTTATTGTCGTTAGAGATGGAAAATAGGGGAATGTATTGGTCAACCAAAGTAATTAGTTTGTTTCTGAAGAGAATCAAGTTTTCGTTGACTGCTCGGTACGGAAAAGATTGGAGAAAAAACTGATCGTAAAAAGCTGGACGAAAAACTTTGCCGCTTACTTCGAAAAGTGACGACGCCACTTTCTGGGTTGTCCCTCCGTACTGCTAGTTCCCATCGTATTCATCCTACAGCAGGGTGCACAGCTGGCGTTGTCATTCAGGACGTTCTGTATGTCGCCCAGTTCATCATCATTTTGGTATGCTCTCATGACGTCATCCTGGGATGAGATTTTTTCTCTCACCACGACGCTGTCATCCATTGTGCCGCCGCTGAAATTGAACTCTCACCCTTCTCGCATTTGACGCCAGATGACAGTCCCTCGAAACAGAGCAAGATCCTCGTGAAAGACGATACAATAGTGCCTCCAAGCTCGACGACCGGTGTATCGGTCTACTGCGCCGGTCTCTCCGGCAAAATTGCCGTCATTTCGCCATTCGACCATGCTTGCAGAAAGAAAGTGTTGCTAGTACCTTTCGTGACCGTGTAATTCACCCAGGGCAACGCCGCTGTTTTTGTGACCAACCCATACCCGTACACTGTTACCTTGCTTCGAGGGGAATGTCTTGAAAGTGTGGAAAAAGTCGGCGACGCACAAGTCCTGGACGTACCCAATGACTCGCGTTATCCCAATTCGCGTACCATCAGTGCTGTTTCTATTTCTGATCCATCATCTCCTGATGTATTTGGCCCATACATTGATGACAACCTTACGTCAGTACAGCGTTCCCAGCAACTGGACCTGCGGCAAGAATACCGTTCTTCTTTCGATGTCGGGCGAAGTTCTCTCGGTTGTGCGTCCACTGTTACGCATCGTATTGACACTGGTCCCCATCCACCATTACGGCAACGTCCATACCACGTGTTGCCTGCTGAACGTCGGGAAATAATGAGCAGGTTGACAATATGCTCCGACACGACGTCATTTGGCCCTCGGACTGTCCATGGTCGTCTTCTGTTGTTCTTGTTGCGAATAAAGGTGGTTCTGTGCGGTTCTGTGTGGAGTACAGACGGCTCAATAAGATCGCTCGCAAGGATATTTACCGACTGCCGCGCATCGATGACGCAATCGACAGTTTTCACGGAGCCGAATTTCTTTCTTCTCTCGATCTGCGCTCTGGTTATTGGCAAGTACCCATGGCTGATGACGCTCGACCGAAGACTGCCTTCATCACACCCGACAGCTTGTACGAATTCAACGTCATGCCGTTTGGTCTACGTAATGCACCTGCGACCTTTGAACGCATGATGGACACTGTTCTGCGCTACTTGACATGGCACACGCGCTTGCGTTACTTCGATGACGTTGTTGTCTTCGCTCCACATTTCTCCACGCATCTCCGGTCTGAAAGAAGTTTTCGCATGTGGGAGCAATGCCGGCTTGCAACTAAATCTGAAGAAGTGCTGCTTTACAGCACGGCAACTCACCATCCTAGGGTACATCGTGTCCAAGGATGGTATTCTTCCTGACTCAGCCAAGCTTCGGAACATGGCCGAATTCCCCAAACCTGCGTCCATCAAAGAACTGCGTAGTTTCATGGGCCTGTGCTCATACTTCCAACGCTTCACACGAAACTTTGCCACAATCATATCTCCACTGACGATGCTCTCTGGTAGTAACGGGCCCCTTAATTCGTCGTCATCCTAGTGCGACGATGCATTCGCAAAGCTCCGCCATTTGTTGACGTCTCCTCCCATTTTACGCCACTACCACCCTACGGCCCCAATGGAGGTGCACACGGACGCCAGCGGTGTAGGCCTCGACGCTGTCGTGGCACAGCGCAAACCCGGATTCCTTGAATATGTCGTAGCATATGCAAGCCGTATGCTCACGAGAGCCGAAACAAACTACACCGTCACGGAGAAAGAGTGACTGGCAATCGTCTGGGCCCTTACAAAGTTTCGACCTCGTTTGTATGGTTGCCCATTCGATGTCGTCACCAACCATCATGCACTATGCTGGCCGTCATTATTGAAGGATCTCTCATGCCGTCCCACCCGTAGGGCTCTTCACTTTGAAGACTACGGCATCCGCGTGCTGTACCGCAATGAACACCAGCATGCTGACGCCGACGCCCTCTCACGCTCCCCTCTGCCTGAAGATGACGTACTCTGCTCACTATCCTTGGTTGCTGTTTCTGCCATTGATGTTGACATCATCGCTACCGAACAGCGAAAGGATAATTGGATCGCCCCGCTGATCGACTTGCTTTCTAATCTGTCTGCAATGCCATCCACGCGTTCCTTGTGTCGTCGAGCTCACCATTTCGCCTTTCCTGACGGCCTCCTACACCGACACAATTACGACGCCGATGGCCGACAGTGGTTACTCATGATACCCCGCAGTCTGTGGTCGGAGATATGTGAATCCTTCCCTTCTGATCCACAATGCGCGCACTCGGAGGTATTCAAAAGCTACCACCGCATTCGGCAATGCTACTTCTGGCGCGAGATGTGCCGCTACGTGCAGCAGTTCGTTCGCTCCTGCCTCGCTTGCCAACGCCGCAAACTGTTAGCATACATGTCGCTAGCAGGTCTGCAACCATTACCTTGCCCTGACCATCCGTTTGGGCGCATAGGTATCAATTTTTATAAACCACTTCCTCTGACATTGGCTGGTAACCACTGGCCCATCGTCGCCGTAGATCATTTAACGCGATACGCCGAAACCGCCGCTCTCGCTGCGGCTACTGCGTGTGATGTGGCGTCTTTCCTACTGCATCGATTCATACTGCGTTACGGTCCACCCCAGAAGCTTCTCAGTAATCGAGGCCGTGTCTTCTTGTCAGAAGTCGTCGAAGCCATTCTCACGGAGTGCCATTCTGTCCACCGCAAAACTACTGCTTACCACCCGCAGACGAATAATCTCACCAAACGCTTCAACCGCTCCATCGGTGACATGCATGCTTTCGAGGTACGTCACCGCCAACCACACAAATTGGAATACTATACTTCCCTTCGTCACCTACGCCTACACCACCGCCCCTCAGAGCACGACCGGTTTTTCACCTTTCTTCTTGCTGAACGGAAGCCACCCGTCACACACCATCGACACAATAGCCCCGTGCACGTCAGATCTATATGAGTGTTCACCTATTTCTGAGACAGCAAGGCTTGCAGAAGAGTGTCGCGGGTTCGCCAAGACCTTTACGACGCATGAGCAAGAGCGGAAGAAGAGTATTCGTGATGGTTTCACCACTTCTGAGCCCAAATTTCTTTCCGGTTCCCTCGTAAGGCTCTCAATCCCAACCTCTGTAACTGGCCTTTCTTCCAAACTACTCCCGAAATACGAAGGGCCCTATCGTGTCATCGAGCACACATCTCCAGTCAACTGTCTGATCGAACCAATTGACAATCTTCGGACATGCGCTGTCGTGGGCGCGAAATAGTCAACGTGAAGCGCCTGAAGGCTCACTGTGACACGCGCATAGTGACAAGCTGTTAGGTCGCCAGGCGGCTACCTCTTCGACCCTGGGGTAATTGTAGATAAGCCTCCGAACACTGAAATTGGTCGAACTCTCATGTGCTTTCTAGTAGGTCTACACAAAAAGGACGCCGCTCGCGCTGAGAGTCCGTGCTTGGCCGTTACTGTCGCCATTGTGTATTCACGCTGTGTACCAGCTAATAAACGCCCTAACACAGTTTATTTTCCGACCATCCAGTCTCCTACCTTCAGCCACGTCAAGACCCTATGACATCTGGAGAAGGTGCAGCTTTGTCCATGTACTGAACACCCCCATCGAGCCGTGAACCCCACCCATTTTGCGGAGAAGACATCGACGCCAAGCAGGAGCAGTGAACAAGGAACAAGCCACTGGCAGCAAGGTCTACCACCCGAGTACGGGCTTCTACAAGACAAGGCGCGGAAAACCAAGGCTATGAACTCGACTGCGGCGACAATAACAACCGCTGTGTCACAGCCCGCGATCTTCATGCATCAACCCACAGAACCACGAACTTTCTGCGGGATATCGTTCGAAAACCCGGAGATCTGGCTAGAGACACATGACCACGTCGCCGCCCTCAACCACTGGGACACTGAATGAAAGCTCCGTCGGGTGTACTTTGACCTAGAAGACACCACAAGTACCTGGCTCGAAAATCGCGAGTGTGCGATCTGATCCAAACGTGGTCGGTGTCATCTGCGGCGCATTCCTGCAAACGTTCGCGAGCGTCGCTAGCAAAAATAGGACTGCTGCTTTGCTCGAGACCCGGGTTCAGCTACCGAATAAAGACTTTGCCATTTTCACAGAAATGACTAGCTTATTCCGTCACAGTGACCCAGACACGCCTGAGGAGAAGAAAGTTTGTTTCCTCATGTGAGGGGTCAAACAGGAGCTCTTCGCGGAATTAATGAGAAACCCACCGAAGACCGTCTAATAATTCCTCTCAGAAGCGACAACTATAGAAAAAAAACCCGGAATGCGCAAACGACAGTTCAACCACTGCTCGGCTCCAGGCTAAGCAGAGATACAACCACTATGCTCCGGTGATCAGCGCGAGACCATTAAGTTTTTTGTGCGCGACGAATTTCGCCGAATCTTCCCGTCATGTCAGGCTCAAGTTTCGTCGATCGTAGACATTGTCAGAGAGGAAGTGCAGCAATCAATGGGTATCCCTGAGACATCGCAACCGCAACCTCATGCCACGAGCTACGTTGCTGCTGCCCGACGCTATACTCCACGTCCACGTAAAGAAGCCCCGCCGCCGCATTTTCATCGCCAGACACCGCCGCCACCACCACCGACGTCATACCGTCCATCCGCCGGCAAGCGCAATGCTCCGAGCAAAACCGACGTGTGGCGCGCCCCCGATCACCGGCCTCTCTGCTACCACTGTGGGGAAGCTGGCAACATCTACCTCCGCTGCCAGTACCGTCAGATAGGACTCCGTGATTTCGCCATCAGCGCGCCGCGGCCACAGTTGGTTGAAAGACCACGTGACATAGCCTATCTCGCCGGAACACAAAGGACACCTCGAGAATCTCCTCGTTCAGCTTCTCCCGCCCGCTACATGTCATCACGCCGTCGTCAGTACAGTGGCCCAAGTCGGGGCCGGTCGCCTAGCCTGTATGAGGAAAACTAAGGGCAGCAACCGATGGAGGTGTGGTTGCTGCACGACGAACTGCCAAAAATCCTCCGTCGCTGACGACACCACTACGACAAAACTTCAAGAACCCGCCGTCACATCAACGTAGCCCCGACGTCGGCACTTTGCGACCAGAAGTAGTCTTGATTTCGCAACCTCGAAACAGTGGTGCAAACCGTCATAGCCGTGATCCTACGCCGTGACCCAACCGCAACGCCAGGCGACGAACTAGCAACCTTGATATTCTCATCGACGGCCTCAGCGTCACAGCTCTCGTCGACACCAGAGCCGACTATTCCATCATCAGTGGGACTTTCGCCGCAAATTTTAAGAAAGTTAGGGCTGCTTGGGAAGGCCCCAAAAATCCGTACAGCTGGAGGTAACTTAGTGACACCAGCACGAATCTTCGCAGCTGCAGCGACCATTAACAGTCGCATTTCTCCCGCAAACATCTTCGTACTGCAGCACTGCTCGAGAGATGTCATTCTTCGAATGGACTTCTTGAGCCTCCACGGTTTGGTCATCGACCTGAGAAGAATGTCGATAACACTAGCCACAGAAAAAGCACTGCCGCCGCGCACGTCGTAAAGAAGACACAACTTGGATGTGCTGGAAGACCAAGTCACCATTCCTTCTCGCTCCAGCGTCAGCCTTTTCGTCGCCACTCAAGAATCAATAGGCCTGCAAGGCGTCGTTGAAGGCGACCAACACCTGTATATCAACCACGAAATTTGCGTCGCTAGAGGAATGTCCGAGCTACGAGGAGGTTTGATTGATTGATTGATTGATTGATTGATTGATTGATTGATTGATTGATTGATTGATTGATTGATTGACTGATTGATATGGGGGGTTTAACGTCCCAAAGCCACCTTATGTATATGAGAGCCACCGTAGTGGAGGGTTCCGGAAATTTCGACCACCTGGGGTTTTTTAACGTGCACCCAAATCTGAGCACAAGGGCCTACAGCATTTCCGGCTCCATCGGAAATGCAGCCGACGCAGCCGGCATACGAACCCGCGACCTGCGGGTCAGCAGCCGAGTACCTTAGCCACTGCACCACCGCGGCGGTGGAGCTGCGAGGAGGGAACGCAAAAGTGTTGCTCGCGAACTTTAGCAATGTGTACACTGTCGTCCTTTATAAAAGGGAACACGCGAACGCGTAGCCTGCGCTCTGCGGTGGCTGCCTACAGCACCATCAACCGACTGCAAAAGGAAACACGTTCGCTTTCAGTGTCATCTGTTGCTGAAAAAAAGAATAACGAGTTATGGCTGGTATACAAGCGCTTCTTCATTGCACCCTCTCGCTGCTCACGCCTGCAGTGCGTAGTCCACTGCCAACATATCAAACGTTGTTCGCGACCACGGCACAAGCTGCAGTAATCGCCCGACATCACTCGTCACACGATCGATCAAAAAACGTAATCTATCAGCACTTGTCTAACAGCTATAACTATTTATCTTGCTTGGCCATAGATGACGCGAAACGCACACGTGCTTTCTTCACTTGTCGGTTGATGGTGCTGCAGGCAGCCACCGCACAGCGCAGGCCATGCGTTCGCGTGTTCCCTTTCATAAAGAACGACAGTGTACAAGCACGTGAGCAAAGGCACGACAGTTGCCCATATCGAAGAGATACTGGAAGCCAGCAACGCTTTCGCCCTCCCCGATTCCGCCGAATCTACTCCGACGACTGAAACCCTTCAACGCGTTTTCAACATCAATCCAAGTCTTCTGACACGTGAACAAGAGCAGCTCGAGAACCTGCATCTAAAATACAGGAACTGCTTTTCATCGTCACCGAGAATTCAACAGACACCTGTCACGAAACATTGAATCGTAATAGAAGAAAATGCCAGGCCACTTCATCAATGTCCGTACAGAGTTTGTACACTAGAACGCGAGGCCATAAAGAAGTCGACAAAATTCTCCACGACAACATTATTCAGCCTTCAAAGAGTCCATGGGTGTCACCGGTGGTGCTAGTGAAAAATCAAATGGAACACCACGCTTCTGCGTTGACTATCGCCGACTCAACAAGATAACAAAGAAGGACGTATACCCTCTCTCCCGAATATACGACGCCCTTGAAAGACTCCACAACGAAAAATACTTTTCATCGATGGACCTCAAAACAGGCTATTGGCAGATCGAAGTAGACGAGAGACAAAGAAACGACTGCGTTTATAACACCAGATGGCCTTTTAGAGTTTATGGTCATGCCCTTTGGTTTTTGCTTATCACCTGCGACTTTTCAACGCGTTATAGACACAGTGCTGGAAGGATTGAAGTTGCGAACTTGTAGCGTTTGCTTGGACGATGTCGTCGTGTTTTTCTCAAGCTTCGACGAGCACCTTCGGTGCCTTGAAGCTGTACTTCAAATCATCAACACTTTCGGACTCACCCTAAAGCCAGAAAAGTTCCGTTGGCGTACGAAGAACTTGGGCCACGTGATAAGCAAGTCCGGAGTCAGACCTGATCCGCAGAAGACAGCCGCTCGCCATGTTTCCGCTACACGCCGACAAGAAGGGCGTGCGTCAATTTCTGGGCCTGTGCGCCCATTACAGGCACTTCGTCAAAACTTTGCCCGCATCGCTGAGCCACTCTGTAACCTTACGAGGACATACGTCGTGCTCAAGTAAGAAACCACACCGGAGGAAGCTTTTGGGTAACTAAAACGACGCTAACAGATGACTCTGTTACTCACGCATTTCGACGAAAATGCCGAAGCAATACGCACTGACGCAAGCACTGTAGAACCCGGCACCGTCCTCGTACAGAGAAGTGACAGACAGTAAGGGTTTATTAGTTACGCTAGCCGGTCACTATTCAAGACAGAAAGCAATTATTCCACAACAGAAAACGAGTGCCTTGTCATCATCTGGGCGACGTCAAAGTTTCGTCCTTGCCTCTACGGCAGGCCCTTCAAGAGCGAACACCACGCCTTGTGTTGGCTAGCTAAATTGAAGGACCAGCCAGGTCACCTCGCCCAATGGAGCCTGAGAAGAATACGATATTACCGTCAGCGACAAGTCCAGCAGACAACACTCCCAAGCCGACTGCCTGTCGCGAGCCACCGTCGACCCACCACTGCCCGAATACCTGAATGGCGACTTCTTCTTGAGAACGATAACTGCCGACGACTTCACTGAACGCCAGCGGGCAGACACGGAACTCAGGAGGCTAATCAAATACCTCGAAACCAGGACCTCCATTGTTCCAAAGGTATTCTAACGGGCACTTACGCCGTTTTCCTGCGAAACGGCCTTCACCAAATGAACTTCTCGCCGCTTCGAGCCAAGTACCTTCTTGTTATGCCTTCAGCTCTGCGACCGGAAGTCCTCCAGTCCTTGCACGATGATCCAACGGCAGGATACCTTGGTGTTTGCCGCACGCTCGCGAAGATACAAGAAAGGTACTACTGGCCACGCCTCACCGCCGACGTCGCTCGTTACGTGAGCACATGCCGAGACTGTCAGCGACAAAAAACACCGCTGACAAAGCTGGCAGGCTTTCTTCAGCCGATCTAACTACCTTGTCGACCGTTCCAACAAATTGGGATAGACCTACTGGGGCCGTTTCAAACGTCCAATTCGAGAAACAAATTTGTCGTCGTAGCTACTGACCTCACCCTCTACGCCGAAACGAAGGCCCTACCCAAAGGTAGCGCTTAAGAAGTGGCCAAGTTGTTCGTTGAGAACATCATCTTTCGCCATGGCGCCCCAGAGGTTGTCATCACCGATAGAGCAACGGCCTTTACTGCTGAATTGACTCAAGCAATCTTGAGACATAGACAAGCCACCACCACACCACCACCTACCATTGTTGTCTGCTGGGTGCCTGGACACCGCGAAATACAAGGCAACGTTCTGGTGGACCAGCTAGCTGGATCTGCCAACAAAACGGCTAGCAATACATCGATACCAGTCCCTGCACTCGACTTGAAAGCCTTTCTAAAGCAAAAGCTCAGGGATTACTGGCAGAGCACATGGAACACACACAGGTAATAAATTGCATATCATCAAGCCGCAACTTGTTCATTGGCCGCCAGTATCAAAATCACGCCACACAGAAGTAATACTCACAAGGTTAAAAACAGGACATACATACACTACACACTCATTTCTTCTGTCTGGTGGCGATCCACCTTTGTGTGAAAGATGTAGAGAAGTGCTCACCGTACTTCACATTCTGATCCAGTGTAAGGAGTTAGACACGCTAAGAAGACAACACTTTCCATTACCCTACCGACAGCAGATACCCCTTCATCCTGCAATGTTTGTCGGTAGGGAACCACTTTTTACACATAAATCATTGTTAGCTTTTTCAAGAGAGGTGCATACTTTTCATATTATATACCCGGGAGCTCTGTAGCACGACCTCACGGCCCTTGGACGCAAGGGTGTGAATGATGGAGGCACTTGTGCTAATTCCATACATGTCAATCATCGTTTTTATTTTCACAAACTTTTGTAATGCATTAACACCACACACTTTTCACGGCATGGTCATGTTTTTATTACTTCTATGTTTTTACCCGCCTTAGAGCGAGGAATTTTATGGCCCATGTACAGCCGCTTATCACAACCATTGTCCATATTTCTTGTAACGTGAACTGGCGCTCTTTGGCCATGAAATTGCCCTTGCGACACAAAACATCAAACATCAAACCACCACCTACCACCCACAGACAAATGGTCTCACCGAGTGTCTAAACAAGACAATCGCCGACATGCTGGCCATGTACGTCGACGTCGAACACAAGACGCGAGACGCCATCTTTCCGTACGTGACCTTCACATTCAACACGGCCGTACAGGAGACGACGCAGATGCAACCTTACAAGTTGGTCCACGGAAGGAACCCGGCAATGACGCTCGACGAAATGCTGCCCAACGTCGCTGACGAAGAAAACCTCGGCTTCACCATGTATCCTCAGCGCGCTGAAGAAGCTCGTCAGCTCACCCGCCTGCGCATCACAAATGAGCAGAAGACGGACCGCTGCCGTTGCAATCTTCGGCAACGCTTTGTTGAATACCAGCCCGGACAACGTGTTTGGGTAGGGACGCCAATACGCCGACGTGGACTCAGTGAAAAACTTCTGCGGCGGTACTTCGGTCCACACAGGGCAGTACGACGTTTCGGCCCACTCGAGTACGAGGTTGTCCCCGACGGCATCACGAACTCTCAGCGGTGCCGATCACGACTGGAAGTCGTCTATGTCGTGCGTCTCAAGCCATTTCATGAACGTTAGCGAACTGAAAGAGCGAATTTCGGTGGTGTTGTTTTTATTGCTGTATCGTACTTTCTTATTTGTACTTTCTTACATTATTATTGCACTTTTATCTTCTGTTAAAGCATCGGGACGATGCCTTTTTCAGAAAGGGGCAATGCCACGCTCCTTTCCTCAAGTTTTATATCACCCCGATACTCTGCGTTGAGCGCAAACCGCGCCTACAATGTTCGAAAAGCTTCGAGGCTGTAATAGATTGTTTTGTTAAGGTTACGCTTACCTCGTGAACATTACAGCTTATTCAGGAACCTACGGCACCGCTAGCACTACCGCTAGAACATTCCATGGCAAGTGTATAAATGCCGACGCGCTTCGCCTCTTGTCAGTTGATCGACGGCCGACGCTCTGCTCGCCGCTATCAGTGCCAGTGTTTTTGTGGTAGTCTGACTTTTCTTTTACGTGGCCACAAGTTATGCCCAAATAAACAGTTTATTATCCGATCATCTAGTCTTCCGCCTTCAGCCACGTCACGACCCCGTGACAATATGAGCTGAATAATTTTATTGATTTTCCTTATTTATTTAAACATAGTGCGGACTATTATTTTTGTCCAGACAGGAGGGGCATAAGAAATATCAAGTGATTCGTAACATAAAAAAACATGTATACTTACGCTAACAGAGGTCACATGTCTGTGAAACAGTAACAAAATTTATATCACATTTGCACACTCTAATCACCAAGTAGATAACGTTCCGGCTGTATAGCGAAATTGTCAGCCGAAAAAAATCTCATGAGGCAGTGCATTGCATTCATCAACTGTTCTGGGAAAACAACGGTATTTGTAAGCATTAGTTCGTGCATATATGGGTCCCAAAAATCGACCGTTTATAAGGCGGGTATTCTTAGCAGTGACTGGCTGAACGCAAGAAAGTACGTTTAAGGCAACTTTCCCAGACGTAATTTTGCATAAAAGAGTTAAAGAATTCAACTTTCTTCTTGTTTCTAACAAATGGATTCGGCATATTGATAACTCCACTTTGAAGCAACGCACGAATAGCCGAGAAAAAAAATCGCAACATATGCACGAGGAGAATTATGACGAGTGGGGTGAAGCCTGCGGATGGACGGACGCATGTACGGACGGATGCACACACCGATGCACGAAAACATGGACGGGCTGACGGACGCTGCGCCCCACTCCTCATCATTCGCTCTGTGGATATGCTGTGACACTGATTTTATTGACATGCAATGCAATGCAACTTGCTACTACGACGACTACGGTGACCCGGGACATACGACCATCGGTTTAAAGAGGTTCGCCCCTAAAAAAACACGGATGTCGATGAGCAGGATGAAATATTATTTCATATACAGCATTCGGTTATACTTTTATGCTTTGATGCAAGCAATAAGAAAGGTGCCTTACCTCGCAAAGTATAATGTTCTTTGTCGGAACCAAGTTTTTTCGGCTGATGTTGTGCAGCCACTGCTGCTTGCGCAAGCCATCGCGTTTACCTTGGCGTATTATATAAAGTGCGTAACCATTTTCACTATGGTTGTTGCAGTCATAGGTGCAACAGCATGGCATTGCGCCCGAGCAAAGCACAGAAAACAAAGCGCACGCTATACGTTTGTTACGCGGACCATCGGCAAAAAATGGCACGAGTGAAAAAAAGAAACACAAGCAAAGCACAAGATCCACGTGTCTCCAAGGGTAACGGCGAAGTAGGCCAATCGTCGTGCAGAAAAAGTGCCGGATACCGGAGGACACGAAAGGGAGCGAGGAGAGACAGAGAAAGTTGAGCGCGTGGCGGCGGGTGCAGTGGACGGCGGTACTTTCCCAAGATCAAGGGGCTTTAGTTACACTTGGTCTTTGCCGTGGCGTCAACTTCGTTGATTGTTTCGTGTTAACGTTTGCTTATATTCTATTTACGTGCTTACCGAAAGTGTGACCGTTAGCCATGGATACAATACACCGCTAGCCCTTCAATGACAATGTTTTTAAAGCAGTAACGACCGTCTCAGTGGTCGACTAAGGTTGCACGGCGGGCTTGTTGGTTATCCATGGTATCTGAGGTATAGCGTATCCAGGACGGGAACGAGAAGAAGACACATAACGCATACACAGTGCTAACTTTCAACAGTGCACTTTATTCCGAGAAACAAAAATACATAACCTAACACGGCGCGTCACAAACCACGTGCTTGAACCAGAAATAGTGTATCTAAAGAAACTCAAGCAACATTCAAATATTCCATTTCTTTCAATGATAATGATACAGATGGCTTGCTTATATACGTGTCACCAAACTGAGCAATGAATCTCGCTTATTAATGAGCCTTGTCATTTCGTTAGTGCTCCTTCCAATTATGTTTGTGCAATTAAAGAGGGGTTCACACCTGCACTCGTTGCAATGAATTGCGAGGAAACTCTTTGGCTGCGCCTTGGCAACTTTATTCTTGTGTTCGATGAGCCTATCACTGATGTGTCTACCAGTTTGGCCTATATAGCATGCATCACACATTAATGGGATTCGGTAGATGACTCCTATGATGCACGCTACAAATCTGTTACAGTGATTCTTTTCGCACAGGCCTTTATCTGGCCTCTCTGGCTTGTCTTTTGGCAAAGAATTAGCTTCATGGGTGCCGAGAAAACTACTTGCACGTTGCAACGCTCTGCTAATTTCTTCAGGGTATGTGAAACACCATGAATATACGGGGTGACAGCTACACTTTTCCTTGCAGGCATACCACGCATTTTTGTAGCTCCGTCGGAGCGGATTTGCCTCAGAAGGTTCTCTACGACAGAGGTCAGGATGTGTTGTGGATATCCCGAGGCCGCTAAACGTTTTGTTTGTTCTCTCGTGCTTAAAGGCAAACAACGCTGGCAGCAGTTCCTCAAAGTGTTAGTAAGGCACATCTTAACTATCCCTCGCCTGACGAGCTTTGAATGCGCCGAGTTATGTGGCAGTATGAGTTTGTTAGCCCGAGGGTGATAATACCAGTATGTTTGATTGTCATTGAAAACAAGTTAGACATCTAAAAAACGAATCGCATTGTCACAAGGCATTTCAAAGAACACTTCGAGGTATTCTAGACTCTTTTAAACAGTGATTTGGATGCTGGAATGGTGTATACGTACGTTACAACGCGGGTAGTGCGAGATAAATAGGAGGTGACCTCGCACCCGACGGTGCTCTTTCGTGAACGATGGCCGTGGCTGTTGGCGTCGCAGCAGCTCTATCACTTAAGTGGAGGAACGAGTGCTACATTGCGCGAATTTCCTATAATATATAGCATACTGTGCCTACATTCTTCTCTGCTTCTCGCAATTCACCTTCAATGCGTCTCGCAATTCACCTTGTGTGTCACCTTGGGGAAGTTATGTATAGGGAATGTAAAGTGGAACGCGTTATTCGAAGGTAGGTTCTATTCCTGCCCACGGCAAGTTATTTTTTCGCCCACTTTTCTTTCTTCTTATTTACTTTACATTGGGGCGTCTCTCATAATCATATGGTGGTTTTGGGACGTTAAACCTAACATATCAATCAAATCATTTACTTTACATTGGTTCTAATAACTTCCCTTATACATTCCTTGGCATTATTGTCTGTTAGATCTCACTATTATTGTGTCAAAACACGGGAAAACGAGCCCTTGGATATACACATCTTTCCCTTATTCATTAACGAGGGTCTCGGTCTCGTACTGGCAGACTTGGTGCCGTTAGGTTGTATACAAGGAACTATTGGTCAGCTGCCCGCTTGTAATAAGTTCACGTGCTACGTTACGCCACACAGGCTCATAAAAGGGTGTTCCACACTCGCCGCTATGGCTACAGATGGCGCTTACTGACGCCCCCACGTTTAAATTCACATATAAACCCAATAAAGTGGCTGGGGGAATAACCACCATGATAGCTCAGCGGTTAGAGCATCGAACACGTTATTCGAAGGTCATAGGTTCAATTGCTGCTCACGGCAAGTTGTTTTTCCCTCACTTTTCTTTCTTCTTATTTGCATTACATTCGTTCTAATAACTTCCCCTATAGGTTCCTTGGCATTATTGTCTGTTAGATCTCATTAGTATTGTGTCAAAACACAGAAAAACGAGCCCTTAGGTATACACTTATTTCCCTTATTCATTAACGAGGGTCTTGTACTGGCAGACTTGGTGCCGTTAGGTTGTATACAAGGGACTATTGGTCAGCTGCCCGCTTGTAATAAGTTCACGTGCTACGTGACGCCACACAGGCTCATAAAAGGGTGTTCCACACTCGCCGCTATGGCTACAGATGGCGCTGACTGACGCTCCCACGTTTAAATTCACATATAAACCCAATAAAGTGGCTGTGGGAATAACCGCCGTGATGGCTCAGCGGTTACACATCGAACGCGTTATTCGAAGGTCGTAGGTTCGATTCCTGCTCACTGCAAGTTACTTTTTCACCCACTTTTCTTTCTTATTTACAGTATATTGGTTTTAATACGTTCCCCTATACATTCCTTGGCATTATTGTCTGTTAGATATATATATATATATATATATATATATATATATATATATATATATATATATATATATATATATATATATATATATATATATTATATATATATTTCAACCTATCTTATTTGCGCTTCGCATATCATCGATTCCCATGGTGCATGAGATCTGCCTTTTTTTTTCTTTCTCTGATGACGCATCGTCATTATCGTAATTCTACGAGCAAAGCGCAAACGCTCGCTATTGTAGCCGACACGAAAATGCCACCAGCCAAATTCTAAGACACGTGCACACTCCGTTTTATTATAGGCGTTATGTTGACAATGTGTTCCTGATCTGGCAGAACGGAGAGACAGGACTTCTGTCGTTCATTGCAGATATCAGCAACGCTCATCCAGCCATATCTTTCTCGTAATCATACTCAAGCACAGCAATCAATTTTCTTGACGTCATAGTGGATATACGTGGTAGTCAACTGACGACTAAACTGTTTAGAAAACCCACCGATATACAATCCTACCTGCATTTTCAAAGTTCACAACCAAAGCACTGCAAAACGGTGATCTCATATGGTCAAGCATATATTCAACAAATTCTGATTTCAGAGGCAAGTGCAACAAACTTCGGCAAACTCTTAAGAAAGAAAAGTATTCACCAGAAATCGTTAACGATGCTATTCAACAGGCTAATGGCATTGCCTGCAAGGAACTTCTTATTCTAAAGAAAAACGTCACACCCTTGAGCACCAACCTTGTTTTAACACTCCGCATTGGCACCGATTATCAACAGCATTCTTCAGAAGCATCACAACATACTTTTACAGAGTGATCACCTTAATAGCACCTTTCCTGATCCCCAACGTGTGGTATATCGCAGATCCAGGAACTTAGGCGACTTACCAAGATCTTCAAAGATTACCCTGCCACTTATTTTGGTTGTAATCCTTGCAACAAATCCTTTACAAGGTTCGCAAGCACATGACAAACACAACTTCTGTTAAGAGCACACCTTCAAACTTACATCTTGAAATAAAAAGCAATTTTGACTGAAAGCAACATTGTGTATATGCTGGAATGCTCGGTGTGCCAACTCAATACATCGGGGACATTGAAACCCCTTTTAGACTGCGTTTCAATGACCACAAGTCTCATTCCACAAGCCTACCTAATCTACGTACCTTTTTGTAGGCACGTTAATATTGCTGGTCACTTCAAAATAAACTAACAGCTGCTATACTGGAATCAGATTTTACTTCACACCATGACAGAGATATTTACGAGTCATTCCTCATGCACAAGTATAACGCAATCTTATCAGGTATAAATGAACACCCAGGCAAGCTCACGCTCCTTTTGGCACAGAACTAAACCATCATCATAGCCAAATGATGATTGCTGTAGTCGTGGATTCTCTCTACACGCTTTTGGCGGCTTCCTTTTTCTTACTTGGGTTATCGTTTTTGGTGCCCCTTGAATATATAGTAATATATCTTGCTAAATTGTAACGTTTTTGCTATATTTCTTGTTTTGTGTGTGATTTGCCACTTGCGTTAGCTTGGATGTTATTTGTTTGTCGATCTTGTATTTGAAACTGATATTTATGCAATATACTTCATGGAAGCACCATTGATGTATTTACACCATTTTGCAATGACATGCTCCAGTCAACATTCTTTACTTGCGATACTGCAATAGATAGTGTGTGATAGTGAGTCAACGCGCTAGGGGCCCTTACATTTCATGTCTCCTTAATAGGAGCGCATTTTGTATGGTGTTTTCTCTGATAAAGGCCGGTCTCCAGCTGGAACATAAGAAAAGCAAAAAGTTTTCGTTTTGCTCGTCTTCTGCCTCATAGTATATATGTGTACGAATTTGCTATCGCAAAACAACGCTGCCGCCAGTGCCCTCTTCGCCGCGCAGGCCATAACTGGGTAGCGCAGAAAGACACGTCTGAAAGCGAACGTGCATACGCACCCTTCTTTCGGTCGGGTTGAGGCGTGGTTTCCTGATAATCAGAGGACCTGGCAAGCTTCTTTCGTCAGTCGAACCGGGCATCAGAAAAGTAGGAAGCTTATAAAATTGAACTGCGGGTTCAATGCAAGAGATGTTTCCGTTATTTCGAAGGGCTGAAACTCGCAATTTCAGTGCAAACGTGCACGCATGAGGTCGAGTTAAAGGAAAGGACTTCGATGTGCGCTCTGTAAAGGCTAAATGCGTAAATTTGGGCATACACGTGTCGCCAAAGCGATGAAGTGAATTCACGAGCAGCGCACCTTACGATCAGTGGTCCGAAGCTTGTTTTATATCCGGCATTAATGGCTCCGAGGGGCGATTTTCATCATTGCAGTTTTATTGTACCAGAAGAGGGCGGAAGTAGCTTGCCCTGAAGAGGACAAGTTTATAGGTGGCCGCATCACGATTACCCTTCTGTCGTAGGACTATGATTGTCGTCACCGCATAATTCAATAAAGTTCTCTCTTGCATTCTCAATCCATCTATCGCCTCTTGTGCGTTTAACTGTTTTACTACGCATGCTATAATGTTCTGCTAACGATTGTCATCTGTTTCTATATACTGAAAAAGGGGATACTTCCTTGTCCATTTCATCGCTGTGCAACGAAAGTAAAACCGAGGCCTCCGAGATAGCTCCGGCCATCGCGGAGACGAACGTAAAGAAAAGCCTAAATACTAGCACGACCAACGTTTGTTAAAGCCGGTATTTAAAACCTTCAAGACATACGTGCGCTATGTTGTGAGGTGGTGACCAGTTCAGATTATTTGTGGCCGCGGCATGCGCACGTACCCTGTCTACTGTTGCACGGTGCGTACAGAGGCTCTGTTAAGCTTCATAATCAAAGTTACCACGTTTTGCCGTCAATGCTATCTATACGGTAACATAATACCTACATTACCACACTTTCTCATAGAACCGGCTACGGAGCACGCGAGTAATTCACTCATCAAACACGTTCGCAACGGCCCGCGCATCCAGCGCTCTCGCAGTTCTGCTTCGCTAAAGCTACGGGAATTGGTAAAAACGAAGTCCTTTTCGTCCGTGGCAATTCACGACAAAGCAGTAGCGTCGACTGAGGACGTCTTTCTTCGCTGAGCGTGGAGCTGCTGCGTCTGCTCTTGCTTTCGCAATCGTTCGGGCGAGTGAACCAGCAAGCAGTTCATGGCAGTGTTGCGGAATGGGCGCCTCTATTTCATTCCAGTTCCATTCCTGGGAATTGCAACTTGCCGCAATTTCATTCGTTTCAATTCCTCCAAATGAAAAGTCTTAGCTTATTCCAACTCCGGCAATCGCCGGGCAGGCCAATCGCATTACTACAATTCCTAAACGTAGGAAAAGCATCTTGATAGCCTTATCGAGCGAACAATGAGCGCAGCATAAAGTAGATTTCATAAGATGCATTAAGAACTCTTAAAGTACGCATAACACGTTACCAACAGTCGAGGAATAGAAGCTTGATGGCTTATTTCGTGCAGTACACAACCACACTACTAGATCTGATTGGGCAGTTCTCCCGCTGCCAGCATGGTCAGCACAATTTTAGCAAAAGAAGTTGGTAAACAGTTTGCAACGCGTGTATTTACTTGTCTTGGGCGTATTATACTACCTCCGCAGCATCTGTTTAATGTATCCAGCAGAAAGTAAAGCTTAAATCATTTGCCGTTACTAACTAGGAATAATTTATTGATCTTTTTAACAAGGTGACTACTAAGCTACATACGTTACCACATCTCTCGTAAACACCACAGTATATCTTGAAGTAATCGTGACATTCTTTCGAAAATTTTACATGAACCTCAACTTGGTAGACTTCCTCAGAATAATAAACATTTCGTGCTAAGTGATGACACACATATTTGCAAACAGAAGGGCAGGAAAAACGATACAAATCGTCCGTTATTTCTTTAAATTTTATGGCTTTTAACCAGTACACAATGTGATATTCCAAAGTATACGAGCATAAATAACTTTAAAATGGTTGCTACAATCGATACCGGCTATGTCTTCATATTGTATGTGCGCCTTTGGGTGCATGTCATCGTCTGTGATTCGTTCCCACCGTAATGTATGCTGCTGCATGTAATGCGTACCTGCTATAGTAATTACATGAAGCAAAAATGACCACTATTTAACTTAGGTGAAATGGCACTTCGCCTATTATACTATATATACTTTTGTAATAGAACCATCTTAAGAAGGCTATGTACGTGGACATATAAAAACGCGTTCACTAACAATCCAGTAAGTATTAATATTTCAAGTCAATAACATTCACGAACTATATAGCAAAACTAGCTAAACTGCATTTTACTACCTCCACTCACTGATAAGTTGGTGCTTTTTGCACCAAGTAAACGGTTAGTATTCAGTTAGTGAATATGCAGACCTCGTTTAAGAGCACAAGTTTGAACAAATGGTGATGTTTTAATATTACTTAGGCTAAACGTATTAATGCTAAAATGGCAACTTAGCGACTCATCGTGTAGGGGAGGGGGGGTGGCGCATTGCCTGCTTTCACTAGCAACCCGAACCAATGCTTTCAAAGATCTATTCAATCTCTCTATGTGTGGTTCATATGGCTCATATTGTACAACAGGTTACCGAGTACATCGTGTACTAATGAATGCTGCACCTTTGCGAGAGAGTTTCGGCCAAGAGCGTCCGTGTGTGTAAGCTGGCGGCGGGGAAGTAATGAAAAAAAAAGGAGGCGGTGATATGTGGTGAGACGGCACGCAAGATGGTATACGAAAGCTTGCACTAAACGCAAGTATCGCACCAGCGTCACTACGCATCACAGCAGTTCTTTTTTTTTTTTTCGAATATGCATGCGAGTCACGACGGTGGCAGAAGCAAAAACAAGTGAACGTTGGGGAAACAGCAGGCGGCTGAGGCACCACCGAGAGAGGAAAATCACGCGGTGGAAGGGGCATATGGCGCCACAGTAGTTCCGTATGACGGATTTAGAGTCAGACTTACTAGTGTTTGAAGTTTGAAAAAGAGCAACGTACACGAAAATGTACTCTATCTTCGGAAAAAACGCAATGCCATTCCCATTCCATGCAAAATGAGCTTAATTTTACTCCCAATTCATTCCTGCAAGTGTTGTCCCCATTCCATTGCACGACGATAGTAATACCACGAGAACAAAACAAATGACACAAAGACAATAAGGACATGAGGGACTTCTTGTCTATGTACGGTCGTTTTGTTCTCGCGCTATAACTATCGTCATGCCATACCAACTAGCCCAAGCCGGCACACTTTCAATCCACCATCGCGAAAATGTGGAATGATTCCGGGTTCATTCCGACGCTGGAGAGTTAACTCCGCAACCCTGCTTCCTAGCGGTTCGACGACGCGTTCCACAAGCGGAGAGAAATTCCTAGCTCTTTTTCTGGGGGGTAAATGTGCCAATACATCTAATACTTGACTCAATCGTTGTTTCGCAGGTGCCATAGCTGTGCGGCAAACTGTGCAGGGGAGTCAGGCTTTGCATTACGCAAAACTTCGCCGAAAGGCAACGCTATGTGTCTTGTCGAGGCAAAAATTGAAGGTGAAAGAGAACGCTGGATGACAGAGATTCGCAAAAAGAAGAAGGCTGCGCCTAGAAAATTTTGGTGCCACCTAAAGGAAAAGAATTTGGAGATAGTGATTGATTGATTGATTGATTGATATGTGGGGTTTAACGTCCCAAAACCACTATATGATTATGAGAGACGCCGTAGTGGAGGGCTCCGGAAATTTAGACCACCTGGGGTTCTTTAACGTGCACCTAAATCTGAGCACACGTGCCTACAACATTCCCACCTCCATCGGAAATGCAGCCGCCGCAGCCGGGATTCGAACCCGCGCCCTGCGTGTCAGCAGCCGAGTACCTTAGCCACTAGACCACCGCGGCGGGGCAATTTTGGAGATAGTGAATCGCATATGTACCATTATCAGAGAATATGGTCATGCGGCTAAAGTCATCCTTCTAGGGGACATGAATGCTAACATACAGCCCATTGATGAATTTCATACACCAATGACAGGTTATTGCTAGATTTCTGCGAGCAACATAGCGTTGAGATAGTTAAAGCGGGTTCTAAGTGTGTGGGGCAGATTACGTGGTAGGTCAGACACAGGCAACCGAGTATTGATTGTTGTTTTATGACAAAGAGAACCAATGGCAAACTTAGAGAGATGGGAATACAAGAGGAAGACATTAACAGCTTGGGTCGTGATCATAAACGCATAACTTTACAAATGGGATATAAGACTTGAAATAAGAACATAGAGTCATAGTTTTGAACCTCGTATCTAAATGACACAGAAATAACAAATATAGCCACAAGAGTAGAGGACAAAGTAGGAAAACTACTAGTCAAACTCTGAGAGTTTAGTTAGATTTTATATGTAATGACGAAATAGATGGAAAAGGAGAAGAAAATTATTTGCTGGAAAGCAAAGAGAAAGCCAAAGAAATTTGTGGAACAGAGAAATCCGGGAAGCGATCGTTAAGCGAAGTGAGGCATCATGGAAGCACAGGCGTGTAAAAAAGGAGGAGCGACCACAAGATAAAGTCAACAAAAGATGGGAAATATATTTGGAGAAAAAAACCATTATGCAGAAATCGGTTGAGGCGAAAATAAAGGCACAAGTGAACCCTGGACGACAGAGATTCGCGAAAAGACGAAGGCTGTGCCTAGAATATTTTGGAGCCACCTAAAAGATACAGGTAGGAAGCACGGAGCAAGAATTCTCCGTGGTAGGAAGCCTGCCACAATGCAACAACATATGGTAGATGAAGGAGGAAATAAATTGGAGGGGTGCGAAGCACTAGGTTATTTCCGAAAGGTAACAAAGAGAAGATTCGTCTAAAACGGTTGCCCAGAGGACTTCTCTGGTGAGTTAAAGTAAGAAAAAGAAAGCAACCGAGCAAGAGGTAGCGCTTGAGAATTTCAATTGGAAGAAGGCTGAGGATCAATTCTTAAGCGCACTACTCGGGGCTTAGATGGGGTTCCTGTCTACCTCATTAATGAACTATGGCACGGCACTAAAGAAGCATTGCTGAAATCCATAAAAAAGTGCTTACTGGAGAAGGCAATACTAGACAATGGTCGAAAAAGTAGAATATGTGAGTAAAGAGTAACATTGTTCGTATAGAGCGCTAGCCATTACATCTGTGCTATACAGGTTGGCAATGCAGGCAGTAAAACTACAGATAGAAACGTGGGCAGAGCAAGATGATATTTTGGGAGAAGTTCAGACTGGATTCCGAACAAACAGGTGGTTCGACGATAGCCTTTTTGTTCTTACTCAGTGTATACAAATATCTAAAATAGAAAACAAACCCTTATACGTAGCTTATTGAGGTCATTCTGAGGTTATCCTGCCTGAGGAGGTAGAGAGATATAACATAAATTGATATTTTTTTTGTTATAATGATATCGATTTATTCGAAGCAAGTCAGACATTAGGCCAACATAAAAAGAAAGGTTTCGTTTGTTGTTGTTTTTTCTTGCAAGACTGGTGGCACACATTTCTTCGCCCTGTTATAAAGGGGACACTCACAGCATCCATCCATCCAGTCCAGAGTCTGGCGTCGATTCCACCGAGGAGGATAATCAAACGGGAACTTTCCAAACACGGCCTACATCGAGTAGTAGTATCTTGCTGAGGGCTCCATTTGGCACGCGCGGAAGTACGGATTCCACTGAAAGTGCTCATTAGCGCCAGTTGGTTCGACGAAACAAGGAACAGCGTGATCCACGGGACGGACCAAGCGCAGATTTCCGCCAAAGCTATATTTTCTAAGAGGGAAGTACATGACCACCTAAGGGAAATTTTAAATTTTATGAAGGCTTCTAGTGGCAGCCATATAGTCACGCACATTTCCATATGTGGTGGCCGTGCCATATTTCATCAATTTAAAAAATACTAAGGCGTTGTGGTGACCAACCAGTGCGGGAACGACAAAAGGATGATTTGTGCTTGAGTGTACATACGGGTCATCGATAGCGCTGCTCACCAACGAACTTGCTAATATCCGCGTGCACAATGACATTTTCTATTGAGATAGCAATCGGACACCCTCGGCTGAATTTCGCCGCCAGCGTCGTGCACCGTATATATATATATATATATATATATATATATATATATATATATATATATATATATATGTGTGTGTGTGTGTGTGTGTGTGTGTGTGTGTGTGTGTGTGTGTGTGTGTGTGTGTGTGTGTGTGTGTGTGTGTGTGTGTGTGTGTGTGTGTGTGTGTGTGTGTGTGTGTGTGTGTGTGTGTGTGTGTGTGTGTGTGTGTGTGTGTGTGCAAACGCAAGAAAGAAAAAAATTCAGAAAAAAGACTCCGGCGCACGGAATCGAACATGGACCTCTGCGTCGTGAATGCGAGGCGTTAATTACTGATCCTCCGAGGGGTACCCCCTTCAACGTTCAAACGGCAACTATTTACATATACCACTTACCGCTGTTGGCGGGCATCTCAAGAGGAGGGGGGAACTATTGCGTTTCCAGCTTTATCAGCAAGATGGCTCAATGAGCGCACGGCGGCTCTCATCTCTCACGCGTACTTTGGTCCGTGGAGAGGAGGGGAGCGGATGATCTCTCAAGCGCCCTTATCTCCCCGTGGGGAGGATCATCCATCTTGGCTGGTGTTGGGCTTGCACAGGAACGATTCTGTTGTAGTTACGGTGTGCACAAAGGTCACTGCAATCGTTCCACAGCCTCCATTTGCGAAAAGGGCGTGCTTTTCAGACACAGCGAATTAACAACTGAGATGCTTTTTGCGTTCATCTGTAACTGTCAGTACGTCTCCTGCATAATTTGTGCGTGAGAAACGTGGGGCACGTTTTGATCTGTTTGCCATTTTGCGCATGACCTTCCAACTTGTTGCTATCATGTTCATTGCTTCGCCTTTGTTTTTTTTTTCTCATAACATTTAACATACATTGGTCCGCCGGACCCCTTCCTCACATCGTTTCATGTATGGATTAACGTTTCGGTTGAATGTCACTGCTTGTTTTATCATTGTCCTGTGGTTTGAGCTGTTTCTAGTTTTCTCGAAAAGCTGAATTATCAAGCACACCAGTAGATAATTTTATTTAAAGCGATAATTACAGAAAGTGCGCAGTATCTTGACACCACCCAAATGACGCCATGGCGTCGCTTCCTCGCTCGGGCACCACAACAGTGGGACCTTTCTTCGTTCAATCAGCAAGCGAACGTGACCGATGGCATCAATGAAATGTGGCTATCTGCCTTTGTTAAGAACTTCATGTTTTCGAAAGCTGCGCATCCGCTATTGCGAAATCACGCTGCCGCCAGTTTGCTGTGAAACGTTGCTTACGTCACTCATATTGAAAAGTGTGCCTCACATGCAAGCAGTAGACTGACGATCCGCAGCTGAATTAAAAAGTGAGGGCCAGCGTGAAATGTAGAATATTACCTTTGTGCTTTACATGAAACTGAACGTGAAGAAAAGATGTGCACAGTAGCCACTCGTAAAAGTTTATTATCCGGCTAAAATTGCGCACAAATATAACAACACATGTTCAAAGAGTGTGAGGGAAGTACAACGGCGAGCGCAGATAAGTTACAAAAGGCTCGAAAAGTGAAAATTGAGTACGATCAGAAGGTGCTCATTGAATATCCGCTGCATTCGATTTCACGGCTCAGCCTTAAACGTAATGCGACCAGTCGCTATCTTGGTTCAGAACACATCAACGAACCCAGATTCCAAGCCAAATAGCGGCTCGGCTTGGCAGTTAGTGCGCCGTGTCCACCACTCTAGCACGTCCGGATGCTGTCGCCGTGGCTCTGGCATCTCTCGAAGTGCGTGGCACAAAGGACAAAGCAAATCGCGAACGACAACCACCGAGCAGTGCTCCTTCCACTCGAAGTAACTCTCGTACTTCTGACGATCATCAAGCAAGCTTCGCAGATACTTGGCCAATTCTCCTTCACCGTACAGCTCTGCAGAGCTCACGACTGAATGCTCGGGCAGGGGCAGTGTTACGCCAGGTGGCGTCAGAACTACAGGTACCACATCGTAGTTGAAGGACTCGTAAATGAGCTCGTCAGCACTCGGAAAGCAGACAGGTTCTAGAGAAACCACGATGAAACGGTAGCGCCGGGCGATGTAGCGGACGCACTCGGACGGAGTGCCGCAGTCAGACGCTCCACAGCCTGGAAAAAGGCGGATGTGGACGACGCCGCCATCGTAGCCTGAAGCACCGGAAGCTTCTGTTTTGAATCGGTTCAACTCGCAGTCGTCCACAAGCCACGCCACCTCCTTTCGCGGTTGCTGCCTAGAACGGCGAGAATGACGTCTGCCGATAGAAGAGTCGCAATGAAAGTCGCCGTACGGGATCACCACGTCCGAGTCATCGCGATGGCCGGTGGTCCAGTTGAACAAGTGCGCTACTTGCGGCAGGGAGAGGGACGAATTCAAGTGCCTCTCCGCAGGGTACATCGGGGGCAGATGGCTCCTGGCCCAGAAGACCCACATCTGCGGAGCCGTGCGACTGCCAGGCATGTCGTGCAGGTTCAAGCTCTCGGCAAAAAACACGATGGCGTCACTTCTCTCCAGGAGGTGCCGGTTGTTCGTGATTTCACACTCATCGTCTCCGTAGGACTCGCACTGCATGGTGATATTCCAGTCGTCAGCTTCGGAGCTGATCCGCTGCGCTAGTAAATGCTCTCGATGCCCGAGCGTGTTCCACAGCAATATGCGGGGGAACGTATTGTCGTCCGTGCGATTGCGCCACGGAAGCCACGGCGGCTGCGGTACTGGAGTGGTAGGCGTCGGCTTAAGGCTCTGGAGGATGGTGATAACAGGTGCGACGATAGCGGCCACAAAGATAAAGACAATACTGATCAGTAAGCACCAGCGACCACTTCGCCTTTCAAACCAAGTGCGGTGCGAAAAACCATACGAACGAAGGTCGTCATAAGTTTCTATTGACTCTGAACGTGTATGCTCTTGTAGAGGCTGATCCCCTGAAGTGAAGCTATGCCTTAAAGAAGCCTCTGTGGAAGCGATAGGGTCGTACGTCCTACATCTGGAGCTTTCTGCTTCGGGTACAGTTTGAACCTGGTGACGTGGACTACGCGCTAGCGCTTTTATAGCCACTTTTTGGGGACATTCGCCTCGTTGATCTTCTCCATTTATCGTACCCTGGGTGGTGACCTCGTCATCGGCGTGGTGTCTCTTCTCACATTGTATGCTTGCTCGGGCATCCAATAAAATCACTTCATTATCGTCTCCTTCCCCGTCGCTCTCCACAAGACGAGCGTGCTCGGAGGACGCACTACTCGAGGTCCGGGAACTCGTGAACACTGCAGAGGGGTGCGATATGCTGAGAATACGGCTGTTTGATCGCAGGTCTGCCATGAAAATTCTGCGAAGAAATGCCAGACGAAGACGCATTCAGTGAAAGCTCCACACCTTAAAGAAGCAGCAAAACACACGCAATTCATTCACGCGCCTACGACAGTACTTAAGCCAAAATACGCAATACGCAAAGTGAAACACAGATGCCGAAAAGTTCCGCATGCAGTTCTCGTGGTCTGCCATTTTACACTTGCCCGAGGTGCTTGTGGACAAACATCACAAAGGTGATGGCTGTCATAACGCTGATGTTTTGTATACCCACGCTTATGCGGTTGCACTTTTTTTATGTGGGCACTCTTCGCGGTTACAAAACGCTTGCAGTGCTGTAACGATTCTTATTTTTCTTTTCACAAAAATCACCGCTATGCTACACCACAACAAGACAGCCGACACGGGTACTTCACCGCAAGAGTTCAAAAATTGTAAATCAAGCCTACTGAGAAAAATCAAGCAAATGAACGAACGAACGCTTAGCATCTACTTTCATATACTGACGATTAGTCTGCGTGTGCTGTGCCAATGCAACTTCGTGCAGGTCAAGAGCTACAACATTTGTTCAAAGTCGCAAGAACGACTCGCAAGAACAAGAACGACTCGAACATTAAGAGCCCATGGTGCCCCTGATCTCTTAAAACGAGTTGACATCTTACCTCGTGTTGTACCGTGAGAATGACTAGGGCGTGTCCACCGCCGGTCCGCTTCTGAAGATGATTGAAAGTTTGCGCCTAGATCGCTTCGTTTTTCAATGAACGCGAAGAAGAAAGAGAAATGTGTGATGAAGTGTCGAGCCACGAATCGGTAATACACGAGCGCCCCTTGAGCAGGATTGAAGAGTGTGTTGTCACATATGTCAATTGATTCGACCATGGCTCACCCTCTCTCTGACGAACTCGGAAATTCTGTCTGATCAAAAGTGATAACCAGGGCATGATTCGCAGATAGACCTTGCTACGTTGTGCTTCCTGTATAACAGGCCTTGATGCAGCTACGGTTTGGAGCCACTCGGTGGTTATGGTGCTCGACTGCTGAATCGGTTGGATCGAACCAAGATATGGGTGCGCGTTAAAAAAACCCGAATTCCAATCTCTCATAATCATAGCGTGATTTTTGCACGTTAAACCCAATCAATTATTATGATAGCAGCCACACTCAGATAGCAGCAGGGTACTTCGGCGCCCATTAACTACTACCATTCCCTTTGTAACGCCATACTATGTACCAATTGCGCAGTTTAGGCACAAATGTTTATTGCGCCCATTTTTTTTTATTTTGCGGGCAACTGCCATGAGCAGACAAAAACGAACAATTAATAGCAAGAACAATATAAACTGTCTAATCGGGCGTTTTCCGTTGGTAGAAGTTTTTGCCTTGCTTCAAAAGTGAAATCGCAATCCTGCATGATTAGGCATTTAAGTAGAACACAAAAGAATATTTTGTCGTGTGCTATGTCAGCAATGCGTGTTCTCTCAAGGCTTAATAGAGTGCGTAACATTTTTTTTCTTCAACTCTTTCTAGGGCTAGCTGCTGGGGCACACTGTGTTATCGATACTGGCGGTGATGGGCATCCACAGGATGGTGTACTGTTATGTTGAGAGTGATCACTTGGGCTATTGCTGTAAACCGGGCTTTTGCTTCAGGATCAGGGTTTCCGACATTTGCGGGTCATACGAGCATCTGGAGTTTGGGGGGATGTGTCACCGAAGCAGTTCCAAAATGGGCGTTCCATCACAGTCTGCGCAGCTCTTCGAAGCTTAGGTGCAATGTAGCCATTGCTTCCACCGCACAAGGGCTTTTAACAAGCATAATGTTTTGTAACTGGCGCAAAGCTAGGAACATGAAAAAGAGGGGAGGAAAGAGGCAAACGGGAACCGAACTATACCAACTGTTTATTGCCGCTGCAGGCTGAGAAGCAGGTAAACTTCCACACATGCGCAGTAGTGGGGAAGAGTTCGGTATCTGTCTTTTTCCTCCCCTCTTTTTTCATGTTCCTATAGTTTTGCGCCAGTTACGACTTGTTCAGCTAACTAATGCACCAACTCGCCTAAAAACAAGTTCTTCTGGTGCCCTTACCATGGAGCTTACAAAGGGTACCACCCTCTTCTATCTTTATGATATTCACGATTCACTATGATGAACACGATAGTATTCACTGCCGTGAACATTTTCTTGAAACTAGGATGGAAAGGATACGCCCTGCCACGGCGTTAATTTGCGGAAGTGCTCATCTGCATACAAATAATATATGTGTACTTAAGTCCCATAGTCAAGATCCGTAGAAGAGGGCTGTGACAATTTCGACCATTAGGTGTGTTTTAGAGCGCACTGACATCGCACAGTGCAGTGGCCTCCAGCAGTTCACAGCTGGGATCGAACCCGCGACTTTCGGGGCAGCATCCAAGTGCTACCGCGCCACTGAGGCGGAAAATGCACAGCACGGTAGCCGTCCACAAAAGAAGTACCAGTTGATGAATCTTCCTTCGCAGTCCAAAACTTTTACCCACTTTCCGCCTCTACCAGTCCGAAATTCTTTCGATGGAATCACGAAGAGTAGCACAAACTGTGGAAGAAAAACTGACCAGATATTTATTTTTGCTCCTGCATTCATCAGGCAACTTTTTAGCGATGTTTGGGCAGCGCATGATACCACTCAAATTATTCTCTGGGTACAGGTTGGGGTTCTTACTTCAAGTTTTGCAGAACAGCAAAGGTGTTTTCTCTACCGCCATCGTCGTCGTCTTCGTCACTCATTTCTGTCGAATCACTGTCATCGCTGTCTGGTGGAGGCACGTAATTCTCTCCCTCAAGAAAGTCGTCCTCGCTTTCGTTAAAAGCACCACCGTAGATCGCACTTGGTGAAAGCGTGACCAGGCTTCTCAGCGAACCACGCCCGAGTATGTACGTTCTACTAGGCTCCGTGCTGAACGTAGCGCGGCACCCTAGTGTAAAGACAAGTGAACCGCAACCATGGCCACCGAGATAGCGGGCGCGCGGCGTGTTTCTCTCCGGCCGTCCCGATCGCCGTGCTCTCCAGCAAAATGAACAAGTATCGCCTCGCGCTCCCGGCTACCGTGAGAGGGCGCAGATTCTGGCGGCGGTGAACACCGCAGCTGACAGCAGAGCGCATGGAATTCCCGCGTGCGCATGTTTTTCTTTTTTTTTTAAGACGATAGTCTTTTTGGAGACTTTTTCGTCTGTCTGTCTATCTGTACATTTGTCTGTTTGTCCGCCCTTAGCGGTACCTTGAACGGCACCAAAGTGGCGAAATAATAATCAAAACGGCAGACCCCATCCGCAGCGCCCACCAATACTGCTCAACATTCAGAGTTCATACTTGTGCGATTATCAATTAAAAACAATCATTGTGCATATCTGAGGCACCATAACACCACGTCAATATTCTGTGTGTGTGTCTCTTACTAGAAAAGGCATACATAAGTAATTTATAAGGACCGTGGCGTTTATCACGCTGCGCTGACCAGGCAACGCTTGCACGAAAAAGCAAGTGTTTCCAATGCTTTGCTAAGACGACATGGTGGTGGCACGTACCCGTTGCCTTGCGTTCTACACCTTATCACCCCCGAGACAAGCGTGCAGGGCGCGCGCGCTTCGTTTTCCAAGAAAACTGGGAGATAGAGCTCACGTGTGACGTGACTTGATGCGCTCGTTCGCTTCCGCTGCACGCTCGAGGCACTCTAACGCAGCGCCTCCAGAATACCATTCACCAATTTTGTTGCGCAGAACATCACATAAACGTTTTGTTCACTCTCTCCAGACGACGACATTTCCAGTGTAACATACAGATACGGGGCCATTTTTTTTTTTTTTCGCGTACGAGCAAGAATCACCACCAGAATTTTCTGGCTGAACTGAAGGAAAGTATTTTTTGTTACTGCATTTATTTTGGTCCCATTTACGAAGAAAAGCATGGCAACTGCAGCGTTTTCCGGACAGGTTATTGTAAGTAGGTATAAATTGGTCTGCGGAAGTATTACTTTTTTTTTCATTACGGTTCGCTTTGGCTCGGTGCTAAACATCTCGATTTGAAAAATATACAGGCATTCTAGCATTCCTCTTTTCTGTAAACTTCGATAGGTTAAACTGCGTTAAATATCGTCGTTGATTTTAGTGCTCTCGAATCCTGTATCATAATTTTACTGTTGTATCACGCACGGATATTTATGAGGTGGTCAACCGAAGTGCAGTTACGCTATAGATAACTGAGTATCATGTTAATATCATTGAAGTCAGGTACGTGAAAAGTAATTTTGCCGGAATATTGTAGAAGGCTTCGATTACCCGATCTACATTAAGTCCCCACGTTTTAACAGTGAATGTGCCTGAGTTGTGATCGTCTCTTTTTTGTCATCTGAACTTTGATTATTTTTTGATCGCATAAAAGCAATATCAGTTCTCTCGGCTGCATCCTAATTGAAGGGTCGAATATGTAGCATAACGGCGTCTATCTATTGAAAACTAAGTATTCGCCGAAGAAGACAACAAGCAAAGTATTTTGATGTTCGTTCTTACGTTGTCCAACGTTATCCATTGAACACCGTAAAATTCATAGGGCGAATGGGTGACCATAAGTGACTAAAGCGTGCCTGTAACCTGCCCGTGGTCGTCGCAGAACCAGTGACGTTCAGTCTAGGCACAGTCTAGACGCATGGCGACCGCCTGCGCCCTATTCCCTGATCCTGCTTCTGCGGCTCTACGGGATGATTCCTTAAACAGCGTTATAATGGAAAACAACGCTGGTTCCATGAAAGGAAAGAAAAAGCAACCCTTTTAATCGAGAGTAACCCGTGAGAATAGAGCGTGGCACTCTTGTGACTTCACTTGTTGATTGCGCTGTCATTTTGTTTTCTTTGCCAGTGCCCTTCCTTCAATACAGCCTGCAAACTTCGAAGTACAGTAAATTTCTAGCACATCTGGATCTCTTGCAGAGTTATCGCAATTATAAGCGCTCCAATATTGGTGGCACAAGTCAAGCAAAACAAGTCAATTTGAGAATATATACGCCCAAGCATTGTCTTCGCCTCTCGTGCACCTTGACTCGACATTCCCAAGTGAAGATAAACTTATATAAAAGCGCAAAACTGTTTTTTTTTTTTCACGCCACATAGAAGCAAGAATGGCTTAGAAGTGCGGATGCTTACTGTAACCACGACAGGGTGATTGATTGTGTGGCCCTCGAGCAATTCTATCGTGTGTTGCCTGAAGATGCCAGACTCTGGCTTCAGGACAGAATGAAGGGAACAGACATTGACAAGAGTGGAAACTTGGGCTAGTTGGTGCGTAGTCATATTTGCAAGATGTTTCAGCGTGCGAACAAAGGAAAAAGGACAGGGTAGACAGAAAGAGCGCTGACTTCCAACTAACTTTATTTGACAGAGTGGCAAGAATATATACTGCTAAAAAGGATGATAACAGAGCATGAAGGTAAAGGCACGCCTAATCTACACATCAGTAACAAAACACGTGTGACAGGTCCTCTATTGTCTCAAAGCCCAGCTAGGTAATCAAGTTCAGCCTGTGATAAAGCAATCGATGATGTGCTTACACATTTATCTCCTAGCAAGTGTATTTTTTCGGCTTCAATAATTTCTCGGGTAAGCTGGTCGCTGTGCCTTGCCAATATTGAGCACTGATCAAAGAGAGGGGTGCACCCACAATCTCGGCAATGAATGCCAAGATGCCCTTGTACCACATTGTGCACATTGTTTCGGTGTTCTTGGAGGCGGTCATTTATGCACCTGCCGGTTTGCCCGACATAGATGCACCCACACGTCAGTGGAATCAAGTAAACGACTCCCACTGCGCATGGGATGTAGCGTGTCCTGTGCGCGACAGAGCACGAGGCAGAATTTGCACGAGGTGCATTGACCCGTTTGCAAAGCCTCTGCAATTTTTCCGGGGCAGAAAAAACCACAAAAACGTTGGCGTCTCGAGCAATCTTTTTTAGCCTGTGTGATACGTCGTGCACGTAAGGCAGTACGACAGGCCGGCTCTTTCTGACACTGTTTCGCTTATCCGGTTTGTCGCCTCGCTTCAAGACAGAGACCAGCTTTTCCGCCACCGAAACGAGAACATGCGCGGGGTACCCAGCTTTAGTAAGCCGCTCTACTTGTAGAGCAAAGCTGTGGTGTACCATGTGGGGGCATGACTTCTTTAAGGCATTGACAAGGCAGAGGTTAGCGATGCCCCGCTTGACCAATTTAGAGTGAGCTGAGCTGAAAGGCAGAAGAGGCTTGCCGCTTCTTGGTTCATACATCCAGCAAACATGTCGGGAGTCTAACAAAAGCTTCAAATCTAGAAACTTCAGGTTGGTATCAGTGGGTGATTCATGGGTTAGAACTAGTACTTTCAGGCACTCTCGGAAAACAGTCAACACGTCAGAGGAAATGGTCTGAAAATTCTGACTATCACATTTCAACAACACTAAGTAATCATCAACAAAACGGCAAACTTTAAAAACTACAGAGTCGTCAAGCTTGTTTGACAAGACGCGATCATGATGTGCTAGAAATATGTCACTAAGAATGGGTGCCAAACATGAACCAATACATATTCCACTTTTTTGTAAGTAGTTTTTGTCCTCCCGTGATACAAAAGTGGCCTTCAAATAAAAACTGAGTAATTCTAATAAGCTGCTGTTGTGAATTCCAGTACGCGTTTGAAACGCTGATGATCCTAACCTGTCTATGTGTTCCTCTACACATTTAAGTAGTTGGTCATGTGGCAAAGAGTAATACAAGTCCTTAATATCCACAGACATTGCGTGGAGTCCTGTGTTAGTTCGTCCAATAATGTCAATAACATCGTCAGAGTTCTTGGCCAAAAAAGGATCGTCTATTGTTATTTGTTTTAGCTTTTCCTGCAAAAAAAGTGCTACAGACTTTTGCCAGGTCCCCCTTTCTGTTACAATGACCCGCAATGGGCAGTTAATTTTTGAGTTTTCGCAGAAAAGAACAGGTCAAGGCTAAGCTTCTTGCAACTATCTATCGCCTTCGAAAGCTTTTGAAACCCCAGGGCCCCGGTAAGAGTTTTTGCATGCTTCTTAAGCTTATCCAGACCAATCTCATCATTCTCGTCGAAAAGAGACTGCATTGCATACATAGCTTTCACCTTAAACAAAAGGCACATTCCTTGTCACTTCTGCCGGCTGACCAGGAAGGTGGTTTTGCGGTTCTTCTTCGTTCAATGTTTAAGCAAAGTCATTCGCCCGCATCAGAATGGATTTCCTGGGCACATTCCGAACTTCTACCGCAGGGAACAGGCGGATCATTGTCGCCGCTGATTACTTGTCTCGCTACGTAGAAACTAAAGCCATGCCGAGGGCCACAGCAGCAGAAGCGGCTCATTTCTTCATAGAAAAAGTCGTCCTTCGGCACGGTACTCTAACAGTTCTCATCACGGATAGAGGAACTGCGTTTATGGCAGAACTTTTGGAGTCGGTTCTTTTGCTCGGTGGTACAGCTCACCGGAGAACAACGGTGTACCATCCAAAAAACGAACAGACTAACAGAGCGGCTTAATAAGACACTCTCAGACATGCTCTGCATGTATACCGACACAGAACACAAGAACTGGGATGAAATCTTGCCTTATGTGACCTTCGCCTATAATTCCGCCTGGCAGGAAACTACCGGAATGACGCCGTTTAGTTTAATACACGGGCGCGAAGTCAATACAACGTTGGACGCTATGCCGCCGCCCGAGTGTGACGACACTCATGCTGACGCCGAAGAATTTGGTCAGCACGCCGAAGAAGCCCGACAGCTAGCCCGCGTGCATATTTGTCACCAGCGACACAAAGATGCGAAACGGTACGACCTACGACATAAATTGGTGACCTACACACCAGGCGACAAGGTATGGGTCTGGATCCCAATAAGTCGACGCGGACTTTCAGAGAAGCTATTACGACGATACTTTGGCCCATATCGAGTCAACCGACGATTGAACCACATCAACTATACGAAGTAGTTCCCGACGCCGACTGCAGTTCCCGTCACCGAAACCGCCCACCCGAGATCGTGCATGCCGTCCGGATGAAACCCCACTTGTCCAGCTAACTCTCGCTTTTCCTGTGGGTGCCAGTGCAGGCGACACCACGGTGTCAGCGCGGTGTCGTCTCTTCTTCTGTCCTTGTCTATATTTTGCATATATATATATATATATATATATATATATATATATATATATATATATATATATATATATATATATATATATATATATATATATATATCTTTGCACTGTTTTTACTTCCCGCATTTGTGCGTTTTATAAGTAGAGCGCCTTGGCTGCGCATCGGGGCGATGGCATTTTTGGAGGAAGGCAAATGTCACGTACGTCCTGTGAAAAAGACGAAGGCGAAGCTGCATAAGCACATCTGTACGCTTTTATGCAGAACGCAACAACGAGAAAGACGAGGAACTCTCAGGCGCGCGGTAAATAAAAAACCGTCCCGCTGCCCCGCTGCTGCTTTTCTCAGCTTCTTCAAATACGACATCTGTCTTCACGTCACGACATTATATATATATATATATATATATATATATATATATATATATATATATATATATATATATATATATATATATATATATACGTGACATATGAAACGATGGTTGGTAGACGAACGAAGAGAAGGAAGAAGTGCAGAATGGAATAACCATGGCGTATGAGCCAGGCCGCGTCTCCCATTCATCATAGCGTCATACGAGTTGACGGGATGAAGACCTCCCAGCCACTTCATCAGTGTCTCATCATCGACGCAGTTCTCCACAAGACGCCCTGACCATACATCCACTACGGAATCACCTCCAGGCCGCACACAGTGACCAGCACCATGCCAGAATCATCGACTGACCTTCCCATCCCCAAGTACACCGGAGCACGGACGATGCACCTGTACAGGACTGGTTCGACCTGTTCGCGCTCCACGAAACTGCTGCATCATGGTCGGAACGGGAGATGGTCGCCAACTTTACCGACTACGTCTCCGGTATGGCCTTGAAATTCTACCTCACCCACATATTTCAAAACGACGAGTCATGGGAAAAGATAAAACAAGAAATGATGGTTTGGTTTAAAGAATACAGTGACGACTATGACAAAGACTTGCTTGTAACCCACCATCCACAGACAAATGCACTCGGTCGTCACAGTCAATAGCAGCCTTCACGAATTGACTCCTCAAGTGCATATAGTTCAAACACTCACCGTTTGCCTTGTAATGACACCGTGTCCACGATAAGCGAACAGTCGACGCATCGAGAAACTACCCAACCCCGCCATGACGACTCGAAAAGGTGTTTCTCATCTCAAGACTTTATTTCTATGGTCCAGCAGACTGTGCAGATTGAGCCTAGTAATGCCACGTCACCTGTGGTATCCTCATCCAGAGCTCACCAATCCAAGTACCGAAAGAATGCAGAAGTAATACAAACATCAAACCTCGCACGCAGCTGTCTGTCAGAAGCGTCCATACTGGACCACATTACCGGAGCCTCTGAAGAGCATTTTAGCAATGATGGCGCATTAACAACTATACCCGACCCGCATGACACAGCTCACTATGCGTCAGCTGTTTATGGGACATATTAACTTTCTAACTTTCGAAAGAAGTGAATGCCCAATTCCGAAAGGGGCTCCACTACAGCCATCTCCCGAGCAACATGAGCAAAGCAAGCAAAGCCAAGTTTACAAACACATGCGACCACAAAAGAGACTGGAACAAAGGCATAAACGAACGTGAAATTCAACGGAAGCGCGTTCACCAATTGAAGAACATCGAAAAATAAGATCTCCAAACCAAAAGCCATTTGAAGACGTCAGACACTTTCGCACGAAGAAAAGTCGCCAGAGACGCTCCCTGCGCCTGCTATTACAACCACTGCAACACCACAGCAAACGCCGAGAAAGGCGCGGAAGCACTACTTGCAAACCGCAAGCACTCCGGCACTCTGTTACAATCTGTCGAGAAGCACGCATGCAAGAAGCATCGGGATTGCACCATGCACGACGCGAAATACAACCCCGACGACATCCGAGCTGCCGATGCAACAAGGACGTCCAACTTTGGTCGTTCTTCGCAGCTGCGGAAGGCCGTGTCATGGTCAGTGCAGTTGCGCAGGACGCGGTTATCTTATTCACAACGCCACAGTCAGCCTCGCCCACCAGAACTCCTGCGTTAACCAAACTGCTGCACTCCTCCCTAAAGTCTTTGAAAGTTTACGGAACTTCCCTGGAGCGTAGAACAAATTGTGAATTTTGACATTTATGGCTTTTCAACCTCTCCTAATTTACTTTTTCTTGTTCATAATTCATGCCTTCCGTCGGAGGGAGGGGCCATCGTGTGACGTATGAAGCGATGGTTGGTAGAGGCAGAGAAGGAAGAAGTGCAGAATGTAATAAACATGGCATATGAGCCAAGCCACGTCTTCCAGTCATAGCGTCAAACACACACACACACACACACACACACACACACACACACACACACACACACACACACACACACACACATATATATATATATATATATATATATATATATATATATATATATATATATATATATATATATATATATATATATATATATTATTTAAGGGAAAGAAGTGCATACCTAAGGGCTGGTTTTCCCGTGTTTTCACACAACATTAATTTAACAGACAATAATGCTAAGGAATGTATAGGGGAAGTTATTAAAACCAATTTAATGTAAATATGAAGAAAGAAAAGTGGGTGAAAAAATTACTTGCCATGAGCAGGAATAGATCCTACGACCTTCGAATAACGCGTTCGATGCTCTAACCACGGACTTATCACGTCGGCTTCCCCCCCCCCCCCCCCCGCCACTTTATTGGGTTTATATGGGAATTTAGAGGTGGGAGTGTCAGTCAGCGCCATCTGTAGCCATGGCGGCGAGTGTGGAACACTCTTATATGAGCCTGTGTGGTGTCACGTAGCACGTGAACTTATTACGAGCTGGTAGCTGACCAATAGCCCCTCGTATACAACCTAACGGCACCAAGTCTGCCAGTACGGGACCCTCGTTAATGAATAAGGGAAAGAAGTGCCTACCTCAGGCCTCGTTTTTCCTTGTTTTGAAACACTATAATGAGATCTGACAAAAAGGCTTTCATGACCTCAAAATGACAGTGCGGAAGAAGAACCAGGAACAGTAGGCGCACTGGTCTTGGTGCTCCAGCCAATCAGCTTCAGCCAAAATGGACAGTCCACAAAAGGAACATCAAGAATAATTCCACAGCTGACAATAATGTCAAGGAATGTATAGGGGAAGTTATTAGAACCAATGTAATGTAAATAAGAAAGAAAAGCGGGTAAGAAAATGACTTGCCGTGAGCAGGAACCGAACCTACAATCTTCGAATAATGCGTTCGATCCCCTAACCACTGAGCTATCACGGACTGACACTGACTGACACTCCCGCTGCCCGACACTCCCAAGTTTAAATTCACATAGAAACCCAATAAGGTCATAGCTGAGGGGTTAGAGCATCGAAAGCCTTATTCGAAGTTCGTAGGTTTCATTCCTGCTCACATCAAGTTATTTTTTCACCCACTTTTTTATCTTCTTATTTACATTACAATGGTTCTAATTACTTCCCCTATATATTCCTTGGCATTATTGTCTGTTATATCTCATTATTATTCTGTCAAAACACGGAAAAACGAGCCCTAGGTATGCACTTCTTTCCCTGAATCATTAACGAGGGTCTCGCACTGGCAGACTTGGTGCCGTTAGGTTGTATACGTGGGACTATTGGTCAGCTGCCAGCTCGGAATAAGCTCACGTGCTACGTGATGCCACACAGCCTCATAAAAGAGTGTTCCACACTCGCTGCCATGGCTACAGATGGCGCTGACTGACACTCCCACGTCTAAATTCACAGATAAACCCAATGATATTGCTGGGGGGATAGCCGCCATGGAACGGCAAGGGGTGTTGGGCTCGGCAATCACAGGGCAGCTAGAGCGAAGTAGAGAAGTAAGAGGGGGCAGAATAAGAACAACTGGGTTTGTTTTCGTCTCGAGGTTTTCAGCCGTACTCGTTTTGGGGGTTGTGGCCATAGTTTGCGTGTTCGTAGCCCAATTTCATTCTTTTATAGTGTTTTATAGCACTATTGTCGATCTGTGAGTGCTTTTTGCGCTTGTAAGTTCAGGCATGCTGTTTCCCACACTCGGACTAGGGGCTTTCATCTAATCCGCTTCTCTTTCACCGCAGGATATCCCTGTGGACTTGTTCTTGCGCAATGGTATCTCTGCAGTTCCTGTGGCCTTGGTTCCAACAAATGAGGATACCATAAGGATGAAGAATCCGAAAGTAATTCAAGCTGAGCTGCGAGCAGCCACAACTCATTTCCAGAGTATATCGGAGGTCCAGCAGTTTGGCAAGGGTGGTATCCTCTGTTTGTCGTCAGACCAGCTTTGTGTACAAGACCTACCGAAGTGTTCTGTGTTTGCCTCAAACCCTATGAGCACATTCATCTCGTATCACTTAGCATAAGTGAAAGGGTTTGTGCGAGGCATAGACATTAGTTTGACTCTATCGGAGGTATTGGAGATGTTGGCAGCAGCTCGTGCAATCTCCGTTCATAGGTGTAGCCGTGTTGTTAAGACCAAAGTCCCTACGGAGTCGGTGATTGTGACATTCGCTGGATCAAGCCGACCAATGGAAATCAAGGCGTGGCCCCTTATCTAACGAGTTGAACCGCTCTCACCTCGACCACTGCAGTGTGTTAAATGCTGGCGTTATGGCCACATGGTAAAAGGCTGTAGGTCCGCTCTTAGATGTCAGATGTGCGGGGAGCCTCACAACGCAAATGAATGTCAGAGCAAAGAGAAAAAAAATGTTGCTTTTGCAATGAAGCGCAAAGTGCGGATAATTCAAATTGCTCTGTCAAGGCTCGAGAAATTCAAATTCTCGAAATCGTAGATCGCAGACGCTGCTTCAGAAAAGAGGCCTTAGCGTAAATTTAGGCAAGAAGTCAGGGTCATGCAGGGGTAGCAGCTTGTCATACCACGTCATCTGATGCATCTTTGTCTGAATCCGTAGCGGAAGTGGGCGAAAGAACAAAGGAAAATACTATGGAGTGCCTTGCTGCAAACATTTGTGAGACTCTATCTCAAATTTTGACCAATCAAACAGCTGACGTATTTGGAATGCCGGCGAATCACTTAGTTTTTCAGACTGCAGAGCTTGCACGACCAATTAATGAAGTAGAAACTGCAACCACGCCGTCTGACCTTGTCCACGCAGGACCCTCTCTAGATGACAACCAGAACCAAAGAAATGATGTAAATGACGAAACAGAGGAGTCTGATGATATGGAGTTGGACTCTAGATCACTAAAACGCATTAGGTCTCCTCTAACGAAAAAGTTCGCACCGAAGCATGCAAAAAACAAAAAATTCCTGAAAGACAAAACAAGCCTCTCAAAGATGAATTTTTTGAAAGAAACTATTCTGGATAAGGCAGTCGCGGAGGCAATTCTTTCAGAAAAATAGGGTCCTTTAAGATTATCCATTGGAATTGCAGATCAATTCACTCTTCAACAACTGATCTAGTATATTTGTGTTCAAAATACGCCCCAGATATAATTGTATTGCAGGAGACATGGCTCTCCGTAGATAATTTGACATGAATGGACGAAGAATGCAAATGACACATCTCAACATAATAATCATGATATGCATGTCATGTAAAACATGACTACATGCTAAGCTCATAGCATGCTCGGGGCAGTTTTGCTAGCTCAACATACACCACATTTGATATATTGTGACGTGAATAGATGGCGAAGATAAATGACATATCCAAACATGATAATCATGACATGCAAGTGATGTACAGCATAATTTACCTCTGCCTCATAACTTTGTACTGATTTTAAAGTGACATAATAACTTTTCTCATTTGTTCTTTGCATATCATGAATTCTCACTGTACGTGGGATCTGCCAATGTTTTTTAACACTACGCGCAACTTAGCTGCAGTTGATTATTCTCTTCATTCACAGGACATTTGTCAATTGATTGACGTGTGAAGAATGCAAGCTCACACCACTAACAATTTCGGATTGCAGTTTTGATGTACACACTGCCACTGCAGTCTTTCCCACACTAACTGCAGCGATTCGCAACATGATGCTTACTTTTCGTTAAGTGACCGAGAAGCCAACTACCTCGAAGGACTTAATTGAGATAAGTGTTTGCATGTGTCATACTCTCCTTTTTGTCGTTTCAAAATTTTGTTTCAAACACGTGTGAATTCCCGCAAAATTTTTTTTGTTTTTTTATTTGATGTTACCCAGGGCTGTTTTTAGTTATGTCATCTTAAAGTGTAAGCGTAACTGCCGTGTACTATCGCTTGAGTCTGCGCCAAACCTTCTGTTGGCAATGATTCAATGTTCGTAGTTCTTTTCTGTGTCGCTAGGGTTATGGGTTATATACGATGTGCTCTTCTGAAATAAAATTAGTTGCGAGTGTAGCGAGTGTCGTGTGTTCTTGTCCTCTTCGTCCCCGTGAAAATTGCGCTACTACAACATATGGTTAAATGATGTCTCACCAACTAGCCCAGCTCTCAACCCTACTGATGATGCTTACTCTGGGCACTCAATCGTAAAGATTCACACATGCCTTCACCAAAATACCTATCAGGATTGCAGTGAAGCTTCAATAAAACTGCGCATACTTTTTCATTATTTTATAGCTTCTAACAAACACTCCAAGCTGTAGATTTGAGTTTCACTTTTTGTTGTTTAATTTATTCCACTAAAATCTATGTGTATTAAAGGCACTGTGCAACAGTAGCAATAGTTGTGCTCTCGCTGGGTAGCATAGTAACAGAAGCTGTGCCTGCTCGAGCATCGTTTACAAACTTGATTGTACCGACGGTTTCATAAACAAGAATTTTATGGCTCTGTTCGGAACTGCAATGAAAAAAAAAACTTACCAAGACCAGAATCTCGACGTCTTTTTAATCTTCACTGGATACGAATGTCCATTTCTTGGAGTTTCCTGCAGTCGTTGAAAACGGACCAACACTGCCGACGGCAGTGAAGTGCAGCGTCAATAGGAACGTGTTCACAGCGTTTTTCGGCACACTTGAGGTTTGTACACGAGCCTTCAAATGATCGGAAGGCGTTTTTCACGATCAAGACTGCCTCAGTGAACACAGCGCTTATTTAGTCTTTCCTAGCAGCTGCCTGCAGCACCGTCATGGGCGCAGCCATGCTTGCTGACGACATCCCGCACGAACCAACGAGTGCGCAGCTTCCGAGAGCCTCGTAAAGGCACCTCGCGCAGTGTGTTGTGGGGGGATATATCCGCTCACCTTAGTAAACTCCCCTCCGGTCCGCACTATCGTGAAGCTAAAATTTTTTGAAAATACTGTTTTCTTGCTATTTCCAGGAATATTTTTGCTACCTAGGATGGCGACACTAATTTTCTGAATCATTTCTGCACAGTTTCCAGTGTAGACATTTTGGAATCAGATAGAAAAAGGGTTCCAGAAAATGAGAACATAATATAAAAAAATCGATTTTTTTTTTAACTATTTCACAATACAAAAGCCGCGTCCCTCCTTAAAGCATGCTACTCATTACAGAGAATGCAGCCGTGTGAAAAATCTCTACTGACACAAGCCATTTTGAACTCGGGACGCACTAGGGACAGAATGTCGCTATCACATTCAACTCTTAAAAGCGAAGCTTCACGGTCCCAAATTTTACTTTTGCTTTGTGTTGTAACACTTCCTTAAAAAGGGGGCGGGCAGGTAGGCGAAGTGTTATTGTTATTATCTGCTCGGTTCAAGCACTAGTGTGCAACCCTATGACGTCAGTGGTGTAAAGTGAAATAAACAAGGGCCTTCTTTTAGGTAGTGACATCAGAGTGGCGTCTGTCTTTCAAGCGCATTGTACCGCTGCACTTACAGCAGATACAACAACCTCTGTGCACCATTCTTTGCAGTTTGATATGCCACGCTGCACTAAAGCATATCTGCTAAAGCTTGCATGCAAATTTGTCATATTAAAAATAAATGCTACTAAGGCTTGTTTTGGAAGAGTTTGTAAAAGAGGTGGGCATTTTAGAGCCTCTTGTTGGTGAATATGCGGCCACATTGTAACCCTTGCATGCCAGAATTCAATAACCTTTAATCTTCAACAAAACTTCTAGGAAACAATACACATCTCAGAACATCCAGAGCACACTGAATGCTAAAATATTTTCGTAACACAAGCAATTGCGCCTGCAATCACAGTAAACACTTTTAATGACACCGGTTCCTCAGCAATTTAATATCATATATGTCAATTCAACATTCAAACAGAAGTTCTGGCTTTTCACTTTCACTTAAAGTGCTAAGACTGCAACAATGCACAACCGTGCAGACAACAAGTGGTATAACCTCATTGCAAGGACCGTTCAATACTGCACAACAATAAAATCAAATATTCACTTGCATACCATAACAGTATTTACCACTAAGCTATGACGAGTACCCCTTCTCTCAAACTTGTCCTGAACACAAGATAACTTAATTAGTTCATAACAAAAGCTCCACGCATGACGACTTAAAGCAATAGAGCTATCACGAGGCAATAAAAAAAAATAAAACGTCACACCACAAGAACAAGAAAATCATTAGGCTTGAAACACCACCTTAGACAAATGAACAGGTGATTACGCAAACAAATAATGGCCTCCGTGAAGGTGATCTTCAAACACTAATGTTCAGAGAGCTTGTTACTTATCACCAACACAAAACATCAATAGTCATAATTATGACTTCATTTAAAAACATCAAGGGTTACACAAAGCTAATGTAAATACATGAACAAAAAACATACAGCTCTGACTTCAATACGAGCTATGCAAGAAAGCAACACGTACATGAGTGAAAAATGGGCAATGAAATTGCACCAAAACATTAGTCGCTTGACTAGCAAAACATCACAGTCACATTGGTAGATCTTTGAAGACGAGCACTGGACTAGAACACACTAAAAAGGCCAACATTCAAACAAAAAGAAAAAAATCAGACATGATCTACTATCAGCGATGTAGCAAGAGTAAAGAGAAGGCTTGCAGTAAAGACATTCCTCTCCTCGCCCTTGATACTGCACTTTATGTCCCCAGTTGTCCATAAAAAATGCAATTATGGCATCTAGTCAGTGTCCATCAAGTTGCAGAAGAGAAGCTTGAAATGTCCTTTGTTTGTGCAAAATAAAGGGGGAACATTTGTCGCAGAAAAGCAATTATATACTACATGTGTAAATGATGCAGTGTGTCTAATGACAAAAGCCAGAAGTTATGGTTGCTTTTCAAGCCTGTTGTTACCCCATAAACACAGGGAAGAGACAAACAGTGCTATGTCATTTGGTCCGTCATTGCAATGCCCCATGTTACAAGTGCGAAGAATAACAGCATTGGTCTGTTATGCGAACCGAAAATTCATACACAGGAGAAAGTTGCTAGCATTTGTAGAGCTGACAGGCAGTGGTCATTGTACATCCTGGCAATGCTAAAGCACCCCATGCATTTAGAAGAGAAGGTCGTTACAAACTCTGTTTACTCAGCTCACTGCCATGATAAGGTAGTGAATATATATGTGTCAGGCTGTTCAGCAATCCTGTGGACTCATGCATAAGCGAGGACTCAGGTGCTCAAGGGCATAAAGTCCCCAACCCACTGTTCATGTTATCATTATTATCCTTACCATGTGTGATAAGATTTCTCAAGAACTTTTCATGTCCCAGAGGAATATTCACCAAATTAAGATCAACATTTGATCCAAAATTGGTCAAGCATAAGCCAATGAGAGTCCCATAATTTTATTTAACGATGATGAATACAATGGTGCAAACTATCTACATAAAACAATGTACCTTCAATAAAGACAATTAAGAGGACAAAGAAAGATGCAGGGGCGATGCCTTCATGAACTTTCTTTCTTTCTTTCTTTCTTCTTTGTTTATTCAGACAAAAACAAAGATTGCCTAGGTTGAAGAGACTAAGGGCAGATTACCTCTGCCTGACTAAGGTCCCTCCACCTAACTTGCTTGCCAATGGCTGCTTGAGTAAAATTAATAGTTATCAGTAAACATATTCTTTTATTCCAAGAGAGCTTAAATAATGAACTCAAATTTGAAAAACTTTCACTGAGTCACATTAACCCATTCCCTAAAAATATTTTTAAATCCATGACTTCTTGTCAATGCCCTAGCTAGCGCCACATTTTCGAAGTAATGTTAGTTTGTAGCTCTTTAAACAACTGGCAACTCATTAAAAGCACACCATAACTTTGTTTATTATTCAATGAATACTTATGATGCATTAAAAATATGATATGAAACCTAGTAATCTTCATTTCAGTGAAGTAATCTTTATGAACTGATACGCATGTCACATTATTTTGCGACATTATTTTCCATTCGTTATTTTTGTTTTGTAAATACGGTAAGTTTTACCGAAAGGTTTCTTCCCCTTTTCTCGCATTATTTCGCTGCAATACTTATGCGCTGAGCCTAGCTTGCATCATATGACAGCAGCCACATAAACGTGGCAGTAGTTTTCGTTTTAACAATTAAGCTATTGGGTATTTCCGGGTAGTAGCAAGATTATTTGACCAACGTACAAGGGTCATTCAAGGAAATCTGGGACTTTTTTCTAGAAGAAGAAAGTTCAGAGCGTGGAATGTGGATTTATTTTTTTACGTTCCCTCTAGCCACAGGCATACACTCGTCACAGCTTTTAACTAGCACCTGGAGTGTTTTGGCACAGGAAAAATTATTATTACGATGAAGTCACCTTTGCTGACTTCCTGTGTGTTGAAAATGTTTTTCTCCAAAGAATTCCTTCAAGTAGAAATAACTTAGTACTAAACCAGGACTATAGGGATGGGTGTCCCCGCCAACTCTCTGCATTGTTTAGAAGGGACGAACAGAAAAAAACAATTTTTCACACGTTGGTAATGTACAACTTCACAGTCCTGGAAACACTACTTTTGTCGCGAGGTAATGCTTAGAAAGTGAGAAAACTTGTGAAAAGGTAATGCAGGTGGAGGCACCATCTTGAAATGCCAATACCAAACACTGTGACATCATAGATTTCGACTGGATCTAATAGGTTCTATGCAGTTTTCAATCAGTAAAAATCAAGCACATTGTCATCTGTGGGTGCCATAGACCTAGGATACGAAGGTTGAGAAAATTTCATGAAGTCACGCACAAACAATTCGGAGAGAAATTTAGAAATTAAACTCCAAATTTAATTTTCTCCCCTAATAATGAATTTATGATAGTGTAACCTCCGACACTGGAGTGCTCAAAATACAGTTTTTTTATATAGACCAAGCACAGCCTTGCCAGAAGATTACACCCTTCCGAAAACTCTTAAAGCGCTTATGCCGTTCAAATGTCTTACCATGACTGAGAGTCTCATCACCATACTGAGCCTGAAGTGTTTTGTAAGTGACATGTTTTATGCCCTCGAACACTAAAAACTTCATCACACTGTTCCACATAGGTTCACACTGTTGTCCGCTATCTTGAATAGCAGTTGATTCAGAAATACGGGAAATGTTCGCTGTCTACCAGCAACAGGACACAGGTGCGAGTTTATGATTCATACGAAACCTGGGCATCCATTTCAACAAGAAAGAAATGTCTCAGATTAACTCAAACGACCTTCGTAATTTTGTTACCGTCTCAAGGTGCATGAGATGTGACAAATGCATAATTGATCATACCTTCTGCATCGCACCTACGAGTGACCTGCTATATTTTTGGTCCCTTGTGAGATGCAGTTAAATTTCAATCTCTTAATATTGAAAAGCTTGAAGCATGAACAGATAATATATGAATTGAATGATGCAGATTATTTAAGTAGTTGGTTACTGTGCTGCTGAAAAATCTAAAGACACATCAGCATATCCTAAAAAGGCTGGCCACACAATGAGTGGACATTGAGTGACACGGTGTTGTCGCAACTAGTCTAGTGTATGTCAGGTGCACGAAAATCAGCAATGGAAAAGTTCATTTGGATAAAGAGGGTGTGACGCGCAACAGAGAGGATAGCACCACCTTGCATTCATGCTAAAAGAGCAAACCCACTGATACAAGCCCTTAAAATCCAGTTTTGCAAGGAAAGTTCGAGAGACATATGCTACCACTCATTGCCCAGAAAATCTTATCAATTAATCTAAGCATTCAGACATAAGACAATCAAGCCAAGGAAAGTATAGAGTATGTTGGTTGTAGTAATTGTGGCATAAATTAGAAGAAATTAAGGTGGAAGAAAAGTTAAGTTGCCGCTGGCCAGGAACAAACCAGCAACCTCCCAATGATGTGTCTGATACTCTACGAATTGAGCCATGGTGGTCGTCATCCCACCATCCTCTTTGTGAAGTTTGTATGTTTATTTAAACCTAAGAGTTTTTCTCGGCGCTGCTCGCAGCCGTGACGGTCAGTGTAGAACACTCTTTATCAGCTAGCTGATGTCAAGTGGCACCTGATCAATGATTTTTCGAATACTACCTGAAGGCAAGAAGTATGCCAGAACTAATAATGAAGGAAAAACTCACGACCTTGAATCGCCGAATGGCAGAGAAGGCACCTCAGGAAGACCATGAATGCTGTCTTTTAAAGGGTATGGACTTCCTCATCAAAAACGTTAAACAGACTGTGCCTAGTGTTGCTAAAGACACCTAAGAAAGTGTAGTTAAGTTTTTTAGTCAAAATAACCTGTGTGTCTTGCAGGCAGATAAGGTTGGTAGCTTTGTAGCATTACCAAAAATCATGTTCAATGAAAAAGCTACAGAGGCTGTCAAGAAGACCTTCTTCCGGTAAAAGAAGGAAATGCCAAAATTAAGGGTAAAGCAGTAGAACTTTGCAAGCGCTTAGATTTGGTTAATCTACCAATGCGGTTTCAACATCGATGCACTGGCCTGTCAAGCGGCGCCCCCGCGCAAGGAACTATGGATACGGCAGCCACTAGTAGCCCAATTGTCATCAGCTTCACCAACAGCTATAAAACCGGAACATCCCCGCGCGGCGTGCTGTGGGCTCGGTGGCTACGCCCCGCAACAGTCATCTAATCTGCTCCTGTTTGCCATGCAGGTTGGTAGAAAAAGCTCTTTGTTTTTAAAAAAATCAAGTAATTACTGCCTGGTCCAGCTGCCGAGCCTGCAGTACTGTGTATGCCTTGCTTTTGAATGCATCGATGCCATTCACTGTTTATTACTGCTACTGTCAGAGGACATAGAAACTAATTTAGGGCCTACTGACCCTGTAATTCTGGCTGAGCTGAAAAAAATATCTACCGGGCAGTCTGCTCTCCTTTCCGAAGTGAACGACTTAAAAGTACATCTGCATACTACGGAAAAAACTATTCGTGGCCTAAGTGATAGAATAGCACAGTTGGAGGACCACTACAAAACCCTTTCAACTGTGCAATCAGAACTAGTGACAATACAGACCAGTACGGCTGCCACCAGCCGTCACATTGAAATTTTAGAGGCTCGGTTTGAGGACGCTGAAAATCGCTCGCGACACAACAACCTGCTATTCCAGGGACTTCCAGATACTAACCACTCTGAAACTTTCTTGGAATCAGAAGGATTAGTTATGAACCTCTGCAGTGAGCACTTAAACATAAAAATTGACCCGAAGGAAATTGAAAGGGCGCACTGGCTCGGCCGCTACAAGGCTGGCCTGCAGCGTCCTATCATAGTAAGATTTACATCTTTTAAAACTGAAGAAGCGATCCTGTCTAACAGCAAAAAACTGAAAGGTACAACTTACGCGATCAGGCAGGACTTCTCACGGTCGTTTCAAAATGCACGAAAACCCCTAATAGCCTTCACTAGAAACAAGTCGACCGCTTTTTCATGTCCTTACAAAACATTGTTTCTTGGTTCAAAGAAGTATGCCTTCGATGAAGTATCGCAAAGAGTCAAAGAAATCCCATAGCAAACCAGGCAGCATCACCTACTGCCACACCGCCCCCGTAATGACGCCCGAGCAAATATCACTACTTCCATGATCTACACTAACGTGCGCAGCTTCCTTTCAAAACGCGAGGAAATATGTAGTCTTGTCTCGTCATCTAGCAGCAATATAGTCGTGCTCTTCGAAACGTGGTTTTCTGGTGACGTCACAGACGAAGAAATCCTGACCGATCTCCCGAACTTCGACGTTTTTCGTAATGATCGTGAAGGCGCCCGTGGGGAAGGTGTTCTGATCGCCACTAGTAAGCTACTTTCGTGCTCAGTCATCGACATTGCAACTGACATAGAAATCCTATGGCTTCTCATTCATTCTACGATACTAACATTGCTACTTGGAGTGTGCTATCGGCCCCCGCAAAACAGCGCAGACTTTCCACAGAAATTTAACAACATATTGAATCATCTCATTTTGAAACATCCCAACGTGCGCATCCTAATTTTCGGCAACTTTAACTATTCCAACATCGATTAGCAAAATTAGGCAGCTTTGTCAGGAACAAGCGTGGAAGCAAAAGAATTCGTCAACATCTGTCTGAACTTGAACCTCACACAGCTGGTGTTGGAGCCAACCCGCATGACAAATAGTTCAGCGAACATATTGGACTCGATATTAACAACACATCCTGAAACACTATCTTCGCTTAGATACCTTCGCGAAATCAGCAACAATATGGTTATACACTCAGTCTTCAATTTTAGTCACTTGCCCAGCCAGATTTAATCGAAGACTATCATTCTGTATGATAAAGGGAATTATGAGGCAATCAACAACGATCTTCAAGGCTTTTTACCAGACTTTGAAGCTTGTCTTTCGAGCAGAACGGTCGAAGACAACTGGACAATCTTCAAAAATAAAATAGGGGAGTTAGCAAGAAAGTTCATACCTACAACTACATTTCGCACGTCTTCCCAGAAACCATGGTTCTCAAAAACCTTCAAGAGAGTAGAAAATAAGAAAAGTCAGTTATTTCGGGCTGCCAGGCTAAAACACAGTGCTCACAATTGGGAAAAATAATATGCGGCTGAAAAAGCATATTTGCTCGCTTTACGCAGCGCCAAGCACTCGTTTTTTCACACAGACCTACCCAAGATACTTACTAATAACCCCAGAAAATTTTGGAAAATAATTAATCCGCAAGAAACGGGCAGCATTACACTGAAAAGTGAAGTGGGTTACGATATTGGTAATTTTGAGAGCACTGAGCTATTCACAACTGCTTTTTCATTTGTGTTTACCCATGAAACCCCTATACCATTCCCTGTGTTACCGATTAGTGTACCATCTTCTATGTCGCGTATAACATTTATGCCAGAAGGTATAATGTCTGTCATTAAGAATTCAAACTGTCTTCTTCAGCAGGTGTGGAGAGAATTAATTCCAAAATTCTTAAAAACACTAAATGTATTTCTTCAGTGATACTGCTGCTGGTATTCTCACAGTCACTTCACACCGGCCACTTACCAACCGACTGGAGGATGGGGAAGGTCACTCCGGTCTCCAAATCAGGTAACAAACAGCCTTCTAAACTATCGCCCCATTTCTTTAACAAGTGTATCCTGTAAAATCATGGTACACGTCATATTTTCCCAAATCATTCATTTTCTTGACGGCACTAACTTCTTCCACCCCGCACAGCATGGTTTTCGCAAAGGTTACTCTTGCGAAACCCAATTAGCCCTCTTTGTTCAGGATTTGCATGCCAATCTTGACACTAATCTGCAGACGGATGCAATATTTTTAGATTTCTCGAAAGCGTTCGACACCGTGCCCCATAAGCAGCTCTTGATAAAACTTAGATCTTTAAATATACATCATGACACAGTAAATTGGATTGAGGTATTTCTAACCAACCGCTCACAGTTTGTCTCCATCGATGAAGTACACTCTAGTCCCGTTCCAGTAGCGTCAGGTGTCCTCCAAAGCTCCGTTCTCAGACCCCTTCTCTCCCTGATTTACATAAACGACCTAGCTTCATGTGTCTCCTCTTGTACCCGTTTGCTCGCCGACGACTGCGTAATATATCACCCAATTACCAACCCCACCGATCAAGCCGCTGTCCAAGATGACCTAAACCATGTGCAAGAATGGTGTGACCTGAGGCTCATGAAACTTGACCCCAACAAATGCGAGACTGTTTCATTTTACCGCCGCCACAACCCCTTTCTGTTCCCTTATGTAATTTCTAGCGTTACCCTCGAAGACGTGCAGTCATACAAGTATCTCGGTGTCACCATATGTAATGATCTAAACTGGTGCGCGCATATTACTAACATTATATCATCAGCGAACAAATCTTTGGGTTTCCTGAACCTGAAACGTCACCTCCGGCACGCACCTAAAAATGTCAAGCTACAGGCCTACAAGTCCCTTATCCAATCCAAATTGGAATATACATTCGCAGTCTAGAGCCCACTCCAAACCTATCTGATCGACTCACTCGAGGCAGTTCAAAACCGTGCCATCAGGTTCATTCATTCTTCGTACTCATACAATACAAGTGTAACATCGCTCAAAAAGGAATCGGCTATTTTAAGCCTTGACATTCGCCACCGCATCTCTGGTCTCAGCCTTTTTCATAAGTTTTTTCACAGCCTGCTTCGTCATCCCTACATCACCCCACCCGCCCGCATATCTCACCGCACGTGTCATTCACTTCAAGTTGCCCGGCCAAGGATTAAGACGACCACCTTTTCTATGTCTTTCTTTGTTCGGACAGCAAAAGACTGGAATGACCTTGCCCAAGATGTCGTCACCACTGAATGCTCATCATCATTTTTTGATCGATTATGTGTCCACTTTTCGAGATAGAAACTTGTGGTAATAAAAAAAATATATGTTAACCCACCCCTTATGTAATACCCCCTCGAGGGGGTATTTAAGGAAAATAAAGTTATGTTATGTTAGAGATAAAACGGCTCGCGAAACGCTAGAAGCAATTATATGGACACTCTCGGCTGGATTCTGCTTCTGGCATAGCCATCACTCACTGTATATATATATATGTATCTATATATATGAAGATGCAAGAAAAAAAAATCCAGAAAAAAAGTCTGGTGCGCGGAATCGAACTTGGGCCCTCTGCGTCGTGAGTGTGAGGCGTTAACTACTGAGCCACCGAGGAGCACGTCCTTCAACATTCAAATGGCAAGCTATTTATATCTACCACTTACCACTGCTGATGGAAATTATCGTGTTTTCAGCCTTACTGGCAAGATGGCGAAATGAGCATGCACCGCCGCACACTCTTATCCTTTACGTGTACTTGGCCCCGCTTAGAGGAGGGGGCGACACTCCCTCGCTTGCCCTTATCTTACAGTGGGGAGAATCATACAACTTGGTTGGCCTCGGGCTTTACCTGAACGATTCTGTTGTTACCGGGCGCACAAAGGTCACTGAAGTCTCCGTATGCGAAAAGCGCGTGCTTTTTCAGACACAGCGAAGCAACAACTGAGACGCTTATTTGCGCGCAACTGTACCTGTGAGTAAGTTTCTAGCGTCATTTGTGCGTGAGAAATGCGGGGGATATTTCGATCTGCTTTTCATTCTGCACGCGACCTTTTAATTTTTTACAATTGCGTTGCAATAAATCATTGCTTCACCTTTGCGACAAATCTGTGACTATTTTTTCATTAAAAAGCAGTTGACGAGTGCGTGAGTGAAACCTCCATTGTGCTGTACAATGCTGAATTCAAACTTATTTCTCGCCTGGTTTGAATTTTTTGGGTTTTGTAGCAGTGCCCCTGTGCAGGGTGTTGATGTAGAAAGGTGTGGATTTTCCTTAAATAAAGCCAGTTGGTAGTTTGTGCCTGTCCTTGTCTGTTTTTGCCCGTGCGTTTCTTCCCGCACGAAAGCATGGTGTCGTGAACCGTAATTCGGTGCAGACGGGCATCATAGACCACTATCCTTTGCAGGAGCCAGGTTTTTGCTATCCACCAATTCACCCACTGGTGCATGCTGTACATCATAACCATAAAAACAAGTGCCTACCACTGGTGCTGCCAAGCAGGCAAACCTGTTAAAACGAAGTACATCACACTGTGTTCCTGTTCCCTCCACCGATGTTGGCAGAGCAACGTTTGCTGCTCCACGAAGTGACTCCACTCTGAATGCACTCCATCTCATTGGAATTGTTGACTCTTGCCTTCACTCTTTCATTGGAACAAACTTGCTCCTAGATAAGAAGAAAAAATTACTCCAACTTTGGCATTAGAATTCTACCTTAGTCATGGCCATTCTCTGAATGACTCAACATGCTTACTAAGTATAGCACTAAAGTTTAAACTGAGCACATTAAAAGCTAGTCACTATTGCAGGCTGGGTAGAGGTACAGAGGGGTCCACTATTAAAGGGAACACTGGAGCGCGTGTCGTCTGCTTGGCGCCACTGCCGGCTGGCTGCAGCAACTAGTTTCGCAAAGGAGCAGTGAGCGCTGAGGGTGGCGCTCGTTTGTCGTCTGCTACAGTTGCGGCTGCTCTTCAGCTCATTGCGAAAGGCAGTCTAAGTTGCAAAATCTTAAAGATAGTCTCTTTCTTTTGAGTTAGAATGAAAATGATGAGAATGATTTATAATCAGATAAATGTCATCTGACACACCAGCTGGATGACCGTCTTTCGTTCGCCTTCTCATAAGATAGAGAATTGTCTGCATCGAGAAAGTTTTCTGGTGGCATCAGTTAAAGGTGCTTGTAAATGCTTTATTGAGCTTACGCACTGCAGAAGCTCAAATCCGCATTAGTGCTCATCAAATACACACTCCACAAGGAAAAATATTTTTTAATACAGTTATGCTGGAAAAATACATCTGTCAAGAAGAAGTCATGATTATTTACCCAACAAGAGTATCAATGAGATTGTATTTTACATATTATAATTTCTTTTGAGCTTTTTCACAGCTTTTCATGTGAACATGGCCATGCGGCCTGCGGACGAATTTCAAAGCTCGAGGACTGCTGGCTTCGCGACAAGCTAAAGCGCGGCTGGAAATGTAGCAGACAACAAATCAGCGCCGCCCACAGCGCTCACTCCTGTGCGAAACTAGTTGCCACAGCGGGCCGGCGGTGGCACCGAAAAGACGACACGCGCTCCAGTGTTCCCTTCAACAGTGGAGCCCTCTGTGTGTGGTACATCGAAGGCATGGCAGTCGGCAGGCATGAACTAAGGTTTTCGGAATGCAAATGCTAATGACTCATATCAAAAGTTGCTCTTACAGCAGATAATTCACGTTCATTGCAAAACATTCATCCACTCATTGCAAAATTATGCCCGAGCTTCACGGCATCTGACAAGAAGCGCTTTGGCAACAGTTAGGCAAAGGTCTACACAGTGCCACGTAATGTGGTAGAAGCAGGAGGTACACCAGCAACAAAATCCAGCAATGTTTTGTCACCACTACAGCATTCTTGCTCACAAGAACAAGATGAATGAACCCTGACTGTGTGAAAGGCTACTGTAGGAGAATGTGAATGATGTCTGCTTGTTCATTGAACTGGATATTTTTACTACTCTGGTGTCTACAAGATTGAACAAATCTCTGATTTTGGCCAGAGCTGTTAGAATACTGCACTGTGCCATGTGCTCTCTTAATTCGCATGCCCAATGTTGTAATTAGCCAAGCAGCATGAGCTTCCCATACGAAACACTTTTAAAACATTCTCAAAGATGATTCTGCTGAGAGTCCTACAGAACTCGTTGCACATGACCAGTTCAAGCGTCACACCAGTGGAAGGGTCGAGGAGTGTGATGATGCTGTTAGCTGGGAAAGGCGAGATGCTTCTATCGGTTGTCAATCAACGTCTGGATTTGCAGCACAAGCTCGCGAGCGATCTGTAGTACGGCCTTGGCATCGTGTCGCTCGGCCATCTCTGCAAAGCACGAAAGCAACAAACGTCAGCAGGAAAAGTTGGGGTCATTTGTCGAGTCTAGACTTAATATGAACTTAAAGAATTGAGAACGTTGAAAAGGTGTCATGAATTAGATATGTGGCGCAAGCTTTCAAAGTGACTACTTCGAGTGCACCGATTGAGCATTGGTCACAGATCACTACAAAACAATCATCCAGTTGATTCACTTGTGGCAGCATGAGAATGCTCAGATGCGAGTTGAAAAACTTTTTTTTTCAAAATAACATATTTTTTATTTTTATTTGCTTTCACAAGTTTAGCTCTACTTTCACGACAAAAAAAAATTAACATTGTAATTATTCTCGAAGTAGGTTAAAATCGCTTTTAAAGAGCACAAGGTGGCTACATAAAAACTAAAAAGAGCTCATTGTCTGGAGTTCTCTAGATATTGTCACCTGGCTGCTTGCCATTACATTTTACATGAGTATTTCACTAAAGCCACATGTTCAAAATAACCATAATTTCCAAGCTGTCATGATGCAATGATTGATTGATTGATATGTGAGGTTTAACGTCCCGAAACCACCATTTGATCATGAGAGACGCCGTAGTGGAGGGCTCCGGAAATTTCGACCACCTGGGGTTCTTTAAAGTGCACCCAAATCTGAGCACACGGGCCTACAACATTTCCGCCTCCATCGGAAATGCAGCCGCCGCAGCCGGGATTCGAACCCGCGACCTGCTGGTAAGTAGCCGAGTACCTTAGCCACTAGACCACCACGGCGGGGCTCTCATGATGGAAGAAATCATCTTCGAACACATATCATTTCCCCACAGATCAGCTTTCACGTACACATAGAAAATGCATCTTTCTCAAGATCCATTTTTGGGCAAGATCTTGAGGTTACACATCACGTTTTTGGTGCTTCTGATGGTCCAAATTGGATTAAATTTTGCCCACATATTCCTTAACATGTGAAGGGTGCAACTATGTTGTTTATAGCTTGATATTGACTGTATAATTATTACAAGCATAAAACAAGCAATTAGTATGGGCTGAGGACTCTAAAAATTCTCACATTACAATTTTCCTTGACCATCGAAACGTTTTACCCCACTTTTTTGATAGTTATTTGCATTCTGCTGTTAATATGAAGCAATATGAGCCATTAACAGCTCAGAACCATAAATGCCTAGTGGCATAAAAAGTTTCTCTAAAATGAACTATACTGTGCACATTGTCATGGCACATAACAAAAACTGTGCAACTTACTATAAAGCTAACTACATGTTTAAAATCAGTATAATAGCCTATATATACAGTAAAATTTTCATTATCCTATGCTGCAAATTAACACAACTTTTTTTCAGAATCGCATCTCCCCTTAAAACACTCTCCCCCCACTCGCTCTCCAGTTTGTAGAAGAATACCAAATAAGCAATAACATGCCACAATATGATTGTGAAAAATTCTGCAGTTTAGGGCTCCAGAAATTCTTTGACATGCATGTCAATCTGAGCTCACCGAGATCTATAATCTTGCCTTCATGAAAATGTGACCAGTAGACAAAGATAAATCCCCATGCTCTAGTGAATTCCTTGAAATATTTATGTGTGCAATACATGTTTAGACTCTGATGTTATCTGGTAAGACAGCACTTTATCGTTGTCTTGTGGTTCCGGTATCATAACTTCTATTGATTATGTGACCATGCATGCTCAATCAGTACAATTAAGTCGTCATCAGGCTCCATACTCCCTATTCAGTGCATTGTGCTATATTGCATAAGAAAGCCTACTTTAGCTGTCACAAGTGGCAGGATTGTTGCATATGTTACTACTTTGGTCATAAGTAAGCATATACCCTTAAAGAGGGTCAGGATCACTGCTTTTCTGTTTGTATTTTATTATGGCTCATGGCACTTCAAATGTGGTTTAATAAAGACAATGTGCACATGTGTGATCCTGAATCACAGTAGCGTTACATAAACTGCAGATGATGAAGATGTGCACTAGCTATTCCTAAATTAATGCATTTTACTCTGTGGGAACTGAGCACACATCCCAACTGTGTTTGTGGATCGTTAGCAGTTAGAACAAGCACGTACTCGCTCTCGTTATCCCCAATTACAGAGTCCTGAGGCAGCCACACGCAGAGAAGATACTGCATGTTCGCCAGCACAACTCATTGCTCCAAGATCAGAATGAAGGTGCATGTTATGATTGCAGATGGTAATTAATAAAGCACTGTGCATAGACCCATGTTTCATAAAATGGCACACTCTGATATAATTTACATTATTTTACAGTTCCGAGTAATGTTGAAACCAAAAAACTGCTCTTAAATTAAAAAAAATTTTCACCCCCTTTTCACATTTTGTACATTAACGATAAGAATAAAAAAACTTGATTGACTGCCAAACCTTTTCTCAGTGTAACGGGGTTTATTTGCAGCGCAGAACGCAGAAAGCGAAGCAGTCAGCAGCGTCCGGCCAAACGCAGCAAGCACGAGCTTATGCTGATGGCGATGCCCCTGATGCGCCGAGAAATGCCGCTGAAGCTCCTCTTCTTCACTACAATCGCCCTCCGCACAAAAAGACGCCATCCTGGCGGATTAGGGAGATGAAACGACTAATGGGTCGTAATATGGCTTGAGACGAGAGACGTGGACAGTGTCGCGGCCGCGGTAGCGTAGGTCTGTGGATGGGATGATGGGCTCCACGATATAGTTGACGAGTGACGTTTGCTCTACAACGCGGTATGGCCCGATGTATTTGGGAAGAAGTTTTGCGGAGCGGCCAGGCGCGGTAGCAGGTGCCCGAAGCCATACTAATGAACCAGGTGGAAAGTTTGGAGCCGAACGGTCCCCAGTCTGGCGGGATTGCTGCTGCCACTGGTCCTCGGTAGAAAAAGAGCGGGCAAGCTGGCGGCATTCTTCAGCATGTCGGGCAGCTTCGGACAGAGTTGTACTTTCGGACTCATCAGGTTTATATGGAAGAATAGTGTCTACTGTATTTGAAGGTTCTCGTCCGTACAAAAGAAAGTATGGCGAAAAGCCAGTAGTAGCTTGTACGGCAGTATTATACGCGTAGGTGACGAACGGGAGAACTTGGTCCCAATTAGAATGATCAGAGGCGACGTACATCGACAGCATACTGCCAAGAGCACGGTTGAAGCGCTCCGTCATGCCATTTGTTTGAGGGTGGTACGCTGTACTTGTGCGGTGCACGATTCGGCATTCGTTGAGTAATGCCTTCAAGGCGTCAGAAAGGAAGGCACGGCCTCTGTCACTTAAGAGCTCGCGAGGGGCACCATGACGCAGAATGAAACGTTGCAACAGAAACGTTCCAACGTCACGGGCTGTGGCAGTCGGCAGCGCGGCTGTTTCGGCATAGCGTGTCAGATGGTCTATCGCAACAATAATCCAGCGATTACCAGCTAGAGTTGATGGTAGTGGTCCGTAAATGTCAATGCCGACGCGATCAAAAGGTCGACTAGGACAAGGAAGAGGTTGTGACGGGTAGACTTGCCCGGGAGGTAACTTTTGTCGTTGGCACTGAGCACACGAGCGAATGAACTTTCGCACGTAGTTATACATGCCACGCCAATAATATCTGAGTCGAAGCCTAGCGTATGTCTTGAAGAGGCCTGCGTGGGCGCACTGTGGGTCCGCGTGAAAAGCTTCGCAGATGGCAGCTCGAAGATGGCGGGGTATCACAAGGAGACACTTGCGACCGTCAGAAAGGTAGTTGCGTCGATAAAGAAGATCATCCCTTAGGCAAAAGTTGCTAGCCTGGCGGCGGAGAGCGCGAGACGGCGAAGGAGTGAGAGGATCAGAAAGAATGCTTATGAGGCCACTGATCCAGGGATCCTTTCGTTGTTCCACCGTCATGTTGCGCAAGGCGGATGACGCAACTGCAGGCTCGAGGGAAGAGAGGCAAACACCTTCATCCGATATGGGTGAGCGAGAAAGGGCGTCGGCGTCCGTGTGCTTACGACCAGATCTGTAAATAACGCGGATGTCGTATTCCTGAAGTTTGAGCGCCCAGCGAGCAAGTCGTCCGGAAGGGTCTTTAAGTGTGGATAGCCAACAAAGGGCGTGGTGGTCAGTGACGACGTCGAATGCGTGACCATACAGGTAGGGGCGAAATTTTCCAAGGGCCCAAATAATAGCTAAACACTCTTTCTCGGTCACGGAGTAGTTAGCCTCGGGTTTAGTCAAAGTACGGCTTGCGTAGGCGACGACATATTCATCAAACCCTGCCTTTCATTGCGCGAGCACAGCGCCAAGTCCAACACCGCTGGCATCAGTATGAACCTCCGTGGGAGCGGCAGGATCGTAGTGGCGGAGGATGGGTGGTGAAGTCAGCAGGTGGCGTAATTTGGTGAATGCATCGTCGCATGCTGGTGACCAGGTGGAAAGGTCCTTGTCGCGGCTAAGAAGGTCCGTAAGGGGCGCACATATGGAAGCAAAATTTCTAATAAAGCGTCGGAAGTATGACGACAAGCCGACAAAACTTCTAAGTTCCTTCAAGTTCTTTGGCTTCGGAAAATCGGCGACTGCTCGAAGCTTGGCGGGGTCGGGAAGTATGCCGTCCCGCGATACGACGTGGCCAAAAATGGTGAGCTGCCGAGCACCAAAACGACACTTCTTGAGGTTGAGTTGAAGGCCGGCGTCGGTGAGACGTGTGAGGACGTGCTCGAGACGATTTAAATGGGTGTCGAAATCGGTGGAAAAGACAACTACGTCATCGAGGTAGCATAAACATGTGTTCCACTTGAGGCCTCGTAAAATAGCGTCCATCATTCTTTCAAAAGTGGCTGGAGCGTTACAAAGGCCGAAAGGCATAACGGTAAACTCGTATAACCCATCAGGTGTGACAAATGCTGTTTTCGGTCGGTCAGATGCTTCCATAGGAACTTGCCAGTATCCAGACCGTAAATCCAGCGAAGAGAAATATTCTGCTCCCTGCAAACAGTCAAGGGCGTCGTCTATTCGAGGTAACGGGTAAACGTCTTTGCGGGTGATCTTGTTTAAACGTCGATAGTCCACACAGAACCGAATGGAGCCGTCCTTCTTCTTAACAAGAACGACCGGTGACGCCCAGGGACTGTTAGAAGGCTGTACAATGCCCTGCTGGAGCATGTCAGCAACCTGGTCGTCAATAACACGGCGCTCCGACGCTGAGACTCGGTAGGGGCGCTGCCGTAGAGGCGTATGGCTTCCTGTGTCAATCTTGTGAGATATGTTCGATGTGCGACTGAGGCCAGAAGCGTGGCTGTCAAAAGAAGTACGAAACTTTTGCAGCAGGTTCACTAACTGGCTTCGTTCTGACGAAGACGTTGCGACATCGATGGAGCGGTGGAAAGCGTCAAGGAGTGACTGGTCAACAACAGAGTCAGCAATGAGTGCGCTGAGGTCCGTAGAAAGTAAACTAGATGGAGCGTCAAAAATGTGACGGGCGTCGATCGGATGCCCGTGACCGAGACATTCACCGTAGAATAAAGGTAAAGGCCCTTCTAGCGTATTGTACACGAGCGTCTTCGTGACGCCATGGTGGGGATTAAGGAGAGCAATGGGCAGTGGAGAACATTTCCGTTGAATGAACAGGGCAGAGGGCGTAAATAAAACATCACCGTCGGAAATAGCGTCACACGACACAGTCACCAGCAGAGAAGAGCGCGGTGGTACGGTGGTGTCGTCGGAAACAAACAGTTTATAACACGGCAGGGAGGCTTCGACAGCGTCGACATCAGGAAGTGCAGATAGCTCAAGTTCAGCGCGACAGCAGTCAATGACGGCATTATTATTCGCAAGGAAGTCCCAGCCGAGTATCATGTCATGGGAACACGAGGGCAGCACTACGAATTCGACGATATACACAATCCCTTCGATGACAACTCGTGAGGTGCAGGCTGCGAGAGGTGTTACACTTTCTGCGTTAGCCGTTCTAAGAGAGAGGCCGGATAATGGCGTCAGAACTTTGCGGAGTTTGCGGCACAGGTTCATGGACAGGACGGATAGAGCGGCTCCGGTGTCAACAAGCGCCATGACGACGATACCATCGACTGACACTTGAATGACGTTAGCTGGACAGGGGCGAGGACTTGTGCATGGCGACGGGGACGCAGTTCGTGCCTCGGGAACTGCGGCCGTTAGTTTTCCTGGTCGGTGGGTGCGGAACGGCGACGCATAGGGGAAAGCGAACGTCGACGTGGAGATGGGGAGCAGCGGGTCGGGCCGTGTGGACGATCAGAAGGAAAGGAAGAGGAAGGAGGGCTTGAAGGCGTAGACGAAAACTGAGGGTCGAAAGAGGGCATTCGTCGAATGTTCTGGGCAGGCTGGCGACGACGACAATAACGTGCCACGTGGCCAACACCACCACAAGAAAAACATATGGGACGGTTGTCGTAGGTCCGCCATTGGTCGGAGTAGACTCCGACTTGCGGCTGGGGGGCAGAAAACTGCGGCCGAGGTGGTATCGGCATAGGCGGCGGTGAATAGGTCGGCGGTGAATAGGTCGGCAGTGAATAGGTCGGCGGTGAATAGGTCGGCGGCGAAAAGGGCGGCGGCGAATACATAGGCGCTGACTGAAACGCAGGCTGTCGAGGTTGAGCAACGGCTTCGGCGTACGTGAGAGGTGCGGCGACTGGGGGAAGTTCACGGGCGGGAGGAAGAACTTGTGCGACCTGGTCTTGAATGAAGTCGCGGAGTGTAGACGGCGATCTGCGTGGTTGATCGGGTACACAGGACATCAAAGAGAGCTGACGAGCGACTTCAGCGCCGATGAACTCTTGGATCTTGGAGAGAAGAGGGGCATGGTCTTCTCCTATGCCAAGGGTGGAAAGGCTGGACGAAGAGTCGTCGAGCACCGAGGGACGTCGGGTGGAAAGACGTTGCCTGCGCAACTCGTCAAAACTCTGGCATAATTCGGTCAGTTCTAGGACAGTGCGAGGACTCTTAGAGAGCAACATTTGGAAAGCGTCGTCCTCAATGCCCTTCATGATATGCTTGATCTTAAGCTCTTCGGACATTGACTCGTTCACACGCTTGCAAAGGTCCAGAACGTCCTCAATATAGCTTGTGAAATTCTCACCAAGCTGCTGGGACCGAGTATGTAAGCGTTGTTCGGCACGGCGTTTGCGTACCTCAGGCCGCCCGAAAACTTGTGTGAGGCTCGTTTTGAAGACCGACCATGTAGGGAGTTCCGCTTCGTGGTTTATAAACCACAGCTTGGCCACGTCCGACAGGTAGAAAGAGACGTAGGCCAACTTGGCGGTGTCATCCCATTTGTTGTGAGTACTCACTCGCTCGTACATTGAAATCCAGTCGTCAACGTTCTTGTCTTCTGTGCCTGAGAAGACAGGGGGATCTCGCAGACGGAGAGAACCGGCGCAGAGAACAGTAGGCGGTGCCGGTGGAGGAGTTGGAGCGGCGCTTGCGTCGGTAGGCATAATGGATGGTAAAATGCGATTCCGAAGCTCCAGGGTGATCGAAACCCAGCAGAATCCACCACTTGTAACGGGGTTTATTTGCAGCGCAGAACGCAGAAAGCGAAGCAGTCAGCAGCGTCCGGCCAAGCGCACCAAGCACGAGCTTATGCTGATGGCGATGCTCCTGATGCGCCGAGAAATGCCGCTGAAGCTCCTCTTCTTCACTACACTCAGAAAAATTCAACTCCCAAAGGTTTAACTAGTGGCGCAGGTTCTTGTAGATTACAGAAATGGCGACCCTTGTCCCTTCAACACAGACATCTGCAACGTTTTGCAATGAAAAAATCGTGGCGTGTTAATGAAATGAATAATGCTGAGTGGGCAAAGCAGTGGGATCGTTCGGTGTTACTGTAAATCACCCATGACATCGACCACTCATACATGTAAATGAGTGCCCAGTGGTGTACAGTTATATAGTACAAGGTTTATTAGTCATAACTGATATGTTAAGCTGAGTTGTAAATTTGATTTTGCCTTCATTATTACTGCTTTGTGCTATGAAATCTAGCCTGAAGTTGGCAAAGACAAGCCCTGAACACGTTCCCCTTGGTGGTAGTTGGTTATTTCCAGTAACACGAAACGCATCGTAAAGCACCTCAAGATGTCAACAAGCCAATCGTTGTCCATGGTCATCATCATTACGGTGTATAGTGGGTACCTTGCATGTACTATGCCATGATGGCAGAAAGAGAATGCGTAGTCTAGAATGCACTTGTTCTTCATCTTCATGATGTATTAGTGAGTCCCTTGCATGTAGTGCCGTGGTGGCTGAGAGAAAATGTGGGGTCTCGAATGCACTTGTTCTTCAGCTTAATCGTCATAGTGCTCGGCTACGGCGAACGCCAAACTCGCCAATGGAAAAGCTTGGACTTTAAGGAGGTTCGCCCCTGAAAGATGGGCAGTTCAAATTGCATGCAGCTCTCGCCTCTCGAACTGCAGCCATCTGTTTCCTTCTTCCTTGGTAGATCCGTGACACGTGGGTGACAGTGAGAACCATGACCCTATGACAGTTGGAATAGTGTTATTGATTGTAAAATGTGCGCCTCGGTAGAGTCCTTGACAGCAACACAACAGACCTGCCCACAGCGTCGATTGGAGAAGGTGCACGAGGGTGGCAGTGGCAAGAGGCATGTTCAGTGATAGCACAGAAAAAGCAGATGGTCTATCTGTTCAGTGTTCACGTCTCATCTGGGTGGTGGAAAAACAGAGCCGAAGGTCTTGCAAGGAGATGCGATGCAGCAATCACAGTCATTGGCAAGGCATGGAGCAGCATCGCAGGTTGAAGATATGGCACAGGCTGTTGTGTGGGCTGAGCAGTGACGGGTGGTTGTTGTAGTGTGCGCCTCAGCAACTTGGGTCCAAATGGCATGTTGAAAGCCTGGAGCCAAAGAATGCACAGGCTCGTGCGTGAGAAGCAGAAATGAGAACTGGTGCACTACCTCTACATGGATAAAGCTTGTTGACAGCGTGAATCTACTGGAAAGTGTTGTCCCGGAAACCATGAAATTCTGGAAGTTCTGAAGGAGCTGGAGATGGCAAGGCAGCAGGCCAAAGCAGGAGCTCAACGTTACTAAGTGGTTGAGCAGTCCTGTCACATTCATCATGGCACACATGACCTTTCTAATGCTGTTGGGTGAAGTGCTCGAGCAGTCAGGTTCAAGTCTGCGGAGCATGTGGTGGTAGCGGTAGTCACGGTGGTGACATCCACGGTCAAAGAAGCCTGGATTGCATCTCTTGAATGCTCAGACATTAACTGTTAGAGTCCAGGGTGAGAAGGTATTGCAACAAGAAGTGTGAACGGTTATCCAGGGCAGCAGGAGCCCGCGTGCTTCCTCTGAGAGAAGCCGTAGCATCGTGCCTGTCAGGTAATGTCTTGGAACCACCAAAGAGGCATTAATGTCAAAGAGCATGTGTTACAGTTGTAAATTGCGCTCCTGCAGGCCTCGCCTTTGCTGTATACCAAAAGCCAACTCACACTCTGGTAGATACCTCAACTATGAGTCAGTACATCAGGTAGCCCACAAACACTCAGTGATTCACTCCTTAGTTCAACGAGCCATTTGCAGGTGTTCCAATGCAAACAGCCAGCAGGAGGAGCTTCGTACTATTGAAAGTGACCTGATCCGGAATGGATACCCCGAGAATTTCATTAAGAACACAACTAAATTCGTCATGCATAACCAGCAGCCAAACAGTCAAGCTCTGCGTAACATAACGTCTACACGTGAGCTCGCAGCGATTTCATACGTTTCAGATGTAAGCAAAGCCCTAGCCCGCGTGTTAGAAAAACCTGTAGTGATGATCGCGCATGTGCCAGCAAGCAAGCTTAAAGCTGACTTGCTGAATGTGAAGGATCCTCTCCCTTGGCAACACTTTCTTAGTGTGATTTAGAAGATCCCACGCGCCGATTACAAATCGGTGTACATTGGCAAAAGTGGCAATTTCTGCAGGAGGCTAAAGCAGCATAAAAATGATGTCACCAAGGGCCATGCAGTGACAAATACACTCGCAGAGAACATGCCGAGAATACGGGCAATGAAATAAACTGGGACAACACATGCATCATGGCTATGAAGAAGAATTTGACGAGACTCCCAACCCCGAATCACTAATCTTTCAGGCAAGGAGCAACACAATCAATAGATCATCTGACACACTGAACCACGTGTGCTATTGCACTTTGTGTGATGCACTCAACACTGCAAAGGAGCCTGTTGCTCAACCATCATTTCATTAAGAACAACGGATCCGTTCGAATCCCGAAATGTCATTCTTTATTTGTCCTGACATAGGTAACTGACGCCTTTTTTCAACCTGACCAGGTGGTATTCCATCGCACTCTCGACTATGGCTCCAACATGAAGATAATAGCTGTGGCAGAGGTGGGGATTAAATTAATACTGTTTTGGACCTGAAATTTGGGCAGGAAGTCTGAAAAATGCGATGCTGAAGATTTTCAGTCTTTAAAATTTCAGATTTTCTTATATACTGACGTCTATGAGGGAGATTTGGAAACCCAAACACAAAAGGAGCACACCCTTGTCTGCCACAACAGCTGGGCTTCCATAGAAGTTGCAAGAGGAAGAGAGGCTGAGGAAATAGCAACTTTGCCTTTTAGATGTAAAGGGCTGTCAGCAACAATTTGGCTGCACCAAATATGTACTCTGGCCTCTGCATCGCCTAATTCTTGATATTACAACCATGAAACACCACCTTGCCAGTACTTCATCCACGCAGCCAAAAGAAAACCTTTCATGGTGCTATCTGATACAAATATGCATAGGAATATTGCAACCTTTTTTCTGCAATTTCACTTAGAAGTATTCAAAAAATATTCTAGAAATATTCGAGAAATATTCTATTTGATTTGCACTCACATTTCAACATTTAAACTTGCTTCACACCCATACTTTTGCTTTTCACATACCTTGATTCTTTTCCCCTTATTTTTTATTTTTTTTGCATGGATGCGTGCACACACCTGTTTAACAGCAGCGCCATATACTGAAGACTGTGGTTCAGTGAAAACATGTCAGTTCCTGTTTGTGTTGTCGTGATTTGCAATTATTTCTCAGAAATCTTTCTGTACACTGTTTTGACTTGCTCGGAGTGAAATGGACAAAATTTCCACCTTACACGCAAAAAAGACAATGTATTGATAGTGTTCCACATATCTTACACCAGTAAAGCCACATGCAGACAGTCAAGCTCTGAGTGATACAAGTGAATGCAGCACACATACCGTTGAAAAATTTGATAATGTCAGTAAAGTCCATGTTGTTTTCTAGGATGATGTCGCGGTAGTATTCCACCATGGCCAGAGCTATGAAGAGCACAAAGTTGCTGGAAGCAACATGCTGGGCCGCCCAGATGGTCTCCCAGACACTGAACACATCCTGGTAGACAAGCTCTATTGCATGGATAGCAAACATGAAATGTTAGGAATGCCAAGGTTAAGAAAAGAAAAAAATCAAAATTCTTGACAGTACTGATTTACTGCACATTTGGAATGCACTATAGAAGTCAAAAGGTAGGGTCAAGTTAGGTGTTAACTGTGAAGTGTCAAAGCTGTGAGCAAAAACAAGTTACATTCAAAGCACAAGAATATGGGAAAGTGCAGCATCGCACAAAAGGACATGTGTCACAGCAAATTCCACAATATTCACTCGTTCTCCAATACACTGAACAAGGATATGTCCGATTCGACATTCTGTACCATTCCAAACATAGCAGGACATCGTTTGGCTCTAAAACTGACGACATGAGCTGTTGACTCTGCCAGGGGAAAACATACCTGACAAGAACAGCGGGAGCACTTTTTTAATCTGCAACGCGTCTGGCATCTGGGAGAGGCCTCTTCCGAGTTCTTAATTCTTATCCGACTAAGAGAAACATGCAGCACCAACAGGTGGGGCAATTATGCACATCAACCTTCTTGTTGGCCTGTGACACCACACTTGTCTATTAGTAAGCAAATAAAAAGGTAAGCCCTCTTTGTCTATGTGTCTCGTACATTGCTATCTGTATCAATACCTTTGGGAGTGACACTTACTTTACCGTACAGTTCCGAGTGACTCATTGATGACAGTAATGTTTATCTCAGTACGAAGCACTGGTGTATATTTATGTGCCCATAAAGCATTTTGTTTGAAAATACCATTAAATAAAATAACGAACATTCCTGTTTGTTGTGGATGAAGACAGTAATTTATCCTCCAGGTTGAATTCAGGAGCTGACAGGTTAAAAATCCGCTTTGACACTGGGACTACAGATCAGAAATTCCTTAAGCGGAGCAAGTTGGTTCATAGCTGACACTAGTTTGAGTGGCATAACTCAAAACGGGGCATAATAAAGAAGACAGACACAATGACAATTCTGTCTGTGTCGCTTGTTTTAAGCTGCACTGCACTGAGAAATTCTACTCCAGATAACTTACATGTAAACACGGAAATCAGTGAACAATACGGGTGTGCAAATATCGAATTTTTCAAATATGAATGGAATATGGATACACAGCTTCATATACGAACCGAATATAGAATAGTCAAGAGATGCGATTTTTTCACCAGTAATACTTTGCTTTATCACATACAGTCAAGCCCACTTACAACATTTCTTGGTTAAAACAACCTTATTTCAGTCCACTTACAGTTTTCTTATGCTACCCATTGAGACTGCATCCACATAGAGCGAACATTTTTCGAGACCACATACTTTTACAACATACACTTCAGACACTGTGGTGGTAAAAAATATGCCGCATACGAAGCTAAAATAAAGTTAACAGGCCTTCTAAACCATGAGAAAAGTGGTCTCGCATGCTCCGATAGTTTACTCGCTGCGAAAACACCCTAGATCGACAAGCGACATTAGCTGACTTTGTATGCTGTGAGCGAGGTTGCTCACTGTCCATCTGTTTCTTCGGCAGCAGAATGGCAGCGAGGATTACCAAAAAAAATTAAGAAAATACGAGGCATCATGAAGACTTGCGGTCAGCTTTCTCATGGCAACATTTTCTGCAGCTACGATCAGCTACAATGAACCATGCCTTAGAATTCAAGATGCGATTAAATGCAATATGAGAGGCCAGATATTTAGGCACTAAAAATCACATTTTAGGCACCAAAAACAGGCAGAAGAAATACCGTTTTAGGCCCCAAAAATAATAAAGATAGGTACAATGAATTTTTTACATAAATTCATATTTTTGAAGAAAGATGTGCGTGACCTGTGTCTAAGACAGGAAAGCAAGAAAAGTGTATAGTCTGTGATTGTGCAAAAGCACCAGCGGTCTAACATTGCCATGCATTTGCCCTTTTTCCCACATGGTTTACAGAACACGGTCTCTCCTTTTATTGTCCTACATGGTGGGATAATGTGGCCACCATCGAGTAAACACGCTCCATAGTCTTTTTATTTTTGCCATGGCTGAGAAGAGAAGCACAGGAGCAAATTGCCAGCCCGCTAAAAGTTTATATAACGGTCTTTAACCAAAGGTCTTTTAACCATGTATTTGCAAGGTCTAATTACACCAGGTAAATTTCTCCTCTGTGAATGCCCTAAGGGCAACTAGCTAAGTATGAGAATTTGAAGCTGCCATGTGTACTGCATGAACTGGGCACTCAAGACCACGCGTGCCAATATTTGCAATGCCACAAGCACCAAAAAGAGGTGAAACGTAAGACTTAACACCACTCGCCCTTCATCTAATGAGCGCCCACCAATATGAAGGAGGTGACATGTATTAGCATTATTCGAGGTGACATGTGTATTTGATTGCTTAAATAGAAAAATGTATGTTGACAGTAATATTCAAAACGCACAAATAGAGCGTGTGCACATTTTTTTTAATGACGAGTCTAGCGATATGCAACTCTAAGCAGCCTCCGTTTTATTTGCGTTCATGTTCTCGCCGTTCTCACATCGTGCCGGCACTAGCCCTGACAACGCTTGGTGTGTTTTAACGAGATAGCATTAATGAGCTCATTTTTCAGAAATTCCAGTGTCGGCATCGTTGGTAGAGAGTGAAAAATCATCATCTTGTCCGTGACAAAAATCAAGAAGTATTCAAATAAAGTAAACCATGCAAATTTCCGGGTCTGAGTGAGGATCGAACCGAGGCCATTTGCATGGCAAACAGGTGTTCTAACACACAGCCATGCATGTTCTTGGAACAACGACGGAAATAACTTCCTCTGCTTGGAAATTCAGTGACCATAATTTTCATGTTTTACAAATACACGCGTCCTGTATACAGGCATCACACTACAACATGTAATACCGCAGTAACATTGCGTGGCCAGAACAAACTTACGTTGCCATCAGGCACCAGGAAACATGATTGTAGAGGGCACTGCCAATGTTCCTTGTAGCATGTGGCCACAAGGAAGCACTATAATCTACCGAGGGTATATATAGGATTTCTGGAGAGGAAATAAAGTTTTTTTTTTGTTTTTTTTTTTTTTTTTTTGGTTTCCACTTGCCAGCAGTCTGCCCCATTTCTTGGCTCCCAAGCTGAACATGGTGTCAGAAGTGGGGTCATGCCGTTAATCCGACATGCCCAATGATGCGGTATCGACCCCCATTAAAGCCAATGTGAACAACGTTCAGGGGGGCATATCTGGCCTGCATCCTCCAGCAAACTACATGTTTTATAAGCTTGGAAAATGGCCCACGTGGATTGTAACGTTCCAAGACTACGTCTTCGTGGCCGGCGCGCAGAATGCCAGCGACGAGGCCCAGGTACGGACACTTCTTTGCTGTATGGGACCACAAGCCAGATCCATTCTTTTGTCCTTTGGTGTATCGGCACCGGAGACTCTTCCTTTCACATCTGTCAAAGAAAAATTGGATTCGCGCCCCGCCGCGGTGGTCTAGTGGCTAAGGTACTCAGCTGCTGACCCGCAGGTCGCGAGTTCGAATCCCGGCTGCGGCGGCTGCATTTCCGATGGAGGCGGAAATGGTGTAGGCCCGTGTACTCAGATTTGGGTGCACGTTAAAGAACCCCAGGTGGTCAAAATTTCCGAAGCCCTCCACTACGGCGTCTCTCATAATCATATGGTGGTTTTGGGACGTTAAACCCCACATATCAATCAATCAATCAAAAATTGGATTCGCACTTCGTGTACCCTGTGAATGAGATATACTAAAGTCGTCGTTTTCACCGCCGCATACAGCAGCCAGGCGAGTCTGTGGATGACTTTTTCACAGCGTTACGTAACCTGGTAAAGTGCTGCAGCTACAACAGCCCGCTTGTCGAGGACCGCCTTGTTCATGACAGATTTTTCGTGAGCATAAGTGATGAGAGGCAGTCTGATCAATTATGCCGCTGCACAAAACTTACCGCTGAAAAAGCCCTGTGCCAAGCCTGCATTCATGAGGACGCAAAGAAAGAGCGGTTATCCCGCCGAAGATTGACTGTGAATAACGCCCTTGCTGAAACGCTGAACATCGATTCGGCTTGTCGAAATGATACGCACACCCCTTCGTCCCGTTCTCGCTATCAGTCTGAACTCTCGGCTGTGCTATCATGTCGCTTTTGTGGGCATCAGCGACACTTTCGCAAGAACTGCCCGGCCTAAAAATCGGTGTGCCACTATTGAAGAAAGGTAGGGCATTTTGCAAGAGTTTGTATTAAGAACAGAAACGACCTGCTCGAATCTGTTGAACTTCACGACGTGAATTCACGCCGAGCAAGGTACACGGAAATACTTGTTAACAAGCACCCGGCCGAGTTTAAGATAGACTCTGGCGCAGAAGTGTCTGTGGTCTCGCTGTCTTTTCCAGGACGACCGCGGGTGCTAGATTCCGTTGAAGGGGAAGGCTTAGGCCTTGGTGAACAGACTCTTCACCTTATCGGTACTTTCAAGGCAACTTCACAGTGGCACGACAGAGCCAAAGTGCAGACATAGTATGTGGTTGACCGTCAGCTTACACACCTACTTGGGCTACCTGCAATTGAAGCCCTTGGGGTCGTTCAGTTTGTGGATTCTGCCAAGGGTGTTCATTCTCCTAAAGCAAAAATTTTCCAGGGACTGGGGAAATTTCGGCAAGCTGAATATTGCATACCCCTCAAACCCGGTGCTCGTCCATTTTCCTTGAGTGCCTCACGGCGGATTCCAATTCTTTTAAACGACGTTGTCAAGACAGAGTTGTATTAATTGGAGTTGCAGGATGTCATACGGAAGGTAGAGACGCCAACGGAGTGGTGCTGCCGACTCGAGGTCGTGCCCAAGTCATCTGGTGACTACAGGATTTGTATTGACCTGACGAAGCTTAATGCAGTAATTGAAAGGAAGAGCTTCGTATTGCCAATGGTGGAGCAGATTCTAGGCCAGTTGGGTGGAGCACAGGTGTTCTCCAAGTTAGATGCGCGGTCTAGCTTTCATCAGGTGAAGCTGAGTGCAGAAAGCCAAGAACTGACGACTTTTATCACGCCGTTCGGTCGGTATTTTTACAAGAGACTCCCTTTTGATATTGCCAGGGCACCCCAGTCCTTCCAATAGTTAATATCAAGAATCCTTGAGCGCTTGCCCGGAGTCGTGAACATGATTGACGACATTCTAATCTTCGGCAGAAGCACGATGAGCACTTGAATGCCATCCTGGCCCGCTTGGAAGAAGAAGGTGTCACCCTAAACGAAAAGAAGTGAGCGTTTCGGGTCAACTCAGTGAAGTTCATGGGTGTAGTGGTTGGAGCAGATGGGATTTCACCAGACCCAGACAAGGTTAAGGCTGCAGTTCAAGGACCTGCCGCCGCCGACTGACATCGGTGGAGTACGACGGTTACTTGAAATGGCCAACCATGTGGTACGCTTCATACCTCATTTATCCGATGTCAGGGAGCCCATTCATTCTCTTTTGAACAAGAACAGCACCTGCACTTGGGGTCCCAGTCAAGAAGCTGCCTTCTCACGACTGAAGTTGTTGCTGAGCTCCGATACGTGCATGGCAAAATACGATTCCTGGTACCACACAGTAGTATCCACGGATGCCAGTTCCTATGGCCTGGGAGCGGTATTCCTACAGGACCAGCCTGAACGTACTCGATGGGACGTTGCGTACACTTCAAGAGCGCTAACTTCCACAAAAACGCGCTATAGTCAGACAGAGAAGAAGCATCTCGCCGTTACTTAGGGCTGTTTCACAAAACGATCAGTTTCTTTGTGGCGTCACCTTCGAAATAGAGACAAACCATCTTTTTGTTTAGTTACACTTCTGGGTAACAAGGACCTAGAGCTCCTGCCATCTTGCATACAACGAATGCAGATAAAACTGATGCGCTATCAGTATGTGATGAAATATGTGCCTGGGAAGTACTTAGCTACGGCAGACACTTTGTCACGAGCGCCCTCTGAACGCCCCCTTAGTAGAGACGTTGGAGCTGTTCATCAGCGAAGTGTTTAAGCAATTGCCGCCTCTGGTAACAAGATGCCTGGATGATGTGTGCAAGCATCAAGCTCAAGATGGTGTTTGCTCAGCGGGTATGACCTACTGCATAAAAGGATGGCCCGACAAAACAAAGGTGCCTCTGCAAGTCACTCTATTTTGGAAGGAGAGGGACAGACTGAGCGTGTACGATGGCATCCTTCTGCTGGACCGACGACTTGTGATTCCATCAGCCTTGTGCCAGGATATTCTCGCTTTATTAAACAAAGGGCATCAGGGAGTGCGCCGTTGCCAAGCACGGGCCAGGGAGACTGTTTGGTGGCCTAACTGTAATGTGCATGTGGATCACATGGTGTCGCAGTGTACTGAATGCGCCGAGACTAGAGTTCAGCGATACGAGCCTACGTTGCCAACGGTTATACTTGACAGGCCATGGCCGCACTTGGGCATCGATCTGTTTTAATTGAAAGGGCGCGATTATGTCCTGATTGTTGATTATTATTCCAGGTTTCCCAAAGTAGTCTCCGTTGGGTCCACCATGGCACCAGCCGTCATTTCGGCAATCAAGAACTCTATCTCACTGTTACAAGCTGCCACTCTAGCGTCGCCAGCGCAAAGTCGGCGACGGGAATGACAGCAGGTTGGTTCGTTCCGTACGCAAGCAGAGACAGTGAAGAGATCAGAGACGTGAGAAAACAAAACAAACTTTACTCTAGTGATATTGCAGCACACGGGATCTAGTACAACACTTCAATACAACTAACAAAATACATCAACACTTGATACAACTAAAAAAATACATATAAATAAACAATAAATCAGCTTACACGAGAGAACTATTACAAACTACACAAACTAACAACAATAGAACTACGGAGGAGAAAGTTCGAAGATATAAACAGGTGAAGGCATACGTGTGATGACCGGCAGCGTTGCATCCCCGACGATCGGATGCGAGAAGTCGAAGACAGTTCTGGCACGACTGCGATGCCGGCGGTGTTGCAAGGTTGGTGGCTCCGGGAGGCTAGTGCTTGCAGGTGACTTCGAGCAGGTTGAGCTAACTCGAGGTGAAGTCTCGATGTCTACGTTGCAGACGTTAATATCGCATCACAACTATACGAACGGCTAAGTTTAGGTGGCCAGCTGATACAAAGCCACACTAAAAACTTCTAGAAGAGATGCTTGTTGATCTGTTTCTACACCATGTTGGTCAGCGACTAGTCTGCCTAGCAGGGCAAAATCCTGCGCTTAAATCCCCCTCGTGTCTCCTCGCTCTCTGCATTGGGGACAAGACAGCTCTACATGGGTCTAATCATGCGCGTTTAATTGATGGAAACTCTGCCCCAAAAATATATCGACCCCACCCCTTTTTAATTGGGAAAGGGCCCTCAACTAGCGAGAGTGACAACCTGTGGGGTTGTTGTCATACGGCTTGGCCATCAGAGGTTTTCCCACGCTTTTCCCCGTGGGAAACGGTCAGAATGTTTGGCTCTCAGCCAGTGCGTCCCGTAGCCTAATCCTTGTTCGAGGTACATCGCGGCCTTCCACGACCTTGCAGACGCCGCCGCAGTTACAAAAGGATTAAGCGTCGACGGCGACGTTCCAAGAAGAGCACCCCATTCTGCACTTCTCGGCTCCCTTTCATGGGCCCGCCGTTCCCACGGTCAGTGGAGAAGTACGGAGCCTGTTAATTGCCGAGACGCAGGGCCGCCAAAAATGGCCGTCTGTGACACGCCTGTTTTGGCGTACCAGACGTGGTCTGGACCAACGACGAACCGCAGTTTTTGTCACCCGAGTTTGCAGAGTTTCCACAGTCATATGGCTTTCATCATGAGACCAGCAGTCCAAGGTATCCCCAGAACAACGGAGAGGTGGAGCGCATGGTGCACATGGTAAAAGACTTGGTCTCCAAAGTCCTGACCCTTACCTGGCTTTGCTGTCATACCGTGACACACTCCGTCAAAATGGCATTTCTCCAGCTTAAGCCTTGATGGGAAGAAAATTGCAAACACATCTCTCACGGCTACCGGAACAACTAGTGCTGTCATTACCGTGTCATAAGAGTTTCAGGGAAAAGGATACGAGTTACAAGGCGCAGCAAGCAAAGAACTACAATCGCTGTCAGACTTCAAGCGAGCTGACCCCTCCAAGTCCTGGCGACTGTGTGTGGGTCACGTGCTGCAGTGGGGAAGTGCTTTCACAGGCCCAGAGTCCACGGTCATACCTGGTTGAAACCCCTAGAGGCGTTCTGCAGCGTAATCGTCGACACCTGGTGCCTCATTCAACAGAAATGAGTTCAGCACAACTAGCAGCTTCTCCGCCAGCCCTTCCCGAGAACTTGCAACCTGAAGCTCCACAAGAACCCGTGCAACCAGAAGTAACGCCACGGGAAACTGTGACGCAGACTCGCAGTGGTCATATAGCGAGGCCGCGCCGACGTTTGAACTTATAAGGACCTGCCCCATAAAATGTGAAAAGGGGGGATGTAGAGGGCACTGCCAGTGTTCCTTGCAGCATATGGCCACAAGGAGGCACTGCTGTCCACCGAGTGTATATATGGGATTTGGGGAGAGGGAATAAAGTTCTTTTGGTTTCCGCATGCCAGCAGTCCGCCTCGTTTCTTGGCTCACAGGCTGAACAATTATGTTTAGAAGATTCGATTTCCTATCATTTATTTCGACATATTGTGTTCGACCTTGAGGTATGACCGGATCCACGCTACAACTTCTTAATTTACATTAAGCTTTATTAGCTTATCTGTTTAACTTTGTGTGAGCAACCCAACCAAAAGCCTTCGATAAATCTAAACATATAGCGTCGATCTGTTTACTGTTATCTAGTGAAGTTCAAAAGTCATTAATTGTTTCTGCCAATTGTGTAACAGTGGATAGGTTGCCTTGAAAGCTATGCTGATTAGAAGAAAAAAAGCCTTCTTCTTTTCAAGGTAACCTTATATTGATTTTGATATTACGTGCTCAAGAAACTTGCAGCACACACACGTCAATGAAATGAACCGGTAGTTTCCCATGTCTTGCTTTCCACCTGATTTGTGTACCAGAACAGCTTTTGCAACTAGCCGATCATCTGTGATTTGTTTCTGTGCTTACGGTGCCTTAAATATAATCTCAAGATAGCGGCCTACCCATTTTGAATACCTGCGTGAATACGCATTTGGTATGCCGTCAGAACCTATGGATTTTCTAATCATCAATATTAAGCAAAAGTGCTACAATACCTTCATAAGACAACTCTATATAAGGCATTGATGAAATGTGTGGAGATTGTAGCACAAAGGATGAAAAACCATTTGTACAACTATCAGTAAATACAGATTGGAAAAACATTAAAAGAAGTTGCAATATGAGAGCATTCAATCACAAGTTCATAATTAACGACAATGTTCCTAGGAACCTCGTTATCCAGTAACAAATGGCACCAAAAACGGTGTGGATCGTCCTTCATAAAACCAGCCAATGTCACATCATAGAAGGTGTTTTTAGCAGCCGTCAGCTTTGTGTGCAATGCAGTGCTTAGTGCCGAAAATTTATTGTGATTGTTTCTTAACTTTTTTTATTCACGGCTAATTTTTCGTATTAAATGTATGATTTCAGGTGTTATCCATGAATTCTGTTTATTTATTTATTTCTTTTGGTAGTAGGAAGGCATTCACTATGCCATCCTTCATAATCCCACGAAGAAGTGCAGTACCCGCTGCACACTTGCAAGAAAGTTTGTGCAATTTTTTTATGCTGCCGCTCACAACGACAAATAATTATGCCAGAAGCTTTTGTAATCCACATAATCCCCCACAGTTGAAGTAGAAATTAAAGTATGAAGGTTATTTTGTTTTTTTTTTGTACATGTATTTACAGTTTTATAAACTTAGCAAATTTGTTAAATAATCCCTAATGGCATTATAACAAAAGAACAAAACACTAAATGGCAATAGTCATAGGCAAGGAACTAAGTAGTAATTATTATCAAAAGCACAAGAAATAACGTAACACATAATAGTTCTATAGAAAATGGTAATCCCTGCTAAACCATCAAAGTCATAAATGATGCAATAATTTAATGTAATGAGTACAAAAAGGTGCAAATATGTGATATGTATAGTGTGAATTTAAATATGTCTTAAAGTCCATACTACAAATCTCTAAAGAAGGACAAATTACTATGGATAGAATTTTTCAATTGTGCTAGGAACGAGGTGAGTGACAGGACTGTTTTTAAAATAGCAGTCAGGCTATTCCGAATAGTAGTTCCTCTAAATTCCAAAGATTGATGACCATAATTAGTGTTTATTATTGGTAATGATGATTGTAGTGGGTCATGCAAATCTCGGCACACACATTGCCAGTGCTAAGCACGAGACGCTCGGCCCGGACTGTCGCTGATTTTGCTAGCTAGGCCTACGCTCCTACCTGGTCTCGGATAACAGTTTTGACTGTCTCCGTTCTATATTATAATTGGTGGAGGTGCGGGGTCTCCTTGCAATCCTGGAGTTGCGAAGCCGGACTGTACCTGCTGTCATGACCACTGCATCTGCCACAAGCCCTCCTCCTATGGCTTCCCAGCCCATTGTGTGCTCCGGCGCGGTCCGTCAGCGGGATCCTCCCATATTCAGCGGCACTGACGACCACGACGTCGACGACTGGCTGGCTACTTACGAACTCGTGAGTGTCTTGAACAAATGGGACGAAGCCACGAGACTGGCCACTGTCGGTATTTACCTCAGTGGCATTGCCCACTTATGGCTTCGGAACCATGAGATCGACGTTCCCACCTGGACAGCATTCGAAGCAAACTTCAGCGAAGTCTTTGGTCGTCCTTCTGTCCGCAAACTTCGTGCGGAGCAGCGCCTTCAGTCAAGATCTCAACTGCCTGGTGAGAACTTTACAAGTTACATAGAAGACGTCATTGACTTGTGCAAGCGCGTCGATGTGAACATGACAGAGGTGGACCGCATCAAGCATATTTTTAAGGGTATTGACGAGGACGCTTTCCAAATGCTCATTTCAAAAAGCCCTGCTACTGTCGTCCAAGTTACCGAGCTCTGCCAAAGCTATGATGAGCTCCGCCGGCAACGTCTCGTCACCCGCCGTGCTGTCCCACATCAGGAATCGATGTCCTGCTTAACTCCCTCGCAAGACCCCGTCCTCCTCTCGCAGATCAAAAATTTCGTGCGCGAAGAAGTTGCCCGCCAACTCTCGCTCATCTCTGGCCTACCAGAGCGCAGTGCACCGCTTAGCCCTACTCTACGGACTATTATACAAGATCAAGTGTCTGAGTTCCTTCCTCCGCAGCTGGTGCCACCAGTCAATGCACCATTGACGTACGCCGAAGCAGCAGCACGACCACGACCACAGACGTTCCAAGCGCCGCCTCCACAGCCTGCTCCTGTTTATGCCGCCCAGCCGCCACGACCTCCCGTTCGCCGAGTCCCTAATCCATGGCGCACTGCCGACAACCGACCGATCTGCTTTTCGTGTGGTCTACCTGGGCACGTCGCACGTCTGTGCCGCCGCCGCCCACTCCACTCACGTGAAAACCTACGTCCATACGAGAACGAATACATGTACACTCAATACACCCCAGACCCCGAATTGTACGCTCCTCGTCCAAGCCACCGACCAGCTCCTAATCGCCGATCTCCTTCTCCACGTCGACGCTCGCCCTCCCCGATGCGCCGACACCCCCCTACAATCGACGCGGAAAACTAAATGACGCAGTTCCTGAGGCAAGAACTGCGTCCTCGTCGCAAAGCACAAGCCCTCTTCGTTCGCCGCCGAATGTAATTAATGCCGTTCTTGAAGGTCTACCCGTACTTGCCTTTATTGATACTGGTGCCGCAATTTCTGTCATCGCCGAAAAAGTTTGCCGTTCAATTCGAAAAGTGACAACGCCTTACTTGGGTCCATGTCTTCATACTGCCACTGCACAGCCTGTGCAGTCTGTGGCCGCGTGTACTGCCAGACTTGTAATTCAAGGAGTGCCCTACACAGTCCAGTTCGTAGTACTCCCGCACTGTTCTCATGACATCATTTTAGGTTGGGATTTTCTTTCCCATCACCAAGCCGTCATTGATTGCGCCGGTGCCGAAGTCGCCTTTTGTCCCCTTGGTGATGCGCTACCAGTGCACGATCGCCCTTCCGACGCGAAGTTGGTCATTAGTGACAACACCCAAATCCCTCCACGCGCTACTGTCTTCGCACTCGTGTCGTGTTCCACCGTCGTCGACGCTACCGCATTCTTCACGCCTTCCGCTGCTTTCGTTCATCGCCACCTATCACCGCTCCCAACCGCTCTCGTTACTCTTCAAGGTGGTGCGACCAATGTGCCTGTGGAGAATCCGTTCCCATTCACGATTACGCTACTTCGAGGCGAGTGTATTGGTTCGATAGAATCATTCGAAACCATCGCTACACTTGACGTTCCTGATGAATCATCGGATGTCAGCGCCCTCTCCTGTAGTTCCGTGAATGACCCTTCCACTACCGACATTTTCAACCGTGTCATCGACGAAGGCCTAAACCCACAACAGAGGTGCGAGCTTTTGAGCCTCCTTGACAAGTTTCGACCATCTTTTGACAGTCACAGCGCTACTTTATGTCGCACATCTACCGTATGCCACCAGATCGACACAGGTAATCACCCACCACTACGGCAGCGACCATACCGTGTTTCGCCAACTGAACGCCGTATCATCGATGAACAAGTAGGTGACATGCTAAAGCGAGGCGTCGTTCAACTGTCAAACAGTCCTTGGGCGTCGCCGGTTGTTTTAGTTAAAAAGAAGGATGGCACGATACGCTTTTGCGTAGATTATCATCGCCTAAACAAAATAACACGAAAGGATGTTTATCCTTTGCCTCGAATTGATGACGCCCTCGACTCTTTACAAGGCGCAGAGTTCTTTTCCTCCCTTGATCTACGCTCTGGGTACTGGCAAGTGCCCATGAATCCGGATGATAGGCCAAAAACTGCATTTGTTACACCAGACGGCTTATACGAATTTAACGTGATGCCATTCGGGCAATGCAATGCGCCGGCAACATTTGAGCGCATGATGGACACTATCCTACGAGGCCTCAAATGGAACACGTGTTTGTGCTACTTAGACGATGTAGTGGTATTCTCGCCCGATTTTCCCACGCACCTTCGTCGCTTGGAACAGGTTCTACACTGCCTCTCTGCAGCAGGCCTCCAACTCAACTTGAAGAAGTGTCACTTTGGAGCGCGAAAGCTGACCATTCTCGGACACGTCGTGTCGAAAAATGGCGTTCTTCCTGACCCCGCTAAGCTACGTGCTGTTTGCGAGTTCCCGAGGCCCGCGTCTCTCAAGCAGCTGCGTAGTTTCATTGGGCTTTGCTCATACTTCCGCCGCTTCGTCCGAGATTTTGCCTCGATCATGGCGCCTCTGACAGACCTGCTTCAGGGAGACCGCAATCTATCTGCGTGGTCTCCAGCTTGCGACAGTGCCTTTGCGAAGCTCCCTGAACTGCTTACAACACCACCCATACTGCGTCATTTCGATTCAAGCGCTCCCACAGAAATCCACACAGATGCTAGCGGTGTCGGTCTTGGCGCTGTACTCGCCCAACGAAAGCCTGGTTACCAAGAATATGTTGTTGCGTACGCGAGCCGCACTCTTACAAGAACAGAAGCAAATTATTCGGTAACTGAGAAAGAATGCCTAGCGATTATCTGGGCCATTACAAAACTTCGACCTTATCTGTACGGCCGCCCTTTCGATGTTGTTACCGACCACCACGCGCTCTGCTGGTTATCCTCCCTCAAAGATCCCTCAGGACGCTTGGCACGATGGGCTTTACGGCTCCAGGAGTACGACATCCGCGTCATTTATCGCTCAGGCCAGAAGCACGCCGATGCCGACGCTCTTTCGCGTTCGCCTGTTTCTACTGATATTGCGAGTGTCTCCATCCAAGACAACTTCCTTCCACTATCAGGACCCATCAACATGGCTGCGGAGCAGCGCAAAGATTCGTGGATTGCGTCTCTGATGGATTACCTATCTGAAACACTCGCCCACCCGCCATCTCGAGCGCTACACCGACAAGCCTCTCACTTCGCCATCCGTGATGGAATACTTTATCGCCGCAACTACCACCCTGACGGTCGCAAATGGCTACTCGTCATACCCAGGCATCTCCGCGCCAGCATATGTGCTGCTTTCCATGCCGATCCGCAGTGTGCGCACGCCGGTTTGTTTAAAACCTACGCCAGGCTACGTTTTCGGTTATATTGGCGCGGCATGTACACATTCGTTCAAAAGTACATTCGATCTTGCACAGAGTGCCAACGCCGCAAGCACGATCCTAGCCGTCCTACTGCACAAATGCAGCCGTTACCGTGCCCAGTGCGACCATTCAACCGGGTTGCAATAGACCTTTATGGTCGTCTACCATATACATCAGCTGGGAATCGCTGGATTATTGTAGCGATCGACCATCTCACGAAATATGCAGAAACGGCCGCTCTACCAGCCGTGACGACATGTGACGTTGCGTCTTTCCTGCTGCAACGTTTTGTTCTGCGTCATGGCGCTCCACGTGAACTTTTGAGCGCCCGAGGCCGCGTCTTTCTCGCGGATGTTATTCGAGAACTTTTTTGCAGAATGCCACGTAATTCACCGCTGTACTACCGCATATCGCCCACAAACAAATGGCTTGACCGAGCGTTTCAACCGTACTCTTGGCGACATGCTTTCTATGTATATCGCCTCCGACCACACCAACTGGGATCTTATCCTTCCTTACGTAACGTACGCTTACAACACGGCACCTCAAGCGACGACAGGCTTTTCTCCATTCTTTTTACTTTATGGTCGAGAACCATCATCTCCAATTGACACCATTCTCCCCTACCGACCCGACTCATCCGAAGGCACACCACTTTCAGCCGCGCGGTATGCGGAAGAATGTCGGCAATTAGCTCGCACCCTTACAACACAAGAACAAGGGCTACAGAAATTTCGTCACGACAATGGACGGTCCAACTACCAATTTTCGCCCAACTCTCTTGTTTGGCTGTGGGTGCCCCCCAGTGCTGCTCCTGGTACCTCTACAAAGTTTGTCAGCAGGTACCATGGACCTTATCGCGTCATAGAACAAACTTCCGCTGTTAACTACCTCATCGAACCCCTCACGGCCACTGTGGACCTGCGTCGCCGAGGCCGCGAAATCGTACATGTGAATCGCCTCAAACCATATCGCGAACCACTTGTCCTCACGACACCTTAAAACACTTACTTGGCACCATCTTCAGCGAGGGGGAATATGTAATGATGATTGTAGTGGGTCATGCAAATCTCGGCACACACATTGTCAGTGCTAAGCACGAGATGCTCGGCCCGGACTGTCGCTGATTTTGCTAGCTAGGCCTACGCTCCTACCTGGTCTCGGATAACAGTTTTGACTGTCTCCGTTCTATATTATAGTAGTAAAAGTTGCATCATGAAAAACACTCAGCAGCTCGAGATGACGTACGAAGGGACACTGACAGTAAGTTGAGACTACCGTGAAGTATTCTGTATGTTAAAGATGCAATATTTTAAGCAACGAGATTGTGCACACTTCACACATTAGAATTCTGAAACAAGTTGTCACCTCTTACATTTGTATTATTACGCATTATTATTCATAGAACTATTTTTTGGATAGTTAGAACGGACTTAAGGTGAGATTTGTACGTAGAACGCCATATAGTAATGCAATAATTTATGTGTGAATGAATGATATCAAAATAAAGATTACGTAATATTTCTCTCGAAAAAAAGTGCCAACAATTACAAAGAACATGCAATCCGCATGAGGCCTTCTGAACAGCCTTGCAAGCGTGTAAATAAAATTCTAGGTGGGAATCTATGTATACTCCAAGAAATTTAGTGAGTGGCATGCTGTATTAAGGGGGCAGGCTGGTCTTTGGGACCAAAAAGTGACAAAAAATTGATTTTTTAAAACTGACATACTTGGTTTCTGCAAGTATTTTTCTATCTTTCTGCAAACTTTCACACACCAGGAAGCAGTAATTTTTTTGTAATGTCATTCTAACTGTACAGATTCTTGGTGCTGTTAACATGCAGAAGCTGCAAAAAAATGGGGAACCGACTTTAAGGCTTCTTTATAATTTGCCAGCACCTGTGTCTAAAGCTCTACTATCAATTTATGAGTGCTTTTATGAGGATCGCAAAACGTGCACACCATGATTGTTGCTTTTTGAAGAAACTGTGTCTTCAGTTTTTTTTTTTTTTCATTTTTCTCAAAAAAAGTAAATTTACGACTAATCAATTTTGAGGCCTCAATATCTCTGCAGCTAGGGCAGGTACAACAATAATTCGTTTTGCAGTGAAAACCTGTATGTGTGGAATGCAAGTATGAGAGCAGAATTTAAAGCACAAGTCTTTTTAATTAATTGCTAATCATAATTTTAACACAATTCTAACTGCTTTTGAAAATGAATAGTTCATTTTGCTGTAAAATAACCACTAAATGCCTAAAAACAAAAACTCTTCCATACTTTCACTCTATAGTCATTAGTCTATGTTGGCATATTTTAAATATCACTTTTAATTAAGCACTTTTTTCTAGGGCAGCCTTATACAATACTGGGTGAACTTAAGTTATCTCAGGAACAAGGTGAGTTACAGGAAATATAATTAAATACTTGAAATCAGCACAAAAAAACTGCATAACCCTGTGCAGCTTGATCAAGATTACTGAAGAAATAAACAAAAAATGTCTAAGACCAGTCTGCCCCCTTAAACAGTTGTTGTAGATTATGTCATTGTGTACCATGATTTGCCACCTTTCAGAGTAAAAAATAATATACAGTTTTTGTAGGATTAAGTGTGACCGCATTGATTGTGCACCGGCGGTGAAGATAATAAAGTTTGGCATTAACTTTGGTAATTAATGAAGTTTGCTTCCTATCAGAAATTAGCAGGTTAGTGTCATTCGCATAAAGCAGCGCAGTAGCCTAGTCTAGTTGTGAAGGTAAATCATTCACAAACAGGAGGAAAAGTAGTGGTCCCAGTATGGAGCCCTGTGGCACCCTAAAATTAACTCATTTAGCAGATGATTGTGATGTGCCCATATAAATTATTTGTGTTCTGTCTTTTAAGTAGCTACTGATGAGTTCCAGAGGCATTGCAGTAATGTCATATATATATCAAGTTTACATTTAATGATATTAAGATTTAACAAGTCAAATGCCTTTGCCAAGTCAATAAAAACTCCTGCTACCAATAAACTGGTATCTATCGCTTTCCTTATACTGTCAATAAACGTTGAAATTGCTGTTGTCGTCAAGCGATTTTTTCTGAAACCAAACTGGCAAAGCAAAAGAATTTAAAATTTTTCTAAGTAACCCGTCATTCGAATGCAAATTAATTTTTCAGAGACATTACTAAACAATGATAGTACAGGCTATAATTTTCTACCATGTCTTTTTCTTTTGATTTGTATAGCAAAGTAAGTTTAGCAATTTTCATCTTAGTGGGAAATATGCCAGTTTTAAATGTTGCATCCTGCAGTTTCGGTTTCAGTGAGTAGGTTGGCAACACTGTGTTTTTGTGCTTGAATGTATTTGTGAAACGTCTAATAAAACAGCAGTATGTAAGCAGCCGCTACTCGGGGTGTGTCTGCAGCCGCTACCCAGGGTCTGTCGGTCACGTTACTCCTTCACTACAATGGCAAGGAGTTTTTGAACCCCGTCTGATACGCCCCCCAGATAGCTATCGCCGGCATCGCCCCACCGGATCCGTTTCTTCCGACACCGGGTCGCCTCGTGCAGCCATGGTTCTGATGGCACGACATGTTCAAGGTCTATCTGCTGGCTTCCGGTACTTCAGAGTTCTCCCCCAGAGAGACGCAAGGCTATTAAACCACATTTCTTAAGACCCGAAGGTCAACGTATTTTTAAAACCCTGTTTCTTTCGCAGGCGTCCAAAAAGACAGAGGAGAAAGAAGAGACCGGAGCTACGCCCGATGTGTATGACTATACAGTAGTGACACCGGCTAAGCACTTCAATACCACCTGCAACCTGGTCGTTGAGCGCCACCGATTCCAACATCGAATTCATTCCCCAGGCGAGTCTATTCAAGAATACATGACAGCGCTAACAGAGCTTGCCGCGAGGTGCTCATTTACGTTGCAAGAAGAGTCATTATGTGACTAGTTTGTTGCCAGTGTGTCCTCGCATCGTATTCAGGAACGTCTTCTGTTAGGCTCCTTGCTTTCGTTCAGCAAGGCAGTTACTCTCGCGAGTCAAATCGAGCAGGCAGCAGTCTAAATAAAGGAATTTTCCATTTCTGTGCAACCAGTAGGCAATTCATTGTCGCAGTCGTCAAGTTCATGGCCGCATGCTCGCACTTTCAGTCAACACGATAAGGCAGCTACCACTCCCCGTTTCAAAAGCGCTGTCCATCGAATTCGCAGCAACACGTGAATTCTTCGCATTCCTTCAGATGCAGTTCTAAGCAGCATCGCGCTATTTGGAAACGCTGACCAGCTAAAGGAAAAAAGTGCTTCTTTTGTGACCGAATCAAACATTTCGAAAACGTTTGCAAGCAGAAGCGGTCGAAGGCACCTGTCCACGAGGTTTAAGTAGACAGCCCGTTGCAGGATGAAACAATAGAGGTTCTTATGATTCAACAGCCTTTTACATATGGAATTCACATTAACGTTCAAGTCTGGCAGGTCGCTATGAAGCTATTAGTCGATTCTAGCTCTTCCGTTTTTATTTTTTTAGGCAAGGAGTTTGACCAACACTTCTCTGGCGTGCCGCTTCTTGCGGTTCCACGTGTGTCGCTTCTCGATTATTCTAAAAGACCAATTTCATTACGAGGCTGCTTCCTTTCTGAGGTCTTTTTCGAGAATCGCAGCGCACCGCATTTGTTTTATGTCGTCAAACAGGGTACTTTTCCCGTTGGCCTGGATGGTACTTAGGCTTTGAAGCTGCGCGTTCAAGGGTTTGAGGTGCAGTGTTTTCAAACTAGCATGGTGCCTAATGCCGAAGTATCTCGGACATTTCCGACAGATTCATACATACAGCTGCCATCAGCACTTCAGCAAAAGTTTTGCTTTCTGTTCACAAATGAGGTCGGTCTAGCAAAAGGTTTTTTCACAAGATTAAAACACGTGCGTGTGTTCAGCCAGTAGCATCAGAACTTCGCCGGCTTCCTTTAACGTTACGACCACGCGTGTCTTCCGAACTGCAGCGGTTGGAAATTTTGGACATCATTGAACGTATCGATGCATCAGGATGGGTGTCTCCTATTGTAGTCATTCCGAAGAAAGACGGAAGTATTTGGCTCTGTGTAGATTCACGTGAGCCTAACAAGGCCATCGTTCCCAACAGCTTTCCGCTGCCTCACATGGATGAGTTACTTCATGCCTTGGCGGGTTCCACGCACTTTTCGAAACTTGACTTGGCGTCTGTCTACCACCAAGTTTCCCTTAATCCGGAGAGTAGGGACTAGGCAGCTTTTATTACACATAAAGGGCTCTACCGCTTCAAGCACGTTTGTTTTTGGGCTAGCCTCAGCACCTGCTGCTTTCCAGAGTATGATGTCTCGAATCCTTCCCCTTTGTGCGGGTGTCCTCTTTTACATTGACGATGTCATTATTTTTGGCAAATCGGCTGAGGAGCACCTAAAGAACTTGGAGGCAGTGTTACAGCGTATCAAAGACGCAGGTCTGAAGCTCAACAGCAAATGTGTGTTTGGAGTTTAGGAGCTCGAATTCTTAGGCCACAAGGTGACATCTTGCGTGTTTTGCCACTGTCTGAGAAAGTGGATGCGATTGTGCAAACCCTGGTTCCAAAAAATTTCTTGGGTTGGTGGAATACTACGCCAAGTTTGTGCCTCACTTGGCTAGTTGGTAGAACCAATGAGGGCTTTTTTTAGGAAAGGCGAAACCTTCGCCTAGTCTGCTGAGGTGGACAACAGTTTCCGCGCGGTAAAGGCGGTATTATCGTCAGATCTTGTCTTGTACATGTTTGATCCTGCGCTTCTAATTATCATCTCGGCTGATGCATCCGAATTTATTCTAGGAGCAGTCCTCCAGCAGCATGCCAATGATTATCTTCATACTGTTGCTTTTGCATCATATATCTCCGGCTGAAAGAAAGTAGGTATGCAGTTGGCGAGAAGGAAGCACTTGCATGCATTTGGGCATGCGAGCATTGGCATACATACCTGTAGGGACAGAGCTTCACTCCCCGAATAGACCATCCGGCGCTAGTTTCACTTTTGTCTTTTCAAGGCTCAGGCTGACGCCCACTTAGAATTGCAGGTTGGTGCGCAAGGCTACTACGATACAATTTCATGGTGGAGCACCAGGAAGGCTCGTCCAACAGAGTAGCTGATGCTCTGTTACGATTACCTGCACATATGTCAGATAGAGAGCTGAATTTCGAGGAAGAATTTGTTTCAATGCTTCAACCAATTTGCCTGACAAAAGAGCAGTTTGATCAAGTGGTTCTGGCTGATGCCACTCTTTAAAAAGTGAAGGCGTTTGTAAATGGGTCTTGGCCATCACACAGAGATTTGCCGCAAGATCTCCAACCATACTTCAGAGTTCGTGACGAATTGTCAGTAGTGAGTGGATTGTTGATGCAGGCAGAGAGGCTTGTAGTTTCTTCATCTCCCGTGGCTGAACTTGTGGCAACAGCGCATGAAACGCACCAGGGTATTGCACGCACCATATGGTGGTTTTGGGACGTTAAACCTCACAAATCAATCAACTGGTTAAGCGAGCAGCACCAACCACAGAGATTAGCTCACGCCAGTCTATATGCTTTTCTTCTTCGTCTCTATGCAGTGGCACGTAACATGACCCCCGGCGGCGGAGGCACCATCCCGATGCTTTAAAGGTCGTTATCTGACGCATCATTGTAGAGCTTGATCCGCGATACGAGTACAATATCACTGGACCGCACAGCAGATGATGATGGATAGATTGGGCTGATCTCGTAGGTGACAGGTGTTATTTGACGCAATATACGGTAGGGTCCTGTGTAATGAGACAAAAGCTTTTCTGAGAGGCCCAGCCGACGATGAGGGGACCAGAGTAAAACGAGGGCACCGAGAGCGAAATGTACGTCTCTATGTTCCGCATCGTACCGATGGCATTGGTTGGTTTGCTACGCCATCAGACGAACGCGAGCGAGCTGACGGGCATGATCGGCTCGCGCAATCGCGTCGCGGGCATACTCGTTGGTGGACGAGGTGTGAGCTGAGATGACTGTGTCCAGTGGTAAAGTCGGCTCTCTTCCGTACAATAAGTAGAACGGCGAAAAGCCTGCTGTGTCGTGATGGGATGAATTATACGTGAAAGTTGCGTAGGATAAAGCAAGGTCCCAGTCTCGGTGGTCGGGCGACACGTACATAGCGAGCATATTTGTTAGAGTACGGTTAAATCATTCTGTGAGGCCGTTTGTTTGAGGGTGGTAAACGGTTGTCAGTGTGTGTTGCGTGTAACAAGAACGCAGAATGTCGGCGATAACTTAAGATAGAAATGTACGGCCACGGTCTGTGAGGAGTTGTCTCGGAGCACTGTGAGTCAATTTAACAAGAAGTCAGTGACATCGGTTGCACAGCTGGTCGGTAGAGCTCGCGTAATAGCATAGCGTGTAGCGTTGTCTGTAATCACGGCTATCCATTTGTTTCCCAATGTTGATGTGGGAAAAGGACCAAGCAGGTGTAATTCAACACGGTAAAATGGTTCCACGAGTATGTCGATTGGTTGAAGATGGCCAGCGGGTAGCAGTGATTGTGTTTTACGACGTTGGCATAACTCTTGCAGGCGCAAAGCCCAGCGACCAAGGGGGCCTGATGAATCTTTCATACAGGTGAGCCAGCAGAGTGCGTGGTGGTCGGTAACTACCGAAAATGGGCATTCGTATAGATAAGGTTGGAATTTCACCACCGCCCATACAAGAGCCAAACACTCACGCTCTATTATCGAATAGTTACGTTCAGGTGCGGATAGGAGGCGGCTGGCATATGCAATAACGTAATAATGGCCATGTTGTGTCTGAGCCAGCACTGCACCAATGCCATGTCCACTTGCATCTGTACGGATTTCCATAGGAGCAGCAGGGTTGAAGAGTGCCAGAATCGGAGGAGTAGTGAGAAGAGCGATGAGAGTCGAGAATGCAGAAGCCTCTTCGGAGCCCCATGAAAACGGGATGTCTTTCTTAAGAAGCTGCGTAAGCGGCCTCGCTATGTGCGCAAATTTTTCACGAAGCGTCAGAAGTAGGAACATAGGCCTATAAAGCTGCGTACATTCTTCGCAGATCGTGATACAGGAAAGTTTTTGACGGGGCTGATTTTTGCCGGGTCTGGTTGTACACCGTTGGCATCCACTAAATGGCCAAGTACTGTGACTTTATGGCGTCCAAAGTGACATTTGGATGAGTTGAGCTGCAGACCAGCACGACGGAAGATGTCTAAGATGGCTAAGAGGCGCTCTATATGAGTTTCAAATGTTGGTGAAAAGATGATGATGTCATCCAAGTAGCACAAACAGGTGGACCATTTGAATCCTCTGAGCAGGGAGTACATCATTCGTTTTAAGGTGGTTGGAGCATTACAATGGCCGAAAGGCATGACATTGAACTGATATAGGCCATCAGGGGTGATGAATGCCGTCTTTTCACGGTCCATTTCACCTACATCTATCTGCCAGTAGCCAGAACGAAGGTCTATGGAGGAAAAATAGTGGGATTCATGGAGGCAATAAAGCACATCATCTATTCGTGGGAGAGGGCACGTCTTTTTTGGTAATTTTGTTGAGGTATCGACAATCAACACAGAAACACCATGCACCGTCTTTCTTGCGGACTAGCCCTACAGGAGAAGCCCAAGGACTGCAGGATGGCTCAATGATGTCCTTTGCGAGCATTTTGTCGACCTCACTTTGGATAATGTGACGCTCGGCCGCCGACACCCGATATGGGCACCTATGATTAGGATGCTCATTACCAGTGTTTATGCGGTGGGTCATACCAGTAGCTTTCCCCAACGGACGGCTGCTGAGGTCAAAAACGTCGATGTAGGACAGCAGAACCCGGTGGAGCTCGTCAGTCTGCTGCGGCGTTTAGTTGGAAGCGATCGACGTAATAGCGCTGTCGGAGGAAGTGTCAGACTGATGTTGAGTGTGGGGGTCAGAAGGGGCCGCCATCGTAAAAACATCTACAGCATTGTCTTCTAAGGTGCAGAGCAATGCCAACGAGATCCCTTGTGGCAGCACTTATTTTCCAAGCAGAGGAAAATAATTTCCTCTGCTTCAAAATGCAGTGCAAGTAACTTTCATGCTTTACCAACACACGTGTCCTGTACATATCACGTGCTTCACAATACAACATGAAATATTGTAGTAATTATCTATGGTCAAGTCAAGTCAATCTTATTGAGCTTCTTTGCATACTAAGTAACATCGTTAGTGACAAGTAATACATTCGGAGGTCCCATAGTGAAGGAACAGACACAGGGAACAACTAATACTGGATCATATGTATTCTAAATGTCATGGGCAGCATGAGGGAAAATAATACATGTACAAAATTTAAAGGAAAGCTAAAGAAGCTACATAAAAAAACGAAAGCAACAAACAACAACAAAACTGGCATGGTATGTAAAGCTATGACTGTACAATAGTATGTGTACACTAAAAACAAAACACAATGAACCATTGGAAATCATGATGCAGGTGTAATAAATTCATCAAGACAATGTGAACACAGAATGAGTACCAAACGATATTAAATTGCAGCTATAAAACAAAAGCAAGATGAATTCATGAAAAAATAGAAAACATCAAATATTCAGCGGTAGTGATAGCGAATCAAGCATGCACAACGCTAAAGATAAAAGAAAAAAAGAATTTCTATTAAAAAAGAGAAATAAAAATGGGAGATTCCTATGTTACTAGGCCGGGTCACATAATATGTCGGAACAGTATTTCTTGTGAAGACATTAAAATGCACGCACAAATGACGCTGATTTTATTTCATATGATATTAGGTTCCAAAATGATATGTGGGCTGTTACTTTCCCGTAAATTGTTAGAATGCGGGGAAGAAGTAGATTGTCCTTTGAAGAGAGCCCCGTAATGTTAGTGTGATGGAAGTGCGGATTCTCATAAGGCGTCTGAACATGCGGTTATCGTAATGATTTCATGGGCCGGTCACCCACTACAGAAGGCACACATGTTACTGCACCTATTCCCTTAATTATTGTCATGTAGTGGGTGCATAGCAAGTTTGAAAAGATTTTATGCACAAAGTGCTGGAAGTACACACTAAGGACAGGATATCACTGTCGCCTTCAACTCTTAAAGGTGAAGCTTGAGGGTCCCCCAATTTTTTCTTTCCTCATGCTCCTACAGCCCCAGATTCTGCAAAGGCGCTGCGAGCATTTTATTGGGCCAATGCGACGATGGCGAGTTGCTCCTATGTCCACAAGCGACATGCACTTTATGAAAGTGGTCCCGCACATAAGGGAGGGGCAGTTAACGCTCACGCCAGCAGCAATAGCACTGAACCACTAAGCCACACATACTGCCGAGTAAGCAGTTCATGATTTAGATTTTTTAACATGTTTATCGTTGGTAGATTTGTCAGGATGACGTGCTGGCACATTTGCCAGCAGCCCATAGCACTCACGCCGAAATCTAATCACTGAATGATCAACTGTTGATGCACTTATCATAAAGGCGCAAAATCAGAATTTGTTTACAGTAACCGATGTGACCGAATATTAAAAAAAATAGAATAGTCCAAGTAACTCGAATATATATTCAATCTTTTCGAATGAGTGGTTAGCGAATATGAATATTATCGACTGATATGCCAAAGTTTCAAATATTCGCACACCTCTAGGGAACAGTAAAAAATGTGGCATTAAGCAAAAAAAAAATGGTTCACCTCTCTTGAAGTCCAGGAGAAACCATCGGTAGCAGAAGTAGAAGTGCGTGTAGTCTCCATTTTGGTGCATCAGCTCAAACATTTCTGCATCCAGAATCTGCGCAAGAAAGGTTGCCAACTGAAATCGTTGCCAACAGGACTGCTGTGCAGCATTACAAGATTTACCCACTGTCTTCAGTTCATGTTGTGCATAACAAAAATTTTATTAATTGGCTTGTACATTTACACCAAGGTCAACAAGCATGACCAGTTGCAGCTTGATCTGTAGGAACAATTTTGAGCAGTCATTACGAGGTGCGTTTCATTCCATGGGCATGGCACTGCATTGGTGCTACTCGAACGCAGCTACAGTGCATACATATTTCTGGCACAAGGTGAGCACCTTCATGGTTCTCATGATCGAAAATGTCAGTGCTTCTCACAAGATGGAAACCCCAGCGCTCGGCCGAGTATACAGCCAACTTGCCTGAATGAGCGACCGCATGTTGGCGAAATGGTGATCCATGGCGCCCCCATGGGGGAAGTTGGCTGCCATTCGCTTCATGAGCTCACAGAAGCAGCTGTAGGTCAGCATCTCTGCACAAAGATGTTGTAACTACAATGAATACAGTGCCAACAGCCATCGCTTTAAATTAAATTCTTCACGAGATTTCTGAATCAGCCATGCAACTATCGCCGGTCTTACACAAGTTCCTTCATTACTATTAGCAACACAATCACTGTATGCCAATTTATTTTACGAGCGTAGAAAACAATAGTAAAGGCAACAAAAACACACAAATTTCAAAGGTAATGGACAAAACCCACTTATAACTAACACACAATTTGATTATGTATTCTAATAGGCACAGTACACCCATCCCTGCCATGGCATAGCAAAACAAGGCATTTCTCAAATGCAACAACTGCATTTCCTGGTACCTAAAGTCCACATCATGGTGCTGATGCTACTGATTCGTCTCACCCCTTCAGGCACAACGAGCATCCCACGAAACACAAAATCTAGAAGACGTCTAGAAATGCTTAAAAACAGCTCTAGACATCTTAGTTTACGAGAAGACCTAAAATAGACATTTGCAAAATTCTTCAAATGTTCTTACATACAGTTTATTAAATGACAACCAAGAGAGTCTGTTCTGCCAAACATGTTGATAATGCCCACATCAAGATACTTTTTACACATTTTGTATTGCGAGTGCAAATGATTCAAATGTTTTGTTGAAAAGCACCAAAATGACAAATCATCATATCAAAAGAGCGGTGACTCAGCTTTACTAAGAAATGATGCAGCGAAGAAATTCTCAGACTAATTCGTTTTAAATGCTAATGCACCTGTAAATATAGTGCTAATTAGCAGTTGGGCAAGCACTCAGACCTTATAATAACAAAGTTGCATCTTACATGAAAATAAGTTTGTTATATCCAAAAATTCATTATAAAGGTTTATTCCCAACACTATATCTACTGCAAAACTATTTTTCATTTACTTCGTTATAACCAATATTTCTTTATATCCGGGTTTTATATCGAAGTTTGAGTTATATTCTTTCAAATCCAAGGCGATCATATAAAAACGATGCTTTCAGCAGCATGCTTGCCCAACTTCGACCAACAACAGTAGCAAAACACTGGTGCATATTGACAAGCACCTGCTTTGGCGGTACGCAGTGCTCATGTCACTCATGTTGAAACATCCTATCTCCGCAACGTTCTGCAGCGGCTCAATTGACAGGCCAGCGTTCATCGTTTAGCGCTTTGTGAAGCATTAGCGTTTCCAGCTTTTCTGTACAGACTACTGCAACTGTGCTGATACTTTTTTCCACAGGTATTTTATCGGTGTTTTGTGAAACAAGTTCTACTGTGTGTTTTCACCAACAGTTTGTCATAACGATGGCCAGATCTGCTAGTCACTTTTCTTGCAACTAGGACCTTTGCATGTTCAGATAACAATTTTTCCGGTAAATAAAATTAAGTGTACCTTGCTTTTTATCATTACTACTGAAACTCTTGAGCAGCCTTGTAATCAAAACATAAAATATGACAGTTCTTTGCTGGTTGCTCAATCTGGTTGAATCTTCATCGAATTTGCAGCCATGTATGGAGGAAGCGCTGGTGCAAATCGAATCGTAACCCAGGCTGACTCGTCCTATATCCGGTCATCTTTTTCTTCTGCGATTTACAGCTGAGCACACCCACCAGTTACAGCTCATGTGCAGGTGTGTGTGTGTGTGCAAGCGCTTGCTTGCTTACAACCATGTTGGCCTGTCAATGACAAAGTGCAATGCTCTGCGAGTGTAGTTATGATTTATTTTCTTTTATAAATACATGACAGTATTCTATCACATCTATAATTGAAAATCTGTAATTTGAACCACTTATGCTCCATTATTCATTGTTAGGCTTGTGCCAATATTTGAATGCTTGTATTATTCGAACGAATAATGCAGTATTTGAATTTTCTTTGAATTAAATTTCAATTATCATAAATTTCAAATTATTATCGACAAATGAATAAACGCGTAATAATTCACATGTACACCCTGTACAAGTGGCTTCACTGCAGTAAAGAAGTGCTAAGCCGTAAAAACACCTATTCAAGTGTATATTAGTTCGAATGTAACTTTCTGTAAAAGTAGTTTCACTCAAGTGAAATAGCGCTGCGTTATGAAAACGCATATTCAAAAGAAATCCGCAATGATGCAAAACCCCACTTCAGGGTTAAATGAAGATATTACTCTCACATAGATTAATTTTTCAGTTTACAATCGTTATACAAACTCATATGCTACAAATATAGCAAATTTTAATAAGTATTAATTTTGCAGGCTACCACTAACTTTTTACTGAAAGTCAAATCCTGCTGCGATTCAAAGTTGCTTCCATTTCCTTTGATGCAAAAAAAATGGCATTCACACAGGCCTGGGTACAACTTAAAAAAAATTATTGTGCAGGTTAGCTCGGTCTTGACAAATCAAGTATGCCCCTTTTTCTCTATAATTCATGATACTATTTGAGTTCAATTCGAAATCATTCAATCAAAATCACTATTCGCTTCGAACCCAAAACTCACTATTTGCACAAGCCTATTCGCTGTAAATTACACAGTGAGTTCTTGCATTTTCTTCAAGGCAGCTTTTCTTCACCGCTGTTCGTACAAGACATTGAGCCGGAGTCCAATACAGCTAATGTGGAAAACAGTGCAGTTTTATTGACGGGACCTGAAGTGCATTCATGCAGAATTTGAATATACGTTGCTGCAGCAGCAATCAACTTCAACTGGTTCGGTAACCTTCAGTTGTACTTTGTGTCTCATTCGGTAGTGCTGTAGTCATTAATCAAGCCGCTTTTACAACATCATGGCATAATTTATTGCTGCTGATAAGCATGATTATTTGTGCATCATATACTAAATGTCAATTAAAAAGCACCTGTTCAACCTGTGTGAGTTCACATTTATTATAAACCAACGTGCTTGACATAAAAACTGGATATATGCAGTGTGCTAAAATAGCCATTAATTTTCACGGCACATGACGCTAAAGTACGAGGAAATGAAACAGCATTATTCTCTCTACAATAGGTGCAAGTACACACAATGTCGAAAACTTTTAGATGCCACAGTGAGGACATGCGCGAATGAACAAGTATGTTAGTGATGTTGCTTGATTGTTTGGTCCCCTGCATCACCGACTGGAGTAGGAAGTGGGAGAAAAACATGATAGAGCTTCTGTGGAGCTCTCTTCAGTCACTTCAATCTGTAACTTCCTATTGTAGCAATCAGGTTGCCAGCCAAACATTCTGCAAAGACAGTTATAAATCATAACTAACAGTTTTGATTAATTATCTTATTAACATTGTGTCGAACAACCAAAAACAAGTCTTCATATTTTCACTTCTTTCCTAAAAACAGTTATAATAGCTTGTTTTATATTTTTAAAACCATCGCTATGAAACTCAGAAAACGCCCATAAAAAACATCAGAATAACATCTAAAGCTGGTCTTGTCAAGAGGTTTTTTGTGAGACATCTTTTTGCATAACATTAGCATGGCTATTCAACATTTGAATAAGTAGACTCTCAGTAAACGAAATCTGTTAAACGGAACTACTGCTTAAACGGAACTATTGCTTCTGCAATGCTTGGTTTCAGGCTTGAATTCTGCACCCGTGTTCACATCTCAGTAAACGGAACTCCTGTTAAATGGAACATATTTTCCTGGTCCCTTCAGGTTGCATTTACTGAGAGTCTGCTATAGTATGTAGAAAGCGGCACGTCGAACAACTCGTTGAATGTGCCTTGAGTAATGTGATCATACGCAACAGTACACTGCAAAATGAAATTGAATAAATACAATTTGTCATGCACAAGGTTCAATTCATACAAAGCTCAATATATCTTGCTTTCTCAACTTTTAGTTGATACTAATCGAAAAAGGAAGTGGTGAAAGCAATTGCGTACACAGTGTGTCAAAGGGTTGAAGGGGTCCTAGGACGCTTTTTCATCTGCGTTTTACAGCACTGGAGTTCGCTCACTACTGAATACTGAGATGAGCGCAAAAATGATTGAAATCGATGCACGGTAATGGAAGTTATTAGCCTCCAAACTTCAATATCCTAGCAGACGACAAGCATAATGTTCCCTTTCGCGTATCACACCCCTACTGACATCAAAGGCCCCTTCCAAACACTGCGCACCTCTCACAGAGATGTATCCGAAGACTTGCCGTGTGGTGGCTGTTGTGCACCACTCCTGACATTGTTCTGCAATTATTTTCACACTTTCATGATCTAAAGAGAGAAATCCATTTTCAACTGAGGAACTATAAAAAGTCTTTTTATAAATTTTAGTGAACAATAGCATGGCCTATCTGGGACCGTAAGAATATTATGCACGATTGGTCGCGTTAAACCAATCAAAACGCACGGCCCGTGTCGTCACTCTCACGTGGTGAAGAGTCAATACTGATTGCAAAAATAGACACTGTGTGCCGTTCTTGTCTGAAAACAGTTCGGTTTTTCTGTAAAAATAAAATTAAAACAGCTTTGTTTTTGTCATTACCACTCATGCACCAATACCGGTGCATTCCGCAGTTCGAGAAAAGGCTATAAAAACAACACACTTAACTTGTGTCGCAGAGCCCCTTTAGGGTGATAGTCTTGAAAATATGGCAGATCATAAGGCAGAGTGGACCAAATGCTAATTTCATGCATTCATAATTAGACTTCTCCCAGTCAACATACCATCATCAAATATCACCAGCAAGGGAGCCACGAGGTCACACATTCCTTGCACATAGCCCACATCCAGGTGCTCCCAGACATAGCTGCAATGAAACGATGATACCACCAATGATGCCACAAACCTTCCCTTTCACTACCTATTAGCTTGTAACACTTAACTTATGCATACACAAGAGAGCCACGGTATCTTAGGGGTGAAGCTGGAGGATGCAGGCTCCGTTCCCAGCCTCAACATTCTCGAGCACTTGTGTACTAGTACTTAGAATGTAAGTCTTCTGAAACTTCCCCCTCATGTGTTAGCTCAATGCAACACTGCATGGAGAGCCCTCCATTTATTTAGCTTTTATTAATTCGAACTTCTTTTAATTCAAACAAATTTTTGGGCCCCTTCGAGTTCGAATTATCGTGATTCAACTGTGCTAACACGGTAATCGGTATGAAAAAAAAAAATAAGACTTTCACTTTGCTCATTTAAGTATAGTAGGAAACAAATATGCTAGGAAGAAAAATCATGAAACACACGCCATCAGCCTTTGTGGAGAAATATTTTCGGGTTATGAGCTTAAATATACATCACAGCCAAAGTATCTTGCGATGAAAAAAATCCGTGAACAGGGTGCGTGTGCTCGAGTCGATGTTTTAACTTGTGGACTTTAGGTCTTCAAGGCTGAAACAGAACAACCCGGGCGGAAGGCAAGTCCACTTGTCTAAACATTGGCTGAAGCATGCCACCCCTGTTTATGGATTCATTTTTTTTATTGCAAGCTTCCACCTTTTTCTCCCTGTCGTTTTTTTTTTTTTTGAAAACCTAAGTATCTTGACATGCGTATTTGGTTTTTTGCATCTCATTGCCTTACATATTACTGAAATTCTGGAAACACTTGTGCATTTGAAATAACCATTCATAGGTCCTCTCATTGAAATGTCTACCAGCCTGCCTGAGGCAGCTTCTCCTGCTCACTCAACCTATCTGCATTCTACATTTAAAATTAGCGTTTTCAATAACTGGGTACCTAGGCATTGGGTTTGTAGGGTTTGTGGAAAAATGTATCGTTGTTTTAAAGTAAAGTTTGTCCAGAACGAAATGCAAGTAAATTTTGCATGGGGCTTGGTGAGATCAATGCAAAAGAGCTTAGGTGGCATCTTGGGTGTGTACGCTAATTTCTAAAGAATGGATGTCATAACCATAACTAAAAAAGTAACTAGAGAATTTGCATGCACAGAGGTGACATCCCAAGGTGAATGTGCTCTGGGTGATTGTAAGACTGCCTATTTCCTATTCTGTGCGACCATACACTCCAAGTATGATGAATGTTTGAGAATAAAGAATTTTTCTGGCAATCCATGGCAGCTTTCCCCTTTCTATCGCCCGAGTTCATGGTTTGCACCGTCCTACCCAGAACGAACTGCAGTGCATCACAGGATCACACATGGGTTCAATGTTACCCATAAACTGTCCAAGTGAAGCCATTTGGAGAATACATGGCTTGTGGTGCCCGTATAATTTCAAGCTGTCCTATTTATTTGTTTTCTCGCTACATAACGACTTACAATAATAATAAAAAATAAAATAAAGTAACAGCGCTAGAACAGGGCAAAGACAAAAGGATACAAACACGGTGCCAATAACATTGTATTACGTTTTCACATCAGTCTACGGTAAAACCTCATTAATTTGAACTCGGTTGTTTTGAACTCCAGCTTAATTCAAACTGTTGTCGCGGTGCCATAGTTTGCATTATGAATCTGAGTGGATAATTTGACGTGGAAGTCAGCACCAGTCCGGTCAATACGAAAACTTTAGGTGCCATGTGCCAATTCCTGATCCCGATTTCGCCGCAAATCCACTGAAACAACTGCTGTTAAGAGCCACAAGGTAACACAATGTAGCGGTACTAATGAGTGGCAGCTGAAGCACTCCAGCCCCAATACTTCCAGCAAAAATGCCACCCGCATCTTTCCACGGGAAGAACTCGAGTGAATGCATCGCACAGTGGTTGCACAGTGAATGTTGCATAATTTGGTATGGTTCCGGAATGCTTGATTGTTCTTCCGTCTTTATTATTCTTATTTATTGAATTAAGGAGAAGCGTTGCCTTTAACGTCAAGAAAAAGCCAAGCAAAGACGCCCTTAACTGAATTTCGAACGTGCGTTCCAGTGCCTACATATGCGGGATGGCCAGTGAACGGTTATCCCGCGCGAGCAATCGTTTTTGTTACCAGCAGACACTGCCTGCATCGGCCTTGCAAGGCTAGAGAGGGGAAGGGGAGCGACAGTTTTGAGGGTGTATTTTTGGCCGGCACGAGACGTGGACGAGAGGTGTAGACGATGCCAGCGACGCCGAAGCGCGACATCGTGTAACTAAGAAATGCTCCATATTAAGAAAAAACGTCTCGGGGTCAACCAAAATGTGCACCTGCGGTAAACAAGACGTGCCACACTGCAGCACAGCAGTGACGCGCGGGCAGCATATCGCATGTTTCTCACTTTGTCGGCACTTTATTTTTACCTATTCTTTCTGGGATAGTAAATTTAATAAAGGACACGTTGGTGGAATTCATGATCATGATCATGCTTTCCAGCCAAATATATAAAGAATTTCGTAACAATGCCCATTATTAAATTTTTTATGTCCCCTAAAAAAAAATGGTGGAATGGTCGCATCATGACGTGCTGTCACAGCGAGGAGCAAGCGACATGCTACCCGCTTATGCTTATCACTACCGTGTTGTAGTGATGCATACCTTGTTTTCCGCAGGCGTGCATTTTAGTTGATCACAACTGCATTTTCTTTCCTTTTTTTTTGTGGCAGCAGCGAGGCCCACCATTCTTTCGTGTTAGTGGCAAAATTATGACCAGGTATTGCAGAAAAACATCACTTTTGGAGCAGCAAACTAGCTGGCACAGTAAGTGATCAGCCCTGATAACATTGAATAACTGCAAGTTTTTTGCATACCACCTATTTTGTATGTTTTGTTAATTTGAATTAACAAGGTTTCACTGTAGACAGAGAAAAACACAATCAGCATACATATTGAGGAAGAAGATATCGAAACATTACAAAATCGCTATATAGAAAGATACATTAATTCATCCTTGCGAAGCAGTTGCAAAGTTATCTACACAACAGTCTCCACATTTCTGGATTCAAGGAGCTACCGTCAATGGAGCTGGTAAAACTGCAGTCTTCATACAGTTGTAGCGCTGTTTATTTGTTCAAAATCAGTATGTACCAACCAGCCTAATTTAAGACACTAATAATAAAAGAGACACACAATGTTAAAGAGCAACAGGCAGGACTTACGTGCACATAACATTTCGCAGCTTCTCCAGGTTGGCTGTGGTAAAGTAGGCATAGTTGCGGTCGCAGCGTTGCACATCCTTGTCGATGCGGTGCAAGTTGAGTGAGAACAGGTCGAGCAGATCACTCTGCACACACCATTCGGCAAGACCCAGTCAACATCTATTCAAGTGTATGGCAAGCTGAGTTAGCAATTATGAAGAAACGGCGCAGCTCAGTGCGAACAAACAAATAATTGACAAAGGCTAGCAGATATGCCTGGGCTGCTGATGCACATAAATTGATGGCACACAGGAGTGCAATGTAAGCATAGAAAGCTGTTATCGCATGCTAATTGACATGTTGACGCTGCATCTAAAGGTGTCAGCAGACAAAAGGGATGCGCCACAGCAGTTCCATAGTTGTAGGGGCACCTCTGTCCACCTCTGCATACCATCAAGACCACCAAGATCATGCTTTTTACAGTAAACGCTGTCATGAGCTCACACCAAGGGCAGTTTTTGGTGCCGTAGTTGTCCGTTGTCCCTAACCGCTATCACTCAAAATAATAATAAGAAAATGATATAAAAGAAATGTTCGGGATGAAATGAGTTTCAAACCTAAGTCTAAGTCCCCTTTGGGGCAACCCAGTATTCTACCACAGAGCCATGCCGGTGATCAAAACTCTATTACAAAAACACCCTATACTGGTGTTATGTGAGGAAGAATAAACGTGTTAGCTTGTGTAATATAGCATGGTATAAGCGTAAAATAACAACCAGGCATCAAACAATATGAATTGCATAATGAGTGCGTGATTTAATGCTCCCAACTTATTACAAAGGGCTCAGAAAGAATTCTTCGTCAGTCCATCCACAAAGTGCACATAATTCCGTGCAGCTGCATGGTGGACAGCTTACTTCTCCAAAGCATGGCAAATAGTGGTGTAGTGGGTGCTTCCCAGCTTGTGAGAAATTATGGTTTATAACATAGTGGGTATCTTACACATTTCAATCTTCCAGCTTTCGCTGTGATTGTGCTGCGTGTTCTGCTCAAGCTTTTTTGTGTGCGTGTGTGTGTTCACAATACAAGTGTCAGTTCTGATCGCGATCAGAGTTGATGCTGATTGAATTTCATTGCTAACTGACCACGGGAATCATTTCTGCACACCATTTAGTCGTCGGACCGTCAACCTTCCGAATGACGTCACTTTTGACCATTTTGGCCAACTCTACTTCGATAGAGTTCTTTAACGAGATTGGTATCCACCACGGTGCGAAAATTGCAAAGGGAATCGCTCCTTGTTTCATGCGAATAGTGTTTTCCCCAGACATCGTCCCCTAACCAGAAAAGAGCTGCGGATACAAGTACTCGTACTGTTTATCTTCAACCACATCAAGAAATTTGACCACACCAAAAGCTTGAATAGCTGGAAGCCTTAACAGAACACACTGCAGTGACTCTACAACGTATAATGTTTGTCGTGTGGTCTTGCCTTTCCACACAATATCTGCTGAAAAACAACCATCAACTTCAAGGCGCCGCTTTGCAGCACTTCTCAGCACAGCCTGCGACTTGCTTATACAAGACGGTATGCCAGGGAAATCAGGTGGAACGACAATAATTTCCGCTCCTGAATCTATTTTAGCGTTTACGCGTACCCTATTGATAGACACTTCCGCGTATCAGGCATTTGATTCGTTAAGTGTCCCAACAAAAAAGTTCTCTACATCGCCTTCTAGTGTAGACAGGCCCACCTGGTTTTCGGTTCTCTTGTGGCATACGCGGCTGAAACGTCCCTTGATTCTGCAGTGGTCACACCGTGCCGAACGTGCTGGGCACTAAGCTTTTACGTGGCTCGAACATCTGCAGAACGGGCATCCTTGCCATCACTGCTGGCCTTGCAACGAACGCTGGAGCGACTGTGGTTGCTGTCCTGTTGTCCCATCCTCCCAGGTGCTGGAATATTTGCTCGATGTTCATTGGACCATTCCAAGTTCACCTGTAGTCGCCTTGTTGCTGACGAGCCGGAGTTCCAGTTACTGCCGGTGAACTGTTTCCTTAAGTCTGGCCTTCGCAAAAGCAGCCGCTAGCGTAAGGGTTGTGGGAATTGAGGCCAGCCCGCTGCCGTTGTGCGGGCTTTGCCGCCTCTTTCTCCGTTCTCATATCCCAACATGTTTTTCCTCTTCCACTGTCTGCCGCACTGGGGGAGCGGAGTGACGTTTAACCCCCCCTCACCCAGTAGCGGATGCTGACTGTGGAGCCGCGCGTGGAGTCTCCCGAGAGGCTTTGCGCGCGCGCGTCGGGAGTAGAAAGGGGCTTCTCCGGGGACGACATGGGGGTAAGCACACTTTTCTTTTACGTCCGTCAGCTCCCTCTGGGGCTCATTCGGACTTCGCCAACAGCGCCTTACGCCCGCAGCAAACGCTTACGGTGTCGAAGGTGAGATGCCTGTCGCTGCAGGGCTGATATCGTGGCTGTCGGGGCTGCCGTCGTGCCGGTGGAACGCAGGGTGAGTGCCGCAACAACTAGGAATGGGAGGCTCATTCCACTTCTCACACCATGTCATATCCGCTCTAAGCCGAGGGGTACGATGCGATTGAAAGACAGACGCCACTCCAATGTCACTGCCTCAAAAGAACCCCGTGTTTATTGAACAGTTGCTTTTTATCACTTTACACCGGTAATGTCATAGGGCAGGCAGCACAGTGCTTGGCCTGAACAAAGGTAACGATAACACTACATCTAGCAGCTGCTGCTTTTTCTAAAAAAAAACTGCCAAATGTCTTGGCACACACTTGGCATAAATTCTGACATTTTTGCCAAAATGCAGCAGAACGCAGCAGGTTTCATGTCTTGGTGCAGTTTGCCGCAATTGTTGCACCACCACTGTGGACAACATCTCCATCTTCGCTGCCCACACTTTGCCCTTCTGGAGACTCTCAGCCACAGCAGCAACATTCCATTGTCAGAATGGCTGATTGGGCAAGTTGTAGATTCATGATACTATATACAGTAGCACATGACGTAAACAGGGGCTGTCTCACTAAGTCCCTGTTTACACTTGCATTTGAAGTATTTTGAATGAAAGTGTTATTTTGAGGGTGTAGACAATGGCAACACTACAGCAGCTTTTGCTTCCTTTTTCTTGAGCCCATGAAATTCTTTTATTACTACTGTGTGACACACAATGGTAATAATTATATTGCATGACTACTGGCAAGCAATCGCATTGGCACTCTCATCCACCTTCATTCACGTGTGAAAAAAAATAAAAATAGTAAGGAGCTGCATGTGGCAACACAGACTGTGATCAGCAGCCTGATAAATAAAGTAGTCCAATGAATCGCTATGTCACAACATATGCTGTATGCTATGCTTACATATTCTGCACATTTTGGGAAAGTGAGGGGGAAGTTTACTGAATAATATGCTGTTTTCACATCATTAATATGAGATTGCACACAACATGACCTGTCTTGCCACTCTGTCATCACCTTGTAGCCCACATCATTGAACTTACCCGAAAATTTCAATCCACGAGCTAACTGATGGTTGCAGCAACTCTTACAACACTGCCCAGCAACAAAGTTCACAATAGTAACATGCCCCAAAACCACAATATGATTATGAGCGACGGCGTAGTGAAAAGCTCCAGCAATTTTGGTGTTCTTCAACAAGCACTAACATCGCACAGTAGACAGGCCTCTACCATTTCACCTCTATCAAAATATGACTGCCATGGGCGAGAACGAACCCGCAACCTTCGGGTCAATAGCTGAGCACCATGGCAGATTAGCAACAAAGAGAGTGGATCTTATTGCCACACAAACTATACAACAAGTTTCAATGGTTATGTACCCAGTTTCCAAAAGGTGACAGCGCACTTCAAAATCATGAAGAACGCATTCACTGATCAGTCGTCTCATTGTTGTTAAGTTTAGTGCTTAAGCCACTTACCGAATACACTCCTCCACTAGACGATGCCGGTGACACACAGCTGGACTCATCATCGACGACTGGTGGCTGAAGCAACTGCAGAGGATCAACCGGGGGCTGACCATCTTCTTCCTCCTCCTCAGCCCCTGCCTGCAGTGGACCTGACGGAGAAGATTAATATTTCCATCATCAAGTCTTCTACTGTCAGGAGAAGGCCTCCCAGATTGCACGCCTACGGGCTGTGCACAATTTCAAAGGCCACCGCACAGCTTGCCCAGCAGCACACCATCTGGCAACAGAGACGACACTCGCAGAGTGGTTGACTCCATACACCATAGAGTTTCTCACAAACTTACCTAGAGGGAAATCTGGTTGCTGGATGCAAGGGAATACTGGGAGATGTGAGCTTCGAACTTGACTCAAATTTGTATACCTCGAAGACACAGCTGGCTTCATGTTGAAATGGTTGATTTCTTACTAAAAGAGCACGTAACAACCAATTTATTTTTTAGAAGCATGTCTTATTTAACACTGGAACCTTCTTCGTCGATGTAAAATTTTACGAAGTGTAAGAGGTAACCAACGGCCGCTAATCTTGGCAGGCAGACCACAATGCGAGCGTTTCCTTTGCGACTTTATGTCGTCTGTTTCTCCCTTTTGCCCTTTAGTTGTGTTGTCAATATGAGTGGACGTTTATTCTAGAATATAATACATGAGGATGAGATTTGCGCATCAACGCTTTGTTTTAGAGAAGGTTTATCTACACAGTTGTATACACTTTTGAGCCGAAGCCTCACTCAACACCAGCCAACATAAGCCTTGGAGACACATATACCTTCATTCCCTGCGTTCCAACGGGGCCCTTAAGAAATTCACATAGACGGTGGTGCCACATTTCTCTCTAGGTATTTTTGCGAGAGACTCTATGCCGTACACACTCGATTAGGGGCCTCATGTAAGGGCCGCTTCTCCCAACTCGCAGCCAGAATTAGTAAAAAAAAAGTAAATTGCGCCAGCAAACAGCAGTGCGTTGTGTCTCACATATGATGCATTTCACGGGAGCCGCTCGATGGCAATAGCTGTCATGCAGCTTCGTCACACAGCGCTGTCCGTCAGCACCGAGTGTCCATTATAAAGACAGAATTTAGACACCAGAACTCCGAATAAATGGCGGCGGGTCGTGACGAAAAATTCCCGACCAGACGACTAAACAAAGCGTCAGTTCAACTGGGCTGCTCTTGGGTTTTAAATGAGTGGTGTGCCATGTTCACGAATGTTACTGTTATAATGAAAGAATGATGACAACAAAAGGAAACAGCAAGCATCATCGCAGAGTAAGGCACCACGAGATCGGCGCTTGAGCTCCTCCATCTTCCTCGTCCTGTCGCTATCTCCAATCTCCCACCTGCCCGTTTGGTTCGCCCAATAAACCTCTTTACATTTGGTGGATCGTGCTGGGTAACCACATTGCCTACAACCTGAAACTCCGATCCCGCACCCTGCCGTCGACCATGCAAGTTGACGCTGCCCAACAAACAATACCTCTCGCGGCCGCTACTTGCCCCGGCCCGGTTCATCAGCGAGACCCCCCGATCTTTGCCGGCACTGAAGACCAGGACGTCGGGGACTGGCTGTCATCATACGAGAAAGTCAGTGGACCCAACAGGTGGGATGACGCTGCTAAGTTAGTCACTGTCCATTTTTATCTCATCGACGTGGCCAAGCTGTGGTATACGAACCACGAAACCGAGTTCGCGAATTGATCCGCCTTCAAGGAGGCAATATGTGCCGTTTTTGGTTGTCCTGCCTTACGGAAGCTACGCACCGAACGTTTGCGCACACGGTCACAGGAGCCAGGTGAAACTTTCACATCATATATAGAAAATGTGATCGATCTCTGCCGGCGCGTCGATGCTTCCATGAGCAAGAGTGCGAAGATACAGCACATTATGAAGGGCGTCGACGATGACGTTTTCCAGATGCTTCTCACGAAGTCTCCTAGCACTGTGGCAGAAGTAGTGACTTTGTGCTAAAGCTATGATGAATTGCAGAGGCAACGAGCTCAGACGCGACACTCATTCCAGACAATCCAACCAGTGACCGCACTGGACGTTATGACTGACCAGACAAACCTTCTCGCACAAATGAAAGACTTCGTGCGAAAGGAAGTGGCTCGGCAGCTTTCTCTGCTGTCTTTTGCTCAACGCCAGGAGCTCTCGCACCAACAGCCACTGCGACACCCACCACCATTGGCTCCCATGCTCCGACATGTGGTCCAGGAGCAGATTTCCGAGGCTATGCCGGTGCCCTTGCAGCAGCCCCCCGTCACCGCGCCTCTTACTTACGCTGAGGCACTAAAGCGGCAGAAGCGACACCACCCCCGCTGTTCCAGGGACTGCTTATACCTCAGCCCCGACTCAGCCGTCCACCACCTGGGTTCCTCCCATTGCCACCACAGCCTCAACTCACCCATCTGCCGCATGGACTGCTCCCCTCGTCGCCAATACTTGGAGAATGCGCGATAACCGGCCCATCTGTTTTGCGTGCGGCGGCCCTGGCCATATCGCCTGTTACTGCCGTCGTCGCATGCCGGGATACACAGACGCCCGGACACAGAACAGCTTCATGGACCTTCCTCCATCCAGTCTGGAATATTCTGACCCTCAGTCAAGCTCGTCTTCACGGGAATGTCCGCGTACTATGTCTGGTCACTCACCTTCACCCCGTCGTCGCTCCCTGTCACCCATGCGTCGTCGGCCAGCTCCTGAACACGAGGGAAACTAACCGCCGCAGTTCAGGAGGCAACAACTGCGCTGTCAAAATGCTCAAGTCCTCGGACATTGCCGTCGAATATTGTAGAAGTTTTTGTAGAAGGTACTCGAGCATATGCTCTAGTGGATACTGGCACTGCCGTTTCCGTGATAGACGCTAAACTTTGCCGCAAGCTCCGAAAAGTGACGACGCCTCTTAATATGATGTCTTTGCAGACAGCGAATGGGGACCCGGTTCAGCCTGTAGCCGCCTGTATTGTCCGACTGATGATCGCAAAGGACCACTACACTGTTGAGTTTATTGCCCTTTCGTCATGCTCACACGACATCATACTTGGATGGAATTTTTTATCGCGTAACCATGCCGTTATTGATTGTGCAAGATCGGAGCTTGAACTTTTACCGTTTTACGATAAAACCAACCAGCCGCATTCAGCCCGTCGTACACAAACTCGTCGTCAAAGAAGGCACTGAAATTCCTCCGACAGCAGCTGTGTTGCTCCCTGTGTTCTGTGACGGCATTAGGAATGAAGCTGCATTCTTTGAACCATCAAGCCTCTTCCTTAGACGAAGATCACTTCTTCTGCCTTATTCAACCCTCTCTATTTCTGAAGGAAACAGTGCTCTTTGCCTCATCAATCTCCTTCCGTATCCCGTCGAACTGTTTCAAGGTGAATCTCTTGGACACGTGCATGTCATTGATAAAGAACAAATTTTTACCATGCCACCAGATTGTTCCGGTGACTACAACGCCATCAGTGCCCTTAACCCTTCCAATATACCACCTTCCGAGCTTTTCGATTTATCGATTGCCGACGGACTATCGCCATCTGAACGCTCTGAGCTCCTTCAGCTGCTCTACCAGTTTCGTAAATTCTTTGACGTTGCTCAACCTACCCTTGGCCGAACTCCCAGTTTTTTCCACTGCATCGACACAGGTTCCAACGCGCCAATACGACAGCGACCATACCGTGTTTCTGCCACGGAACGTCAGGTTATCACCGAACACGTTGACGATATGCTCAAGCGCGACATTATCCGACCTTCCCAAAGTCCATGGGTATCACCTGTCGTTCTTGTTAAGAAGAAGGATGGTACAATTCGCTTCTGCGTTGATTACAGGCGCTTAAATAAGATCACTCGCAAAGACGTATACCTGTGGTAAGAGTGCTTCCCACAACCAAAATCGAAACTGGAAGTGAAACCGACAGGGAAAATAATCGACGAAGACAAAGTGTGCACGGGGTCAGACGAACGCGAGCGCGTGAGTTTCGGAACAGCGACGGGCAGAGGAAGAACGCGGCCAGCTAGCAAGAGCGCTAGGCGTTGGGCCTCAGGGGACCGAACCAACGAGCGGGTGTCACCAACCCAACCGGGACGAGCGTGGCATGTTCCTGAGGCGAGTGGCGGTTCCGGGCCGGGCCTGACATGCTGTTCCTGTGGCGGACGAGCGTGCGGGCCAGGGCAAGCGGCTGATCCTGTCCAGACTCGGGTCCGGCACAACCAGTCACCGAGATCGTGGCCACGGTGCCACGTCGGAGCCGGTCCGGCACAACCGCCAATTGAAGGTGCGACCTCGGTGTTGCGTCGGCCGCAGCGTGGGGCCGCCTGGTCCAGCACGAGCAGCTGATGGTCTGCTCGTGAGCTCCCGTGCACTTGGAACCTTCCCGTGGCGAGGTTGCGTCGTCGACGCCATCGTCTTCAGCGGGAGCGTGAGTGGCACCCGACGGAATTAAGACTTCCGAGTAGTGAGGACGCGTGGGTTACTCGCGGGCGCGTAGACATAAGGACTGTATGACTGAATTACATAGCCACAGTGTTGTGATTGTTTTGTGTGTGAAGTCAATAGATGTTTCTCTTGTCCTTGTCTTGGGTTTCTGTGTCTGAGGGCCCAAGAACCACCACAATTGGCGAGCCTGCCAGGATGGCTTATTAAAATCTAAAGCCATTACTCAGACACAGCCTTTGTCATGGACAGGGAGAAATTTATTGCACTTGGCCGACAGCTAGGGTTGGAGAACGAGGAGCTCAGAGAGTGGGTTGAGCGAGAGTGCGTTGAAGCTCGAGATGAGCGTGCTAGGGAGCGCAAGATCGCGAAAGAAAACGCTGAGAGGCAGCAGAAGCTGTTAGAGCAGCAGCAGAAGGTGCAGGAACAAGAGCTGAAGATCCTCGAACTGAAGCTTCGACTTCAGGAGAGCGCAAGCAGGGTATAGCCAATGGTGGCTGACGAACAAGGAGGATCCAGCATGAGCGCCAGAGGAATAACAGAGGTCTGCAGTCCTCATAAACTTATTCCGCCCTTCAATGAGGCTCGGGACGACCTCGACGCGTACCTGCAGCGATTTGAACGGGTCGCCACGTGTCAAGGGTGGCCGCGTGAAAAGTGGGCTCTTTCGCTTAGCCTATGCATGACAGGAGAAGCGCTAACAGTCATAGGCCGGTTAGATCCAACAGCTGTGCTGAATTATGATCAACTGAAAGCGGCGCTTCTTCAGAGGTTCCGCTATACTGCGGAAGGCTACCGCGAAAAATTTCGTAAAGCGAAGCCCGAAGAAAACGAGACTGGTCTGCAGTATGCTGCAAGACTTTCCGGCTACTTTGACCGTTGGCTTGAAGTGGGAAAAACGGAGACAAGCTTTGCTAGCTTGCGAGATCTGATGATAAGTGAGCAATTCATGAAGGGTTGTTCTCCGGCACTCAGGATCTTTCTCAAGGAGAGAAGTTGCAAAACCCTGAGTTCGCTTTGCGAGACTGCCGATAACTTCATGGAAGCACAGGCGCTCACAAACTTAGGAAAAGAACGGATTCCCAAGGATCCGGGACCTTCGGTGTCCAAGCCGGAGTCCGCGAAGAAGACGGAGAAGCCTGCAAGTCGCTGTTTCCTTTGTGACAAGGCAGGCCATCGCGCAGCCGACTGCTGGTCCCGCACGAAAGGGAATACTTTCAGCCGATGCGGAGTATGCAAACAAAGTGGACACAGCAGTGACAGATGCCCCGGTAGAAAATTTGGCAAAGACCAGGCATCATGTATGCTATCGGAAAAACGCGAAGACTTGACACCTGAACACCATAAGAGTGGCTACATTGTTCTCCAAGACGGCGGAACAATACCCATCGTCAATGCCACATCAAGTCGACGATCCGCGAACGTTGGAGTCGCTGACATGCCTGTTGTGGAGGGGTTCCTAGAGGACAGACCAGTGCATGTGCTTCGAGACACCGGCTGCAACACGGTCGTCGTGCGGCAATCCTTGGTTCCGAAGGAGAAGTTCACGGGAACGACGAGCCCAGTGTACTTACTGGACCGTACTGTGCGATACCTCCCAGAGGCAAAAGTCCTTTTGCAATGTACATTGTTTACTGGGGAAGTACTCATTAAGTGTATGACCGACCCATTATACGACGTAATTTTGGGCAACATCAAGGGCGCGGCATTGCCGGATACGTTACCTATGAATGAGTCAGCACCACAGCATGACCATGGCCACGTGGAAACAAGGCGTGCACCATGCACAGACTCTAGCAAAGGAAATGCTATCAATGGTGAGCAGGATGTATCTGGCAATTTGCACGCAACCCAACCAAGATCGAATGCAGAGGAAGGGTATGAGCCACCGCATGAAGCCATGGAAAAGTGGCCCCTACCTGAAGAAGTCCTCGTGGGAAAAGCAGGAGAAACGAAGAAGCACACTTCTTTACCTGTGATGACTCTGCCTGCTTTACAAGTGGGAAGTGAGGCGCTTAAAAAATATCAAGTGGATGACGAAACTTTGCGAAAGTGTTTCAAGGCGGTTGGCAAGAAAATCATGTCGGATCGGGAAAGCGTCGGTGAGCAACATCAATCCCAAAGTAAATCCGCAGGGCACGGGTCCTCCAGTGAAGATTACGGTGCTTCGGAAAACAGAGGACAGCTCATGTCGAAGGGTGAGCAGGAGCTGGCCACCAAGATGCTCCAGATCCAGTCCAAGAGGTTTTACCTGGATGTCAAGCAGAACCGCCGGGGCCGCTTCATCAAGGTGGCCGAGGTGCAACAGGTCGGGGTAGTGGGTAGGAAAAGTCGTCTCTTCCTCGCCATGTCAACAGCGGCTGAGTTCCAAGACCACCTGACATCCTTCAGTGAGCTGTACGGTTCCCTGGGTCCCCCCAATCCAGAGAAACTGCCTGAGGATGGCAAGTTGAAAAGTGAGATAATGATTAAGGACAATAGGCGCTACTACCTGGATCTCAAGGAAAACTCCAGGGGGCGGTTTCTAAGGGTGTCCCAGACGATAGCACGAGGTGGTCCTAGGTCCCAGATCGCCATCCCTGCACAGGGTATGATCGAGTTCCGCGACGCGCTCACGGACTTACTAGAAGAGTTTGGCACGGACGACGGAGCTTTCAAAGGAGAACTACCTGAAGGGCGCCACATGCGTGTAAACACAAGACGTTTTATTTCGACATTGGGCAGAATACCCGAGGCATCTACATGCGTATCTCAGAGGTGAAGAACATGAGAGAGCGTTTCGAGAAGTGCAGAATCTATTGTCCACGCAGCCTGTGCTGAAGTCACCCGACTTGCATAAGTCATTTGTTCTGCGCACGGATGCGTCTTCGCGGAGCTTAGGAGCAGTATTGCTCCAGGAACACCAAGGCCGTCTGCACCCAGTTTCCTACGCGAGCCGTAAATTACTACCCCGCGAAGCAGCCTACTCCACAATTGAAAGAGAAGGCCTTGCCGTAGTCTGGGCTGTTCGCAAATACCACATTTTTCTCTATGGCAAGCCGTTCACGTTGCAATGTGACCACCAGCCATTGACTTATATTCAGTCAGCTAGGCACCTAAATAATCGAGTCCAGCGGTGGAGTCTCCTTCTTATGGAATATGACTTTCACGTGGAACACATTCGTGGTGTGAACAACGTTGGTGCCGACTACATGAGTCGAGCGGCTTTTACCGAGCAGTGACTTATTGCCGTTGTACACAATTTTTTTTATCATGTTGTCATCATAGTGCAATTGGGTTTTTTTTTACATCTAAACTGTGACATTTAAAGTGTGCGGAACCTTTGTTATATTCGGGAACTGTGTGTTACGTGTGTACAACGTACTGGAAGTTGGGGGGAGTGTGGTAAGAGTGCTTCCCACAACCAAAATCGAAACTGGAAGTGAAACCGACAGGGAAAATAATCGACGAAGACAAAGTGTGCACGGGGTCAGACGAACGCGAGCGCGTGAGTTTCGGAACAGCGACGGGCAGAGGAAGAACGCGGCCAGCTAGCAAGAGCGCTAGGCGTTGGGCCTCAGGGGACCGAACCAACGAGCGGGTGTCACCAACCCAACCGGGACGAGCGTGGCATGTTCCTGAGGCGAGTGGCGGTTCCGGGCCGGGCCTGACATGCTGTTCCTGTGGCGGAAGAGCGTGCGGGCCAGGGCAAGCGGCTGATCCTGTCCAGACTCGGGTCCGGCACAACTAGTCACCGAGATCGTGGCCACGGTGCCACGTCGGAGCCGGTCCGGCACAACCGCCAATTGAAGGTGCGACCTCGGTGTTGCGTCGGCCGCAGCGTGGGGCCGCCTGGTCCAGCACGAGCAGCTGATGGTCTGCTCGTGAGCTCCCGTGCACTTGGAACCTTCCCGTGGCGAGGTTGCGTCGTCGACGCCATCGTCTTCAGCGTGAGCGTGAGTGGCACCCGACGGAATTAAGACTTCCGAGTAGTGAGGACGCGTGGGTTACTCGCGGGCGCGTAGACATAAGGACTGTATGACTGAATTACGGAGCCAGTGTGTTGTACAGATAGCCACAGTGTTGTGATTGTTTTGTGTGTGAAGTCAATAGATGTTTCTCTTGTCCTTGTCTTGGGTTTCTGCGTCTGAGGGCCCAAGAACCACCACAATACCCTTTGCCCAGGATTGATGATGCCCTTGATTGCTTACAAGGTGCCGAGTTTTTTTCGTCGTTAGATTTGCGTTCGGGGTATTGGCAGGTGCCCTTAGCAGATGGTGATTGTCCAAAAACAGCCTTCGTGACACCGGACGGGCTATATGAGTTCAATGTCATGCCCTTCGGCCTCTGCAATGCGCCGGCCACATTCGAGCGCATGATGGAATCGGTTCTGCGGGGTTTGAAATGGAACATATGCCTCTGCTACCTTGACGATATCGTCGTCTTTGCACCCGATTTCGCAACACATCTTGTACGCCTGAAACATGTCCTCACGTGTCTGAAGAATGCGCAGCTCCAACTGAATCTCAAGAAATGCCACTTCGCTGCTCAGACGCTCACCATTCTCGGTCACGTCGTATCAAAGGATGGTGTTCTTCCCGACCTGGCTAAACTACGCACTGTTACTGAATTCCCCAAACCAACGACTGTAAAACAGTTATGCAGCTTCGTAGGATTGTGCTCCTACTTCCGTCGGTTTGTGCGCAACTTTGCCTCCATAATTGCCCCTTTGACCCAACTTTTAAGCAGCGCCAACGACATCTCATCATGATCTTTCGAATGTGATCATGCATTTACCACTCTTCGCCGTCTCCTGACATCACCGCCTATACTGCGCCACTATGATCCCACAGCTGCAACTGAAATTCATACAGACGCCAGCGGTGTCGGTCTCGGTGCAGTTCTCACTCAACGCAAGCCTGGATCCCCTGAGTATGTCGTCGCCTACGCCAGCAGAATGCTCAACAAGGCTGAGGTAAACTACAGTGTTACCGAAAAAGAGTGCTTAGCCATACTTTGGGCAATTGTGAAATTTCGCCCATACTTATACGGCCGCACCTTTGCTGTAGTTACACACCATCACGCCTTATGTTGGTTGTCGTCGCTGAAGGATCCATCAGGTCACCTTGCTCGTTGGGCTCTGCGACTTCAAGAGTATGACATCCGCGTCGTGTACCATTCCGGCCGCCAACATGTCGATGCTGATGCGCTCTCGCGATCACCACTGTCGACTGAGGCTGCCTCTATATCTTCTAAGGAACACGCGCTGTCCGCTTTTGACATCGATACAATGACCTCTCCACAGCGCGACGATCCATGGATAACTTCGCTTCTGGACGTCTTATCTCGAGTACCGACACTTCCCATCACTCGAGCAATGCAACGCCAGGCTTCGCACTTCACCATTCGAGGTGGCCTCTTGTACCGACGCAATTACTCACCAGACGGCAGGAAGTGGCAGCTCGTTATTCCCCGAAAACTGCGCTCTACAATCTGTGCATCATTTCACTCCGACCCGCAATGCGCTCACGCCGGTGTCTTCAAGACCCACGAGCGTTTAAGGAAGCGGTACTACTGGCGGGGGATGTTTACTTTTGTTCGACAGTTTATTCGCGGCTGCCACGAGTGTCAGCGACGAAAACAGCCACCGAATGCAAGGGCAGCTCCACTACAGCCGCTTGCGTGCCCTGACCGCCCATTCGATCGCGTCGGAATCGACCTTTACGGACCACTACCATTGACCACAGCAGGTAACCGGTGGGCTATCGTTGCTGTAGATCACCTGACACGGTACACCAAAACCGCTGCTCTTCCTACGGCGACCGCTCAGGATGTCGCATCTTTCATCCTCCATCGGTTTGCGTTGCGTCACAGCCCTCCTCGCGAGCTCCTCAGAGACCGGGGCCGTGTATTTCTATCCGACGTAATCCAAGCACTTCTCCGTCACTGCCATATTGTACACCGGATGAGTACTGCTTACCACCCTCAGACGAATGGCCTGACTGAGCGGTTTAATCGGACCCTGGATGACATACTCGCGACGCATGTGGCATCTGACCAAACGAACCGGGACTTGGTTCTTCCGTTTGCGACCTACGCGTACAACACCGCTACCCAAGTCACCACCGGCTTTTCTCCATTCTACCTTCTATACGGACGTCAACCATCGCACACAATTGACACTTTGCTGCCATACGCACCAGATGTATCTGGGTGCATGACCGTGTCTGAAGCCGCCCGTCACGCCGAAGAATGCCGCCAACTAGTGAAGCAGTTTACTACGGCTGACCAGCAACGCCAGAAAAAGGCCCGCGATGACGACCACCCTCCTGCCGCAAAGTTCCCCCCTGGAACCCTTGTATGGCTGTATGTACCACCCTGTGCACCTGGTTTGTCTACCAAGCTACTTTCAAATTACCATGGTCCATACCGCGTGGTAGAGCGCACATCGCCCGTCAATTACGGCATTGAACCGCTTACGCCATTGAACTGCTTACGCCACCCGGTGACCATCGTCGGCGTGGACACGATATTGTTCACGTGGACCGCTTGAAGCCGTACTTCGACCCGCTCGTTCCCACCTGTTAGATTGCCAGGATGGCTTGATCTTTATCGACGGGGGCAATTATAATGAAGGAATGATGAAGACAAAAGGGAACAGCAAGCATCATCGCAGAGTAAGGCACCATGAGATCGGCACTCGAGCTCCTCCATCTTCCTCGTCCTGTCGCTATCTCGAATTTCCCACCTGCCCTTTTGGTTCGCCCAATAAACCTCTTTACACTGTTAACAGTTGTAAGGTCAGCAGGATTTCCAATGCCATGGGCAGCTGTAAGGATCATTTAATACATCAATGTGCAGATGACCCGAGCAGCAGTGATGAGCCAAGCCTAAGCAGCGATACCAGTCGAGACATCTAGCAAGGATGTCCATAGTGTTGTGCCACAGACATGTTCTTCGTTCGGGAGCACGTCTCACGAGATCGAGCCCTGTTCCGACGAACTGTCTCCCCCCCTCCCAGCGCCGCCTTCCGTGCAGAAGAACCGTGCAGTTCCGGCGATAACGTCGCTTCCTCCGCCGAACAACCTTGCAGTTCCGGGTATGGCTGCGTCTCCTCAGCCGAGCCACTGTGCCGTTCCGGGGAACTGGTCTCGCAGAAGAGTCCCAAAACGCTATTTAAGGCCGTGCCGGCCCCATGTTAGAGGATTTTGCCCCAGCCGACGTTGTCGTGCTGGCCGGCTCTGTACAAACGACAACCTGCTACAGTAAACGCTACTTTTGTTGCTGTTTTCAAAACGGATTGCCTCCCTGTTTCGCCTTCGGGCTAAAGCTTCAGCGAAGTCCGCTCGACGGCTCGCCGCTCTTCGCCACCGCTACCATTGCGACAGAGCAAATTCCTAACAGTGGTGGCAGCGGCGGGATACGCTACCCCTGTCCTCAACGTTTTGCTGCTCTGGGACCCGCTACCCCGATCTCAACGGCTGAAAAGTTGGATCGGACCCCTGGAAGCCCGAGGACGACCACCGTGATATCGTTTTGCTGCCCTAGGACCCGCTACGCCGACTTCAACGGCTAGAAAGTTGGAGCGGATCTTGGCAGGCCCGAGGACACCCACGACACCGCTCGACGGCAACGACGAGATGGCCGAAGTCACCCGCTCTAGTTGGGTGAGTGCCTGACGTTCATCTTTTGTCGTCAGACCCTGTTAGCACAGAGTAGCCAAGTATGTTCTTTTTAGATCTTTAGGTGGCTAGTGCTTGGCTGGTTCTCGACTTGCTTCACGTCGAAGAATATAGCTTCTGAGACAAAGCTATTTCAGAAAGGAACGTGCACGAGTTGCGGTACACAATGGAGAAGCTCAAAGTGAGGGACCTTCTCGATGTTTGTGAGCAGCTGGGCGTTTCTGTCGCTAAGACGAGCCGTAAAGGAAATATTCTAAATGTCATGAAGGCGGAGGGAATAACTGAAGAGGAGGTAGAAGAGGCCATGGAGACAATTAAAGAAAAACAGCGAGAGGCTGAGGAGCGTCAAAAACGCGAACGCGAGGAGGCTGAGGAGCGTCGAAAGCGCGAATGCGAGGAGGCGGAGGAGCGTCGAAAACGCGAACGCGAGGAGGTTGAGGAGCGTCTAAAACGCGAAAGCGAGGAGGCTGAGGAGCGTAAAAGGCGAGAAGAGCGTCAACATGCTCTTAGAATGAAAGAGCTAGAACTTGAGCAGCTTCGCATAAAATCGGCGCAGTTTAGTTCGCTATACCTGGCAGACGAAATGCCAAGACAGAAAATCCAAGATTTGATTCTGCCGTTTAGGACGGGTGGAGACATCGCGCTTTTTTTAGTGAACTTTGAGCGCACGTGCAAGAAAATTGGGATAAATGAAGGTGTCTGGTCCCAGAAGCTTCTGTCAGTCATTCCGGGAGAGGCCGCGGAAGTAATCGCACGGTTGTCTAAAGAAGACTCTGACGACTACGCTAAGGTCAAAGCGGCCCTCCTTCGTAAGTACCGCTTGTCTGCCGAGGCATTTCGGCAGCGGTTTCGGCAAGCAAAAAGGGGCAGTGAATCATGCACAGAGTTCGTGTACCAGCTTAAGTCTAATTTGAAAGAATGGCTTAGAAGTGCAGATGCTTACTGTAACCACGACAGGGTGATTGATTGTGTGGCCCTCGAGCAATTCTATCGTGTGTTGCCTGAAGATGCCAGACTCTGGCTTCAGGACAGAATGAAGGGAACAGACATTGACAAGAGTGGAAACTTGGGCTAGTTGGTGCGTAGTCATATTTGCAAGATGTTTCAGCGTGCGAACAAAGGAAAAAGGACAGGGTAGACAGAAAGAGCGCTGACTTCCAACTAACTTTATTTGACAGAGTGGCAAGAATATATACTGCTAAAAAGGATGATAACAGAGCATGAAGGTAAAGGCACGCCTAATCTACACATCAGTAACAAAACACGTGTGACAGGTCCTCTATTGTCTCAAAGCCCAGCTAGGTAATCAAGTTCAGCCTGTGATAAAGCAATCGATGATGTGCTTACACATTTATCTCCTAGCAAGTGTATTTTTTCGGCTTCAATAATTTCTCGGGTAAGCTGGTCGCTGTGCCTTGCCAATATTGAGCACTGATCAAAGAGAGGGGTGCACCCACAATCTCGGCAATGAATGCCAAGATGCCCTTGTACCACATTGTGCACATTGTTTCGGTGTTCTTGGAGGCGGTCATTTATGCACCTGCCGGTTTGCCCGACATAGATGCACCCACACATCAGTGGAATCAAGTAAACGACTCCCACGGCGCATGGGACGTAGCGTGTCCTGTGCAATCACAAATTACGCACTGAGGCGGCCGTGAGCCCTAATTTGCCCCAAGATTTTCCGTACCTTTTTTCCAATAAATCAGAGCAGCTCCTTAAAGAAAAGGGCCAGTCATTTTCATCTCCCCTCGCGTGCATGGCACTCACGCGATCGCGGTCCCGCGCTCTCGCGGGTAGACTTGAGGTCTCGGTTTCGAACGAGGAGGCGGTCGAGCGTGAGACAACTCCCCAGGGAGACTCGGGCCAAGAGGCGATTAGGGTATCACAAGACATCGAAGACAGTAGGGCTCCGGATACGGTATTGGCTGCCGAACGCGACAAGCCTGTGGAGGTGGATGAAAACAGGGCGCTTCAGGAGAACGTTCAGTCGTCCCTGCTTGGTCCAACATCCACTTGTTGGGAAGAGCTCAGTAAAGTAGACAGGAACACACTCGTCACTGCGCAGGCAAGTGATGATACCATTAAGAATCTGCAGCATAACGGGAAAGAAGGAGTAGCCCGAAAGAACATCTCATTCTACACGAAAGCAGGGCTCATGTATCGAAAGTATCGGGACGCTGAGGGTAGAACGTTCGACCAGCTTCTAGTGCCAGACAAGTACCGACGACAGTTTTTAGAACTGGCGCACAGAAATGCCTGGGCGGGCCACCTTGGCATCAAGAAAACAAAGGCGAGGCTCGCACAGGATTTCTATTGGCCTGGATGCTGGAAAGATGTAGAAAACTTCGTGCGATCGTGCGACACGTGTCAGAGAGTAGGAAAATCTACTGACAAACGGAAGTCCCCGATGAGATTAGTGCCTGTTATCACAGAACCGTTCCGGAGGCTCGTAATCGATATTGTTGGCCCCCTTCCAGAGTCCCGTTCCGGTTGCCGCTACATTTCAACTGTTTTGTGCGTGGGAACGAAATTTCCCGAAGCGGTTCCGCTAAAAGAGCTCACCTCTCCCTGCATTGTGGACGCACTTTTGTTCATTTTTGCTAGCGTTGGCTTTCCAGCCGAGATTCAGAGTGACAATGGGAGCGTATTTACCAGTTGTCTCACAACAGCGTTTTTTGAACGCTGTGGAATAAAAATAATCCACAGCTCTACAGGACATCCACAGCCTAACCCCGTGGAGAGGATGCATGCGGTACTCAAGCAAGTTCTGAGAGCTCTTTGCTTTGAACATAACAAAGATTGGGAGGCATGCATACCCGCGGCACTGTTTGCCATACGGTCCGCTCCCCACGAGACAACGGGATTCAGTCCCGCCGAGCTTGTTTATGGAAAAAACTTAAGATCTCCATTTCGGCTATTGAGAGACTCGTGGGAAGGTTATGAAGAAGACCCACGCGTAGTCAGCTGCGTTTTAGATCTGTTGGAAAGACTATCTAAAACCAGAGAGCTAGTTGAGGAAAATATAAAGGCGGCTCAGAGTTTAGCAAAGACTTACTACGATAAGTTGTCCCGGAAGCGCACGTTCAACATCGGCGACCAGGTAATGGTGCTACGACAGTGTAAAAAGAACAAAATGGACATGCAGTGGGAAGGGCCAGCTAAAGTAATGTCCAAGCTTTCAGATACAAACTACGAGGTAAAACTGGGCCGAAAGAAAGGTAAGGTTTACCACAGTAATTTAATGAAGCCTTACATCCAGCACCATGCCGTGGTTAACATGACACTGAATGCGGCGAACGCAGTGGAGACCGACCTCTTAAGTTTTCCATGTGAAACCGACGCGCCAGCTAACAGGTTCATACAGCTTATTGCCGAAGAACAAAGTCTCACGGAGAGTCAGCGTGATGATCTCACGAAAGTAGTTAGAGACTACGCAGACGTGTTTTGCGACAAACCAGAAAAAACCGCTTTGGTAGAGCATGATATTCAGTTATCAAGTGAAGAACCGATCTCTAGCAAGGCTTACCGCGTATCGCCGAGGCAAAGGGAAATCATGGAAGCCGAGATCCGCCGCATGTGTGACTTGGGGGTCATCATTCCAGGTGAAAGCGATTACACCTCCCCACTCATACTAGTCGAGGTTCCGGGAAAAGACCCTAGGCCATGCGTGGACTACCGCCGGCTAAATAAGATCACTTTAGATCAGACGTATCCGATACCTAATATCGAGGAGAGAGTAGAAACCGTGGCAAAATCCACATATATCTCCCTCTTAGATCTGGTACGGGGATACTGGCAGGTCCCGTTGACGAAGCGAGCCTCTCGTTATGCCGCATTCATTTCCCCATTGGGAACATTTCGCACTTTAATGCTTGCTTTCGGCTTAAAGAATGCTCCCTACTGCTTCTCAAACCTCATGGATCGGGTGTTGCGGGGTTTAGGAGATTTCGCCCTGCCGTATCTCGATGACGTGGCGATCTTCTCTGATACGTGGGTCGAGCATGTGACTCACTTGAGGACCGTTCTGGCTCGACTACGTGATGCAGGCCTCCCCGTGAGAGCGCAGAAATGCCACTTAGGGTGCGCAAGCGTAAGTTATCTCGGCCACATCGTGGGTCGTGGCCAGCGCAGCCCGTCCGAGCTGAAAGTTGCGGCCGTTTTAGAGTATCATCGTTCCACCACAAAGTCAGAATTGAGGGCGTTTTTGGGACTGGCGGGGCATTATCAACACTACGTCAAAGGTTACTCAAACCCCGCTAGTCCGCTGACGGACTCTCTCCGCAAAACTGAGCCCACCGTCATTTCGTGGGACACAAGAAAAGAGAATGCTTTCAAGAGCCTGAAGAGCGCTCTCGCAAAACGACCTGTGCTAGCGGCGCCGGACTTTTCTCAGAGTTTTATTATTCAGTGTGATGCCAGTGACCGCGGCCTAGGAGCAGTTTTGTGCCAAAAGAACGCCGAAGGGCACGAGCGGCCAGTTTTGTATCTCAGCAGAAAGCTCAGTGTCAGAGAGGAAGCTTACAGCACTTCAGAAAAAGAGTGCGCCTGCCTTGTTTGGGCAATTGTAAGCTAGCATGTTACGTCTCAGGGTCGAGCTTCATAGTAGAAACTGATCACTGCCCCTTGACTTGGTTGCACAACATGTCGTCTAAAAGCGGTCGTTTACTTAGGTGGAGCTTGACGCTTCAGCACCATAACTTTAGTGTGTGCTATAAGAAAGGGAAGCTGCACACAAATGCAGATGGTCTCAGCAGAGCTTATTGAAGTGCAGCCCAGCTCCCTCATACAAGTTGAGGCACATCCTTCTGGTTTGACGTGTTTTGCATACTTTTGGTGTCTCTTCTTTCGTTTTGCTTTAAACTGTATCAACAATGTCGCATTGCACTAACAGATGTAATTTTGTTTGAAGTGTACTCTGATATGTTACCAGGAAGGCCAGCCTCTACCATTCTGGTAAAATTGTTCAAAAAAAATTGCACAGAATTGGTTTTGGGCTGCTTCAGCGGGTTCCGACCCACTCGTATGGCATTGAGGATGGTTTCGCGTGGCCTTTCTTGGCATCGGGACTGAGCAGTGTAATCACAGCATTCGTGAGGGCCAGTGTTTTGAGGTCTCTAAGGGATACGTTTCTCGTGCTAAAACGTACAATAGTAGAGAGTCAATAGATCTCTTTGCTGCCTTGGTCTGGCGCTATGAGAGACGTTCAGAGGGTGCTTGCTTCCACAAAAGTGGTTTGGCTTTGCGTTCAACTCCGTCGTTCCAGTTATTCCCTGCAGGGCTCCGAAGATCACCACGGAGTGGCTACAGTATCGACGGTCAATCAGCATCCCTCCTTCCGAGCCGCACTGACGGCTCAAAACTCCGGATGCATTGTCTGGCGGCGGGGGTGCTGTTGTGCCACAGACATGTTCCTCGTTCGGGAGCACGTCTCACGAGATCAAGCCCTGTTCCGACGAACTGTCTCCCCCCCTCCCAGCGCCGCCTTCCGTGCAGAAGAACCGTGCAGTTCCGGGGATAACGTCGCTTCCTCCGCCGAACGACCTTGCAGTTCTGGGTATGGCTGCGTCTCCTCAGCCGAGCCACTGCGCCGTTCCGGGGAACTGGTCTCGCAGAAGAGTCCCAAAACGCTATTTAAGGCCGTGCCGGCCCCATGTTAGAGGATTTTGCCCCAGCCGACGCTGTCGTGCTGGCCGGCTCTGTACAAACGACAACCTGCTACAGTAAACGCTACTTTTGTTGCTGTTTTCAAAACGGATTGCCTCCCTGCTTCGCCTTCGGGCTAAGGCTTCAGCGAAGTCCGCTCGACGGCTCGCCGCTCTTCGCCACCGCTACCATCGCGACAGAGCAAATTCCTAACAATAGCTAGACGATATGCAGACATCGTTAGGTATATAAGCCACGATTCAAAAATTTTTCCTATACGTGAAGAAAAAATTTAACAAAAATTTTACACTTCCATCCAGCACCCCCTTCAAAATCGCAGAAAAAAAGTGTGGCCCTTACACGAACGCATATGGTATCTGCTCTGTCATGTGCAACCATACTGCCAGCCGATCTTATTTTATTCTCCTCTACTAGGCTTGTGTGAATATTAGAATGCTGAAAATATTCAAATGAATAATGCAGTATTCGAATTCACTCTCCAATCGATTTTAAATTATTGAAAATTTCAGATTATTCTAAATGAACATATAAATGCAAATTAGTTCACCCTGTAAAGGTGGTTTCACAGCAATGGAGAGGAGCTAAGTCGTAAAAGAACTTTTCTAAATGTCAAATAATTCATGTGTAACTCTTTGTAAAAGTGGTTTCACTGCAGCAAAATAGTGCTGAGCAGTGAAAACACCAATCCAAGGGAAATCCACGCTGTCACGAAGCTCCTTTTCGAGGTTGAAGGGGCCCTGCAACACTTTGTGAGCATGATAAGAAAATGCTGTCGATTAGTAGTACAGGCTCCCAACAACACGCGAGCCAAATATGATAATGCAGAACGCGGCCTGGAATTCACAATAAATTATCAAAATCAGCTAAAAATTGCTTTCCCTTCTCTCGAGAAATGACGGAAGACGCTCAAAAACGCGCGTCAAAGGCCTATCATCAGCCTATGGCTGTTTTGAACATAGTGCGCTCGGTCGTTACAAAGACTGTCGTGGGAGGCCACGACGTGTCCATGCGCGTGCACACTATCATACGAAAAAACACGCATATTGAAAAGAAAAAAAGTGCTCAAAGTCAAGCGGCACACATTACTTATTTTTTTTTTTTGCCCCTGCCATCCCTTCATGCTTAGCCTGCAGCGCTTTCAACCGTGACAAAAGAAGAAAGAATACGATTGCAGCGTGGGACAATTCTTCATAACTCCGCTCATATGGGACGGATTCTTAAAATTTTTCTACGTTGAATTCGAGAGACAATGAGCTCTTTTAGTGAATCCATTCCATGGTTATTATAAAAATATTTCAGGGCCCCTTCAAATGAAGTTGTTACCCTCATATCGATTAATCATTTTTTAAGTTTAAAAGCTTTTTATACAGACTTATACACTTTAAGTATAGGAACATTCAAAATGTTCTATATTCTACAGACTACCACTTGCATTCTTTCGAAACTCAAATCCTGCTCCCATTCAAAGTGGTTTCCACTTCCTTTGATGCAAAAAATAGCATTTGCACGGGCCTTGTTTCAAATTTAAAAAAAAAAGTTATTGTGCAGGTTAGTTTGGTCATAAAAAACATTCACCTTTTTTTATAATATTTCATATATGTAACATTCGAATTCGATTCGAAATTATTCCACCAAAATCACTACTTGCTTCGAATCTACAATTCACTATTTGCACAAGCCTATTCTGTACTGAACGCAGGAACAGCGCAACCTAGAAGTAGTTATTTCATAACTATGGAAGCGAAAAAAAAACTAGGACAGAAAAGAGTGCTGACTTTCAACAAAGATTTAATATCGGAGTGGTGTACATATACAGACGAAAAATGAGAAAATTGGGCATGCTTAGAAGGTTGCAGGAACAACCACTGCGATACAATGTCAGCAAAACTCTTGTCTCTTGTTGAATGGGCTGAAAACAAATACATATAAACCTAAAAAAGATCGAGATACGCAATCTCTTTTTGCAACAACGTAACCGATGGGCAACTTACACATTTACCGTCAAACTTGTTTATTTGATAAGCTTCAATTATCTCACCTGTGGCCTGCGAGTTTTGCTTGCTTAATACCTCGCAACGCTCAAAAACTGGCACGCAGCCGCAGTCTCGGCAGTGGATTTTGAGGTGTCCTTGAACTACGTTGTGTACATTCTTATTGTGCTTTCTTAAACGGTCATTAAGGCACCTTCCGGTTTGCCCTAAGTATACCATTCCGCACAAAAGCGGAATAAGATATACGACACCAATAACACAAGGTACAAAGCGCGTTCTGTGTTTCACAGTGCATCTTCCTCTAATAGCAGCTGGATTATTCACCAGCTTACAAAGCTTTGCGAGCTTATCTGGGGCGGAAAAAACAACAGTGACCTAGGTATTAGCAAGCACAACTCGCAGGCCATGCGTGAGATAATTGAAGCTTATCAAATAAACAAGTCTGATGGTACATGTGTAAGTTGCCCATCGGTTGCGTTGTTGCAAAAAGAGATTGCGTATCTCGATCTTTAAGTTACATTTGTATTTGTTTTCAGCCCATTCAACAAGAGACAAGAGTTTTGCTGACATTGTATCACAGTGGTTGTTTCTGCACCCTTCTACGCATGCCCAATTTTCTCATTTTTCGCTTATATATGTACACCACTCCGATATTAAATCTTTGTTGAAAGTCAGCGCTCTTTTCTGTCCTAGTTTTTTTTTTCTCGCTTCCGTAGTTACGAAGTAACTACTTCTAGGTTGCGCTGTTCCTGCATTCAGTTATGTCCTACGAACTTGCCCAAGCTTCCACGCTTCATAACTATCCTGTGCAATGACAACCTGCGAAGGCATGGAGACAAACAAAAATAATCTGAAAACGACAACTGATAGGCGTAAACTCAGGCAATGTGGTTGTGTGTTCAGGGCTGCAGCTACGAACACAGACGCATGGATTGTGACATTGACCGGACAACGAGAGCGCAACACTCAGAGCAGCGACGAGCTGAATCGATTCCGCTCACCATATGTCTCACTAACATTACGTGATGTCGCAGCTTCACAATTGCTAGACACATGGCACAACACAGCTAGGGCAATTCAATGCCATGAAGAAAAGAAAAAACCGTGAGATAAACACTCGCTCAGCTCACGTGAACACGGAGTACGTTCTAACACGGGCAGACGATGCCCGCTTCCCACAGGAAGTTTCGTCACGTAGACTAAGATATCCAATAAGATCGGTTGCTGGCGCTATCTGTACTGAAACAATTGTACACGCATATGGCACAAACAGTTAAAAACACATTTGGCTGAGCTGCTATGATCTGTGGCACTTCACATGTTTAAAGTTGTGTAATGAATTACACACATTTGTTTATACAAAGTCGTGACAACTGTTCCAGGGTCTCTTTTACTGAACCCACCCCGCAAGATATTCCCTATTAAGACCATAAAGTTTCCTACAATATTTACTAGACGTAAACTCTAGTGCTGCGATCATTCAGCCACTATGGGAATGACGAGTATTATACAGATTTATCTAGTCTTCGTGCTTGCTGCTTCGAACGCACTGGCAGGTTTGTTTAGAGTGTTTTGGCATTTTAGAAAGGTCTGGAGTATGGCCACACTGGTAACCACCTGCCAGTATGCACTCCCTCACCGAAGCAAAATTGGCCACCCTGGTCAGTACTTGGCCACTACCTCCCATATAAAAGTACGTATGAACCCTTGGACCTCAGTCCGCAGCAGCTGCAAAGCAGCTGTCAAAGGCAGCCACTTGCGACGCACGCATTGAAGGTTGATAAGAATCTCTGGGTCCAGACAACCCACCATTAGAATCTGAACTTGGCTACGTTTAATGCTATCTAGTGAGGCTAGTCTAGCTACGCTATTCGAGGAATTAAAGGGCGTTAAGTGGGATGTAATAGGGCTAAACAAAGTTAGCAGGACAAGTAACACTTATACAGTGCTGAAGAATGGACATGTTCTATGGTACCGTGGATTAGTTGACGGAAAAGAAGTAGGTGTCGCATTTCTTATACATAGGAATATCGCTGGCAACATGGAGGATACTGTAGCATCACTAAGAGGTGGCGAGTATCGTAATTAAGTTTAACAAAATGTACAAGAAAAATGTGGTACAGACCTACGTGCCTACATCAAGCCATGATGATCATTTGGTTAAACATTTCTACGAAGAACTACAGTCAGCAATTAATAAATAAAGACACAGTACACTGTACTAATGGGTGACTTTAATGCCAAACTAGGCAAGAAACGGGCTGGTGACCATGCAGTGGAGGAATATGGCTGTTGGAAAAAAGGATCGACGATGAAGAGGACAAAGAGTTCTAGCCTTCGGATCATACGCTACAGCAGCAACCCGCGGAGTTGGGCTGCGGTTAATTATAAAGAAACCTCTTCTTTTTCTCAATGGGAGGCTAGATTTCCTTCAATGACATCAGATCTAGAAATGCCAGAGGGGATTTTTATTATGTTATTCTGAGAATTGGTTGAAACAAGCATTTTTGAACCTTAATCCTGTACACAATTTGATTATACAGTCGAACCCCGGTACAATGAAACTGACGGGGTGCAGGAAAAATTTCGTTGAAGTGAAATGGAAAAAATATAGCTGATCTGAGCTAGCAAAACAAAAAAACGTTTACTCTCAAAATTCAAGAAGTGTCTGCTGCTTCCCATTCTTAGCCAGCAGCGTCACGACATGAGTCTCATCCATGCATAGCGAGGCCATTGTGAAAAGCACGCTGAAACAATGCCTACAACCGCTTTCGTAAGCGAACCAAACAGGTGCATTAACACGTTAACACCGGCAGCTGTCCGCCGTCAAAGTGTTTCCGACAACGCCGAAATGGAGGCAGGGTATCGTGCAGCAGTGACTATTGCCTTACTCTATGCTATTCTTATCGTTCACCACTCGCGGCTAGCTGATTGTGCTGATAATGCGGCTAGCTGATTGCCCTTGGCCAGTGTGCTAACTAATCAGAGCGGACAGCCGCTCTGATTAGTTAGCACACTGGCCAAGGGCAAACAAAATTATAAGCAATGTCATGGGAAAAGGCATCGTTCCGCGGTTGCACCCAGCAGCTGCGTGAAGGAAACCATGAACTGAGCGGCTGAGCTTCAGCTTCGGATCGCCTGCGACCCAAAAGTAAGCCAGAGGCAAAAGCGGGGCAGTCTCATTACCATCGCTATCGAGCAATGACGGAGCCCATGATTGCAGAAGAGCGGCAATTTGTGATTGCGTTAACACGTGTTTTAGCCTTCGTCGACGTATTTTCATGTTTTAAAATGCATCAAAATGTGTAAATGTTGTGTTTACTGTATAGCAATAAATATCTAAGCCTGGAATTGCATCGTGAAATTTCGTTGTAGCGGGATGGCAGAAGAAAAAGTGTTCATTGTGGCGACAATATTTATGCGTTGACTCCTATGGACTGCTGACAGGGAATCGTGAATTTTTCGTTGAAGCGACGTTTGTTGTAGCGAGGTTCGACTAAACTTCGCAAAATGTAATAACTTACGGATTTTGAATACCTTCTCCAGAAAACGGACTAACCGTAAGTGGACTTGGTGAAGTCCTAATGGTGAAATTAAAAACAAAATAAGACTTACTTCTGTGTGCATACCCAGGCATTAAACAAAACGCAGACGTAGTTGGCAAGATCCGATGCAGTGACCATAGATTGGTAAGAGCACGTAATCACCAAGATTTAAAAAATCAGACATAAACTGACATGCAAGAAGCCAATAATTGAGCTTGCCGTGAGAGGGAAAGTAAATAAATTCAGAGTTTCGCTCCAGAATAGATTCGCAGCTCTTAACAAAGTAACCGACATTAGCCTTGACACAAGGAACAATAACCTTACTAGTATCAATAAAGAGTGCGCAATGGAAGTCAGAAGTATGATAACTAGACAGAACACTGGCAAACTATCTCAGGAGACTGAAAAAAACTCATTAAGAGCTGGCAAACGATAAAAGCCTCAAATACAACCGACAAAATAGAGCTAGTGGAGCTTTCAAAGTTAATCAATAGGCGTAAGGTAGCTGAAATCAGGAGGTATAACATGAAAACGATTGAGCAGGCTGTAAAAATCTGCAGAAGCCTAAAAGCTGCGAAAGCAAACTTGTGCATAGGCAGAAATCGGATTTATGCATTGAGGAACAAGGAAGGCAATGTCATAACCAATATGGATAGGATAGTCGAGGTGGCTGAGAAGTTTTACAGAGAGCTGTAAAGAAGCCAAAACAACCAGGATACTATTGTGAGAAACAATAATAGTCCAAATGAATTCAACATCCTACCAGTAACGACAGGAAAAGTAAGGAGAGCCCTAGAAGAAATGCAAGGTAGCAAAGCTGCTGGTGAGGATAAGGTAACAACAAACCTGCTGAAAGATTGCGGAGAAATTGTGTTGGAAAAACTGGCCACCTTATATGCAAAGTGCCTTGGCAGGATGGGTACTGGAATCTTGGAAGAATGCCAACATCATCTTAATCCATAAGAAAGGAGACGTCAAGGACTAGAAAAGTTACAAGCTGGTCACCATAATGTCCGTTTTCTACCAAGTATTTACATAAATAATAGCTAATAGAAATAAGAGGATATTAGAGTTTAATCAAAGGACCAAGCAGGATTTCGTACAGGCTACTCCACAATATAGATAATATTCATAATATCAACCAGGTGACGAAAAAATCCGTGGAATACAACTAACCCCAATACATAGTCGTCATAGATTACAAGAAGACGTTTGACTGAGTCAAGACATTAGCAGCGATGCAGGCCCTTCAGAACCAGGGCATCAACGAAGCCTACAAAACATACAGGAAGAAATCTACAGTGGATCCACAGCCACCATGGTTCTTCAAGAAGACAGTGACAGAATCCCAATAAAGAAGGGTGTAAGGTAAAGAGACACGATCTCTCCTATGTTATTCAATGCATGTTTACAGGAGGTATTCAGGGCCCTAGACTGAGAAGAGTTAGGGATAAGAGTTAATAAAGAGTATCTTAGTAACCTGCAGTTTGCTGATGCCTTGATGAGTAACTCGGTGGACAACTTACAGCTCATAATTGCTGAACTGTACACGGAAAGCAGAAGATTAGGTCTGAAGATTAATATGCATAAAACTAAAGTAATCTGCAACAGTTCTGGCAGAAAACAGCACTTTGTGATAGGTGGTGAGACACTGGAAGATGTGAAGGAATATGTCTACTTAGGACATGTAATAACCGCGGAGCCGAACCACGAGATTGAAGTAACTGGAAGAATAAGAATGGGGTGGAACACATTCGGCAAGCATTCTGAAATCATGAATGGTAATATGCCACTAACCCTCAAGAGGAAGGTATATAACAGCTGCATATTGCCCGTACTTACTTACAGAACAGAAACCTGGAGGCTTACAAACAAAGTTCAGCTTAAATTGAGGATGACACAGCGAGCAATGGAAAGGGAAATGATAGGTGTAACCTTAAGAGACAAGAAGCGAGAAGAGTGAGTCAGGGAACAAACCGAGGTTAAGGATATCATATCAGAAATCAAGAAGAAATGAATGTGGGCCAGGCACATAGCACATAAGCAGCATAATTGCTGGTCATTCAGGGTAACCGACTAGATTCCCAGAGAAGGCAAACGCACAAAGGGTAGAAAGACAGTTACTAAATGGGCTGATGAGATTAAAAAGTTCACAGGTATAACGTGGCAGCAGAAAGCACAAGACTGGGTTGATTGGCGGATCCTGAGAAAAGCCTTTGCCCTTCGGTAGGCGTAGTCAGGCTGATGATGATTTGGCATTTGTTTTGAATAAAAGAAGTGATCATTCTAAACTTCTTGAGCGGATTTAGAATGGTGAGCCTAAAAAGTTTAAGGTGGTAAAGTAGAACAGGTGAACATTTGTTGAACTTTACCTTGTGACAATGCGGGTATAGCTCACACAAATACACAAAGCCAAAAAAAGTGAACTTAGACAAATCCGTCTACTACCCATCATTCCCACGCTAGCTGAAGCATTATGTGTTGCAGCTGCCATAGACACCAGCATCAAAGTTCCCTCGAGAGTAATTATAGGAAACTGTACAATTGAGGTGATCCATTCCAGGTCTCTGCACTTTATGATAAATCTTGCAGTCTACTACCAGCTAAATGAATGCATCAAAACTGCCCAGTCGCAACACATGCCATTTTGGACACAATTGCCGCATCTTTCTGTGCAACAGCCAGTATTCACAGATGGGGTATCACCAAGAGAATAGAATGCCTTGCTGCTTCTACCACATCATTGCAGGAAGGCTGAAAGTGGCCAAATGAAACGGGCTGTGATGCAGTAGGAAGCAGAGCTGGGCATCCAGACACAGGTGCATGAAGATCTTGCCAGATGGAAGCATTACTAACAAAATGAGAGAATAAAGAAAAAACATGCTCGATTTTTGTGCAACTTGTTGATACAGAACAAGTAGTGATGAAAATAAATTTGAAATTTTTACTCACCAATGCCCACGTGGGCTGGACTATGGCTGCTGTCGACCTCCCATGCGATCTCTTCCCCTTCACACACTGCTTCATCATGGGCAGCAGCATCCATGGAGCCCCCACCATCGCTGCTGCCATCTTCAAACACCTCGTTACTCAAGTGTGTGTCTTTAGGACCTGCCGGAATATCAATAACACAGTTCAGGCTTTTACTCTACTCCAAGTACATTCCACAACACCTCCCAACATCACAGCTTGTTTTCACAAGGTATACTCTTTAAAGTGCACTATATAGGCACAGAAACAGGGAGGCTTACACTTAAATTGAGAGTGATGCAGCGAGCAAAAGAAGGAAAAACGACAGGTGTAACCCTGAGGGACAGAAAGAGAACACAGTAGATTACCTCAGAACTGCTTAGTCCCAATCAGGAAGAAGAAATGGGCATGGGCCAGGCTGCATGTAGTGCATAGGCTACTTAACCGCTGGTCATTAAGGGTAACTCACTAGATTCCCAGAGAAAGCAAACGTGCGAAGGGGAGACAGAAGGTTAGGTGGGCAAATAAGATTAAGAAGTTTGCAGTTATAATGTGGCCACAGCAAGTACAGGGATAGGTTGACTAGCAGAACATGGGAGAGGCTTTTGCCTGGCAGTAGGCATAGTCAGGCTGATGTTGATCACTGAGACCAAAATTTAGGCAAATGGCCCTATCTTGTTCCTCACATCGCTATCACACCATTTTGATATATAAACATTATTTAGAGGTTTAGGGGGGTTTTTCTAGTGTTTTTTATAGTGCCTATAAATGCCTATTCGTGATTTTCTGGCCTAAACACCAACAAGCGCCCATAAATGCCTATTTTCAAAATCGGCACCTATATGAATGCGATTTATTCTCACTCTGTTTTCGACGGTATTTAGAGACCATTATTCATGTCACAGGGCAAAATTGGCTTTTTGAAATCTATGAGGTTCGACCACGGCCCCTAGTTTCATCGACTTTTGAAAAACAATCGCTGGCAGCAGCGAAATGAAACGCGGCGGCAACCATGCACTACAGTGCTGATATGGCACAAGTGGTTAGGGGAGGAGGAGGTTCAGAGGAAAAGACACTATTTCTACAGCCGTAAGTAGAAAGTGTTATAGCGCAAACTCAACACAAAGACAAAGAGACAAACTAAAACGAGTGCTTGGAGATAGTCAGGAGATAGCAGAGTGTGGACCAAACGAAAAAAAAAAATGTGATGTGCATGAGGCTTTTGTTTTATTTATAGTTTACTCAAAGTGCCCCTCCCTAGGTCACATAAATTAAAGACAGACACTGAAAGTTGTTGCGTGCCAAATGAAGAACATTGTACCACGATTATCTTTCATATTGGTTAGTTACGAGCCAGACGCAAGACTATCGTCTTTCGACAACATTTACAATGTAACATGATTCGGGCCAATTTTTTTACTTGCCTTCCATGGCATCGGAGCCAGAGGATCACACGACGCATATGTATTAACATGTCACGTGCACATAAGGCCATGTGCGCAAAACGTGCCCGAGCCTGATCCTGCACGTACGCCGTCTATGTTGGGTCATTTTTGGCTTTTTGGGTAATGTATTGCCTGTTTCAGTGAGAAGACTCAAAAATGGTGATGTCTTAATGCATGTGAAACGAAGGCCGATTAACGTATAGCATCTCGCTGCGACTTGAAATAAAATAAAAAGTAAAAATCCACTCAGAATCCATCTGTGTGTTTCAATTCTCTCAGCTTTCATTCATCTGCTGAACAACAAATTATATCAGTTTTACGTGTCACCTCGAATAATTCTCACATGTCGCGTAGTGGGCTTGGTGACTGTGCCACTGCACGGATAACTAATCGGTTCGCTCTCACTATGCAGATGGTCCGCTACATCATTGTTCATCTGCTGCTGCCTGCGCTTGCGCATGTGGCATTGGCAACATTAACGGAATGTGGCTTCAGCTGTCCCAGAGGCAACAAAGGCATCGCTCAGCTCCTATCCATCGACAATTGCCTGGATCAACCAGAAGAGGAACCCAGAGCTGAGCTCAACCAAGCCTGGACGATCGCATCATCGTCGACAGCAACATGCCCGCCATCTATAAAGAAGCAAGCACCTTCAGTGAAGCACTGTGGGCTTGGTGACTGTGCCATTGCACGGATCACTAATAGTTCACTCTCGCTGTGCAGGTTAGTGAGCCTTACGCTATGTTTTCGAAAAGATCTGGTGATTAATTTCTGGTACAGCTGCCAAGCCCGCAGTGCTGTATGGTTATCATTACAGAGTGTGTCCACGTAATTCGTGCATTACTAATTCTGGCTGGAGATATTGAAACCAACCCTGGCCCTTCAAATGTTTCTGAGAACATTGCTGAGTTAGGTAAAATGCCAGCGGGTCAAACACAACTAATTGCACATGTCCAGGGCTTGAAGGCTTAGCTCAGTAACACTGATAAAACAATTAGCGAGCTCAACAAAAGACTAACAGATCTCAAAACCCATTATCAATCTCTGGTACCACATCGAAAGGAAGTAGAGATCATGTGCACTAGCACGGAGCAGACGGCCTGCAGAATCGCTGCGTTAGAAGGCCATTAGAAGGCCGTTAGAAGCATTGGCGATGCTGAAAATCGCTCGAAGCGAAATAACTTTCTGTGGCTTCCCGGACCCTTCCGGATCTGAAACATTCACCGAATCAGAGCACCTGGTAGTAAATCTTTGCCGCGATAACTTACAGGTGCACCTAGAACCAAGAGATATTGAACGCGCGCATCGTCTCGGCCGGCATTCAGTTGACCGCTGCCGGCCTATAATAGCGAAGATTGCCTACATAAAAAGAAAACTGCAATACTATCAAATGGTCGCAAGCTCAAGGGGACATGTTACGTCATAGGTGAAGACTTCTCACACTCAATCCAAAGTGCTCGAAAACAACTAATTGCATTTGCGAGAAGCAAGAACAAGCCATTATCTGTCCACTTTAAGATGCTGCACATAAATCAGAAATGTTATATCTTCGATGATCAATCCAACACTATCAAAGAACTATCGTAGCAGTCAAGGCGAGGGTGGTAAATTGATACACCTATTGTTATTCTTAGTAACACTCTTTTACTTTCTAGCGTTTACACTAATATTCGTAGTTTCCTTCCCAAGCCGGAACCTATATCAAGTACTGTATTATCATCTGAAAGTAACGTACTGATACTAAACGAGACTTGGCTGACTGGCGACATCAGTGATGATGGAGTTCTGTTAAAATTGCAACACTTCCGCTTGTACCGAAATGACTGCGTATCCACTCGCGGTGGTGGTGTACTGATTGCTATTCACGAGCAATTATCTTGCTCAGTGATAAAGGCTAAGACGCAACTAGAAATGCTATGGGTACTTATTCAGGCATGTCCTCAGTTTATCTTACTAGGTGTTTGTAACCGACCACCCCGCGCTACTTCTTAGTTTTGCAACCAACTTAATCAGGTCATGTGCCAGCTCACGTCTGCCCATCCAAACGTGCACATACTTTTAATCGGCGATTTCGATATCCAACAAATGGACTGGCGTACTAACAATTTACATTCATCGACAGGTGTAGGCAAAGCTATTGCTTTCCTTGATTGTGCCTAAACTTCAACAAGACCCAACTTGTCACAGAACCAACATGTGTTTTGCAAGATACAGCCAATGTCATAGATCTGATACTAATAAAAAATACCGAAAGCCTGTCACACATTCACTACTTACAGGAAATAAGTGACCATGAGAGAATTCATGCTACTTTTTTTTTCAGCCACTTCAACGAGAAACCTGCAAGAAAACTATTCATCTGTATGACAGAGGTGATTATGAGGCAATCAACGAAAGTGTCAGCGAATTCTTCCCCACATTTCAGGAAACATTGCATCAACATACGGTACGCTTTAGCGGTAAGCTGACGGAGCTAACCAATAAATTTATACCTGAGATTAGTTTCACAACCACTTGCCATAAACCATGATTTACAAAAAATTTTTAAAACGCCTTGGAAATAGAAAGAAAAGCCTATTGCGATCTGCCACACATACAGGACAACCAGATGCATGGGACAAGTATTGTTAGGCTGACTGCAGTTATCTCGTAGCCCTGCGTCAAGTCAAGAACTCATTTTATAGTACACATTTACCGAAGCTATTGCAAACTGACCCCACACAGTTTTGGAAAACACTTCACGTGGACCTGTAATAACCAATGATTCTACTGAAGCGGTCACTGACGAGAATCCTGCAAATACTGCCACATTCCTTTCCTCAAGATTTGTTATCACGCGTTACACTACGTTCAGCGCAATCTGCACATACGATGTTTGAGAGGCTTTGAGGCTGTAGTGGATCCTTTTGTTAAGATTAAGTTTTGTTAAGCATTACGACCAACACCCGCCATGGTCGTAATGCAGCATCCAAAGAAGCCACCCATCTTCCACCGATCTTCATTTGAAGAACCGAAGACCTGGCTCGAGACGTACGACCGAGTAGCAGCTTTGTGGGACCCAAAAGAAAAGCTGTGTCGTGTCTAATTTTAGCTGGAAGACGCGGCCAGGACCTGGTTCGAGAATCGAGTATCTGCACTTCGCTCCTGGGATCTCTTTCGTGGCGCACTCCTGGGAACTTTCACGAGCGACGCCTGCAAAGAAAGGGCAGGGCCGCTGCTTTGCTGGAGACCTGGGTATAGCTGCCAAACGAAAATGTCACAATCTTCACGGAAGAGACGACGAAACTGCTTCGGCACGCCGATCATGTCATCACTGAGGACAAGAAGCTTCGCTTCTTCATGCGGGGTGTGAAGCAAGAGTTTTTTGCGGGACTTGTTCGCAACCCACCCAAGACTGTTGACGAATTCCTCACCGAGGCCACAGCAATTGAGAAGGCGCTCGAGTCGCAAAAAGCAGTATGGCCGTCGCTCTTCAACAGCCAAATGCACCGAAGCCCATGCCCTCAGCACGGACGACCTGCGTGAGACGATCCCACAGATCGTGTGGGAAGAGCTACGGAGCCTGTTGCCTTCGTCACAGCCCCAAGTGGACTGGATTGCCGACACTGTCCGCAAAGAAGTTCGGCAATCGCTTGAAGTTTCCGAAGCTCTGCAGCCTCAGCCGCAAGCGATGAGTTACGCTGCTCCAACCCGACGCTATGCTCCCCCTTCACGCCCACATCAAGAGCCCGCACCATCGCAGTTCCACGCCAGCCATTGCCGCCGTCGACGCCATACCGTCCACCCGCCGGCCAGCGCAACGCTTCGAGAAAAACCGACGTGTGACGTGCCCCCCACCACCAAACTCTCTGCTACCACTGCGAAGAAGCAGGCCATGCTTACCACCGCTGCCAGTACCGTCAGATGAAACTGCGTGGTTTCGCCGGAGATGCGCCGCATCCACTGAGGGGAAAAAGACCCCACGACATGGCTGACTATCTTGCAGCAGCGCAGCGGACACCCCAAGGAACTTCCCGTTTGCCGTCAACTGGGCACTACATGTCGCCTCACCGCCGGCCGTACACTGGCCCAACCCGCGGCTGGTCCTGGTCTCCTAGCCCTTATCCGGGAAACTAAGGGCAGCAACCGCTGAAGGTATAGTTGCTGTGCGACGAACTACCGAAGATCCTCCGACAACAACGCCGCCACAGTACTCTCCAAACACCACGCGAACCAGGCAAAGCCCTGACGACGAAACCCCATGTACTAATGACGACCTAACGACGCAACATAAAAGCAGTAGAACAAGCCAGCACAGCCGTGACCCAACGCCACAACTTAACTGAATGCGAGACGACAAACTAGCAACTTCGACGTTCTCATCGACTGCCACAGTGTAACAGCTCTCGTCGACACCGGAGCTTACTATTCGGTCATCAGTGGAGCGCTCACTATGAAGTTAAAGAAAGTCAAGCACACCTGGGAAGGCCCTGAATTTATTTATTTATTTATTTATTTCAGGTACCCTCATGGCCCAGAGGGCATTGTTGAGGGGAGTGGTACAGGATCAGGATGTTGAAAGGTGTTCGAATTGTACAAACATTGCACACATATGAGCAAATATACAAAAGCACTGAACAAACAAGTATCCAGCGGTGCGTAGAAGTATACAAAAGTTTAACACAAATCTACACAGGTATTGCCTCTAGCATAAAAAGATAACAAAACTAACATTGACAACTGCATGCATATGACACATTATAAGGTAAATAAACACTGTGGAAAAAAAAAAAGTTCAAGCTACACAGAAGTGAAGTAATCAGACACTTTTTTCCTAAACTGGTCAATATTGTTAGTAAGCACTAGGGATGGTGGCAGGCGATTCCACTCTGATGTAGTTCTAGGAATAAACGAATTTGAATATGCTACAGTGCGACATTTCGGGATACCAACTTTGCAAGAATGATCTATGCACAATGAAACATGAGCAGGGGGTAAGATAAGAGTAGTTTTAAGGGTGGCGTTCAATTTATAGATTTTAAAGAAAAGGCACATGCGCGATATCTTCCTGCGCAGTGTGAGTGGTTCAAGAGAGAGTTGCTTTCATTTGCGTTACGCTTGACAAACGGCCGTAATCGTGAAGGATGAAACGCGATGCTCTGTTTTGGGTTGCTTCAAGTGCATTTATTAGTGAATTATTGCATGGGTCCCATACTGAAGACGCATATTCGAGTTTAGATCGAACAAGTGACTTGTACAATAACAGTTTAACAGAAGCGGGGGCTAGAGAAAAATGTCGCCGAATAAAACCAAGTGTTTGGTTAGCATTTAAGATAATAGAGGAGACATGCATATTCCAACTCAGGTCTGCTGTTAAAATAACCCCGAGGTATTTAAAGGACTACACTGGTAGCAATGGGGAGCTGCTTATACTGTAAGAGGAAGGGTTTAATTTACGTTGGCGTGAGAACCCCATTACTTTACATTTATTAATATTAAGTGTCATATGCCAAGTCGAGCACCAATTATCGATAGCGTCAAGGTCCTGTTGAAGCAAAGAAACGTCAGTAGCATTTTTTATTTCGCGGTAAATAACACAGTCATCGGCAAAAAGTTTCACAGAAGAAGTCAGATTGCTAGGCAGATCATTAATATATATAAGAAAGAGCAGTGGACCTAAAACTGAGCCTTGTGGAACGCCTGAAGTGACAGGTAGAGTTGAAGAGTTCAAACCATTAACATGAACAAATTGAGAGTGATCTGTTAAAAAACATTTAATCCACTTAAGAACGTTAGGGTCGATATTCAGTTGGCTTAGTTTGTGAAGAAGCAGGCTGTGGGGAACTTTATCGAATGCCTTACAAAAGTCTATGAATATGCAATCAGCCGCGGAACCATTATCAAGTACAGAATGAAGGTCGTTTGTGAAGGCTACCAACTGCGTTTCACGCGAAAATAATTTTCTAAAGCCATGTTGCTCAGGTGAAAAAAATGAGAATGATTCAAGAAATTTTGCCAAGTGGGAAGCGATGACGTGTTCAAATATTTTACAAGAAATACTCGTTAACGAAATGGGGCGATAGTTCGAAGCAGAATGTTTGTCACCAGATTTATGGAGTGGAATCACTTTACCTATTTTCCAGTCATCTGGAATCTCCCCTGACTGAAGAGACTGATTAAATATTTTGGACAATATTATAGCAGAATAAACCGAGGTGTTTTTGAGCACTTTTGTATTAATGTCATCGGGACCACAACTAGAAGATAATTTTAGGCTCTCAATAATGCGTACAATGCCATCAAAATCAAAATGAACAGGGTCCATGGGAAAATCATAATGAGTGTGACAGGCAGGGAGTGACAAGTTAGTACAACTGGAAAATGCTTTTGCAAACGTGTCATTCAGAGCGGCGGCGCAATCAGCGTTGCTAATTCGGTTTGACTGCAAATCAACAAGAGAAACTGTCAAATCATCTGTATCCTTAATCAGACTCCAGAATTTTTTAGGGTTTGCGGAAAGAAGTTCAGGTAATGTAACATTCATAAACTTATGTTTTGCTTGCTTTAAAGCTTTCTTATATGTACATACGACATCCTTAAGTGCTGACCAGTGCTCCGATTTTCGAGACTGCTTTGCTCTGATGAAGAAACGCCTTTTTTTGTTAGCAAGGCGTTTTAATGCACGGCTGAACCATGGCTGAACCATTAAGGACTGCTTAACTCGCCCACCTGCACATCAAGGATCAGCAGGCGGCTGACAGCCGCCACTGCAATCTTTGACGAAGCTTCTTGGAGTACCAGCCCGATGACCATGTCTGGGTATGGACGCCGATACGCCGATATAGACTGAGTGAAAAACTTCTGCAACTGTACTTCGGACCGTACACAATAGTTCGACGCCTCGGCCAACTCGACTACGAGGTTGTTCCTGGGGGCATTACGACGTCAACTCTCAACGGCGCCATGCTCGACCTGAAGTCGTCCTTGTCGTGCGCCTCAAGCCATTTCATGGGCGAACCTGAGGACTGTATTTGTTACTGTTGTGTGTTGATTGTCTTTATTATTGTACATTCATCTTTTGTTAAAGCATCGAGACGAAGCCTTTTTCAGAGGGGGGCAATGCCACGTTCCTTTCCTCAAGTTTTGTTATTACCCCGTTACACTACGTTCAGCGCAAACTGCGCCTATGATGTTCGAGAGGCTTCAAGGCTGTAGTGGATCGTTTTGTTGAGATTACGCTCACTTCGTGAACAATACAGATTATTCGAGAACCTAAATCGCCACTCGCGATAACTCGAGAATATTCGATGGAAAGGGTATAAATGCCGGCATGCTTCGCCGCTTGTCAGTTGATCGATGGCCGACGCTCTGCTCGCAGCTACCAGTGCCAGTGTCTCGCAGTAATGTAACTTTCCTTTTACGTGGCCACATGTTTGGCCCGAATAAATAGTTTATTATTCGACCTGCAGTCTGCTCCCTTCATCCACGTCACGACTCGGTGACAATATGTTCAATACTACATTTGCTACCGTTTTACTGAAGAACGAAACATACATTCTCGCCTACCTTTGCTTTCCTTCAATCATATTCGCGAAATGCCAGATATTATCTTTGTGCGAATGGAATAATGGCTGCAATAGAAAAAATGAAACTCATCATCTGCTGGCATAGATGTAATTACTCCAAAATCTTAAAAAAAGTGAAAGAAAGCGCCTCACTTTTTTTCCCTTAATGCTTTCACAATCACTTTCTTCGGGAAACATTCCGTGAGGCTAGAACATAGGGAAGGTTGTTCTGGTCTACAAATCAGGTGATAAAACTCTCAATAAACTACCACACCATCTTACTAACAAGTGTCCCCTGCAAAATCATGAAGCATGTCATGTACTCCCACGTAATATAAATTTTCTTGAAAGCAATCACTTTTTTCATCCTTCACAACACCGCTTCCGCAAGGGGTTGTCGTGTGAAACACAGCTGGCAGCTTTCTTACATGACATTCACACCAATCTCGATACTAACATGCAGACTGACACTATTTTTCTTGACTATGCTAAAGCGTTCAATAAGGTGCCTCACCAACGATTGCTCCCTAAGCTTGCCCAACTATATTTACATCCCACCATCCTAAAATGGATAACCGAGTTCCTTACTAATCGATCAGAAAACGTCGTTATAAATAACCACCTATCTAATCCTGTTCCAGTAACATCAAGTGTACCACAAGAGCCCGCTACTACTTTTAATATGTACGAACGACTTACCCTAGCATATAACTACAGTTAAACCTGGATATAATGAAATTATTCAATTTCCAAAAAAATTCGTTTGGTACGAACATTTGGAAAATAAATGTGAAAATTGAGCAAAAAGAGGACTGAAGGCAGAGCTAACCCAACACACTCATTTTACAGTCAAAAACTGCATTATTAATGCGAGAGCAATTATATAGACGCTCTCGGCGCATTTTTTCCATCGCCGCCATGTTCCGTAAAAAGTACAAACTGATAACACGCCCCCGCGCATCGTAACTTTCGGGAGCGAGTAAAAGTGCGCAAGCGCTGCTGAAGCAGAGATCAAATGAGTCGGCCTATCCCTATCGCCTGGATAGTGCATAAAATAACATCTTCCGCGCGTTAGAACTGCCGTCGAATGTTTAAACAGAAAGTAAACCACCAGTCTTGAACGAGCATGAAACAACGCGGTGAAGGGGGAGGGCAATCGCTCGAGTAGTAATAATGAACTTGAATTTTAAGGGTGGTCACGATCACTAGCGCGCTTGCTATCTCGCCGAGTGTCAGTGCAGTTTCATTGCGAACGGACTGTGTGAAAAGAGCACTTCTCCCTGAAGCGGCCGTATTTGCTGACACCAGTGTTTTGTAGGAGTTCTGCGATATCGAATCCAAAAGAGTTGGCTACCAGCCTTACTTCTTATAACATTACAATTTTTTGCTATCGCGTTCATTGCATTCCATTTAATGTGCCATTGTGTTGTTGCTACAACTAATCAGCTAATTGCGAAAGCTACCAGCCTGCGAACTCGCGGCGCAAGACGGAAGCACGCGACGAGTCAACCTCTGAATATTCGACGTCACCGAGGTCTCGGAGAGTTACCATCAGCGCCTAACCTGACATCCCCTTGGGGTTGACGACACGGTTGTCCGAAATTAACAAAAGCCACAGTTTCACCGCAAGGGCGAGTCAATGCGATAGCAACAACTCGGAATTAACGTTGAGAACGGCGAGCAGAGTGAAACAAGCAGTGCGCTGCTCACGCACAAATGATGCACGAAAACAACATACACAGAAGGAGAGCGAACTAGCAACGCTTACCACTCGACACTTAACGCACTGTTTAAACAAAAACGAGGCATGAAACGTAATCACAGGTATAGATATGAGTGCGAACCAACAATGTGCCCCAGTTGTTACTTTTCTGTGTTTGAAAAGCGCACTCTTTTCGCAAACGGCACCTGTCCTGCGAGCAAAGTGGTGTTTGTGCGCCCCGCAACTAAACACAATAGTTCTGGTCAAAGTTGAAAGCGCATGGTTTTCTTCACCAAAGGATAAGTGCGCGCACACAAGCATCTAACCCCTCCCCCCGCCCTCCATTCTTTGGGCAAATAAGGCGTGGGAGACAAGCGTGCATCCGCGCATCGTGACGAACTGAGTGCCATGCGCGGGCGACTTTTTTTTTTTTGCTTGAGTTTTCATATATATGTGAATGGCAGCGACAACAAAAAACCAACCGAGACTGTCCATACATTTGCTATCACAGTAATAAAAAAAGCAAAGCCAAACGTGATCGGGGGCCGCACCATGCGCGCAGTGAAACTATGCACGCGCGCGCACGCTGTCGAAAACGAAGAGCGAACGACACGGACACAGCAGAAAACTATTCAGTAAAGCACCCTTTATGGGTAGCACGGCAGGCCCCGCATATGTGACACTGACTAAAAGCATGGCACTGCCAATGGCAAAAGTAGTTTTTTTTTATTTTGGTTGGGAGTGGGGGGGGGGGCACACACCCGTGCACGCCGGCTAGTGGAGTGCAGGCCCGCCTAGCGCTTACCCACCCGCGCACAATATCGAGCAATTGCTCTAGCCTGGTGTGCGGTGCGCGCCCCCGCCCGCACCGCAGCCACTTCGCGCTTTGTCAGCGGCGTGGAAGTCGCGGGACATGCATGCTCGTGCCAAAATGCAGAGTAAAATTCCTAGATTTCTCGTGGGGAAGATTCGTTATATCAAGGTTGTCTCCCACTGTTACTTTGTTGCATAGAGGTCGCAAATACATGTGCTTCTATGGGGCAACGGTGGGGAATAGAAAACTTCACTATATCAAGGAATTCGTTATATGGAGCTTCGTTACAAGGAGGTTTAACCATAGTAACATACGTATGTTCACAGATGACTGTGTTCTCTACCGAAACATCCTAACCAATTTTGACCAGATAACTTTACAGAAGGATCTTGCAAACATTTACCAATGGTGTACTGACTGGCTAATGACGCAAAACTATATAATTCACACGCAGTGGTAATGAGCTCCAGTTCCCATACACAATTAACAGCCAGAACCTGGAATCGATAAACTCCTATAAATACCTCAGTGTCACCGTATCCATCGACTTGATCAGGCGTACGCATATTCAAAACATCATTCCATCATCTAATAAAATTTTAGGCTTTTTAAAATGTCGCCCCAAGAGCACTCCGGAGCACGTAAGGTTTCTTGCCTACACATCACTTGTACGACATAAGTTGGAATGTACATCCGCTATTTGGGATCCGTATCAAGCATATCTCATCAAGGCAATAGAATCAGTTCAGAGTTGTGCAGCTTGCTTCATTCATTCTTCGTATTCATACGGCATCAGCGTTACGCCACTAAAATCATTATCCAATTTTCCATTGCTCGCTGTGCGTCGGCGCCTTTCTTCACTTTGTCTCTACCATAAATTTTTTTAAGTTCCCATCTGATGAACCATGTTACATCAAACCCGCAGCACGTTTATCGCCCAGGACAAGCCACCCACTGCAGGTATGACTAATGTGTGCTTGAACATCAACATATTCAGCATCATTTTTTCTCCACGCGGAAAAAGATTGGAACGACCTCCCTCCTGTCATTGTCGACATAATATGTCTATCTTTATTTGCACAACACATAACTGACCACCTTCTACCAATTAGACTCTGAGTATATTTTGTTTTCAATAAAGTTTAAGCGTGTTAATTTTACATGTATGTTTTGTTACAATACAAAGAAATGTACAGAATGGTAACACATATATTACTTTTTTTTATGTGAACATGTTAATCCGACCTACTATGTAATAAGCCCACAGGGAACTTAAAGGAAAATAAACTGACTGACTGGTGTGCTCCACTCTCAATAAGGTCCTGCTTAAAGTGCTGGATATAGCTACGAAGTGGTAATTTCTCCTCTGGTTTTCTGAATATACCCAGAATTTAACTACAACCTTATTAACCTTATAAAGAGTTTATGGTGAACAACGTCACAGCACCAATGTATGCATAAAGAAGCGACGCAAGAGCAATAGCATTATCTGCTGCACGTCGCTCACTCCACCATGGGGCATGCACTCGCGAAAATAGCAGTGGCGTTCAGTTTGAAATTTCATGTCTTTCCACGATGCGTATCATTGTAAATTTTGGCAGAGAATGATCGTGAGCACCCAGTACCTTCATCACACTTGCCAGCTCGAAATGCTCAAACACGGTGAGGGCTGCTTTAATGTGCTCACCGACAGGAGAGCAATTAATCCTATGACCTAGTTAAAATGAGAAAGCACTCCCTTCAGGACATTTAGCGCTCTGGCCATCTGCTCCTATGCTGCCCCTCTAAGTGTGGCAGCTTGGGCTAGTTGGTATGGCATGACGATAGTTAAAGCGCGAGAACAAAACGAGGACACAGAGACAACAGAGCGCTCGTGTCTTTCGTGTCCTTCTTGTCTCTGTGTCGTCGTTTTGTTCTCGCGCTATAACTATCGTCATGCCCCTCTAAGCCACAATAAAAAAAAAAGAAGACGTATTATGAGAGATGCCATAGTGGAGGACTTTGTAAAAATTTCAACCATCTTTTAACGTGCACTAACATTAGACAGTACAGAAGCCATTTCAGCTCCACCTGTCATGACCTTCTGGTCAGCAGCCGAGCCCCGTAGCCACTGATCCTCGTGGCGAACAAGAAAGAGACCCAGGAGTGTGTTGACTCGATGGTGGACTCGCCATACAAGACAATAAAAGGAAAGACTGTCTTCTACAAACCTTGTGAGAAATTCATGACACTGTTCAATCATTGACGCCTTCGCGCAATCATTCATAAATGGTAACATCTTTTGCTTGCCGTCTTGGTACAGGTAACACACGTCTTTGTTCTAAATTATTTCATTTTTTGTAAAAATAATATGCTGTTTTACCCGCCTATTTTTGCCACCTAAAACCCGCTTTTTAGTGCCTAAAAATCCAGCCTCTATTGAGGACATACACAGGTATTAATAATAAAGTAATATGTGGGGTCTTAAGGGCCAAAATATTGATATGATTATGAGAGATGTCGTAGTGGAAGGCTCCGGAAGTTTTGACCATCTCAAGTTCTTTAACGTGCACTCACATCACACAGTACAATACATCAGGGAAGTACACATTTGACATCAGTTCTGCCTGGATTGAAGCAGAAGAGTAAAAATCCTTCATATTCTTTTATTAGCACAGCCTTCGACGAGACTTCTTTTGGAGTAAGCTGTGGCTGTCGTGCTCAATATCACCATGTAGTAATATCGTGCAGTTCGCAAATGCTGCCACAGGCGATTCACGGATAGGGAAAACTCCTGTCAGCACAATGCCTGCTGCTCTACACTTGGCAACAACTTATCTCAACACTCGAGCAAATGCTACAGAGGTGGGACTTTCACACATACGTGTTGCTCCGCAAGTACAGTCGAATCTCATTAATTCGAACACGCTTAATTCGAACTTCTGGTTGATTCAAACTCACAATAAGGTCCCATCAAAGCTATGTGTATTTCAACGGGCGAAAACGTCCGGTAATTCGAATGCACAAGCACTTGCGACTGTTCATTGGAACATACCATGCTCCGAAAATGCTCTCAGCACCCCGTCCAATCCCGCGGCGGCACCTACGACACCTCAACGCTGCGCGCGAAGGAAATGAAGAGGAAACAAAAGGCTGCGGTGGAATGTTAGCTCTCTCTCAAATGCCGATCTGCGATGCACCCGTGCCACGCTTCTCCCTTTTCTGTCCCTGCCACGTAAAGACCCTTTTCCTTCCAACGCCGCGCGGGAAGAGAGGGAGAAAAAAAAGAAGCTGTCGCTGGGTTGAATAAATGTGTGGTTGAAGGAAAGGAAAAAGGCACTATCTTCTGCAGCCTTTGCCCCTTGCGGCAGCACGGATCTGCGCCTTGAGGGGAGGGGGGGGTCTCTCACGCACCCGTGCCACACTTCCCCCTTCTTTCCCGTGCCTGCCACGTAGCCCTTCTCCTTTCAAAGACACGCGTGAAGAGAGCAAAACGAGAGGTTTTTTGAGAGGTTTTCTCTAAAATGCCAATCTGCCTCTCTCCGTGAGGAGGCGCTCCTCCTTTCTCGTCACGTGCTGGCCATGCTGCGGCTGCGTAGCGGAGAGAATATGCAGTCGTTGTTGTCGTCGTCTTTAGAAAGTATCGGCGCTGGACATTTCCGTGCGCAAGTTCTCTTGCCAGGAGAATGCTGAAGCCGAAGTAGCAATGCTGTGCAAGCTGCGTGCGGAATTGATTGAATTGCTGAAAGGCAGACATGTGCAGACGCACATCACCCAATACTTCAATTAATAGCGGATGTCCCGTGATTTGTAAATAAATGTAAGTCTTCTGAAGCTTCCCCCTCGTGTGTTAGCTCAATGCACATGCGCCACTGCACGGAGAGCCCTCGGTTTATTAAGCTTTCATTAATTTAAACTTCTTTTAATTCAAACAAATTTTCGGGCCCCTTCGAGTTCGAATTATCGAGATTCAACTGTAGTAGGGCAGCTTGCAGGTGATTTCGATTTTGCTCACTCACATTAATGCATTTATAAAAACATATACACGAAAATGTGAATGGCAGAGACATTTCGATGGTTCAGTGTACATTTCGGTGTCACATTGCAAGAATGTTGTATTTGTAACACGAAAGAGTTTTATGCTGGGGTCCACCACAGCTCCACTGACGTTCTTCCGCCCAGAAGTGATGAGCTACAATATGTACAAAAACATTTCAAAGAAACAAACCAGAAGGTAGGCATTTGTTGCACGGAGTCGAACCAGCAACCTCATGATTCTCAGTGCGTGGCACTTACCACTACGCCACGAAGCGTACATTGCCAAAGAAGGCTAATGGCAAGCCATTTATACACACCATACATCGTTTGGCAGTTCTCGGAGCTTTGAAACTTTAGCCATTTTCCTTATTACTGGTGAGAAGCCGGGATGGGCTCGCGCTGGATGCACTCTAAAGATTGTCGTCCCCAGAAAGCACCGCCTCCATGAAGCGTGGTCTTTCCTGCGCGCACGCTTATCAGACGCTTAATTCGGGAGAGAATAAAAGTGACTTTGCACGTTGCCACGGCCACGTGTACAAAGGTTTGTCCTGTGTATACTTGTGTGCTCGTTTCATGTGTCTTGCTTTCTTTTTAACAGGGTGCTTTATGCGTCAAGCTGTGACAGTTGTTAGTCTGTGCTCGTCCTGTGTATACTAATTTCTTGCGTGCTTTATGCTTGAGGTGTGTGCTGCAAGTTTCGAGCTGCTTACCATTCTTAACGTGACTTTGCAATCAGCTGCTGCTGCTGAAACAATGCACAATAAACGAGCAACTACCTCTCTAAAGACACATTTCACTTTCGTGTTATACTGATTCCTATGTAGGGGGATCAGCCACGTCTTCTTAGAACTAAAAGTGCATTTGCAGCAGCACACTGAGCCACTATATCACGAACACCACATTTCCTTTGGGAAATGGGTGTGATTAAAGGGTGATGCTGACTAAGAAATTGAAAGAAAAGGAAGGCATTCTTGCAAAGTGAACAATAACTGTATTTTATCGACTTCCCGAAACTGTTTCAGTGTCATGATAAATAAAGCAGCATTTATTTCAGTAAGGCCAACCAGAAATTATGAGTAAACTTGAGAATTGTATTTTGACACAGTTGCAGGCACGCACTTGAGTTCTGTAGCTTGCGCAGTGCTGTCAAGAAAAGTTATCGCTGAGTATGGCGCTGCAGGAATTAAAGGGACTCTCTACCACTAGGAAAAATTTTCCCGATTGTGGCGCATGAGAAAATTGTTCATGACATCGATGGCAACAAGCATGCTTTTGTCTCATAAGAAAGAAATTATAACTTTACCTCAATGTTGAATGTCAATAAAAAATGACGGCTAGCGTCACCCAATAGCGATGAGGTCAATCTACTGGTAGGACAATAAATCTTCAGAGGTGGACTTATTTCACTAAAAACAAACATATAAAACTAGAAATTGTAGTTTAAGCACTTGAGGCAGTTTCAGGTAGCACCAGAGACTAACTTTTGCTTCTTTTTTTTTTTTTCTCATGCATTCAAAAAGGCGCCTGGTGGTGCCGTTGGTAGTGTGTTCGCTTGTCTGCATGCCTGCCTGCAAACGGCAGGCAGGCATGCAGACAAGCGGGGAGCGCATAAAGGAGGGAGTGCATAAAATATTCGTATCAACCCGAATTTGTATGAACCAAAAACAACTTAAAGCTGATAAAAATGATGAACAATAACTTTATTGGCAACTACAATTTGCTGAAAAAAAGTCTGTGATGTTTTTTTTAACTTTCCTGCCTTCACTGTCTCTTAATTAAGTGCCGCTGTTTCCTCGCTCATGCTGCTGGCGCAGCGCGTTTACAGTTGACATCAGAGCGAGCGAAAGCGGCCAAACTCATGAGAAATTCAACCGCTTCGCTTAAGCAGCCCCAAAACCATGCTGCTAAGTCGACAAGAAAAAAAAAATGAGTCCTGGAGAATTCAAGCGAAAACGCCAGCGTGACCAGAAAACCACGTCAGCACCCACCAAAAATGTTCACATTCGTTCTGCCCCTCGTAAACATGCCACCCCCGCCACCACCATCGCCGCTTCAGAATTCATTCCATTTTGCCTGTTTCCTAAGCACTGAAGTTCGGTCCGAGTTATAATTATGGGCACTGAAAAGAAACCGTTTACACCTTTACTAACGTTATATTGGTAGACATGTCAGCCGAAATGACACGAGCAGACACAGGGGAGACGACGGATTCAGCCGGCAGTTCAAAAGCAAGACACGTTCGGGCAAGCCGACTCGCTGCTGCTGCACATTCTTCTATTTTCAGTGTTATCGGCAATTGTTGTCTAAAACAGGCTTTCGATGACCATGTCCTTGTCAAGGGGGTCAGCTTTGACGTGCCGCACGGGCAGTTCGCAATAGCGCCGACGCGACCCACCGCCGACGCCTTCGTCGCCATGTTGATTTGCAGCTGGTTGTTGCAAAGGAGGCGTTGGTTGTTGACATCATGTGGTTTGAGAGATAGAGCAGCTGAAGCCAAATCTGTGAAGCAAAAAGGCGATATGCTATCGCGTGGCGGGAAAATTGGTTTCAGACCGATTTTTTTCACGTCGGCCTCGCGGCGTGTTTTTCCGGCCACCAAAGCGAGGAAAATTCCGGAGAGTTTTGTTGCATTCACTCCCTTCGAGGTAAACAGTGACGGGCCTTCCTTCCACTGACAAGCCGCGTTGCACCGCTGGCATGCAGCGGTCAATCGCACATTCGTATCATCTGCAATGGCTGGGGCTGTGATTCGGTGTTATACCATTCGTATAACACCGAATCACAATGTATTTTATATAATGCAGTCCATCCAAAACAACTATAAAATTCGTATCATCGCGAATTCGCATTAACTGTAATCGTATCATTGAGATTCTACAGTACTAGCATTACTAACATGGCTCCAGTCGCGTGCGGCTCAGCATGGCATGTGTGATCCCAACCTTTTCAACTGCACTTACGATTTTCCTGTTGGGAAAGCATCGTCATTGTTAAAAATGAAAGACGAAGATGGTCTCGCACCATGTGCTTACTATCATTATTAGGATCAGTTAGGAATATAACGTGAATGAAAAAGACACACATGCCGTCGGCCTCTGTTCAGCCCTTGCTCTTCAAGACGATGACACGAAGTTCGCAAGGCCAGGATGCCATGAAGGGAGGACAGTCACATCCTGTAAGTCAAGCCCTTAGAGTAGCTAATGGTATGTCTGCCCAATCACTAGATACTCCCTTCGTTGACAACATTGAGGATCGCAAAAGCCACACAGTCAACCTAATTGCTACGGTGACGCCCGCCCTGCATGCCTAGACCTCGAAGCTATGAACTGTTCGCTGATCGACCCACCATGTTTGTGCATCTGTAGTCAATCCAAAGATCTCGAAATCGAATCGTTGAAGCCTTTCAGTGAGAGTAATGGTGAAGGCTCTGCCCTTGGATCAGATTGCGTCGCGCCAACCTTGTTGATTTTTGATGCGTAAAACCAACAAACTAACAAGCTCGAGGAGTCACAAACAGCAGATGAACACAACATGAAGCAACTCTTAGTTATGCGGAGATCATTGAGAGCAGACATTGACAAAGTTGTGAGAAAAAATGACACAGTACTCTCGTCGAGATCACCGAATATCGCAAACCTCAACGAATTACGCTTGCATCTCGAATTGATGAGAGAGCATTTGAAGAAAGTAGACCGCCAGACTTATTATGCTATAAATAGTATTCAGGACTTCAAAATTAATTCCCAGACTTGTGAGAACTTTGACTGGAACATCTTAAGCAGGATATCAGACCTTCACCTCCATTTAAAGGAATTAAAGGAAAGACCGTTGTAAACACGCGCCAGAAACTCACTGACATCTACAGAAAACTCAAAGTACTTGTATGGCAGGAGAATGTCCATCAATATCAATGGTGACAAAATTTTCATTGTAACAAGTTCCGCTACCACTTTGCAACAAGTACTAAGCGATGTAACTCTCAAAAGTGGTGGGGAAGATAAAGTGACACAAGCTGCACTTGAGCACAAGTCGCCTGCATCTACTTCCAACGATTGTGCCGAAAAAGATGTCTTAGGACTTGAGGCTCTATCGTATGTCGGTTGCGGGAGCCCTAAAGATGCTTACAGTAATCCTTCAACTCGAGCTCATGACAGATTTCACTCTCCTGCGAGAACAGTGTCAAATGTTTGTCACAAAGACCAAAGGACCAAGCCAAAAAGAAGTTCAATTTATCAAGAAAAAAAACAAGCCAAAATTGTTACAGAGAACTCTTGCAAATTACTGTGAGCCATATGTATGAAGATTTCATCCATCAAGACGACAAACCTGAAGGAGAGTCTGCTCTTTCGCAGTATCCGAGTAAAGAGATGCAGCGATCATGCTCAAGGTGCATGGGACCGAAGGATCAAGGGAAAGCACCTGACCCACGCTGTGCAAAGCAAAGAAATTCAGAAAAAGAAGGAAATGACAATACACTCGTGTGAGAGCCTGAGATCAAAGAAAGCAAGAGGACGTAAAGACGCCAGTTCATACCATGAACACACGAGGCACTGACTGACCTAACAGCAGCAAGACGATGTTGGAGTCGAACGAAGGACTGGCATGCACTCCAAACATCGATGGAAGAGAAAAAGTCCCCGCTAATGTCCAGATAGCATCCACTTGATTGCACAACCTTTAACTGAATCTGAACTATCGAGAACTGCATTTGATTGCGTGCGAGACTAACTTCTCAATGCTAAATGGCTATTGGTACCAGACGTTGAGTGCATCACGTATCAACCTTTCTGTAGCCAGCGAACGAAAAGCTGGGCCAACATGTTATGCAAAGGGCATCGAATTCAAACTGTCGCCCAGCCAGTGCGGTGGCGCAACAGTGTTGCGTTGCATGTTGCCATTTTATTCTTCTCACTTGTGTGTCATACAATTCTTGCCACTTCTTTGTAGCGGGTTGGAAGATGTTAAAAATGGAAGACAAAGATGGGACAAAGATAGTCTCGCACCGCACGCCTACTATTATTATTAGAATCACTGTGGAATTAAACGTGAACAACTTAGCACCCACGAGTATACACAGATGAGACTGTCAGTGGTCGCAGTTTTCAATCATTGATGCTCTCTCGATAGAGGGCTTGTTGGTGATACGGCCATCTGATCTGTTATCATAGAGATGGTAAAATCGATTACGATTGTTTGATTAATCGATTAAAGGTCTACAATTAATCGATTAACCGTAATAGATTTTAGCCTTTCGATTAATCCAAATAATCGGTTAAACCCATTCGATTAATCGACTATGGCACCCCACACTGCCGCCCCAAACCTCGGGCCTTGGCCGCAGCGCATGACTGCAAGGCGCGCTATGCTGAAACACACATACCGTGCACGTCGCCTTTCTTACACTGCTTTCACTACAATGCATATTTCTGCGCTAGCAGAACGAGCCCGCAGTTGGCGGCGGCTATACCCCATAGAGAAAGATATGAACTCGCCCTGATCTCCGTCGCGTACGCCTGCAACGGCGTCCAACTCCGAACACTCCCCAACGCTTCAAGCCCTGGCAGGTGGCGGCTCCACCATGTAACACGGTAAAATGGGGCTCCACACCACATAACTAGCTTCGCTATGCCTCCATTTTTTCGATAGAGCTGCACAGGCTTTTTCAGCTAGGACAATGCTTCTTCAGCATGCTCGATTAAGGGTCTTTTGACAACTACAAAATGCTGTTAATTTTCTTAATTTCTTACACCACAAATACACTTGGAATAGGCATTAAGCATATGCACTAAATCAGGAGTGACGGGCAAAGAAGCCTTTTTGCAGCTTCATTTCTAGTGGTCTGGAGGAAGCAACTCAATCTAACATATTCAAATGAACTTTAACCTTGAGAGCTTATTTAAATTAAATAAGCTAGAAGACACTTGAAGAGCAGATCAAAATAGTAGTGTGATCCAACCTCGTCCGCATTGCAACTGCTAGCCGGCTTCAGTTCTCGGTGCGTGCCTCAACCGTGTGGTAACAAAACAAAATACTGTGTGTGTAACGTTGGCCGCTTGAAAATATTATTGAATGCCTACTGCAACCACAGTTCCCAAGTGCCCACTAAGCCATAATTATTCCTCTTTTGTGTCAGCAAAGGGCCCCTTATGCGTAAATAGGGCAACACGCAAATCTACGCAGCTGTTCACTTTGTTCGTGGTTCTGCTTCTGATCATGTTTAAATATAGCTTAATAAAACTTGTTGTTGGGCTAGTTGGTTATACATCATATACTTAGAAATTTTGGCGCACCCTCGACTCACGCAAACACTCACACAAGCACACACACTTACACCAGAGCAACACACACGACACGCAGCGCTCTATGTTTAAATATGTCTGAGCACTTCGTAATAGGCGGACTATTGAAACACCCACTTGTTGCCCAATTTGCATCTTTTGATACCTCGTGCGATTCTAAGTTCCTGCCATTCAATACCGTATTTATTCGTTTAATCAACCCACGTTTCTTTGAAAAAGTTGACACCATTCAGGGACGAGGGTTCATTACGCAGGAGAAAAAAGTCAAGGGAGTTATAACAGCGAAAATTTCACATGAAGGTATCAAAAAACTCGCTCACCAACTGCTGCTGGCCTTCAATTCAGTGGCAGGACTATGGAGTCTATTCGAAAACTTCGCTCTCCACAAGAGGAAACTGTCCTTGTTTTGGCTGTACCTTTTTTTGCAACCCAAAGCTGTACACGCAATATCTGCACAGCCATGCGGAACATCCCGGGATACCTGGCGCACGCAAGCGGGGGGCGAAAGAGCGTATCAGAGACACTGTTTCGGCAGGTGTCCCGGCACGTGCGGCACGGCTGTGAGGATAGCGCATTTGCCGGCCACTCTGAAAGTGTCGTCCAGCCATGCGGTTTCCATGCTCCAGTGCATGCGCAACCAACTTTAAGTGTAAAACCGGCTGATCATCAACGAAAAATCACAGCATATCCATGAGCTGAATTATGATGAGTGGGCGGAGCTCTGGAGGGAATCATCGGTAAACTGAGAGTCTTCTGTGTAATTCGCCGAGTCAATCAACATTTAAAGACGTGAGAAACGCTGTGTGTGTATGCCGTGCCGCTTGGGCCTACCGCTCTCATACGGCAGGATCTTGGTAGCGGTGTTGCGCAGCTTCACGTCGCGCCAACAGCGAACGAATTTTATTCCAATGCTCTCCTTAGCACACGCCGGCGCACTAATTCGAATAATTTCCTTCCACCAATTACACTACCATATGTGACATCATTCCTATTAAAACATCTCGCATTTTTCATTATCAACTACAGGTACCGCCATCTAGTTTTATAACATCACGCATCTATTCATCAACTACAAGTACCACTATCTAGTTATATAACATCTCGCATCAACTACCGCTATCTAGTGAACACTGCAAGAACTAAACCAGAAGTGGCTACCTACTATTACTACAACTACATACGTACCTCAGAGAATGTACAGACCCACGCCTTTAGGAGCTTCGCCCCTAAAGACGCAGTGTCAGATAGAGGCGCACACATGTTGCGGGTGCACGTTGCGTCATCGGCACAGTGGGTGCGAATGCGGTTTGTTTTTCTATGGGAAGCAGCTCATGGCAAAGATTGTGTCTGTGCCTCATTCCCTCCCGCGGCGTTCACTCTCCTCCCACTGCGCATGCGCGTCCCCTCCCCTCTCTCCCCCGAGTCAGCAACGAAGGCAAAGTTTCCGCAAGACAAAGCATGTCTGCTTTGCTCGTAGTCGTTGATCGTCGGTCTTGCGGTATTCTGCATTTCCGTAAGACAGAGCCTCTGCTTTGGTTAGCATGGGATCACGTTCGATGTCTCTGGTGTGTGCGCTGAGAGACCGGCTGTTTAGCAGTGCTATAATCATAGTCACCGGCAGCGTTGCTCAACGGCAGCGTTCACGGCAGCAGTCGCTGGCATCAAGCGATGGTCACCGGCAGTGGCAGTGTCATGTAGGGGTTCTGAATGTTGATGCAGCTGCTTAAGGCGATGTAGATGAGTTTCTATGGGTGCCATTTACCATCTACCTGCTGCTTCACATCCCTCATAGTTCCCTTTTGCGGGATGGATGGATGAAAAGCTATATTATATGCATTCATCATTGATGAACGGGTGAAGTCTCTAGTCCGGGACCCCATTGGCTTGCGGTACAGTCCCTGTGCAAGCCACCAGGGCTTCTTGGACTGCCCATTCTTAGCTGAACAGTGCTCCCACCCATCTCTACTAGATGGTCTAATTTTTTTTTGCTTCTTTTTCGCACCGCTGCGCTTGCATGGCGATGTAAGCTGAAGTTTCTTTGTGCGTTAGACAAATGGCACTCTGCTGCAAAAGACGCGAATTTAAAAGGGTCAGTAAACAGGCACCAACTTTTTTTTTTTCCGGACAAGCTCACCATTTTGTACAGTAGACCACGGCAATCACATTTGCCGAATATTGCAGCACTGTGCAGACCTGCCATTTCGAAAAAAAAAAAAGGTGCCTGTTTCGCTCGCCTGACCAATCCTTCTCGTGCACGCAATTACCACGAAGACAAAAATTCCTCTCAATCCGTGTTTCCTGCCTGCGCCGCTATGACACGTGCTCATTACAGGAAGCCCTGCTCGGTCATTTGTTGAGCACCAATGATGTATCATGGATGTCGTGCCACGTTGCTGATGTGGGCGGAGTCACAATGACAGGATAGTCCCTCACAGAAAAGGGCGGCAAGCGGCCACACGAAAATTTGACACTGGCTGAAATGGTGTTCCAACCCCTGTAACTTTATTATTACAGCCAGTATGCATAAAATTCTTGCGGCAGTATGTTCACATAGCAAAAGTGTGCATATTTTTCTTCATTAAATTTTTGGACATTGGGGTTGTTTACTGGCACTTTAAATTTCAACCAACGTTGTCTATGCTCGCACTGCTCAAAACTGTTTAGCATAGTTATTAAGCTATATTTTACCTTTTATTGTGCCATTATTTTGTGATATAATGCACGGTTTAACATTGTTTCGATTGTCAAAGGCACTGGCTATCACACCAAAATAAAATGCATAGATACATTAAAAACAAATTTTTTTTTTCCAAGAACCAAAGTGGGAATGGGTCCATAATGCGAGTTGGTTCACTGCACAAGTAATTACGGTATATGATGTGTTAATGAGACTCATTCTTTTACATCACATTCATAGAGTGTTTTTTTTTTTTTCAAAGCTTTTTCAACACATATTGTGGCCCAAATAATAACAAAAAAAACATATTGTGGCCCAGTGATAGAACACCTGCTTGCCATACTGACGGCCTGGGTTCAATCCTTGCTCGGACCTGAATATTTTATTACTACTTTTTTCGCATCTTGCTCAATTTTTCGGTCTGGAAAGAGATGATTTTTTTTCTCACCACCAACAACGCTCACATTGACACCAATGCCGACACTGGAATTTCTGTGAAATACGTTTTTTTATTGCTTTCACATTAAAACTTATTTTGTTTATTATGTCGACAATACAGGTTCTTTTAAAAAATTGTAATCTGGTAACAAGATTTTTTTTATTTAGGTCATCTATTGCTCTACAAAAGTTTAAAGAATTGTGAAATCGAGGATAACATTATTTCATCACACAGCTAAACTGGAATGGCCTTTCCAACCACATTGCTACTACAGTGAAAGCTCATTAATTCGTATCGTGCTATTTTGAACTAATGCCGTAGTTCCAGCAGAGCCCCATGTTTCAATGGGGGAAAATTTTAAGATAATTCGAATGCAATGGTATCTACACTGGCCGATTCGAACAGGGAGCCTCTGGTTTTTATTGCTCCTTGTCGAAGCCGTTCCCTATACCGTATTTACTCGTGAAATCCTCGCACTCGCATAATTCTCACACCCCCACATCACCCAACAAGAATACAATTTTTTTTTTTCCTCGAGTAATTATCGCACCCTCGAATATTGCCGCAATAATGTCGTCTGCTCGTTCCAGCCATTGATGATGATAGTGCACGCCATCTGGCGTCATCTTTTAAGCATCAAGCATACTGTTATTGCACGGAGATTCAATCCAAGCCAAGCCAAAGCGGCAAGTGCGCATTGCAGCGTGTTTTGTATTTTGTGTCGGTAATATTGTGACATTATGGGGCGATACTGAAGCTACACGGCTGCTTTCAAGTTGAAAGTGATTGATCATGCACTAAAGAACGGCAACAGGGCCGCCGGTAGGCCCTTCAGAGTCGATGAGTTTTGTGTTCGCTACTGGTGACGGCAGCTGAAAGCCACCAAGACGAGTTGGGCAAGCCGTGTGCTTAAGACTGGGATTGACGGTAAACTTTATTTCTTCAGAAAAAAACTGGACGATTCTGTTAAATAGCCATCAGCCCAATACTGACATCCTACGCTTACGTTTTGAGGGCTCTTGTTGAGCGACGAACGCTACCGCTACACCCGCAACACCCACAAGCTTTGCGTATGGTATTTCAATTCTCGACTATTTGATTGCACTTTTTGTGTCTGAAATAAATCTTGCCTTGAGTTGAACTTCTGCTTTTATTGTTAAGGTAAATTTTAATTAGTACTTCTCAAAGCTTGCTGTTAGTTGCTGGTGTGAGAATGCCGATTTGCGGCCACTTCGTTTTCTTGTTCGCTCTGTATGTTTTCGTGGAAAGTTTTCCCGCGTAATTCTCGCACCGCCCAAATTTGCATCAGTTTTCCACAAAAAAAAAGTGCAAGGATTATGGGAGTAAATACGGTATATCACAATGTGTTGCAAAACCAAACCTAAGCAAATTTACTTGAGATGCAAAAGAATGAAAAAAGCAGTGTTTCTCAGCAGATGAGACTTTGGACACTGCTCCTGCGCAAGCTGCAAATGATGCTCTTCGGATCGCCGTAGAAGAAATGCAAGCAAGGGCAAATTACTGCTTACTTTTAATCTTGATTGCATTCACAAGCATACTGTGCGGACGCCCAAGGGAAGTTGTTCAAGGGTGCCCACCAATGAGGGGTATCTCGGAGGTGGTGCTTTCAGAGGAGAGCTTGGTGTGCAGTCCTTCCCGATGGCGCACCATGGCCTCGGCAGCCAACCACTCGGACAGGGTGGCCTCGTACTGGGCCTGGGTGCTGGCATCTCGTTCCTGCCGCTCCTTGGGCATGCTGGACAGTGCATAGTGGCCCAGCAGGTATGGCCACACCTGTGCAGCCACCCACAGGCACTCGCTTCAAGGTGAAAGGCAGAGCACAATAGGAGGGCACAAACAGTCGACACACCCCCAAAACATTCAAGCATCCACTTTAGATGTATTTATTTCAAGATTGACAATTGATTTGTGGGGTTTAACGTCCCAAAACCACCATATGATTATGAGAGACGCCGTAGTGGAGGGCTCCGGAAATTTTGACCACCTGGTATTTATTTCAAGATTGGCTCAAGAAAAGTACTCCATAGTCCCTCCAGTTTTTGAGCAAACAATTGGAAATTGTCATCACATTTTCTGTCCACTGTAAAACAAGGCCCCCTACCAAACATCTCTGAGTACCATGGACTGAACTAAATGTTGAAAAAAATAAAAATTGGCCCCGTATGTGCATTTAATCTGCAAATGTCGTCGAAAGACGATAGTGTTGCGTGTGGAGAGAGTGAACAAAACATTTATTTGATGTTCTGCTCAAGAAAATCGGTGAATGGTATTTTGGAGGCGCAGCGTAGAGTGCCTCGAGCGTGCAGCAGAGGCGAACAAGCGCATCAAGTCACGTCACACGTGAGACATGACCGCCATCTGGCAGTTTTTTTTTTCAAAAACAAAGCGCGTGGCTCTGAGGCGGGTGTGCGCGCCCGCCTCAGAGGTGATAAGGTGTAGAACGCAAGGCGACGGGTAGGTGCCACCACCGTCTCGTTTTAGCAAAGCGTTGGGAACACTCGCCTTTTCGTGCAAGCGTTGAATGGTCAGCGCAGCGTGATAAGCGCTACGGTCCTTAAAATTACTTATGTATGCCTTTTGTAGTAAAAGGCGCACATGCAGAATACATACGTGTCGTTATGTTGCCCCAGACACGCGCAATAATTGCTTTTTAATAGACAATTGCACAAGTATGAACGCTGAATCTTGAGCAACATATGTGGGCGCTGCGGATGGGCTTGGCCGTTTCAGATACCCAATGCTGTTAAAAATGAACAAACAGACAAGTGTACAGACAGACAGACCAAAATTTTTGCGTCGAAGGTCCCCAAAAAAGACTATCGTCTTTAAAAAGTAACGTTTAAGCTTCCATGTCTTGTGTCACTAAGCTGGAAGACCGAATCATCACTTCAGGAACTTTGCAAGCTGTTGTTACAATTGAGCATGTTTCTTTATATTTGGCTAGTCTAGAATTGCGGGTACTCCCAATTCATCCAGTTATTTTACCAGGCTGACAACGGAGGCTGTTCGTTCTTTCTTTTTACTCAACCAGGGCACTGGAAATGGCCTTTTTCTTTTTTTTCTAATATGGTGCACTGCAGGTACAGACCACTACATAAAATAGACAGATCTAGTAGCTTTTACAACAACCAAGTAATTATAATGTAAATGTGACTTCTAATAACATCCCTTATCTGTTGTCTGTTAGTTCTCAATAAATTGGGTCCAACAAAAAAACAAACTATAAATTAGGCAAACTGAAACTTCAGCGCACACAACATGAGGACTAGGCAAGGTGAAACGTTCTCCATAGAACAGAGCGCACAAAACACGGGACAGAAGGAGATCAGGACAAGTGCTTGATCAGGAGGAGCGCTTGTCCTGACCTCTTTCTGTCCCATATTTTGCGCGCTCTGTTTTATGAAGAACTATGAATGACCAACACACCCAAACCTTTTTCCTTTTGAAGGTGAAACGTGTATTCACTGGTTGAGACTCGATTTTGCCTACACAAAGTATTTCAAGCACAAGATCAACCAGTCAGACTCACCCCTGTGCACCACATATAATACTCGGGAAAATTTTAAACACATCCTCTGTTCCCATTATAATGTAGAACGATAAATTCTGTGAGCAGCACTGCATTTGCAATGCTTCTTGAGCTTGGAACTGTAACAACTTGTCGGCCCGTAGCAACACAGTGGTTGGCAGACGCATAACAAGGAAGGGAATTGCATGTGCTTTTGAGGACCACTCAACTGGCTAGGTGGTTTCAGAACCGCGCAGCTACATTTTTAGAGAATCGACCTGTTGCTCGACCGCACCAAAAAAAAAAGGAAGGTGGAGGGCAGAAGAAGTGTATTCGTAAGCATGCAGAGCAATGCTAAATCTGAAAACCAAAACTCAACCCGACCGCTCAATGCAAAAATTTGGGTCAGTTGGTGGGTGTAGAACTGTTGCATCTTGGAAAGCACTAAAGAAAGATTGTACAGACATGCCCAGAACCCACACAGAGGCTCAGACGGTGCTACTACTTGCAATGCCGCTTTAGATACCCTGCTACTTTCGCATACAATGCCAATGAAGGTGTACTCACTCATTTTTCAGGTCTTTTGTGTTTCTTCCACTGCACTAGCTAAGATGCATAAGTTCCCAATGTAAGTGTACTGGTTCTATACATGAACCTCCTGTGCCACGTATGTGTACACCCGTGAGCAAAAGTATACAAACCATGGAAGCTCGAGCTGAAATCGCCGCCTAGTCAGAAGCAGTCAAGAACATTGCTTTGACGGAACAGCTGTCAAGAACAATGCTGTCACGAGACAAATGCTACCGACAGCAAGTGCCAAAGATGGCAAGGGTCCGTATACTTTTGTTCACAGGTGTACATCTAATGCAGATGCTTTAATTTACATGAAGCAATGTGTTCATAATAAAGCAGTCATAATCACATGAAGGGATATCCTGGAGCATGACAGTTCAGGGTGTTTAAGATCAATCAAGAAATATCCCTGAAACTCTGATAAGGGCCTCTGTCCCATCTTTCCATGAGCTATTCTCTAGTTAACATTGTCAAAATGTGTATGCATTTTCTGGGACTTACAGGGCCTTTATTCAATGTAATATCAGAAATAGAGAAACAGAAATCCGTAGACACCAATACGCTTGAAGCACATTACATCATGTACTTGCATGCTATCGGATATCCCTTTGTGAGTTGAAATAAAAGGCAATACTTTTTTTTTTTTTCACTTTTGTAGGCCTGAGATGTTAGTACTGGCTGTTGCCCAATTTGCACCCTTTCTTTGCTTGTACACATTACTAGTGTCAATGCTTTGCAGTTTGTCGTTTCATGTTTTATTTTCTTTCTATTTAATTTATTTGTATGATGCTGTTCACCCATTCCAGCAAATTTCTCTACTGAGCTATTACAATTTTTTTGTATTGTGTTTACGTGCTGACACACCTGCTGCTCCGTTTTAGCCCAGTGTACTAAGCTCTCACTGCTCAGTGGTTCTTTCTGCTCCCACTCTGGCCCCTCCTGGCAGTGTGTAACAGAATGAAATAAAATGAAAAAATAATTATTACAGCTTTGAACTAGAGGTGCCAAACCCATTTCCTCCTCACTTTTTTCTTCTCCTCCTCTTCCAGTTTCTTCTCCCTCTTTTTATTCCTATCTAGGTCCTACCTCTTGATGTGTTTCTTCCTCCTCTTTTTCTCTTACTATTTCGTGCTTGTTTCCTCTATTTTTTTTCTGATTTTATAGTACCGTAATTACTTGAATCTAACGCGCACCTTTTTTCCGGTTAAGCGAGTTTATAAATTGCATGCGTGTTAGAATCGAGTACGAACAAAAAAAATACGGTCAATCTATTGCCATCGGCAAATCCAAAATGGCCGCCCCCTACGTGCGTTGGCATGGCGCGTCGGCCATTTCTGCCTATGTGTTTCCCATGTGCGGCACTTCGTACGTGTGCTGAGGAGTTCGTCATCTAGTAGTGCATTAGCATCGATGGCGTGGAAGGGCCGACTCCAAAAACTCGATAGCACCACGATGCCGCTTTTAAAAGAAAAGTTATGGCGTATGCAGAAACGGACGGAAATCGAACCGCATCGCGGTCGTTCGGAGTTCCCGAAACGTGCATGCGGGACCGGCGGAAACAAAAGCAGAAGATTCTCGACAGCAAAGCTTCACGCAAAGGCTTCAGTGGACCACAGCAGGGTCGGTTTCCGCAAATTAAAGAGCTGCTCGGCGAGTATGTGCTTGAGCAGCGAGCGGCACAGCGGCCCGTGACGACAGAACTGCTCCAAGTGCGGGCTATGCAATTAGTCTTGGAAAAAGGTCTAATGCAGAGCCAGTTTAAAGCGAGCAGGTGCTGGCTAACTAACTTTATTTAGAGGAAAGGCTTTTCCCTCCGAAGGGGAACATGCATATGCGAAAAGTTTTGCGGAGGAGTACGATGAAAAGCTTCACAGCTTTCAGAGGTCCGTCCTAAACTTGCGGCGCAACAACGGCTACCTGCTTGGGCAAATCAGGAATGCCCATCAGACGCCTCTTTACTTCGACATGCCTGGCACCACAACCGTCGAGAAGAAGGGCGCGAAGCAAGTTCGCCTGCTGACATCGGTCCACGGTAAAACTACCGTGACGGAAAGCTCTGTTACACGTCAGATGGGCACAAGCTTCGCCCGTACCTCATATTTAAATAGAATACGCTCCCGAAAGGAGTAGTTTTTTCGAGTGGTGTGATCGTGCGGGCCGGCGAGAAAAATGGGTGCGCGTTGCAATTGATGTCTTACGTTTTTTTTTTTTTTTTTTTCGCGGTGGAAATCGGGTGCGCGTTACAATCGAGGGCGCGGTAGAATCGAGTAAATACGGTACATAGTTTTGTTTGCATTGCAACGAGTGCACCAGTTACTTTCCTTGCTGGTCATGACGAGTAATCCTCGAAGAACAAGAGCAAGAAGATTTCTGCACAGCACGAGTGCACACTCATCTCACCAAGCACTGCGAAGTGACGACAACAGCCCCATGTAACAGCACATTCTCCTAAAGTGTTCTGCACTTAAAGTTGTCACCCTCGTGACAACTCTGCAAGGGGGTGCATAGTGAAATACGAACCAGATGGCGGACTTCGTGCTCAATGCCCCCGAAGTAGACGAGCCGGTGCAGTTGCTGGGGATCATCCAGGCGTCCCGAAGCCGACAGGCGCTGCCATACCGCCTGCGTCAGGCCAGTCTCGGCGCCTTCTCCCGACACAATCGTCGAATGCACCAGCCCCGACAGGTGCGTGCGCACCGTCCGCAGGTGCCGACAGTGTGCCAGCCCTGCAACAAATGTCTCGGCTTTTCATCGCTACATGTCAAATAACTTCTGTCTGGGGAAGCACTGACAGATTGAAATGTGTTTTCTACCATAGGAAAAATTCCAACTAAAGCCAGTTATGAAACAAAAGATCATCATTATGAGGTTCATATGTGAGGTTCAGCATTGAGGTTCAGCAGATCATCATTATGAGGTTCATATGCGAGGTTCATCATATGTGAGGTTCAGCATTGAATTCAAGCTAATCAGCCTAATTAACCAAACACTGAGCATACTTTTTTTTTCGCAGGAACTATTTTCTTCTGCGAACTCCCACACCACTTGTATCTACAAAGTGCTTGTGTCACATGTTTATTTGTCTTTCACATGTGCTGCGCTGCAGGTTTACCTGAGCACTACACAGTATTGTTGCCTTGTTGCTCTCTGCAGTGCGGCTTGGTCGTGTGCCACATTGTTGAAGAACGAAGAGCATCCTTTCATCTTGCATGTGTGAGGACCTCATCCCCAGCTATGCTGGTCGGGATATGATGCAGAGAAAGCATTCTTGTTTACGAGACCATGAAGACCCAGCTCGTCTCACGTGTGTGCTTCTCCTCTCATGCTTGCCGACGCTTCCTCTTCTGTTGGTCCGCCCGTGCTTGCACTAGAAACAATATTCTAAGCCACACAGTGAAGGTAATCGCCAAGTTTTAGGCGGCAAAGCTTTTGGCCAGGTCTTGCGACGTCTGTGCCTCCTTTAGTGCAGGAACAGATGTTACCACCTGAACCTCTGAACATGTCGTACAGTCGAGCCCACATACAACGGCCCCACTTAAAACGAACTTTCGCTTAAAACGAACAATATCCGTGTGACCCTGAAAATATACATTGGTTCAATGGCACAAAATCGCACTTGCAACGAATGTCTTCGAGCGCCGCTAATCGGTTACAGCGAATGGAGTCGGCGGTCTGCCGACTTCCCTGGAAACCAATTTCGACCACCGATCAGGCATCGGCGAGGTGCCCATACATTCTCATTTGTAAACACCAACCCTGCCTTCGCGACTCGCCAGTTGCCGCTCTCCCCAACTCATGGAGGAAGGAAAGCTGTTTTCTTCCTCTATGCCCCGACTGCTTTTTGCTACGCACCCCTCCATCCTTTGTCCCCTGCTACTCTGAGCACCCCACATCTCCAGACGAGGCCCGTGTTTTCACACTGCCACCAATCTTTCAAAGACCGATCGGCCACCTACCCTGTTTTTGATCCCTGGTACTGTCGTTGGCGTCACCGGCCTGGAGTGACCATACCATTTGCCAACATCGTTGGTTACTGACTGTATCCGATAGTCTCCGTCTAGTGCACGCGCGTATGCTACCCCACCGACTCTAATAACTTGCAATTCGTTTCGCGTTTAGGACTTGTTCTCGCTCACTTCGCACTCGGCACAGCATGCCTTCCGTGCGCAGGCGGAAGCGCAAAAATGGCTGTTAATATGCGCAGAACGAATCGCGAAATATTGAAATTCGTGAGGCCACGCAAACCCGCCGGAGCAACAAAACGATTTTTTGACCACGGCCACCAATTCTTCGAACACCACCGCGCGCTCCGATCCAGGAGGCCATACTTGGACTTCTGCACGCGCAGGCACTCTTTCCAAGTTTTTCTACGTGCGAGTTTCGCGGACCTTTCAAGCAAGCTACCCAACCTGCCTCCTTCCCGTGTGTTTTGGTTTTCAAGGTCGCCCTTCCGCCGCGTCCTCCTTTCTCCTTATCGCAACTCCTTGCCCTTCTCTCGCAACACTGCTCTCCTCTCTTGATCACAATCCCTTCGCCCGTCTCCACCGCTCCGCGACACCTGCCAAGCTGGCTCGAATTAGTTTCGTTTTCTGACTGGAAATGGGCCCAGAGCTGTTCGACGCGTTCTGGGGTGTGTGTCACGTGTGCGCGTCTTGCTCGCTCTTGCTGTGCGTGTGCGGTCATGATGGCTGACGGGAGCACTAGCACGTTTTTTCCTGCCGCTCAACAAAACGTCGAAAGTGTGACCGCTTGGCTTGAGCATAATCCGCACGTTAGGTGCCGCGTTGCGGAGCGCTTGCTCATAGCTGTTGACCACCTGGCAGCCAACTTGCCGCTTCGGGCGTCCCGGTATTCAGCTGTGGAGATGGTGAACACTTCGTGGACGGTGGTGATGGCTACATGCACGCAAAAATGTTTTCGCGAGGCCGACTTTGTCGACGCCTGGCCCGATGCCGAGCCTGAAGCTTCCAAACTGCAGCAGCGATTTGTGGCAGTGCGTCGTCGACTCTCACCTGGGAGAGCGGGTGGGACATCTGTTGCGATGGTTTAATTATGGCAGATGATGATGCCGACACTGTGGAACCGTGCACGGATTGGGGCATTGTGAATGAAGTACGTGGCGAGAGCAGTTTGAAGGAATCGGATTGCGAGAACGACGAAACTTTGGAGCCAGTGCCTCATGCAGCTTATGCCACGGGCCTCTGCGAACGAGCACCCTGCCGTTTTAAATGAACTCGAGACCGCCCTTATCGCTTCTGCTCTTCGAAACACGTGCATCACAGACTTTTCGGGGCTAAAAAAGATTGTGTTTTCACTCGCGACTTTTTTTAAAAACTGTGTTTCATTTACTACAAACTTCAGGATGCAGCGAATGGATGCCACGTCACACTCAGGTTCGTTACAAGCGGGCTCGACTGTACTTGTCAATTCTGCCTTGTTCTATTGTCATGAGCTTTTCAAGCTGACTCTTCATTTTGTGAATCTTCTCTCGCCACTCCATGTACAGGCCAAGGAACTCCTTTCCCACCAGCTTGCGGAAGTAGCCAATCAGGTTGTCCAGCTGTTGCAACCCTTTCATCTGCAGGCGCTTTTCACCAAGCTAGTCCAGCAAGGTCTTCCTGCCTAGAATGCCGTCATAGTTTGAGGGAGCATCTTGGCATCAATGTCCAGAGTGTATAAGCAATAGATGCGTCTTCTATGTGCATCCAAGCGAGGACTCTGCATGAAGAGAAAGTACCAGAGGAAATGGCAACTCTTCACTCCAATACTGAACTATTTCTGCCTCATAGAACTGCAAGATTCAGCTGAGCTGTTCGGAGAAGCATCCGCTACTGGCAGGATGTGTTTTCTCACCAGGCCCCCCTGAGGGGCAATTCCTGACCCCTTAAGGAAGATGCGATTTTGAAAAAAAGTTGTGTTAATATGTAGCATAGGAACGCAAACTTTTTGCTGTATATATAGGCTTTTATGCTGATTTCATATATGTAATTAGTTTTGTAGTAAGTTGCAGAGTTTTCTTTTTATGCCATGACAATGCATAAAGTATAGTTCATTTAAGAAAAACACTTTATGCCACTAAACTTTTATGGTTTTAAGTAGAATGCAAATAAGCATCAAAAAGTGCTTATAAGAGAATGTAATGGACAACAAAAATTGTATTGTGAGAATTCTGTGAATACTCAGCTCATACTAACTGTTTGCTTTAGGTTTGTAATATTTGTACAGCCGATATCAAGTTTTATAGGAGATACATGCACCCTTCACATGTTAAAGAATATTTGGGCAAAATTTCATCCCTATCAGGCTATCAGAAGTACTAAAACACGATGTCAACAAGTTCAACAAATGTCAACAAATGTCAACAAGTTCCCAAAAAATAGATCTTGAGAAAAATGCATTTTAAAGGTATAAGTGCAAGCTCATCTATGCAAAAAAGATATGTTTTTTAAGATGGTTGCTACCATCATAAGAGCTTGGCAATTGTCGTCATTTTGAGCATGTGGTTTTAGCGAACTCTTTAAGTGCAATGCAATGGCAAGCAGCCAGGCAACAATATCCAGGAAACTCTACATAATGACCTTTTTTTAGTTTTTAGTAGCCACCTTGTGCTCTTTAAAATTTTGGAGATTAGTTACAATCTTCAATAATTTTTGGAGTGAAAGTAGAGAAATAAACCTGCAAAAGCAAATAAAAACTAAAAATATGTAAGTCTGGAAAAACTTGTATTTTTTGACTCGCATCTTCCCATAAGCAATAGACATGTGGCACACATGCTGCACACTCGCTTTGTCTTATAGCAAAAGCGTGAAGCCGAGGCAGTTAGTAATCTTGAACCTTCAAAATGGATTCCTCAGCATATGTGTGCCTGAAAGGATTCCTCTGAATGTATGCTTAAATGAGGCATCATAAAATGCAAAAATAGTGCTGATGACTGTTATAAATACGGTATCAAGCTACGGCGTCATGCGCGAATTGTCATTGCGCATACGCCAAGCTTTTTATGATTGTATTCATTCTTACCTTTCCCTTCCCACTTTTGCTTATATACATGCGTGCAATAAACGATTTCTGGGTCGTTCCCGGCTGACACGGAAACGTCAACGTCTCCGTTCTCTCAGAGCGGCGTCAGACTGACGCCACTATGCAGCAGTGGCGACAAGCCAAGAAACATCCACGCTGTCAAGCAGGAACTCGAAGCTAAGCATTCAGTGACAGCCGTACCGCTGACAACGATGGCCTCCTACCTGCTTCCCAACTTAGACGACACCACAGATAAGCAGAGGCCGTACCTCATCAAAGTTGAGGCGTATTTTGAAGCGAATGCTATTTCGGATTGCGCAAAGAAGAGGGCACTTCTAGTAGCTGCACTTAGCACATCGACGATACAAATCCTGCTGGGAAAGATAGCACCCGCAAAGCCGAACACCTTGAGATATAACAACGTAGTCAAGGTGTTGAATGACCACTACGACCCAAAGCCTAATGAAATCGCTGAAAGTTTCCAGTTTTTCAACTGCTGCCAACAGGAGCGGGAATCCATTCAGGATTTTGTCGTCGCAATCCGACGCATCGCAGACAATTGCAATTTCGGAAGCTCTCTGAACAGCCTATTTCGTGACCGGATTGTCTACGGCATACGTTCAAGTGCTGTTCAGAGGCAACTTCTGGCAAAGACAAATTTATCTCTCGAGGATGCTGAGTTGATAGCGATGGCTGCTGAAACTGCCGAAAAAGACGCCAGGACAATGTCGGTGGACGTACCACCTGTTTTTAATGTGGAAGCGAGTCACAAGCTACAATCGCGATCAAGCATGGGTAGTTCAGAGCAATTGAAGTGTAGTAGGTGTGGCAGTACTAGGCAGCAATAGCTGCAGATGGAAAAATGCATGATGCCACGCTTGCAGCTTAAGGGGGCACCTGGCTAAAGCGTGTGGCAGTCGCATTAATAAAGATGCTGCCGCCCGTCGGTATGTCCCTCACGCGAAAGCTTTAGCCGTAGAGGAGGCTACTTCAGAAGAAGACACCAGGGATAGTGTTCAAATCTGGACGCTAGCGTCAGCGCGGAAGAATTCACTTGAGCCGCCGCTAAGACAAACGTTTAGTTGGGGAGGCATGAACTTATCAATGGAAGTTGACACAGGTTCACCAGTTTGTGTCATATCACGACAGCTTTTTGAGAGAAACATTGCAAATGCTGGCCCACTTTGAAGCCTTCGCACGTCAAGCTATCCTACTACAGTGGAAGGTTGTCGGTGATGGGCGAGTTACAACTTCGTGTGAGTTACCGCGACGTTTCTGTTGATTGCTTGCTTGTGGTTCTAGATTGCCCTGGACTAAGCTTGTGTGGCCGTGACCTGCTCAAACTTCTGGGACAAGCTGGCGCCCCAGTACTGCGAGTGGCACAGGAAGGCGAGGCGATGGCTGTTCATGCGGACAACCCCAACGTCAATGCCCTACGCAACACCTTAGAGAATGTTTTTTTGGAAACCTTGGGGTTGATTAAGGGACCACCAGCCAGCCTCCTGTTGAAGGATGATGCTGTTTTAAATTCTGTAAGGCGAGACCCATTCTATATGCTTTGCGTGACAAAGTGTCGTAAGAACTGAACCAGTTAACGTCACTAGGTATAATATCATCAGTCAAGCATTCTAGTCGGGCAACAGCTATTGTGCCCATTCTGAAGACAGATGGCTCGGTCAGAATATGTGTAGACATTAAAGCCACTCTCAATCCTGCTTGTGCCCGGGAGCAGTACCCCCTTCCAGTAATTCAAGATATTTTTGCCTCATTAGGAGGAGGCCAGTTGTTCAGTACGCTCGACTTGCAGGATGCACATAATCAGGTGGTTCTGGATGAGGACTCTCAGAAGCTTTGCGTTATTAATACTCATAAAGGCCTGTTCAGTTACAATAGGCTTCCTTTCGGCATTTCTTCCGCTCCAGCGATCTTTCAAAGAAAAGTTGACACGATACTGTCTGGCCTACCTGCCGTTCAGGCTTACTTGAATGAGGTTCTGGTCTCTGAAACAGTGGGCGATTGCGGAGTGAGATTACAAAATGTGCTGGAACGGTTACGAGAGCATGGCGTGAAGCTCAGGTATGATAAGCGCAAGTTAAGCCAGCCATCGGTCACTTATCTTGGGCATCGTATTGATCAAGCTGGCCTTCATTCAACTGAGGAGAATGTAGAGGCTATCGTAAATGCGCCCAGTCCCGAAAACCTAAACGAGCTACGTTCGTTTCTTGGAATGATAACATTTTATTCTAAGTTTTTGCCGAACATGTCCAACACATTGTTTCCATTGCACCAACTGTTGGAAAAAAACGCGCGATGGCAGTGGAAGTCTTCTGAGGAATCTGAATTTCGCAAGGCAAAGCAATGTCTTAAAGACGCCGAGGTATTGGTGCATTTTAACCCATGAGACAACTCAACTTAGAATGCGACGCATCCACTTGCGGTATAGGCGCCGTTCTTTTTCACACAATTGGAGGCACTAACAGGCCAGTCGGATTCCAGTCAAGAACTCTGACAAAAGCGGAAAGGAATTATTCTCAATTAGAACGAAAAGCGCTGGCACTAGTTTTTGGAGTCACTAAATTTCGGGATAATCTCTTAGGTCGAGAATTCGTCTCGGTTACCGACCACCAGCCACTTCTGGGACTGCTGCGACCCGAGCGCCAGACGCCTGCCATGCCTGCAGCTCGCATCCAACGGTGGGCTCTGTACCTGGGAGGTTACCGCGACAAGCTACAAAATGCTCCAGGAAGGCAGCTACTGAATGCGGATGCGCTGAGCAGACTGCCACTGCAGTGCACAGATACCGCTACGGATCCTGTACCTGAAGATTACGTATTTTTTTTTTAAGTCTGGATGAAGCGACAGTCACAACGCGCGAGCTTAAGGACCTAACCCCCGATAACTCAATCTTAGCTCGTGCAAAAAAATACGTGTTGTACGGATGACCAAAAGGCACAGGACGGCTTGACCCTTCCTCAGTTCCTTTTGCTGACCATCAGTTGGAGCTATCTCTGGCACATGAACTCGTCTACTGGGGACATTGTGTCATCATACCTGTCGCAGCATAGAAGTGTTTGTTACAATTACTGCATGAGACGTACCGAGGCTCTTCGGCAATGAAAACAGAGGCGCGATCATTGTTTTGGTGGCCTGGAATGGACCGTGACATAAAGTTAATGGCAGCCAAATGTAACAGTTGCAATCGAAATTTGCCTAAGCCTCCAGTGGCTCCGCCTTTAAACTGGCCGAAAACACAAGAAAGATGGTCGCAGGTGCACGTCGACTTTGCAGGGCCAATGGAAGGCGAAATAATTTTTGTGGCAGTCGATTCTCGCACGAAATGAATAGAAGCAGTGCCACTGAAGCATGCTACTTTGGTGACCACCATTAATTGCCTGCGTGACATATTTAGCTATTTTGGGGTGCCAAGAACCCTGGTGTCTAGCAATGGAAACCATTCCACTAGTAACGAGTTTGTCATTTTTGTTGACAGAAACAACATTACACACCTAAGAACCGCCCCTTTTCATCCGCAGTCAAATGGGGCGGCGGAGAGGGCAGTCAGGACGATCAAGGACAGACTGCGCAAGATGAAAGGCGGGACGCTCGAGCATAACCTCACCCATTTGCTGCTCAATTACTGGAGGACTCCACAAAAAACTGGAAAGTATCTAGCTGAAATGTTGCTGGGGCACCAGATACGGTCACGACTGGACACCTGCTTTCCTGCGTCGGCGGGCCCCAATGCAAACGAGGAAAGTGATGAGTTGTTGCCCCCAGTGAACTGTGATGTGCATGTACGCAACTACGGACCCAATGGTAAATGGATACCAAAGAGAGTAACAGCTACATCGGGCGGACGAACGGTCACAGTGGAAACTCCGCAAGCAAGCGTTCGGCAGCACATCGATCAAGTTCGTCCTCGTACGGCATCTTCGCAAGGCGAACCACCTTGGACTAACCCGACACTAACAGCAAGGACAATACCCTGACCGCAACGCCCCTCAACCCGCAGCTATCCGCGAGCCCCGATGCCGCCGCGAAAGCTTCGCCTCAGGAGATGCTTCCAGACAATGACCAGCATGCGCCTGCTGCTGTCTCAACGCCCGTTCCACCCAGGACAGATCAACAAACCACACAACCCCTCCGCCACTTTACAAGAGTACGCAAGGCAGTTTTTCATAATTAGGAAGGACGAAATGTTGCAAATACGGTATCAAACTATGTCGTCCTGCGCGAACTGTCATTGCGCATGCGCCAGGCTTTTTTTTATTGTATTCGTTCTTACATTTCCCTTTCTACTTTTGCTTATATACATGCGTGCAATAAGTGCTTTGTGGGTTGTTCCCAGCTGACACGAAATCGTCAACGTCTCCGTTCTTTCAGAGCGCGTAAGACTGACGTCGTTATGCAACAATGACAAGCAAAGGCTTTGAAAACAATGCCAACGAATGTTCTTTTAATGGATGCCTCACAGGCTTCATTGTGAGTCGTCCTAGTGTTACTTGACAGACCCCACAGCCATTCATTAGCTCTGACCAAAGGTCTCACTACCATACATATGATGTGAAGTGGCGAAGCTTCCATAAAGCACATCTCTCTAGTAGTACTCACATCCATAGAAAGCCCTCGAGATGATCTGTTTCTTCATGGTGTCACACAAAAGCTGCAGTGATTGCCTGCAAGAAAAGCACATGGCTTTGGTGCATTCTGCACACTTGCTGTGACATTGCAGAAAATCCACACTCTTCTGCCTACTTTGTCTGTGCCTAAAAGCCTTGAGCTGAGCTCACGGCGCAAATTCTTGGACCAGGACAAAGAAAAACAGGCTCGCTTATCTGCGTCCTGTGCTTCTTTACCCCTGTTTGAGTATTCGTTCCCAACCAGCAAGCACTACTAATACTTTGTCTACAAGTATTTGCTATTTAGAATGTACCAGTAATTTTACATAACCTCGCATATGTAAACATGTTGCTCGCCTGTTGTTTACTGTGAAGCCCTAGTGGTTTATGACTTTGGCCTTCTTAAATGCGCTACTGTTGCACATTTGTACCATACAGCTCACTTGGGCCACAAAAAGGTTCTTCACTTCTTCAAAACCGTCCTGTATGCACTAACACTTCCTGGCATGGCACTCGAGTCTTCTCATGCATCACTTTTCGTCCAATCAAAGCACTAGTTAAAACTGCACATTTTGGGCAGCAAAGCACACCAAATGCCCTTCATTTTCAGTGGGTGCATTTACTTTAGAGCATGGTGTTCATACTTCTTCACTGAAGATTCTTGGATATTACTCTTTCATATAACCATATTTCAACATTGTTACCTTTTTTTAACCAATGATAAGTGGCATGTGTGCATTGACATTGCAAATAACTGTACGTGACGCAAAAAAATTTCCTGACTATAATATTGAATTATTTGATGCATATGGTACAGCTTTGGTTGACTGTAACATTTTCAGTTTACATCACGATACGCTCATCATTGGTCACTATTGTGTAAAACTTAAATTAACTTATGCGTTGTACGTTGCTTGCACGTGTCCTTCGATTCAATTTATGGTTAGTATGCTCTGTATGGTGTAATTTTTTTCAGACTGCCAGATGAGTTGTCCTCCTTGATTTTATTGTGATGTGTGTAGTGCATTCCATTACTCCACCCTGCATCGACCATTGGCTAACAGTGTCAATAACTAAATAAATAAATTCTAAATGTAAATCTAACCATTCTTCACCTTATCCATTGTCTTGGTACGCAAATTAATAAGCAGTAACCATATAGGCAACCGTGCTGAGAGGTTTCTCACTCATTGGTCCCAGAGTAATATGTGCAGCCTAGACTACCTGCAAAAGTGGCAACTGGCCTCGCCAAGTTTGTCCGTGCACTTACAGAATAGAACAACTTCAGCTCACGCCCAGATGTAAAACGTGGCACAGCCAAACATCAATTGCATGCCTCCCCGTCGAGGTTACACTTGAGAACATCACAACAACTCCCTCGAAGAAGAGAATATACGATGCTTGCATCAAGTGTAAGGCGAATCTGAATGGGAGCAAGAGCCTGTGCTTTCTATGCTGCTAAAATCGTATAAAATGTCAAACTTGAGCTTTTGCACAAAACAACTTTGAAAATAAGTCAATTCCCCATAGTATCTTCTTCAGGCAAGTAAAGAGCTAGCTTTTAAAAAAAAGCGTGTCGATATCTGGCACAACATCTGGAGTGAAGGATTTACGCAAGTCTGACTAACAACATTTCACCCTGATATTATATTGTACACTAGTAACAGTTTGCTTAAAAGCCAGGAATTGCTTTAAACAAGGCGGATCATTGAAGACTTTTATGGAAATGTGCTAAAGCAGAAGTAATGGTGAAATCCTTTTGCCCGGAAGACGAACCCGACCAGCAAGAGGTGTGGCCCACACTGACCCCTGTGCCCTTGGTCCAGGTGACTCCTCCTCGGGTGGCGGTGACTCACTCGAGCGGGAGGATGAAGAGCGAGCCTCTAGCAGGCGATTGGCACGAGCCGCTTCTGTGGTCGCTACAGCAACGGGGCCACCTTCCAGGAGGTCCTCTGCACGGATGAACCAAGCATCTGCAGCTGCCCAATCACGCACTGTGACTGTTTGGCTTCACATCATAGCACGGCCAGTCTAGAGGCGCGTGCTCATCCTTCCTTTTACAGGCCGAGCACACGGAGCTGCTTCTACATATTGCAACAGCTTTGCACTGGTGCTCCAAGCTGACTTGCTCATGACCACTGTGGAGACTAGCGTGCGCTAGGAATGCTTGGCTTTTGACTTGCTGTGGTCAATTTCTGAAGTTACCCTATATGACATTCACGGCACCAATGCAATGGCAGCATGTAGTTAGGATAACTCTGTTTATTCCTGCTTTCCGCAAAAGGAGGCACAAGCCTCTGATACACACCCTTTTGTTGCTCAGGACAGCATTGACACGCTTATAACAAAGTCTTTGTTTTTTTTCTTTTTTGTAACTTCGAGAAATGTGTAAGAGGATTATTATTGCATTTGGTGTGCATTTTGGATCGTGCAACACACTTAGAAAGCTCGGCTGCATAATCCATCACAGACTGACACAAAAAATGATGCAACACTTATTACTGCAAGGCTGGTTCTTGATTTCTCTACATCCCTGTGAGATTTCTGAGTCATCAACCAAGCCATCTGCCAACCCATTACAAAACCACGAAATATGTATAGCTCTATACACCAGGAAAAGAATTCCCCGTCACAAAGTGGGGCTCACCCAGGGAGTGCGGCCGCAGTGAAGTGATAACTCGAAAGACGAAGTCAGTGCTGCCTTCTTCCTCTTCCCCTTGAGCTGCCCTGCGACGACGTAACCGTGGAAACACCTTGCCTGTGCAAAAGAGCAATCGCTATGGCGCTTCCACATGGCCCATTTATGCAAAATCGCAAAATGTTAACAAGGTTTAAAGGTGAGACCGTAAAGAAGATACAGATGAGCTCACCTGTCTCTTCGTTTCTGTCTTCATGTATCACGCTTTGCACCATAGGTACCGTAATTACTCGAATCTAACGCGCACCTTTTTTACGGTAAGCGAGTTCATAAATCGCATGCGCATTAGAATCGAGTACGAAAAAAAAATGAATACGGTCATTCTATTGCCATCGGCATTTCCAAAATGGCCGCCCCCTACGTGCGTCAGCATGGCGCGTCGGCCATTTGTGCCTGTGTTTCTCATGTGCGGCACATCGTACGTGTGCTGAGGAGTTCGTCATCTGGTAGTGCATTAGCATCCACAGCATGGAAGGGCCTACTCCAAAAACTCGACGAGTGCACCACGATGCCGCTTTTAAAAGAAAAGTCATCGCGTGTGCCGAAACAGACGGAAATCGGGCCGCATCGCGGTCGTTCGGAGTTCCCGAAATGTGCGTGCGGGACTGGCGGAAACAAAAGCAGAATATTGTCGACAGCAAAGATTCACGTAAAGGCTTCAGTGGACCACAGCAGCGTTGGTTTCCGCAAATTGAAGAGCTGCTCGGCGAGTATGAGATTGAGCAGTGAGCGGCACAGCGGCCCGTGACGACAGAACTGCTCCAAGTGCAGGCTATGCAGTTAGCTTTAGAAAAAGGGCTAACGCCGAGCCAGTTTAAAGCGAGCAGGTGCTGGCTAATTAACTTTACGAAGAGGAAAGGCTTTTCCCTCAGAAGGTGAACGGGCATATGCCAAAAGTTGCCGGAGGAGTACGAAGAAAAGCTTCACAGTTTTCAAAGGTTCATCCTAAACTTGCGGCACAACAACGGCTACCTGCTTGGGCAAATCGGGAATGCCGATCAACCCTCTTTACTTCGACATGCCTGGCACCACAACTGGCGAGAAGAAGGGGGCGAAGCAAGTTCGCGTGCTGACATCGGGCCACGGTAAAACTAGAGTGACGGCAATGCTCCGTTACACGTCAGATAGGCACAAGCTTCCCCCGTACCTCATATTTAAACGGAAGACGCTCCCGAAAGGAGTCGTTTTCCCGAGTGGTGTGATCGTGCGGGCCAACGAGAAAAATGGGTGTGCATTGCAATCGATGTCTTACTTTTTTTTTCGTCGTGGAAACCAGGTGCGCGTTACAATCGAGGGCACGGTAGAATTGAGTAAATACGGTAACATGCTTATTACACACAAACTTGCCCACGAAAAAATTCTTCTAGAATACATTTCGTGCAGTCAGTATATAGGCACATATCAAGCGTGTGGTAACAGCAGTAATCGCATTGTCAAGCTGTACTGTCGCATTGTCATGGAGGCACTTGCAAGGGCTGGAGTGACACTGAATGACAGCAAGTGCATGTTTAATGTTCAATGTCTTAAATTCCTTGGACACTGGCTCGATGAAGATGGAATAAGACCCGACGAAAGAAAGTTTGAAGCCATACTGAAAATGGAGAGTCCCAGAAACAGGACCGAGCTGCAGAGAGTTCTCGGAATGGCAACATACCTTGCGAGATTCGTTTTGAATCTCTCTGATATTCTGCAGCCATCACACTCTTGTTGTCAAAAAAGCAAGAATTTGTTTGGGGTTCTCCACAAGAGCAGGCATTCAACACGTGGAAGTCGGTGCTTTCATCTCGTCCTGTCCTTGGAGTCTACGACCCATCAAAAGAAATTGTCGTCACCGCTGACGGACCATCCTTCGGAGTGGGAAGCATTAATCCAGCAGAAGCAAACGAATGGCAAGTTTTCTATCATTGTTTATGCCTCGAGGTCGCTCTCAGAAACCAAGAAGCGCTACGCTCAGATTAAAAAAGAGGCTCTTGCTTTTGTCTGGGCATGCGATAAATTCAGCGATTACCTTGTTGGCAAGCTGTTCAAGCTAGAGACGCATCACAAGCCGTTGGTTCCAATCTTCACTTCGAAGAGTCTTGACGACTTGACAACTTGATTACAGAGGTTAAAGATGAAAATGATGCGATATCGATATGAGGTTGTATATGTTGCAAGCAAAGAACTTCTAGCCACAGATGCACTTTCGAGTGCACCTCTGCGAGAGACCGGAGACAGCGAGCTCGAAGAAAGCGTTGAAGTTTTCCTGTGCTCTATGACAACCCCTATTCTGATAACGCAACATTGCTTCCAATGATTAAAGGCATGCCAACAAGCAGACCCTATTTGCACACAACTTCGTCTGCTATGCGAGAAAAAATGTTCCTCCATGTGAGACTTAGACTTAACCTAAAACCCTTTTACGACCACCGACACCAGCTCACTGTCGAGAATGATTTACTCCTCTAGGCCTCGTGAGTTGTCTTCCCGGACTGATGCCAAAAAGAAATCCTACGACTCTAGCACGAAGAACACTTTGGCATAACAAAGCTATTGCTCGAGCCAGAGACTGTGTCTGGTGGCCCACCATAGGATCTGAGGTCTCTTCTCTGATGAAGCGATGTCAGCAATGCATCGAACAACAGTCAACAGGAAAATGCCACTAATAAGCTCCGAATTCCCTGAGAGGCCTTGGCATTGCGATGCATTTGTTTCACTTCAAGAACCAGTGGTGGTTGATAGCTACAGACTATTATTCAAGATACCTCGAACTAGTTCGAAGTGAGAAGCTCCCTTCTGCAGCCATGGTCCACCACTGCAAGTCAATTTTAGCACGCCACGGAATTCTCGAGGAAGTGGTTTCGACAATAGCCTGCAGTTTTCTTCGACTAAGTTGTCACTCTTCGCCCAAGACTATGGTTTCAAGCATATTACAGCTAGTCCTTACTATCCTCAGAAAAATGGAGTTGCAGAGGCTGCAGTGAAAATCATCAAGACATCCATGACGAAGGCCAACGACCCTTACCTGACACTTCTAGGTTACAGGCCGACTCCTTTTAAGAGTGGATATGGCCCTGCCGAACTGTTCATGGGTCGTCGGCTGAGATCCAGGCTTCGTCTGTGTTCCACCAAGCTGACACCCCAATTTCCAGATTAAGACAGCCTTCGGAATTTTGAGGATAGATACAGAAACCGTCAAAGGAAAGACTTCGACAAACGTCACGGAGTCCGCGACTTCCCGGAACTTCTTTATCGAGATGCCGTGTGAGTGACAGACCTCAAGAGCAAAGGGACAATACGAGCCCCAGCCGACGAGCCTCGATCTTATTGGGTCAACACAATACTGGTGCTGTACGTAGAAACCGGACACAGCTAGTTCTATACTCCCGAAGTCACAACAATGCAGATAGTGCCAGTACCAGTGACTGGGCTATAGACACTCCCTCGCGTTGCAGGACACTTCCCACGGGCATAACAGAAGTGGCAGGTGTGCGAAGCCGCCTGGTGCAGTGAACTTCACTTGATTGCATTGGGAGATGTATTAGATGCTGACATCTAGAAAAAGCCAGGCGAAGCTGGTGACAGCTTGCGCTCGAGGTGTGCGTGGCGCTTGACAGGGCTCCTAGGCTTGAATAGCGTTTGGAATAAACCTGTGTCCACGTAACTCAGCCTCCTGCCTTCTCACTCGTCCCTGACGACTTCAACAGGCACCTCTTAAAACGCGTGAGAAAAAATGCATATAATGCTCTCTGGTGCAACCTAAAGCCGTTTCAAGTGCATAAAATATGATTTGAAGTTATACATGTTTTACATACAAGTTATACATACAAAAGTCAACCAGTGAGGATTTCTTGTCCTACCAGTAGATTGACCACGTCGTTGATGGGTGACACCAGCGGTCATTTTCGTCAATTTTCAACATCACATTAGGATTGTGATTTATTTCTGATGGGACAAAAGCACGCTCTTTGCCGTTAATGTGATGAACTAGCTTTTCATTTTTGCCAAAAACAAAAAGTTTTCCGAGTGGCAGACAGTTCTTTTAACCTTCTCCGGCTCATCGATTCAAATCGGCTCATGAAGTCCACAGTGATGAATTCTTTTATCGAAAACAAATTCCTAAATACAACAATAAATGAAGTCGCAAATGTGTTCGAAGTCTCAAGCATGAACAATAGGCAAACCCGTGTACTATCCATCATTGCCACTGTGGCTGCGCGATCGCTGTGCTGGAGTTTCCTGAAGTAAATATTGAAGGAAAGTCTGTGGTAGGAGGTTTTGGCAGAATTGGTGCAGCTATCACTTCATATGATCTGTGTGTAGCTGAAGCTTGCATTAAATTGGCAAGAAGAACAGTATGCACAGCTGTACTGGCAGTGACTCACCTGTGCCGCTCTGCTGTGTCCACAGAGGCGGGTCCAGCTGGCCGTTAGGAAGCAGGCCGTTCTCGAGGCAGGACAAAAAGGCCAGCAGGTGGCCCCCCCGAGGAAAGTGCATGGGCGGGCGCTGCACTCCGTCCTGCCCCACCAACACCAGGGTGCCCCCAGAGTCACCTGCTCAGGGGCAGTAAAGGAGGAAGTCCAAATCAGACCTGCGCCTGCTGTAACTGTCACCGCAGCTTAACTGGTAGAGCATCGGACGCGTTATTCAAAGGTGACAAATTTGGTGCCTGCCCATGACAAGTCATCTTTTCGTCCACTTCTCTTCCTTCACATTTACATCACATTTACTACAAACACCCTGCATTCTTTCTTTGGCACTATTGTCTGTTAGTTCTCATTGATACTGTGTCTAACAAAGAAAAATGAGCCCTTGTATTTTCACATTTTTTTCTCCCGTTAAAGCATTTTGGGCAACCAAACCCAGCATGTCAAGAAAATATGTACAGTTAAACCTGCTTATAAGGAACCTCCATATAACAAATTCCTCAATATAACGAAGTTTTTCTATTCCCCGCCATTGCTCCATAGAAGCACGTGTATTTTCAACCTCTATGTAACAAAGTAACAGCGGTCGCGACCTGAAGTCGTACATGTCGCGCGCCTCAAGCCGTTTCATGCGCGTTAACAAACTGAACTAGTGTTTTTTTTTGTATTATTGTTGTATCGTATTTATTCATTGTACTTTCTTGCATTATTATTGTACTTTCATCTTTAGTTAAAGCATCGGGACGATGCCTTTTTTCAGAGGGGGGCAATGCCACGTTCCATTTCCCAAGTTTTTGTTATCGTCCGAAAACACCGCACGATTCTCAGCGCAAACCGCGCCTGCAGTTTTCTAGAAGGTTCCGGACTGTAGTAGATCATTTCGATAAGATCACGCCCACTGTGCGAACGGTACAGATTGTTCTGGAAGCTACGCCACCGCCAGCGATAACGCTAGAACATTCGACGGCAAGAGTATAAATGCCGACGCGCTTCGCCGCTTGTCAGTTGTTGATCGAAGGCCGACGCTCCGTTCGCCGCTATCAGTCCGAGACTGCTATCTGTGCGAGACTGCTGCTGTAATTGGACTTTCAGTTTACCGGCACAGGTTCGCCCAAATAAACAGTTAAATCCTAACACGAAGTCTCCTGTCTTCGGCCACGTCACGACCCCGTGACAATATAACGAACTTTCCGCACGGACAATCTAAGAATTTTGCTGTGCATTTTGGCATTTTGGTACGAGCGTGCATCTTCCGCGGCTGCCCCGCTGTCCACAAAGCGCAAAGTGGCGGCGACACGCACGGCGCACCAGGTGAGAGCGAGCGCTCGCTCTCACCATCCCCCTCATGCGGGTGTGGGCAGGTGGGCCTGCACCCCACGAGCCAGCATTGCCGCCGTTCTCGCCATTGCGGGTGTGCTCCGCCTTCCCCTCCAAACCAAAAAAAAAAACAAACCAGAAAACTACTTTTGCGCATTGGAAGTGCCAAGCTTTTAGTTAGCGTCACATATGTGAGGCCGCATTGCCTATGAAGGGCGCTTTACCAAACAGTTTTTTGCAGTGTCTGTGTCCATGTCGTTCGCTCTTCGTTTTGGACACCATGCGCACGTGCATAGTTTACGCGTGCATGGTGTGGCCCTGACGACGTTTAGCTTTGTTTTTTTTCATTGTGATAGCAATCACAAGAACAGTCTTCGCTGGATTTTGGCCTTCGTCAAAATTATTTCTTAATTTCTTAATTATATATATATATATGTATCACAGAACAGACTTCTCGGTGCCCACCGCCATGCGCCTACATAATGATGCGCTCGCTTCGTGCGCTGTTCCACTGTTTGCATTCGCTTTCTGCTCGTCTGAACTCTAGAGTAATGACGAAAGCAGAATCAGTGATGTTCCTGGTAAAACAATAAATGTTTACTTTTGTTGTGCACAATCAGACGCTCGGTCATAGGCAATGTGAAAGGGGTTAAAAGGTCTGAGTTGCACTGTCAACCCCGATGATGAATTCCATTCCTGGCCATGACAGCCGCATTCCGACGGGTGTGAAAAGCAAGAACAGACTTCTGCTTGGATACTGATGCATAATCATGTGATTTTGTGGCGCAAAACACAACATTTACATGGGTAATTCCTATAGAAAATATGAGGGTTTATTTGTATCAGAAAAATGCACGTATCTACAGACATTGCAAGGCCCCACGCTCACGCGCATTATTGAGTCTAGCAAAATACAGTTGAACCTCGATAATTCGAACTCAGAGGAGCCCGAAAATTTGTTCGAATTAAAAGAAGTTTGAATTAATGAAAGCTAAATAAACGGAGGGCTCTCCATGCAGTAGCGCATGTGCATTGAGCTAACACATGAGGGAGGAGTTAAGAAGACTTACATTTATTCACAAATCACAGGACATCCGTTATTAATTGAAGTAATCGGGGATGCGCGTCTGCACACGTTTGCCTTGCAGCGAGTCAATCAATCTTGCACGCAACTTGCAAAGCATTTCTACTTTGGCTTCAGCATTCTCCTGAATTTGCGCGCGAAAATGTCCAGCACCGACACTTTTTAAAGACAACGACAACAACAACTGCTGCGTAGCAGAGCCTCCCACTCTCCGTTTCGCAGCCGCAGCATGGCTAGCACGTGACAAGATAGGAGAAGCGTCTCCCCGCGGAAAGAAGCAGATCGCCATTTCAGAGAAAACCAACACTCCACAGCAGCTTTTTTTTTTTTCTCTCTTCGCGCGCGGCGTTAGAAGGAGGAGGGTCTTTAGGTGGCAGGGACGGAAAACCACACTATTATTCCACCCAGCAACAGCTTTTTTTTTTTCTCTCTCTCTCTTCATGCGCGGCGTTGGAAGGAGGAGCATCTTTAGGTGGCAGGGACGGAAAAGGGAGAAGCTTGACATGGGCGCATCGCCGATCGGCATTTGAGAGAGAGCAAACATTCCACCGCAGCCTTTTCTTTCCTTTTCATTTCCTTCGCGGGCAGCGTTGAGGTGTCGCAGGTGCCGCGGCGGGTTTGGGCGGGGTGCTGAGAGCATTTTCGGAGCGCGGTATGTTCGAATTAATCCTCATAAGTGCTTGGGCGTTCTAATTACTGGGCGTTTTCACCAATTGCAACACACGCAGCTTTAGTGGGACCTCATCGTGACTTCCAATTAATCGGAAGTTCAAATTAGGCGTGTTCGAAATAATGATATTCGACTGTATCTCGAAAGCGCTTGGCCTGGAATACTACCGCCACCGTTTGTCTGTTTTTCTCTTGTAGCTGCTCACTCAACTCGTTGTTTAGTTGGATGTTTCTCTCGCAATAATTTTGGAGCTTCATTTCACGAAATCTATTGAGGTTATGTGCGAAAATGTTCATTGCTCTCAGATTCTGTCTTCGTGCAGAATCGTAGCAGCAGTATCGCGACTACCAGTTTAGATAGCCACCTCATAAATTAATTTTCCTTGCAATTGATTACCTTTACGTGGACGTGATATAAGAGACCAGTCATTGCCTCATCAAGGTGAAGCTTGTTTAATTATTATGTACTTGGGCCACGTCGTCGACTTCACCATCGTAAGAGTTTATTCCAACTTTGTGGCGTTTGTGTTGGAATCTACTATGAGCAGTGCTCCCATGTGAAGTGAGCATTACTGTTTGTGCCGCGGCGGTAGATCACCCTAACGTTTCACGCAAATCAGGATATACAACTACACAATATCCGGCGACTATAGAAAAGAAACATGTACATATATATGATCTGAGTAAACCGACATATTCCAACGTTTCCGAAACCACTGTGCGTGCGGCAGTAATATTTCGTTTATTTTCCAAGTATGTGAGATTTCAGCTTATGACAGTCAGATTCATGTAAATTTTCCTGTTGGAGAAAGTGAAATTCTATAAATCATTTATATTCTTTGCAGATGCAGGTGTAACTTGCACGGTAAAGCGCAATGTGTTTAGTGAATTGTAATCATTCTAACTTCATTTGTCATGTTTCGGCACACATATGTTCTCATCCCCGAGTCTATGCCTAGTTTAATAACGCTAGCATCAGTTAGCATACTTTCTTATTTCTTGGTGTAGGCAGAAAACAACAATTTTTACAGTAAATATTTCGTTCAGGCGGAAGTCTGCCTATCCTATGCTAAATTATAAAACATTTTGCAATTTCGGTTGACTTTCACTAGTTACGAAACCTTTCAATTTGTATCTTGAGGGATTTGCATCATGCAATTGAAGAGTAATCACCAACCTATCGCTAAAGAGCGGGTGCGCGGCGGGTGCAGAAAAAGGAAACAAGCAGCAACGAAGATGGAGTGCCCTTGCTGTGACATCACATCGGCACGATTGCAGCGACACCAGTGTTTGTTTGTGGGGCTAATACACCGGACAGACTGGCACACATGTGCAGAGAGCAAATCAGGACGAAGAGTGTGCGTGTCGGTTCATGATGATGATAGCTTAGGATGATGAGTAAGGGCCTGCTGTTTAGAAACAGTCAAATCACACGAAGGAAAAAAAGAGGGGGGCTTTACCTTGCTGATGGCAATGGAGGTAGACAATGTCTTCCATGTTGACACTGAGGGCATACTCCCAGTAGATGCTGGAAGAGAGGCATTCCATGCTAATAAAGAACCCTGAAATGCAAATCATTTCACATGCAAGAAAACTAAGCATATCCAAAAATAGCTGCAGATGCATAGAGATTAACAAGCAATAACTGAAAGTAAATTGTGTGTTAAATGGGGCTAGGTGGTACTACACCCTTTATACTGCACTGTGGCATTGTATGTCATGCTTCACCTTTCATGTCTCCTTTATATTGTGATAGCAGTTATATAGACGCCCTCAATGAGTTTTTGCCATCAGCGTCGGCGTCATGTTCCGTATGAAGTTCAAACTGTTATCATCGCCCCATGCAACGAATGTTCTACCCGTGAGTAAATAAGCACGAGTGGGGGCATTGAGGGCAGCTGAAACAGCGATCGAATGTGCGGACCATCCGCTCGAAGGGGCATGCTATAACACCTCGCTGCAAGTTAGACCTGCCATTGAATGCTCAAGCAGGCAAGGAACGCCCCACCCATCCTGAACAAAAAGGCATGAGCAGAGAAGGGTTGTGAACTCTGATTTTAAGCGCACGGTTTAAATAGCTGGCGCACACTATTTCTGCAGGCATCACTGATCGGCTCATATATCCATCTATGTGCTGTGCTCTCAACACACACTGTACCAAACTCCTTTGCCTCCTTGAATTGACGAACACCAGGGTTTTGCAGAGTTACACGATGTCCAATCAAAAAGAGTTAACTGCCAGCCTTACTTCAACTATTAATACAGTAGACTCCCTTTACGACAAATTCCAAGGAATCATGATAATTTGTTCGTCTTATCAGGAGTTCATCTATCAGAAGTGCCCCCCAAAACAAAATGCTAACATGCCAAGTATGCCCAGATATGTTGCTTGAAAACACTGAACGAATATACAGTGTAGACCATTCATAACGTAACCGCTTGTAGAGCAGAAGTGCTTACAATGCGGTCTTTTTCTACTTCTGTTTACCCTTACATAGAACACCATGTATACGCATACTGCTTACTGTGCAGTCCCCCAAGATGAATGACCGGTTATAATGCAGTTGCCAAAATCATTTGTGACAAACGCGGTAGCACGTGCGCTTCTGAAAGTTTGTTTGAGTGTCAGTGACTAGACACGCTTTGTCACGATGTTGTGTTATTTTCTGTGTATTCCATGTTATTGATGACCGCCCTATTACTCTTTGAAGTTTGTACCCCCCTTACTCAATGCTCTCATTGAGCTTGTAAGGTATCATAAATAAATAAATAAATAAAAGGAGGCGCGGTGGGTGCGCCACTGGGGAGCGAACGACGTGGTCGTTACGGAGGAGGAGGGTACTGAAGGTTTAACAGTGCGAAAAAATACACAACGGACAAAGGACAAACAAGCGCTGATTATTTTTTCGTGCTATTAAACCGTAAGTATGCTAAACCAACCAGCCCAATCAGCCACTTTGTTAAGGAGGAGGGGACGTGGAGTGAACGAACGAAGGACAAAGGGAATAAAAAGAAAATGAAAAAAGACCGAGAGACACTGCGCGGGCTCACCAAGTAAGGGAGGAGGACGGCTGCCTCAGTCACTGATAAGCCTTTGCACTGGCACTGGCGCGGCTACAGCGTACTACGTCGCTAGTGTGGCTTCAGCCTCACGCAGCTCAATGTGGAACGTGCGTTCCCATCCATATCAACTACATGCGCTTAATAGTTTCCTGTCGGGAAAGACATCGTGATAGTCATGCTTCAACCGTAAATTGAAAACCTTTTACGGTTTTACAACACGACCTTTCACTTTTGCTGCCAGTGCACTGTCGTACGTAAGCTTGGCAAACTGCCGGCCACGAAAGCGAACTTCGTATCACGCACGCTCTTCCTGGTTTACTGCTAGTGCTATCTTTTTGACATTAAATCTTCATGTTCTGGACAAACTTTCCGCGACAACATACCAAATGGCTAATCATGTGGTGGTTTTGGGACGTTAAACCCCACATCTCAATCAATCAATCAACATACCAAACGGCAAACGAAGCCTAATCGGTGTTGGTTGCGCTTCAATCGGAAGCGGTCGTGCGAATCTAAGTTGCGGTTTGGTAACGAATCAACGAAACTCTTTGCGGTGGCTGCACTATATGGAAAGGGACACATATCGTAAATGAAAACGTGGGCAGCACATGTAGCACTCAAATAGTGGTTCGCAATTCGATTGCGATGTCTTAAATCAGGTGTGCACCCGTGGAATCGAATGGTTGGCGTCTTCCAATGCGTGAAATTCTGGACGTGATTCGACATAGTTTCTGTGTAGTGCGCATAATTGAGGGGGGGTGGTTTGGCAGTCTGGAAAATTTCTGCAATGGTGCTTTCATTGGTAAGACACTCCCCCCCCCCCCCCCCCTTCGCATTCATTTCATTGGCAATGCGTGTCTTCAGACGTTAAATTCTTTTAAATTTCAGAAATATAAATGTTAGCAAGCACGCATCGCATGTTTAGATTCTCGGACACACAAAGCTGCATGCTCAACACGTTTTGGGCAAGTGTGGCCTTTGAAAAAGGTTGTTTTAGTTATAGTGCGGTACCGCATATAACACGGATATTCGTGACTCCCATGACTTACGTTACAAGTGGTCTATATTGTACTCACAATGGGGAAGAAAGGAACAAAAAAAGCATTTATTTAGCTCAGCCTGATGAAAACTATCTTTTTAAGTAGAGAGTGAGATGCAAAATGATGATGATTTGGGAGACAAGAGAGAAAAGACTGGCAAAGAAGCAACGGTTACTTTAACAAAACGACATTTATTTAGGGTAAAGTGAAGGAAACTGCTGGAGAGACAAGAATATGGCATCTCTCCAGTTGCACAGCCGTCCCTCTTCTGCCTTCTCTCAGAACCCGCACACAGTCGCACACCCGCGCTCGCCGCAGGGGTCCACTTTGGTGTCGCATCAAGGCGCGTTTACATTAGAGTAACACGACACTGACATGACCCCCACAAAAATACTTGGCAGATGCAAACCATTGGCCGACGAAGTCGCCAGATCCCATGGTCATACTAGGCTGACGACGACGACGCCTCAAAAGACAGCATTTTATAGTAGCGTAACATAACGAGAGACCGAAAACACCAGCAAAAAACATCCACAGACCTGTCATCAGCGTGTCTCAGCGAAAATTTGCCCCATGTCTTTGCTTCAAACGTTCACGAAGCAGCAGGCAGTCTTGGGGGAGTTAACAATGCCCTCTCCGTGGCTTCCGCGGCATCTGAATAGGCAGCTAGAGCACCCATCGAAAGTCTTTTTTCCACTTCCCTATTGTGTCCACCACCACAACCTATCCCTCGTTACCATGGATTATGGCGGGGGCTGCGCCGCGTAGCCGGAGAGGAACAATGGCAGAGTAGCGAGCATGGTTGAAAATGAGATGCAGTTGTGCAAGTTTAGTCGGTGTCGCTGCATGTGCCTCCAAGGTGACTACCGAATTGGCCAACGGCAGACTGTGAGCACGACAAGGCGCGGGTGGGGTCTTCTACAAACCACCGGTCGACTGTCTGTGTCCTTCCGCACAAGGACTATAGGACTTGCATACTCAGAGTTCGAGTCAACAATGATGCCTGCTTGCATTAGCTCCTAGATGACCACCTTTGCAAGCTCTGCAAAGGAAACCCGATATTGACGTAACCTTACAATGATATGGCTTCAGTGCAGCTCAGTTTGAGCGTGAAGGAAAGATACTATAGAGTCAAAAAGGGGAAAAAACAGACGACAATGTGAGTGCTAACTTCTAACTTTTGTTTGTTGCGTACCCTTACAACACATTATATATCTCATTCCTTGTGACGCCAAACACATGACAAAACCACACACGTGTGGCACAGCACACTATCAAAGAAACGTAGTTGTTATTTGATTACAAATTATCAATTTATACTAATGCTTCACAGCACGCGCTCCAGAAAATTGAGCTCTTTTTGAGATAAGGCCACAGACGACGTACTCACACACAGCTTCGCACATTTTGTGATAGCGTTCACTTCAATAATTTCCCTCGTCAACTGGTTACGATTGTGGCCCAGGATCACACTGATCAAAGAATGGAATGCATCCACATGTCTTGCAATGCATACCCAGGTAACCACCAAAAGAAAGCTTGTTTTTTCCATTGCAAGAGTGCTCGTGCAAGCGGTCATTAACACACCTACCAGTCTGCTCAATGTAAACCACACCACACGAAAGCCGGAACATGTACACAATAGCTAGGGCGCATTCAACAAACTTAGTTACATGCTTCTTCCCACAGGTGGGTTGCACCTCCTTTTTGGAATTGGTAAGCTTACATAGACAGCTTAGTTGGTCTGGAACGGAGAACACCACGCGGACATTTCCTCTCAGGGCTATCTTTTTCAAATGGTGTGAAATCTGATGTACGTACGGAATCACACTGGTTTTCCCAGCATCGGGCTCATCATTGGTCTGCGGCCGTCCCCGCATACATGGACCATTCGACAAGCACTCAGCTACCGACACCTGCACAAACACTGGGTAGCCTGCCAAGGATAATCGCTTGCTTTGTCTTGCAAAACTAGCGGCCATAGTGCAACAGCATGACTTCAACAGGGCATTTCTAAAACATAACCTGGTAATCCTTCGCTTTGTTAGCTTTGAATGCACCGAATTGTACTGCAAGAGAGGCTTTTCCGACCGCGGCTCATAGCACCAGCAAGTGTGTTCAAACGAACAAAAGAGACGAAGGTCAAGAAAGTGGATTGTGCCCTCTTGCGGTATTTCGTACGTCACTTCAAGTGGTACAGGATCTTGCACTCCTTAATTATTGGCCGAACTTCTGCACCCTGTGCCTCAATCTCAACTGAAGAACACTCAATAAAAAACAAGAAATCGTCCACATACCGAAAAACCTTTCGTACCTTCGTCTGAGCGAGCTTATCAGACAGCAAAACATCAAGACGGGTGAGAAAAAGATTGCTCAGTGTGGGTGCAATGCTCGATCCTATGCATACCCCCTTTTTCTGCAGATAAACAGCGTAGCCCATTTGATAAAATTTGACATGAGATAAAAAAGTAAAAGCTCTAAAAAATCCCTACTAGATATCAAGGCATCATTCTGGAACCTTATGGCACCATATTTATGAATGTTCCACTACTTTCAGCAGGTCTTTATGAGGAATTGAGTAAAAAAGACTTTTGACATCAATGGAAAATGCTTGGTAACCTTTGTCAGCACTAGTTTATAAAAAAATTGATTATTTCAGTCGAGTTCCTTATCAGGAAGGGGTCTTTTATGGACAAACACTTAAGGTTGGCTTGTAAAAACAGTGCTACTGCCTTCTGCCAGGAGTCATATTCTGACACAGTAACCCTTAGGGGAACGTCAAATTCATGGGTTTTTCGTGCTGAATTGAACCAACAGGTGGTTCCTTTTGCTGTTTGATACTGACTTCTCTAATTTACTAAGGTTAAAGTTCTTGCATAGCTTAATAGCTGAGGACTTTACCTTGCATAGTGACACATCATCGCACCGCTTAAAGACTTTGGCAATAGCACTGTTGGCTTTTTCACAAAACACCCCCGTAAAAAGCACACAAAAGCCCCCTTCCTTGTCAACTGGTAGCACACGTTGAGAGTTGTCTGTCAGGTGGTCAGCGACGCGCTTAACCGAGAGTTTCGGACGCGCTACTTTAAAGCGAGCAACCACATCAACACCCTCAGAAATACGACGTGGTACTGCTTACTCTGTGGTATACTTTGACAAGGATGAAAACAAGGGTGAAAACTAAGAAAGAAATGTATAGTTTTCATGTTTCATCCAAGTTCATTTGTTGCGCTGCTGAATTTGCACCTTCTACTTCTTCGGGTGACTCTAAAGGCATGCAATATATAATACATTCACCCTGTTTCCCCAAATGACCTGGAGCCAAGAAGTTCACATTTTTCTAGAGATAGATCCTGTGTGTGTGTGTGTGTGTGTGTGTGTGTGTGTGTGTGTGTGTGTGTGTGCGTGTGTGTGTGTGTGTGTGTGTGTGTGTGTGTGTGTGTGTGTGTGTGTGTGTGTGTGTATATTATGGTGGCCCCGCTACTCACCGTAGCGTATGATCACCGCGGCTTCACGCTTAGCAAGCCACAGGGCTGCGACTCTGTCACCTACTCGCGTGTTGCGCACCGCTCCGCGCGCGCTCAACTACTAAGGCGATTAGCGCGGCGCGGCAAAACAGACAGTGTTCCAATACAAAAATACATAACACTTTCTTGCCTTTGACGGCACTCCGAACCTCGTCCGCTCCCGGGACACAGAGAGCAAAGGCACCCGCACACGGACGTTCACGATAAGGGGAAACCGCAAGCACGTCACAGCTGGCCATGGCGAGCTTTGACACGCCGGTCAGGAAAAGGTCCCTCGTGGCTATGCTGCGCACTCTCACGATGGCCACTGGGCCTGGTCGCGAGTGTTAGGGCAAACCTTGTACGCGGGGCCTACGGCAAGTGTGGCTTGGTGTGGTACGACCACTTCAAGCACTAGGCACCGCTGTGGGCTTAGCGTACGGTACTTAAGCTAGCACTCAAGTAAACATGCCTGCCGAGGGGCCAACGGCCACCCCAGGCAGGCTACAGTCCGGCGATTCCCAAAGGGGACGCGGGCGAAGGAAACACGAGCTTACCCGGCGCCGATCACGGAGGAGAGAGAGCTCCCTTGGCGTGCACGTAACACAATCCGCGCCCACACGTGGCGCCATCTATTGCCAAGCACCGTTACCAGAGCAGAAAAAGCAAAAGGGTGTGGCCGCGTGGCGGAATGCCCGCGAAATGGTCGCGGGCTCGCCTTAGCTCCCCACAGTATGTATTTATATATGTATGTATGTATGTATGTATGTATGTATGTATGTATGTATGTATGTATGCATGTACGTATTTATGTATGTATGTCTCACAATCCGTAGTATGTATGTATGTATGTATGTACGTATTTATGTATGTATGTCTCACAATCCGGGTTGCGTAGAGGTCAAACACTTCCTGCCAGGCAGTGGCACATACCCACAGGTAGGTATGTGCCGCTGGTATGTGGGTATGTGCCGCAGGTGACTGACACTTCGCATTTACCCAGGAACGACGAGAACACACATGGACATTTTAACCCGCGAGCGTTGAGCAATCCCCGACATTGATAGCGTCGACCCAATGAAAACATAGAATAAATGTTGGGGTTCGTGCTGCAATTGAACCAAAACATGCTGCGTGGTAATGAAGCATTCTACCACAGAGCTATGCCAGGTCAGGGAAATACTTTTCAAATAGACGCTAACTTTTTGTGAAACCTCAATAGTAGTTGCAGTGCTGCCTACCTAATATTATAAACATTACATTAGTACTTCTTTAATACAGCCGTCATGCCAGGTTAACGTCAATCGTGGTTAGCTGCTATGTGCTGAAGTTGATTATGTAGCAGTGTCCAGGGCCAGGCAGCATCCTAGCGAGCTTCAGCGCTTCATATCAGCTTCTAGTGTTGCTAATACGCTTGTTACAGTTAGTATCATTGCACAAGTGCAAACAGCTGGTTATATAAACATCTGCAACTCTTCAACATATGTCTGTGTGTGCAACATTTGTACATATATTTAGCGTAATTTCATGATGTGTCACTAAATAAAAAAATTGCAACACAGTCACCTTCCCTCTGCATGCTTCGCATAACGTCGATTCCCAGGTACGTGGGATGTGCCGAACATTTCTACTATAAAATGGCAGCGTTACCTGTGATGACCAAAACATGTCTTTCGTAGCTATGCCATACTAAACTAAAATTCCATTACAGCAGAACACACATCCACTGAGTGATGTCATCAGTTCTTCGGTTTCATAGAGGGTGACCCTGGCAAGTACTTATTTCCTAAAATCTATTATAAATTAAGCTTCATTAGGAAAGGTATTTCTGTGCATAACTTGAACAAAGATCTGCCTTCTGTTCATATGCCAAACAACTCGGTACATGCCAAATGGACAGGTGGGCATAGGACTTCATAACGAGTACAAAACTGTGCAAAACACTTTGTCAAAACTTAATTGATACATATCAAAAGCAGCTTACAATTGAAGACAGGTATGCTTGCATCCATCATAATAAACAGCACAAAAAAACGACAGACGAAAAGAGTGAGAGCTGCCCAGGACAAGCGCCGTTTATCGTTATGCATCCACACCAACTGACCCAGCTTACCACTTTTATGCTTGCACGTACTATTGCTACCAGACCTACGAACTTGTGGTAGTGGCTGTTCCACTCATCTATATGCTTCAACTTGCTTTCAGACTTAAATGTTCTTTATGCAAAACATTAATCAAAGAGCACGGCTGATGTTTCCATAATAAGAATCGATATAACACAAAAATGACACGTATCTTCTTCTACAGTAGTACCTGACTGTTTATTGTGCATTTATATATGACTGCTTGGACAATGTCCATTGGTCTTTGGCAGCTACAGCACAGTTTGATGTGGGTGCATTGATGCCCAGTGGCATATCTACATCACAATGACTAACGCCCATTGTGGAAGCTGATATAGCGTATTGTGAGTCCCCAACAAAGGTGACATTAACGAGCATTTAATAAACACTGGCACTCGATATGCCTTCGATTGAGGTGAAAAACAGCAAGGTGTGTGCTCCCCACTATAGTAGAAGGCCAACCTGCACCTGTGCTCATACAAACACTACCACACTGCTCTTCAGAAATGTGGGAGGCTGAGGCTCATAGCTTGAGCCATGAAGGTGCGTGTCTCGCTCCACTAAGGTGTGAAATTTGCCTGCAGATGTTGTTGCCTTTTTGCAGCACTTATTGCAGCAGTTTTGTTAGTCGGCGTTATTGCACCCGAAGATGAAGGCAGTGGAGAAACTAAGTTTGTGCATATGAAACCTGCACTATTCTAATGAGTCATCCCGCTATAACATGATACGAAAGGCAAAGCACGCAACTTCTCGATTGCCAGTGCAGAAAGTCTTCCTTCACTGGCATCGAGGCACCCCCGAACTGTGTAGTGAGCAAATCGCTATGATGCAGTACTTCCCTTCGCCACTCACAAATGATGACACTGCCTTGCAAACTAGGAGCCCCGAGCGAAAGAGAATGCAAGGCAGGTACATGAGGCATATTTGTGGAGGCTCTCGCATGTGCATCGATGGCACAGCAGATAGACCACTGACCCCCCGTAGGTTCGATTTCTCTTGTCAATCACGTCCATGAAATTTTTCTTCTACAGGTTTTCCCGCTCAATTTAATCCAAGTGCCAGCCAAATTAATCTAGGCACCAGTCAATTTAATCAAGCCACCACTCAAATTATTCCAGGTGCCATTCATTTTAATCCAAGTGCCACTGAAATTAATCCAACCACCAGCCAATTTTATCCAGATGCCAGCGAATTTAATCTTCGCGATATCGCCACTTCAAAGCGACCCAGAATTTCTGGAACGCGTGGAGTGCCAGCCAAATTCAGCTTCGGAGTGAATTTAAGAGGAAATATTATCAAGATGTGTAGAATAAACAATGAATGAGTCACTAGTGACACATTGTGACTCGTGCGACTTTATCACGCCTATCACCCACGTACGCGCTACTCACACCATCGACATGCGTATCAAAGAAAACACCGTCCACACAATAATAACTCAATACCTATTGCCCAGGCCAGTTATCTGATCACTAGTAACTCAGGTGACGTCATCACGCCTAACACTCATGCAAGCACTCTCTAACGTGCCTTCATTCATATTGTTACGAGGCAGTGGGCATGGCTCCACCGTCGTAGACGCATCGATGAAGAAGAAGCGAATTCGGCGCGCGAGATCCTAGCAGCCCTGGGGCGTCACACCTACCTGTAAATATTGCAAATACACTCGTTTCTCTCTTCCGTGTATTTGTAATCCCCGTAACAAATTGGTGGAGGTGCTGGGTAACGAAGTGCCATACAACGGAGCTCTGCAGTGGTCATCAAATCAGAGTTTCCGTGATGGAGCACGGGACTGATCCCACGGCCACCTCTCCATCGGCCTCGGCGACGCCTGCACCATCCACGGCAACGCCTCCACCGGCCCCACCCCCACCCACATACGTGCTGACGCATCCGAAACATCCAGTATAAAATATCATCATCAAACGCCGGAAGAAAAAGAAAGAAGACTGCTGCCTGGAGGGAGCGCGTGCTACTTCGCTTCTTCTAATAAACCGTATTCGTTCGAAGCAGTCCATGGTCTCGATCATCTTAATAATGGTGCCGTGAACCAGGATACTACCTCCTCGCCAACAAGAAAGGTCAACCTGCCACGGAGCAACAGAGAAGAAAACGGCGGAGGAGCAGAGAATCGACCTGGATTGAACGACGAGACCACGGTGGACCGTACGAGCATCAGAACGAACGATTGACAAGTAAGGACTCATTATTAACCACCTCAATATGAGCAAGGAAGTGATAACGAAGAAAACAAAAGCGCTTCGCTCCCAGATCACGTGACTGATTAACGCAGCTAAACAGCAAATTAATGATGGAGCTAACCGGGAGCAGCTGCTTACAACGCAGGTGCAGATTAAAGGAATAAGCGACAGTCTCAAGAGCGCGAACGAGCAAATGGAAAAGTTTCTGACACAAGACAATGCCGAAGCTGAATTCGAAAGGGTCATAGAGTACGACATGAATTTAACGATGACCTTGTCTGCAATATATTTCAGACTTCGACAGCCTGCACAATCGGATTCAAGCGATAGGACAAGGCAGGTGACGCCCTTAAGTACAGGGCAAGAAGCAACGGGACAAGTTAGGCTACCAAAGCTTGAAATGACAAAGTTTGGGGGAAAAGCTTTGGAGTGGAACTGCTTTTGGGCTCAGTACGAGTCGGCAGTTCACCTGAGACCGAACATGAGCAAGAGACAGAAGTTCAACTACTTGTTAGCATCACTAACCGGAAAAGCGGCGGCTGCTATTGAAGGACTTCAGTACTTGGCAGAAGAAAATTATGATGACGCAATCAAGATACTGCAAAAAACGTTCGGTCACGAACATTCCATTGAAATGCACATGAATGAGCTATTGAGTTTGGAGAAAGTGAGGTCTGTTCAAGATACCGATGACTTAAATAGGCTAGTACAGAGAGTGCAAGTTAACATATTGGCACTCAAGTCCCTAAAAGTTGAAACCGAGAGCTATGCGCCGATATTGCTACCGGTATTGAAAATAGCAATTCCACCAGAATTATCAGTGCAGTTCAAGTCAAAAGAGGCTATCAGAAACAGCTCAGATTCCGAAAACGGCGAGCAAAGCAACCCAACAGGAAAAGCGTGCGAGGAAAAGCTGGACAGGCTTATGTTATTCTTAAGAGAGCAAGCAGCTTTTCATGAAGAAACACGTGTACAAGAGAGAATAACAGCAAAACCAAGAGAGAACGACCGACAGATATGCACAACTTCAAGCTTCTATAGCTCAGCGCACAGAATGTTTATTTTGCAAGAAGAAAACCCCCGCGACTGAAAACTGTCGTCAGAGCATTCCAATGGATGAAAAGAAAGCTATGCTTACCGAAAATAGAGCATGCTTCAGATGCACGAGACCAAACCACACTGCATGCATTTGCAAAGCCCAAGTAAAATGCAAGCAGTGCAAGGGACGACATGCCACGTCAGTGTGTTGAAGTGTGATGCAGAAAACAAGGGTAGAGCTGGTCTCAACAGCGCAAATTGAAGCGACGACGTCTACGCTACACGCAACCAAAAATATCAAGCATAAGTTTGTGCTTTTGCAGACAGCTGTAGCGTGCGTAGAAGGAGAAACATGTGGCCGACATTGCCGTTTATAATTAGACAGCGGAAATCAACGTTCATTATTATGTATATACAGGATGTGCTGGCTCTACGTCGTAAAGTCGACGACATGTCGGAGTCTGATGAAGTTGGCCACGTCCTCAAGGGGATAGCGGACGATGCGTTCAACCTGCTAATATGCCGGAACTGCGCGACTGTCGAGGAAATTATTCGGGAATGCCGGCTTTTTGAACAGGCCAAAAGCAGGCATATTTCAAGATCATTCACTCGACTGCCGAACGCCGCTGCGACGTCCTCCTGCGAAGATGGACTGACCTCTCATCGACAGTGTTCACCGGCGTCTGAAATTACGCGAATCGTCCGGCGGGAAATCGAAGCAATTACACCTGCTCTACCCACCAACGGCCACGTCGATTCGCAAGTACCTCAGGTTTGCTTGGTACAGTCGATTGTGCGGGAAGAACTCAGCAATTTGGGCTTCGATGTCTGCGCCGCTGCTCAGTCTCGACCAATTAGCAATAGAGGGCAGGGGACTGCCCTCTATTACCACGAATAGAGGGCAGTCTCTTTATTGGCGGTAATTCGTGGTAGAGGGCAGTCCCCTGCCCTCTATTACCACGAATTACCGAGGCATGCTTAGAAACACGAGAGGCAACAAAAAAGCCGCCTACATCTTCCCACACGACGAGCTGGAGTAAATGCGTCGAAGGGTGGTGAGGGTATCGGTTGAATGTTGCATGATTGAGTACGATTTGAAAATGCTCAATTGTCATTTCGCCTTTATTATTCTTATTTATTGAATGAAGAAGAAGCGTTGCCTTGAACAAGTGGTGGGAATCTGATATTGGGTCGTACCCCACTACTGCTTGAAGGTACTATTGCTTCCATCGCATCTACTCGTGTCAAGAAAAGCGCCCAGCGAAAGCCATGTAAAGATGCCCTTGACTGAATTCGAAACGCGCGATCCAGTACCTACATATACCGGTTGGCCGGTGAACAGCTGTGCAACGCCAGCAGTCAGTTTTTAGGGGCAAAGCTCCTTATAGCGGCACACGTTCGTCCCTCGTAGCTATTGTAGTAGTGTGTAACAAGTACAACATTTTGACCTCCAAGTTGGTGCCAGTGAGAGATTTCTTCTGTGCGTTGTTGAACAATAAGAGATAGTGCTCAATGTACATGCCAATGGCTGCTAAGGGGGAACGAGAGACAGGAGAATTTGGTTTTTAGTTAACGCGCACGCTGCGAACTTTTATTGTTCAACAAAGCACGGAAGAAAACAAAGGATTGCTATGTTATACTCCCTGGGCGTAACCTCCTAGGTTTTAGAAAGGTTTAGCGAGCGTTGAGCAGCAGTGCCATGAATACAGTGAACTAGTATATACCATGAACTCGAGGTGGTTAGAGGTGGGAAGTAGACACGAAGCGCAAGCCGTAAGAAAGTGTGCGTGTGCCTCCTCTCATTCAGTCCCTGGAATGTCCACTGGTTGGCAGTGCTTCTATATGAGGAATATATGATGAAAAGATGCGAGATGGTGGTACTTGGAGTGTTAAATAGGTGGACGAATGGACACACAGACAGATGCATGGACGGACGCACGGATGGCTGCACGGATGGATAGACGCATGGACGGACGCATGGAGGAAAGCAGGGACGGACGCACAGATGAACGTGCGCACGCACGAACAGATGCAGGCACAGACGAGCACATGGACGCATGGGCGTCCACACAGACGCACGCATGAATGGACGAAAGCAAGAACGAATGGACGGATAGATGCTTCGCCCCACTACCCATTATTCACTCTGTGGATATGCTGCCATTTTTTTACTAGCAGACGCTGCCTGCAACAGCCTTCAAGTTATTATTCTCGCAACGACGTTTAGTTTGATATTCATGAAGACACGTAGGAGAGTGCTTGCGTGAGTGTTAGGCGTGATGATGTCACGTGAGTCACTAGTGATCAAGTCGGTTGGCCAAGTCATAAGTATGACCTTATTGCTCTCTCAAAGACGGTTTGTTTAATATGCATAGAGACAGTTTAGGACAGCGTGTGCGTGGAGGTTAGGCGTGATGACGTCATGTGAGTCACTGGTGATCACATTACTGGGCCGAGTGACAGCGTTCAAATTATTATCCTCTCAAAGATGTTTCGTTTGATATGCATGAAGGCAGGTTAGAGAGCGCTTGAGCGGGTGTCAGGCGCGATGACGTCACGTGAGTCACTAGTGATCAGGTGGTTAGGCCGAGTAACAGTGTTGAAGTTATTACCCTCTCAAAGACATTTCGTTTGATATGCATGAAGGCACATTAGAAACCGCTCGCGTGAGTGTTAGGCGTAATGACGTCACGCAAGTCACTAGTGATCACGTCACTAGGTCGAGTGATAGCATTCAAGTTATTACCCCCTCGAATACGTTTTGTTTGATATGCATGAAGACAGGTTAGGACAGCGCGTGCGTGTGTGGTAGGCGTGATGACATCACGTGAGTCACTAGTGATCAGGTCACTAGGCCGAGTAACAGAGTTCAAGTTATTACACTCTCAAAGATGTTTTGTTTGATATGCATGAAGGCAGGTTAGAGAGTGCTTTTCAGTGTTAGGTGTGATGACGTCACGTGAGTCACTAGTGATCCCGCCACTAGGCCGAGTGACAGGATTCAAGTTATTACCCTCTCGAATACGTTTCATTTGATATGCATGAAGCAGGTTAGACATGGCGTGCATCAGTGATAGGCATAATGACGTCACCTGAGTCACTGGTTATCAAGTCGCTTAGCCGAGTTTTAGGTATCAAGCTACTGCCCTTTCAATGATGTTTCATTTGATATGCATGACGGAAGGGTAAGACAGTGTGTGCGTGGGTGATATGTGTGATGACGTCACCTGGGTCACTAGTGATCAGATCATTGGCCTGGGCAATAGGTATCAAGTTGTTACTGTGTGGACTGCGTTTGCTTAGATATGATTGTCAAAGGTGTGAATAGTGGTTACGCGGGTAATAGGCGGGATGAAGTCGCGTGAGTCACATTGTGTCACTAGTCACTCATTCATTGTTTTTCCTCTTAAATTCACTCCAAAGCTATTCACTCCACGCTTCCCCGAAAATTCTGGGTCGTTTTGATGTGACGGTGTTGTGAGGATTAAATTTGCTGGCGTCTGGATTAAATCGGCTGGCAGTTAGATTATTTTCAGTGGCATTTGGATTAAAATGAATGGCATCTGAATTAATTTGAGTGGCGGCTGGATTAAATTGACTGGCGCCTAGATTAATTTGGCTGGTGCTTGGATTAAGTTGAGCGGGAAAACCTGTAGTTGTTGTTTGTTGTCTGGTAGTGTACATTCTACAAATGTCATATCCGTGATAGAAATACATCTTGGTGGACCTCGGTGTGAAATGGCTTCAATTCAAAATGCTCTAAATGGGGAGGTCGCTCTCTTTCTTTGCAGCTTTCTCTTTAAGAAAATGCTTTTGCACCTTTACTTATCTGCGTGTCAGTGCTTCCAGAAACTCACGACAGCACATCCTAACACATAATCAGAGAGCTCCACACGTTTGTGTGACATTATGCCATTCAGTATTTGCTTGTTTTTCATTTTAATCATGTTAATCAACCATTTCTTTCAGCAGTTTTCACCATCCACAGCCTCAGCCTGCATAGATACTAAGGTGGAATACTAGTAGGATGCACACGCTTTCAACCCAACCTAAAGCCTCAGCTAGTCTAACCTCCGTATTCGTAAAAATGTCTCTCAAGTCAAAGGTCTGATGAAATATCTGGTCGGGGTAAACATTGGCGAAAACTTCATTGTAAACAATCAGGTCCTATGGGTGCGAAAGCATTGGTAACATTTCCTTTGCCTGGATCGGCGTCTGCTCAAAGTTTTTACCAGACTTGAGCTGTGGCTTGACTTCTTCAAGGCAGGTCAATGATAACTTATAATGTCATCATCATCATCATCATCATCATCAGCCTGACTACGTCCACTGCAGGACAAAGGCCTCTCCCATGTTTCGCTAGTTAACCCGGTCCTGTGCTTGCTGCTGCCAATTTATACCCGCAAACTTCTTAATCTCATCTGCCCACCTAACCTTCTGTCTCCCCCTAACCCGCTTGCCTTCTCAGGGAATCCAGTTAGTTACCCTTAATGAACAGCGGTTATCCTGTCTACGCGCTACATGCCCGGCCCATGTCCATTTCCTCTTCGTGTTTGAACTATGATATCCTTAATCCCGGTTGGTTCCCTAATCCACTCTGCCCTCTTCTGGTCTCTTAAGGTTACACACACCATTTTCCTTTCCATCGCTCACTGCGTCGTCCTCAATTTAAGTTGAACCCTCTTTGTAAGTCTCCAGGTTTCTGCTCCGTAGCTAAGTACCGGCAAGACACAGCTGTTATATACCTTCCTCTTGAGGGATAGTGGCAATCTACCTGTCATAATTTTAGAGTGCTTGCCAAATGAGCTCCACCCCATTCTTATTCTTCTAGTTACTTCAATCTTGTGGTTCGGCTCCGCAGTTATTACCCTTCCTAAGTAGACATAGTCTTTTACAACGAAGGGCACTATTACCTATCTTGCGTGCTGCTCTCTTCCGAGGTTGTTGTACATTATTTTCATTTTCTGCAGATTAATTTAAGACCCACCTTTCTGCTCTCATTGTCTAACTCCATAATCATGAGTTGCAATTCGTCCCCTGAGTTACTCAGTAATGCAATGTCATTGGCGAAGCGCAGGTTACTAAGGTACTCTTATCCCTAACTGTTCCCATTCTAGGCTTCTGAAAACCTCCTGTAAGAACGCGGTAAACAGCATTGGGGAGATTGTGTTCCCCTGCCTTCTTAATTGGTATTTTGTTGCTTTTTTTATGAAGCACTATAGTAGCAGTTGATCCCCAGTAGATTTCTTCCAGGATGTTGATATATACTTCATCGACTTCTAATGTGAACATGCCTAAAAATCTCAACATATACTTTCACTGGTGTACAGGGGCAATTATAACCAAAGTGTCCAAAACCAGCCTACCCCAACCATAAAATTTCCCCATGAAACTCACTGGCCCGACCGAGTCCAAGAAATGAAACACTACTATAACGCATCTACACACGGCGCATGTAGTACCAAGAAACTCTAAGTAGCCTGTACACCATGGCTTGCTAAATAAAAAAAAACTATATTGTCACGGGGTCGCAACGTGGACGAAAGGAGCAGACTGCAAGTCAAATAGTAACTGTTTATTCGAGCCGGACTTGTGGCCACGTAGAAGGAAAGTTACGTTAAAGCAATACACTGGCACTGATAGAGGCGAGCAGAGCGTTGGCTGACGATGATCTGACAAGTGGTGAAGCACGTCGGCTTTTTACACGTGTCATCAAATATTGTAGCATTATCGCTAGTGGCCACGTAGGTTCCAGAATATTCTGTAATGTTCGCGAAGTGGGCATGATCTGAACGAAATTATCTACTACAGTACCAAAGCTTCTCGAACACTGCAGGTGCAGTTCGCACATACAATCACGTACAGTGTGACAGGGCGATAACAAAATTTGAGGAAGGAATGTGGCAATATACTCAAAGATGCTTAATACCTGCAAAGAATTCTCGAAAGAGTTATTCAAGAGTGCAGATCATTGAAGAACACACCCATGTGAGCAGAAGCAATCAAGAAGTGGAAGAGAATGTGGAAAGATCTGTCCTGTGAGGAGTATAAATTTGGAAGTGCCACAGATTCCATGATCAAGAACTGCTACAAACTGGATCGTAAAGTGCTCATCAGCGGTAGATTAACCAATCAATCAAAAAATTGATCACCTGACTAATAAATTCATTTAGGAGCCCTCCAGCGTTTCGAAACATCAATGCTGAATGCTTCAACACATAGTGGCACTCGCCAGCACTATTGCGAGCATAAATGACGATGGATGATGCAGGCCTGTGATTGTATAAATGCAATGTTAGATGAAATCACAGCAGTGCAACAAAATAAGAATTACTATTGAGTTTATTTTTTCTTTGGCATGCTTTTTCACTAAAGAATTAAGTTTTCTGACTTTTTCAGCTTGATAACTGCAACGGCGGTCAAACAACGCGTCGGACACTATGATGCTGGAGGAAACACATCAGGTACGCTCCGGGCAGCGTTGTTTCAAAAAAGTGGAGGGGAAAAAAATGTAACAGCTTCGATATGAACGTCATGGCAACCAGTAAAAACCAGCAAAACTACAGAACATTATAGAAGCGTTTGCAGCTTTTTTGTTTTGTGAGTGTGTCTCACTCTTCAAACACCAAATTGTTTGTTACTATTGCAATGACATCATCAATACATTGGAAATAATGGACAATATGGCATCAAGCTTCCTGTATGTAAGGGCTTTCAGCTCATTTCATTGGGGAGCCATCCTACATCACAGGGCGAGGGAAATATGATCAGCTGACCCCACGAAAATGGAGTCGCGGGTAGGCGTCCGTTTTATCGTATTTTGAATCTTCTAGACTTTGAACTGCGCGTCTCAATTGCTGCTATTCTTGCTGCACTAATCTGTTGAGCCTTTAGTCTGTGCAATCTCATACTTGAAACAATGAGGTCTCGAAAAGTGGTGGAGGGCCCCTGTCATCACCTGTTTAGTAGATTAGGCAATTGAACACAACCAAACCATTGAAACAAAAAATAGCCACACCAAAAGGCAGCTTTTAAAACATCCGCATATACAAACGACACCTGGGACCGTTAACCGGTCAACTGGGACACTGCCGAGCATGTATGCTCACAGTCTGCGAAGCATGACACGAGTACCTTGACTCACCTCTTGTCCTGGCTGCTGCCCAGGGAGTCGCCAGACGAGCTGTCTGCACTGGTGGTGCCATTCATGAGCTGATTGGGGGTCCACTTCAGGACCAGCTGCGTGCCCCCTTGCTGGTGCAGGGACAGGTAGCCGGGCAGGGGCTCACCCGCGTGGCACCGCGGCTGCACGTGCACGTTGTTCTTGCCGTACAGCAATGTGGAACGTGCGTTTTGGTGCAGCGACTCAACGTAGTCTCGAGCCAGCCGGTCACAGCCCCCTCCTACGGATGCGCCGACGACGCGGCCGACCGAGCTTTCTTCGGAGGAACTGCCGCCCGGGGTGCCACGGAGGTCACGGCGACACTGGGAAACACGCACACTTTACTGTTGCTTCATCAATCATGATAATAACGTACAGAATTTTCCGAGACATTACCTGTTAATTTTGTGTGAATGAAAGAGCACTATTGGAGTAGCCTAAGGGCCCACCAGGGTCATTACATAGAGGGAGAACAAAATGCAGAACACTATCTTTACGCAGAAAAGATGACTATAGGTTAGTACGCTGCTATGGTATATTAATTCGTAAAACATAATAACAAGGCAAGCATTACAATAGGAGTAAATAATGAATAAAGCATAATTGTCACTGAAAGTTACAAGATTCCAAATACTTTGGCAATGCTGAATTAAACAAAGAAGGCTCAGTTATTTTAACTATTCTGGAAGGTAAGTCATACCATTTTTTTATTGATAAATTTAAAGGCGACTTTCCATATTTTTTTATCCAGGCGAAGATAGGGTTAACTCTGTAAGCATAATTGGTGTGATACGCAGAGTGAGATGGCAGTAAAATATGTGACTGGGCAAATGATGTGCTGGAACACAAAGTTCGTTCATAGATGATTACACTGAAAACAATCCTACAAATACACAAGCCAACGTCCTGCTGCTGTTCTCTCGATCATCTTTTTCACTCGTCTTCACAAGAGTTAAGAATGGTAGTAGTGCACTAAAAACTGTTGAGAGTTGCGCTAAGTGTGCCATCTTTGTGTCCTCAATTTTATACGTGCCCGGATGTCTACATAGGTGAACTTCACAAGAACTTTTACTTTTGATTGGTAGAAAACATTCGAGTCAAGTGAGCATGATACACCGGGTATGGAGTGCCTGTTTTAGGATGTGCTCTACACGGCTTAACTACAACTTTGACAATTGTAACCCTATGACTCGATGCAAAGATTGAAGCAATAATGTATGTCAAGGTGGATGTCGACTATGAATGTTGACTACGAATGGAGGAACATTAGGCGTGTGTGAACATTTGAAACCTTTGAACATGAAGATGAATATTACTGTATTCGAATTTGCTTCTATTCGAATTTAAATTCTTGAAAATTTCAAAGTATTCAAAATGGTCATGCAACTTCCAGTAAAGGTCGTTTTTTTGCAGTGGAGGTGTGCCAAGCCGTGAAAGCACATATTCAGTATATTAATTCAAATCTAATATTTTTTGAAGAAGGTTTCACTGTACTGAAAAAATGCTAAGCCATTAAAACATCTATTCAACGAAAATCCACATTGATGCAAAGCCCCGTTTCAAGGTTAGATGGATATATCACCCTCACATCAATTCAACATCTTATTGCGATAGCAAAAATATTAACACTCTCGGCTCATTTTTGCCGTCGCCATCATGTCCCAGATATGCATATTGAAATACCACAGTTCAGCTGATGCTTTATTCAAGCAACAGCAAGATAGTGCTGATCAAGAAGAGGAACGAAACGAAGACTGATGATGGTTATTGACAGATGAGGAAGATAAAGTTGCGGGAATTGAGGCTAGCCCGCTGCCTTTGCGCAGGCTTTGCCGCCTTTTCTGCCGTTCTCATGTCCCGACATGTCTGCCCTCTTTTGCTGTCTGCCGCGCTGGGAGAGCGGAGTGACGTTTAACCCCCTCACCCGGTAGCGGATATTGACTGGCACCGCCCACGGAGTCTCCCAAGAGGTTTTCGCGCGCTGTGTCGGGAGCGGGCAGACAGATACTCTCCGGGACTGCAGACGGTGAGCCACGCAATCTTTTCTGTCCGTCGACCCCCGTCTCTCGGGGCTCGTCGGACTTCGCTGGCGGCGCCTCGCGCCCGAGGCGAACGCTCACCTTTTGTTGCCCCACTGCGTACGCACGGCCGAAGGGCAGTACGGTGTCCTAGTGCGTGGCCTAGCTACGCCGACCCATCTCCCTCCGAAGCCAACGCGAGCGCCTTTGCCCTCGCTCGAGCAACCGGGCCTTGGTCCCGGTGTCTCCATGGATCACCTTTACCGCGGAGACATGCTCGTGGCATCCTGTGTAGTATTTTTATGCCTGTGGCGTGGATAAGCCTATTTGCTTTCCCGCCGCGGCTTTGCGACGGGCTGTACTGCGTTTGGTGTTGCCACAATAAAGTGTTGCGACTTTGAGCAGTATCGTGTTCTCGCCACGGAGACGGTTAACGCGTGCCCTGCGGCTCGCTAAGACCGGACCCACTCTAGTGGCCATACTCCTTTGGGATACGTGTCACTACACTGGCGCCCAACGCGGTGTCAAAAACTCTAGCTTTTGACTGCTCTTAGCGAGTCAGTTCGCCTGTGCGAATCGAGCTCGTCGCAATATGTCTGCTTCGTGGCATGCCGCGCTGCACAAAAAGGCCACCGCCTCTATCGACGGGCACCCTTCGGCGCTCATTCGTGTCGTCACCCCCATTTGTGGTGAATACACAACCTACGTGGTAGCTGATGCGCTATCTCGTGCCCCCTGTTGTCTGCCAAGAATTTGGATTTCGGTGCGACGGCCGCTCGCGGTGCCATAGCACATGCAAGTGTCGGGGCGAAACAGCGGCGAAAAAGAGAGTCCCCATGAGGATGACCTTGGCTGCTATCCGGGGGGAACTTTCCGAAGGCCACCGTGCCGAGAGCGGACCCGTGACGCCGTGCAAGCGGCGCTTGCTGCAGTCCTGAGTGGGCGCGATACCAGACTCCCCCATTTGGGAGAATGGAAATCGCTTTCGGCATTAAAGAGCTACTGAAGGCTTAGCAAAGTGATCCGTTTCGAGTCTCGGAGGGACAGAGCGCCGTATACGCTGCTTGCTTTGCGGCGGGCGCCGATAACCCGTCTTGAAGAGGCGTGAAGCGCCGTTACACTGCTTGTTCTGCAGCGGGCGCGATTAGGGGGCTGAAACAACGTGTGTCATTGAGTCCCCGGCGGATTCATTTTGTTGGACCATGACAGGCTCCTGCTGAACTATATAGCCACTGACGGCGAGTCCATCGACCCATTTAAGGTGGTTATGCCCAAAAGTCTGAGAGCCGCACTGTTGCGATTTTCTCACGACGAACCCGTGGCCGGTCACCTGAGTGGATCCAAAGTTTTATGCAAACTGAGCAACATTGTGACCTGGCCCGGCACGAAGCGTGGCTTTTATCACTATTTCGTCCCTGCCACGTCTGACAAACGGTTGAACCAAAGGTTGGAAAGCCGCCCGGTCTTATGAACCGATTGTCAGTGAGCGTCCGTGGCGCGTACCAGCTGAAAGATCTCCTTTGGGAAAACTCAGCCGTGCCCACATCGCAGACCTGAAGCCCTTTGTCACGGTCTGACGAGCTCACGCCAGCGCCCTGCGGCACTTCGCACAAGCAACGGGCACACCCGGAGCGGCGGACCGCATTCGGACCCCGCAGCGGTATAATCTGAGGAAACGGCCACCTTTGTAATTTCGCACCGGACGGCGGACTTCTCCGCAACCGAAGGCCCTCAGTTTGCTGTCTAGCCTCAGTATAGGTTACCTTCTTTATGGCCTTTTCTCGTAAAGAAGTCGACCCCGCCCAGTCTGCTGCCAGTGTTTCTTTTTTTATGTGTTCATGTGTATTTTATGTTTCTTTTGTCTAATATTAAGTGTTATTTGTATTTTATGTTTTTTTTGCCAGAGGTTGAGTCATTTTGCTCTGTTTTACGTTTTTCTTTGTTTATTTCGTCTACTGCAAAGGGAGCTGTGCGTGACCTTGAGTGTCAGTGCTCAAGCCGGGAGAGAGAGACGAAGGACGCTTTGCGCCTACTCTCGCGCAGCTGTCGATGGTGTGTGTGCGTGCGTGCTTTTGTGCGTGTGTAAGTGCGTGACGCTTCAGTGCGTGCCCGTGAAGAGTGCGTCATGGCTTCCCCCCATCAACGCGAACACTGGAGGTGCTGCGGGGGCATTGACCCACTGATGTCAGACCGTCTGGCTGTGCTTTGCTTCCGGCCGTCGTCGAAGAAGCCCTGCTGCCTTTCCCACCATGGCTCCTGCGCGAGGCCAGCTGAAAGCAGCTATATGCTGCCGGCCAACGCCAGGGCGCCTCACAGCCAACTCTGGTTCAGCCTCCCTGATCATGGAGAGGTCCGGCTTCCCGCAACGTCCTAGCTCCGTCATCGAGCCAGAAATGCGGGGCCTCCGAACTACAACCGAAGCAGCGTTCGTCGGACTCGCGGCTTATCAAGAGCAGCAACGAGCCATCAGTGAGCCCCCTCCCGTACCTCTGACCTCGCACTCAGGCATCGCACCTAGCGAACATTATCACGCTCTCCCACCCCTCCGCGCGGTCGACGCTACCCCTCCCAAGCACCACAAACACTAGTCCCACTTTCCTGCGCTCCCTTTCGCAATTATTTTTTATAGTGTCATGTGTTTATTTTGTTATTAATGTTTTTTCCTTCTTTGTCACTCTTTTTTTTTTAGCAGCAGTAACAGGGCTGGACTGGGGTTAGCTGTCGCTCATAACAGTGTCATTTTAACTGCATGGGTGACGTCCGGCTGCCTTTTGCAGACCGGTAAAGAGTAAATTTAGGAGAGGCGGATGTGGGAATTGAGGCTAGCTTGCTGCCTTTGTATGGGCTTTGCCGCCTTTTCTGTCGTTCTCATGTCCCGACATGTCTGCCCTCCTTTGCTGTCTGCCGCGCTGGGAGAGCGGAATGACGTTTAACTCCCTCACCCGGTAGCGGATGTTGACTGTGGCGTCGCGCGCGAAGTCTCCCGAGAGGTTTTCGTGCGCTGTGTCGGGAGTGGGCAGACAGATACTCTCCGGGACTCCAGACGGTGAGCCACGCAATCTTTTCTGTCCGTCAACCCCCGTGGCTCGAGGTTCGTCGGACTTCGCTGACGGCGCCTTGCGCCCGAGGCGAACGCTCACCTTTTGTTGCCCCACTGCGTACGCACGGCCGAAGGGCGGTACGGTGTCCTAGTGCGTGGCCTAGCTACGCCGACCCGTCTCCCCCCAAAGCCAACGAGCAGCCGGGCCTTGATCCCAGTGTCTCTGTGAATCGCCTTTACCGCGGAGACGTGCTCGTGGCACCCTGTGTAGTACTTTTATGCCTGTGGTATGGATAAGCCTATTTGCTTTCCCGCCGTGCCTTTGCAACGGGCTGTACTGGGTTTGGTGTTGCCACAATAAAGTGTTGCAACTTTGAGCAGTATCGTGTTCTCGCCACGGCGACGGTTAACGCCTGCCCTGCGGCTCACTAAGACCGGACCCACGCTAGTGGCCGTACTCCTTTGGGATACGTGTCACTACAAAGTCCAATGAATTCTTACAATATGTACTCATATATGTAAAAAAGGCATTAAAAAATTTATCAGTAGAAAAAAATTTAGAAGCAATATAGCAGAGATTCGAACCAGTGAGCCCTCACTCCGCAGTATGCTACACTAGCCAACACAGCTACGCAGCTTGTGCCGGTGTTGTAACAACGAGCTATTCATATGCATCATTTAGAGCTCATGGTACACAGGTCTGGGAACATCTTGAGTGTATTTTTCATCATCAACGCTTTGACATTTTCTTTCAAATTGAAAACTACCCTTGAGGTGTGCAAAAAAAGTGGGCTTCCTTCTGCGCCATTCATGATAAAGAAGAGAAATAAAAAAACACGAGGCACATCAGACGCAGAAGAGTCATTCCCCTGTGCCGCAGTTTAAAAAAAAAATCAAACAGCGTCGGCATAATGGACATTTTCAGCACATTCCTTTAGTGCAAACACGTAACAACTATGACGGCTTGTCCAGTGTACAACTACACAATCTTTTCGAGCGTCGTCCTTTGTGCTGTAGCGGCATGCTGAAACTATCGAGCGGCTTGTCGTTCTTTGTTTGATATTTAAATTTCTTGCTATCGCATTCATTGCTTCGCCCTCGTGGCGAAACTGTGACTTCTTTTAAGTTTAAGAGCTTGCTATACCAGCTTATATATGCTCTCAGTATAGTAAATTTCAAAACGTAACATATTTTAAAGGTTAGCACTAGCATTTTACCGGCTACTATTCAAAGTTGTTACCACTTACTTTGAACGAAAAAAAAAAGCATCAGCAAAGATGACTCTGTAGCAATTTTTAAAAAATATTAGCAGTTTAGTTGGGTGATTAAATATAGGCCCAGTTTTCTTTATTAGGCTTGTGCGAATTATTCAATGCTTCAAATGTTCTAACGAATAGTAGATTATTCAATTTCGCTTCAAATCAAATTTAAATTATTCAAAATGTCGAAGTATTCGCAAGGAACGAATAGGTGTACTTTAGTGCGCATGCAACCACCTGTGAAAATGGTTTCACTGCAGTGTAAAAATGCTAAACTGTGAAAACACTTAGCCAGCTGAAATCCACTCTGCCGCGAAGCCTCCCCTTCAAATTTAAAGGGGCCCTGCAACACTCATTGAACATGGTCAAGAACGCTGTCGATAGAAAGTCAAGGCTACCGAGAACGAAAAGCCAAATATTACCACGCAGCACGCGGCCAGTAGTTCAAAATAAATTCTCTAAATCAGCTAAAAATTGCACTCTACTCTCTGCAAATGATGCTACAAGCTTAAAAATCACTTGTCACAGCCATGGGGCGCTCGGTCATTACTGGGGCAGTTTCAGGAAGTCGCCACTTGGCTGCGCGTACGGGTGTTATCGCACTAAAAAGCCGCGTATTCGAAGAAAAAAAAGGAAATGCTTAAGGTTACAAAGCGCACATGACGTATTTTTTTCCCCCATGCTATCTTTCTGAGCTTAGCTTCCATTTTCATCAGGAGGAGAAAAGAGAATGCACTTGCAGTGTGCGAGGAATATTTGAAACTCTGCTTGTACTGAATGGATACGAAAAATATTCTGAGGCAGTGAATTCACGAGGCAATAAGCTTCTTTATTAAATCAATTCCATGGCTACCTGCAAAAAAGTTAGAGAGCCCCTTTAAACGAAGATATTACCCTCATATCAATTCATCATTTTATTAAGCTTAAAAGGTTTTTATAATGTCTCATGTGCTCCAAGTATAATAAATGTTTAAATATTACATATTTTACAGGTTATGACTTGCATCTTGCTGAAAGTCAAATCCTACTACTACTCAAAGTTGTTTCAACTTCCTTTCAACGAAAAAAAAAAGGGTGCATTTGCATAGAGGCCCTATTTCAATTTTTAAAAAAATATTGTGCAGGTTAGGTCATGATAAATAGGCCCATTTTTCTTTATTTGTCATATATACTATATTTGCTCGCATAATGAATGGACGCGCATAACAAACACACCCCCGACTTCAGTCTTTAAAATTTCGATTTTTTTTTTTTTTTTTTGTGAGTAACTAATGCACCGTCTACATTCATCCACTGCAGTACCGCTAACCCACAGCTGGCGCCTCCTTACTCGTTGGATCTTTTCCGCTTTTTTTATTATGCCGACACTCCTCGGCCACCTCATTTCGCTCCCTCCCCTTTTTCGCTTGTTGTTGCATGCCTTATTGTTTTGTTGTTGTTTTCTGTCTGTGCACGGCACATCCCCTGTCTTTATCTGTGCGCCAGAGCAGGATTCTTGAACGGTGCGAGTGTAGAGAAATAAACACACAGCTGATAAGCACACAGCAAGCAAAGCTCATGAAACTGCCTGCGCCAACCCATGGTCACTTCCTCCAAATACGAAACCTTAAGGCCAAACGACATGCAAGCGATTTTCGAGCAATGAGGACAGGAGTTGCAGTCGCAAAGGGTCATTCGTCGCTATCGCGTCGCAGGTTTCTGGAAAACCAGAAAAAATTGCTTGTCGCTCAGAAAAAATCGTGACCATTTTTGCAACATGGTAGCACCCCCCAATTCTTGCTTCAGTTGTTCTCCGCACGTACAGGAATTTCTCATGTGGAAGCGAGGCGGCAGCCGTATTTTGTCGTTAATCTTATAATCGACGATTTGTTCTGATGCTTCGGGAGTAGCTTGCTGCAATGTTGGTTACTTCTTACAATGTCAACGGCGGCAGCGCGATCGTCATGCGAGGCTGCCGTGAATTCGGCTAAGTGCATTGAAACGTCGCAGCGCACGCTTTTGGGCGCTCCTTGAGATCACAGCAGATACCACTGCTGCGGTTCAACAATTGCGAGAAAAGATGGCCGCAAAACGCTTTTATGGCGCGCACTTGCGACGCGGGTACAGCTTGCGCAAGATAGCACCATCAACCACTGAAGATGAGTAAAGTACAACAAAGAAGCTGTTCCCAAAAAGTGTACGCACTATCAGTTGCAAAAGGCTAAGCGACCATTTTTTTTTTTTTTTTGCATTACCGCATTTTTCGCTCATTCCGGAAAAAGTTTTCAGGAAATTTGCCTCGCATAATAAGAGCACCTTCAACTTTGCTCCAATTTTTTTTAGAAAAAAAGTGCGTTCATTACGCGAGTAAATACCGTGCTATTCGAATTCGATTCCAAATTATTCGGCCAAAATCACTATTCGCTTCGAACTTGCTTTGAACCTAAAATTCACTATTCACACGAGCCTATTATTCATATAAGTGGTTCTCAGCCATGGATGTGTCGAGGACCCTTAGTGTATTGGTGGAAGTGATGGGACCCCTTGCAGTGGAGGGTAGGCAAGGGGGGGGGGGGGGTTATGTAGGTAAATTAACACAACTGGAGCGTGAAACAGGAGCCTTTTATTGCTACCAAAAACATCAAACAAACGTGCCTCATCACTTCGGACAGTTCATCAATACGTGGGCACAGTCATGCTTTAACAGAGTTGCACATGTAAGTTCTCTTTAATTTAAAAAAAAAAAGTGGGTGACGGCTTCGCGGACCCCCTAGAATCCGCGGTCCCCAATTTGAAAACCACTAATTTATATTGTGCGATATTCATACTATCCAAATTCAATTCAATATGATTCGATTAAAATCACCATTCACTTCGAATTCGCCCTAAATATAAAATTCACTATCCACACAAGCCAAATGACTATTGATGAAATATTAATCCAGGCTCATGACAACACTGTGCTCTAGTCATTCTTGTTGCTATGCAATAGCTAGCAGCACAGTTCCACTTTCATGCAGCAGACAGCATGAAGCTTCCATGTGTACGGGTCGCATGCGAAAGATATTGTTTTTGTTTAGCCATGTATGACACTGAATTATAACGCGAAAGTGTTACTTGAATTTAATAAAGTGGAATGCTGGGCCAGTTGGTAATACATAATGTGGAAATATATGAGTGCACAAGGTAGAAGGAAAAGCACTTGACAGGAAAGACGCTCACTTACAGCTGAACTTTTATTAGAAAACATTCATTGCACGAGAACACAAACGCGCAGGCGCAATCAACTATCACTTCAAGATTCCAGCCGTTCACCTCTCCCCCAAAAAAGAAGGTACACTCTAAAACAAGAGCGAGTAAGAAGAGTGTCTTTTTGTCCCACAACAATAATCGTCATCTATATTGCATTCCATCCTTGCGCTATCGCCCCGCGCCCGGTACATTCAGGTCACGATCGGGATGCCCATTATCAGGGTTACATTGCATTTTCGATAGGAAAGTGGCCAGCGCCGAGTTTTCAAGAAAGGAAGTCCACGCAAGTATGATGACGATTATTGTTGTGGAACAAAAAGACACCCTTTTTACTCGATATTTTTTTAGAGTGTATGCGTTTATCTACTTCAACAGCTCAAAAAAAGACTTTTTTTTCGCTTATTGCTGCCGAAGAAACACTGACACACGTGCTTGCGTTCGCCCTAATCTGTTCTGCTTCCATGATTTCTCTGGTCAGTTTGTGTTTTGATTTGCCCAGAATTCTCGTGCTGACAAATTGCGGATTCAAAACACAAACTGACCAGAGAAATCATGGAAGCAGAACAGATTAGGGCGAACACAAGCACGTGTATCCGTGTTCCTTCGGTAGCAATAAGTGAAAAAGAGGTGTCTTTTTTGAGCTGTTGAAGTAGATAAACGTATACCTTCTTTTTTTGGAAAGAGGGGAACGGGTGGAACCTTGAAGTGATAGTTGGTTGCACCTGCGCGTTTGTGTTCTCGTGCAATATATGTTTTCTAATAAAAGTTCACTTGTGAGCGAGCATCTTTCCTGTCAAGTGCTTTTCCTTCTACCTTGCGAGCTCATATATTTCCACGTTACTTGACTATGTTCGTGAAAGCAGCACTCTTTCAGCGTCCACAAAACCTGTTGTACAGAAAACACGTGACTTTTCCCAGCGGGATTGATGCCAGCACCAAACGACACTGATGCCAGCGCCAATGAGTAGAGTTTTGTCAACGCCAGTTTTATTGCACACTTATACCAAGTTATGTATATAAACACAGTTTGGCCTCTGCATTTCCTCATTTATGACACATCCAGGAAACCCAACTCAGAAGCACCCCTTTCCTGCTTTATCAACCTTGTTAAAATTCGATGTTTCTATGTCATGCCATATTCTTAGGGATGCGCTGCAGCTCTTTTTCTCTAATATTGCTTCAAAATATATGAGAAATACTCTAAAATAATTCTAATCTATTCACACATTATTATTTGAACGCCCAAAGCTTTGCTATCAGCACAGCTTTAAAAAAATGTCAAGCATCAGCTTCTGATCTTTGCAAGCATCACAGAAACGAAACGAGCATTGAAATGGGAGACACTGATGGTAAGGAGGCAGAAACTGAGGCTTAAATTTCTTTATTGTTTAGATTATAATGGATATGCCATTAACCCTCTTGATTATCTGTTCACGCGAATGTATGTCTCTAATCGTCAAGACCATTCAGGAAAAATATTAGAATACCGCTACAAAACCCACTCTTTCGGTAGTTCTTTTTTCGTAAAAACAATACAGGAATGAAACCGTCTACCGGATCATCTTGTCAATGAAACTGATAATGAATCCGTTTTTTCTTCCTTGTAACAACTCCTACAATATCACTGCCACTAAGAATGGTTTGCTGTCTCGAAGCGTGTGGGCGTTTACAAATGCATGACGTTGTTTTCGCTCACCAATATTCGAGTGTTTTTTTTTCTTCTCTTAAAATATTTTGAGCGCTGTTTTATTTATTGAATCTACTGTTTCGATTGAAAACTATGTGGTCAAATTATTATGTGTACCTCCCCTACGTAATGCCTCACGGCGATGTAGGTGAAATGTAAATAAATAAATAAATAAATCTACTGCCTTGCAGCTCACAGAAATATTGTACCTGAATGGGTTGAGCCACTTTTGGTATTTTGCTTTCCTTGCATTGCTTTTTGCGTTTTTTTTTTGTCTGTGTGAAGTGACGAATGGGCACACATTTATGTTCTGTGCATGACCAGCAGCAGCAGCAGCAGAAGAGTGCGGTTATTCCTCACACCCACAGTGTAGCACATAATTTTTAAGTGTATTGGAAATAAATATGGCATAAAGGTGATTACGTCTGCACGAGAAAAACTGTCAAAACTGTGTCGTGAAACTTGCCCTGTTTTGAAAGAGGGAAAAAAAATGTAGCAATAGCAATCATCGTGTTGAATATATTCCCTGCGCACAGGCTGCCGTGTACAGATTACCTTTGACATGTGGCCGTTCATATGTTGGGCAAACTGAGAGGTGAACAAATGAGCAAGTGAGAAAACATGAAACTAATAAGGTGCACAAGTCCGCAGATGGTTGCCTGGCAACGATTGTGGTGGGGTGCCATACTTTGATAACACTTATATTTTATATCGTGACAGAGATATTGTTAACTATATTGGTAGTTGAAGCTGCAGAAAGGAAACGTGATGATTTTGATTGTGTCTGCACACCGTCTGCCTCCCTTATGCAGAAAGAACTTCCCTTTTTGGATGGTGGGTTTGGCAGTAATGGATGATGACTGGCATGACACATGGGTTTCTTTGGTGGTTTTTTTGTTTTCCTTGTCTCACTCATATGCAGTAAAACCTCGTTAAATCGAACTCGGTTATTTCAAAATCCTGCTTAATTCGAAGTATTTCAACAGTTCTGTATTTTGCAGCGCAAGTTTGAGCGGATAATTTGAAGCGGCGGTCAGCACCAGCTTGGTTAATTCAAAAACTTTGGGTGCAGTGTGCCAATTTCAGATCCCGATTTCGCCGCAACTCCGCGGAAACGACGACCCTACAGAGTCACAAGGCGATGCAACATAGCGATATTGATGAGTGGCAGCTGAAGCACCCCTGCCTCGCTACTTCCAGCACCAAAAATAAAATTATATAAAAAACAGTCAACTAAAATGTGCGCCTGCGGCACAATGTAAGAGTAGTTTAGTTGAGAGAACACCCCCGCTCTTCACTTCGTGACGAAGCCCTGCTTCTCAAGTCCGACAACAGATGGCGCTAGCAACTAATGCCCTTTCGGCACAGCAGAGCAGGCAGAGCTCAGAGCCACTTTAGCTGAGGCTCGGTGTGTAAGAAGCAGTTTGGCCTGGCTATGGCACCGAATGCGGCTTTTATAAAACAGATCGTTCAATTAAATATGTTCGTTGACCGTTCTGCCTCATAACATCGTATGATTGAATTCATCAAGCATACAGCATTCAGGTTTATGTAGCACGGCCAAGCAGCGCGTCTTCGGCAATGTTCCAATTTTCTGACCGATATTACTATTTACGGAGGTGGCCGGAGGTCTCTCCAACACCAAATATCACGTAAAAGAATGTTCGCAATATTTATGCTTGCCCTGGTCATGGTCGTAGGCGGTCAAGAGTACGTGCAGTTACATTCAGTTATTTTACGCCTCTCATGAGGGCTTTATTATGCGATGTGATAACATGAGCGTTGGTGATAAGCTCGAGAGAAATTTAATGAGTTAAAGAAATAGACATAAAACACTAACTACATCTTGGCCAAAAAGCGGCTTGTGAATTATCACAACTCGACAATCAATCAATCAATTCGACAATCAAAATTCGACGCTTTCTCATGTACACACATTTTAATATTCTTTATGACTCCTATTCTTCACGACACGCATGCACATATTTGTATGGGTGGCAATCCTGAATGTCATTTATTTAAAATGGAGCAGTAGTACATTTATAAATGAAACACATTACATACCCACAAAAAAGGTTACATCACAGCATGCCCTGATCACAGTATAATAAGCATTATTGCACACATAACATATTACACATACACATCTCTCTTCTCCTGAAGCAATGAATTATACAAGTTTCGACGACTTATGCAAGTCTTGGTTCTTTTTTACATGCTTATTCTTTAGCTGTCTGCAATACTGTCGCATGCGTAGGCACACATAATAGTGCAAAGAACATTTTCTTGATGAGCAGCACATAGAAACGTGAAGGTGAAATTTCCAAGCACTGCATCTGTTGTGCGATCATATACATCTCTCTCACCAGCGTGTTTTGCGAAGTGCTCCTCAGCCTCTTTGAAAAGAAGGAACACATGCACATTCAGATGTGTGGGCAGCCCCCCTCTAGTTTTGCAATTTACCAAGTCGGCTTCTGGTAGCTTTAAAATATCTTTCTGCCGAATTAAAGCATCCTTACAAATTGTACAGGAAGTTTGAGTGGCAAACTTTCGTGACACAAATCCAGTGACATAATATACAATGCAGTCTACGACGGCAGCATCTGAATGATCATGGTCACACACCTCATCGCATTCCCACGTTTCCTCACTGATGAGGCCACCTAGTTTCTCCTTCAGTTCATGCATTTTATCAGTGTGCTGGAAAGGTGCAGATTGGCACACTTCTTTGAAATCGCTCAGGGTCAGAAAAGCAGACTATTTTTTTTTCTCAGAAACTACACAGTTACCAAACTGCGGTGGCTTAAGCAAAAAATACAAGGAAAGCATGCGGTACAATTGCAAAAATGTCGGAAATGTTGGATGCTCATTTTAGCCCCCTGCTTGTCTTATGATACCAAACAAGCATTCCAACGAATTCTGGTTCATTTTGGCTTTCAGGACATACTTGAACTCACACTCTTTCATAAGAAATGCTGACAGCTCCTAAAAAGACTAAAGTGTAACACGCAGGCCTTCAGCAGTAGACTGCGTTAAAAAAAGATTTTTGTGAATATCACCCCTCACAACTTCCTGCTCCCAGCTATCAAGCCACTTAGATGCTGACTCTAGAACATGAAAGTCTTTACTTTCAAGCATGCCGCCTTGACTGTTTTTGAGTTTTCGAACTGACTGTTTTCAAGTTTGACTGTTTTCGAACTGTGACTGTTTTCGAGTTTGTTTTCAACTGTTTTCGATCTTCTTCGACAAGCAACTAGGCGCTCCTTTAAAAATAGTTGGCAGGGCGTCCTTTGAAAGTCCTGCTCTTCTGTTGCCAGACATCAGAACGTGGTCATTCATTTTTGCAGACCACGTTTTCCAAATAAAAAATGTTTTTCGCACACACGGTCTGTCCGTTGAATCATGCGGTTCTTGCGAGGGATCACCAGCCTCCACGCTTCAAGCCGGGCTTCGTCGTGCGGTGGCGTAAAATGTGAAAACTTTTCTTTACACAACTTATAGCCGGTATTGCAGTAAGATACAAAGCACTTACCTATCGTGAAGCACACTAAATTACGCAAACATGTTCACAAACACAAATCACATTTTCGACGTGAAGCAGGGTTGAGAGACAGGACTGCAAGGTGCGTGCGGCGGGGCAGCAAGCAAGAGGTTGGTGGCTAGTTTAGCGCGCCTTCTCTGGAGGAGCTCCCTAACCAGAACAGCATGTGACTCTCCTCACTATGCCACCGGTATGCGCGGTTCTTTCACCTAAACTACTCTTACACTGTGGCCTGCGGTAAACAAGACATGCTTCACTGCAACACAGCAGTGATGCGCAGGCAGCTATCGTATGCTTCTCAAAACGTCAATGCGTCATGATTTATTCATTCTATCTGGGAATACATAAAGAAAATGATCAAGGAGAGTCTGGCAGAATTCGCAATGTATGCAAACCTGCGAGTGCCGGTTGCTCGAGCAACTGCTGGTGGTGTTCTTGCCTGCAACACCTACTTTAAAAACTCGCTTCGAAAGCTTGAATGGTGATGTTTTGCAGCCCAAACACATTGCAAATTTCACCACAATGTCCAGAATTAAATTCTTTATTTTACGAGAAAAAATGGGTGAATGGTCGCGGGGGCAAGCGACATGCTGCCTGCGTGTCACTATTGTATTGCAGTGAAGATGTCTTGTTTTTTGCAGGTGTGGATTTCAGTTGTTCACCTTTTTTTCTTTTTTTGCATTGTCAGCAGCGAGGCCCGGCATTTCCACTTCTTTGCAGCAAAACTTTGACCAGATATTGCTGGCAAACATAACCCTTCGAGCCGCAAACTAGCCGGCACAGCAAACGACCATCCCTGATTACTTTGAATAACTTCAAGTTCTTTGCATCCACTTTTTGTATGTTCTGTTAATTCAAAAACCCGCTTGATTTGAAGATTTCTCACGGTCCCAGTGACTTCAAGTTAGGAAGGTTTTCCTGTATGTATTCCTTTTTCCAAATAAGCGCTTAGTTTACATTAAGTGCTTGTGTCGCGTCTTTCTTTTTTGCTGTCCGTGTGTAATTTTACACTTCCCACAAAGATGTATCTGTACAAATTAGCCCAATCTAGATGCTTATTGAGAAAGAAACACATAAAGAGAAAGCAAAAAACAAATATAAATGAAGCAGAACAAAGAAAGCTGAACAGCTAAAATCGAAGGTGCCTTCAACTTTTTCACTCTGCTATGACACAGCTGCGAGCGGCTCGGCCTTTTCAGTGCCACCCCCCCCCCCCCAATAGACGCCCCCTGAACGCACCTGAAGGCCCAGTCGCCTTGTGGGTGGTGGTGTGCCTGTCGTGCCCCCAGCACTGGCCGAAGCAGGAAGCCCACTGGACAGCCGATGGCGCTGCACCAACTCATCGGCTGGTGGGTCTGTCCAGAAGTGATCTTGTGTCTTCATCTTGGAGTAGTCCAGAGCACATGGACCCACTGCACTCAAATGTGTATGCATCAGCTCACAGTGGCGTTCTATGCTGGGCACAAACAAATTTCAAGAACAGGTTGCACAAAAAAAAGAGCTTTCTCTCTCTCCCCTGCATACTTTTCCATTCATGTGCCTCACAGAGCACCTTCACTTAAGATGACAAATTTGCTCAGCACCCTGCTCTTCAAACAACATGCCAGCAGGTCAAATAAATGCAATGGGCCACCACATATTGACATTAAATAAGTGCCGCGAGGCTAGTTTATCATGAAAAAATCAAGTGAACCTTTCGACGAATAGACATTTCTACGTCAAGGCTGGAACTAGTTCCCTTAGCGCTTGTGTGTCACATGCTTCGAATTCTCTCCTCAGATCTAATCAAAGAAGAGAGAGAGGGAAACTGCGGGAGAGAGGGCACCGTGACGAACTGAGTTAGTCAAAGGGAAGTGGTATTCCTTGAATAAAAGAAAGAGAGAGAACAAGAGAAGGGAGGTTAGATGTTTAATAGAACTGTGTTTGCCAAAGAGCACCATTCAACAATGGTAGGTTGGAAATTGCTAGGAGGGCTTAGTAACTTCTATAGGTCTTTTTTTGTGCATGTAACACATCAGAATTGATTCAATTCAATAAGTGTTTACACCTGCTGGATAGAGTGTATTGAACCTGTGAATAAGGTATGACTATGTATTGGAACAGAAGTCTCACTGAATTAGGACTCAAGTTTGGTGGCAGTGGGCAACAGCTTCACATGGCCTGATACTGTATATTTTTTCATGCAGCTTGATTGAGGTGTTCACTGCAAAACTGCATTTTGAAGGAAAAAAGCGATCAGATCCGTCGGTCGCCTGCTGCATCAGCTGCTGTTGGTGGAGGTAAGGACACTGCCTTTGCACATGTCACGCAACTTCTGGCCCCTGCATATATGAACGGACCACCCACCGGGTGATCTTCCAGTTTGGCGGCAATGTGCAATGACTTCACATTGCCTGATAATGTATATTTTTTCATGCAGGTTGTACTACTCTTGTTAAAACTATTAAGAGTGTTGATTTTCGCACTGCTGCCAAAGTCCTGTGCCTGTGTTCCCTCACATGTCGAAGGATATTAACAAAGCATTCGAGGATTTTAAGAGAGAAATTCAGGCCGAGCTCCGTGGTACCATACAGAGCAATGATCACTGTAGTTAGACTTGTGACAATGTCAATTTGCTCTCACAGGAACTGAAAGCTTTGCGTGAGGAACTAGCAACAACACGGAAGGCAAACAAGCAACTTGTGACAGAAAATCGACAATTACAAACAAAAGAGGAAGAGCTCGAACAATATGCCCCTGCCAACAACCTTGAAATTAAAGGTGCGCCAAATGAAGGACAGCCACTTGACATTGCGAAAAAAGTATGTGCCTCAATCCAGGAACCAATCACGAAAGCTGACATTGACACCTGTCATAGGATGGGCATATGTAAGGAAGGAACTAGAAGCATTGTACGTACGTGTTGTGCTACGTGACAAACGAAATGCCGTTCTCATGAAAGCCAAAAAAGTAAGGCCCTCGGCTAGAGAAATCGGTTTCATGACATCAGCACCAATCTTTTTCAATGAAAACTTAACCCGTCAGGGCAAACAGTTGCTTGGTGCTGTTGTGGCTAAGAAACGAGAACTTGGCTGGCGATTTGTTTGGGGGCAAGCAGGGAAAATCTTTTCGAGGAAATCGGAAACATCGGAGAGACTAGCAATCTACTGTCGGGAGATATAGATAAAATGCATTAATAATTAACTGATAATCTGGGCTTCTTAATCACCCCAAAATGGACAATGCTTCAGTTTACCAATATTATGATCAAGATAAACTTTTGCATGTCTTCAAAGCGCTGTCTAAACAATTCACTGCATTACATCTAAATGCTCGTAGCATTAAAAATAAAACGAATGACATCGGCCTGTTCCTGAATAATTCTGAGATCAAATTTCATGTTTTGTGTATTATGGAATCTTGGCTGACACCAAAAGATAGCCCACCACAGTTTGCGAATTCAAATCAGGGTGGTAGCATCAGTATGTATGTTAAAGATACCCTCACTCATGACGTAATCGACAACTCGACCTGTATCACGCCTCATATCGAGTGTCTTACAATATGTGTCAAAAATGAAATAGTATGTGTCAAAAATATGTGTCAAAAATATGTGTAGTACCTATGTGTCGAAAATAGTATGTGTCAATATGTGTCAAAAATGAAATACGGATTTAAAATGCATGCACCAAGATGTCCTTAATGCTCTTATTGTGGTGATACATGACCTTTGATACTTCGGAAAACGCTTTCCTAAGTCGCTCGTTGCTTGAAAGCATTGGAAAGTATACTTACAAAGGAAATTGCCATGTTCCTTTCCTCAAGTTTTGTTATTGCCCCATTACACTATATTCAGCGCGAATTGTGCCTATGGTGTAAGAGAAGCTTCGAGGCTGTAGTAGATTGTTTTGTTAAGATTACGCCCACTTCATAAACCTTTCAGATTATTTTGGAGCCTACGTCGCCCCTAGCGATAACGCTAGAATGTTCGATGGCAAGTGTATAAATTCCTAGACGCTTCGCCGCTTGTCAGTTGATCGACGGCCGACACTCTCTTCGCCGCTATCAGTGCCAGTGTCTTACTTTCCTTTTGCGTGGCCACAAGTTCGGCCCAAATAAGCAGTTTCTCCTTCAACCTGGAGTCTCCTCCCTTCATTCACGTCCAGGTCCCGTGACAATATATTATTTACGTTTGGGTGTGCATTTTCCGGAACACTCTTCTTTTTTTGCTTGCAGGCAGATTCAACAGTCGCCATCACGGCTAGTACTGGCGTTGGCTAACACTGCCAGGTTATATATATATATACCCCTTTCAATGTGGGTGGGGAGAGAGGACCATAGCTGTAGCTCAGTTGGTAGAGCATCAAGCAAGTTATTCAAAGGCCACAGGTTCGGTCCCTCCCAGTGGCAAGTCATTTTTTCGTCCAATGCAAATTACTGCAAATAATGCCCTCCATACTTCTATGGCTTGCTTGTCTCTCGTTAATATTGCTCTTCCCTCCCAGTTGCTCTCTACACCCCCTTTGTTCAAACTGAAAGAAAGAGTGCCAAGCACACACACACACTACAGAAAACACCTCCAGCCTTGATGAAGACAAGCCCACTTGTTGAAACATCGGCTTGAGCACACAACCCCCATTTACGTATATTTTTTCCTCCCAATCTTCGATCTTCCACTAATTTTTTTAAACTGTCTTCATAACATAGTAAAGCCACCAACTCCAAAGACAGAAAATTAGCAGATCCGACATACCATAAAAATTTATGTCATGCAAAGCATGTGGGGGGAAGATGACCATGGTGCAATCTTTTTGCTGAGCAAAACAATACAAAATTACGCTACTTATATGCCTAAATATTATATGCATATAAATGTATATTGCACAGTTGCACATAATTTATTCGACCAGTCATTCACAAATGCGTAACGATGCCAGGAGCGACATGGGTACTACGAAAACCAGAAGCAATGAACGCAAATGTAGCGCTTGTGCGTGTAAAGATGGTAGCCCTAGATAGCGCTACATTGACCAATTTCAATGGATGGCACTTAACTAATATAGACGTTAACCCAAAATTATGCTCTTATCATTAGAGTGCATATGCAATGTTTATCTAATTGGGCGTGCAGCACTGTAACCACAATAGAAATTGCACCGGCATTAAACCTGCATAAATAAAGTCCTTTTCAAATACAGCTTTTAAACCTGGCATGGCTCTTGATTGCCATGCAGAATGCTTGGGTTCGATTCCTGCTGCGATCACAACATTTATTCTTTTAGTTTGGCAAGTCAACGCCGTCAGTGTCGGGTTTTTGGAACGCTCTGACATTTAAATTACCAAGACATGTTCTCGCCATTCCTCAAAAGATATAAACTGTCAAACATCTGCGGTGCAACCTCGGCACACCACGAACCATGGTATATGGGTATGCGCCGCACATGTTTGGAGGAAAGATTTTGGCATTATACGCTACGAAATTTCCACATTAATCATGTCATGACCAGACAGTTATAATCTTCAAACCCTCTTGCCCGTCCATTCTAGTTTTGGTCTACCCCAAGCATGGAGGAAGAATAAACAGGAGGGTAAACTAGGCTCCTTTCCGTACCGCTATTGTGTCACCCCCCGGAGTGGCGACAAACATCGTGACAGCGCCACTAACAGAACCACGACTGAACTGCCACGCCAGAGCAGGAGTTGTGAGAAGCATGGAGCCCGCTCTTGTCATCTGCTTGCATGCTTACTCTCGCTGCTCAGTGTATTAGTGCATCGCTCAGATTCGCTCCCGAAACGAGACAGCAAATGATTACAACGGGTTTTCACTAAGCTAGCCAGGGCGCCTTGGGGGAGAGACCATACCGCGATAGTTTCACGAAGCTGTCCACAAGCCCTAAACAGGTTCGCTTTCACTCTTTCACCTTTGCATGCGAGAGTAGAAATAATAGTTGGGAAAACATGGCATACAATATGCACTAATAACGAAGACATACAGAAGGAACTTTTCATAGTAAAAAGAGTTTTAAGAAGAGAAACAAAAAAAAGAAAAAAATTTTTTCTCATGTGTCTGCTCTCATCCGAAGCTTGTTTCATGTTATAACTTCCTGAAAACCACTCGTTCATGCCAGGCTACGACAACCAAACATATAAAACTGAGAACCACGCTTTTTTCACGATGCAGCTTACATGAAGTTTGCAGGTTGTTAAAATATTCGCCGAAGACTTCCGACTCTGACGAGGGTCCTCTACCTACGCCTGTTTGGTGCTGCTTTCATCGGTAAGTTCAGTGATCTTTCGGCTAATTCTTGCCTTCATTTCAGGGAACGAGTAAGTAAAACCTCCGCTCAAAAACTCAAGGTGTTGCTTCAGCGAGTCACAAGATCTTTGGCTGATCAAGGATGTCTGTAAATTTAAACTGAGCGTAGTGTCACACCTGCCGACCGTTCCACTGTGAAAATAATTTTCCTAGACGCAGTCGCTTCGCTTCCATTGTCTATCTCCTCTTCATATAGCCTTCGCCCATTCTCGCTACTGCCCTTGGTCAGATGGAGCGTTAAAAGGTCAAACTTTTTTTTTACGCAGAATTGATTCACAGCTCGAAGCAGTCTCCTCTCTTCTGTTCAAATTAATTGCCGTCTGCTCAAACGTGCTTCATCAATGTCTGTCTTTCTTTCACACGCAGTAGTTCTGTATGGCTCTGTTATACTGAAGAACGTGCAAAATCCATCCTAAAGCTATACAATGATTGATTTTAGGCACGCACCTAGCTATGATTCCAGATCGTTTGTTTATTGTTTTTTTTTAATTCTACCACTTCATTCTTTTTGTTGTACGAAGAGCATCTTATCCGACATATATAAAAAAAATTCTGGCACTAAGAAGCCTTACTTGCTTCATTTTGTTTTGGCAAACTGTGCCAGTGATAAACTTTCATAGCTGCATCCAGTAGCATAGTGGAGCCGGCTAGAAGCAGATGTAGCAGACGACACTCGGGTGCGTCGGAGACCACAGGCGCGCACTCTCTCCTCTCACGGCGAAAAACAATTAGTTCTGTGCGTCACCGCAAGGATTGCTTCACGGGCATTCGCTAACCTCCTCTCCAAGGGTGGCATTATCACAGCACACGCTCCCGCTGGCACCGGCCCAGAGTTTCCCCTCCTGTCTTTCTTGCTCCTTGACCCCAAGTTAAGGAAGTGATCACGAGTGCAGCCAGATGTAGGCACATGGACGGACGGACGGACGAATGGAAGGATGCATGGATAGATAGATAGACGGAATAGATATCCATCTATTCAGAGATGTCTGTAAATTATAGATATGATAGGACATAAATAGATATAGAATTATAGAAAATAGGTAGATATGTAGGGAGACACTCAAAGTGCCTGCAATACGCAAAGAAATGCTTTGCATTTAAATGCAAAACAGTATATTGTTTCTTTTTATGAGAGATTTATTAGAACAGGCTTTTTCCTAATGCACGCATGTTCCTAGATCAATAGTGCATATAGAAATGTTGCATCTCAGAGGGATAAAGTGTGGCATAGTGCCTTCAGGTACGAATGCAGATTTATATAGTCCCCACAAATCCTTGCGAAGCTTACATAACAAAGCATAGTGTTGTGAAATACAACAAAATTATAACAGATATTATATTAGTCAAAAATTAGGGGTATTTTTGTACAGTTCAAAAGACAGTGTTCAAGTAAAGTAGTTCCCTACAACAATAGATTGGTTTTATTGAGAAAAATAAGGGACACTAAAGCTTTGCCTTTAGGAGTTGGAACACGATAGCGACATCCTGTTCTTAGTGCGTACTTCAAACACTTAGTGCATGAAACTTTTTCGAATTTGCTATGCACCCACTACGTGGCCTTGAGTGAACAGGCGCAGTAGTGTGTGTGCCTTTTGTAGTGGGGTACCAGCTTTCAACCATGAAGACATTATGATAATCACATATTCTGATGCCGGTTGGCAATGGACGCTTGTACCATGCATTATTACTGCAATGTTTCATGTTGCATTGTGAAGCATCTATACAGGACGCATGTTTGTGAAGCATGAAAGCTACTTCCACTGCATTTCCAAGCAAAGGAAGTTATTTTCACTGTTTTCACAAGCAGAGGCGTGGCCATGTGATAAATTATTCACTTGACACGCAAATGACCCGGGATCGATCCCCACTCTGCTCCAGGAGTTTTTTTTATCATTTATTTATTTTATTTGCATCATTCTCGATTTTTCGGTCACGCATAAGATGATTTTTTCCTCACAACCAACAACACTGATGCCGACGCTGAAATTTCTGCGAAACTAGCTCTTTAATGCTATCACGTTAATAATTTTACAGCATGCAATTGCGATTCGCATGCCATACCACAGCAAGCTATCATCTCGTGGGTGTTCCCAAAATAATCTTCAGGCATATGGTTTTATTGCGACAGTAATTATGTGGACACTATCGGCTGGATTTTGCCGCCTGTGTCGACATCAATGTTGGCGTACGCCATCATTCACCGTATATGTATACATATTTATATGTGAAAACGCAAGAAATAAAAATAATTTAGAAAAAGACCACGGCACGCGGAATCGAACGTCTGACCTTTCGTTCGTGAACGCATGGCGTGAGCCACTGAGTCACGAGGAAGCACTTCCTTCATCGTTGAAACTGCAAGCTATTTACATCTACCACATAGTGATGGTGGCGCCTATCTCGGGGGAAATAGCGTGTTTCAGCATTACCAGCGAGATGGCACGAAGAGCGCACTCGGCGTAAAGTTCAACACTCAGCTCGTCGCAATACACGAATGCACGCTCATCTTCCCCTCATGCATTGCTCCACGGAAAAAAGGGGCCTTATCCGCGTACCTATCCTGTGGTTGGGGAAGATCTCACTTTCGGCTTTCACTGGAATGATTGTGTTTATTAGCTGCCGGGCGCACAAAGATCACTTAACTCGCTGGACAGGCCTCGTTTGAAAACAGAGTGCGTTTTTCAAACACAGCAAAATAAAAACAGAGACACATGCTAGTTCGCACCTATATCTGTACCTGTGATTACGTTTTGTGCGTTGTTTTTGTTTAAACAGTGCGTTAAGTGTCGAGCTGTAAACGTTGTTAATCAGCTCTCGTCCTGTGAGTATTGTTCTCGTGCGTCATTTGTGCATGTGCAGTGCGCTACACGTTTCGATCTGCCTGCCGTTCTCAGCGTTACATACCAAGTTGTTGCTATCGCATTCATTGCTTCACCTTTGCGGCAAAAGTGTGACCTTTTTTCATGTGAAGCATCGCAAAAATATGGGTCCATACATGTTGGTACAATAGGATTCTTTTTATACGATTGCCTGCCTTAGCGATCAAAAAATGCTGTGCCCAACAGTCAGAAATGGTCATCTAGCCAGTGATGCAGTCGAACACGGATATATCCAACTCAAAGGGGATCGCGAATTAGTTCGATATATGGAAAATTCGATATAAAAAAAAGAGGCCCCGAGAGCTTACTTGTAGCAGATCATCACCCACAATAGGCGTATACAAGAATGACAACTCATTCCGCACACACACTGCAACAGAATAATTTATTTGCATGACAAAATCGCTAATCTTGGCCTGCTTCTTCGCTTTTAAAATATTGAAGACTCTAGTCTTGATCTTATCAAGGCTGTTCATGTGCAACAGCCGGGTTCCCTCCATGTGACCAATACAGCAGCGAATCATGCCGAACGCTGCCGCCACTTTAGCGGCGAAGTACGCGCATGTAGCCAGTGCTTCGTCCGGACAATCTTCCTCATCACATGAGCTGTCGGCCTGGACATTGCAGTCCGCTTCCACAAAGTCAGGCTCCCGACAGGCTCCCGGCATTTGCTGCTCCGCCCCCTTTGCCTTGATATCTGTCTTGTTTTTCAACAAGGTGCTCGAAGTGCTCTGTAGTATCCCGAAGTCGTCCGCGACAGTCGAACATTTCTCGCCCGCCTCAGCATGCTGAATAGGTTTCAGCTTCTTCGCAAAGTTGAGGGCCTTGCACTTCATGACACTGCCCATAGCTACATGATAGTGGTACGTAGGCACCACGACAGCGGAAGCAACAAAGCACTCGCGAGGCGATTGCTACCTGACAGGGCAACAGAAAAAGGCGCGAGTTATGGTTGGGTGATCAAAACTCGCAAAACAGCAACAAAAAATAAAAGAAAAGGCCAAAGAAGAAGAACGTCGGCTCCTTCGTTCTTGCTCTCAGAGCCGATGGGTACGTGGAGAAAGTGTGAGAAAGAGAGAGAGAAACAAAAAAAAAAGCAGCTACGCAAGTGAGAGATTGCGCAGTCCGAGCCCTCTCACCCTTAACTTTTTTCGAGCGTTTCGGTTTTCGGCAAAGGCGTGGTGCCGTACGGAGGTTGCCGGGCGCTACGAGTGCCACCTTCTAACTCACGCTCGGAGCCGTGCTGCCGCGGTGATTGCGGGGTTTCCTAAGCGCACCTTTCAGCTTGCCCGCATTCAATATATTCGAAGGTGGGTAAAAATACTGTTCAATATACTTTTGCAAAGGAATTTCAAAGGGGTAACTTGCGAGTTCAATATACCCGAAAATTCGATATATGTGGGTTCGATATAACCATGTTCGACAGTACTCCTTTCCGATTTGAACAAACTTAATTGCTTAGGCATTATAATTCATGTCTATCTAAAGCATAGCTTTGCCAAAGCCAAAGTTCAGGTAAAGATGCTATCACAATGTCACATGGCGCAGTTCCACTTACCAAGTAGAGAAGCCAGAATTTGCCCGGAGACAGGGTCAGCCACTAGGGCATCTTTCTCGTAGTACTTGCTGAAGCAGAACAATTTCAAATCGTGTCTCACTCATCAACCATCGCACTGAACGCCACAAAAGTTCAAAGCAGACACATAAATGTAAAAAAGAAAACTTCCATTCAGTAAATCGTTCTGCATGAACTTTATCAGCAAGCACGAAAAAGATGCACAGTCATGAACATCATTAAAAGGAACACAGAATCCATGTTAAAGCAATAATTACTGGTCTTGAGCAAATACGAATCATGCATACTGATTTGAAAAAGGTACAGTACCACTTGAGAGCTCAGGAGTATGAACACTCTTGAACTGGACAATGGCAATCCATCATTCTTTAAAGTAATTTCAGCGTTCCCTTTCATATTGCTGACAACTGTACTTTTCGTTGTATATATACAAGTGACAACTTGTTGAAGTACTGCAAAAAGATTAAAATTTTGCAACAGTGAGTGTCACATTGCTTCAACTCATACTAATGTACACTGATGGCCATTAAACAACTTGAAACAAACTTTATCATATGCTACTGAATTTTGACATGCAAGAAAGAATGCTTGTTCAGAGAGGTATGCAATTTGATGTTTTTCCTCGTTAATTCAAGGTGAAATGACTGCACAGGAATATAGCTTAAACCCTCGTAGTATCTTCAGCAGATAGTCACCTTAAAGTATCGGAGAGCTGAGTTGGTTGGTCAGTAGAACATAATTCCAAAAAGATGAGGGTGCGCAAACACGGTCGCAAGAAAGATTTCAGGAGACCACCAACAACGATTAAATATGGGCTCAATGGCAGAAAAGAAAGAAGGCACAAAAACTTACCTGTACATGCCCATGCAATATGCACACCTATCAATTCGGCACACGTGAGGGTCTACGTAACTGTTAAGGCATTCGATTTTATCTTTATACATCTTAGTAGACAGTTGGCTCACCCATACGCTACCACTATTATTGATATGCCATGCCTCAATCATCATGTGCATTCCTTCATTCCTTTGCCGGGCCGATAGAGCATATTCATAGCATTTTGGCTTGCACTTACACTCTCAACAGTGTAAAGATATATTAGAAGGTGACCCTCCAATAAACAATCTCAGAGAGGGCCACTACATTCACTGGAGATTACTGGAACTATAGAGATCGCTAAATGGATGCTTGCCCTGCTATTGATCCCCCTCGGGTGCAAGGATAAATGCTCATGGTAGCTCAAGCAGTTGAAACACACAGTTACACCTTTGTTGTAGCATAATCACTGATGAACAAGAGCCACTTGAGAAATGAGGCTGGTGCACGAACAGCCAGTGCCAATCGCTTTTGTGTGTACTCCGTTTTATGCATCGGGTGTAAAGCGCAAATTGAAGTAAAAGAACAGTTCAACTTATCATGGCAGGTAATGTGGTTTCCTTTTCAATTTTAGGTGGAGTTATACATTAAGATAATTTTTACCTCAGGCGTAAACTGTGTTACGTGAATTTTAATATGTTGTTCAACACCACTTAGTGATCATTTGGGGCTTTTAGTCTTTCTTATGTAGCCAGTCGCCATACCTCAGGCGCAGGCTCGTGCTAGGCCCACAAGAGCATTCACAATCAAGAAAATCAGTGAAAAAGACACACAGAGTAATGCCTTTTGCTGACTGAACTTGTTGCACAGCTTGAACAGTGCCGCACTTCATGTATGGATTGGAGTATAGTCAAGTCCACCAAGGCATCACGACAACTGGATTGCCAGCCGCAACCTTGTGTTCAGCAAAATATATTTGTAACAGTGGCTTGGTGTCATTACTTCCCTATCGCTTCATCACCATGCCTGACCCAGCTGACTACAACGACAAACTGAGTTTCATTCCACACACTTTGTGCCACTGTACCACACTGTCGGCAAACATACTACATCCCGTGGTCCCGCAGAGCTGGCATTGCCAGAAGTCACTGCAAAGTGCTTCAGATGGTGCATACCACATCATCCATCATACAGACAAACATTTTACATACAAACCCAGGACCTGCCTAAAAACATGGCCTAGGGCATTCGGCGACCATAATGACAGTGATGCATATGTACTGTAGAGAGGTGCGTAGCACATGTGTTTCTTTACATTGATAATTTTTACTTCTAATCCCAGCACCCTTATTGGTGACAAAATGAAACACAGCACGCTTTGAAACATCTTTTTAGTAAGGCATTCAATGCATTAACACATTCATTTTTTTGCAACAAACTTAAGTTACTACATATAGAGCCTGCTGTCTATAGACAAATAGAAAATTATTTGTGCCAATGCCGGCACGTGTCATTTTCAATAGAAAAAAGCTTGATGTGATATAGGGAGTTCCACAAGGTTTTATATTGGGGTCATTCTTATGTTTAGTTTACAAAAATAATATTTAGTAAGTATTTCATCAAACATTAGAGTGTTTGCAGATGATTGCATTGTTTGTGTATAGACGAGCAAAGAGTGAAAGAGACCTTATTCAAGTGCAAACTGACGTTCAGGATAGAATGCTCTATGTGTAAAACTAACCTAAATACCGAAAAGTGTGTCCACACTTCCTTTATAAGCAAGTGGAAACCAATGGAGTCCGAATATACATTTCAGACAGTGAACGTGTAAGAAGAGCAGTCAGAGATGAATACCTAGGTGTAGTCTTTTCATACAAGTGCTCATGGAATGTGCATGTAGGCAATGTGGTTTGTAAAGACGGGAGGGTACTAAACTTTATTCAATACAACTTAAAAACTTTGATCTACATGCTGGAGAGAGAAAGAAATAGGTCAAGGGAAAGACAGCTAAAATGGTTAACAAAAAGAAAACATTTGTCATGGTGCATTGTAGAAGAAAGGAAAGGAAGGGAATAAAAAACTTAACGCAGCTGGAACCTATTCTGGAACCTACGTCGCCGCCAGCGATAACGCTGGAACATTCGAGAGCACTGTATAAATGTCGGCATACTTCGCTGCTTGCCAGTTGATCGACGTCTGATGTCTGTTCACCTCTATCAGTGCCAGTGTGTATTGCTTTCATCTGAGTGTCTGATTATCGGCCACACGTTTGGCCCAAATAAACTGTTTTATCTTATACACACAGTCTGCTCCCTTCAATCACGTCTGAACTCCATAACAGTATTCCTCGCTTTCTTCATTGTTCTATTTTTATACGCGGTTCGCGTTGCAGTGTTACCCTTGCCAAAGCAGTAATATCTGCCCCTCGTATCATCATCAAGGCCCTCAAAGAACAAGAGGAAGAAGACCTCTTTCGCACTCAATATGCTACAGCTGGCTGCGCTATGTGTGGTTTCGCCTGCGTTACGCCAAGTGGCAATGGCAGCACACAACAGCCTGGCACCCTAAAATGCTCCGAACTTAAAAAAAAAAGAAAGGGTACAAAAAATATAAAGAAAAGAAGTGCACAGTAGCCTGAGCTCAGTATAGACCTTATGCAATATTGCTGCCATCTGTCGGCCAGTGTGTGCAAACCGCCATGTTAGAGGCTTAGGGCGGTGCAGTACGCACAGTCCATATGTGTTTATGTATGCGTATACATGAGGTGTATCGACATGAGGTGTATATTGGCTGATAATCGCAATGCTAACGTATTGCTGCATCCCTTGCTGCACACAGGGAAGAACTTAAAATGCTGAAGGACGAAAGATATGCTGCAATCTTTCCCCTTAGTAATTTTTTCAAGCTGATGACGTCCCCATTATGTGCTACGGAACTGCTCACAAAACACGTGTTTGCATTCTCTTTTTTAAGCAAGTAAGACGTGCAATAGCATTTGTACCCCTGTGCCCTCAAATCTGCACGCCAAAGCTAGACAGTTTCTGTAACCTTCACACTAGCAGCTGTTTAACAAGTGAAAGCGACTCGTATGCTTCAAGCAGAAGCCACGTTCAGGCAACAAACTTTATTGCAGCTAATTGTGCACGACGTTGAATGTCCTGCTTTTGTTTGTTATGTTTCAGTAACGACACATGCTAAATTAGACAAAAGTGTGCGTGATCGGTTCATTCTAAGAAGGGAGCAACGGTGTTAAAGCATATTTGTTTCATGTTGTTTCATTTTCTCTTCTGGATTGTGACAGGCTGACGTTTAGTGAAATGACTTGCGCATGACTGCGAACGTTTTTCAAGGATTCGATGTGCTCACCACACTCAACGAAATGCAGGCACATGCAATTAGTCGCAATAAAGCTTGTTGCGTGACCATGGCTTCTGCGTGAAGTGTACGAGTTGCTTTCACTTGTTAAACGGCTGCTAGTGAAAACATTGCAAAAACTGTCCAGCTTCAGCATGCAGCAACTTGAGGGAACACGAGTACAAATGCTATTGCACGTCTTACTTGTTTAGAAAAGAGAACACAAACACGTGTTTTGGGAGAGGTAGCCGGAGCACATGCTGGAAACGTCATCGGCTTGAAAAAATCACAAGGGCAAGAATTACGGCTTATCTTTTTTCCTTCAGCATTCAAAGTCCCTCTCTGTGTGCAGCAAGGAACGCAGCAATACGTCGGCATTGTGATTATCAGCCAATACACGCATCACGTCGATATGCCTTACGTATACAAGTACGTAAACAGACGCGGACTGTGCGTACTTCGCCGCACTCGAGCCTCTAACATGGCGACATGCACTTGACAGCCGACAGATGGCAGCAATTTTGCATAAGGTCTATACACAAAGTAACATGTACACAGCATACACAGAGAAAAGTAGTGGCATACAAGTGTGTACATTTGAACTCTTTCCAGCCTCAATTACAAACCTGGAATTATGGACCAAGTGGTCGACAATGCTAGCCAGCTGCTTCTCAAAGAGTGCCAGCCGGATCCAGATGTATCGCCCACTTGCCGACCACAACGAACGCCGACTCGTCTGACTGCGTAGGCGGCTCTCCCTGCACAATGCATAGAGGTATATTGAAAACAACCTCCCAAAATGTAGCAAAGCTACTGATGCTACAATACCATTGCGACCAAAGCCTACATCCACTAAATCAGCAGAACTTCACCATCTAGGGGTTAATATCATAATTCGAATGCTCAGCTGACAACTGTTTAATCTAAAATACATTGATGAAACATCAACATGAAAGGATCAACAGAATGCAACACAGTTGCTTTAATTTGGCTTTGTGAATACCACATCAGCACATATGGCATGGAATGGGTGCTCGCGTTGTCTGTTCAGAATTAGGGCTATTTCAGAGTGACTTCAGGAAAAACATAACGGGTGTAACGCAACCTGTACCAACTCAAAGAAGCACAGTTGCATTGCTAATAAAAGCTCATGATGGTGAAGAGAAGAAACTCAGGCACGTTACCTACCCAGGCAAAGAAAGCCGATCTCATATGCTGAGTGCTTCGCACTATTTGTGGGCAACACACAGGGCCATCCCCTCTGCTGTTTCTTAACATCATGCATCATACATCTCAGTCATTATATACTTAAGTGTATAGCATTTCATCAAGTGTAATGAATGTATCACATCATTGGAAAAATAAAAGTAATGTTATACAGTCAAATCTCATTAATTCGAACACGCTTAATTCGAACTTCCAGTTAATTCGAACTCACGATGAGGTCCTGTCAAAGCTATGTGTATTCCAATGTGCGGAAACGCACGGTAATTTAAACGCGCAAGCACTTTTCACAGTTAATCAAAACATACCGCGCTCCAAAAATGCTCGCAGCACCCCGCTCAATCCCGCGGCGGCACCTGCGACACCTCAACGCTGAGCGCTAAGGAAAGGAAAAGGAAAGAAAAGGCTGTGGTGGAATGTTTGCTCAATCTCAAATGCTGATCTGAGACGCGCCCGTGTCACGGTTCTCTCTTTTCCGTCCCTGCCACCTAAAGAACCTTCTCCTTCCAACGCTGCGTGCGAATAGAGAGAGGAAAAAAAAAGCTTTTGCTGGGTTTAATGAATGTGTGGTTGAAGGAAAGGAAAAAGGCACTATCAAAGGCACTATCTTCTGCCGCCCTTGCCTTTGCGGGAGCACGGGTCTGCGCCTTGAGGGGGGGGGGGTCTCTCATGCGCCTGTGCCACGCTTCCCCCTTTTTCGTCCCTGCCACGTAACCTTTCTCCTTTCAACGACGCGCACAAAGAGAGTAAAAAAAAAAGCTGCCTTGGAGTGTTGGTTTTCTCTCAACTGCCGATCTGCTTCTCTCGGCGTGGAGACGCTCTTCCTTTCTCGTCACGTGCTGGCCATGCTGCGGCTATGCAGTCGTCGTCGTCTTTAGAAAGTGTCGGCGCTGGACATTTCCAGGTGCAACTTCTTTTGCCAGAAGAATGCTGAAGCCGAAGTAGAAATGCATTGCAAGGTCGCTGCAAGGCAAACGTGTGCAGACGCGCATCACCGATTACTTAAATTAATAACTAATGTCCTGTGATTTGTGAATAAATGTAAGTCTTCTTAAACTTCCCCCTCGTGTGTTAGCTCAATGCACATGCGCCACTACATAGAGAGCCTTTCGTTTATTTAGCTTTCATTAATTCGAAATTCTTTTAATTCGAACAAATTTTTGGGCCCCTTCGAGTTCAAATTATCGAGATTCGACTGTTATCGAAATGGACTTCACAGAAGAGGGCCCTTTATTTACCTTCATTTGTACGTCTTTATCCTGTTTCAGAAAATTACACAAAGACTGCCTTCTCCAACCTTTCGTGTCTTGCAAATGAAAGCAATTGCGTTTGCCAAAGGCTTTTGAAATGACGGACACACCATTTCCTACTTTACTAAGCGTAGAAGTTCTCTCATTTGGTAGTATGTGTCGAAGTATGTACAGTGCAGACCACTTATAACACAACCGCTTATAGGACAGAATCGGTTACAATGCAGTCTTTTGCCACTCCCATTTACCCTCCTGTGTACACGCATATTGCTTATTGTGCAGTCCCCCAAGATGAAAGACCGTTTATAAAAATCTTTGTGACAAATGCGGTGGAACATGCCTGTCTGAAAGGCCGCGCTGGGTGCACCGCTGTGGAACGTGTGATGTCATTACGGAAGAGACGCGAAGTTCACGAACAAAGGGCAGAGGAAAGGACAGGAAAAAAAATTCCCGCATAACCACGAAGTGAGTAATGATCAAAGAGCTTGCTCCAGAGGTTGAATCGGGTAAACCGTGAACCCTCTGTACATATGCTCAATCATCATCATACTATAAAGACCTCACACGAGAGTTGTTGTGATGTGAATGTGTATACAGGTTACATACACGTTACTTATTTATTTATTTATTTTTGAAGAGTTACGTCACACACTTTGGTGCCAGCCCACAAGCATGATACCATCTGCTGTCTTAGACAGCCATTTCCCTACGCATCCGTCGTCTTGTCCCCATTTGATGGTGGGCTGTACCAGTTGTACGCACAGCGCACGACTCGTTGTCTGTGTAGAACACACATTGGGCTGTCCGCACTCAAGAAACTGCAACGCGTGACGCCTGGAGTGGAGTCGACCATGGCGTTCACACCGCTTCCCCTACCAGCATTTCAAACGCACGTCTCTTCCTAGCTCGCTGCTCATAGCAACACGCAGTCATCATGGTCCTCGCCTGCTGCGTGGAGCAAGTATGGAGCCTTGCCCACTGCGCTCAGGTGAGCGAGCACTCTTGAAAGAAAGAGCACAGCTACGCCTTTCGGAGAAGCAATGAGCACTAGCGCACACACTGGCACAACCACAAGAGACAACCCCCCCAGCAGAAGGAGCAAGCTCCTAAAAATACGCCGGCATGCTGCGCGTGCTCGCCGCCTTTGCACTGGCGCCGACGTGGCTACAGTGTACACATCGCTAGCCTGGCTCTGGCCGCCCGCAACTCAACACGTGCGATCCCATCCTTATCAACTGTGCTAAACAGTTTCCTGTCTGGAAATGTGTCATCGTTATCGAGCTTGCTAAAGATGTTGTGCTTGCTACTTCATTGTAAACTTAACAACTTTTATTGTTTTAGGACACAAGCTTTCGCCTTTGCTGCCATTGAGGCCTCTCACGTAAGCTTGGGGGGTTTTCGTCGTTGATCTCCCGGCCACAAACGCAAACTTCGTATCACGCATGCTGTTCTTGGTTCAGTGCTTCAGTGCAATCTTTTCGACGCAGGATGCTCATGTGTTGGAGAAACTTCCCGAAACAACATACTGAACAGCATTCTATATAAGCCTAATCAGCATCGGATGCATTTTAGTAGCGGTCGCGTACTAGTTATAAGTTCCAGTTTGGTACGGAATCAGTAAACACTTTACAGTGGCTGCACTATATGGCAAGGGATATATAGGTTCGTTATAGGCAGGTTAAACAGTAGTTGGCAGGATCCCCTGCAGAAACCACACAATGGTAAAGTCTCGAATCCACCTAGACTTAAGAAAGCAACGGCAGAAACTGATACGCAAGTAGCCAATTAATGAGCTAGCTAATCAATGAGCTAGACAAAATAGAGCTGGGTGGAGCTCTCTAAGCTAATAAGTAGGCATAAGGTGTTTTACATAAGAAGGTATAGCAAGGAGAAAATTGAGCATGCTGTAAGAAGTGGAAGAAGCGTCAAAACTGTAAAGGCAAAACTGTGCATAGGCAAAAATGACAACAAAGGCAAGGTCACAACCAATAAGGATAAGATAGTTGAGATTGCAAAGGAGTTGTACTGACATTTGTACAGCAGCTGAGACAACTAGGATGATAACATAGAAAGCAATAATAGCCCAGAGAAATCAAACATCCCACCAGTAATGACAGGTGAAATAAAGAAAGCTCTAGAGAATACAGAGAGGCAAAGCCACTGGTAGGGATAAAGTAGCATCAGACCTGTTGAAATATGGTAGAGAGATCATGTTAGAAAATCTGGCTACCCTATAAACGGAGTGTCTCTTGTCGTGGAGGATATCAAAATTTGGGAAGAATGCACACATCTTAATCCATAAGAAAGGAGACGTCAAAGACTTGAAAAATTATAGGCTGATCAGCTTGCTGTAAGTTGTCTACAAGCTATTTACAAAAACAACAGGTAGTATAATTAAGATGTCATGACAGTTAGGTCAAACAAAGAACCAAGCAAGATTTCGTACAGGCTACTCAACAATAGGCCATATTATTACTATCAATCAGGTAATACAGAAATGTGCAGAATACATCCAGCCTCTTTGAATAAAGATTGCTTACCAGCGGAAACGACAGGGCAGGAGGGGACAGGAGAAGAGACGAGACAGAGCGCTGAACAGCCAACAATTTATTTCCTGTGAAAGTATTCGCTTTTATACAGTTACCAGTCGCACTAGTCATGCGCGAAACACAATGACAATGCATAAGTACATCACACTGACAAGCAAAGGAACAACTTTTCCTTATCGGTGAGCGCGACACAAGGGGTGCTAACACAAGCATCTTTCAATGAGCAAATATTTTCTGCCTCTATGATCTCGCGTGTGGTACAATCCCTGCATCTAGCAACAATAGAACACTCTGAAAATATTGGCCGGCAGCCACACGTGCTGCAGTGAACGAACAGTCATCCTTATTTATAGTGATCCACATTCTACATATGTTCCCTCAGCCTCTCATTTATACAACGACCTGTTTGACCGACGTAATACCTACCACATAATAACAGCAGCTGATACACCACATTACAGATGCAATCTCTGAACTTATTTGCATGTTTTGTAGTGCAACCGAGGGTGGGTCTGGACGGAGGAACGGACAGCTTGCACAGGCAACTCAATTTTTGAGGGGCCGTAAAGACCACCTTCACATTAACTCGCTGTGCCACTTTCTTAAGATTGTGCGCTATCTTGTGTATATATGAAACCACGACGAAAGCCTGTCTAGCTGTGAAAGGAGGGACTGCATTATCTGTCCCTTTGGCCTTACGTTCATGCAGCAGGCCGTTTGCGCTGGTAAGCACTCTTTATCATGTTACACCAACACGCCCAATCCTACTGTCTCTTTAAATAACTTTCATAGATTGAGAAGGCACTTCATTCAGTCGAGATATCAGTCGTCATGCAGGCACTATGGAATCAGGACATTGACGAAGCCTATATAAACATACTGGAAGAAATCTACAGCAGATCCACAGCCACCATAGTTCTCCATAAAGCAACCAATAGAATCCCAATAAAGAAGGGTGTAATGCACAGACACAATCTCTCCAGTGCTCTTCACCACATGTTTACAGAAGGTTTTCAGGGCCCTGAATGACATCTTGCTTCTTTGCTGCTCAGAACAATCATCATTTATGTGGCCTAAATTTTTATTACAGCTGTAGTTACCAAGAAGTTGCTCCCCATATGTGTCCCAGCTACTATAAGTCAGCCACCACCATCATCATTATCAGCCTTACAACGCCCATTGCAAGACGAAGGCCTCTCCCATGTTCCACCAATCAACTTTGTCCTGTGCTTTCTCCAGCCACGTTATACCCGCAAAATTCGTAATTTCATCGGCCCACCTAACTTTCTGTATTCCCTTGCGCATTTGCCTTCTCTGGGAATCCACTCAGTTACCATTAATGACAAGCGGTTATCTTGCCTTCGCGCTACGTGCCCAGTCCATGTACATTCATACTTCTTTATTTCAACTATGACAGCCTTAACCCCCGTTTGTTCCCTGGCCTACTTTGCTGTTTTCCTGTTTCTTAAGGTTACACTAAACATTATCCTTTTCCTCCCTCACTATGTCATCCTTAATTTAAGCTGCACCCTTTTTGTAAGCCTCCAGGTTTCTGCTCTGCAGGTAAACACTGGCAAGATGCAACTGTTACATACTTTCCTCTTGAGGGTTAATAGTAGATTACTATTCATTATTTGAGAATACTCGCTGAATGTGAACCACCCCATCCCTATTCTTCTAGTTATTTCAATTTCATGGTTCGTCTCGGCGGTTACTACCTGTCCTAAGTAGACATACCGTATTTACTCGCATAATTTTAGCCTTTTTTTCACGATTTAGGGGCTCTGAGAAGGGGGTGCGCAAATTACGCGAGGATTTACGCGAGGCATACGACATAATGTGCGTTAGTTCTAACGCACGCAGAATATACACTTAAAATAAAACGAAGTATACTTGTTAAACAAAATTAGCCCGTATTTTTACCAACCAGATCTGGTCACGCACGGTCTAGTCAGAATCACTGATCGAAAGTTACGGTTGAGAGTCATCGTCGCTGCCGCTGTTCCCGCCCTCCCAAAACGCATCGTGCTTGGCTCTGCTAAGCGTGTTCAAATGCCCCATTTTGTTGAAGGTCTTCTCGACCATGCTGGGAGAAACCAGCTCCCACAACACGGCGATACGAAAGAACTTAATTGTTTCCATATAACTGAAAAGGCCTCCCTCAACAGCAGAAAACTTGTATTAGCAAGCATGCGCTCCACTTTCTCCCGTACCGATCTCACACGTTGAAGATCACACTGAAGTGCTTGGCAGCCACAGGGTTCCAGTTTTCTTCGGCCAACTTCACAACAGCCAGCTTGAATTTTGCCATATATATATAAATACCAAAGGCCATCGCAAGAGAACCGTAAAAAGGTGACGAGTAAATGGCGAAACCCTAGCTTCGTAAATCAAAGAAGTGTGCGTTGCAGTGCGGAAACAAAGAAGGAGAAGAATTGTTGGTGCTACAGGCACTCGCACGCCTCCTATACAGAAAGAGGAGTTGCTTGGAGAATTTCAAGCGGAACCGTTGCCCCGCCCAGGATCTCCAACACCAGCGTAGTTCTCCCTGACTGGTTTACCCTTCGCGACTTCCTGACGTCGTGCAGCTCTCACCGTATGGTGCCTTGTCCTTGAACTTCTTCAACCAGCTCCCAACTTTCCTATTTCTTTCTTTTCTGTCTCTTGCCTTGTCCTATTTTTTATCTATATCTTTCCCCTATGTTTTTTATGCCACCTTCCTCCTTCCCCTACAAGGCACTGCACGGTGTTGCGTCGCCCATGAGGCAGACAGAAATTAGATGCCTCTTTCCTTTACTCAAGCATCCTTCATTCATTCATTTATGCAGAAAGTTGTCCATGCCGTGACGCGAGCAAACATTCGCATGGTAAAGATCGTAGAGATAGAGGGAGAGAGGCAGACGCTCGAACAGTTCCGGTGGGTACGGTTTTCCAGAGACCCTAGTTCTGGGGAAGTCCGTGGAAAAAGGTGCTTCGCACACGCAGCCCGTTTTATTGCGTTCAACTGCTCACCGAGGCGCACACCCGTTCAAGGCATTCAAAGGTCCTAAGTCTCTTGTGGGTGGGTCGGGGAGCGTAAAATATGCGAGTCATTTTTTTGTTGTTTTTCGTAATGCTGGCAAAATATTAATATCAGAAGTGCTCAAATTGTGCGAGTAAATACACACATATTGCAATAATACACAGTACTGGGCTGGGGTGTCAGTCATCTTCTTTATTTCTAACACCTTCTTCCTCTTCGTCTCCCTCAAACCCTGCCTAACCTCCACATACACTCCCCCTCTTTGAAGACTAATTCCTCCAGGGGTGATACATGAAGACGTTTCCAATGGTCGTAAACTCCAGCACACCGTCATCGTTGATGTAAACAACCCTTTAGGAACGCCATGTTGCCTTGCGATCTGCACCACGCGATAAGGTCCCATGTACACCTGCTTTGTGCCGGGAAGGCCTTTTCTGACGAGCACCAGATCATTCAGTTGTATCTGAGGTATCCAAGTGTTGTGGCGGCGGTCAAAGTTTCTTTTCATGCTTTCCCGGAATCGCTGGTAGGCTTCCGAAGTTTTTCCTTTTTCGCACAATTGCAGGCGGTCTGCAATGCAAAGTTCTTGATCAGCAGGAAGCACTGGTACCTTTGCGAAAGCTGCAACATATGGGCTACAGCCAATGCTCGCAGTGTGCGACCGATTGTGATGAGCAACAGCTGCCTCCAAGCAGCACTTCCATCCACCCTGAAAACCTGGATACATTGAAATGAACTGCTTCAAATCCCGAATGATTCTTTCAGCCATGCCATTTCCCGCAGGATAGTACGGAGCGCAGCGTCGCAATACAACTCCTCGTTCCTTTGCCCAATCTTGCAAACGCTGACTGAGAAACGCTGGTCCATTATCTAATATTACTATCTTCGTATTCTTGAACATCTCTCGTCAAAAGAGCGATCGCACTATTTGCGTCTTCCCTTCCCGGCCGTGCAGCCACTATTCTTGTGCACTGGTCTATTGCCACTAGGAAAGACTGCGTTCTTCTTACTCCTGCAGCCTTCTTCTTGAGCTTTGCGAAATCCAGATGAATGACTTCAAATGGTACGTCGGAATGTTGAGGCAAAACCATCTCGTCTGTTCTTTACATTGATGAGAAAACTGAGCATACCGTTGAACGTACTCTTTCATGTGTTTCCACTGGAAACGCTGACAAATCTTGTGATATGTCCTCCAAAAGTCATCATGTCAACCTGAGTGCAGGGAGTCGTGATAGAGTTCCCAAATTCGAGGCACCATTGTTTCTGGGACTGTGAACTTTCCGTTGTGTTTACAAGCAAGCGCATTAAATCATTTTGCTGCTTATTCTGTTCTTGGTGCAGTTCTAAAAACTTGTTGATCAGCTCGACGGAACTGACAGGCGAAGCAGTGGTAGCAGGCTTCCTGTCGTTTCTTACTGGAGCCAGCACGAAATTCTCATAGTCCTGAAGTTTCGTGTTGATCCTCACTGTTCTTTTAGCAGGTAAATGGTTTGAAATGAGCTTCATTTTAGTGCTTATATAGGAAACAAATGCGTCAGTGCTCACTGCTTCTGGAAGAGCTAGTTCCTCTTCATCTTGAGGCATTGAAGTCAAGATCCGCATGCCACCCCGCTGATTTGCTCCAATGGTGAAGTCCACCCACATCTTGAATGTCCGCACGGAAAATATACTGTCGGCTGCGCCAATTTGTAATAATACACAGTGCTAGGCTGGGGTTCAGCCATCTTCTTTATTTCTAACACCTTCTTCCTCTTCGGCTCCCTCCAACCCTGCCTAACGTCCACGTACATATATATTGTAAGAATTTATTGGACTTCATCTTCCTCATCTGTCAATAACCATCATCAGTCTTCGCATCCTTCCTCTTCATCATCGGTGCCATCTTGCTGTTGCTTGAATAAAAGCGTCAGCTGAACCACGGTATTTCAATTGGTGGAAGGTGCTTCCTGATCTCTTTGACCTCTCTCCATCCAAAGCCAGCTCCTTGAGCTCCAGTCGGAACGTCGGTTAGGCCAGCAGAGCACCATGGCGCAAGAGCAAGCCTAACCGAACCACAAGCCGGCCCAACCACCCGCCGCCAACCCCAGCCCTGTCAACAACCCCCCTCGGGAGCCTCGAATCTTCTCCGGTCTGCCTGGCGAAGATTTCGAAGACTAGCTCGACAACTATGACCCCGTAGGTGTCTACAACAACTCGAACAAGACATCTAAATTAGCCCGCATCCAGTTTTACGTCTCTCAGGTTGCCAAGACGTGGTTCCTAAATCATGAGAGCGACTTCCGCGATTGGTCTTCCTTCAAAGACCAGCTTCGACGTATTTTCAGCACACCAACCGTTCGTTCAAAAGTTGCTCGGAAGAAACTGGCATAACTCATTCAACATTGCGGTGAGTCCTACACTTCCTATATTGAAGATGTGCTTGCACTTTGCCGTCGTATCGATGACACCATGCCAGAAGCTGATCGTGTCCGACACCTTCTGAACGGTATCGGACCTACCACTTTCAACGCCCTCGCCGCGCACAACCCTTTGACGATTTCCGACATTGCCTCTGTATGCGGCTTCGTACCTTGCAGTCAATCCACCTGCAACCCAACTTCTCTGAGAACCCCCTGGCAAACAGTATGGAGCTCCGATCCATCATTCGAGCCATAATTCGTGAGGAATTGCAAGCCTTTAGTGTACCTCCTTGTAACAACAATCCCGTACAACCCGTCTCTAGCAATCTGGGTGGCATTATTGAGAAAAAATGTCAGCATTTCAAGGCACCCACCATGCTCCACCTTGCCCCCAACCCGCTTCATACGCACAGATCGCTTCAATGCAACTCTCGCCGTCTCATGCACCACCACCTGTGCATGATCACGACCATCTTGCACCTCTAGTCGCCCTTCCACTGAACCCTACCTACCATTCTTCCTGGCGGGCCCCAAGGCCTCTTTGCTACTACTGTGGAATTTGAGGACACATTTCCCAGTTCTGCCGACGTCGACAGCAAGATGAGCGTCGTGGTTATGCCACTTTCGAACGTGATGACGCATGTGCTCGAGGTTATTACCGTTATGCCGACAGTCCTTCCAACTACTGAGTAGGGAGCCACGTTAAATACACGTGGCTCCCAACTATGCTCCCCTTCATCTCTCCGACGCTCTATTTCACCACTTCGGCTAGTCTCTCAACTGTCTGCCCAGCGATCGGAAAACTAAACAGTTCGGTTTTTGGAGGAAAAACTGCATCGTGGCTAAATGACCCAAGTCCTCCTGAACGACCATCAAACATTGGTGACTTTGCAAGGTACGCAGGTGTTGGCTATGTTGGACATGGGAGCAACTATTTCAGTTATGCGTGCCGACTTGTGTTCTCGATTGCGGAAAGTGAAGACACTCGCCCTTGGATCATCTTTGATTGAGGCCAATGGAGCAATAATTAGACTATCAGCCCAATGTACAGCGCGTCTCTTCATTGATGACATTAGTCATCTCATCACCTTCGCTGTCTTAACTTCGTGTGCTTATGAAGTAATTTTACGTTGGGACTTTCTCTCATCAACATCTGTATTAATTTCTTGCCGTCAACGTATAGTCCAGATGACCGAGACAAATCATTGCAGCAAACCCATCGATGAGAAACCACTGCATTTTTTCACAGCGTCCGATTCCGTACTGTTCCTGGGTCAGGAGCAACTCATCCCCATCACTTCTCTGAATATTACCAATGGTGACGTCCTTATCACCCCTTCGAACCACTGACTAGCTCACAGCGTTGTACTCCCCTCAAGCCTGGTGCGGTTCAAAGACAGTGCTGCGATAATCCTCGGCCTGAACACTACCCCGGAACCTGTCCTCCTACCCCAAGGTTCTGCAGTGTCGTGTTATGTGGATACCCAACCAGTATCTTTGGTCTCTCTTGATGCCTTGCCAGCTCAGCCACAACAGGGCCAGCCTGTTACTTCCTCCTCCTTTGCTCCCGGGATAAATCCTGACCTTTCTGCTTCTCAACGTAAGGCGTTGCTAAATTTGCTAACGAAACACCAGGCCTCCTTCAACGCCAATGCTTCGGCACTAGGACAAACAACAGTTGCGACACTGAAGGTCAGACTGTTGTACTCCGTCGAACCTACCAAGTCTCCATGGCTGAGCGCAAAATCATCGAGGAGAACGTGACCGATATGCAACAGAGAAACATCATACTACACTCTACCAGTTCTTGGTCATCACCCATTGTGTTAGTACAAAAGAAAGATGGATTGGTACGATTCGGTGTTGATTACCGCGCACTCAGCAAGATTACCCGAAAGAATGTATATGCGATGTCTTGTATAGATGATGCACTTGACTCATTGCAAGGCGCCCAATACTTCTCCAACCTTGACCCTCGGTCCGGATATTGGCAAATTCCTATGGACGAAGCAGACAAAGAAAAGACCGCCTTTTCTACGCCGGATGGTCTTTACGAGTTAAAAGTAATGCCATTCGGCTTATGTAATGCTCCCGCCACATTTGAAAAGATGATCAACACTGTTATTCGTGGCCTCAAGTGGAAAACTTGTCTATGCTACCTTGATGATATCGTCGTGTTTTCTTCCACGCCTAGATGAAGTGCTCATATGTCTCACCAATGCTGGACTTCAACTAAACACAAAGAAGTGCCAGTTCGGCAACACAGCTGTAAAAGTTCTGGAACATCTTGTAACTAAAGATGACATCCAGTCCAATCCGGACAAAATTTCCGCTGTACAAAATTTTTCACGCCCCTTTCGTTCCAAAGAACTACAAAGTTTCCTTGGACTCGCATCATACTTTCGCCGCTTAATTCGCAACTTTGCCACCATTGCCGCTCCTCTCCACAAGCTCCTTGCTAGTACCGGTTTCTTCGATTAGAATAATCAATGCGAAGCCTCATTTCAAGAACTCTAGCTTGCACTGACTTCCCCACCGGTGCTTTGCTATTTCGATGACACGACACCTACGTTATTACACACTGATGCTAGCAGACAAAGTATCGGCGCCATACTCCTCCAGCGCGACCATGCCTTTCGCGAGAAAGTTGTCGCGTATGCAAGCCACACTCTGACCACTGCAGAGAAGAGATACTCGATAAGCGAACAAGAGTGCTTGGCTGTTGTCTGGTCCTTCTAAAAATTTCATCCATATGTACATGGTCGACATTTTACTGTTGTGACAGACCACCATGCTCTTTGCTGGTTGTCGACAATCAAAAACTTTTCGGGACGACTTAACCGCTCGATTCTCCGGTTATAATCATATGACTGACGTTATCTACAAGACCGAAGACAACATCAAGATGCCGAGGCTTTGTCACGATGCTCTTTGTCGCAGTCTTCGGCGCACGTCACATACCCTTGTCAAATTGGCTATGCGAAGGACACCTGGTCGATATCATCTATTTCTTCTCTACCTTCATCCACCCGTCCTTCAGTACTTACCACTCACCAGCGAGCTGATTCTTATTGCACTGACCTCATCGGCCGGCATACCGGTGCTTCATCTTCCCCAAATGCCAGGCTCCGGAAACAACTCCGACTATTCAAGTTAGAGGACGATGTGCTCTATCGATACATTTTCCACCCTGAAGGCCATTGATGGGTTCCCATCGTACCATGCGTACTACGCACTGAAGTTCTGTGCGCTTCACACGACGACCCAACGTCAGGTCACTTGGATTACTACAAAACCTACGAGCACATCCGCAGTCGATTCTTCTGGCCAGGGCTTTCCACGATGGTAGCTAAGTATATTGCCTCATGCGCACTTTGCCAACACCGCAAGCGGCCCACTACTGTTCCAGTCGGGACCCTACAACCACTTCTTTGCCCAGTAGAGCCGTTCTTTGTCGTCGGAATTGACCTCTTCGGGCCCCTCCCAAATACATCAGACGGCAAGAGATGGATCGTCACCACGATTTATCACTTGACCCGGTACAATGAGACGGCCTCGATCACTTCAGGAACTGCTTCCGAAGTAGCAACTTTCTTCTTGAATGCTATTTACCTACCTCATGGAGCCCCTCGTGTTCTTTTGAGCGACTAGGGCAAGGCATTTCTTTCAAGCACGCTCAGTGAAGTTCTTCAAGCATCAAAAACATTTCATAAAAAAACATCTACCTATCACCCATAAATCAATGACTTAACGGAAAGATTTCATCGCACGCTGTGCGACATGCTGTCCATGTATATCCAACCAGACCATCGCAATCGGGATGTCATTCTTCCCTTTGTCATATATGCCTATAGTACGTCAGTCAGTTCAACGAACCACAGGCTATTATCCATTTTTCCTGGTATACAGTCGCCAACCGACATCACCACTCGATGTTTATTTCTTTTCTGACCCCGTCAACTCTTCACCATTCGCTTGCGACCAGTTTCTGTCCCGTGTTGCTCAATGCCGTCGTGTTGCCCGTGTAAACACTGAAGCTAGCCAAGAAGAGCACAAACATCGTTATGATGCCACTCACCGCGTCATTCTCTACTGCCCTGGTGACGATGTACTTCTGTGAACTCCTGCACTAACGCCTAGCTTATGCGAGAAGCTTGAGTCTATGGTGAGCCCGCTACTCACCGTAGCGGATGATCACCGCGGGTTCACGCTTAGCGAGCCACAGGGCCGCGACTCCGTCACTTACTCGCATGTAGCGCACCGCTCCGCGCGCGCTCAACTAATAAGGCATTTAACGCGGCGCGGCAAACAGACAGTGTTCCAATACAAAACACACAACACTTTATTGCCTTTGGCGGCACCCCGAACAACAGTACAACGTCCGCTCCCGGGACGCGGGTAGCAAAGGCACCCGCACGCAGACGTTCACAATAAGGGGAAAACCGCGAGCACGTCGCAGCTGGCAATGGCGAGCTTTGACACGCCGGTCAGGAAAAGGTCCCTCGCGGCTATGCTGCGCACTCTCAGGATGGCCAATGGGCCTGGTCGTGAGTGTTAGGGCAAACCTCGTACGCGTAGGCCTACGGCAAGTGCGGCTCGGTGTGGAACAACCACTTCAAGCACTAGGCACCGCTGTGGGCTTAGCGTACGCTACCGAAGCTAGCACTCAAGTAAACACACCTGCCGAGGTGCCAAAGGCCACCCCAGGCAGGCAGGCTACAGTCCGGCGATTCCCAAAAGGAACGCGGACGAAGGAAAACTTACCTGGTGCCGACCACGGAGAAGAGAGCGCTCCCTCGGCGCGTGCGTACCGCGTGCCGTGCCCGCACGTGGCGCCATCTATGGCCACGTGCCAATAGCAGAGCAGAAAAGCAAAAGGGTGTGGCCTTGTGGCGGAATGCCCGCGAAATGGTCGCGGGCGCGCCTCAGATTCCCACAGCGTTAAACGTCACCATTCCAGTAGCGGCCTGTCCTCACCCAGAGATTCTTAGCACCCTCCCCTCTATTGTGCCACACATCTGAAGTCACACGCTTTAGTCAGTTGCTTCAGAGCCACAGGGGGCCGAGAGTTATTCGGTGTATTCATGTGGAAGGTTGTGGCCAAGTATTGCATCAAGGTGGGATGCTGCTCGAGTGAGGGAGTGCATTACCAGCTGTGGTTACCAGTGGGGCCACACCCCGGGCCTTTCTATTATGTATCCCTAATTTATGCAACTATATATTGCATATATATATATATATATGGCTGATTTGCACATGTATTCAGCAAAACTGGTAATAATAACATTAATAAACTGCAATTCCGCAACTGTTTCCGCTTTGAGAAAGCAACTCTAAACTACCTGCTCTCTGGTGATTTGACAATTGATCTTTTCCAAAAGATAGTGTCCTAGGACGCCAGCTTTACTCATCAAAATTCTGGCAAAGCACAAGCAGTTCATGGAAACAGACTTGAGTGTCTCAATCTACCAATTGAATGCCTTAAGGGTCTCGATCCCGACTGAGTACCTCTTCTAACAAATGCAATTAATCTGGATCCCTCAACTTTACCTGTAGGGTTGCAAACTAAGCAAAGTTTCTCTCCACTTTCTTGTTCACTCTGGCAGAAAAAGAAAACTTCGTGTCGGTGTGGTTTACATTGTTATGGAGAAATGAAGTAAAGGAAGAACTGAAGAAGCTGAGAAGCATGCGAGTGTGTAGGCCAACCATCTTGAATCTTGTCTGTGTTGCTTCCTGTAAATTGTGGAGATAGGTCAGCTAGAGAAGCTTACCCTATAAAGCAACCAGGAAGGGACGCCATATTCTCTGTAGCCGTCGCGCCTGAAGATGCTACAATCACATTCGTCGACTCTCCGACAAGACGCAGAATTAAAAAAAAGGCACTCGAGGCAGTTTGTCAACATGAGTTCATTTACCCAAGATGCTGCACAGTGCAACAATCGTGGGATCGCAGGCCGGTAGTGTAACTCCAGAAGACCGATTGAGTACACGAGCGTGCATGCTATGGTTACAACACAAAGGTGAAACCACTGAAGTGCGGACAAAAAGTTGCCCGCAAAGACAAAGCATGTCTCTCATGTCACAGTTGTGCAAGCCTCTCTCGCCGCGAGTGAGCACCAGTCAGCATCAAGCGCAAAGAGGAGAGGGAGCTGTCACTAATGGCCAGTGAGGACAAGCATGTACAGTGGCATGTTCTGACATGCCATATACCCAAGCCGTGCGCCCAAGCCATGCGAGGTTGGCGGACGTGCTAGCGAGCAACGAGAAACCAAGAAGGAGGGCGCTCTCGATTTTCACAAAATACATCTTGTATAAAGCAAACTATCCCCTAAGATACTGGTGGAGGTGCTGCAGGGTACTACAGCAAGTAATGGAGCTCTGCTGTGGACATCACATTGCATTCCCAAACATGAATAACCTTGAACACTCCACATCAACGTCTCCATCAACATTGCCATCACCACTGTTCGTTTTCATACCATCCAAAGATCCTGGTACATTTTGTGAGACCAATGGTGTCAACGTTGAAGACTAGTAGGCCATGCTTGAACATGTGAGTGTACCTAGTAGATGGGATCCCATGCTTCAGCTGGCTAATGTGTTCCATTTGAGGGGCACAACAAAGGAGTGGATTTAAAACGACGAAAAGCTCAGCAGCTGGGACCGATGCAGAGAAAGGTTACAAGAAGTATTTGGCAAACCCACCAGCTGAAAAATCACCGCAAGAAAGGAATTGCCCGGTAATGTTCAGAACACTCTGCTGAGGTGTTCTGTCCCCATTCGCCCCTTCCCCCCCACCTTGAGTCGTTCAACTATGGTCTCCCGAAGCCAACGGTTTTCTCCCCGTTACCACCACCCAAGTGAGTGAAGAACTGTGGACGACTGCCCAAAATGATTCACCTACTGCTACGTTAAGCATATTGCTCGCTACTGTTGCAACCCATCGTCCTCAGCACCATGCACAACAAATATAACCCGTTTCGGTCGTAATTTATTTATTTTATTTACATAGTTCCTGCAACGCCGTAGTGGCATTACTGCAGGGGGGTATACATAAGAAGTCATAGGAAACATTTCTGCGATAAGACGCCAAACATAGTGAAAAAATTCAATTATAACAACATATAAAAATAAAAAATATTTTAGTACAATATTGCACATGACAACAGGTACCAAAAGAGAAGTACATATGTCACAATTTCACAACGATGAGAAAAAAGCGCTGTTGTCACTCAAGTTCACTATACCTTTGGGAAGTTCATTCCAGTCTCTAATTGTTTTTAAAAAGAAGGAGTTGGCAAAAGTAGTGGTTTTGTACGCGTATTCTTGTATTTTATGTGAGTGTTGGCATCTTGTGGAACGATATGTTGGTGCTAGTAGGTATTCAGACTTATTAATTCCTGTTAGGTTATAATATATGCTATGCAGAAGTTTTAATCGAAGTTTCCGTCTTCTAGATTTTAGAGTTTCCCAGCCTAATATGGCCTTTATTTCTGACATACTAGCGAATGGGTCGTAGTTGTTGCTGACGAAACGAGCTGCCTGGTTTTGGACTTTTTCTATTGTTTTTGCAAGATACTTTTGAGCCGGGTCCCAGATAACACAAGCATATTCAAGTATAGACCTGACAAGAAGGAAGTAAAGAGTTTCTTTCACTTCTTTTGTTGCACAGTGAAAGTTTCTACGAATAAAAAACAACGTTCTACTAGCCTTTGAGATCATTTGGTCTATGTGTCTGTTCCAATGGAACGATTCTGTCAAGTAAATTCCTAAATATTTACACTCGGGCACCTTTTTGACTGCCTCGCCATTAATACTGTATGTGCACTGGATTTTTGAAATGTTCTTTGCAAAGCTGATGTGGTTGCACTTCGAGATATTTAAGCACATATTCCACGTGGAGCACCAATGTGTTACCGTGTTTAAGTCATCTTGCAATAATTCAGTGTCTGTGATTGAAGTAATGTGACGGTAGATGATGCAATCGTCTGCGAATAATTTTATGCAAGATTTTATGTTATATGCTATATCATTTATATAAACCAAAAATAACAGCGGACCTAGAACGCTACCTTGTGGCACGCCTGAAGTCACATTTACATATGAAGACGTTTTAGAATTTAAAACAACACACTGTTTACGACCACTTAAGTAATTCCGTAGCCAGGTTTGCAGCTTAGCATTAATATTCAGTGAAGCCAGTTTAATATCTAACAGATTATGTGGGACCGTATCAAATGCCTTGCGAAAATCGAGAAATAATGCATCAACAATGTTGTTACGGTCAAGCGCAGTCAGTACGTCATGCTGAAATTCAGTTAGTTGCGTGACGCATGAACGACCCTGCCGAAATCCATGCTGGGAGCGGGCAAAAAAATGAGTAGATTCGAGATATTTGAACAATGCGCTATAAATAACATGTTCTAATAATTTGCAACAGGTTGAAATTAAGGATATGGGACGATAATTTTGTACATGTTTTTTGCTTCCTGCCTTATGTACAGGAACCACATTGGCTGTTTTCCAATCCCTTGGAATAACGCCGGTGTCTAGAGACAACTTGTACATTATGCATAAATATTGTGCAATAATAACGTGACACTTTTTAAGTACATGAGATGATATACCGTCAGGCCCTGTAGCCTTAGAGGTGTCCAGAGTACGCAGCAGACTATCCAAACCAGCGTAATCGATTTCAATTTCCGCCATTTCATTACCAATATTTTTTGAAGGTAGCATTGGAGAGTGTTCAGTTCTTTTTGAAAACACTGACTGAAAATAGGCGTTAAATGCTTCAGCTTTCTCCAAGTCATCCGTTATAGTTTTTTCCTGGGTTAAAAGGTCAGGGATAGCTGTGTCGTCTTTTCTGTTGCTCTTGACATACTTCCAAAAGAATTTTGGATTACACTTCAAGTCTGTGTTTAGCTTGTCAAAGAAGACACGCTTTGCCTGTTTTAGTTTTAACTTAAGCTCTTTGTTTACACTTTTGAGCTTTGTTTTATTTAGTGCTGTTCTCTTTTTAAGAAACCTTTTATGGGCATTCGCTGCTTTTCTAACAAGTTTGCGTATCTCAGAGTTGAACCAGGGTTTGTGCCTCTTTCTGCATCTTAGACACCTCTGAGGTACGTACATATTCACCAGCTCTGTAACCTTGTCACGGAAAATTTGCCACAATTCATCCATGCCGCATGACTCCGATATGCATAAAAAAGTGGGATAATACAAGACCAGCTCTTCGGAAATGGCATTAAAGTCCCCTCTGTCGTACATGAAAACATTTCGAGGGGTTTGCTTACACGCAGGTATTCTAGAAACGTTTAACTCTGCAACAACGCAACTATGATCACTAATTCCTGGACATACGTTTGTGTGAACAATAACATTTTCGTCATTGCTTAGTAAAAGATCTAGTAAAGCGTTAATCCGAGTTGGTTCGTTCACATATTGTTGTAGCCCATAGACACTCATTAGTTCTGAAAAGGCAGAACAATTTCGATTTTTTTGTGGGGCTACACAGTCGGAATCCCATTTCATATCGGGCAGATTGAAATCCCCTCCCAGTATTACGCAGTGAGATATTTGTGATAGTATGTCGGAAAGTTGAATCAAAGATTCATTGTTGTGGTCAGGTGGGCGGTAAAATGATCCAAAAACGATGTTGTTTCCCTGGGGAAATTGGACGCGGCACCATACTGATTCAGTTTCATTATCAAAAACAACTTCTTCGCTGGCAAGGCTACTTGAAATTAAAAGAAACACGCCACCACCATGCCTGTTTCTATCTTTACGGTACACTGTAAAACCTGGCGGAAATATTTCTACATCCAATACTGTGTCGTCAAGCCATGATTCGGTACCCATAACGATTTGCGCTTTCACCGTTTCAAGTAAGATTGTAAACTCATCAGTTTTGTTTTTTAGGCTTCGACAATTGACCACCAACAATACTGGTGTAAAGCTTTTTGTGATGGTATATTTCCCATTTGTTCTTAAGCTAGAATGATCATGTCATTTCCGCCCCAATATCTGAGCATGCGCCCGAAGAGGAACTGGTTGGTGCATGTCAGTATCCCAGGCAAATGCTTGTCCATTGATTACCAGCTTATCGTAACTTAAATGTACACGATTTTTCTTGTCGAGCTGTTTTTCTTTACTGTACTTCCAAAGCTGCCGGCGTTTTTCTTGAACTGCCTTGCTGAAGTCTTCTGATACGCTGTATGACGTCCCCTTGAATCTGTATGCATTTCGCAGAACAGATTCTCTTGATTTCGATCCTGAAAAGCTAGCAATTATTGGACGAATTCTTTCTGTTTTGTAGGCCCCGAGACGATGAGCCCTTTCTATTGCTATATTTTCCAGCTTTAATACATCCGTACAGACAGACTTAACTAGATTTTCGGATTCTTCCCAAGTTTCCTTTGGATGACTATCTGGTATTCCAAAGAATACCAAGTTTGTTCTCCGGCTTCTGTTTTCTAAGTCGTCTAGTTTGTCAGCGAACTTCTTTTCTGTTTCCTCTAGTGTAGTAAGGCGCTTTTCAATTACATTAGTTTTAGTAATCACGTCGTCCAGCTTTTTCCGAAGCTCATCCTGAGTTTTAGCAATGCCCGACAGCTTTTCCAACACGGTTACCTGCCCTGACTGTAGCACCTTTAGCATTTCTTCGATTTTACTTATCTGTTCTCGCTCAGGCACAGACATAGGGCCAGGGTTTTGTTCTATGTCACCAGCCAAGAGTAGTAATGTCTGAGAGGCCACATCGTAACCCTCCAAGACAGACCAATTCAATGCGGCAGCCATACACTCGCGAGAAACAGCATAGCACGTCCAGATAAGCCATTTACCGTTAATGGGACACGACACTCTAAGAAGCATGTCATCACTGCTTCTAAAGCAATTACAACGGCATAAATAACTAACCTGATACATTGAACAGAGTGAGTGACGGCCGAGAAGAGCGCCGTGTCCCAGTGGGCATTGGTTCAGGGGCTCCCTTTTGTAGCCAGCAGTAGGCGGATCCGGAAGCGTACCACGATGCTTTGTCATCCAGCTCGTTTCGATGCGCAGATGGCACCGCTCCGAGGTGCTTGGTGAATCTAGTAGATCATGCGTAGTCGCTTGTGGAATGCCAAGAGCCGCTGGCCATGTGTCGATCGGTCGAAATGCCACGGGTGTAGCATACGTCGCCGCCGCTGCCATGAGCCCGATCAGCACCTGATACATTGAACAGAGTGAGTGACGGCCGAGAAGAGCGCCGTGTCCCAGTGGGCATTGGTTCAGGGGCTCCCTTTTGTAGCCAGCAGTAGGCGGATCCGGAAGCGTACCACGATGCTTTGTCATCCAGCTCGTTTCGATGCGCAGATGGCACCGCTCCGAGGTGCTTGGTGAATCTAGTAGATCATGCGTAGTCGCTTGTGGAATGCCAAGAGCCGCTGGCCATGTGTCGATCGGTCGAAATGCCACGGGTGTAGCATACGTCGCCGCCGCTGCCATGAGCCCGATCAGCACAGTAATGCCCGCTACTTTTGGCCCCCACCAACGCCACCAGCAAATCTGCTAAAAACACGTGCTACAGTCACTCACCTGCGCCATGTGAATACCAATTTTGTTTGCTAAAAGTGCATTGCCCATTATCTCATTCCCCTCATATGTTGCCTATTGTCCCCCGTGGCTTTCAGCCGCACCCCCTACAGCCCTTGGAGGCAGGGGCGGCGCCAGGATGTTTTTACTGGGGGGCAACCACGAAAAGTGAGTTCCTCCGGGGGGGGGGCCAAGCTAGCTCTGCTCCTACTAGGTTTTCAATATATGCTTCCGGGCACTTGGGTGGGCATAGGGGGGGCAGGCGAGAATTTTGGGGGGGCTCCAGCCCACCCTTGCCCCCCCTGGCGCCGCCACTGCTTGGAGGTGGTGCTGCATTGACGACTACTGCAGCAAATCCTCTCTGTTTCTCTACGGCATGCATATTTTGTAGATTCCACTACTCTGAGTATATTTCATAACATGTACAATGTGTGCCACCATAGCATTCATTACCACGATGTTTCTGAGGCACAAGTTGCCAGTTAAGTACATATGATTTGTTTCCAAACATAGTTAATTTGGTCCAACGAAACCGACTGGTGGTATTGCATATCCTAATATGAGGATGCAGCGCTCTGTCCTCGTGTTTCTTTGGGCTAAATCTTAAAATAATTTTTTGCCAGAGCATTGAGTTGGCTCGTGGAGAAACGTGCTGACAACATGCTAAGGCACGACAGGCACTCACGTTGTCGAAGAGTCTGAGGTGAGTGCAGCTGCTGCTTCCATCTGGGTGACTGCACGGGCGATGGCAGCAGCTGGCTCAAAGTGCTTGGCCATTTTGTGCAGAAGTGCTGTGGTCGAGTTGGTCTTAAAGAGGCCCAGTGCTCGGCGCTTCAGACCGTGCGAGAGGCATGCGTCGACCGCAGCTGCACAACAATCACACTGTGAGGAACCGGACTGCTATGCTAATTTGCTCCATGCATTACATGCGAGGCCTAACTTTACCAATTTTTACATAGGCTGATATATCAGCCTCATGTTGGTGCTTAACTTACCTAACCAAAATTGAACATTCTAAAATAACTGAAGCACTTATGAAGACAAGAAAAAGCGAGGCAACAACACGGGCACTTACAACTAGAAGCTTTACTGCTTCAAAAGAAAATCTATAACTAAATCCGACCCCAACACCAGGACATGTGTGCTGTGTTGTAGGCTGGCTGGTCCCGACGAAACAGAAGAAGACGACGGCCGACGGAGACGAACGCGGCCGGCGGGAACGCCGACCAGCCTGAACACGCGGGTTGGCACGAAGCGCCGAAGAGAAGAACAACAACCGCACTCCACGGTTACCCAACGCACACTGCTTTTATTTTACAGTCGCCTTGAAATCCTGGATGCCAGAGCGGCACCCCCTGGCATCCTCACATGTCATTCCGAAACCGAAACTGACAACCCAAAACACAACAATCATCCCCTCCTCGAAAGAAGTTCACCTATACACTGTTTATATCTATACATGATCGACACCAACGTATTATACAAGGTATGTACATTAGAACACATGAAAATTCAGAGTACGGCACACCGAACTCACTCACTACGAGTCCTGAAAATGCACTGAAAAAAAAAAATGTACACAACTCAGTACAATATTGATTTGAATGCATTGGATCTTTTCACAGAACAATAATGTTCACAACAGTAATGAACAAGAATTCTACATCACGTAGTCTTCGAACCGACGCGGTTTCTGCCGCTTCCGCTTAGGGCGGGCCCTTTTGGGTATAAAATCAGGTGTCTCTGCACCTTGGTCACTTGTGCTCTGATGTGACACATCAAGAGCAGTGGAAGATTGTGAAGGCTCTGAACGAGCGTTAAAATTCGCGGTCTCATGAGAGCTCGCAGCATGAGCTTCGGAAGAATTTTGCGGACCAGAGTCCGGTTCAACGGTCTCAGCAGTATTTGATGGTTCGAAGTGAACCGTATGATATGGGTGTACTTGAACCAGCGACACCGACTGGTAACTCCTCCCCCCTTGAAGAAGAAATGCCTGTACATGGAGGCCACATGTAATAGTCTGATGCGTAGTAGAAAGGCGTGGACGGAATGTGATGGGGAAGACTTTTAGGTGTTGAAGGCGAATCCATATGAAAAATAACAAGGCGGAAAGCATTCCAGATGTTACCATCACTTAAGCGAAAAGAAGTGGGGCTAACCTGGCCCAAGACTTTGTAAGGACCCCGATACTTGGGGCGCTTGCCTGACACACGAACCTTGACTAGATCGCTAGTGCGAACTTTGGACTGCTTTGTACCTCGACGGGTGCACGTCGACATACTTTTTCACTGCTTGTTGATGAGAAAAAACCCTGGTACGGATTTGATCAGGAGAAGACACTGCTATGTTACGAGGCAAAGAGACTATGTCAAGAGCAACTCGCGGTTGCCTACCGTGGAGAAGTTGAACAAGAGACACTCCAGTGGTGCCTTGTGGCGTGAACCTGTACGAAGCTAAACATTCAGTCAAGACTTGCTTGAGAGGACGGTGCTCTAATTGGGCGATCTGGATATGTTCCTTCAGAACGCGATTAAAGCGCTCGATTTGCCCATTTGATCGGGGATAGAAAACTGATGACCTGAAGTGCTGAATTCCTCGTTGTGAAAGAAAAGCCTCGAAATGTTCGGACTGAAACTGTGGACCATTGTCCGAAGATTGAGGACAGAAATTCAATGATGACCTCAGAAGTAACCGTATGTGTGAAACAAAGCTCTGGCCATTTGGAATGGTAGTCGATGAGAGAAACAATGAACCGGGCATTTTGCGAAACATTATGCAAAGGACCGATGATGTCCATGCCGAGTTTCTGCCAAGGCCGATCAGGCCACTGGACTGGCTGCAACGGAGAAAATGCAGGTTTGGCAGACTTGTCAGCTGCCTGACATATATGGCAGTTGTAAACTGCATACTCGACCTGCTTGTTATTAGAATGTTATTAGAACCTTTAAAACATTGAACACTGAAATTATAATACATGAGTTTGGCACACCAACGGGAAATGCGAATGGGGCGGCGGCCTTTGGATCCTGCAGAAAGAAGAGCAACTAGTGCTTGGTGATCTGTACGTAATGTGAAGTGCCGGCCCCACAAGTAAACATGCCATTTCTCACAGGCAAAAAGGCACGCGAGAGCTTCACGCTCTCCTTCTGAATAACTGCGTTCAGCAGGGCGTCAATGTACGAGATGCAAAAGCGATAGTGATCAGCTGATCACATCTGAGTTGTTGAAACACTGCTCCCAGTCCAACATTGGACGCATCCGTCGTGATGACGATGGGAAGCTTCTCATTGAAAATACTAACAGCTGGCTTTGAGGCCAGTATTGCTTTAACTCGAATGAAGCTCTGCTCAGCTTCAGCTGACCAGTTAAAAGGCTGTGCTTGACGAAGTAGAGTACACAGTGGTTCAACAACATCAGCATAGTGAGGGACAAACTTGGCATAATAACCAACAAGACCTAAATAAGATTGCAAGGTTTTGGCATCAGTAGGCCGTGGGGCATTGACAATGGCCTGAACTTTGGATTCAACAGGTGTCAAGCCGCGGGAACTGACATTATGTCCTAGAAATTGTAACTCATTCACAGAAAAAATGCACTTGTTATTAAGTTTCATACCACATTCACTGATGCAGTTGAGAACAGTATGCAAGTTAGCATCGTGCTCTTCGCGAGTACGTCCCCACACCAAAATGTCCTCCAAGTAACAACGGGCGCCATTACAACCCTTAAGAATAATTGACATCATTTTCTGAAACACTGCAGGGGCAGATGCAAGCCCGAAACAAACACGGCGAAACCGAAACAAGCCTTCGTGCGATACAAATGTGGTTAAGTCTCTACGGCACTCAGAAAGTTAAACTTGGTGATAAGCGGACGCGAGGTCCAGCTTGGAGAAACATACCGCTCCGGAGAGCTGATGAAGCAGTTCTTCAATGTGAGGAAGTGGAAAACTGTCTACGACGATCGCCTTGTTCGGTTATCGTAAGTCGACGCATAGTCGAAGGGATCCATCTTTTTTCTTGACGACGACCAGTGGAGAAACCCAGTCGGAAGCAGAGACAATCTCGATGATTCCGCTGGCTTGAAGGCGAGACAGTTCCGCAGAGACTTGCTCACGGAGAAGAAGAGGAATGCGGCGCAGCTTGGCCCGCACAGGGCACACACCTGGTCGACGCATCACTTTATGCACAAAACCGCGCGCACAACTCAGTTCACGGGTGAACAGGTGGTGGAATTCAGAAGGCGCGTTGGCCGGAAGATCATCTTGGACGTCGACTTGAGCACACGTCATAGATGCACCGACGATGTTGATGGACAAAGCCCTGATGGCATCACATCCCAAAAGAGAGCTGCCATTGGCAGTTACATAAAAAGTAATGGAAGCAGTGCGACTGCGATAGGAGACCTGAGCTGTAAAATGACCTAAATTATCAATCTTTGGAATATGTTTGTAGAACGACGTGTGAAGACAAAAGCCGAATGTTGGAAAAATGACTATGAAAGTCAGTGGCACTGATTAAAGAGACTGAGGCACCAGTGTCCACGAGAAATGACAAGGGCACATGGCCCACTAAAGCTACAATGCTGAGCTCGGACGTAGTGTGGAGGCCATCCACATTTAAAACAGTAACCGTATTGGTCTGTGCAGTGCTCGAAGGAGCGGACGAAGAAACTGGTTCAGGAAGATTTGCTGGACGGGAATTGCATATGAACTGAAAATGTCCGATTTTTCGCACGCAAGACAAGTGCGGTTTTTCGCGGGACACTGCGCAAAATTGGCTAAATGACGAGCCGATCCGCAACGAAAGCAATGCGCAGTTGCGCTTGGAGAAGAAAATTGCGAACGCGAGTTAGGAGCTCGGTGCTGTTCCTGAAAACCAGAATTTGGCGGAATGGGGTCGCCACATTGCCGGTTTCCTCGCCCCCGCGACGCAGAAAGGCCGCCATGTTGGCCGCCACGGAAGGACTGTGCAGGCGAGCGTCCATGTTGGCCGCCGCGCCGAGACGAAGATGAAGGGCCGCTATGTTGACGCGTCCCATGAAACAAAGAGCCGCTGTCTTGGCCCCCCGCAGCAGAAAGTTGCTGCACTGAATGCGGAGCGAATTGCTCCAACTGGGAGCGAATAAGCTCGTCCTCTCGCGCAATCGAGAGGGCTTCGGATAATGAAATCGAGCAGCCCTTTTGAAGCATGCGGCAGCGGACGTTTTGCGAGGCTACCCCGGTGAAAAGCTGATGGCGGATCATATTGTCCTCGAGCGCGCCGAAGCGGCACGACGTGGTGAGCGTTCTAAGAGAAATAATGAACTCGGCGACTGGCTCGCTAGGCAATTGTCGCCTTTTTTGGAATTTTACGTGTGCGAGATAATCGCACGAGACATCTTTAAAATGCTCATAAAAAAGAGCAACAGCATTCTTAAAGGCATCGCCCGACGCTGGCGTCGGCGACGCGTTGGTGGCGTCCAAAGTATAGAAGAAATTTACCCCGGCAAGGCCCAACGCATTGAGCAGCAGGGCCTTGCGACGCTCGGGCTTGCTGGCGTCCTCCCCGGCCGAGTCTGCGTAGGCCTGAAACACCAATTTCCAGTCCGCCCACGGAATTGGCGGGTCTCCGGGCGAATGAAGAAATAGGGGAGGTGGAATAGGAGACGCCATTTCAAGCAAGAAGAATGGAGAGGTGCAGACGAGAAGAAATTGACGCCAGTACACTGTTTGAAGAAGATGACAGAGACGGCGTAGCTGAATATAGAAGGAATGAAGCAACGCAGCACGCAGCAGCTACTTTGCTGGGAACAAAGAGCGTCTAGGGTTAGCAGGGTAGGTCCGTTAGAAGCACGAAAAAGACGAACACGGAAAACGAAATGGGTTCTTACACGTCCTCGTCGCCATTGCTGTGTTGGGGGCTGGCTGGTCCCGACGAAGCAGAAGAAGAAGACGGCCGACGGAGACGAACGCGGCCGGCGGGAACACCGACCAGCCCGAACACGCGGGTTGGCGCGAAGCGCCGAAGAGAAGAACAACAACTGCACTCCACGGTTACCCAACGCACAATGCTTTTATTTTACAGTCGCCTTGAAATCCTGGATGCCAGAGCGGCGCCCCCTGGCATCCTCACATGTCATTCCGAAACCGAAACTGACAACCCAAAACACAACAATCTGCACAGTGCAAAAAGAACAAAAAGCACAGATGCCCCCCTCCCCAATCAGCTACATCCTCTAGCAGTTTTACTTTTTTTGGCTAATATGGCCACAGATGGATAGCTTCTTCTTCTGGCTTTTCTTTTCTTTCCACAGTGCAAGTGTTGGAGTCGAGTTTAGGTACATATTTTGTTTTCAAGAAATAAAGCATATAGTTGTGAGTAAGCACCCGTAATGTTGCCTCTTTTGTCCTAGTATTCGCAGCACTTGAGTTATTTAAAAATTAATCAGTACTGACTCGCTAGCCTTTTGTGTTGCTTCTACATTGAACATCTACTGATAACGTAGAACAAACTCTCACATGACTTAAAAAGTAAAGTCCGGTGTACGTTGTACCACTTGAGCCCCAGACATTCCTTACAGTGTCTTCTAAAATAAAGCTTTTGATAGAATGGCTATCACGAGAAATTTCATTACTGTAAAATCTCTAGAAAGCACCCCCCCCCCCCCCCCCACGGTGAAGGCTAAAAAAGGGTAATGATGATGTCATGAGCGTTTACACTCATTGCATGCATAAACAAAGCATCACCACTAAATAAGTTTTATCTCATCACTGTATGATACCAGTGATTCATGCAGGCTTCAGAGTGCAGTTTAGTGAGCTTAATTGGCCAAATTGTTAATTACTTGCACTCTTATATTACTTTCATTTTCCAGGGATCAATGGGCGAGCGCATTGATTATTTTTTAGTATGACTACTGCTTATTGTCTTTGTTCTTCCACCTGACGATTTGCTGATATAGCTAACGACAACAAGACGTGAAAGTAGCACTGTCCGGATTGAGGATTTCTTTTAGACGTTTTTTGCTGAATTTTGATGCCTGAAAAGGAAAAGTGAAACAGACATGCTAAAGAGTGGCTTCCCATATGATTAGCATGAAAGAAGAGATGCTGCTGTGGCACACTCACCACAAAGGGAAGTGATGCTGCTGCTTTCCTCATGGACGAATTTGCGTGTCACTGCTTCTTCCATGATCTGTTTCACCTGCACATTGCACATGCATTTTAATTATTAATGACATCTGTCTGCATATGACTCTACAGTAACAAGACTGAGAAAACAAGCACAGCTCACAAAGGATACATGCATTTACGTGCATCCCGTATGTAAGAAGCTAGATACAGCTTTTAAATCTACTAAGCCTGATATATCCCCTTCAGTGACAGTGGCTAAGTTTTTTAATGCAACTTGTTTATGCTAGTTGTGTAAACTTGAAACCAAAAGAGATAACAACATATGTTTCTTATTGGATCAACCGAACTTTCTCCATGGTCTCAATGTTTTGCCTCAGTGTGCTGTATATGACTGTAACCGATCGCTTTTATGAAGACAGCATGGCGTTCAAAGAGTTATTTGATGCCACAATCCAGAACCAACGGCAAAACTGCTACTCTTTTTTTTTCTCCAAATGAATAAAACAAAAATGAATTGTGCACACATTAGGAGCCTAAATTTTCATTCTTATGATGGTCAGTGCAAAAAAGGACATAAAAAACAAGAAAGTACAAGACTTAACCCTTGAACAAGATTTCGAGGATAGTGCACGACATGTTTTTAGGTATATCAACGACTACTTGGTGTTTAATGATCGTGTCGATTTTATGTGGTCTATGATCCTGGACCTGAGTACATTTAGACAGCGGGGCAAAGGTCCGTGCTTAAGCTCTGTAGCCCCAAAGAACAATGCCTTGCAATTTTTAGATCTTTTATTACATTTCCAGAAAGATCATGATTGCTGGTCTTATTCCCCGCATTTCGCAAAACCATTTTAATCTGTCGCTCTACTCAAAAATTGTAAAGAATTGATAGGCCAGGTTTTGTCTAAATTTGGCCTTAAAGAAGTCCTGTCCTCACGTTTTTTACGGCAGGTTGACAGATAAGAAGTTGCTGGTTTCCCACGCTTGGTTTTTGCCTCCACACCACAGAGACTGTTTCAAATCTTGAAAAGGGAACCATAAGATGTTATTGTTCTACCTTTAAATGGGTGAGAAAAATTTGCCATTATCCCATCTATATCTGCACTCTGTGTGTCACTGTTTGAAGAAGATTACCAGTCATTATGACATTAAAGACACCCTGAAAAGGTTTTGGCGATTTTGTACACATTGGGCCGGTACACCAAGTCCCAAGGGTTACTTATAGAATGAGTTGAGCTCCCTGCATAAATTGTGTAATTTACTAAAATGCTTTAAAGCTGCGAATCCCTGCAGATCATTGTAGATCGTTGTGAATCGGCTCAACGCGCTTTCAACCGCCCATTCAGAGAGCAACATACATTGGCCGCTTGATGAGGCCAGAGTACGTCAGCAGCCACATCACTGGAGGCTGCTGATCTGATTGGCTATCATGAACTGTAGAATTCGTGGAAGTAAGAACAGCTGGTAGGGTGACGGCACCTATTAGCTGATATGAACCACTCAGCGATCTGTTGCAAGACGGCATTCGTGCTGCAGGACGCATTATGTTATGGCCTCTGAGACTGCACGCAACCTGTCAGCATGCAATCTCGGAGGTCTAGACTGGTAAAAGGTCAAAACTTTGACTGCGCTCATGAGAGCTCTGCGATTGCCAGCATGCCCCATGAGTTGAGGCGGCCAGGCAGAGGTGAGAAGGAACGTATGATTTAATTGTCTGTCGTTGCCTTGGGACACGGCTTGTCACCAAATTTGTGGTACAAATGGTTTGATGATGCCCTAGCCTAAACGCTGATGAAACTTCAAAAAACCATTTCAGGGTCCCTTTAGTGTTGTCTTTTGTGCTGGCAAAAAGCTAGGAAGTGTGAGCGGGAGCGTTGACAAAAGGGTGCAGAAGGGGCGGGCTGCCACCAGCGCTGAAGTGTGCTCTATAAAGCATCCCTCTGTCATGTGGTGATACGTACATTCAGGGGTGCAAGCGAGCTTTAGTCTTTTGGAGCAGCTTCGGGAGAAGGAATAATGCAGTTTTGCAGAAGCTTTGAAGCAATAAAAAGGGAGTTTTGGAGCAGCTCTAGAGCAACAAAAGGTGTTTTTTGGAGCATCAAAATTTAGTTTGGAGCACATTTCTGGGTCACATATCACTTAATTAGAATTTTTGCTTTCTGGTGAACACTTGGTTTTTATTAAGCAAGCATTACTGATCAAGTAATTATACTTGCCCGAAATTCGTGTATATTAAACCTTACAACATCAAAGGTGAAAGCGCAGCAACTCAGAAAAAACAAAAGCGGTGTTCTGGACAGCTATTAGGCCTCAAACAAATGCAAACAAATTACGTTAAATTGTTACAATGTTCAAAATATGACTAAAACACTGCATCCAACATGAACAGCAAATCAAAATAGATAAGCTATTGTATATTAAAGGTTATCTTCATATTAAACCTGTAGAGTTCTATAAAAATATGTAGAAAACTTATCATCCGGTCAGTGAAGTGCCATAGCCGACATGATAATAGGTTTTCGCCGTCTCTGCCATGTTCCGCATAAACTACAAGTTGGTACCATTCTCTGCGCATTATACGTTCGACCAGCGCGTAAAATTGCACAAGCTGAGGTGATGAGCGTTGCTCAAGCAGAGATTAAACGAGACGGTCGATCTCGGGAGGGCGCACGCGATAGCACCCCACCGCGTGTTAAAAGTCCTGTTGCATGCTCAAGCATAAAGGAGACACTCTGCCCATCTTGAACGAGCATGAAAAGACGTGACAAAGGGGGGTCGCTAGAGCAGCAGCCATGAAATTTGATTCTAATCAAGGGCGTGGTTGCGGTAGCTGGTGCGCGCGATAACTGCAAGCATCAGCGCCCGGCTCGTATACTGTTCTACATGGTGTGCTCTCAATGGAAAGAGATTGTGCGATAAGAGCATTTCTCACAGGAGCGGACGTACTTATTCCCTTACACCAGTGTTTTTTAGTTGCAGTGTTTATGTAGGATCCAAAAAAGTTAGCTGTCAGCCTTCGTAGCTGGTAGCCTTCGTATTGTCACGGGGTCGTGACATCGACGAAAGCAGCAGTCGCTGCTTTGGGCTAACCAGTGCCTGGAAAACGGAACGTCGCTGTGCAAACAATACATCCTGTAGATTGATAGCAGCGAACATAGAGTATTGGCTGTCGATAATCTGCCACGCAGCAAATGCGGTGGCACTTATACATGTGCCTTCAAAGATTCCAGGGTTATCGCTAGCGGCCATGTAAGTTCCAGAGCAAACTGTAATGTACGTGTTGTGCGTGTAATCTCATCGGAGGGTTCTATTATCTAGATAGTACCCAGTCATTCGGCTGCGGTTCGCGCAAGAAAGCAATACACGTGTAATGGTGAGGTAATGGTGAGTGGGCACGGCGGCAGCGTCAGAATGCCACCTAACAATCCGTTTCAATTCTTTATGCAGACGCTCCTGATTCTGCTGCTTCGAAGAACAGAACTGACGGTTCTACCTATCACAGATGCGCAGCAGATATGGCTTCTGGACATCGACGGCGCAGCTCGTGAAGTTGCAACCAACTTCTCGGCCTTTGAAATCGTCGTTGGCAGCGCCCGGACCACCTCAGCTTTTCCCCTGGAAGATATGACTACGCCACTAGCGTTAGTACGTCTGCTCGGTATAAAGCTGGCGCACCACGGATCGCTCGGCAGTGGGCACGGCGGCAGCGTCAGAATGCCACCTAGCAATCTGTTTCAATTCTTTATGCAGGTGAGAAAACATTTTGGAAAATGCTTCTGCAGTAATAATGTATTTCTTATTTTGCTGCCGTGCCCACGGCCACTGTGCGACCTGGTTTGCAATGTCTGTGCAACTTTGAGGTTCTTGCTGCTTATGGCTGGAGATATAGAGTCTAATCCTGGTCCCGAATTCAACGAGTTGGTAGAGCAGCTGAAACGAATTGCGGGTGATATCAAAGAAATTAAGGCAGGCAAAGCAGAAACTAACGAAAAGCTAAGTGCAATTGATAAAATGCTTGAGAAAATTGCTAGCCTTGAGATCAAGGTAACTGACTGCGTTAACAGAATTGCTGACCTTGAATGCAGTATGGCAGTTATGGCTAAGAAACTCGACGACCTGGAAAATAGAAGTCGGAGCTCTAACTTAATTGTGTACGGTGTCAACGAACAAGAACACGAGTCGCCTGAAAAACTTGAAACGGCTGTAGTCAAGGAAGTTTTCAATGATGTGCTTGATGGCAAAATATCAGGCGCTGAACATATTCATCGTCTTGGTAGGGCGAAACAGGGTGACGAGCCAAAATCTAGGCCTGTCATACTGAAGTTTGTTGACTACCGAGACAAAGCCAACATTTTAAAAAACTGCTCTAAATTGAAAGGCTCCTCAATATCAGTCAGTGAAGACTTCTGCCAGCCTGTTTGTGAAATTCGAAGGAAGCTATGGGCACACACGAAGGAGAATCGAGATCGGAAAGAGAAGGTTTACCTCGTATATGATAAGGTTAAAGTAGAGGGCAGACTGTTTTCATGGGACGAAAGTTGCAATAAAATGGTAGCTATCCCAAAAAACAAGGAGACGGTAACACACAAAAAAAGTACCAAGCGAAGCCCGCAGCGAAGCCAGCAATAAAATGGGAGCTATCTCAAAAAACGACAAGGAGACTGTAACGCAAAAACAAGCACCAAGCGAAGCACGTGCAACGCGAAGCCGCAGTCGGCAACTCTTATAAACTTGAATGCTCGCAGTATCGTCAATAAAGTTGATCAGCTTGAAGCAATACTCCTCGCACATTCTCCAGATATTGTCGCTATTACAGAAACGTGGCTACATTCTGGCATTTCCGATAAAGAAATGGTGCCTCTCGGATATGTGATAGTGCGCAAAGACAGGGAATCACGTGGTGGGGGTGTTGCGCTTCTTTTCAAGGAAAGTATCGATTTTTCAACTATGCCAGACATTGAAAATGTTGAAGCTTTGTGGTGCAATGTGCGCCTACAACACAGGATCGCTAAAGTGGGCGTGTTTTACCAGCCGCCCAATGCCGATTGTACATATCTTGAATCTCTTTTTAATAACATGCATTCGAATTTGCACGGGGGCTTGATTGTACTAGCCGGGGACTCTAATCTTCCTGACATTGACTGGTGTTCCTTTCTACCTGAATCTAAACCTCAAAGCATCCTATTGGATCTTATGTTTGACTTCAATCTCGAGCAGATTGTTTCCGTCCCAACTCGAGTACAGGGGGCGTCATCCTCGATCTTGGACCTTGTTTTTATAAGTAACAGCCTTCCTACAAATGAATCTCCAGTAGACGTACTTGATGGGTTATCCGATCACAAAATGGTATTATGCACATTGCCCTTTATTAGCCCACTGAAATTACGTGGCCAATCAAAATAAATACCCGCATTTAACAAGGCCAATGATGCGGCTAAAATGACGTACCTTGTACACGAGTACACTGAATTCTTTTACCTTTGTTCTGATGCTTGCTCTAGCATTGATGCGGTCTGGCTGAAATTGAAATTCCATGTCATGCATTGTATGCGGAACTTTGTCCCGATGGTTTTTAAATCAACTCAAAAACATAATCCGTGGATCACACGTGAAATAATCCATACTAAACGCAAAATCAAGAATTTGCTTAAAACTAACAAAAACCGGAATGTTCCAGGTTGCCATTCTATACTGAACTCACTTACTAGATCACTTAAGGACCAGGTGCATAACGCCAAACAGAAGTTCTGCGGGTCCACATTGAATGAGTTTATTAAAAACTCTCCCCACAAATTCTGGAAATATATGAACACAAAAATGACTAATCGACCTTCACTAGACGGTCAAGACCAAGCAAGAGCTGACAATTTCAACTGTCATTTTGTTCGGTTTTTACAGCCGATAATGGCACTGTGAACATGAATGCTTCTTTTTATAATCAGGATATCCAATTATTAGGCACGCCTCCTTTATCAGAGGCTGGCATTATGTCACAGCATCTAGGCATCAATGAAAAAAAAGTAGCGGTCCAGACAGAATCCCAAATGGCTTCCTTAAACGATATGCAGAACCAGTCAGTAAATGTCTGTATTTAATATATTCCAAATCACTGGCAGATGGCTGCATTCCAGATGAATGGAAAATTGCCAAAATTACTCCAATATTTAAATCAGGTAATGCCGCTAGTCCTTCTAATTATAGGCCTATTTCGATCACCCGCACTAGTAGCAAAATTCTTGAACATATTGTGTTAAAATTTCTAATTAGCTTTATTGAATCAAACAATATTCTATATTCCAACCAGCATGGCTTTAGATCACGACAATCTACAGTTACACAGCTCGTCGAAACACTTCATGACCTGTCTCTCGGCATAAATAAACGTATTCAAACTGATGTAACTTTTCTCGACTTCTCGAAGGCATTCGACCGCGTCTCGCACCCTAAACTACTACTTAAGCTTAATCACTTGTTAGGCGATGGCCCCATCTTCCAATGGATAACTAATTACTTAACTGACCGTCACCAATACGTACAGCATGGCATCCACACTTCTGACCTAGCTCCGGTGTTGTCAGGCGTCCTGCAGGGGTCTGTACTAGCTCCAGTTTTGTTCCTAATATATATAAATGACATAACTAACTATGCTGACGTTAAACTCAGATTCTTTGCAGATGACTGTATGCTCTACAATGAAATACGTCATCACGATGATCAGGTGAAGTTGAGTAATTCAATAAACAAAATAGCTCAGTGGTGCACTGATTCGCAAATGACTAGAAACATTGACAAAACTGCATTTATGTCCATTACCAACAAGGTGTCTAAATTTGATTTTCAATACCATTTTAACAATGTGCCACTATGAAGGGTTAACCAGTACAAATACTTTGGTATCACAATTTCATCTGATCTTAGTTGGACAGAGCACGTGCGTTAAGTGTCCAAAAAAGCGATGAGCAAATTATTTTTCATTAAACGGGCCGTGTCATTTGCCACACATGAAACGAAGCTTCTTGCTTACGTTAGATTTGTTCGCCCGGTCTTAGAATATGCTAATATTGTGTGGTTCCCTCACACAGTGAATACTACCGCTATAATGGAAAGGGTTCAGCGGAAAGCAGTGCACTTTATCAACAGATACGGGCGCAACGACTCACCTACTGCTCTACTACATCGTGCTGGTCTAGCCACCCTTGAAGGTCGTGCAAAGGTTTTCCGGCTCAAATTTCTTTATCTACTTTTACACAGATCATTCCGCATAAACCCAGATCTTTACTTGAACTTTCGAGATACCAGACCGACGAGGCGAAGCCATGCATGGGAATTCGAAGAATACTCATTTAGTAATAATACTTTTTCCTATTCGTTCTTGCCGCACGTAATTCGAGAATGGAACTCACTGAATCCAGTCATTACACAGCAGCCAACATTAGAAAACTTTATGAAACTAATTGAAGGCACTGATCTATTCTAACCTAGTTAGCATGTACAGTGATCACCTGTTTTTCTTCATGTAGTCCTTCCTGTTTCCAATTGTCATACTAAAACACTTGTCCGCATATATTTATTGTTTAATACGGTTCCTTGATAACAATACTCGATCTGTGTTTTCTTCTTTCTGTGCTTCGTTTCTTATCAACTCCTGTTTTTTGTTGGTGTACCATTGGTGTACTTTGTCCTTGGTTATTGTTCAAATAACTATGTATGATTGTTCTATGTCGTACTGCTGTGTTCTGTGATTATGTGTTCTTTATTATTCTGCTTTTTCTTGTTTCAAATATCGAAAGTTGTGACAGTGATGCTCACCCCTGTAATAATCCCCATTGGGGATTGACAGTATTCTGTAAATGAATAAATAAATAAATAATGAAAATAGAAAGGAAGGAGTGCGTGTGGCATCACCATTACAACATTACAAATTGTTGCTATCGCAGTGATCACCACGCCAGTGACACTGGCTTTTATTTTTTTTATATGGCAGAAAACTCGCCACACCACTGCTGAGCAACCACCGAGCACAGCACGCGCTCGGCAGTTGCTTGGCAACAGTGCGGCGAGTTTTTTGCAACAGCAATGCCGTCCTTATTGTTTGCCTAACAGCTTTACAGTTAAAACATATATAGTTGCATAATGAGGTATGCACACAAACTCCACTTCAACAAGAACCATGCATTGTGTTCACGTGGCGCAAGATTCATGCGGGATATGAAATACAACACTTGATATGGACACGGAACTTTATATAGACGCAAGTGCGTCCTTTGTGTAGCCCACGCGTGTTGCTTGGTCGATGATAACTCTGTTGGCTAAATTTGGCGCTGCAGGTTCAAATTGCCGTTTAGGCACGACTTGGCACAGCAGACCAGACTGGCGCAGCATGGTGCGATCGGCACAGCACTTCCACTCCTGACATTGGGCAGATGGGACATTGTCTCAACGTGCGTCTCTCCATTACCGGCAGTGCGGTTGCACAGCCAAGCTTAACAAAACCCCTGTGCTGATAAGGCACAGGTGCAAGCATAAAATGGCTGAAGCATTTGAAATTATAAAAGCAAAAGACTGAGCCAGCCCTCAATTGCTCCCACAGATGCTGAGGCCTCCTATCTACAGCATACGTGATTAGACGTTAGGTCGGGGTCGATAAAGTTTTGTTAGGCCCTTCCTTTATGTTTACATATGCCACGTTTTTTCTATTAGGCTTTCAGTTGTTATACAGCACTTGTGTCATGTGCCTTTTTGTCTTTCGTGTCCTTTTTTTTTTTTGCACTGACCATCATGAGTATCTTCCAACTAGGTCCATTAGCTACATTACTGCAGTATCGATTCTATTCATGTCAAAATAGAACATTAATAACTACAGATAAGCCAAATATTTAATTACATGGTAATTAGAATCAATTACTAAAACTCACACAAAACAACACATTACTTCATTTTATTTTACAGAATGCGATATGGCTTGCCTTATAATTATTCTATGTGAATTTGACACAATTGAAAACAGTGCATCACAATTCACACTTAGAGGAGATATAAGAAGATTAAGATTCTTTAGCCTATTTTATGCTTTAAGAATGTCAAAATCAAAATTAAAGCAAATATTTGACAAATAATCTGAGATACAATATCATGTTTGCATGCTAGCAAAGCAACGCAATTTTGTGCTTTGCTGGAATTATTTCAACTTCTTCCAGCTTGAGCAAGTCTGAGTGTGGTAGCATGTCGATTAAAGCAGACAAGCAATAACCTTAGGGCATGGGAAACTGCAAGCTTGCTACCTAGATACTAAATAAAAAATTACACCAGATGAGTCATTCTACACTAACTGTCCCAATATTGGTGCTTGACCATCCGTGAAAAATGCTGCATATTGAGCCTTTTTTTATGGAAAGGTTACTTAGTGAAGTGGCATATATTATAATGGTCGTGGAGCTGTGCAATGAGTGAAAACATTTTTAGCTGCATACACTGCAAAATAGTGCATGCAGTTGATGATAACCTTTCAAAAAAATTTAGTTTTGACCAATGTTCAGCAATAAATTGACCAAGATGGTCCTTGCACAAATTCTCCAAATGGTGCATTTATTAGCAACATTCACTCCTCACAAAATGAGAAAGTTTTACAGAAGTACTATTCGTTTTAAGCGAGAAAAATGCTTTTTAAGTTGGCTCCCACTTGTGTCTGCAATTGCACACATTTTGTCCTTGCAGGAAAGCATCGAAGCAGTAACTACGAAGCATGCACATTAATAAGCAACATGTTAAGTTAACTAAATGGATTGATAGCGAGTATTAGAAACGTGGAGTCTACTAGAGCGTCTTTGATTGGATGTGCGTCCCCTGATGACTGGCACAGTGGTCACTCCCACCCCAGGTAAGCGACACTGTTGTGCTTAATAGGATTCATATATAAGAAAATATGCCGTTATCATGAAAAGCATCCCCCGTGTAGCATGGTAGGTGCACTGCGGGCTTCGGATGCACTTGTGGCTATGTTTATTGCAGTGTTTCGGTTTTGTTTTGAATAAAAGAACACACCATTTTGAACTTAGTGACCTGATTTGACTTGGTAAGCCTAGAAAGTTAAGCTGGTAACTGCTGCAACTGTTAAAATGCAACTGTTAAACCTTTGCTAATTGTTGCACTGTGGAAAAAAAAAAAAACTCTAAGCCATGCAAAGCCAAATGGAGCCAAAATTACGAATATTCGACAAATTCATGTACAGTACCAAACACTGTTAGGGTGAACGCACGAGCGCGTGGCCGCGCTCCGCGGAACGCCACTGTCGTAAGGGCAGCCGCGCATCGAAGTAAACCTGAGCATGCACGCTAGTGCCTGCAGGCGTGGCTTCGTGTCGTCTGCTACAATGCTCGCGCTCTTGAGCGCGCCAAGTTTTCAGTGCCATGAAGCAAACTTCGGTCACAGTGTCACGTATTTTCCGCTGCCAATACAACTGTTAGTGTCACAACACAAAGACAAGCCAAACACCAAGTGATCTCAATTTTATTCACCAAATTGAAATTGTCCCTTCGACTTACAAGCACATACGTCGTTTTTGTGGGGCCTACGTTTATAAACACTAACATCTTTTCGTATTTTCAAGCTATCCAGCACTGTAGAAAAAAAAACTACTTAATTTTCATGTTTCTCTTGCAGGGAGGAGAGGAAGGGCGCGAAGTTGCACCCAAAACAATGATGACGCCAAATTGCACTTGCTGCAAAATAGAAAAATGAAAACAACTGGGCGTATTTTTATGTTCTGTTTAATCGGTGTATTATAAAAGCAACGGCTTAAATTTCATTTACGCTAACCCAGTTAGCGTATTGGATGCTTGTAGTCACATTTTTGCTACGATAGTTCTCACGGAAATTTGTAGGATGGTATTATACTGTGATCACACCTACACTTGTTATATTTGTTAGAGTTTTACGTCCCAAACCAGGATATGGTTATTGAGGGATGTTGTAGTTGATTGCCCTGGACATTCTCATCATCTGGTGGTCTTTGAAGTGCACCTGAACCAACGTACACGGGCCTCCAGCACTTGCTTTCACCGAAATGTGGCCAACAAGGCCATACAGCATTTGATCCCGCCACTGCTCACGCTTGACCAAGTCAAGATGAAAAATATCGAGTGCAGAGCAGGCCATTCATCATGACACTCTCACCCAAAACCATGGGATAAAAATTTTATTTTCATAGAGTTGTTTTTTCTCATGCTTTAGCGGTGATTAAAAAAAAACGATCGCCGTTGAAGCCCAGTTCTTTTCCTTGCAAGCATTTAGGGGCGTGTGTGTGATCGGACAATGTCACATGTTCCGAATGAGGATAAAATTCGTATTATTGAGCTAAGCCTCAAAGCATATTCATAAAGGGCTATTTCTAGAATCACTAATAGGCCGTTAAAAACTATGAACAGAATAATTCAAGCCTACAGGACGGAGAGCAGGATAAAGGTTGCTCCCAGGAAAGCCCGTGCCAAGGTGACCACGGAAGATGAGGACATGGCAATCATATCGGCGGCAAATGACTTTCCTGCGTCGAGTGTCAGAGAACTGAAGCTAATTGCGGGGATATCGGCGGCTTCGGATACAACAGTGAAGCGTCACCTATATTCAGCAATACTCAAAAGCAGGACAGCCGTTTGAAGGCCTTGAGTGCCGTCAATAAGAAGAGGCGCCTTGCGTTTGCCCGAGAACATGAAGACTGAACCGACGAACGGCAAAATGTTGTCTTCTCCGACGAATTGACATTTACCACGATATGAGACCAAAGGCAACGAGTATGGCGCCTGGACAACTGTCAGTGAGAAACAGCTCATATGAGCCGAGAAATTCGTACATAGTACGCATAGATCTAAATTTTGCATGCTATAACGGCCCCATACACTGCTTAAACGTAAAGTGCAATACCCAAGCTTAATTTCATTTAGGATATTCTGATACTAAATACAACGTTTCCAGAGGGAGCAAAATGATTGTTTCCGGAAGTAAGCGTGGAATAAGACATCACAACCGACGCTCTTATGAAATTGCGTTCCGAGTTTTAACCAACCTCCAAAACTACATTTTGGACATTGCTTCAACTTCATTGATCGTAAAAAGAGCATTAAAATATGCCAAATGAACACACACAGCGATTTCTACAACAAAAGATAACAGATACTTCTTAGAATTTGATCAATTGCTGATAGTTGGGTTTAACGTCCCAAAACCACCATGTGATTATGAGAGATGCTGTAGTGGAGGCCTCCAGAATTTTCGACCATCAGGGGTTTTTCAACGTGCACCCACATCTGAGCACACAAGCCTACAGCCTTTTCGCCTCCATCGAAAATGTCCTCTTGGAATTTCAAAATGTTTACTAGGTGTGTTCGTGCATATAAGAAAGTCCAAACAGGTGCACACTTTTGTATTCCTCTTCTTTCTTTGATGGCGCATGTTACAGGCTACATAAGAAGGCTAAACCGTACAAACACATCCTTTCTTTAGATATATGCCCGAATTCATCCAGCAGGTAGCAGCCAGCGACCGTATGTCTGTGAGTGTCTGGGGCGCAATCACACCGGCCGGCATCAGACCACTAGTGAGGATTCATAACAAGGTCAATGCTGACATGTACTGTGCAATCCTGGACGATATCATGTTGCCATAGCTTCTGGACCGACCCTTTCTTGACATATACTTTGTTTTGCAGCAGGGCAACTTCCCCATTCACAAGTCCAGAAAAGTTGAAGCGTTTTTGGAGTCTAGGTATGTGCCAGTTCTAGAGTGGCCTGTGCCATCTCCTGACCTCAATATTATTACCGCAGCCTCTCCGCATCCCTGTACGGCTTCCTGTCAGGCAGGATGCGGGCTGTCATTGACGCTGCCGAAGAAGCCACCCTGTACTAAACCAAAAAAACGGTCAACATTGTCTTTACCACAATGCCACGATCCGTCTGGATTTGTGGTCGCAAAAAAGCAGACAAGCAATTTTGCACACCGTCACGCTGCGACGTCCGCAAGAAATATCTGCAATGTGAGGTAATCTCATTTCGTTTTAGCCACAGAAATTCTTGGCCATTTCTGTTCGTGAATAAACTCCTGGGTTATTCTTGTTTGTTTTATTAAACTTCGATGTGTCCTTTGTTTTTCACGTAAAACAGGCTAAATATTTGTGTCTATGAAACACGTAAATGAATTTTCTATCTCACTGAGCAAAACAGTTTCAGCATAATTATTGATCTTTAAATTTCAAAGTAAGCACTCCAACTGTTTTAGATATTATCAGATCATATTATCAGATCTTCATCTCTAACACTCGTTCTTTCAGGCGTACCGCAAGGTACCGTACTTGGTCCCCTCCTCTTCTTGATATACATTAATGACCTCCCCTGTAATATTTCTTCTCACATCCGTCTATTCGCAGATGATTGTGTTGTTTACCGTGCAATTAATAACCCCTCTGATCATTCCATACTACAATGTGACCTCACCCGCATACAAAACTGGTGTAACACTTGGCTCATGTCCTTGAATGTAACTAAAACTGTGTTAATGTCTATTCACCGTCGTCAACATCATGTTGTTTATAACTACAGCATCAATAACAACCAGATTACTACAGTCGATTCATTTAAATATCTTGGTGTGTACATCTCGCGTGACCTAACTTGGACCTGTCATATTAACCACATAATCAATTCTGCTAATCGTACTCTAGGGTATATACGCCGTAACGTTTCGCTCGCTCCTCCTTCTATTAAAAAAGTTGCCTTCGAAACCTTTGTCCGGCCAAAGCTAGAATATGCTAACGCGATTTTTGACCCTCACCACAATAACCTCACTTACGCCCTCGAATCTGTCCAGAACCGTGCGGCACGGTTTATACTGTCTAACTATTCACACACATCAAGCATCTCGGCACTAAAGGCAGAGATTAACTTATCCGATCTGGCTAAGCGCCGCAAAATCGCACGTCTCAACCTTTATCATAAATTCTTCCATTCTTTGCCTTTAGATAACCCATACATCAGAAGAGCCCACCGCATTTCCCGCATCAGTCACTGTAACGCAGTATATCCACCACAAGCCCATACTGTGACCTTTCAGCAATCGTTTTTCCTGCGCACAGCCCAAGACTGGAATGACCTGCCCACCGAAGTCACCACCATCATCGACACCCAAGCATTTAAACGGCTCATCGAAACTATCTCATTATAACTACCATTATATTGTTAGCCTTTGTAATACCCACTCCCTCATGTAATATCCCAACCGGGACCTTCGAGGTAATAAAATGAATGAATGAATGAATGAATGAATGAATTGATCTTTACATTTCAAAGTAAGCACTCCAGCTGTTTTACATATTATCAGATCATACCACTCACGCCGCCATACACCTGCGTTCAAGACCGTATAAGAACGGCCAAGGAACACCCCTCAACACGCTCTCTCTGAAAATGCACGAAAAATTGCCACACTCGCTATGCTCGTTGGAGCATACACGACAATGGGTGCACTAACGTTGCCTTGTGAATTATTCTTAAGAAATGAAGAATTTTTATTGACACTTCTTACTCAAAAATAACTTTTTATTGCCTTCAATTCAAAGTGACGAAACTGTATTTTTCGAAAGTATTTCCATTATGAAGTGCACCACTAGTGTTCATAATCTGGTAGTCTCCAAGTTGCGACACTAAAACTAAAGGCTGTATTGGCAGCAGGAAATGCGTGACACTGTGACCGAAGTTTGTTTCACAGAACTGCAAGCTTGGCGCGCCCAAGAGGGCGAGCATTGTAGCAGACGACGCGAAGCCATGCCTGCAGGCACTCCCGCGCATGTGCAGGTTTACTTCGACGTGCGGCCACACTCACTACAGTGGCGTTTCGCGGAGCGAAGCCAAGCGCTCGCGCGTTCACTCTAACAGTGGTTGGCTCTGTACTACCTATCATTCCCATGCTCGCTGAGGTGCCGTGTGTTGCAGCTCCCACAGACACCAGTGCCAGAGTTCTCTCTAGTGTATTTATAGGAACTGTATGGTCTTGCACTCCTCTGCATTCAATAGCACAGTTAATCAGCCTTTAAAATGAATGTAAACTACTAGCCCCACTCAGTGCCTTACTCCTTTGTGAAAGTGGTCGAAGGTGGGCCAGTGTACAGAGCAGAGTTGGAGAGTGTGAACACTGGTGCAGCAGACTAGCTATAACTCAAACTCTGATAACTCATACTTTAGGCTAATTCAAACGAAATTCAGTTTTTCAGTTGGCCTTCTATTCTTTCAATGTACTTAAAAACCTCTTAATTCAAACTCCGTCATTCAGTTAATTCATACTTTTTGCAGGTCTATGCCAGAATATATCTGCTGTTTTCTCACTACTATTTAAAAATTTGTGTGCTTATATAATCCTAACAGTCTATAAAATAAAAATAAGCACCTCAGGCCTTCAAGGAAAAAGGCTTTGCAAGTAAACAAATGTTTGAAACAAAGCACACGCATGGTAAACTGTAATGCTTCTCAACTGGTATAGAGAACTTTGTGCTGAAGGCACATATAACAATAAAGCAATTGGCAATTCACAATTGCTTTAAAAGGTTCGATCAGCAGTAAATAGCCAATAAACTTGTGGACTTCACACCACTGCTTTCTGTTCACTGCATGCAGTTAGAGCTTAAAAACACTTGAAAAATTTTTAGATGTGATAACATCAATGCCTAATCATATTTGGCTATACTTGAGCGATAGGAAAGAAGCGATTGAACATATCGCGGTTGGCTCTGATGTTGTAACCCAGAAACAAGATATGGCTAATGGTTTCAATCGCTTTTTCCAATCTGTATTTACAAAGATGGCATTCACGGATGAAGATAAGGAAATGGCCGATACTTGCACATGCGCCATGGATCCAGTTTCATTTGATCAAGCGGGCGTGTTTCAGCAGCTACTTAATTTGAACGAAAAGAAGGCTAATGGACCGGATGGAATACCAACTGTGTTTTTGAGGCGGTATGCGGAGTGGATGTCGTTTTACTTAGTCATTATCTTCGAAAAATCACTCTTGACACATTCGCTTCCAAAAGACTGGCTGAGCGCCATTGTGAAACCGGTATTTAAAAGTGGCGACAGGATGCTTTTTACCAACTACAGGCCAGTGTCTCTGACGTGTGTTTGTTGTAAGGTTTTTGAACACGTCATTGCCAAACAGATGGCTATTTTCTTGGAGACAAATGGGCTGATATGTAGGCAACAGCACGGGTTTAGGCAAGGGCTTTCCACGTTATCCCAACTGATTGAAACTCTCCACGATTTTGCCGCTGCTGTAGATAACAGAGAACAAGTCGACGTGATATGCATAGACTTTGCAAAAGCCTTCGATAAGGTCTCCCACCATAAATTGCTCTTCAAGCTCAAACGAACAGGCGTAAATGAAAATATCCTGAAGTGGATTGAAGCATACTTAACGAACCGCAAGCAGTTGGTACGAATTGATGGGTTTGAGTCTGAATCACTTGATGTTTATTCCGGTGTGCCCCAAGGCTCCGTGTTGGGCCCATTGCTGTTTTTGGTGTATATAAATGATGTTGTTGACATTGTTAACCCTCCTGTAAAAATTAAATTGTTTGCTGATGATTGTTTAATCTATGCCCCAGTGACGTGTGCGAATGACCAAATTGTAATTAATGATTGTCTTGATGATTTTCAAACATGGTGCGACAAATGGGAGACGAAAATAAATTATTCTAAGACAACATATACGCATATAACTACCAAGAAACACGTTTTACCATTTACGTACAGCATTGGACCTAATTATTTACCGCAGGTGTGTGCATTTAAATATTTGGGAGTGCATATTACGAATGATTTGAAATGGCGTGCACATGTCGAGAATGTATGCTGTGCCTCTTACAGAAAACTGCGTTTCTTGCGTGCTAAATTACCGAATGCTACGAAAGACGTCAAGCTGCTTGCATATAAAACATTTGTGCGCCCTGTTTTAGAATATGCTTGTGCTGCCTGGAGCCCCCACCAAAAGGATTTAATAGATAAACTGGAACGAATTCAGAGACTTTCCGCGCGATTTATATGTTCGAAGTATAAAAGGACTGATTCGGTTACCGAGATGCTAAAATTAAGTGGTTTGGTTTGAATTAGACGACAAAAGCAGCGCCTAAAAGTATTTTTTCAGATATTGCATGGTCAAATAAAAATAGATAGAACAATTTACGTACACCCCCCGCATAAGCTCAGCAGCCGGATCAATCATGACGCGGCAGTTCGCCCCTTCGGTGCTCGCACGGACGTCTTTCGCAAATCTTTTTTCCCTGATGTTATAGAAGCGTGGAATAAATTGCCGCGACATATTGTTGAAAATTCTGACGTTAAAAAATTTGAATGTGCTCTTGATGTTTACTTTGCCGAGCAATGAATATGCTATTGTGTTATTGTTCAAAGTGCTGAAAATATCAATGTCTGTATTTACTTTCCATATCCTATGCTTCCCTCCCTGTAATGACCCTCAAGTGAGGGTTGACAGTATAAATAAATAAATATAAAAATTTTTGGATGTGATAACATCAATGCGTAATCATAACGTGTAGTATCACATCACCCAGAGTAATCTATAACTGATAATTCAAACTTCTTGATAATTCAAACAAAATTCAGAGATCCCTTCGAGTTTGACTTAACCAGAGTCTGATCTATTTATTAAACATGAAATGTGATGCCAATCTTATTATTCTGTCCAGCTTACTGCAATTACTCTTTGTATACAAATCACATACCACTTTTGCATACTCCACAATCGGCCGTACGAGTGCCTTGTGAGCCAGGTATTTTATTTCTGGGCTTGTATGACGCGTAATTCCAAGTCTCCACAGCGCTTTGTTGGCCTTTGTCATACGGGAGGGGTTTATATAGAGAAAGAACAAATATGTTAAATGTAAATCATGAGTTGTGTATATGCTGCCTTTGTCAAGCGGGAGGGTTTATATAAGACAGACGGTGCGGTGCGTTAATGTTAGACTAAGGGAGCACTTAGCCTTTTTGACGAATTCTGGCGGTCTGCCCTTGCCAGATCATTGCAGGGAGTGTGGCTGTCAGCCGTTGGCACTAGTTTGTTTGGCCATCAGGACAAATGAACTAGAGAGGTGATGGAGGCTTTTTACATTGAGAGGGAGGGGGAAAGATACGTGAGCCAACCGTCCGTGGCACTTGGTGAAATGGAGGTTGAATACCTGGGTTAAGCGCTGTCAAGTTGAAGCAATTGTTAGTATTGTGGGCATTTAGTATACCAATCCTCTTCATCTGTACATTATCATCATTATCATGTATTGCTCATGCATCCTTATCGTTGTCACGTATCATCATCATCTTGGTTCGTGCATCTCCGCTGTCGGCTGCCGGTTCCTCGGGCCTAATAAAGGTCTTCCAAACCAAGACTTCATACGTGGTGGAGCGTGCTGTTAGATCCCTCGTCATCCTCTCGACCACTCTACCCCCTGGAGCTACATTCAGGTCGCCGCTTAGGCCAGGTGTCCGGAAATATGTCGCACAAAGAAGAGGTCGGTGCTGCAACCGTTCCCACTTTGCCACCGCGTGCCGCGCCTTTTCACGTCATTAACAGCCTCCAGCGTGAGCCCCATCCCTTCGCCGGAATGCGCGGGGAAGATATGGAGGAATGGCTGGACGATTTCGAACGTGTCGGCGCTGCTAACTGGTGGGATAACACCTACAAACTCGCTTACGTGTCATTGTACCTCACGGATGTCGCGAAGACGTGGTTCCTCAACCACTTCATCGACATCCCCGACTGGTCAGCCTTCAAAGATCAGCTTCGCCATGTCTTTGGCACACCGACTGTTCGTTCGGCTCTCGCAAAAAAAGCTCTCGCGGCTCGGAAACAGCACATTGGGGAGTCGTATACATCCTACATCGAGGATGTCCTTTCACTTTGCCGCCGGGTTGAAACCCCAATGACAGAGTCAGACAAGGTACGCCAGCTTCTTAAGGGGATTGCACCCGTCACATTCAATGCCCTTGCAATCCAGAATCCAGCTACTGTTGCTGACGTTGCGACAACCTGTCAGCGCCTCGAAGAACTCGAGTCTATGCGCCTACAACGGGACAGTGACGCGGCCCGTATTACGGCAGATCCAAACCTACGAGACACAATAAGGGTGATTATACGCGAAGAATTACAATCAATGGGATTCACACTACCTTCAGTGTGTCCCATGCAGTCTTCTTCAATGTCATTGCGGGATGTCATCAGGGAGGAGCTCACGTCCATGACCCACATGGCCCACCTGCAGCCCACTGTCGCTCGTACTCTCCCATCGTTCTCGCATGCCGTCGCCGCACCATCAGGCACCGTCAGCTCGACGTCGCCGCCACCAACGTATGCGTCGGTTGCTGCCGCACCTCCCAGAAGCTTTCCCACGAGCTTCCCATCACCACCGCCTGAGCCATCATCTGTCCCTCTCACTGCTCTCTCTCCCGGTGCATCTAACACAAGCTACTGCCCTCCTTATCGATCGACTCGCCCTACGTGCTATTATTGCGGCTGTCGTGGTCACATTTCACGCTTTTGTCGCAAGCGCCAGCAAGATGACCGCCGAGGGTACGACATACGCGAACGAGACTATACCGCAGGAGCCTTGTACCAGGGCCGTCGTTATTCGTCACCGCCGCGTCAGTCTCCATCTCCGCCAGCATCCGGTGAACTGCGCAGTAGTCCTCTATCAACCAGACGCCGTTCACCATGGCCCTACCGTCGCTCCTCTTCTCTTCTTCAGCCTTCTTCCCTCGCTTCTGATCGGCGTCCGGAAAACTAAGCGATGCAGTTTTTGGAGGACAAACTGGATTCCAACACAGTACTCCAATTCCTCCAGCGCGCCCTTACAATATGATTGCAGTCTCAGTTGAGGGAGTGGACGTTGATGCTTTGGTGGACACTGGGGCTGGGTTTTCTATTATTCGTACTGATTTGTGTACCCGTCTTCGAAAAGTCACGACGCCTTATGATGGACCAACACTGGTTACAGCCCAGGGAACAATGATTCGCCCTTCCGCTCTCTGTACTGCCCGTGTGCTAATCGACGACATTCTTCATCATATACAATTCGCTGTGCTATCCCCGTGCTCCCACGAACTCATTTTAGGCTGGGACTTTCTTTCATCTGCTTCCGCGGCTATTTGTTGTGCACAACGTGTCGTCCATCTTACTGACACAGACCACTTGCTTAGTGACGAAACCTACAGGCCACTTCAACTCGTCGCTGCTGTAGACATCGAGTTACCCCCAAATGAACATCAATTAGTCAATGTTTTGTCCAACGACGTTGACTCTGGGGACATTTTGGTCACTCCATCGCCCCGTTGCCTTAATAAAGGCATAGCTCTCGCATCAGGTGTGGCTCGCTTCAACAATGGATCAGCTGTCCTTGCTGCTACGAACACCACACCAGATAAAATTTTACTGCCGCGGGGCACTACTGTCGCCTGCGTTGCCGATCTGGAGCCTGTGTGCGTCGTGCCTCTTATCGCTGCCTCCCCTAAAGGCCATCTTGGAGATCATGCTGCTTCCTCGGCCTTTACAGCAGCCATCAAAAAGGACTTGACAGACTCACAGAAGCAGCAGCTGCTTGATTTGTTGCAAAAGCATGCAAACACTTTTGACGTTCATTCATCCAGCCTGGGTCAGACAACTGCTACAGCACATCGTATTCAGACCGACGGAACATCCATTGTGCATCGTCGTCCGTACCGCGTCTCCCTAGCCGAACGGAAAATCATTGAGGAAAACGTAGACGATATGCTGAAACAGGAGATAATCCGACGCTCAACCAGTCCTTGGTCGTCTCTAGTGGTTTTGGTGCGTAAAAAAGACGGTTCCGTACGATTTTGCGTCGATTACCGAGCACTTAATAAGATCACTAGGAAGGACGTATACCCCATGCCACGTATCGACGACGCCCTCGATTCCTTACAAGGTGCTGAATTCTTTTCAAGCCTCGACTTGCATTCCGGCTATTGGCAAATCCCCATGCACGAAGATGACAAAGGAAAAAACGGCGTTTGCAACCCCGGACGGCCTATACGAATTCAACGTTATGCCGTTTGGTCTATGCAATGCGCCCGAAACTTTTGAGCGCTTGATTGACACCGTGCTGCGTGGCCTGAAATAAAAGACTTGCCTATGTTACCTCGATGACATTGTTGTCTTTTCGTCCACGTTTCCTCAACATCTGCAACGCTTGGACGAGATCCTGACTAGCCTTGCGGGCGCTGGTCTTCAAATTAACACCAAGAAGTGCCATTTCGCCAGCAGATCTATCAAGGTCCTCGGTCATGTTGTGAGCAAGGACGGAATTCGTCCAGACCCTGAGAAAACTGCTGCGGTGCTTCGCTTCCCTCGCCCTGAGAAGCCGAAAGATTTGCGAAGTTTCCTTGGTCTCGCCTCTTACTTTCGGCGATTCATACAAAACTTTGCCTCCATAACCGCACCACTCCATAAGCTACTTGCTTCTGGTACGCCCTTTCAGTGGTCTCAGGAATGTGAATTGGCTTTCGACAGGTTGAAGAGTGCCCTCACGACCGATCCTGTACTTTCTCATTTTTACGAAGGTGCACCCACCTTCCTCCATACGGACGCTAGCGGCCACGGTTTAGGAGCCGTCCTCCTCCAGCGCGACAACTCTTCGCGAGAGCGAGTCGTTGCGTACGCCAGCCGCGTCCTCTCCGCAGCCGAGAGGAACTACACGATCACCGAGAAGGAGTGCCTCGCCGTCGTTTGGTCAGTGCAGAAATTTCGTCCCTATCTTCACGGCCGCTATTTCACCATTGTGACCGACCACCACGCTTTATGTTGGCTTTCGACACTCAAGAACTTGTCGGGACGCCTCGGCCGCTGGATTCTACGCCTACAAGAGTATGACTTTGCCATCGTATACAAGTGTGGCAGGAAGCATAGTGACGCCGGCGCTCTTTCTCGCTGCCCACTACCAGCGACTCCACTCAGGGTTTCCGCAATCCATTAGCACAACACGCCCTCGGAGTCCACGTCTACGGCGGTTTCCTCTCTCGCCTCTATGGACCAGCTGCCTTCGGACGACCAGCACGATTTTTCTTCTCGACAGCTGGCTGACCCATACTATCGACGTACTATAGGCTACCTCACTGGCAGTTCCCGTCCACCTAATGCGAGGCTCCGTCGCCAACTCTCGCAGTTCAAGCTGGACAACTCGGTGCTGTAACGCAAAATTTACCATCCTGACGGTCAGCCCTGGGTTCCCGTTCTACCTTGATCGCTTCGGTCCGAAGTCCTCAGAGCACTTCATGACCATCCGACGGCTGGTCACCTTGGTTACCACAAAACCTATGATCGCCTTCGAAGTCGGTTTTATTGGCCAGATATTACCACTAGTGTAGCTCGGTACGTTGGGTCCTGCACTACCTGCCAATGTAGAAAACTACCCACATCTGCTCCAGCCGGTACACTACAGCCTCTTCCATGCCCAGCCACACCATTCAAAGTTGTAGGCATCGATCTTTATGGCCCCCTTCCAGTCAGTGCTGCTGGAAACCGATGGATAGTAACAGCCGTTGACCATTTGACACGCTACGCCGAGACGGCATCTGTCACTACCGGTTCAGCTTCTGAAATTGCCGACTTCATCCTCCGAGCCATTATACTGCGTCATGGTGCTCCACGTGTATTGCTCAGCGACCGTGGAAGGGCCTTCCTTTCACAACTAGTGAACGAACTTCGCGCCTCTGGCACAACTCACAAGACTGCCTCTAGTTATCATCCCCAAACTAACGGCCTCACTGAGCGATTCCACCGCACTCTTGCTGACATGATCGCCGCCTACATTCAACCAGACCACAAGAACTGGGATGTAGTTCTACCATTCGTCACTTTCACCTACAATATGGCTATTCAGCGGACCAACGGCTACTCACCATTTTACCTAGTTTATGGACGCTCCCCTACTTCTTTGCTGGACGTCTCTTTCTTTACCTGCCATGCGGATTCATCTCCATCCTCTTCAGAGGAATACGTTTTGCGGCTCGCTGAGAGCCGCCAACGTGCTCGTATAAACACTGAAGCCCGACAGCAAGACAGAAAGGTGGTTTATGATGAATCGCATCGTGCTGTATCCTTTCAACCTGGAGACGAAGTGCTCCTTTTGACGCCTATTCGCACACCTGGTTTGTGCGACAAGTTCCAGCCACGATTTATCGGGCCGTACACAGTTCTTGAAGAAACTTCACCAGTAAATTATCGCGTGATGCCACTTGTAGCCCCAGCAGATCGCCGTTATCGAACTACTGAAGTCGTCCATGTCTCCCGTATGAAGCCCTTCATGCGACGTTCTTTGTCCCCTTGACTTGCCGCGGCCAGGCTGGCCGCTCTCACGTGGGGGGAATCAGTGTGGGCATTTAGTATACCAATCCTCTTCATCTGTACATTATCATCATTATCATGTATTGCTCATGCATCCTCATCGTTGTCACGTATCATCATCATCTTGGTTCGTGCATCTCCGCTGTTGGCTGCCGATTCCTCGGGCCTAATAAAGGTCTTCCAAACCAAGACTTCATAGTATTTTTAGACTGCCACGCATATTTTTACAAGTAGGTGTGATCATTATTTCTTTTTTGTTTTTCTTTTTTGATGGGTGTTTGCACATGTGCAGATTTTCTTTGTTATTATATTCTTCTTTGTACCCTGTTTGCTCTGCTGCGCAGTCGCCATGCTGTGCCATGTGACTAGGCCTTCTGCTTGATACATGTGTGCGTTTCTTTCAATAAAATTTAGTTGCCAGTTCAGCACCTTGTCGTCTCTGCTTCCGTCTTTGTCTGTATACTTGCCCTGTTATTACATCCAAGCATTAACCACGAACTAGCCCAACTTTCACGTCTACTGATCCGCCTACTTCAAAAACTACGTGCTAAAGCTTTAATGATCATGTTTTCCTGCCAAAACATTAAAAATTTCGTCACACTGTCTATTATTAAAATCTTTATTTTACTAGAAAGAATGTGCGAATGGTCGCATCATGACCTGCTAATGCAGCGAGGAGCACGTGACACGCTGCCCGCATGTCCCTACTGTGTTGCAGTGAAGATGTCTTATTTTTCGCAGGCATGCATTTCAGTTTATCACTTTTTTTTCCTTGTTTGTGATTGCAGCAGCGAGGCCCAATGTTCCCCCTTGCTTGCAGCAAAACTGTCACATTGTATTGCTGGAAACATAACCCTTGAAGCCTCAAACCAGCCAACACAGCACACGACGAGCCCTGATTATATTTTGAATAATTTCAAATTCCTTGCATTCCACTTTTTGCATGCATGTTCTCTTAATGCGAGAACCCGCTTCATTTGAAGATTTCTCACGATCCCAATGACTTAGAGTTAACGAGGTTTTCATAATCATCATCATCATCATCATCATCATCATCAGCCTGACTACGTCCACTGCAAAGGCCTCTCCCATGTTCTACCAGTCAACTCGGTCCTGTGCTTGCTGCTGCCACTTTATACCCACAAATTTGTTAATCTCATCTGCCCAAGCCCTCCCACCTCAGGGTGACACTGGGCATTGCTTAGGGCACTGTTTCAAAATAAACGTTTACTTCTCTCTCTCTCTCTCATCTGCCCAGATAACTTTCTGTCTCCCCCTAACCCGCTTGCCTTCTCTGGCAATTGAGTGTTACCCTTAATGACCAGCGGTTATCCTGCCTACGTGCTACATGCTCGGCCCTTGTCTATTTCCTCTTTTTGTTTGAACTATGATATCCTTAATCCCAGTTTGTTCCCTAATCCACTCTGCCCTCTTCTGGTCTCTTAAGGTTACACACACCATTTTCCTTTCCATCGCTCACTGCGTCGTCCTCAACTTAATTTAAACTCTCTTTGTAAGTCTCCAGGTCTCTGCTCCGTAGCTAAATACCGACAAGACGCAGCTGTTATATACCTTCCTCTTGAGGAATAATGACAATCTACTTGAGAGTGCTTGCAAATGTGCTCCACCCCATTCCTATTCTTCTAGTTACTGCAATCTCGTGGTTGAGCTCCGTAGTTGTTACCTGTCCTAAGTATACGTAGTCTTTTGCAACTTCAAGTGCACTACCTATCTCGAAGCGCTGCTTTCTTCTGAAGTTGTTGTACATTACTTTCGTTTTCTGCACATTATTTTTAAAGCCAACCTTTCTGCTCTCTTTGTCCAACTCTGTAATCATAAGTTGCAATTCATCCCCCGAGTTACTCAGCAATGCAATGTCATCAGCAAAGAGCAGGTTACTAAGGTATTCGTCCATTAACTCTTATCCCTAACTCTTCCAACTCTAGGCCTTTGAAAACGTCCTGTAAGGGCACGGTAAATAGTCTTGGCAAGATTGTATCCCCCTGCCTTACACCCTTCTTGATTGGTTTTACTGTAGTCCAAAATTGATCAGAAGGAGATTTTACTGCTTTATACTTTACACAATCATCTGCAAGAAACCTTATGGGGACCGTAACGTCTTTAGGCAGTCAGTGATAAAACTTAAAAAGTAATAGTGGAGCCCAAGATGCTATCTTGGGAGTTTCAAAAATTACGTTAGCAAGTGTGGATTTTTTGGGGTTGGCTTGAATATACTGTTTGCAATTGCAGAAATGGGAGGAAAATCCCTGCATTATACTTTAGTCTTCAAAGACCACATTTGTTTTTAAAAACAGTTTAACGTGGGACACGGTATGGAGAGCTTTAGCATGAATGGATGGATACAACTTAATTGAATGTCCGGCAAGGTTTAAGGCGACCCAGGTCCAGATCCCCATGAGGTAAAGTCAAGGAAGGCATTGTCCCAATGCCGCCTTGCGAGCTTGCCATACTGCCCATGTTTAGATGCTGAGGTCTGAGCTGCGCAGAGCGGTAGCCCACGTCGACGACAGGGTCTCCAGAGTAACTGCCATCACGCTGGCAACTATACAACAGCCCGACAACATGTGTTAGAGTGTTGCTGGTCCTTCCTGGCACAGTCTGCACATGTCTTCCTGATGTTTGCCTGGATAGGACAACTTTACATTCCTGATCAGTTAGGGCTAGCGCGGTGGCCACTTCCTCCGCTATTTCCATGTATACAATGTATGCGATTCTGGTTTCGGAGTCTATTACTATGGCAGTGTATTTATGACCATTGCCACACTCAGCTGCATCGACATAGCTCGCATTCCTCTTTCTACCAAAATAACGAAGCAATGTCGCTGCTCTTGCCTTTCTTCTGCCTCTGTTGTAGTCAGGGTGCACGTTTCTAGGGATACTTGCCACCCTAATGGTGTCCCTGATTTAGATTTGAATTTTCTGGCCGTGCTAATGATGCTAAGTTATGCCGAGCTGGTTCATAATTTGCCTTCCTGCCGTGGTGGTTGACAGGCGTTCAAGCTGTGAAATGTGCTGTGCTTTAGCTATTTCTTCCAGGCTGTTGTGCATACCCAGCTGGGTCGAAAGCTCGGTGCTCATCGATTCCGGGAGGCTCAGGGCAATTTTGTACGTTTTCCTGGTGAGTGTGTTGATTTTATTTTTTTCGGTGACGTACCAGTTGTGGTAAATGGCCACACAAGCAATGTGGCTGATAACGAATGAATAGATCAGTCGAATGACATTTTCTTTCTTCATAGCTGCATGCCTGTTTGTTATCCGCGTAACAACTCTTGTGGCCCTGGTGACTTCGCTTTCGAGTTTCCTCACGGTTTCACTGTTTGCTTGGTTGGCTTCAATGATCATTCCGAGTATTTTGATCCGTGCTATAACTTTAGGGATTGAGTTTGCATCTTGGGTGTATATAGGCTGATTTCCTCGTAGCCCCGATGTAGCTCTTTGGCGGCAGGCCTCTCCTTGTGAGCCAGTAAATGAGCAGTCTCTGAATAGCCGTTTACAATGTGTACTCAATGGAGCAGTCCGCTAAGGTGGTTATATCATCTGCGTGATGGTCAAAATCGAAAAATATTATGTCATACTGACCGTGTGAGTAAATTTCGGAGGAGAGATCAAGAACAAGTTCAACAAACTGTCGAAAAGTCTGCTGTTGGGCCTGTTCCTCAGCGTGTATGGTCATCTTATTTCTCTTCTTGTGTAGGTGTTTTTTGAAGGCTGGGTTCCTCAATTGCAAGTTCAACAAGCTGAGTAATCACAGATATGTTTTTTTTCAATATCTATGTTGCCGTATGTGTATTATATTGCGAACATCTAGATAGGTCGAAAAATTCTTTGTTAGTACAACCGCCTCTGTGTGACCTGAGCAACGTTCCAAGCCCTGGGAAAGCAACCAGCGCTTACTGAAGACTGGAAAATATTTGTCCAATACTTTCAACTGTCTTGTAGCAATTATAATATAAATGTGAATAAGCAGACAAAAAACAACCTGCCACTGGCAGAAACCAAACCTGCAACCGTCACATAATGTACCTGATGTGCTCCCAATAGCGCTATGGTGGTTGCCGCCCTCCCAACTACTTTATCGGGTATTTTTATATCGTGCAAAATTGGGACTGTTAGTCAACGCAGGTCGATCACAAGTGAGGAACGTTTTTTTTTTTTTTTTTTTTTTTTGTCAAGTGGTGTCACATAGCATGTGGTCTTTTGAAGAGTGGACTAGCTGACCAAAAATTCTTCCCGTTCCACTTCCCGTTCCAAGACTGCTGATCGAGAGCCTTGCTATTAAAGAACAAGCAAGGGAAATATTTCAAGGGGTTGTGAGTTTTTTTGACACAGCCTTAATGAAAACCAACAGATAATGAAGCCAAGGAAAATAAAAGCGTCATCAATTGTGCTGTTTTAACTATACTGTTGTAATTACAATATAAACATGAGAAAAGCACAGCCCACAAAAGACAACTTGCCTTCGTCAAGGACCAAACCTGCAACTTTCAGATAATGTCCCAAAACTTGATGTGGCATTATTTATTACTGGTGTATACAGACGGGAAGTTCAGATGTCCATGGGTGTTGCCATCCCATATTGTAAATCAATCATATGACTTTATTTAGTCCATTTCAAAAACAGATAAAATTGAGGCCAAAAAATCTGTCTTTCCACTTGACGAGCCTACTACCCTTATCCCAAGGATTCACGGCAGCACAGATACAACTATTTACTTCATACCATTCTGTAAACTAACAAACAATAATAATTCATGCACATTTTTAACCAACTAGGCAGAGCTGACGTTGCCAAAGGAACAAAATGGGGACTGTAATCCCAATGCATAAACTATTATTCAGCCAGTCACTCACATTTTCAAATTTATTACACATTCGAAGCTTTAGGTATTGGACTTCTCATTAGGTAACCCCTTCCTCCCATCTGGACAAAATCCTGTATCCACCTTTTAGTGGATACAGAGGCGGTACTAGCAGCGCAGTGGCAATATCGCTCATACCGTGTCGCATCTATTGCAGTTGGCGCGGTTGACACGCTGTGGCTACCTTATTCCTTGGCACTCGCCTGCATTCTGACCAGCTCGTCTTGGGATGCTACCACTACGATCCGCCGAAATCTCCGCTTACTGCAAGTGACGCAACGCGTTGCGTGAACTCGTCGACTGCGCAGCGCAGAGAGCATCCAGGCGGCAGCTGTGCATGGGCGGATCCATGACACGTCATTGATAAAAGTCGGACACCTTCGTGGTGGACTACAGGCGGTAGCAGCAGCGCTGTGGCAATATCGCTCATGCCTTGTCCCATCTGTTGCAGGTCAGTTGCTATACTGCACTTCTGTTGACATATCTATTACTTTTGGTTCCGCTGCTGCTGCTGCCACTGTTCGACACCTCGCTTTTTCGCTACTGTGCTTTTGTCTTACTTTGGCTGAAGCAAAGTCAAAGTCAAAGTCAAAGTCAAAGTTTATTTCACCAGAGAAATTCTGGATGGGCTTCAGGGATAAAAGCTGCTCGAGGCAGCTTGACTTGGTCCCTGAAGACCCTTTACAATTGGCAGCATACGACGTTAACAGTACAAAATGGGCTTGTAAGATCATACGTAAATATACATGAGCAATATTGTAAAAATTGCAGTTTGAATTACATCAAGCAATAACAATAGCATACAGAGAGTCAAAATGAGATTATGCATTTAAACGTTTAGTACAGCATAAACAACTTTGTAATACAGAAAGGTACAGAAAGTATAGAAATTTTACGGAATAGCAATATCGCGTAATGATCAAACACAGAATATTGAAAATAGAAGAATGCGGTATGACAAGATAAGCTAAAGTTTGCATAGTCAAGACATATCAATGCGAGGGCTACAACATAGACGTAAAAAATTCACGCAACTGCCGGTGTGTAGCAGTAGTAAGTTCGGTATATTCATTTAGGATAGATGGCAAATTATAGTGCAATGCTTGTAAGTTGTATGTTGTTCGGTAATGAGGAACAAACCACGCTAAAGTATGTCTCGTACTTATGGTAGTGTCATGCCAAACACCCGTTTTTCTTGTCAGCTCGACTTGTCAGATCAATCTGGTGTTGTAAGGTGTACTGAGTGTATCGAATTCTATCACTTTGGTAAATGTGCCAGAATTTTAGAAAAGTCCTACAAAGGAAAGCCTGAAAGTGCGAAGAAAGCTTGGCGTTGTCAAAACTGCAGGACTGCTGAAAAGTCTACTGAGGGTGAGCAAGATTCTCCTGAGGTGAATATGGCAGAAGTTCTCGTCTCAATAAACTTGAAACTAGAGAAACTTTCTCCGCTTATGAAAAAGGTTGAGGGTATGGAACAATCGTTGATGTTTATGTCTCGCACGTTTGAGGAGCTGAAAACAACCATCAGTGCTCAGGAAAGCAAGATCAAGGTGCTAAGAAAGAAAGTTGCTGAACTAGAAAGTAAAGACAGTGACAATCAGTCATTGCAAGCTCAGCTTCAGAAGGAAGTATCTGACCTCTGTGGTGTTTGCGAAGGACGTAAGAAGCACCGGCAGCACCACCGTACGAAAAGACGTTTATTGTACGCAACACATCGAATATATACATAAAAGACAGACGCGCCCCCTCGGGGTGAAAGAACACAAAGTAAAACCGAAACTGAATATAACATACTCCCTCCCTTATATGTAGTGATTAGTTGTTAGTAAGTGTTAGTAAGAAACCCCTATGCATGCACTGTACATTTTACACGCTATATACACATACATATTTACACTACATACACACTGTGCTATACACACAGGCAACTAGTGGGTCTGATAGTCCTTGAGCCAGACCGGTGGCCGGCGCTCTCGGGACGGCCGATGGGGATGCCGCACGGCCGGAGACGGTAATGAGCTTGTAGAGCTCTGTAGTACGCCAGGAGACCGCCATTGCGGCGCAGGAGAAGGCGGCTGCAGCATGGCAGGCTCCGGTACAGGCAGCTGCGGATCAGGAGCAGGCGACTGCGGTGCGGCAGACTGCAATACGCCAGGAGGCGGCGGCTGCGACCCGGGAGAAGGCGGCGGCGGCAGGGCAGGCTGCGGCACTTGAACCAGAAGCTGTGGCGCAAATAGCTCCGAACGTTGGTATGGTGGACTCGTGCCCCTCTCAGGAACCCGGGAAAGCTTGGAGGCGTTCCATGTGCGGCCGTCTGCAAGTCGGAAAGAGGCAGGTCTCCTCTTCCCCAACACCTCAGTTGGCGAGGAAAAAGGGCGATCCCCCTTGAAGCGAACGGACGGCTTCTTGATTCGAACGAAATCACCCACAGCTATCTTTGGCTCTTTAGCAGCTCTCCTGCGGTCCGTGTACTCCTTACTGCTTTGCTGTTGAAGCCGGACCCTTTGGCGCAGTCGCGCCAGTTCCTTTGCTGGGTCTTTTGCAAACGCTGGTGCCGAAAACCCTACAACATCCAATCTGGTTCGGGGCATTCGCCCATGCAGCAGAACTGCTGGGGCAACTCCAGTGGTAGCCTGTGGAGTACAGCGGTAAATAGAGAGGTAGTCCGTAACTGCTTGTCGGATAGGTCTCCTTTCGAGGAGTGAAACCTGGATGAAGTTCTTCAGAGTTCGATTGAACCTCTCGACTTGCCCATTCGCCTGGGGGTAATATACAGACGAATGAGACAGCTTGATGGCTCGGTTTTGAAGAAAGGTTACAAATTCACGTGACGTGAACTGCGGCCCATTGTCACAAACAATCTCTTCCGGGTATCCTTCACGGGCAAATACACTGGTTAAGAAGTCTTTCACAGTGCTTGTGGCCACTTCGCTGCAGAAATATATCTCTGGCCATTTGGAATGGTAATCGACCAGTGTTATAGCAAATTGGCTATTGTGAGGTGCATGTTCCAATGGGTCAACAATGTCTAGGCCCAGTTTCTGCCATGGCCTTTCAGGCCAGTCAATAGGCTGCATTGGCGCTGGCGATGTTTTGGCAGACTTATCTGCCTCCAGGCAGATGTGACAGTTTTTCACGGCAGATTCAGCTTGCTTGTCCATCCATGGCCACCAGAATAGCTCACGAAGTCGCGCCTTTGTGCGCGTGATGCCCGGATGTGCCTCGTGGGCAACGGCAATGAACTGAGCCGTGAGTGAGGACGGGACAACGAGGCGTTCTGCGCGCAGTACAAGGTCATCAACAACAGAAAGTTCTTCGCGCACAGAGTGGAAAGGTTTTGCCTCCTCTGGTATGGACTTTTGTGGTGGCCAAGAACCGAGCACGAACGACTTGACCGTTTGCAGACAACCATCGTTGAGGACGGCTTGCTTGAATTCTTCCTTCCTCACGCAAGCCGACTCGACCAACGACACAATTTCTTCATCCTTGTCCAGCTGTGCCTGCGCGGCACGAGGTGGCAGCCGAGAAAGAGCATCTGCCACCGTGTTGGTGGACCCCTTGCAGTACTCGACAGTGAAATTGTAGCATAGGAGTCGCGCATTCCAGCGTGCAATTCGAAGTGGCCTTCTGCCACGTCCTTGCGAAGACAGCAACGATACCAACGCCTGATGGTCCGTTCGAATCTTGAAATGGCGACCCCAAAGGTAAGTGTGCCATCGTTCGCATGCCCAAATGCATGCCAACGCTTCGCGTTCGCCGACCGAGTACTTTCTTTCCGCTGGTGACAAGGTACGAGACGCGAAAGCCACTGTGCGGAGCTCATGGCCGTTTTGCTGCTGCAGAACGGCTCCCAGCCCACAGTCAGAAGCGTCGGTCGACACGATAACTGGAAGTGATGGATCGAACATGTGGAGAACTGTACTTGAAGAAAGCATTTCCTTGACCCTCCTGAAACTGCTGTCTGCTTCGGCTGACCAGATGAATGGCTCATTCTTGCGAAGCAGAACGCGCATAGGCTCGACCACCTGGGCCAAGCGGGGAACAAACTTGGAATAGTATTCTACAAGACCCAGGAATGAACGGAGGGCAGCAACATCTGTAGGCACCGGAGTGTTAACTATCGAGTCTACTTTCTCTGGAAGCGGCGAGATACCTTGTACAGTGACCTTATGCCCTAGGAAAGAAAGTTCTGGAACGTCGAAGAGGCATTTGTCGTTCAATTTCAGGCCTGCGTACTTAACTTTCTGCAAGACCTTTGTTAGTATAATATAGAACGGGGACAGTCAAAACTGTTATCCGAGACCAGGTAGGAGCGTAGGCCTAGCTATCAAAATCAGCGACAGTCCGGGCCGAGCGTCTCGTGCTTAGCACTGACAATGTGTGTGCCGAGATTTGCATGACCCACTACAATCATCATTACATATTTCCCCCTCGCTGAAGATAATGCCAAGTAAGTGTTCTAAGGTGTCGTGAGGACAAGTGATTCGTGATATGGTTTGAGGCGATTCACATGTACGATTTCGCGGCCTCGGCGACGCATGTCCACAGTGGCCGTGAAGGGTTCGATGAGGTAGTTAACAGCGGAAGTTTGTTCTATGACGCGATAAGGTCCATGGTACCTGCTGACAAACTTTGTAGAGGTACCAGGAGCAGCACTGGGGGGCACCCACAGCCAAACAAGAGAGTTGGGCGAAAATTGGTAGTTGGACCGTCCATCGTCGTGACGAAATTTCTGTAGCCCTTGTTCTTGGGTTGTAAGGGTGCGAGCTAATTGCCGACATTCTTCCGCATACCGCGCGGCTTCGGAAAGTGGTGTGCCTTCGGATGAGTCGGGTCGGTAGGGGAGAATGGTGTCAATTGGAGACGATGGTTCTCGACCATAAAGTAAAAAGAATGGAGAAAAGCCTGTCGTCGCTTGAGGTGCCGTGTTGTAAGCGTACGTTACGTAAGGAAGGACGAGATCCCAGTTGGTGTGGTCGGAGGCGACATACATAGAAAGCATGTCGCCAAGAGTACGGTTGAAACGCTCGGTCAAGCCATTGGTTTGTGGGCGATATGCGGTAGTACAGCGGTGAATTACATGGCATTCTGCAAGAAGTTCTCGAATAACATCCGCGAGAAAGATGCGGCCTCGGTCGCTCAAAAGTTCACGTGGAGCGCCATGACGCAGAACAAAACGTTGCAGCAGGAAAGACGCAACGTCACGTGCCGTCGCGGCTGGTAGAGCGGCCGTTTCTGCATATCTCGTGAGATGGTCGATCGCTACAATAATCCAGCGATTCCCAGCTGATGTATATGGTAGAGGACCATAAAGGTCTATTCCAACCCGGTCGAATGGTCGCACTGGGCACGGTAACGGCTGCATTGGTGCAGTAGGACGGCTAGGATTGTGCTTGCGGCGTTGGCACTCTGTGCAAGATCGAATGTACTTTTGAACGAATGTGTACATGCCGCGCCAATAAAACCGAAAACGTAGCCTGGCGTAGGTTTTAAACAAACCGGCGTGCGCACACTGCGGATCGGCATGGAAAGCAGCACATATGCTGGCGCGGAGATGCCTGGGTATGACGAGTAGCCATTTGCGACCGTCAGGGTGGTAGTTGCGGCGATAAAGTATTCCATCACGGATGGCGAAGTGAGAGGCTTGTCGGTGTAGCGCTCGAGATGGCGGGTGGGCGAGTGTTTCAGATAGGTAATCCATCAGAGACGCAATCCACGAATCTTTGCGCTGCTCCGCAGCCATGTTGATGGGTCCTGATAGTGGAAGGAAGTTGTCTTGGATGGAGACACTCGCAATATCAGTAGAAACAGGCGAACGCGAAAGAGCATCGGCATCGGCGTGCTTCTGGCCTGAGCGATAAATGACGCGGATGTCGTACTCTTGGAGCCGTAAAGCCCATCGTGCCAAGCGTCCTGAGGGATCTTTGAGGGAGGATAACCAGCAGAGCGCGTGGTGGTCGGTAACAACATCGAAAGGGCGGCCGTACAGATAAGGCCGAAATTTTGTAATGGCCCAGATAATCGCTAGGCATTCTTTCTCAGTTACCGAATAATTTGCTTCTGTTCTTGTAAGAGTGCGGCTCGCGTACGCAACAACATATTCTTGGTAACCAGGCTTTCGTTGGGCGAGTACAGCGCCAAGACCGAGACCGCTAGCATCTGTGTGGATTTCTGTGGGAGCGCTTGAATCGAAATGACGCAGTATGGGTGGTGTTGTAAGCAGTTCACGGAGCTTCGCAAAGGCACTGTCGCAAGCTGGAGACCACGCAGATAAATTGCGGTCTCCCTGAAGTAGGTCTGTCAGAGGCGCCATGATCGAGGCGAAATCTCGGACGAAGCGGCGGAAGTATGAGCAAAGGCCAATGAAACTACGCAGCTGCTTGAGAGACGCGGGCCTCGGGAACTCGCGAACAGCACGTAGCTTAGCGGGGTCAGGAAGAACGCCATCCTTCGACACGACGTGTCCGAGAATGGTCAGCTTGCGCGCTCCAAAGTGACACTTCTTCAAGTTGAGTTGGAGGCCGGCTGCAGAGAGGCAGCGTAGAACCTGTTCCAAGCGACGAAGGTGCGTGGGAAAATCGGGTGAGAATACCACTGCATCGTCTAAGTAGCACAAACACGTGTTCCATTTGAGGCCTCGTAGGATAGTGTCCATCATGCGCTCAAATGTTGCCGGCGCATTGCATAGCCCGAATGGCATCACGTTAAATTCGTATAAGCCGTCTGGTGTAACAAATGCAGTTTTTGGCCTATCATCCGGATTCATGGGCACTTGCCAGTATCCAGAGCGTAGATCAAGGGAGGAAAAGAACCCTGCGCCTTGTAAAGAGTCGAGGGCGTCATCAATTCGAGGCAAAGGATAAACATCCTTTCGTGTTATTTTGTTTAGGCGACGATAATCTACGCAAAAGCGTATCTTGCCATCCTTCTTTTTAACTAAAACAACCGGCGACGCCCAAGGACTGTTTGACAGTTGAACGACGCCTCGCTTTAGCATGTCACCTACTTGTTCATCGATGATACGGCGTTCAGTTGGCAAAACACGGTATGGTCGCTGCCGTAGTTGTGGGTGATTACCTGTGTCGATCTGGTGGCATACGGTAGATGTGCGACCTAAAGTAGCGCTGTGACTGTCAAAAGATTGTCGAAACTCGTCAAGGAGGCTCAAAAGCTCACACCTCTGTTGTGGGTTTAGGCCTTCGTCGATGACACGGTTGAAAATGTCGGTAGTGGGAGGGTCATTCACGGAACTACAGGAGAGGGCACTGACTTCCGATGATTCATCAGGAACGTCAAGTGTAGCGATGGTTTCGAATGATTCTATCGAACCAATACATTCGCCTCGAAGTAGCGTAATCGTGAATGGGAACGGATTCTTCACAGGCACGTTGGTCGCACCACCTTGAAGAGTAACGAGAGCGGTTGGGAGCGGTGATAGGTGGCGATGAACGAAAGCAGCGGAAGGCGTGAAGAATGCGGGAGCGTCGACGACGGTGGAACACGACACAGGTGCGAAGACAGTAGCGCGTGGAGGGATTTGGGTGTCGTCACTAATGACCAACTTCGCGTCGGAAGGGCGATCGTGCACTGGTAGCGCATCACCAAGGGGACAAAAGGCGACTTCGGCACGGGCGCAATCAATGACGGCTTGGTGATGGGAGAGAAAATCCCAACCTAAAATGATGTCATGAGGACAGTGCGGGAGTACTACGAACTGGACTGTGTAGGGCACTCCTTGAATTACAAGTCTGGCAGTACACGCGGCCACAGGCTGCACAGGCTGTGCAGTGGCAGTATGAAGACATGAACCCAAGTAAGGCGTTGTCACTTTTCGAATTGAACGGCAAACTTTTTCGGCGATGACAGAAATTGCGGCACCAGTATCAATAAGGGCAAGTACGGGTACACCTTCAAGAACGGCATTAATTACATTCGGCGGCGAACGAAGAGGGCTTGTGCTTTGCGACGAGGACGCAGTTCTTGCCTCGGGAACTGCGTCATTTAGTTTTCCGCGTCGATTGTAGGGGGGCGTCGGCGCATCGGGGAGGGCGAGCGTCGACGTGGAGAAGGAGATCGGCGATCAGGAGCTGGTCGGTGGCTTGGACGAGGAGCGTACAATTCGGGGTCTGGGGTTTATTGAGTGTACGTGTAATCGTTTTCGTACGGACGTAGGTTTTCACGTGAGTGGAGTGGACGGCGGCGGCACAGACGTGCGACGTGCCCAGGTAGACCACACGAAAAGCAGATCGGTCGGTTGTCGGCAGTGCGCCATGGATTAGGGACTCGGCGAAGTGGAGGTCGTGGCGGCAGGGCGGCATAAACAGGAGCAGGCTGTGGAGGCGGCGCTTGGAACGTCTGTGGTCGTGGTCGTGCTGCTGCTTCGGCGTACGTCAATGGTGCATTGACTGGTGGCACCAGCTATGGAGGAAGGACCTCAGACACTTGATCTCGTATAATAGTCCGTAGAGTAGGGCTAAGCGGTGCACTGCGCTCCGGTAGGCCAGAGATGAGCGAGAGTTGGCGGGCAACTTCTTCGCGCACGAAATCTTTGACCTGCGAGAGGAGGACGGGGTCTTGCGAGGGAGTTAAGCCGGACATCGATTCCTGATGTGGGACAGCACGGCGGGTGACGAGACGTTGCCGGCGGAGCTCATCATAGCTTTGGCAGAGCTCGGTAACTTGGGCGACAGTAGCAGGGTTTTTCGAAATGAGCATCTGGAAAGCGTCCTCGTCAATACCCTTAAAAATATGCTTGATGCGGTCCACCTCTGTCATGTTCACATCGACGCGCTTGCACAAGTCAATGACGTCTTCTATATAACTTGTAAAGTTCTCACCAGGCAGTTGAGATCTCGACTGAAGGCGCTGCTCCGCACGAAGTTTGCGGACAGAAGGACGACCAAAGACTTCGCTGAACTTTGCTTTGAATGCTGTCCAGGTGGGAACGTCGGTCTCATGGTTCCGAAGCCATAAGTGGGCAATGCCACTGAGGTAAATGCCGACAGTGGCCCGTCTCGTGGCTTCGTCCCATTTGTTCAAGACACTCACGAGTTCATAAGTAGCCAGCCAGTCGTCGACGTCGTGGTCGTTAGTGCCGCTGAATATGGGAGGATCCCGCTGACGGACCGCGCCGGAGCACACGATGGCCTGGGAAGCCATAGGAGGAGGGCTTGTGGCAGATGCAGTGGTCATGACAGCAGGTAGAGTCCGGCTTCGCAACTCCAGGATTGCAAGGAGACCCAGCAAACTCCACCAATTATAATATAGAACGGGGACAGTCAAAACTGTTATCTGAGACCAGGTAGGAGCGTAGGCCTAGCTATCAAAATCAGCAACAGTCCGGGCCGAGCGTCTCGTGCTTAGCACTGACAATGTGTGTGCCGAGATTTGCATGACCCACTACAATCATCATTACATTAGGTTCAAAAGATGTTCTTCTGCACTTTTCCCGAAGACTATGACGTCATCAATGTAGAACAACACACCAGGGCAGCCATCCAGAATTGTGGCCATCATCTTCTGAAATGCCGCTGGGGCAGAAGCTAACCCAAAGCAAACTCTCTTGAACCGAAAAAGTCCTTGATGCGTGATGAAGGCTGTCAGGCCCCTGCTGTCAGGGTGCAAAAGAACCTGATGGTAGGCAGAAGCCAAGTCAAGTTTTGAGAAGTGTGTCGCGCCTACCAAGACATGAAGGAGTTCCTCTGTATGAGGCAACGGGAAGCTGTCTGGTACAATAGCCTTGTTAGGCTCCCGGAGGTCAACACAAATTCTGATGGTGCCGTCTTTCCTGTCAACGAAAACAATGGGCGAAACCCATTCAGAAGCATCGATGCGTTCGATGATGTCAAGGCTCAGCAACCTGTGAAGTTCATTTGACACTGGTTCCCGAAGTGAATATGGAAGACGGCGCAGCTTCGAAGATACCGGCTGCACGCCTTGCCGAATCTTGACACGATGCGTAAACCGCTTAGCAAGACCCAACTCGGGACTGAAAAGTGAACCGAAGTCGTGTTCCAAGGCTGGCGGAAGGTTTGCTTGTCTGGGTTGCTCTATTGACTGCATCGGAAAGTGACAAGGTGTCGGGTCATTAACACGCGGCGGCGGGGCAACGGACGTGTGCAGGCACTCATGAGTGGAGCCCTGTATTCGAAGATTTAGGGCCTTAATGCCGTCAAGGCCAATCAGACAAGTTCCTTGGCGAACGATGTAGAAAAGAAGTGGTGCAGAGCGCCCTTTAAACTGAACGTCTGCCTGGAAACAGCCTAGCACGGAAATTGGCCGCTTCGAATAGTCAAACAAAGTGACATGCGGAGCTGGGAGGAGCAAACTGATTTGAAAATGTTTGTGGAATTCCTGCTCTGATAGAATTGAAACAGACGACCCTGAGTCAACAAGGAATGACAACTTGACATCCGCTACGCGTACTTGTATGTAAATTGCGCTGCGAGCGGGATGCTGCACAGTCAAAACTTGCTCAGAACTTCCCCCTGACAAAGCATCGTCATCGATGCCAACTTCACGAATCCTGCCTTGCATTTGACGCTTGCGGTTGCATACTTTCTGAAAGTGGCCCTTGATACCGCAAAACGAACACTTCTTTCCCTGCGCAGGGCACTGTGACGCTGATGCGCGGTGATTCCGCGAGCCGCATCGGAAACAGTGTGGTGAAACGGACCGGCTATCTCTGTCTCGCCGAGGGGGGCGGGGCCCCTGCGGCGCACGCGAACCGCTAGCGCTTGGAGAGTTTTGCTGAAAATGCGCTTTTGGCTGGAAATTGAATTTTCGCGAAGAATGCGAATACTGGGAACGACGCCTTACAAAAACAGGTTCGACCGAAGCAGAAAATTCCTTCAGCTCTTCAGCTGCTTGCTCAAACTGAAGAGCGATCCGCACTGCGCTCTCGAACGAAAGGGAGGAACCCTCGAGCGGCAACCGTTCACGTACGCGGTTGGAAACAACGCCGGCAACAAATCGGTTCCGCAGAGCATCATCTTGTGAAGCGAACGAACAATGCGAAACGAGCTCCCGTAAAGCAGCAACAAAGTCATGAACGGACTCGCCTGCGTGTTGGCTGCGGCGGTGGAAACGATGACGCTCGACGACGACGTTACACGACGTGGAAAACTGCTGCCGTAAGGCGCTGAGTGCAGCCTCGTACTCGTCAGTAGCGGCCACGGGAGGCTTCTCTTGTACTTCCGGTGCTGCGGCGCTTGCTGGTGCTGCGGCATTTGACCCTGCAGGTAAAGTCCGGTAAACACGCTGCCCTTCCGCCTCCAAACAATGCAGAAGAATGGCCTTGCGTCGCGCTGGTGGGAACTCAGCTGCTCCGGACGCTAGAAGGTAGACTGTTAACGTCTGCTCCCACTCCTCCCATGGAAGTGACGGCCGGCCGGGCGTCGGGAGGAACGGCGGCGGCGGAGCAAGGCCGGAGAAACTCATGGCGGGGCGGACCCGGACGACACTCGATGCTGAAGGTAGCTTGACGTGTTTGTCCCACCCTCGTCGCCAACGTGGTGTTTGCGAAGGACGTAAGAAGCACCGGCAGCACCACCGTACGAAAAGACGTTTATTGTACGCAACACATCGAATATATACATTAAAGACAGACGCGCCCCCTGAGGGTGAAAGAACACAAAGTAAAACCGAAACTGAATATAACAACCTCGAGTACAAAAGCCGCCAACTAAACCTGGAAATTCAGGGAGTACCTACTGTGCCGAGTGAAAACCTTGTATTGTCCTGAACCAGATCACAGAAAAACTTGATGTTTCAGGCCTTTCCGAACAAGACATATTTAGTGTCCACAGGCTGCCTACACGACACGATGAAATTCCAGGCATAATTGTTCGCTTTACCAGGCAATCAATGAAGGATCTCTGGATGGGCAAAAAAAAAATAAGCTGAAGGATGCCCAGCCACGCATATTTATTCAGCATAATTTAACCCAGCACAGCAGGCAACTTTTGAAAACAACGAAGGCTTGGGCACGAGAAAACCGCTTTAAGTTCGCATGGCATGCACATGGAAAAACGCTCCTTCGAAAATGCCAAGGAGCACGTGCACTGCATGTGAAATCTTCAGATGACCTAAGCCATTTGCAACTAACCTAAACTACATGTCATGTTATGCTCTATCAAGAATGCGACAGGCAATGGCTATTAACGCGTATTACATGCCAGATGAGCTGGGCAAGGTCGTGTCTAATCTAGGCTCCAGTGTACTGACATGTATTCATTTAAACATCAGATAGGTAAAAGCAAAATGATCTGCCTTGAGGAATTCTTTGATGAATTTTCGTTTGAGTTCTCTTGCATCATGCTCACAGAAATGTGGAGTACTTACGAGCATGATATCTTTAAAATGGTAAGTTATCAAACACGTTACCTTAATATAGAGGAAGGTCGGGGAGGTGGAGTTTCGATACTAACAGATCCATGTATGAAATGCCAAATCCTTGATCCCCTTTGTGCTCACACGCCCGACTATGAAATACTATCCATATTGCAGGGTCAGACGTTATTTAGCGTGTGTTACTGGCCACCTATTGGCAGTTCTTCAAACTTTTTGGACTTCTACAACCAATTTCTTCCAGATATATCTGATGCAAGATGGGAGTTTATATCTGCGGAAAATTTTAATATTGATATGGGAAATAGCAAAGCAACTTCTACTAACCTTAAAAACATAATTCATTATAATGGATTCATCAATGTAATTACCCAACCAACACGCATAATAACTGAGTCCCAGTCTGTGTTAGATCTATTCATTACAAACTGCTCACAATAATGTATAAAGGCAGGTGTTTTGTCATGTTATATCAGCGATCACTTACCCATATTCCTGTGTTCAGGGAAATGCCGCTCGCGCACGCGTGCATCTACAACTATTTCTTATCGGTCATTCACAGAGCCCGCCTTCAGCTCATTTCGCAAAACGTTAAGCAGCATTTACTGGGATATCGTTCTCAGAGCTAGTAACACTAACAAAGCATTATTTATTCTTACAAACATTCAAGCAAATGTATGAGATGCACTTTCTTGTGAAAGTGCGCAAGAAAAGTAGAAAAACATGTAAACCATGGATAACACTAGAGCTGCGCAATGAGATTATAACAGAAGACCAGTTATATTGGAACTTTATAGCTTCTCGGCATCAGGAAGATCTGGTTTTGTTTAAACAATGCAGAAACAAATTAACTAAGAAGCTTCGATCAGCAAGAAAACAGTATCCATAGTGGGCAGCGCACAAAAGGAAACACACAAGAGAAGGAATCAGGACAAGCGCTGGATGTAAATTGTCCAGCGCTTGTCCTGATTCCTTCTCTTGTGTGTTTCCTTTTGTGCGCTGCCCACTATGGATAAGTTCCAACTCGCCCGCCTTTCGGTGCTACAACAGAAAACAGTATTATGCAGCTATTTTAGACACTAAACCGGAAAATAGCGAGGTGTTTTGGGACAGGTTGAATGCCTTACTGAATCCAGACCGAGCACAGTGTGGTCCGTTAAGTCTGAAAGTTGGTGGTAAGGAGCTTTCTAGTGCTAATTTGGCCAACGCATTCAATAGTTTTCTAACAAATGTAGCCATTGACCCAGTATCATCTAATGTATCTATCTGTTACTGCCCATAAAGTACCAATCTACTTAGAACAATAACCTGAGAAATCCCTGTTCTTCTCTCCTGTGACATCAAGTGAGTCCAAACTGTAATTAAACCCATGAACAATAGCAGTAGTAGCAATATAGACGGAATCCAGATACGAACAGTGAAATTTGTTGCCGATATCTTAGTGCTTGTTCTTGTTCACAAATATAATCTTAGTACGGCAACTTCTGTGCTTCCAAGTAAAATACAAATTGGAAAAGTAGTAATGTTGTATAAGAAGGGTGATCATAACGAATTAGGAAATTACAGACTTATTTCTATTTTGCCAACTTTTTCAAAAACCTTTGAGAAGTTAATACATGAGAGGATCATAAATTTCATTGAAAAACACAAACTGCTCTCAGAGTGTCAATTCAGCTTTCGTAAAAATAAATCTACAAAACTGGCATTAACTTCAGCAGAAGGAATACATTTTTATTACGCAGCTCGAAAAGAAACTTATCACGACTGGGGTATTTGTTGTTTACACCACGGCTTTCGACTTAGTTAATCATAAAATTTTAATAAAGAAACTTAGTTGGTATGGTATACAGGGCTGTACACTTGAACTAACCAGATCATACCTTAGCAACGGGATTCAAATACAGTAAAAGCTCGTTAATTCGACACTTGTTCATTCGGAAATTAGGATAATTCGGACGGCTCTATTGGTCCCGGCCAAAGTGCATGTTAATCTATGGGACCAAACCTTCGTTATTTCGGCGGAATTCGGCTCCGCACCACTTAATTCGGACAAATGCTGACGGCAGCTGCTACACAAAAGTGTGATAAAGCAGCGCTGGCACCACAGGAGTGAAACCAATACCTGAGTGGCATCGCCATCATCATCAACTAGTGGGGGCGATTGCAGCGTCACCGAACGTCGCCGTCTTCTTTCTTCTCCACTCAGTGCCTCCGACGCCATTTTCCCTTGTGTTGTCGTGTCGGAACTATATCTTCTTGCGGAGTTCTCTTTTTCTTCCATTGTGACCGCATTTGCATGCCACCACCATCGTGCGCTACAGTGATGGCAACGCCGACCGAAAAAGCGGCAGTACTACGACACGAAGAACTTGGCGACTAAAGTGGAAATTTTCGTAGCACTGAAGAACGGCGAATCGCGACAGCAGGTTATGACCAAGTACAACGTGAAGCGGAGCACGTTGGGAACGTACGTGAAAAATGAACAACAGATTCGACAAGCCTTCGAAAGCGAGAAGTTTCATGCCTCTAGAAAGCGAATGCAAACCGCAGCTCATCCCCAGCTCGAAGAAGCTTTGCTCCGGTGGATTACTGACTGTCGCAATGCGCATCTGCCTTTGAGCGGACCTCTCATCATGGCGCAAGGTAAGAAGTACGCTGCGATGATGAACATTAAACCGTTCAAAGCGTCAGAAGGGTGGTTTGCGAGGTTTCGAGAGAGACACGAATTTGTCTTCAGGAGTGTGTGCGGCGAAAAGGCCAGTGTTGACGAAAGCGTGACCACCGAGTGGAGAAATGTAAAGCTGCTGGAGCACATCGCCGTATATGAACCACGTGACGTGTTCAATGCAGATGAAACTGCTCTATTTTTCAGAGCTCTGCCCGACAAGACGGTGACTTTCAAAGGGGACGCGTGCATTGGTGGCAAGAAGTGGAAGCAAAGGATAACTGCGCTTCTTGCCGCCAATATGACTGGCACGGAGCGCTTGCCACTACTTGTCGTCGGGAAGGCGCTAAGCCAAGTTGTTTTAAGAACGTCAAAAGCCTTCCTGTCGAGTACACAGCGAACAGGAAGGCATGGATGACATCGGACATTTTTCGCGGCTGGCTGCAGCAGTTGGACCGGCACTTCACATCGAAGGACCGCAAGATAATTATGGTTGTTGACAACTGCAGTGCCCATAACTGTACAGTCGAACTGAAGAGCATCAAAGTAGTTTTTTGATGCTCTTCACTACGTCCAACACTACGTGTGCTCTTCAGCCGATGGACCAGGGTATCATTCACTACGTGAAGTCGAAGTACCGCAAGCACCTGCTAGAGCGAATGATCCTATGCTCAGAAGCTGGAAAGTTGTATCAAGTGGACTTACTCGGCGCAGTGCACATCATCGCCCACGTGTGGAAAAACACTCCGCCGCAAGTCATCACCAACTGTTTTCGGCACAGCGGTTTTGTGAGGCCCGAGCATGCAGCAGTAGCTGACGATGGCATCGAGGAGGTGTCAGCCGAGCCCACCGACGATGACTGCCCGACTTTCGATGCTGTCCTTCCCACAGATGTGACCTTTCAGGAATACATCACGATTGATCATGGTGTCGCCACGAGTGGTCTCCTGACCATTCAAGAGATTATTAATGATGTCACGGGCGCCCATGAAGACCACGATTCCGACGAAGAATCAATCATGCGAGGAGATACAGCCGCGACCTCATCGCACCTCACGGGAAGTCTCGGAGGCGCTGTTAATATTAGAGGACGCTTGCCTGAACACTCCCGAGAGCTTGCGTGCTGTTGGCCATTTGGAACAGTTAAGAAAAATTGTGATGTCAGCCGGAATATGCGCGAAAATACAGACGACAATTACAAAATACTTCAACAAATTAAGGTATGCTTCTGCAGCTTGATTTTAAATGTTGTTTTCCCTGTTCATTTATTCATTCGATTAATTCGGACAGTTTTTCCGGTCCCGTGAAATCCGAATTAACGAGGTTTTACGGTAGTAGAAATCGATAAATCAAGATCAAAGGCTATGAAGGTACCCCGCAGAAGAGCATATGAGGTCCTCTATTGTTCATTTTATATAATATTGATGAGGTATGTATAAGTAATAGTGCAAAGTTTATTATTTATGCCGATGACACTAGCATTTTCTATTCTGGGAACAATATACATGACCTAATATGCATCTGTATTAACACATTACGAAAACTAGCAGCATGGTCAATTTCAAATGGCATGAAAATTAATTAAAGCAAAACGAAGGCCGTTATTTTCACAACAAAAAACAAACAATTACCCTCGCATGCAGATATAGTTTTGACAGTCGCAGCATTGAAATTGTTGATCATTCTATTAGTTGAGGAGTGGTATTTTCTGCAAATATGTCCTGGGACAACCATGTAAATGTTGTGATCCAAACGTGTGCTCGCATAACAGGAACAGTTGGTCGCCTCAAACACCTTCTCTCCACACAAGTGAAATTACTTATTTACAATTCTTTGTTTTGCTCTTATTTACATTACTGAGTACTGGTTTGGGGTACAACGACCTTTTCTAACCTGCAAAAAATACATAATATGCATAAAAAATGTATTCCGCCTACCTATAACGTGCCTTCTGGGTCGCCAACTGCTGACTTGTTTAGAAATTCTCACATTGTAAGTATTCATTAGCTGCATCGCTATAGACTGAGTGTACGTTTTAAATTTGAAATTAAGGAAAACTTAGAGTGTTTAAGATATATTGTTTGTCTAGAAGAGAAAAAACAGAGTTATGACATACGAGAAGGCAGGACATGGATGGTACCGACCGCACGTTTAGACTCTTCAATGCAACGCTTGTGCCATACCTTGCCTTGCCTTCTTAACCATTATATATCAACTAATTTTGATCTATTTTCTTGTGCATCAAGCAAATTACGCTTGAAATACATAAACGCGAAAGACTAAGTCACTGATATGTATATATTAATGGTGTGTTATGTATTAATAATAGTGCGAAGTTTGCTCTTATTTGCTGTTGCTCTTATTTACTGTTGCTCGTTGGCTCTTTTTTTGATGTTGTCGCTTGATTCCCTTCTATCTACTCATTTTTCTAAGTGATCTAGCATTGGCATGATGTATAACATTCAATTAAGGTGTAAAACACATCTGTCTCTGTGCTGCCGTGAAACCTTGTAATTGGGGGGGGGCAGGCTCGTCAAGCTGCCAAAAGACAGCTCTTATTCGCTGCTCCTCTGTCTATTTTGGAATGGATAAAAAAAATTGATTGATTGACTGAGTGCTGTCAGTGTAAACAAAACCAGGCTACGAGCTCAATCGACTGATTAAGTTGCTGTCTCTCATTATGTATCAAATACTGCTCTGACTTTCTTAAAAGTATCGTACAAAAAGTTCATGGTGCAAATGAACCTGTCACAGAGGCAGCCATCCGAGAATGATTGCATCATGCCCCAACAAGGCACAGAAATGCAACATAAGGTTAAAAAGGTAATATTTATGCATTTTGCGACAAACTTAAAAGGATTGGCAGCTGGTTTCTGCAGTACCTGGTATTTTTCTGTCATGATCGAAGCACATTGATCGGAGTGTCTAACTTTATGGTGTATTGTAGATGGAAAGCACCATGGAAGATTGAGCATTTTTCCCTCTGCAGTGAAAACGAAGAAGCATTAAAAAACATGCAGGACAGTGTGGTGTGTGAGCCTGATCCAGCACATACAAGAGGCAGTGGAATAGTGCTGCTCATCCAGTGCTAGCACCCATTTATGATGAAATTCGTAGATTGCCTTTGGTATCTCACACAGAGACCCAGAGCTACAAAAGCTCACTTCTAAACCTACCTACTGAAGTGCTCGAGAGCATTCCTCACAATGAGAGGCACCACGACAGGTGTGCTGTTCCACTCATTGCCATTACGACAGCTTTACTTCTGTGATGCTTATGGAATAAATAACGTGCAGATGGCTACATAACATAAAGAACGCAGCTTTAGATACATATGGCATCCTAAATGACAAAAGATATTAAAGTGATCTCGCTTTTTCATCACATGGTACCACGACTTCTCTGCAGGAGCTGTGACATGCTTTTTTCTTAAACTTCTGTGGCAGTTTAAGGTTATAGTTCCTACTAAAACCACAAACAAAATGGTCTGAATACTCGCATAAATTCATTGTCTTTTCATTTCCACTAGAATTTTATGACAAGTTCTGAACAGTTGTTGGTCCTTATAATCGTTATGTTTCATATTGTAGCGCAGAGAGACGAGACGGCGGCAGACAAGGCGGTGCCATGGTCGCAGCTTTATTAGAATGCAGGTGTATACAAAAGCAATTGCAGCTGCCGCGTCTAGCCAGACCAAGATCAATAGGGTCTCCGTCTCGCGTTGCCACGAGTCACGTGACGCTCTTCTTTTTCCTTTGTTGACTGGCCGCGAGCAGCGCGGCAATACAATATCATACTTGAACATTAAGTAACCTCTGAGAAGCATTCAGCAAGTTAATTGGTATCCTATAATTTTTTGGCCCAATGTGGCAGACAATTAGGCATGGACTGGAAATGGATGTGTGTCCAGTGTCGCTGGTAAAGCCCATTTCCCTGCTTCCCTTTAGTATGAAATCATCCCTTCTTGCAGAATGATGTTCCAAAACTAAAATTTAAAGCAAAGCCCAAATTAGTGAACAGTTTATGCATTTATTTATTGATGCTCTCAAGGCACATGGGTAAATTACGAATACAAGTAAAATTCTTTAATGAGCCCTAACTAAATGTTTCTTTGCTTCATCAATGTGCTGAAACATTAAAAATGCATTTTCTTTCTTTTATACATAAGCGAAAAACTCTTGCTTTTGTATTTTACCTAATGATTTCCTTTCAACAGAGCTTTAGCTTAGGAGAGAAGCCATACTTGGGTATGCTGAAATTAGCAGTAGTTCTTACTGCTGATGTATGCCTCATACCCGTCTCACACGTGCATTCCTTTTGAGCAAGAACACTTTTGAAAAGAAGTTCTGCCTGAAGACACACAACAGCAGGTGGTCTTTTTTTCAGAAACGGTCTTTTCTGGAAACAGCATCCATCAATCTTTTAGACGGCCGTAGAAGAGCAGCCACGAAACTATTGGGTAACAGCAATTATAAATCGGTGACAAAAATGGGCAAATGTTGATTCTGTTACCTAGGCTTATCATACAAATATATTTTACATCTCGTAGAAGGTGTAATAAGCCCTATTTCTTAAGTACTATCGAAAACCCATTTCCTTAAGTACTATTGTAAGCAGGTTGATAAGCTCAGGGATATGTGGCAACGCTTAGCGCTTCATACGCACAGTCACAAGAAACGCGGCATCGTAAGATGTATGGCTAATGCTGGTGACCAAACAGCCCTGGACGCACACAAAAGAACAACAGCTACGAATATCGTAGAAAGTAATTATAACGCAGCAACATTAAAGAGATCCTTTGCTGAAATTTCGGTATCAATAGGTTGTGAGCGAAAAATCATCATCTTGTCCATGATAAAAAACTCGAAAAAATGCAATTAAAATAAATCATGAAAACTTCCAGGTTCTAGTGAGGATCCAACCCAGGCCGCCTGAGTAGCGAGCAGGTGTTCTAACACAGAGCCACCACACTTGCTGAAACTGCTTTGGGTGGAAGGAGTGTCGTTATAATGCATCGTATATTGCGTCGCAGAAGCATGGAAACATGCCAGACATCAAAAGATGTGAATTGAGCATTGAGTGGGTGTTTGAAAGGCCCACTCTTCACAAAGCACTCAGACATACTTAATCATCATCAGCAGCAGAGCCGTCAAAAAAGTGAGCAGCTGTGTAGGATTGCAGGTTGCCCTACGGTCGCATAGTGGGCCCTTCACTCATTCACAAAAGAAATAATTACGGCCTAGTAGGCACTAAACAACTGTGCTTGCGATGGGCATTCAATGATACTTTGAAAAGGCCAATGTTGTGCAGTCATTTGTTTCCTAGTTGAGGCATGCAAGAAGAACCGAAGCCGGCTACCGGTTCAGAAGGCGATGGGCACGAGTCCTAATTACGGTATCGCGACCTGCTCTTCTACACGAGCTCAAGTGATCTAAAATTTTTGCTTTGACCGCTTCTGTTTTGAAAGCTTGTGTCGCACTTTTGGTAGTGTGTTTAGAATAAAACACCAAAAAGAAATCATCGTTGCTATGTGTCATTAGGAGTCTTTCAATATTGTACAAATACAATTTACTCAAAAAAGTTTTAATGTACCCGTGTGACAGGGGCATTAGTCATCTGCATTTGCTGTGCTTCTGAAGTATATCTTATGTCATTGTCTTTCTCAATTCCTTCTGCCTTGTTGAGGAGTTCAATATTATAACTTAAAACAAGCATTTCTTTACAGCAAATTTGAGTAACAACACTGCTAGTACATTCAGGCTCAAAAGGTTTTAAAGTATTTCTGTTGGCTCTTTCTGGATACTTTTAGCTGACTCTCTTGTTTGCTGTACACTAGGGCCTGTACACGCACTATCCGCACAACCGCACCCCACGTGCTGGGACACCTGCCACATGCCAGTGGAGGGCGACAGAGCATATCAACACCACTCTTTCGCCCTGCACGTTAGCATGTGGCAGGTGTCCCAGCATGTGCGGTGTGGCCATGTGGATGGCGCATGTACAGGCCTTTACAGCAAGTGGCTGTGATGACTAGCCATGCTGAAGACCAAAGCTTTCAAGGGTAACTTTGTGGAAGACAAACTTCTGTTCAGTAATTTTTTTTATAGATATAACCTTAGTATCATTAACGTAGCATTCAAAGACTAAGTGGGCACGTCGGCTGGTCATCTTGTAGCACCATGTTCAAGCCGCTTCTTTTCTATGCGCAGATATTCTTGTGCAGTGCCACAGCAATGGCCAGCGCACATCAAGATGCGACCAACTTTGTCATCGAAGAACGTAATGCTACTTTCGCGCAAGCGTCAGCCATCATCAACGAGGGTTGGGCAACGCTGCTTCCAGCGCCATCAACGTCAATTCAAGTCGATAAAAGACGCCCCCCATTCCCAGATTCCTTCAGTGGCCACGTCGGCTGGTCATCTTGTAGCACCATGTTCAAGCCGCTTCTTTTCTACGTGCAGATATTCCTGTGCGGTGCAACAGCAATGGCCAGCGCACATCAAGATGCAACCAACTTTGTCATCGAAGAACGTAATGCTACTTTCGCGCAAGCGTCAGCTATCATCGATGAGGATTGGGCAACGCTGCTTCCAGCACCATCAACGTCAATTCAAGTGGATAAAAGACGCCCCCCATCCCCGGATTCTTTCAGTGGGAACGTCGGCTGGTCATCTTGTAGCATCATATTCAAGCCGCTTCTTTTCTACGTGCAGGTTCATAACAAAGTAACATCTGTTAAAACTAGCAATCGTTATTTCGACCAGCTGACGTGCCCACATAGCTTGTATACCTTGTATGTAACAATAAGCAAGTGTTTTTGTCCCTACTGATGCTATGTGGGGCCGTTGAATCCAATCCAGGACCCTCCACTGCGGAATTGTCACAGTTGATTGAAGGTCAAAACAACATTCAAAAAAGGCTTGATGATATCGAGCTGAAATTAAAAACAGAAGAGGAAACTTCTGAGATAATTAAAGGATTCAGCAATAAACTTCGCAGCCTGGAAAATACGGTTCAAGACTTACAACGTAAGCTTGTTGATTTAGAGGACAGAAGCAGGCGTAACGACCTTGTTTTGTTCGGCATACCGGAAAAGAATGATGACGCCTCTGACGACCTCATGGATAGCGTAGTCTACAATGTGTTCAGGCATGCTTTAGACGCGAACATAAACTCAGTCGAGCAAATTCACAGGCTTGATAGAATATCCGATCACAAATTGGTTTACATGAGCACTAATATTAACGAAGTTCCAAAAGGCAAGAGGGAAGAACGCGTGGTGTCTGTCTTCTCGCGGGCAAAAGACGTGGAAATACTGGACACATTAGACATACATCTTTCTCGATTCACTTTACTTTCTGAAGGTAGTACTTGTACTGTTAACAACCTTTGATGTTTTTTCAAAAACCTTGTGTTGCAGTGCGTTCATGACTTTGTGCCAGAAAAAGTAAAAATAATAAAAAATGTTAGCCCATGGATTACTATGCCAGTTGTTCGTTTGGGGCGAAGGGCAAACAGAATAAGAAAACAGCATCGTCAGAACCCCACTCCGTCGACTATGCATAAACTCAGTAACGTGCGTAAAGAATTAAAAGACAGTATCAAGAAAGCAAAAGATCAGTACTATAACGTCACTTTAGAAAACCTCTTGCTATCATCCCCAGCGAAATTCTGGCAGCATTTTGCCCCAAAAAAGAAGCGTTTTCATAATATATGTGTAAATGGGGCTATCGTAACCAGCAAAGAAACTATCGCAGAATCGTTTAACACGTTTTTTTTGTTCAGTGTTTACTGATGACGATGGGAGAAGGCCATGTTTAAAAACGCTTCATGATATCCCACCAATAAGTGACCTTGTAATATCTGAGGAAGGAATCTTGTCTCTGCTTCTTAACATAGATCCCAAAAAGACACCTGGTATTCATAGCATATCTAACGCGTTCCTTGTAAGGTATGCTGAATAGTGCTCAAAGTTTTTGTGCATCATTTTTCAGAAGTCACTGTCACAGCGCGCACTTCCAGATGACTGGAAATTCGGAATAATTATCCCTATACCGAAATCGTCTAACACTTCTCTCATCTCCGCCTATAGACCGATTTCTTTGCTTTGCTCATGCGCGAAGGTATTAGAACATATTAAATTCAAGCATCTCTCAGTTTTTCTCGAGAAAAATAATTTAATCAATGACCGACAACACGGCTTTCGAAAAGAATTCTCAACCGTCACACAACCGTTGGAAACTGTTCATGACATTGCAGCTACTCTAGATAGGCAAGGCCAGATTGACATGATTTTCCTAGACTTCGAAAAAGCATTTGATCGCGTGTTGCATCCAAAACTTCTCGCGAAACTTAAACCTATACTAAAAAACCGTACATTAACTTCATGGATTGAGGCCTACCTTTTTTATCGAAATCAAATTGTTTCTATAGATAACGTCCAGTCTGATTCACGACCGGTGAAATCAGGAATCCCTCATGGCTCAGTGCATGGGCCACTTCTTTTTTTAATTTTTATAGACGACATTGCCAATGATATCCTGGTTTCTATTAAGTTATTTGCAGATGATTGCATTATTTATCAGGGAATACGTAGTGCAGACGACCAGGTCCTTTTAAACGCAGCGTTAACGAAAATATCTTCTTGGTGTGCAGTGTGGCAAATGAAGATTAATGAAAAGAAAACGGTAGCTATGACCGTTGCGCACAAGCGCCTTCCTTTAAAACACTCATATTCCATCAATGGTCAAAAACTATCGTTTGTTAAAACTAATAAATATTTGGGGGTTGTATTAAGTGCAGATTTTAAGTGGAATGAGCATGTTGCCTACATTGAAAAGAAAGCTTTACAGAAACTAGCATTTCTAAGACGTTCTTTGCGCAAATCTACCCCAAAATTATAATTAATTGCGTATAAAACATTTATCCGTCCGATCCTCGAGTACTCATCTGTGGTTTGGGACCCTCATAACCAAGTAAATATCAAAACACTTGAAATGATTCAAAGAAAAGCAATCCGATTTGTATATAATCGCTACAGTGCTCTTACGTCACCCAGTGAACTGTTAAAAAAAGCTGACCTGGATAAATTGCAGGCAAGACGGCAACACGATCGATTGAAGTACATGTTTCTACCATACCACGACAAGCTACGCATAGACAAGTACGCGTACATAAAAACGGTTCACCGCCGATCAACTCGTTCCGAGCATCCAAAAAAAACTGAAGGAATATTCCTGTAAAACAAAAGCCTTTAAAAACTCATTTTTTATGCGCACTGTCACTAATTGGAATCCTCTTTCTGCCGATCTGGTGAACTGCGAAACCGTTCAGTCATTCATGGAAAAACTTAAACACCAGCAACCCACTTGATTTTGATCTTTCTTTGCGCTTCGCCCTCTATTATTCCACCGCGCATCCTGAACAGGCTTCCATTTATGTTCCACTTTCTATCACTTTCTTCATATCAATGCGTTGTATTTTTGAAATGTTGCCGATTTTTGAATCGTTATATGATGTTTGTTTCTTAGTTCTGTATGAGCAGATGTTTGTCGCCATAATTTTTTTTTTTTTTCGTGCCCGTACACGTAAACCACTACAATTGTGTAAGTACTGGCGTTTTACTTTGATGCACCAGTTCTTGATGGTGTAGCTATGCGTGACGTGTTTCCTTTCCTGTTGTATCTTCATATTTGTTTCCTTTTTTGTATCACCCACCCCTGCCTAAAGCCTCATGTCTGAGGCTGGCAGTACTTCTGAAAGAAAATAAAACACCAAGACTTTTCTACCCGTCTAGTAAAACTTCTACGTACAGACGAGTCCACTGTTAAAGAGAACACTTATGTGCAGAGCATCTTCGAATTTTGCTCTCTTGCAAAAACATAGTGCCTTTGATTAGCATAAGAATAGTAGTGGTTGACAGTTTCAACTAATTTTGATAAAACAGTGCCATGCATAAACAATCCTTCCACATCCATTTGCCTTTAAAGGGGCAAGTAATACGAAGGGGGCTCGTCTGAGTGTTCCCTTGAACAGTGGGTAGTATTGTACATCGAAGACTTAAGCTGCATGAATTTTCTACCCATTCTACCAAGAACCTTCAGGCATTTCAAAGAGTGAAGCTTGAAGAATTACCTGCTTATTAGTTAAAGGGCTATAAAATTTAATGTTGAATAAATATTTTAAAAAACAATGTGCTGTGTGTGCTGTAAAAATCTTGCCGGTCTTAGCAACACCTCCTAAAATTCTTCAGGCCTGCGCCCTCCGCCGTGACGTTACCACAAGCCGTCCTACCAGTCCCATACTTCCTGACCGGTTCCGTCGCGCATTCCCGAATTTCCACTTGCTGCAGTGGTGACGGCCGTGCTCCACGTGTTTTTTTCGAGAGTCTGCCGAGCCATTTTCTTTGCGTTGTGTGCAGTGAATTTTACTGCCGGAATTTTATTGCATGAAACTTCTGACATGCCCAATAAGTGCTGTGTGCCGGCATGTTCAAGTAATTACAAGACCGGGAAGAAAGTTCAAGTATTTTCATTCCCCAAGGATGAAGTGCTAAGGAAGAAGTGGCTCAGTGCTATTCCAAGAAAGGATTTCTTCCCTACGGAAAACAACAAGGTAAGAGCAAACTGGATGTCACCATTGCATCACACTGATGGTGAAATTATACTCATTGTAACAGTTTGCGAAGCGCTTGTGCAATGTTTAGAGGCATTCCAAGGTTCGCTGACACTCTGCGACTGCTGTTGGTATGCAGGTATGCGCATTGCATTTCACCAAGTCATGCCTTCAGAAAAAGTCGTCCTACACGGATCCTATGACAGGAAGAGTGCTAGAGGTCTCACTGAAAGTACCACGCCTGCGTTCAGGATCAGTGCCCACACTGTTCCCAGGATGTCCTACGTACTTGTCGAAGGATGACCCTTCTCCGAGAGAATGCCCGGAAACGAAAAAATTGCGCCGAGAAGCGGCTGACCTCGCTCGTGCCATCGCAGAATCGGAGGCTTCTTATCGTGATGAAGAAACAAAATGCTGTTTTTCCTCGCTTCTTGAGCTTATGGAATGTTTGAAAAGTGCACCTATGCCGAATGAGTGGATTGCAATTCACCGCGCAAATTGTGCCCTGTTTTTAAATATTGTTGATGAGAGCATGCCGCTGTTGCGGTCGTCTGTTACTGTTTTCAGCGACCTGAGTATCAGTGTATGTTTTCATGGTACCAAATTAAGCCGTATAGGTGATTATGTCGTGCCAGGAAACATTGGGAATGTGAATGTCCTGTCTGCCATCCTGAGTAGGCTTCAAAGCATCCTCGATGAAAAATGCTCCTCAGAAGGTCTTTGTGACGTAGTCGTTAGCCTTCTCGAGCAACTTGAACGAGATGCCATTGACAGCAAGAAACGTATCAGTCGGTTCTTGCGAGAAAAAGTGGCGTTGCTTGGAAAACAACGATTGCAGTATTCCTCCGAAAGTATGGTGGTTGCTTGCATATTGCATACCATATCTCCACACGCCTACAAATTTCTGAGGGGTTCAGGTTTTTTTGCCATGCCACATCCCAGTACTTGTCGAAATGTCTGCTCCTCGTTTCACTTGTCACCTGACACTGAGTCAGCCAGTGAAAATTTTCTCAGGTACATAAAGCACAGGTTTAAGCAATTGCAGCCGCATGAAAGTGCCGTGGTTCTCATGCTTGACGAAATTCACATCCAGCCTTTCTTCGATTTTAAAGGTGGAAAAATTTCAGGGGCAGCAGGAAACAGTGAAGAGGCCGCTACTTCTGCTCATGTGTTTATGGTGCAAAGCATGCTGAGTTCTTTTCGTGAGGTGGTGCACATTCTGCCTGCACGAACAATGAATGCTCACTCTCTTCATGCTGTCCTGAAAAATGTAATCATTGACCTTGAGGGAATAGGTTTTAAAGTTCTTGCAGTAGTTTCAGACAACAACGCAATCAATCGCAAGGCACTCAGTATGTTTTCAGAACCGCCAAAACTGAACATCGTTTACCCAAATCCAAAAGACGCAACAAGACCTATGTTTAATGTTGTGGATTCTGTGCACTTGTTGAAATGCATCCGAGACAACTGGATAAATCAAAGGAATCTTGGGACAAACCTATATTTTCCAATGTTTGATCTCTCAAACAACAGTGTCCATCCCGACTGCATACAGCGGGCATCATTCAAAGATCTTCGGGAGCTGCACAAGCTAGAGGCTTCTCAGCTTTTGAAATACAGCTATCGCCTTTCGTCAAAGGCGCTAAATCCTAGCAACTTCGAAAGGCAGAATGTTAAGCTAGTACTACAAATATTCAATGCTTTTGTAGCTGAGGGACTGGATCACCACTAGAACTTTCATGCTTTACGGCATGCCAAAGAAACTGCCAATTTTATCATGATAGTTCTCCGCTGGTGGAAGATTGTAAACGTTAAAACACCTCACAAAGGCCATCACCGCAGAAATGTTTCTGAAGAGCCAGTTTCGTGCCTGAATGGTGACCCTAAGCTGGAATTTCTCGATGCATTTGTCACTTGGTTGGATGTGTGGGAATCCTACAAACATGACAACGGCATTCTCACGCGAGAAACTCAATCTGCTCTAAGGCATTCCGCCTATGCAAAACTTGAATTCACCAAGTACTGTCTTGTCGAGCTTCGTTATAAATATGTCCTGCTCGGCAAGCTGCAGACAGACGGCCTCGAAAACCGATTTGGCCAGTACAGGCAAATGGCTGGTGGTCATTACCACATCAGCATTAGGCAGCTGTACGAGAGTGAAGGCAGGATTCACCTACAAAATACTCTTCCTATAATGAGCAGTGACGATTTCATTGATGAGGCTGTTCCATCGGCAACAGCCACAAATAAACAGGACTTCAGAGTTACTGTCAAACCTGAAGACCTTGACAGCTTAAGCACACGCGTCGCTGTTTTTGCTTATGTTGAAGGCTTTTGCACTAACTCTGTGGTAAAAACGTTGAAGTGCAACTACTGTCAAGAGAACCTTGTTGCTGACAGTTGCGATGCTGAGTGCGATGATGATGCTAATTCTTTAATAGCAAGTCTCAATCAAGGTGGCTTGAAATTTCCGAACGCGTGTGTTGTGACAGTAGTGATGCACACTGAAGTTGTTGTTGCAAAGTTGCTGCAGAATGAAAAAAATGCCGCGTGCTTTCTGCAGGCACGAAATCACAGATTTATTGTTCAACAGCTTGTGAAGGAGAGCTTGCCAGCATTTGAGGAACTGGTGACTTGTACGAATGGGCACGAACCAGATTTGGTGATAAATATGTTGATAAAATGTGCAACAAATGTTCTGCTAAATAATTATTGCAAAAAGAGGAATGACGCAGCCGCTGTTGCTAAAGCCGATGCCAAAGCTGTCGCAAAAGCACGGAAATTGAAAACTGTTGCTCCAAAATAAAGTGCTCATGTATCACTTGTTATTTTCATTAGTATGTTCATTTATTTGTGTTTTTGATCATTGCTTCGTGCCCCTGTTTCGTGTGTACATGTTGAATAAACTAACTCTTACTAGAGGAAGTTTCCACGTTTGACAAGTTTCTTATAATTAACAATACCCTTTGAAGACATTCCGACGCGAGAGAAAACAATATTGCTGAGATACCAGTGGTTCACTGCGAGAGGAGTGCCAGAAGCGGCGCACTCCCGCGGGACCGGTCGGACGGCGAGTGATGACGTAGCTGACGTCATGTCACGTGCGGCGCAGACCTGAAAAATTTTAGGAGGTGTTGGTCTTAGGGACTCTGCATAAGCATGCAGGTTGGACTTGTGCTTGATGACAATTCCAGGCTGTTTAGGGCTACTTTGCCAAATGTTGCTAAAATTTTGTGAATGAGAGCTTTTTTTCCCATGCGCTTCACAGCCCCGCTGCATGTAGTTGGTGTGTTAGGTACACAACTGCAGTCTGACAGCAGTCCTTCTCATTACCAATTCGCCATACTTGATAAAAAGAATACAAGACATGAGGCTCGCCCAATTGGTGTTGTCATAATAGATATAATGTATGGAGGTTGTTCAGGGTGAATGAACATGCACTTATTGGCCGGTGCCTAAAAAGTCAAGCCTAGTGACAGATACATAGATCTTCTCTGACAATGCTAGTCAAAGAATGAGGTGGACAGTGCATTTGCAAAACAGTATGTAGCCTCGCTTCAATAAATTCAATAAATGTACAAGTCAACAATGCAGAAAATCTACATGCACTGTGGACTTGTACGCATACATATTTTAACACAGAAAGCTACATACTGCTTTGCAAATGCATCATCCACTTCATGCATGACTACAGTTGTATCCATAGAACACGCCCACCAAATATATCAGGTCTGTGAAGTGCATGGAAAAAAGTTCTCATTTCCTAAATGAACAATGTCTGTGTATGACTATCATATGTTCACTCAGTGACCACATGCAGCGAACTTGCAAGTTGGTCAGCAAAAATATAAAGCTCACACTCGCTAATGTTTGCCTCACTTAAACTCAGACTTTTTCCTCAATAAAATCACTCAGATTCAGAGGTCTATCTGAGTGAGTCAACTCATGAGTCCACTAGCGTTGCACATAATTGGTGCTCTACTGGGTGCATTTGACCTTGCATCTTTAAAGTTGAGTCATCAGTGAATGCAATTCACCGGGGACATTTTCATTTTCTTAAAAGTGATGACTCACATGAGATGTTTCTAACGACACCTTTCTTTCAAAAAGCATGGGCTCGTAAGATAGGTCAAGCCACCTTCATAACCCACGCATCTGTTCAATTAATAGCGAGCTGCCATATGAATGCTACTGCGTTGATAAGTGAGTAGACATAATTTGCATAAACATCAGCCAACATAAGGCTGACACTACGTAATGCTGCAGCTGAGTAGATAGGACGAGAAGTCAACAAAACAATGAGGAGCTCAGCCAGACTCACTCATGAAACACGAGATGTGTTCAAAAAGAAGCCAAACTTTCCCTATGACACCTTTACTACTTGTGGTATAAGCTTTTAAACATTTCCCCCATGAAACTAATCCCTTCTACTAGCAATACATGGTTCCCATTGTTTCTTCCATTTTCAGAAGCCTCCTAAAAAGCACTTTCTAGAATGGCCCACAGGTATCTTCACCCATTGTTGTGAATCTGCTCTATGGTTTTGAAATGGCATTGTTGAAATGTGGTTTCATGTCCAGCATCGAGAAAAAAATTTCGTGGCATGGTCACTATAATATTCACTTCGTCAGCAACTTCTCGAACAGTCAAACGAAGATTTCCTGAAATCACAGCACAAACTCTAGACGTCGTCATCCAATGCTGTTAAGGAAGATCGTCCAGGTTTTGGACAGTCACCGACCGCCATTCTACCATGTTCAAAATGTTTGAACTACTCTGCGACACATGCAGTCTTTCCCGTACACTTGGCTAAGCAACTTAAATGTCTCTTTGAAAGTTTTCCCAAGTTTGTGGCAGAACGTCTCACACACGTGTTGTTTTTTCGCCTCTCTTTGCCGCTTAAATACTAATCCGAAGAACAGTGTGTCCGTGTGCTCACTTTTGAAACTGTACCTCATGAACGTTTGGATACTGTGCCATCTTGTTTCGCATCATTGGACCCTATTCTAGCCTTTGGCTATGAGTCCAAACAGTTTTTTGATCTATCATGTTGGAATTGAAAATAAAGTGAAATAAATAAAAAAACTAACAGTCAGAGCGAATAGCGGCAAATGACAGTTTCTTGTTTAAGCTTGCCGCTACATGCAGTTAGTAGTCGCAGCGCACTCCCTCTGATGGTTGGTGCTCTATTAGAAAAGTTCGGTTTCTTTTTGAACACACTTCGTATACCTCACCCTTAGGTCTCACTCAGACTTGCTTGCACTCATTAAAATTTTCCTCAACAAGACTTACTCGAACTCAGACTCATCAAAATTTTGCTCAATCCCAGTGAACCACTGATATCTTGTCAACATAAAAATAATATCCATACGTCTACGTCTATCGATAACATCTACTCAACATCCCCATAATGTGCCATCCTTAAAGCCTAGAGAGCATACCTATTATTAACATCGAATACACTTGTCTCTTAGACAAAAACTAGACATTGCAAGTGATGTTTAGTTAATTTTTTTTATTTATTACATACTGCAGTCCGTAGACCAAGCAGGAGGGGCACAAAAAGGGAGCATAGCGAAAAAAGCGAACAAGTTATACAGCAAGTTAGAATACACAAAGCTACTGAAAAACAAGTCATACTAAATAGGATGCTTAGTTATACATATTTAGAAAAAAAAGCGAACAAACTTCTAGAAACAGTTTCAAGCACAAAAAGTAAAGCTACACAGTTGAAATAAAAAGATGAGGTAATCTAGCATTGAAATATCAACAGTGTTGATTACACAGAAGATGCGTGTAGTTTTCAAAGTCGGGAATGCCACGTACAGGAAAAACATTTGAAGGCAGTGCATTCCATTCGCTAATGGTTCTCGGAAAGAAGGAATGTTTGAAAAGGTTAGTACGTGCAAAGTAAGATGTCAGATCATGATTGTGAGCATGCCTGGTTTTCCTGGAAGAAGAGGGAGAGATGTATTTACTGGGATCGATATTAAACTGATGATTACGAAGCAGGAAAAGAAACTTGAGTCTAGCGATAGTTCTACGCTGTTTCAAGAGCGGAATGTTGTTAGTAGCCATAAGTGATAAAGGTGAATCAAGATTGTGATAGGCATTGTAGAATAATCTTACCGCTCTCCTCTGGACCATTTCAAGTTTATAAACATCCTTTTTAAAATACGGGTCCCAGGCTACGCATGCGTACTCTAGACGGGGTCGAATAAATGTATTATATGCAAGAAGTTTGATCTGAGTTGGCGCGTTTTTTAGTTTGTGTCTAAAAAACCCTAGTTTTCTGAAGGCCGAGGAACAAGCGTCGTCAATGTGGTTACTCCACGACAGTCGATTGGTAATATTGACTCCCAAGTATTTAAAATTGCTTACTTCGATTAATGGATTATTATTTAAGGTGTAGCATGATGCAAAAGGGGTCATTTTATTTGAGATACGCATATAGACCGATTTACTAATGTTTAACTCCATCGACCAGGTATGGCACCAATCGGAGAGAGAATTTAGGTTGTTCTGCAAGCACTCTTGGTCCCTTTCACTCTAAATTGGCTTGTAAAGAATGCAGTCATCTGCAAAAAGCTTTAGGCTTATGGCGGAGGTGTCAACTGATGAAACGATGTCATTGATAAAGATGAGAAACAAGACAGGGCCAAGGACACTGCCTTGTGGAACTCCCGAGGTTACAGGTAGAACCCCGGAGCAGCAGCCCTCGACCTGGACAAACTGTTTGCGGCTGGTAAGGTAGGAGCGGATCCAATTAATTACAATAATGGGTAGGCCAATGTTTGAAAGTTTGGTGAGTAATTTACTATGGCAAACACAGTCGAAAGCTTTTCTGAAATCTAAGAAGATGGCGTCTATTTGGTCGCCCTTATCAAGTGCCATTGCGAAGTCGTGAATTGTGGTGACAAGTTGAGTGGTAGTCGAGAGGCCCTTCCTAAAACCATGCTGGAAAGGAGTCAAAATACTGTTTTCTTCAAGAAATGACATTATGTAATGCGTGATGATATGCTCAAGAAGTTTACAAGGACCGGAAGTTAATGATATTGGCCGGTAGTTTTCAACATTTAGGCGATCGCCTTTTTTAAATACGGGAATAACACGTGCCGTTCGCCAATCATCGGGAAGAATTGAATTATGAAACGAAAGACGAAAAATATGGGTGAAGACATGCACGACAGGTTCGGCATAACATTGCAAAAATGCATTAGGTATGCCGTCGGGATCATCGGAAGATTTAGTCTTAACATTCAGTAACAGTGAAAGGACACCTTCGACAGTTATGAAATCGGCAGATATAGTAGACAGAGAAATAATGTTTGTGTCAGCATGATCTCCCTGAGTGAATACTGAGTGAAAATACTGATTGAATTGGTTTGCAATTTTGACTGGATCGTTAACAATACAGCCATTTACTGATATCCCGGTCGGTGTTATGTGCGCATCACTCAAGTACCGCCAGAATCTATCCGGGTTAGTTTTCAAAAAGTTAGGAAGCGAGTGGTTGAAGTATCTTGCCTTAGCTTCGCTTAGCCGAGTTGCAAGCTGGGCCTTCAACGAGATCAGTCTGCAGGGTATTTTTTTTTTTTCTAGCTCATTTTAGCTTGCGGTGCAAATGTATGATATTTCTAGTAATCCATGGGTTATTTCGGTTTTTCCTAACCCGTTTGCTTGGCACAAACTTATCAGTGCAGTAATGTATCGCAGTTTTTATTTCGTTCCAGGCGATCGGCACATCATCAGAAAGATTATCACATAAGAACCACAGATAATCCAAAATGGCCTGGTCATCCGGCTTCGAGTAATCCTTATTGACATGTCTGGTCTCTTGTCGGTGTGCTTTGTTTTCACCAATACCGAAGGATAAAAATACTGCTTTATGGTTGTAAATGCCATCTTCAATAGAGACCGTGTATTTGCATACATCGGAATTTAAAAAGACTAGGTCGAGTGTAGAACGGGTGTTTCCAGTCTCTCTGGTGCACTCATTAACAATCTGCACATACATACACGTGCTCACAACATCAAATGCACTGCAGAACTTTCTGTCTTCTGAAACCCCTTTAGTTGACGTTTAGAACGATAAATATATTCTGGCATGTAAAAATTAGAAAGTCCTTGAAAATAAATAGACATGAAACGTTCGAGCGCGCGTAATGCATACACTTTTTACATGCACTAGGAGATAAAGTGTGCAAACAACGACAAAAGTAGTAACATGAGTGTTGTGCTGCCGTACATGATAGAGCGAGATTGTGCAGCTCAAAGGTGCTTTCAAGCGTGAAGCACATTAGGGGCCTGGACAGTCGTTGCTTGGCATAATCCAAACAAAACCACATTTTAAAAAATGCAAGAGAGAAAGCAAGTGAGAATTTGAAAGAAATGGAAAAGTAAATTTAAAAGAAATATAGAAAGGGCAAGAGAAATAGATTAAAAATTACAGAAGAAATATAGAAAAAACTGAAAAAGAAAAAAAAAAGGAAAGAGAAGAGTAAAGCTTAAGAGAAACAAAGCAGACTTCACAGCCCTGCATTTCCTTCAGGCTTGCTGCATGTGTAGTTTTGTGTGCTACACCTGCGCTCCCCCTGCAGCCTGGCTCTTAGCTGGTGTGCTATACTTATAGAAAGCATTCACACCGGGAGACTGGCCTTAAATTTCTCGCCTGACAGCAATCTGGCCAGCCTTGCCTCTCCGCGGCGGTCTAGTGGATAAGATACTTGGCTGCTGACCCACAAGTCGCGGGATCGAATCCCGGCTGCAGCGGCTGCATTTTTGATGGAGGCGAAAAGGCTGTAGGTCCGTGTGCTCAGATTTGGGTGCACGTTAAAGAACCCTAGGTGGTGAAAATTTCCGGAGCCCTCCACTACGGCGTCTCTCATAATCATGTGATGGTTTTGGGACATTAAACCCCACATATCACTCAATCCGGCTAACCTCACACCGTTTATGCTCGCTAGCTACAAAGCACAGACGAGCGGCAATGAGCAAGACTGCCATGGAACTGCAGGTCTAACACAACAAGCTTTTATTTACTATATAGCAATGTATATGTATATCTATTAAATGTCCATTCAGTGTCGATGTGCAACGTAGCTGCAACCTTACTCGGTCGAGCTTTTTATAGTTACGGGTACATTTTTTTTATTTATTTTATTTATTTATTGATACTGCGATCTTTTACAAGATCATAGCAGGGGTGGTACAAAACATAAACATAAACATCAATGGAAACAGGCAAACAAACAATCAAAAACAAATGTAATACAAACTTATGTAACTGATAGCTGCAGTGATTCTTCGAGACAAGAGAATCAACAAAAAGCAAGGTACAAACATAGATAACAATCATTTCTGCAGTGACTCTTCAAATGCAGACAATGTATTTAGGGTAACAACATCGTTATGTAGATTGTTCCAATCCACGATAGTCCTCGGAAAAAAAGAATATTTGAAACAATTTGTTCGTTGCATCAATGGAGAGATGGTAAGATAGTGTCTCTGTCTTGTTCCGTAACCCAATGAAAAGTGAATGATATGTGATGTGTCAACTGCATAGTGACCTTTTATTAACTGGAAAAGAAATTTTAAGCGCAATATTCGATTTTGGTCCGGAATGTTTGGAAATTTGCTTTTCAAGAGAAGTTTTGTAATTGAAGTAGGACCGTACGAGTTATAAATGAACCTAACAACCTTTTTTTGCACCCTTTCAAGTTTTTGGATATCAGTCTGAGTGAACGGGTCCCATATGACCACAGCATACTCCAGTAAAGGACGGATAATGGCATTGTAAGCGAGGAGACGAATACTTGGTGTGGTTGATCTTAAAGAACGCCTTAGGAAAAAAAGTTTACGGAGAGATTTAGCTACTACAAAATCTACGTGCTTTGACCAGGATAGATTTTTTGTAATCCAGAGACCAAGGTACTTGTATTGAGTTACTTCTGACAGAATTGTATTGTTGGTGGAGTACTGGAACAAAAGAGGGTCTTTTTCAAGGGTAATTCTCATAAAAACTGTTTTAGCGAAATTAACAGGCATCTGCCATTTGTCACACCACGAAATTACTTTTAGAAAGTTCCGATTTAGTTTAATTTGATCGTCAACTGAGGTGATCTTTTCATATAAGACACAGTCGTCGGCGTACAACCTAATGTGAACAGAAAGGTCAGTGACGATATCATTTATATATAACAGAAAAAAAAAAGGCCCAAGGACGGATCCTTGAGGAACGCCTGAGTTTACAGGAGCTTGTTTAGAAGATGTATTTTTTACCGTAACAAATTGACGCCTGTTTGTTAGGTATGCTGTTATCCAGTCAAGGATCTTTTTGTTTTGTAGAATACAAGTTAATTTGTGAAGTAACTTAGTATGCGAAACTTTATCGAAGGCTTTTTGAAAATCCATAAATATGGCATCCGTCTGCTTCCCTTCGTTAATTGCTTGAGCAAAGTCATGCGTAATTTCCACTAATTGAGTATTCGTTGAAAAGCCCCGCCTGAACCCATGTTGAACATTTGTTAATACTTTATGAGAATTAAGGAAGGTAATTATATGTTTATGAATAATGTGTTCTAGAATTTTACATGATGTTGATATAAGGGAAATCGGTCGGTAATTCGGAATAGATGACTTGTCTCCCGCTTTGTGTAAAGGCTTAATTTTGGCGATCTTCCAGTCATCTGGCAGTTGGCCCTCATTCAACGAATGGGTATACAAAATAAACAAATAGCGAGAACACCATTCTGCGTAGCGCTTCAAGAAGGCATTTGGAATGCCATCTGGCCCGGTTGATTTTTTAACATCCAGATGCAGCAGTAAGTTTAAAATGCCATTCTCGGAAATGACTAAGTCTGGAATAGGTGGGAGCGATATTGAAAAATCAGGAAGGATGCCGTTACCACAAGTAAAAACAGACTTGAAGTGGTTGTTGAAGGCGGAACAAACTATTTCTTCATTGCATGTTCTTTGGCCGCTTATCGTGAATGAGTCAATCGAGCGAGATGTTGGCGTGATCAGCCTCCAAAATTTCTCGGGTGATGTTTTGATAAAAGTTGGAAGCGATGTTTCGTGGTATCTTTCCTTGTCGCGCGCAATTTGCAGTTTTAGTTCGCCCGACAGGTTAGCTATCAGCGGTGTATAAGCAGCTTTATCATGAGATTTCGCTCTTTTGCTTTTTATTTGTTTAAGTTTTCGCTGTAAATGTAGCGTTTCTCTTGTAATCCAGAGGTTCCGGCATTCAGTTTTTTTAACGATTTTCGGTATGAAACGCTCCACACATTCAAAGACAATATCTTTAAAAGTAAGCCACAGATAATTCACACTGCTACCCGAGTGTTTAAAATCATCGTAAAGAGTTTAAACATCTAACTTTCTTAATTTAGATTTCTATAAATATCCAAAAGATATTTACAATGTTCACCAAAAATGTACCATGAATGTCTACAAAATATTTGTGGTTCACTGCATGGGACAGTGCTGCCACCGCTGGACCAGAAGGTCACGTGTCACGAATCACTGTGCGTGGCTGCTAGATCAGACTTTTGGGCACTTTTGAAAGATATTGGGTGCGAGGCCTACCATTGGAAGCACGAGCACTGCAATCGCTGTGACGTGCATGGTTGGATCACGTGATCTTGCCTCGCTCTCACGAAGGAAAGCTGGCGGTTGGATGCGTTGTTCTTACTGTGACTTCGCGGTGTTTTTATTTTTTAACAGCGTTGTTTTGCAGTGGTTTCATGTGTGCGGACTTCTGCAGACTACAGAATCCAGAAAGTTGCAGTAAAAGTTACCAGCTGCGTGCCACAGTGCGCTACGTACGTGAGGGCACTGGCTGTGCCACTGTCACCTTTCTCTTTCTCTGTTGTGGTTATTTCGAGCTTATGGTGTTCAAATGAGCCCTCACCATCAATGCTCAAAAAAATCAGAACGCTTTAGTTTCTGCATAGAAGCCTCGTTCACAACAAAAAATTAATGTGCAAACAATCCTATTATGTATATTTTAAAATAGGAAGTAGGTATGTACATGTGGGAGAAGTTGCCGTCATTACATTCAAGAATGTGCGCCGTTGTCTGAATTGGAGAGAGTCAAGATATTTATTTATTTATTATTTATTTTATTTTTTAGACAGTACAATTGCATTGCCCGCGGTCAGGACAAAAGGAGGTGGTTTGCCTCCTGACGAGGTCCTGCTCGCGCTGGGCATAACAGTGGTAGTGCTAAATATACATTGACAACTGAAAAGAACATTGCATATAATTTCGAAAAACAAAGTTATTACAAAAAATGTACATATTTGCAAAAGCAGCCATCAACTTGACAAAAGAACTCTGCACTAGAAGATGCCTAGAACAACAAAGTAAAACTATTTGTTTGACACAGTTGCTGCATCTCAGCACAAGTAGGGTAAAAAGACATATGCATATACACACCCATATATACATTCACATACATCAGCACATGCACACAATATATATATTGTAAGAATACTGCTAGACGCACGCCAGGGTTGAGCAAACGTTTATTGGGCCTAACAGCACCGAGACAGCAACCAGCGGTTTCAGCAGCAGCACGAGCCTCCGCCACAACAAACGTCTTCTTCGTCGTCTCTAGCAAGCCCGTATTTGTCACTAGATTGACTCCCTGGTGCGAAAGGAGCCATCCTGGCGACCTATGGCACAGACAGGACTGGTGGGTCGTAGTGAGGTTTTAGACGCTCGACGTGCACAGTCTCGTGCCCGTGGCGCCGTTAATCTGTAGGTGGCTGAATAGGTTCAACTATGTAGTTGACTGGTGAAGTCTGGCGCAAGATCCTGTACGGACCGTCATACTTGGGTATGAACTTTGAGCAAAGGCCTGGGGCAGACGATGGCACGCGGAGCCACACGATTGCCCCAGGCACGTATGACGAAGGGGATGAGCGTCGGTCATGCGAGTGCTTCTGGCGAGCCTGATCGTGCGTTGTTAGCGAACGTGCTAGCTGCCGACATTCTTCGGCATATGTGGCGGCTTCAGCCAATGTTGTCGATTCTGAAGGGTCTGGGCGGTACAGAAGGATAGTGTCCAAGAACGATGAAGGTTCCCGACCATAAAGAAGGAAGAATGGGGAGAATCCAGTTGTCGATTGAATTGCGCTATTTTAAGCGTAAGTAACGAATGGCAGTATGCGGTACGAGTTCGTATGGTCATCAGAAACATACATGGAGAGCATGTCACCCAGCGTGCGATTAAATCGCTCGGTCATCCCGTTGGTTTGGGGGTGGTATGCGGTCGTTGTTTGGTGCACGATGTTGCATTCGCGTAGAAGGGCTTCTATAGCTTCCGACAAGAACGCCCACGGTCACTGAGAAGCTCGCGGGGTGCACCATGCCGGAGGACAAGGTTGTGCAGAATGAACAGGCCACTTCCCGCGCAGTGGCCTCGGGAAGCGCCGAAGTTTCGGCGTAGCGCATAAGGTGGTCCCCGGCTACGATGACCCAGCGGTTTCCATTTGGTGTGTATGGTAGGGGACCATACAAGTCTATTCCGATGCGGCTGAAAGGCCGAGAAGGACAAGGCAGTGGCTGGAGTGGCCCTGTAGATGTGCGAGGGGAGCTCTTTCGGCGTTGGCACAAGGAACATGAACGGACGTACTGCCTAACAAGCGGTACATTCCGCGCCAGTAATATCGAATTCGTAGGCGAGCATACGTCTTCACTACACCTGCGTGGGCACATTGCAGATCCGCGTGGAAGGAGGCACAGACGTCAGAACGTAGGTGGCGAGGTATTACCAGCAACCATTTGCGGCCATCAGATAGGTAGTTTCGCCGGTACAGAAGACCGTCACGGATGGTAAAATGGCGAGCAGTTCGTCGAAGTAAACGGTTGCCGGTTTGTGGAGACGTCTGAGACAGGTACCCTAAGAGAGACGCTATCCATGGATCCTGGCGTTGCTCAGCGGACATGTCGGCCTGTTCAAGTGAAGAACATTCGCAGCTGGAAACAGACGCTGCAACATAATCGTGGGGAAGTGGAGAGCGAGAAAGAGCGTCGGCGTCCGAATGCTTGCGGCCTGACCGATAAATTACACGAATATCGTAATCTTGGAGACGTAGTGCCCAGCGAGCTAGGCGACCAGATGGGTATTTTAATGACGATAACCCAACACAATGCGTGGTGATCAGTCTTGACGTCAAATGGGCAGCCATATACGTAAGGTTTGAATTTTGTGATTGCCCAAACAATGGCAAGGCATTCTTTCTCGGTGACTGAATAGTTCTTTTCCGCCTTAGTGAGGGTGCGACTAGCGTAGGACACAACATACTCATCGAAGCCAGATTTACGCTGAGCAAGAATAGCGCCGAGGCCAACTCCACTAGCGTCCGTATGGATTTCGGTTGGAGCATCTGGATCAAAGTGGCGTAGAATAGGTGGTGATGTCAGAAGATGGCGTGAAGACGCGAATGATTCGTCGCATGCTGGGGACCACGCCGAGAGGTCTTGGTTGTCGGCAAGTAGCTGCGTCAGGGGTGCGATTATGGTGGCGAAATTGCGCACAAAACGGCGAAAATATGAGCAGAGCCCGATGAAGCTGCGGAGTTCTTTTAGTGTAGCCGGCCTGGGAAAGTCGGCGACAGCGCGAAGCTTGGCTGGATCAGGACGGACACCATGCTTGCTAACAACATGCCCTAAGATGGTAAGCTGGCGGGCAGCGAAGTGGCATTTCTTCAAATTCAGCTGCAGTCCAGCGTTCGAGAGGCAAGTCAGGACACATGCTAGACGGCTGAGGTGGGAGTTGAAGTCCTTCGAAAAAACAACATCATCCAAATAGCACAGGCATGTGTTCCATTGAAAGCATCTAAGAATGTTGTCCATGAGATGCTTGAAGATGGCAGGCGCATTACAGAGGCCGAATGGCATGACGTTGAACTCGTACAATCCGTCAGGCGTTACAAACGCAGTCTTGGAGCGGTCGGCTTCATTCATAGGGACCTGCCAGTAGCCGGATCAAAAATCTAAAGAAAAGAACTCTGCTCCTTGCAGGCAATCGAGGGCGTCATCGATTCTAGGCAGCGGATAAACATCTTTTCTGGTGATCTTGTTAAAACGCCTGTAATCAACGCAAAATCTGATGCCGCCGTCCTTTTTTTTCACCAGTACAACCGGAGAGGCCCAAGGAATGTTTGAAGGTTTTATCACACCACGTCGAAGCATATCGTTCACCTGATCATGAATGGCACGGCGTTCAGCGTGAGACACTCGATATGGGCGCTGGCGCAAAGGTGCATGACTACCGGTGTTGATTTTGTGAACGATGGCAGATGTGCAACCCAAAGAAGGTTGGCTATGGTCAAATTACATCTTGAAGCGATCGAGTAAAGCAAGGAGTTGAATGCGCTGAGCAACGGGAAGTTTAGGGTCAATGGATGGGGAAAAAACCTCCGGAGATGAAGTGGGGGTGGCATCAGAGGTAATGGTGTTTAAGTGAGATGATGACAAGTCATCAGGTAGGTGACTGGATGAAACAGAATCGATTTCCTCAAGGTGACCGAGGAGTTCGCCACGGAATAATATGGCCGGCGAAGGAAGCGAGTTCGTTATATAAATGGAGCCACGTGAGTTTTCTACGGTGACAACTGCGAACGGGAGAAAGAAGCTTTTACGAGAGCCGAAGGTGTCAGAGGGGATAAAGAGGGCGGTGACAGAGGGTGCGTCGTCGCAGAAGAGTGGCACATGAACACAGGATAGAGGAGGGATGTGAGTGTCCGCGGCTACGGTGACTTGGGAAGATCACAAGTCACCGTAGGCGCTGTTCGGCGTGGAGCTTGTGAACAGCGGGTCTGCCAAAGACTTCTGCGAAGCGCGTCTTCAAGGTAGGCCAAGAGGGTATTTCCGCTTTGTGGTTGTTAAACCACAGTTCTGCAACACCCGCGAGATAGAAATTGAGGTAAGCGAGCTTGTCTGTGCCATCCCACTTATTGTGGGCGCTTACCGCTTCATACTGCGACAGCCAGTCTTCGGAGTCTTGGTCGTCGGTCGCGTTGAAAATCACTGGATCTCGCTGTCGTGGCATTCCGGAACAGGTGACAGATGGAATTATCACTGCAGGGGACTGGGTCCGGGAACGGAGTTCCAGTTTGAGACAACCAGCACTCTCCACCAAATGTAAGAATACTGCTAGACGCACGCTGGGGTAGAGCAACCGTTTATTGGGCCTAACAGCACTGAGACAGCAAACAGCGGTTTCAGCAGCACGAGCCTCCGCCACAACAAACGTCTTCTTCGTCGTCTTTAGCAAGCCCGTATTTGTGACTACAATATATATATATATATATATATAATACACATACATACACACATCGCGCGGGAGACTACAGTCCAATAAATTGTGCCCAAAAGATCAATTTATCCTAAATGTTAAAGACGGACCGAGTTTTTAATTTAAAATTTTTAGAGTTGGTGCACGATAGTGCCAATTCAGTTATTTCAGGGTAATCATTATATAATTTCATGACTTGGTAATCAATTGCCAGCATATCATAATTAGTACACGTTCTTTTACTAACTATGCATGTTTTACGTATGTCATGCCCAATGTTCCTGTTTAGATAGTGACGGCTCAATGAGCCCCACTATCCCGATACTTCATAATATTTGTACATAGACAGTTTCATCTTGTGAATAAAGATAAAGTAGAATTGCAAATGTGATGCTTTGACATGAGCTCTGATGAGTCTATATTATATCCCGAGTGGAGAGCCTTACTGCCTTTCTCTGTAATGTGGAAAGCTTCTCATTATCAGTCTTAATGCTTGTTCCCCATACTGACAAACAATAATGCCACGTTCCATTTCCCAAGTTTTTGTTATCGTCCCAAAACACCACACCATTCTCAGCGCGAACCGCGCCTGCAGTTTTCGAGAAGGTTTCGGACTGTAGTAGATCATTTCGATAAGATCACGCCCACTGTGCGAACGGTACAGACTGTTCTGGAACCTACGCCGCCGCCAGCGATAACGCTAGAACGTTCGACGGCAAGAGTATAAATGCCGACGCGCTTCGCCGCTTGTCAGTTGTTGATCGAAGGCCGACGCTCCGTTCGCCGCTATCAGTCCGAGACTGCTATCTGTGCGAGACTGCTGCTGTAATTGGACTTTCCGTTTACCGGGCACAGGTTCGCCCAAATAAACAGTTAAATCCCAACACGAAGTCTCCTGTCTTCGGCCACGTCACGACCCCGTGACATCTGGTGGAGGTGCTGCTTCGTTCATGTATCGGACGCCCCCGTCAAGCCGCGAACCCAGCCCACGTCGCGGAGAAGACACCGACGCCAACCAGGAGCAGCGAACAAGCCGCCGACAGCAAGGGCTACCACCGGAGTACGGGATTCTAGAAGACAAGGCGCGGAAGACCAAGGGCATGACCGCGACTGCAGCGACAATGACAATCGCCGCATCCCAGCTCACGATGGTCATGCATCAACCCAGGGAACCACCAATTTTCCATGGGTCATCGTTCGAAGACCCGGAGTCCTGGCTAGAAACATACCGCCGTGTGGCCGCCCTCAACCACTGGGACAACGAAGAAAAGCTCCGTCGTGTGTACTTCTACCTGGAAGACACCGCAAGGACCTGGCTAGAGAATCGTGAGTCCACGCTCCGAACGTGGGATGTCTTCTGCGGCGCATTTCTGCAAACGTTCGCGAGCGTCGCTCGCAAAGAAAGGGCCGCTGCTCAACTAGAGACCCGGGTTCAGCTACCAAATGAGAAGGTTGGAATTTTCACAGAAGAGATGACCCGCCTATTTCGTCACGCTGACCCAGACATGCCTGAGGAGAAGAAAGTTTGTTTCCTCATGCGAGGGGTCAAACAGGAGCTCTTCGCGGGACTAATGAGGAATCCACCGAACACCGTCCAAGAATTTGTATCCGAGGCGACCACCATCGAAAAAACCCTTGACATGCGCACCAGACAGTATAATCGTCGCCTGACTCCAAAATGCGCTGCTGCTCAAACCAGTGACTCTGAAAACCTGCGTGAAACGATCCGAGCGATCGTGCGGGAAGAGCTGCGCAAACTGTTGCCTTCGGCGCACCCTCAAGTGGATTCGATCGCCGACATTGTGCGAGAAGAAGTTCGGCAATCACTTCGAATTCCCCAAACACCGCTGCCCGAGCCAGAAACTATGAGCTACGCCACTGCAGTGCGCCACAACGCTCCTCCCCGTCCACGCCAAAACGCCGCCCCGTCGCACTTCCGTCGCCGGACACCACTGCCGCCACCACCCCCACCGATGACCTACCGTTCACCAGCGGACCAGCGCAGTGCGCCGACGAAAACCGACGTTTGGCGGACCCCTGACCACCGCCCACTGTGCTACCACTGCAGCGAGGCCGGGCACACTTACCGCCGTTGCCAGTACCGACAGATGGGACTGCGTGGCTTCGCCGTCGATGCACCACATCCGCAGCCAGGGGAACGGCCACGTGACATCGCCGACTACCTGACAGGAACTCAATGGACACCCCGAAGTCCTTCCCGTTCGCCGTCGCCCAGCCGCCGCATGTCACCGCACCCCCGGCAGTACTCCGGCCCAACGCGGGGCCGGTCTCCTAGCCCGTATCCGGGAAACTAAGGGCAGCAACCGGTGGAGGTGCGGTTGCTGTGCGACGAACTACCGAAGATCCTCCGACGACGACGACGCTGCGACGGAGCTTTCCGAACACAATGCCAACCAGGCAAAGCCCTGACGGCGAAAACTCACTTACCGGAGGTGGCCTGACGACGCAACATGGAAGCAGCGGATCAAGCCGACGCAGCCGTGACCCGACGCCACGCCCTAACTGTAATGCGAGACGGCGAACTAGCGACATCGACGTTCTTATTGACGGCCACAGTGTGACCGCTCTCGTCGATACTGGAGCCGACTATTCTGTCATCAGTGGGTCGTTCGCCGCAAAGTTAAAGAAAGTTAGGACAGCTTGGAAAGGCCCAGAAATCCGCACAGCCGGAGGCCATCTTGTAACGCCTGCAGGAATCTGCACACCGAGAGTCACCATTAACGGCCGTATTTATCCTACAGACTTCGTAGTCCTACAGCCTTGCTCGAGAGATGTCATCCTTGGCATGGACTTCTTATGCCTCCATGGTGCTGTCATCAACCTAAAAAGAAAGTCGATAACGTTATCCACAGAAGAAGCACTACCACCGCACACGCCGTCAGGACACCATGCCTTGAATGTGCTGGAAGAACAAGTCACCATTCCGCCTCGCTCAAGCGTCATTATTTCAGTCGGCGCTCCTAAATCACCTGACTTGAAAGGCGTCGTTGAAGGCAGTCAGCATCTGTTGGTCACCCGAAATATTTGCGTCGCAAGAGGAATAGCAGAGCTGTGGGGAGGCAAAGCAAGGGTTATGCTCACGAATTTCAGCAATGAGTACAAACATGTGAACAAAGGAACAACGGTCGCATACATCGAAGAAATTGTCGAAGCCACCAGTGCTTTCGCCCTCGCCGATTCTGCGGAACCTGCTCAGAGGAACCAAGCCCCTCCCATAGCTTTCGACGTCAATCCCAGACTATCGAACGATAAGCAAGAACAGCTCAAGGCCCTGCTCCTGCAATACGAAGATTGCTTTTCGTCGTCATCGAAAATTCGGCAGACCGCAATCACGAAACATCGCATCATAACTGAAGAAAATGCCAGACCACTCCGTCAGAGTCCGTACAGGGTTTCGACGCGAGAACGTGAGGCCATGAAGAGACAAGTTGATGAAATGCTGCGGGATGACATTATCCAGTTGTCCAAGAGTCCATGGGCATCCCCCGTGGTGTTAGTGAAGAAAAAGGATGGGACCCTACCTTTCTGCGTCGATTATCGCCGCCTCAACAAAATCACAAGAAAGGACGTGTATCCTCTCCCACGAATAGACGACGCACTTGATTGGCTCCATAACGCCAAGTACTTTTCGTCAATGGACCTCAAGACTGGCTATTGGCAAATCGAAGTCGACGAAAGAGACCGAGAGAAGACGGCGTTTATAACACCGGACGGCCTCTTCGAGTTTAAGGTGATGCCCTTCGGCCTTTACTCAGCGCCTGCAACTTTTCAACGCGTTATGGATACAGTACTGGCAGGATTGAAGTAGCAAACTTGCCTTGTGTACTTGGACGGCGTCGTCGTGTTTTCTTCGAGTTTCGACGAGCATCTTCGGCGCCTTGAAGCTGTACTTCAAGCCATCAAGACGTCCGGACTCACACTGAAGCCAGAAAAGTGCAGATTTGCGTATGAGGAGCTTTTGTTTCTGGGGCACGTTATCAGCAAGTCTGGAGTTCGTCCCGATCCACGGAAAACAGCCGCCATCGCCGACTTCCCGCCGCCCACTGACAAGAAGGCCGTGCGCCGATTTCTGGGCCTGTGCGCCTACTATAGGCGGTTCGTGAAAAACTTCGCCCGAATCGCCGATCCTCTCACTAACCTTACCAAGGCCGACGTGGAGTTCAAGTGGGAAACGCCACAGGAACACGCTTTCCAGGAGCTTAAACATCGCCTCCAGATGCCTCCGTTACTTGCCCATTTCGACGAATTCGCCGAGACAGAAATGCATACTGACGCAAGCAGCGTAGGTCTTGGCGCCGTTCTTGTGCAGAGGGCTGACGGACTTGAAAGGGTTATTAGTTACGCCAGCCGATCGCTATCCAAAGCAGAAGCAAATTATTCCACAACAGAAAAGGAGTGCCTCGCCATCATCTGGGCCACGTCGAAATTTCGCCCCTACCTCTACGGCAGGCCCTTCAAAGTTGTGAGCGACCACCACGCCTTGTGTTGGCTAGCCACTTTGAAGAACCCTTCAGGTCGCCTCGCACGATGGAGCCTGAGACTTCAAGAGTATGACATTACTGTCATTTACAAGTCCGGCAAAAAACACTCTGACGCCGACTGTCTCTCTCGTGCGCCTGTCGACCAACCGCTACCCGACGACCCGGATGACGAGTACTTCTTGGGAACGATAACTACCGTCGACTTCGCTGAACGACAGCGGGCCGACCCGGAACTTAAGGCCCTAATAAAATACGTCGAAGGCAGGACCGCCGAAGTCCCGAAGGTATTCAAGCGCGCACTTGCGTCGTTCTTTCTACGAAACGGTCTTCTACAAAAGAAAAGCTTTTCACCGCTTCGAGCTAAGTACCTCCTTGTGGTGCCTTCAGCTCTGCGACCAGAACTCCTGTAGGCCCTGCACGACGATCCGACGGCAGGGCACCTCAGTCTTTCTCGCACGCTCGCGAGGATACAAGAAAGGTACTACTGGCCACGTCTTACCACCGACGTCACTCGTTATGTGAGGACATGCCGGGACTGTCAGCGACGCAAGACACCGCCGACAAGGCCAGCGGGACTTCTGCAGCCAATTGATCCACCTTGCCGACCTTTCCAGCAGATTGGTATGGACCTACTGGGGCCGTTCCCGACTTCGACTTTCGGAAACAAGTGGATCGTGGTAGCTACCGACTACCTCACCCGCTACGCCAAGACAAAAACCCTGCCAAAAGGCAGTGCATCCGAGGCAGCTAAGTTCTTCGTCGAAAATATCGTCCTACGTCACGGCGCCCCGGAGGTCCTTATCACCGACAGAGGAACAGCATTCACTGCCGACTTAACTCAAGCGATCTTGGCATACAGCCAAACAAACCACCGCCGGACGACAGCGTACCACCCACAGACCAACGGCCTCACCGAGCGGCTTAACAAGACGATCGCCGACATGCTGTCAATGTACGTCAATGTCCAACACAAGACGTGGGACGCCATTCTTCCGTATGTTACCTTCGCATACAACACGGCGGTGCAGGAGACGACGCAAATATCTCCATACAAATTGGTCTACGGAAGGAGCCCGGCAACGACGCTCGATGCCATGTTACCCAACGTCACCGACGAAGAAAGCCTCGATGTGAGCGAGTACCTTCAACGTGCCGAAGAAGCCCGACAACTTGCGCGTCTCCGTATCAAGAATCAACAGACGACAGACAGCCACCGTTACAACCTTCGACGACGCTTCGTGGAATACCAGCCCGGTGAACGTGTTTGGGTGTGGACGCCGATACGCCGACGTGGACTAAGTGAAAAGCTTCTGCGACGCTACTTCGGACCATACAGGGTGGTTCGACGTCTCGGCCCACTTGATTACGAGGTTGTCCCCGACGGCATCACGAACTCTCAACGACGCCGATTGCGACCTGAAGTCGTACATGTCGCGCGCCTCAAGCCGTTTCATGCGCGTTAACAAACTGAAACAGTGTTTTTTTGTATTATAGTTGTATCGTAATTTATTCATTGTACTTTCTAACATTATTATTGTACCTTCATCTTTAGTTAAAGCATCGGGACGATGCCTTTCTTTCAGAGGGGGGCAATGCCACGTTCCATTTCCCAAGTTTTTGTTATCGTCCCAAAACACCACACCATTCTCAGCGCGAACCGCGCCTGCAGTTTTCGAGAAGGTTTCGGACTGTAGTAGATCATTTCGATAAGATCACGCCCACTGTGCGAACGGTACAGACTGTTCTGGAACCTACGCCGCCGCCAGCGATAACGCTAGAACGATCGACGGCAAGAGTATAAATACCGACGCGCTTCGCCGCTTGTCAGTTGTTGATCGAAGGCCGACGCTCCGTTCGCCGCTATCAGTCCGAGACTGCTATCTGTGCGAGACTGCTGCTGTAATTGGACTTTCCGTTTACCGGGCACAGGTTCGCCCAAATAAACAGTTAAATCCCAACACGAAGTCTCCTGTCTTCGGCCACGTCACGACCCCGTGACAATAACTAAAATGCGAATGGATTATTGAATATTACAATGCCCTCTTTAGCTTGGTAGTTAAGAAGTTACGTAAGTGGTTCAACATGCCCATTGAATTCACTACCTTCATTCTTACATTGTTCACGTTTTGGGACCAGCTTAAATTTGTAAAGTAACACCTAAAAATGAATGGTCATCCACAACGTCTAGCAGGTATTCGCCATATTACAGTTTGATGATGTAATCTATATATTTATTTTTAGGATAAAAAAGCATGAACTTTATCTTCTTAACATTTTTTTTAGTTGATTAGAAAATACCAAAAGATTAAGCTCAGTCAAGCAGTTGTTTGACATTGCTTCTAGCTCCTTCAAGTCAGCCCCAGAAAAGAAAACACTTGTGTCGTCGACGTACATCAGAGTCTTGAAACACACACCATTCTTAATTACAGCCTTTCCACATTTAGCGTCCAAGAGACAAATATACTCTAAACAATTCTGCAGATAACTACGGAGGAGATTTTGAGCTTTACCTCTAAAGCCATAGGCTTCAAGTTTATGGAATAAAATTTCATGTTTGGTGGTGTCAAAGGCTTTCTAGAAATCTAGATATTGTGGGGGTGCTGACACACCCTGTAAAGTTGTTTGCGCTGTGTGGCGCAGTGTCTCGCCCCAAGACCGCATTTCGGGTGATGACCCTCGGGCGATAAATGGCGTTGTGTTCATATTGAGTACCACTGTTGGTAGAGTGGTAGCGCCAGCGGTGACCCCTGGCGGAAGGCAGGCCTTGTTGGCCGGCGAGAGTTGAGCGAGCCTCTTCTGCGCGTGGCGGTTCCCGCAAACGGTTGTCTCTCGCTGTGGGTCTGCCTTGGACGGCACCGCGGGCCGCCTGCAGTAGGCCCCCGTGGTGAGTGAAGCGTTGGCAACGCCGCCTTTTGTGTGCTCTTGTGTTATGTTGTTTCAGAGTTTAGTAATCCTGTGTAATGATGACTTAGCGTGTTGATAAAGATTGATGTATCATTCGGCAGACAATATCGTCGTTGTAAATTAGTTGAATAAATGTATGTTGTTGGTTTGTACCGACCGCGTCTGCTGTGTTCGTTCACTCCAAGAGCATGGTGGCGCTCGCACGCCAATTCCAGACGCAACACTGGCTGCCCAACGTGGAGCTCTTGGAGTATCATATGACAGTTTTTGCGGTTCGGTAGAAACTTTTGTTAGAACCGGGATGGAGTAGGCCTAGGGGGGGACTTCTTTGGTAGCGTCGGTGGTGTGCTTTGTTGGGAAGCGAGGAGGTTGGTTTTGTAACGTGTTTGAATTTGTTGGCAGGTTGACTTTTTTTTTTTGCTGTTGTTCTTTTTTATTGGAGTTAAGTTTTCAAAACCGTTGTTGAATTGGGACAAGAGCCATGTGGTCTGCATCCTGGGGTGAGCAAGGCCTAGAGCACATGGTTTGTAGGCCAGGCCCGAAGCGAGTGAGTACGGAAGCCTCGTGGGTGGTCCAATTTTCTGTAAATAGCTTCTTCTATCTCTTTGGGCTCAGGGAGCCGGGCGTCGTTGCTGACTTGTATTGCGGCTTGGCGCCGGGGCAGTGGACGCCGATCGCTTGGTAAGCTGCTGTGTGCAGCGAGCGACAGGGCCACCCCACAGAGTGGACGTCTCCTTGCGGCTGCCTCTTCTGCGCTTAGGCTGGGTGGATGCCGGTTGTCGAGCAACTAATTAGGCCTAAGGCTCTGCGCAGCCGCCTGTCACACGTGGCACAAATAGGTGGATCGTGGCGTTGAGGTGTTGCACTCTGCTTCCCTCACTTTTTTTTTTGTTATCTTGCGATGCACGAGTTAAGAAAAGTGATTTTTTGTTTTATTTTGATGGGCGTCTCAGCCGCCGATGTATTAGCTAGCATTACTGACCATCGTTCCACGTGATCGAAAAGCCCGAAGCTCCCTTCCCTAGGCCCTGCTCCATAGTTCTTTCGAGTTTTTTTTTTATGTATTCGGCGGGAGGGATGTCATCCACGGCCGGCTGTTTTCTGCACCTCGTCAGCGCCGCTGGTCAGGAATGCGGTCGTGAGGTTGGGCGATGGAGATGCCTGGGACCTGCGCAACTGCCTGCAGTCCGGCGCCCTCGTGAGTGCTGGTCGCAACTGGAAGACGTGTCGGCGCTAGCGACGGTTCATCGCGCCAATGACAACGTTGCTGTTGCAGGGCCGGTACTGATGTGAAGTCGAGCCGGACAGTGCAGCAGTGTCGACCATCGGCGGTGTCGTGGTGCAAGGACATTATGGACATGCGATGTCATTTTTTTTTTTTTGTTAAAGCTTGTGTAGCTGTTCTTTGTTTTCGGGATATGGTTTGATTTAAGGTTGGGTAAATGTGGGGGTGCTGACACACCCTGTAAAGTTGTTTGCACTGTGTGGCGCACGTGTCTTGACCAAGGCCTCATTTCGGGTGACGACCGTCGGGCGATAGATGGCGTTGTGTTCGCCTTGAGTACCACTGTTGGTAGAGTGGTAGCGCCGGCGGTGACCCCTGGCGGAAGGCAGGCCTTGTTGGCGGGCGAGAGTTGAGTGAGCCTCTTCTGCATGTGGTGGTTGCCGCAAACGGTTGTCTCTTGCTGTGGATCTGCCGTGGACGGCACCGCGGGCCGCCTGCAGTAGGCCCACGTGGCAAGTGAAGAGTTGGCGACACCACCTTTTGTGTGCTCTTGTGTTATGTTGTTTCAGACTTTAGTAACTTTGTGTAATGATGACTTAGCGTGTTGATAACGATTGATGTATCATTCGGCGGACGATATCGTCGTTGTAAATTAGTTGAATAAATGTATGCTGTTGGTTTGTACCGACCACGTCTGCTGTGTCCGTTCACTCCAAGAGCATGGTGGTGCTCGCACGCCAATTCCAGACCCCACAATATATGCCTACTCTAAATAACTTTTTTTGAATGCTTTGGATGACTTTATCTTTAATTCGCACTAGTGCCTTTTCTGTCGATGTTCCTTTTTGAAATCGAAACTGTTGCTCTACAATAACATTTTTTGCTAATAAAAATATATTCAATCGTGTGCACAGGACTTTCTCAGCCACTTTAGAAAATAGTGATAGCATAGGTATTGCTCTTTAATTACCCAACACATAAAGTTTTCCATCTTTATGAAGTAAAATCACACGAGCAATTTTCAGCCTATCGGGATAAATACCGTACGATACCGTTTCGTTGAAAATGTGAGTTAATGGTTTTGCAATGTCATGTGCCACAGTCTTTACTGGTGATGCTTTTATGCCGTCTTCTCCTGTTGCTGAGTTATTTTCAAGCGAACCTAGAATTGATGTTATTTTATCTTCTGGAGTTGGAAATAAGAACAGCGTTGGAGGTATGATGTACAGCACTATGCAAGTGCATCATACATTTTCGCTCTGGGTGTACAGTAGGGAGGGGTTCAGCAGTGCCAACGTTGATAAAATAATTGTTTAACAAGGTTGCTAAGCAGTCACCAGAATATTTCACACCACCAACTTCTATTTCCGGTGATACTTCTGATAAAGGAGTGCTCGTTAGCTCATGATAGATTTTCCATGTCTTTCGGCTATTCCAGGCAACACTTTCAAATTTTCGTTCAAGAGAGACGACTTTAGCCTTCTTGAGGTCAGCATTCAACCTATTTCTAAACTTCTTAAATTCCAGTAATATTTGAAGATCACATATTTTTAGAAAAGTAGCGAATATTTTTTCTTTCTGTTTAATACTAATAATAATAAAGCCACTCGTAATCCATGCCTTCCAGACCTTTCTATGTTTGACTACTGTTGTCACGGGAAAAGTAGCATCATAACTCTGCTGTAATTTTGACACAAATATTTCATATGATTTATACGGATTATACCCTGAATAAGCCGCTTCCCAGTCTGTGCTCACGACTAGAGACTGAAATAAAGTGATGCTGCGTTGACTTATGTATCTCGTAGTGAACTCTCTTTTGAAAAATTATGAGTTGAAAAAATTGCAAATATGAATAAATGGTCACTGATACCTGTAGCTAGGATAACAGAACAAGTTATAGTCTTTGGTACACTCGTGAAGCATAAATTAATGAGCGTATGACTCTGCACGGTAACCGTCGTGGGTTGATGCAACAGGTTATTGCAGTTCTTCGCTAACATACCTTGAAGTAGCTGAAATTTTGCCTGGCTATCGGAAAGCAGGTTTACATTAAATTCATCAACTACAATGACCTGCCAATTGTTAGCGTTGGCGTAATGTAGTAGTTTTTCGACATAGTCACGGAAATTTGAAAGAACCGCCTGAGCTGGACGGTAAACAACAAGATGTGGCCCGCAAATCTAGTTCCTTTGCCTTTATCTTTGTTAATTTTACCATATTCCGGTCTATTTGCGGTTAGTTGCTTCAGCGTGTTCAGCCAGCGCGTTCGACGAAACTTTTCTAATGTCATACATGAGCGGCTCCAGTCTACTAATGCTACTTCTCTCGCCAAGGTAACCTAACCGCTGCCTGTGCCACTCCCACCCTCCTCCCCAGCTCTCCTTCCCCATGTGTGTATCCTACCACAGGGGGTTTCCATCCGTGGTAGCGTAGCCACGGGGTGGCATACCAAGCCCATGCCCCCTCCCCATTTTTTCCCATGGTGCATACAAAACAACGGTCTACCACATCATCCTGCCCGGGCCCTATATTAATCAAGGTGGTGCTGCCTTGAAAAAAAGTTCTGCCAACGCACCTGCCGTCTGTGACTTCAGCTCACAGGGTTCCTCACTTATAGAATATGTCTGTAGGACGAGCCCATAGCCACCATCACTTCCTCTGCATGTTGTTTTGATCTACAGGCGAAAATGTGGTCAGCTTCAAAAACTGATTCATCTTCTAGGAACTGCCGCGAAACATCACACAACTTATGAATGAAGCTGTAAAACAAGATGAACACCAGCAATTTCACTGACACATGAAATTGCCAGTTAGATCACAATACGCAAGACCTGGCAATATGCTCATTCAAGAGCGCAAAATATAATAAGGCTGGCTATTTCACTGAAACATGAAATTGCCAGTTAGATCACAGTACGCAAGACCTGGCAATATGCTCATTCAAGAGCGCAAAATATGATACAGGTGGCTGATCGCATTTTTTTCATCCCGATTTACACCTTCTCTCGAACTGAACCAACCATTCATAATTCGTTTTCACCCATGTGTGTATCGATGGCGATCGAATGTGTAACGAGTGACCACCGTAGAAATTTTGCGCAATAAATATTAGAGCATGCCGCAGAGAAAAGTTACAGCTCTGAATGAGGCACGGGTGTGCGTGATTCTCACGTTTACCCACAATCATAACAGAAAGGTTGCGGCTATAACAATGCTGTGCTGCTTCCCACAAAGCGGCGAATCAACTTGCGCTGTGCTTCATAGGGCCGTGTGTGCTAAACAAAACTGTAAATTTGCCCGTGCTTGTCGTGTCAACCATGGCCTGTCTATCGATGGAAACCTACAATGAATGAAAGAGAGTGGTTGCGTGCATTTCTTGCAGGAAAGATAAGTTTCTTTACTATTAATACCTATTTGGTGCTTCATTTCGACACGGAATGAACCCTTACCTTTCACAGAAGCAGCGCGTTCGGCCTCTGTGGTTTTCGTTTTAGTGGCCATAGCAGACGACGTCGGCTGTCGGGCATTACAAGAAGCGCAACGCTTTTCTGCGGCAGTTATTCAGCATATCGTACAGTCAGGAAAGAAGCTCCAGCAGTATTTTACTGAATTCGTTAAGTGAAGTACCACAAGAATATTATTAATAAAAGGAGACAACAAAGCGGCTGCGGGCTGCATGCGGGAGGGCGGCGGAGCAATCAAACCACACACGTCACAGGGACCCCTCCGCATGGTAGCGCCACGGTATGTCCTCATGCCTAATAGAAACTTTCATAATTGGTATAATGACAAATAAGACAATTGTTGCACATTCCCTGCCACCTTTTTCTACTCAAGGCAGATGTTATATGTTTAAGTGTCATGCGCCAATATCGAATACGTCGAGGTTCAAGATTAATACATTTCAGAGACCTCATCGTTTATACATATCTTTTCTTCAGATGTAGAAATAATGTTCGTCATGGAAGCATCCAAGGGCTTAAAGGCCAACTCCAGCAATCTTTCAAGGTCAATGGATCTCAATAAAATTCACTGGGCACGTTCATTTGCACAATTCATACCAAATCACAGGCTTGAAAGTTTCACAGATTCTTTTCAAATTAATTTTGTAGCTTGCCTCCAAACACTGACTTCACTTGATAGAATTATCAAGTGAAGTCAAAGTTTTTCCAGGCAGAAATGATGGAAGTAATATTCCACTGCAGCATCTGCTATGGATTTTGTGGGTTTGCCCGGCGCTTCCTTGGTTGCACATGTGATTTCCCTTTCCATGTTGGTGGGCATGCTATAGGTGGCAAGTTGTGTTGTGTTGCTGGCCGCATACGATTAGCCATATATTAGCCATAACAGCGTTAGCCGATCGCCGCAGGCACAAGCTTGGACGGCGTGGACAGGCGTGGACAGGTAGAGCCATCTTGCGGGCACTATGCGCAATCAGGCAGGTTTGTGCAAACGCTTACGCCACACGTAGAAGCGCACTCGGTAGAGTTTCGGTTTCGGTATTTTACTAACTAAACATTATTTACGAACTTGTCGACCATTTGAGCTATCGGGCGCGTTACAAGAGTGTCTCAGGAACGTAAAAGCGCCATTATCCTGGCATAGTCAAAAAATCGACGGAGTTGGCCGTTAACTTTCGTGAAAACCAGCAGCGTAGACGCGAAAAAGGCCACTTCGATCCCCACTGGCAAGGGCCGAACCTGCTTCTTCACATCTATGTCACAATTACTACAATGCACTTATATAAAATAGTACTATTAAAGCTCCCTGCACATTCCCCAGGCTTTATTACCTGCTGCTATTGAGACTCATAATGACAATGTTAACGTAAGATTCCTATATATTTTCGTCATTTTCACAGAGTTTTCACATCGGAATCACGCTTCTATTATTTACACGAACAAATGAAATCCCGAGCGACATGTCCCAAAAACGTCAACGCTGCACGCGCACCGAGGTCTACGCGCATTGCACGTAAAGTGGGCTTTTCCGCATAGCCGCGTCCGGCATGGCGCGCGGAAATGCGGCGCCCCTGAACGGAACTGCACTGCAGCTGCCGCGTGTTGCCGTAAACGAGGCCGCCGCCGTTAAGATACGCGCGCCCGATCCGCAACCCGGGCGCAACTGTGTCACTGCACGAGGTTCATCGACCCAGCAGCTCGAATGTCGCGGGCAGCGCGCAACAGGCGTCAGATATATCTCATCCCGCGCGCACGCTGAAGCTGCAACATGCGCGAGCTGTCAAACGCTCTCGAATTGAGCGACACAGCGGATCAATTGCGGCGTAGCGCCCAACATTCACGACGCCGGCTGCACGCCCATATCCGTAGATAGACTCCCAAATTGTGCAATATGGTTACCAGTACCAATTGGCATCCCCGGATGCTCGGGACAGCACGGACACTAATCGCTTCTTCGGCTCAGTTACAGCCCCTTTAAACCGAGTTTAGGGCGTTCTAAAGCAGAGCGATAGTGCGCAAAACAGTGCAGTTACCAGCTGCGATCGCAGTTGGCCGGGTAGAACTGCATGCGTCACACTGCATTACCTCTTTCTTCACCGTCCGCAGCAGTTTCTCCCGATACTCGTTTTCGCTGAGCAGCGAGGCCGAGGTATCGTCGCTCTTGCTCCGGAAGACGGTCATGATGCGCGTCGGCGAGTCGCTCTTGGAGAATGCCGCCGGCGCAGACGTGAGGGCCATAACCTCGTACACCCAGTAATGTAGACCTCCCTCGAGGCTCTAGCAGCAAACCGCACGTGACCGCGGACTCAACAATTGTTCTCGGGCCAACAGCTGAAGCAGCTCTCTCGATTGAGCCCTCCCTTCGGTTTCAGCCTTGGTTTCCCCGCAGAGTTTCTCCACACATAGAGTTTCCCACAATACTTACTAGAGGGAACTCTGGCGCTAGTGTCTAAGGGAGCTGCAACGCATGGCGCTTCAGCGAGCATGGGAATGATGGATTGATGGGTAGTACTACAGTGGCTAGAACAGGGAAGTGTGATGAGCGGCAAGCAGCGCCTAAGGAGCGCACTGAAGCCTCTGAGGAGGAGCAGCGTGGGGGCGCGCGCAGTTGTTTATACGGCGGCGGAAACACAAAGGAAAGAAAAGGAAAATAAACCGGGGGATTAAAATTAGTTATATAAACATGCAAGGTGGCCGCAAGCAGGAAAAATGGACTGAGATACAAACCCAACTCAAGAAAGAAGAAATTGACGTGTACGCCCTGACCGAAACCCACCTGAGAGATATGGAGGAGCCACCAGTGATGGATGATTACGTATGGGTGGGGTGCAACAGGGCAGCGGGAGACAGGAAAGGTGGAGGCGTGGGCATGTTGATTAGGCGAGGAGGGAATTGGCAGAGGGAAAATCAGGGCTGTAAGGAGCACTTATGGGTTAGTGGAACGGTGGGGGGAAAAAGACACGGTTGGGAGTGGCCTATCTGTGGACAGGGAATGACGCCAGAGAACAAAATAAAGAGTGGGTGGACTGCCTCAGGAAGGACATAAAAAAATTTAAAGAATCTAGTGAAGTGATATTAGTAGGAGATTTAAATGCCCACATTGAGGATCTAGATGGATATACAGACTATAACGGTGCAATGGTTATCGATATGTGTGAAGAACAGCAACTGGTAATAGTTAACCGGGAACATAAATGCGACGGGCAGATAACGTGGCAAAGCGGCAGTAGACAGTCTTGCATAGACTACGGCCTGGTCTCAGAGCACACATACGAGCGGTTGGACCAAATGACGATAGATGAAGAAGGAGAAAACAGTCTGGGCAGCGACTACAGGCGTATAATCCTGTAATTTGACATTGGGGGGGCTAGGAAGAAAACACAGGAGGTTGGGCTCCCGAAAGTAAGAGAAAAGCAGACAGCAGACATCGTCAATAGCATCGAAAGAGAATTAGAAGCACAGCCAACAAAGGTGTGGGAATATGACGAGGTTGTTAGTTGTATACAAAAGGAAATAAACAAAGTAAGGAAAAAAACCGCTGGAGGGGTAAACGGGAACCACGAAGCTGGTGGGACAAGTAAATTAAACTGGCTATTGAAGAACGACGACGGGCCTCTCGACTGCACAGAAAAGCAAAGCAAATGGGATATCAGGATGATGAGGTGCAGTTACGGCGGAGCCGGTACCGAGAAAAGAAATTTGAGGTGCAGAAATTAGTACAAGCGAAGATTAAAGCTGCGAGTGAGAAATGGGTATCAGACATACGTAAGAAGGATAAGAGCGCCCCCCGAAAATTCTGGAACCATTTAAAAGCATTGGGAACGACGACTAAAGAGATGCAGACTCAGATACAGGACGGGGACGGTAACGTTCTCCTGGGGGACAGCGCGTTAGAATGGAGTCATAGGAAATACTTTCGGCCAAGCACGCGAGAGGTCGGCTAACCGGACACAGGTGGCAAATAAAAGAGTGGCAGATGAAGAATTTAATATCGAATTTTCGGACTGGAAAAAGGCAGAACACAGTGTTCCCAAAGGTACGGCAACAGGACCGAATGGAATCCCGATAGAGATTATCAACCATTTGGGACCAGCGGGACAGGCGCACTTGTATGGAGCCATCGAGCGCGCTATAAAATCCAAGATGATTCCTGCGCACTGGCGCGAAAGTAGAATGAGTTTGATCTACAAAGGCAAGGGAGAAAGGGACAAGGCGAGCTCTTACAGGCCGATTACAGTCACGTCAGTGCTCTATAGATTAGCTATACAAGCCATCAAAGCCGAGTTGTTGAAGTGGGTTGAAAGTAACGGTATTTTAGGGGAACTGCAAAATGGATTTAGGCCGGGTCGACGCTTGAAAGACAATCTTTTCGTCATAACCCAGACCAACGAAATTTCGGCAGCACAGGGCAGACCAACATGGCTACTGTTTCTGGACATAAAGGGTGCCTATGACAACGTGGACAGGGGATTGCTGTGGCATATACTGGAAGAGGAGGGGATTGGGTCGGAAATTGTAGGGCTGCTAAGGGCAATATATGAGGATAACAAGGCACACATTACATGGGAAGGGCGTACATACACAGAGCCCGTGTACATTCGAAGAGGTTTAAAACAGGGCTGCCCTCTTTCGCCATTGCTGTTCACACTGTACATTAGAGGAATGGAAAGACGACTAGAGAAGAGTGGATTGGGCTTTGATTTGTCACACCGAAGCAATGGAGTGTTAGTGGAGCAACGGCTTCCGGAATTGATGTACGCAGACGATATAGTGCTGCTGGCGGATAATGCGGAAGAACTTCAAAAACTGGCTGACATTTGTGGTGATGAGGCAACGTACCTAGGCCTACATTTTAACCCACAGAAATCTGGGGTCATGGTGTTCAACGAGGAAGCTCATGTAGCACCAATAAGGATACAACAGGAAGCCATACCATTAGTAAATAAGTACAAATACTTGGGGATCTGGCTTAATGAAGGAAAAGGCTACCTGAATGCTCATGAAGAAGACCTCAAACTGAAAGGGAGACGAAATGCAGCAGTAATGAAACATAGAGCACTTTGGGGACACAATAAGTACGAGGTAGTACGAGGCATCTGGAAAGGGGTAATGGTGCCGGCGCTCACGTTCTCTAATGCCGTATTATGCTTAAAGTCAGATATCCTGTCGGGACTGGAGGTTAACCAAAAGGCAGACGGCAGGTTAGCTCTGGGAGCTCACAGTAAGACTACAAACGAGGCTGTACAGGGCGATATGGGTTGGGCTTCATTTGAGGCGAGGGGAGCGCAAAGTAAAATACGGTTTGAGGAGTGACTTAGACATTTAGATGAGAAGAACTGGGCAGCCAGAGTGCACAGATACCTGTACCTGAAAAGTGTGGACACCCAATGGTGGAAGAGGACGCGAAAGCTGGCGACTAAATATAACTTGACCGCGGCAAATAAGCAAAGGGGGCCAGTTAAAAAGCAAGTGTGGCAAACAGAGATGCTCATGTGGAAAGAGAGGATGGAAAAGAAGGGATCGCTGGGAATCTACAAGGCAAGCAAACAAGAGATCCGGAAAGAGAACTTTTATGACAACAATAAAGGTAGTGCGTTGCTCTTTGAGGCGCGGGCTGGCTGCTTGATAACTCTAACTTACAGGAGCAAATATTCGTCACAGGATGAGACATGTGTTGGATGTGGCATAAATAAAGAAACAATCGACCACATAGTCATGGAATGCCAAAAGATTCAGCCGGATAGAAATTGGGGGAAGGTCACACTTCCTGGGGCGCTGGGCTTCGCGGTTGATGGAAGCATTAACTGGTCAGCAGTAGGTATTACTAAGCAGCGGCTGGAGTATTGGTGGAGGAAAAGCAGAGAAGTCGATAAAATAACATCCCAGCCAAGAGTAGCGGCTGGGCAAAATTAAAAAGACATCCGAGTTGAGGGACAAAATTTAAACTCGAACTATTAAGGTAGGCTAGATGGCGCATGCCGTCACCCCGATTCAAAGGGGAGGCCTTTTATCATCATCATCATCATCAACAAGGAAGATTTGCAGAGAATGATGGACATCTGCGGTAATGAGGGAGATAGGTTAGATTTTAGATTCAGTAAGGAAAAATCAGCAGTCATGATTTTCAATGACAACGAAGGTAGTGAGCTTAGAATACAGGAGGTCACGCTAGAGATAACAGATAAATACAAGTATCTGGGCGTATGGATAAGCAATGGGACCGAGTATCTGAGGGAACACGAAATATACGTGACGACTAAAGGTAACAGGAATGCAGCAGTCATGAAAAATAGGGCACTGTGGAATTACAATAGGTATGATGTTGTGAGAGGAATATGGAAAGGGGTCATGGTTCCTGGGCTGACGTTCGGCAATGCGGTCTTGTGCATGAGATCAGAAGTTCAAGCAAGATTAGAAATTAAGCAACGTGGAATAGGCTGGCTTGCTTTAGGAGCTCACGGGAATACACCAAATCAGGGAGTACAAGGTGATATGGGATGGACATCATTTGAGGGCAGGAAAGCTGGCAGCAAGATAAAATTTGAGAAGCGATTGAGAGAAATGGGGGAAGAGCGTTGGGCTAGGAAGGTTTTCAGCTACTTGTACATGAAGAATGTGGATACAAAATGGAGGAAGCGAACCAGGAAGTTGACTGGTAAATACTTAGAAAACAGCAGGTGGCCAAACCAAAAAGAACTATCGGTTAAGAAGAAAGTGAAGGAAATGGAGACTGACATGTGGAGAATGGGCATGATTAAGAAGTACGCACTAGAGATCTATCGAACTTATAAGCAGGAAATTGCCAAGGAAAGGATCTATGATAATACTCGGGGTAGTTCTCTACTGTTTGAGGCCAGGACGGGAGTACTGCAAACCAAGACATATCGGGCCAAATACGAAGGGGTAGACACAGTGCGCAGTGCGTGTGGAGAGGAAGAAGAAACTGCCGAACACTTGATAATGTTCTGTAAAGGGCTTCACCCTATAGTTCAGGATGATGGCGCAGAGTTTTTCAAAGCACTGGGGTTTAGGGACCGGGAGGGCAAAATAAACTTTAAGCGGGTAGACTTAACTAGAAGGAGGTTATCTGATTGGTGGCTAGAGTCAAGGCACGAGTGAAAATTAAACTCTTCACTGCAAAGTACGAATCCTCAAACTCACTTTTTAAGGGAAAAAAATTAATATAGTTTTTGGTTCATTAGGTATTACGGCTTGGTGGCGCTAGCCATCACCCAATCTAAAGGGTACAGCCATATCCATCCATTCATTCATCCACGTTGTTTGCACGCACGGAGGAAGGAAAAAGGTCCTTCCTCCGTGTTTGCACGTTTCCGACAGGTTGGTCGGGCGCGTTCGTCCTCGTTTTTTTTTTTTTTTTTATTCCGAGGCACTCTCACACCAATGCTTCTGTATGCACTCTCATGGCGCGAAAATAAAGTCATTGCTTCGTCCCGGGGTGCACTACAGGCTACAAGTCAGGTTGTTCGGCGTTAGTAAGAACAAAGCTCTGCGCAGTGGCGGAGAGCGATCCCGCGCCCTGGCAAGCCGCTTCAAGAAAACTTGGCTGTGTGCAAGCTGCACTTAGACGAGAGGTATGTAAATCTCGCGGCACTTTGAGCTCACTGTGAACAGCGAAATGGTCCGCATAGAAAGGGGTAGGCCCATGGGCGTGCTTGTCGTTCAGGGGAGGGGGGGAAGGTTTATTCACGACCGGCTTTATTGCAGTGCGCCCCCTTCCAAAGCCGGTCGTGGGTTTATTGCAGTGCGCCCCCTTCCTATTAAATCAGTGTATGAGGCAGATTTTGCGCCCCGCTGCCTAGTCAATGTATAGAGCAGATTTAGCGTCCCCCTCACAGGTGACTAGGGGGGCGGGCGCTAACCCCCTTTGCACCACCCCCTTGTGCGGACGCCTATTGGTAGGATTTTCGGTGAAGCTCTTGGTATTTGCAGATGCCCTTGAAATCCCTTTCTCAAAGTGGTTTTGCTACAACGAGCTTCACAGTGACAGCTTGAAAGAGCCTTTTTTCTGTATAAAGAACAAAAACAAAACAATGATGTCACACTGGGCTGCGCACAACATGGTTCGAGCCTCACCAATCAAGTGAACACGTTTTTTTTTTCTGCTCACCTATTTGCATCTTTACAGAAAGGCACTCCACAAGGAGCGAGCATCTTCCCTTGAAAAAAAGTACCTGAAGCCCAGGCGTGTCATCTGCTCTCAGTCCAAAGGAAACAATGTTCTGTGGGGTGCTTGTGAAATATAAAACTTTTTTTCTTGGGGATAAAAAAAAAACACGCGCGACCAATTATCAAGTATGCATTGTTGTAAACAGATAGTGAGTCACTACTCGGAAATGCCTCGTATGACCAGTGTGCAGAAAATAAAAGGTTTTCGTTAAGATACCAATCGGGATTCTCGTCCCTGAAATAATGGTTCGCCGTAGAAGGTGTTCAAAACAGTGGCTTACAACCTAGTCCATCGTTCCACTCTTCTACCGTTTCACATCAATAAAATGTTTCAGTGCCACAACGCGCTCACTTTCGGCACCCTGTCGATATTTCAGTTCAGTCGCGCACCCGCGTAGGCATCCTGTAATACCACAAGCTAATCAGCATATTTTCTCGGTCGCAATTGGAAACCATGCACGAGCAACAAAATATATTTTATATGTTTCACGTTGCCCACGTGCGTGATGGATTCCCGTCTTATACATGCGAAGCGCATCGCCAGCTTGGGTGACGTGCAAACGTGTGCCAGTGCCAACTGGCGGTTTCCTCCCAAGGCGTTACGCGCTAGCCGGCGCGTTCATCACACTTTCCTATTCTAGCCACTGTAGTAGTACACACATTTGTCTAATATTCGTACTTCTGGTATGGTGGCTAGAAGGGGGAGGTGGGAGCATCGCGCGCTGCGGAGGTTGGCGGAGAGGGTGTCAGTTGTTCATGCCGCCGAGCGGTGGCACGCGTGTCGTTTTTTAGAAGATATAGATGGGTATACCGACCCAACCGGCAAAATGATCATGGATATGTGTGAAAGGCTTGATTTGATCATTTGCAACAGTACCGAGAAGTGTGAAGGGCAAATAATATGGAAGGTAGGAAGGCTGCAGTCGACGATAGATTATGCACTGATGTCACATAGGATGTATGATAAGCTCAGGGGAGTGCACATAGATGAAGGTGGCTCCAGAAGTCTGGGTAGTGATCACAAACGTATCAAGCTAAGTTTTGGAAGAGCAGTGAAAGTGGGAAGGAGACAAGATGAGCAACTACAGGAAAATTTTTATTCAGAAAATCAAATTGAAATAGCTACTAAACAAATTGAGAAAGTAATCACGGAAGATAATAAGACAGTGTGGACATACATGAATCTAATTAGACTCTTTGAGCTAGAGCTTGCTAAGACGCGTAACAAGTCACCCCGGAAAAGAAGACGCCAACCCAAAAGTTGGTGGGATGAGGAAGTTAAGAGAGTCATAGCAAAACGTCAGGAAGCCTGTAGGGAACACAAACATGATAAGCAGCGGGGTAAACCGACATATGATGTTGAAAGAAAATGGGAAACTTTTCTAAGCTGTAGAAGGGCTGCGTCCCTTCTGATCAATGAAAAGATTAGAAGAAAGGGAGCTCAGTGGCTGGCAGAGGTACAAAAAATAGATAGAAAGGCAGCTGCGAAATTTTGGAACCATCTAAACTCCTTAAGAAATGATACGAGCCTAGAGCAGAGTTTTATAACTACAGCCCAAGGTGCCAGGCTAGAAGGGGACGAAGCTATTAAATATATAAGAGCAAGGGTGACAGAAAAATTTCAACAAAGAAGTACTTTATGCACCACAATAGACAAGGACGAATCAAGTGGTGCAATGGCTCCATTTTCACAACGAGAGTGGGAAAGGGCTGAGAAAAGGGTTCTTAGTAGTACATCAACAGGCCCAGATGGCATTCCAATTAGGCTGATAAAGACATTAGGTCTGAAGTCTAAGCAGGCTTTGAGAGAGGCAGTGAGCAAAATAATTATCGATGGTGAAGTTCCCGATGGATGGAAACTTAGCAGGATGAGCATGATCTATAAAGGAAAGGGGGACAAAGCTGACATAAACAACTACCGTCCTATAACAGTGACATCAGTGGTCTACAGGCTGGCGATGCAGATTATAAAGGAAAGACTGCAGGCATGGATAGAAGATGAGGGGCTGCTGGGGGAACTGCAGAATGGGTTTCGGAAACACAGGAGGTTGGAAGACAATCTGTTCTCACTGACGCAGTGCATCGAAATAGCAGAAAAGGAACACAGGCCCCTGTGGCTAGCATTCTTGGATATCAAGGGAGTGTACGATAGCGTGGTTCAAGAGGAATTGTGGGGAATATTGGACACCATAGGCGTGGAACATGTAGTCACTAATATTTTAAAGGGTATCTATAAAGGTAACAAGGTAGTTATAAAGTGGGAAAAACAAGTATCCAAGCCCACAGAGGTAAAACGGAGGCTTAGACAGGGGTGTCCTCTGTCAACCTTGTTATTCATAATCTACCTACAAGGATTAGAGACCAAATTAGAGGGAAGTGGGCTGGGCTTCAACCCCTCTTTAGTCAAACAAGGAAAACTTATTGATCAGGCACTACCAGCATTAATGTACGCAGATGATATAGTGCTAATGGCCAACAACAAGGAAGATTTGCAGAGATTGATGGACATCTGCGGTAATGAGGGAGATAGGTTAGATTCTAGATTCAGTAAGGAAAAATCAGCAGTCATGATTTTGAATGACAACGAAGGTAGTGAGCTTAGGATACAGGACGTCACGCTAGAGATAACAGATAAATACACATATCTGGGCGTATGGATAAGCAATGGGAGCGAGTACCTGAGGGAGCACGAAATATACGTGACGACTAAAGGTAACAGGAATGCAGCAGTGATGAAAAATAGGGCACTGTGGAATTACAATAGCTAGGTATGATGTTGTGAGAGGAATATGGAATGGGGTCATGGTTCCTGGGCTGACGTTCGGCAATGCGGTCTTGTGCATGAGATCAGAAGTTCAAGCAAGATTAGAAATTAAGCAACGTGGAATAGGTAGGCTTGCTTTAGGAGCTCACGGGAATACACCAAATCAGGGAGTACAAGGTGATATGGGATGGACATCATTTGAGGGCAGGGAAGCTAGCAGCAAGATAAAATTTGAGAAGCGATTGAGAGAAATGAAGGAGAAGCGTTGAGCTAGGAAGGTTTTCAGCTACTTGTACATGAAGAATGTCGATACAAAATGGAGGAAGCGAACCAGGAAGTTGACTGGCAAATACTTAGAAAACAGCAGGTGGCCAAACCAAAGAGAACTATCGGTTAGGAAGAAAGTGAAGGAAACGGAGACTGACATGTGGAAAATGGGCATGATTAAGAAGTCCGCACTAGAGATCTATCGAACTTTTAAGCAGGAAATTGCCAAGGAAACGATCTATGATAATACTCGGGGTAGTTCTCTACTGTTTGAGGCAAGGACGGGAGTACTGCGAACCAAGACATATCGGGCCAAATACGAAGGGGTAGACACAGTATGCAGTGCGTGTGGAGAGGAAGAAGAAATTGCCGAACACTTGATAATGTTCTGTAAAGGGCTTCACCCTATAGTTCAGGATGATGGCGCAGAGTTTTTCAAAGCACTGGGGTTTAGGGACTGGGAGGGCAAAATAGACTTTAAGCAAGTAGACTTAACTAGAATGAGGTTATCTGATTGGTGGCTAAAGTCAAGGCGCAAGTAAAAATTAAACTCTTCACTGCAAAGTACGAATCCTCAGTCATTTTTTAAGGAAAAAAGAAATAAATATAGTTTTGAGTTCAATAAGTATTACGGCTTGGTGGCGCTAGCCACCGCCCGTTCTAAAGGGTACAGCCATATCCATCTATCTATCCATCCATCCATCCTCCATCCATTCATCCAGATGCCCCTCTGGGCCGAAGCGGAGCACGTGCGTTTCCGCGGCTTGCGTTCGTACTGTTCGCTCGATGCTCGAAGTTTTGAAGCCTCTTCACACCGCATATCGTGATGGCTAAACCAGTGAAGCGCCAGACTCACTGCTTCGCGCCCGGATGCTCTACCGGGTACGTTTCAGCCCGAAAGGCAGGTGTAAAAAGGTCTGTTTTCACCGTACCGAACGATGAGGACCGGCTGAAAACATGGCAGCGGTACGTTCCACGTGGTGACAAACTGCTCGACCGAACTGCAGTCCTGTGCGAGTTACACTTCGAGCAACGGTTTATTGTGAGAGATTACACCCACATCGTGAATGGTGAAGTTGTGAAGATTCCTTGCGGCCGCCCATGCCTTACCGACGATGCAATACCGTCGATCTTTCCAAACACGCCGAGTTATCTCTCTGAAAAGCTTCCTCAGATGCGCAGCTCCCGGACATAGAGAGGAGAAGTGCTCGGCAAAAAAAGAAAAGTAAAACGATGAAAATGAACTTCATTCGATGGAGCACGATTCTTCCTTAGATGTGACAACGAACGGTGAACGTGTTCCCGGCGCGTCGTGTACAGTGGAAAAACTGGAGCATATGAAAGGTGAGAAGCCTCCAAGCAAATACTGGTCGATGTGCCTACTTGCGGATGCCCCGAACGCTGTTGCGTTTACTGTTTGTGCTCAAGATGGTGATAGTGTGTGCTTGATGGTGATACTGTGTGCAAGATGGTGATAGTGTGTGATAGTGATGGTGATAGTGTGTGCTGATAGTGTGTGCTGCTGAGGATACTTGCTATCATTGTGTAGTGTTTGTGCAAGGGAAAGTTCTAAAAAAAGTGGACGTGTTTGATGTGAATGCTGTGGAAAGCCTCCTCCACTCCATCAACGAGATGGTTGTGTGCTCCGGTTTTGAGCAAGGTGCTATTCCACTGGAGCGGCTTAACAGTTCCAATCAATCAAAATACAGAACGCATGGAAACAAGTTGTACAGCAAAAGTTGCTCAGGCATGTCTCAAGATCAAAGGCCTTGTATACACTGCAGGTATCTAAGGAAACTGCTTTTGAACCAAGCATCCTATAAGAAGAGAAAAGCTAGAGTGGCTTCTGGTTACCGTGCTTCGAAGAAACTAATTATGCGGGGAAGACAGTTGAGGCGAGAAAAGGCAAAAGTCAGTGAACTAAAGCAAATGCTTGCGAAAATGAAGCAAAGTAATTCTGCCCTCTCTGAATCAAACCTTCAGGAGAGTCTGTCTAAGCTGCCTGAGAAACAGCGGCAGCAGGTACAAACATGCTTTGAAGCAGCGAAAAGGAAAGGAACACAGGGGATGAAGTACAGCGACGAATGGCTTCTGGACTGCATTATAATGCGCATGAAAAGCCCAAAGCTGTATGAGCATATTCGAAAGCATAAAATAATGGTCTTGCCCAGCAAGAGTTGTTTGAACAAGTACATGAGAAATTATAAGAGCAACTTTGGGTTCAATGATAATGTTTTTGCTGCCATCGAAGAAAAACCCGAAAGTATAGATGAGTTTCACAGGCACGAAGGTCTCTTAATTGACGAGCTGAAGCTCTCGGAGAGCCTCAAAGTGACAAGCAGTGGACTCATCGAAGGTTTCGTTGACTTGGACAAATACACTTCTCTAGATCAAAGCACACAAACGTGTGATCACGGTCTAGTAGTATTGTACCAGCCATTTTCAGGCAACTTTCAGCAAATCTTAGGGGTTTTCGGCTCCCATGGAAATGTCAAGGCAGATGTGCTTGCAAAAATTATTGTCGATGCAACACTAACTGCCGAGCAGTCTGCGCTTTTTGTGGATTTTGTGACCACAGATGGTGCATCCTGGAACAGGAGTATGTGGCGACAATTTGGCATCAAGGGTTCTTCAAAGTCAGCTGTTTGCAAAGTGAAGCACCCTGCAGATCACAGCAGAAGTCTGCACTTCTTATCAGACTTTCCGCATCTTGTGAAGTGCGCCCGCAACAGCATTGTGTCGACGGGTCTCCAGGTGCCCGAAGGAAGGGTCAGGATAGATGTTGTGAAAGAGGCATGGAAGTGTGACAATAGGGACATTGTGCGGCTTAAAGCAATGCCTCGTGTCGCAAGAGTCGTCATCGATCCGAACGGATTTGAAAAAATGAAAGTGAACTATGCCTTCAATTTTTTCAGTGATGAGATGGTCAGGGTTTTGTATGCATATAAGGAAGAGATCGAGAGAGTATGGGGCGTGGGCTGTAGTGATGCAACAGTGTCATTTATCAGAAGAATGGCTAGGCTGATTGCAGCCATGACTTCCCGCTGCAGCCGCGGTCCCATGCGTCCCAACTCGCCAGTCCTGGCTGAAATGGAGGAATTTATTGCATATCTAGATGCGTGGGAAGGAAACGTTGGAAAGCTGGGCTTCTTCAGCCAGGGTACTGCAGAAGGGCTTCGCGTTACTCTGAAAAGCACCATGTCGATTTTCAAATATCTCACAAAAGAGCTAGGTTACAAGTGTTTGCTGACATCAAGACTAAGCCAGGATCCTCTGGAGAATGTGTTCGGAATCTTGCGGCAAATGTCGGGAAGCAACGACCACCCGACGCCAACCCAGTTTCTGCTTTCGGCAAATTGTCTGTCGTTCTGCAGTTTGGCGAAGGCACCTGCTAACGGAAATGTGTCACCGTCAGTGCTGGAGAGCCTCATACATGGCAGCCACAAAGACCGGAGAGAGTTCCAGACGAAGCTTGACGAGCTCATGGACATAGGGTGTCTCAATGAAGTACATGAAATCCTTGAATCGTCTGGCATCCCAACAGATCACTGCGCAATGGTTTCGGTAAAAAGCTACTCCCGAGTTATGCATTACGTTGCTGGATATGTCACCCGAAGGATGCTGAGCCAAACCAAGTGCCCTGAATGTGCAAAAGCCCTTATCCGACGACGCGATTCTGATATGCCCGCAGATGCCTGCCTAATCAGAGAAGTAGACTGGGGTGGGCGGCTCTACCCATCTGATGAACTGCAGGCTTTTATCGAAAACATGGAAGACTCATTCGCGCGCTGCTTTAGCTTCAGCAAGCTTAAAGCAAATAGCATAATGGACTTCATTTCTGCGTTGACAAGAAACCGGCTAACTCATCTTGGCTGCGAAAAACATTTCAGAGATGTTACTAACAGGCTCGTCAAGTTTTATACAATGACAAGGCTGCACTTCATTGTAAAAGCGAAAAACAAGGCACGGGAGGGCAAGCGACAGCAGTGAATGCACTATTTGAAGCTTCGTCGCGTAACGTGAATATGTGTGGAGTTGCGCTTTCATGTGATTGTAATTTAGAGCTGCTTGCTGTATGAGATTGGCAATGTACAAAAATAAAGATGCAGGCTGTTAATTCCCTGAACGTTGCGCATGTATACAATTTTTATTAAAATCTCCTTGATTGAATATACGTCACTCGGTGTGTAGAAAATTCACCAGACACGAAACTCATCGAAAAAGTGAACAGCTGCGAAAACTGCAATATAATAAAATCGTTAAAATTTACGCATTGAAATGTAAAGAGAGGTACCGAACGTTGCGATTGTGAGCATATGATCCTTTTACACCGACGTTTCAAATGGTATTCAAACTTATACGCACGGTCTTATCGTGGAGTACGCTGCCTTGCCTTTTGGTTGCTACCGCGTATGTTTGCATGCCATCAGAGGTAGTTCGTTGCCTTAATCTCGGTATACATTCCGTGCTTAAATTTTCGTTTAAAACACCCCATTGCTAGTGCACACAGCTGCATTCCAGTTATTACATGGAGGTCGCAAGCTCTGCAAAGTGCGCATACCTTCTCGTGCAGCGCCTGGCCTGTTTGGCCGTCAAGGACGCTCGCCCCCACCGACCGATCTAAAAAGCTACAGCAGCGCCGCCGCTGCCGTTGCTACACTCCGCAGCTGGTGATGCTCCCACCTCCCTCTTCTAGCCACCATACTTCTGGCCTGCCTTTGGCTCCGTAGGTGTTCGTGTGGCTTGGAGCTGTTTTCTTACAAAACAAGTATTTGCAAATGTTCAGCGGTTGCGGTTCACCATTTTATTTTTTTAGACTTACTTTCCGAATTGGCTTACGAAGTTCAAAAGCATTCAATCTTTCTTTCAAAACAAAACCGAAAAACAGCAATAAACGAAGCCGCAAGTACGATTTGCTGCCCGCAAGTACGAAGAATAGGCAAATGTGTGTACTACCCTTGATTCCCATGGTAGCTGAACGATCACAGCGCCAGAGTGCCCTCTAGTTATTTTGAGAAACATGTCTCCACGACCTTGAACACACGAAGCCTCGTAGATATATACTACGTGTCGAAACGTTCTTGAAGCAAAATGCCCCATTCTGACCTATTATGTTATATATCTAGTATAATGTGCTACTCATAGAGGTGTGCGTCGAGGGCTCGGCGTGCAGCCCCCCTACCGCCACTACAGTGTACTAGAATACCTTCCAGTGGCACGACCGCGCCTCGCCGGCTGACGCGCGTGGTGGCAGCTGCAGTGCTGCCATCGACCACTCTTGAAAGTTTGCCCTGGCTCTCCTTTGCAGTGTACGTGGTACACGAGAACTTGACGCGTGTTCGGTTATGCACTGCCGCTGTTTTAACGTAATTAAGGCTGTGTTTACAAGTATTTTCCGGTTACTTTATAACCGCATTGGTATGTTTAAGCTGCTCGCATGATTTCGGGCCTCTCAGCAAGAAAAGCTAGTAGCAGACGACATCCAGTCGATGCGCTGCAACTTTTTCTTTTTTTTGCCCGTAATGGACCATTCCAGGCAGCGACAACATTCCAGCATCGTTGCAGACAGTGACTGCAGCGCCACGGCGAGTCATGGCGCGAATACGAGTGGTACAGTGTACTAGAATTGGTTCTAGTACACTGTACGAGTGGCCTCGCCCCTAGGTGCTTTTGTGGAGATCGCGCGCTGCCTAGGCACCCAAATCGCGCGAACATCCCTAGGCGATTTAGTCCCTAGCGGTGCGTCGACTGTCGGCGCTTCCTCTAGTTTGGTCGAGGTTGAATTTGGTGTTGTGTGGCGGTGTGTATGGATTTCGGTATTATTCCTTGCGAATCTGGTGATATCTAGATTTTGAAAAAGCGTACGATCGCGTGTCGCACCAAAAGCTGCTTTTAAAACTTCAACCCATACTGAAGAACGACACACTTCTGTCATGGATAAAAAATTACTTAAATTTAAGACGACAATGTGTAACAATTGATGGTACGTGCTCTCCAGCAGAGACAGTTATATCCGGTATACCTCAAGGTTCGGTGCTTGGGCCACTTTTCTTTCTTGTGTTCATTAATGACATAGTACAGGATATACCAGTAAAAATTAGACTATTCGCAGATGACTGCATCCTCTATCATGAAATTCAAAGCCGCTGCGACCAAGTTCTTTTGAATTCTTCTTTAGCGAAAATACAAACTTGGTGTTCAACGTGGCAAATGAGTGTTAACAAGGCTAAAACGGTAGCCATGTCAATAACGCGTAAACAGCATCCCCTAAGCTTTCCATATTCCATAGATAATCACACTCTTTCCGTTGTAGAAAGGTACAAATATTTAGGCGTAATTATTACCTCGGACCTTAGATGGAATGAACATATTTCGTATATTACAAATAAAGCCATGCGTAAACTTGGATACCTTCGAAGGTCATTGCGAAAATCAACCAAGGAAATAAAGTTACTGGCTTACAAAACTTTCATTAGGCCCTCCCTCGAATATGCATCAGTTATATGGGATCCGTACACAAAAAACAACATTGATAAACTAGAACTCGTTCAAAGGAAGGGCATCAGGTTTGTTCATAATTGCTATCGCTGGCAAGTATCTGTAACTTCAATCTTGGCAGAATCAGAGCTGGATACATTGCAAAAGAGACGTCAGCTTGAACGGCTCAAGTTTTTGTACTCCCTTTATCATGATAAGCTGGCAATAGACAAGAGTAATTTTATCGACCTGGTTGGTAAGCGCTCGACGCGATCACACCACACGAAAAAGATAAAGGATTTTAGCTGTAAAACAGACACATTCAAAAACTCCTTTTTTCCGAGAACAACGCGTGAATGGAATCGACTTCCATCCAATGTAATTGATTGTACTACACTAAATTCTTTTGCTAAAGCATTGTCAGATTATCTGTAATTTTTTCGGTATCTTGGTCGTCACTCCGCTTTCCTAGTATCGCGACTTCTGCAAACTGATATGTGATTGCGAAACAATAATGTTGTTCTGATGTTTTTTTTTTCTTTTTTTGTTGTTGATGTTGAGTGTGTCACATTGTAGCTCTGTTTTGTTTAGCGGTGCACCTCGGTCCAGATTTCTCCTGCTCTTTCCAGTCATGTCTTGTATATTATTAATAGTTTTTATCAGTGTAGGTCTGGCTTGGTACCAAACAAGTTGTTAAAAGTACCTGCTGTCACTTTGTTGATTGCGTAATTGTATATTTTTTGTTTTTATTTTGTTCCCGCTCATTGTTGCGGTTGTTTTGTGGACGTATTTGCGTATGTTCTCGCATTCTTTTATTTGTTCTGCCCGCTCCTGCCAAAGGCCTTTTTCAAAGGCTGGCAGTAAATCTGAAAATAAATAAATAAATAAAATAAAATAAATATGGCAGCGATTCTCGGCCGACCGATCCTTCAGGGGGGGGGGGGGGATCGAGCGCCGTGGGTGTTTGGTGCAAGCGGTAGAGTTGAATGACCAACATCCCGCGTCGATGTGATATGCTCAAGTGCTGGCTGTCTTGTGTGTGCGGTGTGGTGGTTTGTTTGACAAATTTAGTTTCCTGCACATTTGAAGATACCTTAGTGTTGGCTGGTTCATGCGAGCCGTAGCGTTGAATTACACCCGCGTAAGCGTGATCATGTTTGTGCAGACATACTTCTGAATGAGATTTAGGGTCTGACACACTGTACTGACAACACCAATGTCACACGGGTTTTTGTTTGCTATGTCGTACCCTTTTATATCGCAGTTAGATGACGGCTGCACCGTATTTGATCCGATTAGTTTGGGTAGTTAGCAGTGACTAATACTGGTGTCACTCGAATACATTTGATCGAGATCGACAGGTCTGTCGCTGCTGCGCCGGATCGAGTTTGGCGCAGACGCCCTAGCTGATTGCAATCAAAAGTGCCCGTGTGACACCGGTATGATCGCACGTGCGAATGCTCAAACCCATTCTGTACGCTCTTGTGGTCTCTAGCTTCTCGGCTGCTGGTTGCGCCAGTAGACGAGCATGCAAGAAAAACAGTTTACTACATATACAAAGCTATTCTATCAAAATTATGTAGAAACGGTGCATCATACCCGGTAGCTAGGTCTGTAATAATGGGACGTCCGCAAATAAGCACATGTACACAGAAGGACTGAAAGCTGGACCGGTTGGTGACAGTACTTTAACATATTTCAACACAGCGCACGACTATGCGGGCACAGGAGCGATTTGTCCCTTCTCATGTGTCCGTGTAGTCCTGCCCTATGTTACAATACATAGTGTGCGCATGCGTCACGCAGCGCCGATTCGTCACTTCCAAAATGCGCCACCGACATGCCTGTGTATCTACTGACTCCGTGGCCGACCGCTGCTGTGTTATTTCCTCGTGCATGTGCCCATCCAGTTTTGCCTAACGATGCAAGTTGGAGCAATATCAGCTGCTGGTGAGGCAAGTTGATATAACAGTCCACGAAGAGCGAGCAGAGCATCAGGGTGTTCTCTTTGCGGAAAGTTATTACCTAAAATTGAGAACGCACATTGTGATTTTCCAAAAAGCACCGGCATGTTTGGCTGGCACAGATTAACAAAAACGACTTGAAGAACCGGTGATATTTGCGTCTTCACGTGTAACTTCATTACGAGTAAGTGCTATATCCAAGCACGTACCTGCAAACAGAGATAGGTACTGTATACACAAACTTGTCCGCGACCGCTGCGTGCACAATCAGCGTGTCAGGGGGGCGGTTAAAATTGTGAAGGCAATCATGGGAATTCGGGTATTGCATTCAAACGAACTGTGAAAATGGATGTGAAATGCTATTCGTTCACTCGCGATTTGAAGTATAGCTGATCGGTTCAAGTTGGGGGGTCAGGTTTTTTAAAAATTGGTCGATTGATTCCCTAAAGCAGTCTGCATCATTTTCAGGGACAATACTGTATATTAGGGCACAACAACAAAAGTGATATACAAGGTAAAAAATTTGTCATAACATACGCGAAAAAAAGTGACCGGCATCAGCGCGGCACGCACAACGCGAAGTCTCTACTTTGCATAATATATTCCTTGGTTGTTTCCATAAATTCGATCAAAGACGCTCAACATCAGCAATGTTTAAAACACTCGGGGAGCCGTGCTGCCACTTTGGTGGTGTGGGCCTCAGCAATATATTAAAATATATTAAATATATTAAATCACTGCATTCATTTCCCTTGTCATTGCATATCGGTAACTTGTCATAGCCACATGTCTCCCTGGTCTGCATCACCCAGACTTGGTGTCCCTCTTCTATGTCAAATTTGCCCGTACGTGTTTTTAAAACACAAAGGTCAGGCTAGAAGTACTCTTTGCTATTCTAATCGGTACATGTTCTTGTAGAAGCCACAAAGATATGGCTGTTTTTAATGACAAAGTAATGAGAAAAAGGGTCTAGGGGAGCTCAAAGTTTCAACAGTTTATTCATCATATCCTGCATCAAAAATTATAGGCACACATGTGTGGAGTAAGCTAGGCTCACGTTGAGAGCATACTAACTAATCACAATCTGTGAACTTGTTCTCTACCTACCAGAAAGACAAAGTATCACTGATACCTAATGAACTTCGTGATTTTATACAAAGTGCATCCATGCATTCTCGAGTAATTGTGTCCCTACTTCTGCCAATAATTCAAACCTTTCCCAGGTACAGCTCACACTTATGAGAATCGTAATGCGTCAGCAAATCTGCCCCATCTTTATGTTTTAACGAAAGCTCATGTTTCTGTGCATGCTCATTCACGCATATTCTTGCCCGGCCAACGTTCATCTTTTGCCGTAGGATAGTGGAAATTCATAAACGATCACGTTGACACATTTTGTGTATGATTGGTGTGCCTCTTATCGTACCCACCTTTGTTGCTTCCATCAGATAATATACATGAAAAAGCCGAGATGATTTTCGTGGTGCAGAAAAAAGAATCGGCATGCCATCTCTGTTTGTGACCATATTTAGGTCATGTGCAGCTCGGTGAATACACGGTACAACCTCAGGTCTTGCTGTTCTGCGCTCTTGCTCTACACCAGTACCGTGGTGTTCTCTCTTGATAGTCTGGTGCAGCAACTCAGCTACAGCGTTAAGGAGCATGTGAAGAAAACCAACCACAGACAACCTGTCCAATTGGTTTAGAAAAGTCTTCTGCATAACGTGTGAGCACGACCCTGCACATGCAAACTCTGGGCATTGTTCAGCTATGGCCCTTTTCACAGTTTTGGAATGTGTCAACTCGTATGTAAGCAATTTTTCAGCACATCTAGACAAAAAAAGCCAACAGCCGTGACGATTCTGCAAGGTAATGCGCTAAGCCAAAAACTGCAAAAAGCCACAAGCCTTCAACTCATGTGTAAACACCAATCCTTTCTCAGTCTGTGAAAGCCTCCTAGAACAATGTTAACAATGCGCTAATATGTGACGGTGGTTAGTTGCTTTCAAATAATAAAAATATTTTCGTCATACATAAGAACTTCCAAAACCTCCCACTAATTAAAATGTTAGTGGAACGTAATAAAAGCGGTTACGGTGAAACATAAGAAATTGCACAACACAGGAGCAACATAGGAGCTACCTTTACCATAAAACTTGAGAAGGGCCATAAAAGCTTATACTGCCATGCCCACGGCATTCCTGAAGGCAACCACACCACTCTCGTCTGTGCAACTTCTTATGTATAAAAACAATTCATCGTGCAGGACAGAATAAAATAAGTCTTCAACATCTACCAAGAACAAATACCCATCGAAGGATTCTTTGAAAAAAGTGGATGATACATGGGAAATTCCTAGTTTAAAATGGGTCTCTCATGACAACCAAGCCTTAGCCGCTTCATTAAAAACTAACTAATCATGTTCTGCCAGATACCTCAATCACTCACAATTGTCCTGAATGAAATACCCGGCTTATGCGTCTTGACCATAAAAAACACAGAAAGGGTGTTCTTTTTGCTAGTTGCAGTATGCAATAGACTGCTAGTCGTGCAAGTTCCAAGTCCTTACTCAGAGTCACTGCCTTGCTTTTCAAAACTCTTGTTTTCATGACTTTTAACTTGACGAAGTTCATGTAGACTGCTTTTATTGCCTTGAAGTTACACAAATCTACATCCATTACTATGGAGCCACTAATTTTATCCACTTGAAATGGGCACAAATTGTTGCACTTGAAGAATGACAACACCCACCAATGTATCCTCCTGACGAATAGGGTTTTTCCCCTGTTCTTGTTAGAGCTTAGACAGTGTCTTGTAAGTAATAGTCCCTAACTGCAACTTCGACTTTTGCTGCAACTCGTCGGTGCAATGCCAGTAATTAGTGAGCCAACAACAGAAATTCATGGCTAAATTTTGGCTTTTGTTGAGTACATAGCGTACACTTTCTGCAATGTGAACATTTCCCAGCCCAGTGAGGCTTTCCCAGGTCGTGCGAGCAGGCTTCTTCAGTATGAAACAGCGGGCATGCCTCATCTTCAGGTTCCAGTTTGCCTCAGTGATGTGGGCTGCTGAACGCTTGGCATCGCAAAACTTCTTCAGTGCCAGCCACTCCAGGTCCAAACTGAAGCAAAGAGGATGAAGCAGGTAAAGAAAGCACACTTGCTGCCACAAATTATGATTTCACATATTCGTAACATCACCAAATGAAGGTGTCTTCCCCAAAAAGAACACTCTCTTTTTGTAGAACATGGCCTTTCAGGGAAGTCATGCCTTCATTTGGTTGTGTTAGCAAATCTGTAGAATTTTAAAATCTGATTTGTGGTGGCAGGCGCGCTTACTTTTTACATCCTTCACGCAATGAGCATTAGTTTGGAACTAGAGTGGTTGGTGCTAAAAAAAGTTTTGCAATGCCAACCGTTTCATACTTGACCAGGCATAATAACAAGTGTCTAGTCAGGCATGTGTTATCAGTCGAAACGCGTCATCTCTCAGAATTCACATGCTGAAAGCACCCTGAGGAACCATGCATCTACGGTTAAACAGGCACACCTTACAACGTGGTCACTCTTGTTCAAAGCAGCCCAGCATGTCTATTAGGTCACGCATGCTCCTGGGCACACCACATCAGAGCCCACAACTTCTGCAAGGTACCACGGATTAAACATAGCTCCAGATACACTATACAGAGTCGGGGACATGGCTGCACATGGTTCTGCTAAATCTTCCAGATATTGCCGCGCGTATGTGCCAGTGGTGAGGACAACGAAGCAGCGCGAGTGTCCTTGGCCGAGGGCAAAAGACGAAGAAGTCATTGCAGTCTGTTTCCTGCGATCGATAAAAAGCATCTGTGTCAAAAGAAAAGGCTGGGGTTGGCATCTTCTCTCCTTCTTTGGACTGGTCCTTTTCGATTCGACTCCCAGATTATACCCCGGTATTAATTGCAGAATTATTGGCCATTGTTCTTGCCCTACGCAAATTACCCTCAAGCGAATCATTAGCAGTTATCATTACAGATTCGTTATCAGTTTGTAATGCACTTTCTGCGGCAGTAAATTCAGAGGTGATGAATACGTTTCGGCATTTAGTACCGAAAAACGTAAAAAAACTGCATTTGCTATGGGTACCACGCCACCGCGGATTATATTTGAACGAAATGGCGGACTCTTTAGCAGCAGTATCCCTGGGTGGGCCCACCATCCCAGTTTTGCCAGATACGGCTTACGTAACCGCGCTAAGGTTCCGAAATGCTTGCCTGCAATGGGGAAAAGGTAATTTGGATAAATTCAAAGATTTCGAGCATTTGAGCTATTGCTGGGATAAACAGTGGTGTGTATCTCACCAGTTAGAGTTCACTTATACCAGATTGCGCTGTGCAGTTCCACAACTAAATTATTACCTTAATAAAGCTCGGCTCAAGGCGTCACCGCTATGCATTTGGTGCAACGAAATTGAAACAATTGAACATTTCTTTTTATTCTGTCATCGTTATTCTTATCAGAGAAAAAGATTTTTAGTAGCCCTATTACAAAAGCTAGGAATACAAGTAAATCTACCAGTAATTTTATCACTTGGCGGAACTTCATTTTGTTACTGCCACAGGGATGTATGCTCCGCTGTGTTTGATTACATCAACGCAACTAAAAGATTACGATGCTAGTGAACCCCTACCTTTTCAGATCTTTAGTTTATAATTCGTAGTTATCTCTTTTAAAAACAAAAGATGGTTTGACCGCTTGCTCAGCAAACATTTTTGTTTTTTGGTAGTATTATTTTAAGCTACTTTTTCAGATTGGCTTCATTTTCATTTTAGTTTCATTTAAGTATCCTGCCGCCCGGTTCTTGGCCCATCCCCCTTTGTGGGTAAGCGCCATCCATCAGAGGTCATCATCATCATCATCATCAAATCGTATTTGTTTGAGGCGCTTTGTGTGCCCGTCAATCTCGCGTCGTCACACTGGTGGAAGTGCTGGGTACGTCTTCATGCTTGGCACCCCTTCGCGGACCCGACATTCAAGCCCGGAATCACTACCACCCGTCGACACACCAGTTCACCGTTCCAGCCGCCGTCTGCGAGGCCTAGCTCCCGAGCTCAATCCCTTTCCAGAAACTGCCAGCAATCGCTTGCCTCCTTCAACCACCATGGCCACTGCAGCTACATCGCACATGACACTTCAGAATCACATGATTCCTGACTGCTTTCATGGTGAGACCTATGAAGATGCACAAGACTGGCTCGACCAGTTCGAACGCTGCGCGAAGTACAACCAGTGGGCCACCCTAGAAGACAAGCTCGCGAATGTGTACTTCTACCTGAAAGACAACGCCCAGACGTGGTACATCAACAGGGAAAGAAGCATGGCTACGTGGGACGACTTCCGCAACCAGCTGATTGACACCTTTAGTACTCTTGACATAAAGGAGAATGCGCAACGTCTCTTGGAAGCTCGAATTCAAAAACCAAACGAGAGCGTCGCTATGTTCGCCGAGGACATGACCTGTCTTTTCGGCAGGGCGGATCCCGAGATGCCGGAAGACAGGAAGCTGCGGTATCTAATGCGAGGCGTGAAGGAGCAACTATTTGCTGGGCTTGTGAGAAATCCGCCAACAGCAGTAGCTGAGTTCACGAAAGAAGCCACAGCTATTGAATGGGTCCTACAGCAACGGTACCGCCAGCAGAACCCGGTCAATGTTCGAGCGAGTAGCCCTGTTACGACTGCGGCGAGCATCTGCGACAACGACAGGCCTCTGCGGGAAGTCATCCGGGAGATTTCGAGGGAGGAGCTTCGGCAGCTCGGTTTAATTCCAGCAACTGAACCGACGCCGGCATTGTCTTTTGTCGCTGATGGTGGGCATGGCAGACCATCGAAGAACATGTGGCTCAAACCGTTTTGCTACCTCGTGCAGGTTCTTGTTCATGGTCTGCCCGGATCAACGTTTCTGCAACTACCGAAGACTAAAGCAATCGACCAGGCATATCTGCCTGACTTCGCCACGTGCACTTGGTCTCCAACTGCGTCACGGATGTCGCGTCACTGCTGGTTCAACGCCTCACCTTCGCTGTTTTGGGACGCGCCACTCGTGGCGCCACTTATGTTCCACGTGACGTCGACACACCAGTTAAAAAGACACCAGCTCCAGACCTACGCTTTTTGTGGGCACGGCGGACCATCGAAGAACATGTGGCTCAAACCGTTTTGCTACCTCGTGCAGGTTCTTGTTCATGGTCTGCCCGGATCAACGTTTCTGCAACTACCGAAGACTAAAGCAATCGACCAGGCATATCTGCCTGACTTCGCCACGTGCACTTGGTCTCCAACTGCGTCACTGATGTCGCGTCACTGCTGGTTCAACGCCTCACCTTCGCTGTTTTGGGACGCGCCACTCGTGACGCCACTTATGTTCCACGTGACGTCGACACACCAGTTAAAAAAGACACCAGCTCCAGACCTACGCTTTTTGTGGGCACGGCGGACCATCGAAGAACATGTGGCTCAAACCGTTTTGCTACCTCGTGCAGGTTCTTGTTCATGGTCTGCCCGGATCAACGTTTCTGCAACTACCGAAGACTAAAGCAATCGACCAGGCATATCTGCCTGACTTCGCCACGTGCACTTGGTCTCCAACTGCGTCACTGATGTCGCGTCACTGCTGGTTCGACGCCTCACCTTCGCTGTTTTGGGACGCGCCACTCGTGACGCCACTTATGTTCCACGTGACGTCGACACACCAGTTAAAAAAGACACCAGCTCCAGACCTACGCTTTTTGTGGGCACGGCGGACCATCGAAGAACATGTGGCTCAAACCGTTTTGCTACCTCGTGCAGGTTCTTGTTCATGGTCTGCCCGGATCAACGTTTCTGCAACTACCGAAGACTAAAGCAATCGACCAGGCATATCTGCCTGACTTCGCCACGTGCACTTGGTCTCCAACTGCGTCACTGATGTCGCGTCACTGCTGGTTCGACGCCTCACCTTCGCTGTTTTGGGACGCGCCACTCGTGGCGCCACTTATGTTCCACGTGACGTCGACACACCAGTTAAAAAGACACCAGCTCCAGACCTACGCCTTTTGTGGGTACGGCGGACCATCGAAGAACATGTGGCTCAAATCGTTTTGCTACCTCGTGTAGGTTAGTAACTGCTATAGCACGATTAGGAGTGATTGTCGCGGTCTTTTGGTCTTGCCGTGCCCCCAACGCTGTGCTTCTATTGCTTATGCTGTATACTGTGTATGTTTGTTGCTGTTGTGCGGTGACGTCGAGTCAAATCCCGGCCCCACTAACAGTGGTGGTGCTTCTGTCGAGTCGATGTTGAGGGAGCTGCTGTCTGGCCAGAAAAAGTTGACAGCGGATGTAACTGCGCTCAGAGAACAACAGAATAACGTTGAAAAAGTTATAGCTGATTGGGGAGCCAGATTCGTCGAATTGGAAAGACGAGCCTCACGCGTGGATGACCTTGAACGTACTGTAAAATTGCTAGAGGCGAAGTTGACTGATCTCGAGGATAGGAGTAGGCGATCCAATTTAGTAGTCTTTGGGATCCCTGAGGATATGGGTGAAACTGAAGCTATTCTTAAAAATAAGGTTCTTGAAGAAGTTTTCTCCAAGAGGCTTTCGGTTAATTGTAAATCTGTCGGCCGAATTCATCGCCTCGGTAACGCGGGTAGTAGACGACCAGTCATTATTTACTTCCAGGATGTCACTGAAAAACAGCATATCTTAAAAACTGCTCATAAACTAAAGGGTACTCGAATATCAGTTCAGAACGATTATTCGCGCAATACGCTAAGGAAACGTAAACTGCTGTGGGATTGCGCTGGATCTGATAGAGAGCAAGGCAAGAAAGTTAGCCTGCGTAACGATAAGCTGCGCATTAACAATTGTAAAGAGGTTTATTGGGCGAACCAAACGGGCAGGTGGGAGATTGGAGATAGCGACAGGACGAGGAGGATGGAGGAGCTCGAGCGCCGATCTCGTGGCGCCATACTCTGCGATGATGCTTGCTGTTCCCTTTTGTTGTCATCATTCCTTCATTATAATTGCCCCCGTCGAGAAAGATCAAGCCATCCTGGCGATCTAACAAGTAGAAACGAGCGGGTCGAAGTACTGCTTCAAGCGGTCCACGTGAACAATATCGTGTCCACGCCGACGATGGTCACCGGGTGGCGTAAGCGGTTCAATGGCGTAATTGACGGGCGATGTGCGCTCTACCACGCGGTATGGGCCATGGTAATTTGAAAGTAGCTTGGTAGACAAACCAGGTGCACAGGGTGGTACATACAGCCATACAAGGGTTCCAGGGGCGAACTTGGCGGCGGGAGGGTGGTCGTCATCGCGGGCCTTTTTCTGGCGTTGCTGGTCAGCCGTAGTAAACTGCTTCGCTAGTTGGCGGCATTCTTCGGCGTGACGGGCGGCTTCAGACACGGTCGTGCACTCAGATACATCTGGTGCGTATGGTAGCAAAGTGTCAATTGTGTGCGATGGTTCACGTCCATATAGAAGGTAGAATGGAGAAAAGCCGGTGGTGACTTGGTAGCGGTGTTGTACGCGTAGGTCGCAAACGGAAGAACCAGGTCCCAGTTCGTTTGGTCAGATGCCACATGCGTCGCGAGCATGTCACCCAGGGTCCGATTAAACCGCTCAGTCAGGTCATTCGTCTGAGGGTGGTAAGCAGTACTCATCCGGTGTACAATATGGCACTGACGGAGAAGTGCTTGGATTACGTCGGATAGAAATACACGGCCCCGGTCACTTAGGAGCTCGCGAGGAGGGCCGTGACGCAACACAAACCGATGGAGGATGAAAGATGCGACGTCCTGAGCGGTCGCCGTAGGAAGAGCAGTGGTTTCGGCGTACCGTGTCAGGTGGTCTACAGCAACGATGGCCCACCGGTTACCTGCTGCGGTCAATGGCAGTGGTCCATAAAGGTCGATTCCGACGCGATCGAATGGGCGGTCAGGGCACGCAAGCGGCTGTAGTGGAGCTGCCCCTGCATTCGGTGGCTGTTTTCGTCGCTGACACTCGTGGCAGCCGCGAATAAACTGTCGAACAAAAGTAAACATCCCCCGCCAGTAGTACCGCTTCCTTAAACGCTCGTAGGTCTTGAAGACACCGGCGTGAGCGCATTGCGGGTCGGAGTGAAATGATGCACAGATTGTAGAGCGCAGCTTTCGGGGAATAACGAGCCGCCACTTCCTGCCGTCTGGTGAGTAATTGTGCCGGTACAAGAGGCCACCTCGAATGGTGAAGTGCGAAGCCTGGCGTCGCAATGCTCGAGTGATGGGAAGTGTCGGTACCCCAGATAAGACGTCCAGAAGCGAAGTTATCCATGGATCGTCGCGCTGTGCAGAGGTCATTGTGTCGATGCATAGCCTTCTCTATAACTTTGTGCCCGAGCGGTCGGTCCCTCAGCGCCGTCCCCCGAGCTATTATGGGATGCGAGCGCTCCTGGCGGAGCGCCGAGGCGCAAAACGAGAGAATGGATGGCAGCTATGGAGAAAAAACCGGCTTTGAGTAACTACCGAAAGGGCAAAAATGAAATAAGGAGGGAGGCATTTTACGATAATTCAAGGGGAAGCGCTTTACTGTTTGAAGCGAGATCGGGTTGCCTTAGAACGCGTAGTTATAAAGCAAGATTCAGTAAAGAAGAAGAACAATGCACATGCTGCGGGAAAGATAAGGAAACGGCGGAGCATGTTCTGATTGAATGTGGAGATATCCACCCAGGTGTACTCCTGTATCCGTCAACTGAGCTCGTAATGGTTCTAAATTCTCTAAAGAATTACGCGGAAGTTTTCCTCGCAAGAGCGAGAAAGATGAATCAGCCACTGAAGGCTGCCGTTGACAACGCCGCGCAAATACTACAGAAACGTGACAAACTCAAGTGCTCGACCCCGGGACATCATAAAAAACTTTTGGAGGTTGTGCTCGTGAAGTTTCTCCGCCCACTTTTTCTGAACTTCGCGACGAGTGTGACTGACAAACACGACTTGGCAAAAGATTTTCATGTCAAACCATTGTCTCGAAAAGTGCTCAAGCTTTGAGCGCGAAATCAAATAACAAAGCTCACACTGCATTCTGCATACAGTGCTTGTGTTAAAAATTTGGTGTGTGCGCACTTCTTAACGTATACGCATAATCCAATGCAATGTAGACGGTTTCTAGACCGTCATAAACGCAAGCGTGCATAGGCCGCGTCGTCTGCTGTTATTATGGGATCGGTGCGGCATCTGGCGGCGAGCGCCAAAACTATAAGGGACGGATGGCGCGTATGTATTTAGCGCTAATGCGCGGGCACAAAAAACTATAGGAGGCTATGGTCGATGTCAAGAGCGGACAGCGCGTGTTCCATAGAAGATATAGAGGCAGCCTCAGTCGACAGTGGTGATCGCGAGAGCGCATCAGCATCGGCATGTTGGCGGCCGGAACGGTACACGACGCGGATGTCATACTCTTGAAGTCTCAGAGCCCAACGAGCAAGGCGACCTGATGGATCCTTCAGCGACGACAACCAACATAAGGCATGATGGTCTGTAACTACAGCAAAGGTGCGGCCATATAAGTATGGGTGAAATTTCGCAATTGCCCAAAGTATGGCTAAGCACTCTTTTTCGGTAACACTGTAGTTTACCTCAGCCTTTTTGAGCGTTCTGCTGGCGTAGGCGACGACATACTCAGGGGATCCAGGCTTGCGTTGAGCGAGAACTGCACCGAGACCGACACCGCTGGCGTCTGTATGGATTTCAGTTGCAGCCGTGGGATCATAGTGGCGCAATATAGGCGGTGATGTCAGGAGACGGCGAAGAGTGGTAAATGCGTGATCACATTCGGAAGACCAAGATGAGATGTCGTTGGCACTGCTTAAAAGTTGGCTCAAAGGGGCAATTATGGAGGCAAAGTTGCGCACAAACCGACGAAAGTAGGAGCACAATCCTATGAAGCTGCGTAACTGTTTTACAGTCGTTGGTTTGGGGAATTCAGCAACAGCGCGTAGTTTAGCCGGGTCGGAAAGAACACCATCCTTTGATACGACGTGACCGAGAATGGTGAGCGTCCGAGCAGCGAAGTGGCATTTCTTGAGATTCAGTTGGAGATGCGCATTCTTCAGACACGTGAGGACATGTTTCAGGCGTGCAAGGTGTGTTGCGAAATCGGGTGGAAAGACGACGATATCGTCGAGGTAGCAGAGGCATATGTTCCATTTCAAACCCGCAGAACCGAGTCCATCATGCGCTAGAATGTGGCCGGCGCATTGCAGAGGCCGAAGGGCATGACATTGAACTCATATAGCCCGTCCGGTGTCACGAATGCTGTTTTTGGACGATCACCATCTGCTAAGGGCACCTGCCAATACCCCGAACGCAAATCTAACGACGAAAAAAACTCGGCACCTTGTAAGCAATCAAGGGCGTCATCAATCCTGGGCAAAGGGTATACGTCTTTGCGAGTGATCTTATTTAAGCGCCTGTAATCAACGCAGAAGCGAATTGTACCATCCTTCTTAACAAGAACGACAGGTGATGCCCACGGACTTTGGGAAGGTCGGATAACGTCGCGCTTGAGCATATCGTCAACGTGTTCGGTGATAACCTGACGTTCCGTGGCGGAAACACGGTATGGTCGCTGTCGTACTGGCGCGTTGGAACCTGTGTCGTTGCGGTGGGAAAAACTGGGAGTTCGGCCAAGGGTAGGTTGAGCAACGTCAAAGGATTCACGAAACTGGTAGAGCAGCTGAAGGAGCTCAGAGCGTTCAGATGGCGATAGTCCGTCGGCAATCGATGAATCGAAAAGCTCGCAAGGTAGTATATTGGAAGGGTTGAGGGCACTGATTGCGTCGTAGTCACCGGAACAATCTGGCAGCATGGTAAATATTTGTTCTTTATCAATGGCATGCACGTGTCCAAGAGATTCACCTTGAAACAGTTCAACGGGATACGGAAGGGGATTGATGAGGCAAAGAGCACTGTTTCCTTCAGAAATAGAGAGGGTTGAATAAGGCAGAAGAAGTGATCTTCGACTAAGGAAGAGGCTTGATGGCTCAAAGAATGCAGCTTCGTTCCTAATGCCGTAACAGAACACGGGGAGCAACACAGCTGCTGTCGGAGGAATTTCAGTGCCTTCTTTGACGACGAGTTTGTGTACGGCGGGCTGAATGCGGCTGGTTGGTTGGTCGTAAAACGGGAAAAGTTCTAGCTCCGATCTTGCACAATCAATAACGGCATGGTTACGCGATAAAAAATCCCATCCAAGTATGATGTCGTGTGAGCATGAAGACAGGAAAATAAACTCAACAGTGTGGTGGTCCTTCGCGATCATCAGTCGGACAGTACAGGCGGCTACAGGCTGAACAAGGTCCCCATTCGCTGTTTGCAAGGACATCATATTAAGAGGCGTCGTTACTTTTCGGAGCTTGCGGCAAAGTTTAGCGTCTATCACGGAAACGGCAGCACCAGTATCCATTAGAGCATATGCTCGAGTACCTTCTACAAAAACTTCGACAATATTCGACGGCAATGTCCGAGGACTTGAGCATTTCGACGGCGCAGTTCTTGCCTCCTGAACTGCGGCGGTTAGTTTCCCTCGTGTTCAGGAGCTGGCCGACGACGCATGGGTGACAGGGAGCGACGACGCGGTGAAGGTGAGCGACCAGACATAGTACGCGGACATTCCCGTGAAGACGAGCTTGACTGAGGGTCAGAATTTTCTAGACGGGATGGAGAAAGGTCCATGAAGCTGTTCTGTGTCCGGCCGTCTGTGTATCCCGGCACACGACGACGGCAGTAACGGGCGATATGGCCAGGGCCGCCGCACGCAAAACAGATGGGCCGGTTATCGCGCGTTCTCCAAGTATTGGCGACGAGGGGATCAGTCCATGTGGCAGACGGGTGAGTCGAGGCTGTGGTGGCAATGGGAGGAACCCAGGCGGTGGACGGCTGAGTCGGGGCTGAGGTATAGGGCAGTCCCTGGAACGACGGAGGGTGGTGTCGCTGCTGCCGCTTCAGTGCCTCAGCGTAAGTAAGAGGCGCGGTGACGGGGGGCTGCTGCAAGGGCACCGGCATAACCTCAGAAATCTGCTCCTGGACCACATGTCGGAGCATGGGAGCCAATGGTGGTGGGTGTCGCAGTGGCTGTTGGTGCGAGAGCTCCTGGCGTTGAGCAAAAGGCAGCAGAGAAAGGTGCCGAGCCACTTCCTCTCGCACGAAGTCTTTCATTTGTGCGAGAAGGTTTGTATGGTCAGTCATAGCGTCCAGTGCGGTCACTGGTTGGATTGTCTGGAATGAGCGTCGCGTCTGAGCTCGTTGCCTCCGCAATTCATCATCATCATCATCATCAGCCTGACTACGTCCACTGCAGGACAAAGGCCTCTCCCATGTTCCGCCAGTTAACCCGGTCCTGTGCTTGCTGCTGCCAATTTATACCCGCAAACTTCTTAATCTCATCTGCCCACCTAACCTTCTGTCTCCCCCTAACCCGCTTCCCTTCTCTGGGAATCCAGTCAGTTACCCTTAATGACCAGCGGTTATCCTGTCTACGCGCTACATGCCCTGCCCATGTCCATTTCTTCTTCTTGATTTCAGCTATGATATCCTTAACCCCCGTTTGTTCCCTAATCCACTCTGCTCTCTTCTTGTCTCTTAAGTTTACACCTACCATTTTTCTTTCCATTGCTCGCTGCGTCGTCCTCAATTTAAGCTGAACCCTCTTTGTAAGTCTCCAGGTTTCTGCTCCGTAGCTAAGTACCGGCAAGATACAGCTGTTATATACCTTCCTCTTGAGGGATAGTGGCAAACTACCTGTCATAATTTGAGAGTGCTTGCCAAATGTGCTCCACCCCATTCTTATTCTTCTAGTTACTTCAGTCTCGTGGTTCGGCTCTGCGGTTATTACCTGCCCTAAGTAGACATAGTCTTTTACAACTTCAAGTGCACTATTACCTATCTCGAAGCGCTGCTCCTTGCCGAGGTGGTTGTACATTACTTTCGTTTTCTGCAGATTAATTTTAAGACCCACCTTTCTGCTCTCCTTGTCTAGCTCCGTAATCATGAGTTGCAATTCATCCCCCGAGTTACTCAGCAATGCAATGTCATCGGCGAAGCGCAGGTTACTAAGGTATTCTCCATTGACTCTTATCCCTAACTGTTCCCATTCTAGGCTTCTGAAAACCTCCTGTAAGCACGCGGTAAATAGCATTGGGGAAATTGTGTCCCCCTGCCTTACACCCTTCTTGATTGGTATTCTGTTGCTTTCTTTATGAAGCACTATGGTAGCAGTTGATCCCCTGCAGATTTCTTCCAGAATGTTTATATATACTTCATCTACGCCCTGATTCCGCAGTCTTTGCATGACGGCTGATATTTCTACTGAATCAAACGCTTTCTCGTAATCTATGAAGGCTATGTATAGGGGTTGGTTATACTCTGAGCATTTCTCTATTACCTGATTGATAGTATGAATGTGGTCAATTGTTGAGTAGCCTGTTCGAAATCCTGCTTGTTCCTTTGGTTGATTGAATTCTAATGTTTTCTTTACTCTGTTAGCAATTACCTTTGTAAATAGCTTGTATACTACAGAGAGCAAGCTGATCGGCCTGTAATTCTTCAAGTCCTTGTCATCTCCTTTCTTATGTATTAAGATGATGTTAGCGTTCTTCCAAGACTCTGGTACTCTTCCCGTCAGGAGACACCTCGTAAACAGGGTGGCTAGTTTTTCTAACACAATCTGTCCTCCATCTTTCAGCAGATCTGATGTTACCTGATCCTCACCAGCAGCTTTGCCCCTTTGCATGCTCTCCAAAGCTTTCCTGACTTCTTCTATCATTACTGGTGGGGTGTAATCTGGGTTACTGCTAGTTCTTATAGTATTAAGGCCGTGGTTGTCACGGCTACTGTACAGATCTCTGTAAAACTCCTCTGCTATTTTAACTATCCTATCCATATTGGTAGTTATTTTGCCTTCTTTGTCCCTTAGTGCATACATCCGACTTTTGCCTATCCCAAGTTTCCTCTTCAATGCTTTGACACTTCCTCCGTTTTTCAGAGCGTGTTCAATTCTCTCCATGTTATACCTTCTTACATCGCATACCTTACGTCTATTAATCAACTTCGAAAGCTCTGCCAGTTCTATTTTGTCTGTTGTACTTGACACTTTCATGATTTGACGCTTCTTAATTAGGTTCTTCGTTTCCTGGGAAAGCTTGCCAGTGTCTTGTCTAACTACCCTGCCTCCAACTTCCACTGCACACTCCGTAATGATACTCGTTAGATTATCATTCATTGTATCTACGCTAAGGTTCGTTTCCTCACTAAGAGCCGAGTACCTGTTCTGCAGCGACACTCTGAATTCCTGTACTTTCCCTCTCAGTGCTAGCTGATTGATTGGCTTCTTGCGTATCAGTTTCTGTCGTTCCTTCTTCAAGTCTAGGCGAATTCGAGACCGTACTATTCTATGGTCACTGCATCGTACCTTGCCAATCACTTCCACATCCTGCACGATTCCAGGTTGTGCACTCATTATAAAGTCTATTTCGTTCTTATTTTCGCCATTAGGGCTCCTCCATGTCCACTTGCGGTTTTCTCGTTTTCGGTAGAAGGTTCGGTGGTTCAAATCCCGGTACCGCGCAGTTCCCAACCGGATTAAAAAAAATCCGCGTGTTGATGGAACTGCATTAAGAGGCCTGGGGTGCGGCCTCACCGGCAAACACCGCCGAGAACGCACTCCCTCACCAGAGAAGGATTGGCCACCCTGGTGCAGTATCTGGCCACTACCTCCCACATGCTTACGTCAAATAACTCACGGCCCTCAGTCCCCAGCAGCTGCGAAGCAACTGACCATGGCGGCGGTCAGATCTGCAACGCAGCAGAGGGTGCTAAGAATCTCTGGATCCGGACAGGCCGCCATTGGAACCTGAACTTGGCAACGTTTAATGCTAGAACCTTATCTAGTGAGGGAAGCCTAGCTGTACTATTCGAGGAGCTAGAGGGTGTTAAATGGGATATAATAGGGCTCAGTGAGGTTAGGAGGACAGATGAGGCCTATACGGTGCTACAGAATGCGCACGTCCTTTGCTACAGGGGCTTGGCAGACAGAAGAGAACTGGGAGTGGGGTTCCTAATTCACAGAAACATAGCTGGCAACATAGAGGAATACTATAGCATTAATGAAAGGGTGGTAGGTATCGTAATTAAACTGAATAAAAGATACAAGATGAAGGTAGTACAGGCTTACGCGCCTACATCCAGCCATGATGACGCTTCAGTTGAAAGCTTCTATGAAGACGTGGAATCGGCAATGAGTAAGGTAAAAACACAGTATACTATAGTGATGGGCGACTTTAATGCAAAGGTAGGGAAGAAGCAGGCTGGAGACCAGGCAGTAGGAGATTATGGCATCGGTACTAGAAACGCCAGAGGAGAGCTACTAGTAGAATTCGCAGAACGCAATAATTTACGGATTTTGAATACCTTCTACCGAAAACGAGAAAACCGCAATTCATCATAGCTTTGGCACAAAGTCACTACTTCTGCCACAGTGCTTGGAGACTTCGCGAGAAGCATCTGGAAAACGTCATCGTCGACGCCCTTCATAATGTGCTGTATCTTCGCACTCTCGCTCATGGAAGCATCGACGCGCCGACAGAGATCAATCACATCTTCTATATATGATGTGAAAGTTTCACCTGGCTCCTGTGCCCGTGTGCGCAGACGTTGTTCGGCGCGTAGCTTCCGTAAGGCAGGACGACCAAAAACGGCACGTATTGCCTCCTTGAAGGCGGACCAATTCGCGAACTCGGTTTCGTGGTTCGTATACCACAGCTTGGCCACGTCGGTGAGATAAAAATTGACAGTGCCTAACTTAGCAGTGTCATCCCACCTGTTGGGTCCACTGACTTTTAGTATGACGACAGCCAGTCCTCGATGTCCTGGTCTTCGGTGCCGGCAAAGATCGGGGGGTCTCGCTGATAAACCGGGCCGGGGCAAGTAGCGGCCGCGAGAGGTATTGTTTGTTGGGCAGCGTCAACTTGCATGGTCGACGGCAGGGTGCGAGATCGGAGTTCCAGGTTGTAGGCGATGTGGTTACCCAGCACGATCCACCAAATGTAAAGAGGTTTATTGGGCGAACCAAACGGGCAGGTGGAAGATTGGAGATAGCGACAGGACGAGGAGGATGGAGGAGCTCGAGCGCCGATCTCGTAGCGCCATACTCTGCGATGATGCTTGCTGTTCCCTTTTGTTGTCATCATTCCTTCATTATACAATGAACTTTTCACATGGGATGAAAGCAACAACTTGAGGATCAAAATCGACGGTCGTCAAAACAGTACCAGAAATACTTGACTTTCCTCCGTCGAGGCCTCCCCTGAATTTAAAGAACTTCGAGTTTTAAACATTAATGACCACATTGTCGTTAATAAATCGGAAAGCCTCGAGGCTACTATTTTGAGTTACAACCCTCATGTAGTTGTCATAACGGAAACTTGGCTGCATGATAATATTGAAAATGCAGTTGTTTCCTCCGTCGTACAGGGCGTATCGCCGTGACAGAAGTACTAGGGGGGCGGGGTGGCTGTTTTGTTAAAAAACACTATAGCCGCTACCCCGTTACGACAGGCTGATAACTTAGAAACCGTGTCGCTAAAGTTTTCTTGCTGGGATAAATCATTCTTACTTTTTGCCGCTTATCGAGCACCTGACTCTCCCCCCGAATTCTTTCGCGATCTTTTTACACACATGGCGTCTTTCGCAAACGATAAGGTTCTTCTTATAGGTGATTTTAATCTGCCAGACCTTGATTGGGAAAACGGATTTTTTTGCACCGCGAATAATTCACATTTACAATATTTGCATGACATCATCCTATCTCACAACCTGGATCAGATGGTTAAACAGCCAACGCGCACCTGTGGTATGTCAGCATCCATACTGGACCTTGTGTTTATTAGTCGTTCATTAGAAAACTTTTCTGTATCGGTTGATCCCGGAATTTCTGATCACAACCTAGTATACTGTTCTTTTTCTTTGAAGGTACCTAACACCAGCAAATGTAAAACGATAACGGTTAAAGATTCCTCTCATGCCAGAGATGAAAGTGTCTTGGATTATCTGGAACTATGCCTTGAAGACTTTCAAAGCAACAATACTGCTGTACTTTGGGATGAGTTGAAACAAATTATTGCTTATTGTCTTAGCAACTTTATTCCCAACAAAACTAAAAAAACATCGAAAACTACTCCTTGGATAACGAGAGAAATCTTGCACCTCAAAAGGAAAGTAAAGTGCCTAAGGTGACGGCGGGCCTCCCGTGTGATTATTCACCAAATGCAAGATAAATTAAACTTTGAAGTACAGCTAGCTAAGCGCTGGTATTTCCAGCACACGTTGCCAAACTTCATTCGCACGGCACCCCAAAAATGTTGGTCTTTTATAAGCAGGAAAACAAACTCAATTGACCAAATCGTTCACGAAGGCCTCGTCGTCGTCGATAAGCAATGTATCGCAGAGCGCTTTCATCATTATTTTCAAAGTGTATTTTCTAGTTCTAATACCATTGTAAACCCTAATCGCTTGCCATGTGACTCGAACACTGATATTGTATCACAACCAGGTGTGGTATCAATGTTACTGAACCTTAAAATTAAATCATCTCCAGGACCAGACAACATACCGAATGCCTTTCTGCGCAGATATGCTGAAGCGTTAGCCCCCTTTTTGGTAATCATTTTTCGCTCCTCGTTGTCGTCAGCTATTCTTCCTGCAGATTGGCTAACTGCGCGTGTCGTTCCCATTCCGAAAAAGGGCGACGCAGCACAAGTAGCCAATTATCGACCCATTTCATTAACGTCCACGTGCTGCAAATTAGTTGAACATATTATTGCTAAAGAAATAACAAAGTTTCTAAATGATAACAATATACTTTCTCCTCATCAGCATGGTTTTTGCAAAGGGTTATCGACTGTAACACAATTAACGACAATTATTCACTACTTTGCTAGTACACTTGACAAGTCAAGCCAAATCGACGTGATATTTCTGGACTTTAAGAAAGCGTTTGACCTTGTTGCTCACAGTAAACTTATTGAAAAACTGCAGTCAATTAACCTTCCCGCATACATAGTTAACTGGGTAGCAGCTTATCTGTATAATCGCAAACAGTTTGTATCAATCGGTAATTACTCTTCTAATGAACTTTCAGTAACGTCTGGAGTACCCCAGGGTAGTGTTTTGGGACCTTTACTATTTCTAATATATATAAATGACATCGTTAACGAAATTTTCCCCCTATTCAAATTAGGCTATTCGCAGACGATTGTATTGTGTTTAACGAAGTTTGTTCTCTTAATGATCAATTAATGCTTAATTCTAACCTTCAAAACATCTTGTCGTTGTGCGGGCGATGGGGTATGGAATTGAACAAGGAAAAAACAGTCTACATGTCTATAACAAAAAAAAATCAATATGATGTTATTTGCTTATAACCTAGGATCTACACCGCTCACCAAAGTAAACCAATACAAGTATCTTGGAATCACGATAACCGTGACCTAAGTTGGAATAACCACATTTCCAACATATGTAACTCCTCCTTCAAAAACTGTGTATCCTCAGGCACAAACTAAAGCACACTCCTCATTTTACTAAAATGCTAGCCTACACTTCACTCATTCGCCCGAAACTAGAATATGCAAGCATCGTATGGGATCCCTACTCAAAAACTAACATAAACGCTCTAGAGATTATTCAACGCAGAGCAGTTAGGTTCATTTTTTCTAAATATAGAATAACTGACTCTCCCACTAGCCTAATGAAACAACATAATATCCAGACACTTCAGCTTCGAAGGAAAATACACAGGCTAAAATTTCTCTACCAACTGAGAAACAACTCTTTCTCTCTAAACCCACACGCGTATGTGACACCACTTGCAGCACGTCGAACACGGCATCGTCACGAATTTCCTTTAACACCATATAAGACCAGAACTAACCTTTTCAAATATTCTTTCTTTCCGCGCACTATAAACGATTGGAATAATCTGCATTTTTCCCAAATAATAAGCACAGACTCCACTGAATATTGGACATAAATAAATAAATAAATAAATAAACATATATCTACTTGATGTTCGCCATTGTCATGTTGATTAATCTTTCATTTCTTATTTTTAGTGCTCCTTTTATGTATTTCGATTCTTTTTTTGTATTTCAAGTGTCTTGCGGGGGTATAGGCAAATGTTTATGCGCATGCAATGTGTTCTTACTTCTGTTATCTCTTTCTGACGTTGTTTTCATTGATTATGTTTTTCGTATTTCTTCAGTGTACATCTTGTTTAGTTGTGACTTTCTCCTTTCTTTTTTTTGTTATTGCATTTCATGGATATATATATATATATATATATATATATATATATATATATATATATATATATATATATATATATATATATATATATATATATATATATATATATATATATATATATATATATATATATATATATAATGCCACGTTCCATTTCCCAAGTTTTTGTTATCGTCCCAAAACACCACACGATTCTCAGCGGAAACCGCGCCTGCAGTTTTCTAGAGGGTTCCGGACTGTAGTAGATCATTTCGATAAGATCACGCCCACTGTGCGAATGGTACAGATTGTTCTGGAACGCACGCCGCCGCCAGCGATAGCACTAGAACATTCGACGGCGGGAGTATAAATGCCGACGCGCTTCGCCGCTTGTCAGTTGTTGATCGAAGGCCGACGCTCCGTTCGCCGCTATCAGTTTGAGACTGCTATCTGTGCGAGACTGCTGCTGTTATTGGACTTTCTGTTTACCGGGCACAGGTTCGCCCAAATAAACAGTTAAATTCCAACAAGAAGTCTCCTGTCTTCGGCCACGTCACGACCCCGTGACATTTGGTGGAGGTGCTGCTTTGTTCATGTACCGGACGCCCCCGTCAAGCCGTGAACCCAGCCCACGTCGCGGAGAAGACACCGACGCCAACCAGGAGCAGCGAACAAGCCGCCGACAGCAAGGGCTACCACCGGAGTACGGGCTTCTACACGACAAGCCGCGGAAGACCAAAGCCATGACCGCGACTGCAGCGACAATGACAACCGCAGCGTCCCAGCCCACGATGGTCATGCATCAACCCAGGGAACCACCAATTTTCCATGGGTCATCGTTGGAAGACCCGGAAACCTGGCTAGAAACATACGACCGTGTGGCCGCCCTCAACCACTGGGACAATGAAGAAAAGCTCCGTCGTGTGTACTTCTACCTGGAAGACACCGCAAGGACCTGGCTAGAGAATCGGGAGTCCACGCTCCGAACGTGGGATGTCTTCTGCAGCGCATTTCTTCAAACGTTCGCAAGTGTCGCTCGCAAAGAGAGGGCCGCTGCTCTACTCGAGACCCGGGTTCAGCTACCAAACGAAAAGGTTGGAATTTTCACAGAGGAGATGACCCGCCTATTCCGTCACGCTGACCCAGACATGCCTGAGGAAAAGAAAGTTCGTTTCCTCATGCGAGGGGTCAAACAGGAGCTCTTCACAGGGCTGATGAGAAACCCACCGAAAACCGTCCAAGAATTCGTAGCCGAAGCGACCACTATTGAAAAGACCCTGGACATGTGCACCAGACAGTATAATCGTCGCCTGACTGCAGACTGCGCTGCTGCTCAAGTCAGTAACTACGGAGACCTGCGTGAAACGATCCGAGCGATCGTGCGGGAAGAGCTGCGCAAGCTGTTGCCTTCGGCGCAGCCTCAAGTGGATTCGATCGCCGACATTGTGCGAGAAGAAGTTCGGCAATCGCTTCTAATTCCCCACGCACCGCTGCCCGAGCCGGAAGCTATGAGCTACGCCGCTGCACTGCGCCACAACGCTCCTCCCCGTCCACGCCAAAACGCCGCCCCATCGCACTTCCGTCGACAGACGCCACCGCCACCACCACCCCCACCGACGTCATACCGTTCGCCAGCGGCCCAGCGCAGTGCACCGAGGAATACTGACGTCTGGCGCACCCCTGACCATCGCCCGCTCTGCTACCACTGCGGCGAGGCCGGACACACATACCGCCGTTGCCAGTACCGACAGATGGGACTGCGTGGCTTCGCCGTCAACGCACCGCGTCCACAGCCAGGAGAACGACCACGTGACATCGCCGACTACCTGACAGGAACTCGGTGGACACCACGAAGCCCTTCGCGTTCGCCGTCGCCCAGCCGCCGCACGTCACCGCACCACCGACAGTACTCTGGCCCAACGCGGGGCCGGTCTCCTAGCCCGTATCCGGGAAACTAAGGGCAGCAACCGGTGGAGGTGCGGTTGCTGTGCGACGAACTACCGAAGATCCTCCGACGACGACGACGCCGCGACGGAGCTTTCCGAACACAACGCCAAACAGGCAAAGCCCTGACGGCGAAAGCTCACTTACCGAAGGTGGCCTGACGACGCAACAGGGAAGCAGCGGAACAAGCCGACGCAGCCGTGACCCGACGCCACGCCCTAACTGTAATGCGAGATGGCGAATTAGCGACCTCGACGTTCTTATCGACGGCCACAGTGTGACCGCTCTCGTCGATACTGGAGCCGACTATTCTGTCATCAGTGGGTCGTTCGCCGCGAAGTTAAAGAAAGTTAGGACAGCTTGGAAAGGCCCTGAAATCCGCACAGCCGGAGGTCATCTCGTAACGCCTGCAGGAATCTGCACAGCGAGAGTCACCATTAACGGCCGTATTTATCCTACAGACTTCGTAGTCCTACAGCGTTGCTCGAGAGATGTCATCCTTGGCATGGACTTCTTATGCCTCCATGGTGCTGTCATCAACCTAAAAACAAAGTCGATAACGCTATCCACAGAAGAAGCACTACCGCCGCGCACGCCGTCTGGACACCATGCCTTGAATGTGCTGGAAGAACAAGTCACCATTCCGCCTCGCTCAAGCGTCATTATTTCAGTCGGCGCTCCTGAATCACCTGACTTCGAAGGCGTCGTTGAAGGCAGTCAGCATCTGTTGGTCACCCGAAATATTTGCGTCGCAAGAGGAATTGCAGAGTTGCGGGGAGGCAAAGCAACGGTTTTGCTCACAAATTTCAGCAATGAGTACAAACATGTGAACAAAGGAACAACGGTCGCATACATCGAAGAAATTGTCGAAGCCACCAGCGCTTTCACCCTCGCCGATTCTGCGGAACCTGCTCAGAGGAACCAAGCCCCTCCCATAGCTTTCGACGTCAATCCCAGACTTCCGAACGATAAGCAAGAACAGCTCAAGGCCCTGCTCCTGCAATACGAAGATTGCTTTTCGTCGTCATCGAAAATTCGGCAGACCCCAATCACGAAACATCGCATCATAACCGAAGAAAATGCCAGACCACTCCGTCAGAGTCCGTACAGGGTTTCGACGCGAGAACGTGAGGCCATCAAGAGACAAGTTGATGAAATGCTGCGGGATGATATTATCCAGCCGTCCAAGAGCCCATGGGCATCCCCCGTGGTGTTAGTGAAGAAAAAGGATGGGACCCTACGTTTCTGCGTCGATTATCGCCGCCTGAACAAAATCACAAGAAAGGACGTGTATCCTCTCCCACGAATAGACGACGCACTTGATCGGCTCCATAACGCCAAGTACTTTTCGTCAATGGACCTCAAGACTGGCTATTGGCAAATCGAAGTCGACGAAAGAGACCGAGAGAAGACGGCGTTTATAACACCGGACGGCCTCTTCGAGTTTAAGGTGATGCCCTTCGGCCTTTGCTCAGCGCCTGCAACTTTTCAACGCGTTATGGATACAGTACTGGCAGGATTGAAGTGGCAGACTTGCCTTGTGTACTTGGACGACGTCGTCGTGTTTTCCTCGAGTTTCGACGAGCATCTTTGGCGCCTTGAAGCTGTACTTCAAGCCATCAAGACTTCCGGACTCACACTGAAGCCAGAAAAGTGCAGATTCGCGTATGAGGAGCTCTTGTTTCTGGGGCACGTTATCAGCAAGTCTGGACTTCGTCCTGATCCACGGAAAACAGCCGCCATCGCCGAATTCCCGCCGCCCACTGACAAGAAAGCCGTGCGCCGATTTCTGGGCCTGTGCGCCTATTATAGGCGGTTCGTGAAAAACTTCGCCCGCATCGCCGATCCTCTCACTAACCTTACCAAGGCCGACGTGGAGTTCAAGTGGGAAACGCCACAGGAACACGCTTTCCAGGAGCTTAAACATCGCCTCCAGACGCCTCCGTTACTTGCCCATTTCGACGAATTCGCCGAGACAAAAATACATACTGACGCAAGCAGCGTAGGTCTTGGCGCCGTTCTTGTGCAGAGGGCTGACGGACTTGAAAGGGTTATTAGTTACGCCAGCCGATCGCTATCCAAAGCAGAAGCAAATTATTCCACAACAGAAAAGGAGTGCCTCGCCATCATCTGGGCTACGTCGAAATTTCGCCCATACCTCTACGGCAGGCCCTTCAAAGTTGTGAGCGACCACCACGCCTTGTGTTGGCTAGCCACTTTGAAGGACCCTTCAGGTCGCCTCGCACGATGGAGCCTGAGACTTCAAGAATATGACATTACTGTCATTTACAAGTCCGGCAAAAAACACTCCGACGCCGACTGTCTCTCTCGTGCGCCTGTCGACCAACCACCACCCGACGACCCGGATGACGACTACTTCTTGGGAACGATAACTACCGACGACTTCGCTGAACAACAGCGGGCCGACCCGGAACTTAAGGCCCTATTAAAATACCTCGAAGGCAGGACCGCCGAAGTCCCGAAGGTATTCAAGCGCGCACTTGCGTCGTTTTTTCTACAAAACGGTCTTCTGCAAAAAAAAAAAAACTTTTCACCGCTTCGGGCTAAGTATCTCCTTGTGGTGCCTTCAGCTCTGCGACCAGAACTCCTGCAGGCCCTGCACGACGATCCGACGGCAGGGCACCTCGGTGTTTCTCGCACGCTCGCGAGGATACAAGAGATACTACTGGCCACGTCTTACAACCGACGTCACTCGTTATGTGAGGACATGCCGGGACTGTCAACGACGCAAGACACCGCCGACATGGCCAGCGGGACTTCTGCAGCCAATTGATCCACCTTGCCGACCTTTCCAGCAGATTGGTATGGACCTATTGGGGCCGTTCCCGACGTCGGCTTTCGGAAACAAGTGGATCGTGGTAGCCACCGACTACCTCACCCGCTACGCCGAGACAAAAGCCCTGCCAAAAGGCAGTGCATCCGAGGTAGCTAAGTTCTTCGTCGAAAATATCGTCCTACGTCACGGCGCCCCGGAGGTCCTTATCACCGACAGAGGAACGGCATTCACTGCCGACTTAACTCAAGCGATCTTGGCATACAGCCAAACAAACCACCGCCGGACGACAGCGTACCACCCACAGACCAACGGCCTCACCGAGCGGCTTAACAAGACGATCGCCGACATGCTGTCAATGTACGTCGATGTCGAACACAAGACGTGGGATGCCATTCTTCCGTATGTGACCTTCGCATACAACACGGCGGTGCAGGAGACGACGCAGATATCTCCATACAAATTGGTCTACGGAAGGAGCCCGGCAACGACGCTCGATGCCATGTTACCCAACGTCACCGACGAAGAAAACCTCGATGTGAGCGAGTACCTTCATCGCGCCGAAGAAGCCCGACAACTTGCGCGGCTCCGTATCAAGAATCAACAGACGACCGACAGCCACCGTTACAACCTTCGACGACGCTTCGTGGAATACCAGCCCGGTGAAAGTGTTTGGGTGTGGACGCCGATACGCCGACGCGGACTAAGTGAAAAGCTTCTGCGACGGTACTTCGGACCGTACAAGGTGGTTCGACGTCTCGGCCCACTTGATTACGAGGTTGTCCCCGACGGCATCACGAGCTCTCAACGACGCCGATCGCGACCTGACGTCCTCCATGTCGCACGCCTCAAGCCGTTTCATGCGCGTTAACAAACTGAAACAGTGTTTTTTTTGTATTATTGTTGTATCGTAATTTATTCATTGTACTTTCTTGCATTATTATTGTACCTTCATCTTTAGTTAAAGCATCGAGACGATGCCTTTTTCAGAGGGGGGCAATGCCACGTTCCATTTCCCAAGTTTTTGTTATCGTCCCAAAACACCACACGATTCTCAGCGCAAACCGCGCCTGCAGTTTTCTAGAGGGTTCCGGACTGTAGTAGATCATTTCGATAAGATCACGCCCACTGTGCGAATGGTACAGATTGTTCTGGAACGCACGCCGCCGCCAGCGATAGCACTAGAACATTCGACGACGGGAGTATAAATGCCGACGCGCTTCGCCGCTTGTCAGTTGTTGATCGAAGGCCGACGCTCCGTTCGCCGCTATCAGTTTGAGACTGCTATCTGTGCGAGACTGCTGCTGTTATTGGACTTTCTGTTTACCGGGCACAGGTTCGCCCAAATAAACAGTTAAATTCCAACAAGAAGTCTCCTGTCTTCGGCCACGTCACGACCCCGTGACAATATATATATATATATATATATATACATACATATATATATATATATATAAATATATATATATATATATATATATATATATATATATATATATATATATATATATATATATATATATATATATATATATATATATATATGTTGTGGTAAAACCTTTGAACACTGGGTCGTCCTCTTCAACGCCTTCTAGTGGGTCGCCCTTTTCATAAGAAGAAGAGCAGCTCGCGCAGAGAGTCGATCCCCGCATTGACTGTCGCTGTCGTGAATCATCGCTGAGTGTCCGCCAATAAACCGCTTAACAATTTGGTGGAGAGTGCTGAGAGTGCTGTGCCCTTCAAACACCTTCGGTTCGCATTCGATGCCCTTGGAGCTTCGATCCCGTACCGTGCCTCCAACCATGCACCAAAACGCCGCCCAGCAAACGCTTCCTCCTACGCCGACGCCATGTCCCGGTGTCCCCCGCATCCGCGACCCTCCTGTTTTCATCGGAGCGGATGGCACCGACGTCGAGGACTGGCTGGCCATGTATGAACACGTGAGCGTCCTTAACTATTGGGACGAGGCAGGTAAACTCGGCAACCTGTTTTTCTATCTCGCGGGTGTAGCCGGCATGTGGTACAACAACCACGCATCTGATTTCCCGACATGGTCCGCTTTTAAAACCGCTGTCGTCGACGTGTTCGGCCGCCCGGCCGTTCGTAAGCTGCAAGCTGAACAGCGTTTACGTGAACGAGCCCAGCAGACCGGCGAGTCCTTCACAAGTTATATTGAGGACATCCTTGACTTGTGCAAGAAAGTCGACCTGAATATGTCAGAGGCTGACAAAATCACGCATGTTCTAAAAGGCATCGCCGACGATGCCTTCACCATGCTCCTGGCAAAGAACCTCCGCACTGTGGCAGAAGTCATGATGTTATGCCAAAGTTACGACGAGCTGCAGCGGCAGCGCTTGATGACCCGTTGACCGCCACCACGTGATGCTGATCTCTCGGCCTTGTCAGCAGTTCCTGACCACGCAACCTTGCTCGCCGAAATCAAGTCGTTCGTGCGTGAGGAAGTTGCCCGCCAGGTCTCTCTACTGGCTTTTGCTTTCCCACAACATGCTCAACAGCCATCAAGTACACTTCTACCTCCGCTCCGCCGAGCCATTCAGCAGGAAATCGCGGAGGTCGTCCCTGAATACCACCAGCCGCCTCCTGCATCTGTGCCACTCAGCTACGCCCAAGTTGTTGCCAGGCCGCCCCCACCGATTTCTGCAACTGTTCCCCTAAATTACACCGAAACCGTCGCGAGGCCCCAGGCCTTTGGAGAAACTGTCTCGCCTACATACGCCGGCGTCACCCACGTGCCCCGAGTGCCGCCTACCATGCACTCATATCAGCAGCCGGCTCGCCAATCGCTTCTGCGACATCGATGCGACCCGCAAACCAATGGCGCACTGCTGACAATCGCCCCATCTGCTTTGCATGTGGTTGCGTCGGTCATGTAGCACGCTATTGCAATCGTGTGCAGCAACCGCAGGTCGCCTCCAACTTTCCCAGCCAGTCAAGCCGCTCTTATGACCAACTGCTGCCTATATCACCGTCGTCCCGCCCCGTTCCGTTTACCCGCCGTTCACCATCTCCACGACGTCGCTCACTGTCGCCAATGCGGCCACGTCCACTCGAGGGCGACCAGGAAAAATAGTCGTCGCAGTCCACGAGGCAAGGGCTGCGACGCTGTCGAACTGCGGAAGCCCTCAGCAAAGCCCGTAGAACGTGATAGACGTGCTTGTGGATGGCGTTCGTGCATCTGCCCTTGTAGATACTGGAGCCGCCGCATCCGTGATGGACGAAAAACTTAGCCGATTACTGCGCAAAGTGACCACGCCGCTTTGTGGGCTCTCCCTCCGTACAGCCAGTGCCCAAAGTATTCACCCTACGGCGATGTGCACAGCCCGCCTTATGATTCAGGACGTGATGTATGCGGTGGAATTCATCATAATTTCTTCGTGCTCTCACGACGTCATCCTAGGATGGGATTTTCTCTCCCGCCACGACGCCGTCATTCATTGCGCACCAGAAGAAATAGAATTCACGCCATTCTCTTCTTTGACGCCGGCCGACAATCCATCCGCTGCAAGCAAGTTACTCGTCAGAGACGACACTCAAGTGCCTGCAAACTCGTCCGTTGCGGTGTCGCTCTACTGCGCAAGCCTTTCTGACACCGCTGAACTCCTCTCGCCATCTCATCGTGTTTTCATAAGAAAAAGCTTGCTGGTTCCTTTCGCGACCGTGCAACTCACTCACGGCAGCACCACTATTTTTGTTGTGAACTCATCTCCGTACAGCGTTACGTTGGTGCGAGGGGAATGTCTCGGCAGCGTGGAACCCATCGAAGACGCGCAAGTTATGTATCAACCCGATGACATGCATTGCTCAAGTTCCTGTACGCTTGGTGCTGTTTCGACATATGCTTCATCATCTGATGATATATTCGGTCCCTGCATACCCGACGACCTTACGCAGGACCAGCGTTCCCAGCTTTTGGGCCTGTTAGAAGAATTCCGCTCTTCTTTCGATGTCGCTCAACCTTCTCTCGGCCGCACATCCACCATTACGCATCGCATCGACACAGGCGCACAGCCACCGCTGCGGCAACGTCCATATCACGTATCTCTCACAGAACGCCGTGTAATCAACGAGCAAGTCGACGACATGCTTCGCCGCGATGTTATTCGCCCCTCTAGCAGCCCCTGGGCATCTCCTGTCGTTCTCGTCACGAAGGACGGTTCTGTGCGGTTCTGTGTGGACTACCGACGCCTCAATAAGATCACTCGTAAGGACGTGTATCCACTACCGCGGGTAGATGACGCGATTGACAGCCTGCAAGGAGCAGAATTCTTTTCATCCCTCGATTTGCGCTCAGGGTACTGGCAAGTACCCATGGCTGAGGACGCTCGACCGAAGACCGCTTTTGTCACCCCCGACGGCTTGTACGAGTTTAACGTTATGCCGTTTGGGCTGTGCAATGCGCCCGCCACCTCTGAGCGCATGATGGATACAGTTCTGCGTGACCTGAAATGGCACACGTGCCTGTGCTACCTCGATGACGTCGTCGTTTTCGCTCCTGACTTCTCGACGCATCTTCAATGCCTTCGCCATGTTTTAACGCGTCTGAGCAACGCCAGTCTGCAACTGAACCTAAAGAAGTGCCAATTTGCAGCTCGGCAGCTGACAATACTCGGCTACGTCGTGTCCAAGGACGGAATTCTCCCTGATCCAGCCAAGCTTCGGGCCGTGACCGAGTTCCCCAAGCCGACATCCGTCAAGGAACTGAGCAGTTTCGTAGGACTGTGTTCCTACTTTCGGCGCTTCATTCGAAACTTCGCGACTATCATATCGCCGCTGACGAAGCTTCTCGGAAGTAACGGGCCTCTCCATTCGTGGTCATCACAGTGCGACGACGCTTTCAGAACACTTCGTCGTTTGTTGACGTCGCCTCCCACACTCCGCCACTACGACCCTACGGCCCCTACAGAGGTACACACGAATGCCAGTGGTGTCGGCCTCGGCGCTGTCCTTGCGCAGCGCAATTAAACCAGGGTTCACGGAATATGTCGTGGCGTACGCGAGCCGTACGCTTACTAAAGCCGAGACTAATTACACAGTCACCGAGAAAGAATGTTTGGCAATCGTCTGGGCCCTTGCAAAGTTCCGACCTTATTTGTATGGTCGCCCATTGGATGTCGTCACCGACCACCACGCACTATGCTGGTTGTCGTCATTGAAAGATCCCTCAGGCCGTCTCGCCAGGTGGGCACTTCGCCTGCAAGACTATGACATCCGCGTGCTGTACCGCAATGGAAGGCAACATGCTGACGCCGACGCCCTGTCGCGCTCTCCCTTGCCTGACGACAATGCCAACAACTCAGTGTCTCACCTTGCCATTTCTTCGATTAGCATTCATGCCATTGCTACTGAACAGCGTGAGGATCAATGGATTGCCTCACTGATAGACTTGCTGACTGATCCATCCACTCCATCCACTCGCGCGTTGCGTCGTCAAGCCCACCATTTCGCCGTTCGCGATGACCTCCTCCACCGACGCAATTACAACGGTGACGGCCGCCAGTGGCTACTAGTAATACCTCGCAGTCTGCGCTCTGACATATGCGAATTCTTTCATTTTGATCCGCAATGTGCGCACTCCGGGGTATCGAAGACTTATCACCGCATTCGCCAACGGTACTTTTGGCGCGGCATGTACCGCTACGTGCAGAAATTCGTTCGCTCCTGCATAGAATGTCAGCGCCGCAAAACTTCAACGCAACTGTTGCCGGTAGGTCTGCAACCTCTACCTTGCCCTGCCAGGCCGTTTGGGCGCGTTGGCATTGATTTGTATGGGCCACTTCCACTAACGTCAGCTGGTAACCGCTGGGCCATTGTTGCTGTCGACCACCTCACGCGATACGCCGAAACGGCCGCTCTTCCCGCGGCTACAGCGGGCGATGTGGCCTCCTTTCTGCTCTAACGATTCATTCTGCGACACGGTCCACCCCAGGAACTGCTCAGTGACCGAGGCCGTGTCTTCCTGTCTGAAGTCGTTGAAGCCATTCTCAAAGAGTGCAACGTTGTTCACCGCAAAACTGCTGCTCACCACCCGCAGACGAATGGCCTCACCGAACGCTTCAACCGTACGCTCGGCGACATGCTCTCCAAGTACGCCACCGCCGATCACACAAATTGGGATTCCATTCTACCCTTCGTCACCTACGCATATAATACCGCCCATCTATCATGATCATGTGCAGCAAAGACCTTTGCTGCACATAATCAAGAGCGGCAGAAAAAGCATTCGCGCTGACGCCAGCACTACTGCGCCCACGTTCCTCCCTGGAGCGCTCGTCTGGCTCTCGATCCCTACTACTGCAACTGGCCTATCTTCAAAACTATTGCCCAAATACGAAGGCCCCTACCGTGTCGTCAAATGCACTTCCCCAGTCAACTACTTGATTGAACCCATCGAACCATCTTCGGACATGCGTCGTCGAGGACGCGACATTGTTAACGTGGAGCGCCTCAAGGCCTACCATGACCCGCTCATTGTAACCAGCTGTTAGGTCGCCAGGCGGCTCCCCTTTCGTACACGGGGTAGTTGTGGTAAAGCCTTTGAACAGTGGGTTGTCCTCTTCAGCGCATTCTAGTGGGTCGCCCTTTTCATAAGAAGAAGAGCAGCTCGCGCAGAGAGTCGATCCCCGCATTGACTGTCGCTGTCGTGAATCATCGCTGAGTGTCCGCCAATAAACCGCTTAACAATGTGTATATATGTGTGCGTGTATGTGTATATTTATATTCATGTATTTGCCCTCCTGCTTGGACCCAAATAGGGTCTGCAGTATTGTATAAATAAATAAAATAAATAAATAAATGCTGTTGTCCGGGATGAGGTCTGCCAGGCTCTCTCTTCATCCGGCTATAATGGTGTGCGACGACATTTTACTTATGCTGATGCAGTCCGACGCCCCGTCGTCACGCCTTCAGCACAGCAGACTCCAATGACTGGACCACCACCATTTTGCAAACAGAGCCACTGTCAGCACCGACCACTTTCGCAACCTCACCGATTCCTCCGACAAGACGAATGCCGTATAACCAACATGCCCCACAACGTGGCCCCACAACGTGGCCCAATAGTGAGTCTCCACTTACCTACCAGCGTCGGAAAACCAATTCGGGGCGTACCGCTGACTGTCGACCGGTATGCTTTCATTGTGGCGAAGCTGGGCATGTCTACAGAGTTTACCGTTATCGCGACGCTCAGTACTCGAGATTTCCTCGCTACCCTGATTACATTGCGTACGACGATCAACGCATGTACAACTACGCCCCTGTGAACACACCGCCGCAGAATCCAGTAATGCCCAGATCACGTTCTCCATCTCCTGCGCGGCCCAGTTCACCTAATCATGGCAGTTTTGCCGACGTCACCAGGGGCAGGTCCCCTAGCCCGCGACGGGGAAACTAGACGCAGCGACCTCGGCGGGTGGGGTTGCCAATATTCGAAATTCCGAACAGCCCCCATTGCAGACAAATGACAGCTCGAAGCCATCGATACCGAAGAAGACGACAGCAATGACTAATTCGACGAATGAGACAACTGCCGACGTAACCAACGTTATCAGCGCTGACCTCGTCATTCACATTGATGGCCACCAAGTGACGGCTCTTTTGGACACTGGCTCCCACTTTTCTATAAAAAGCCTACAGCTAGCCGAAAGACTAAGGAAGGTGAAAATGCCATGGCAGGGACCCAATATAAGAACTACAGGAGGTCAGTTGATGACACCGGTTGGAAAGTGCACGGCCCGACTCCTCATTGCTGGTTCCACCTTTGTTGCCACCCTCGTCATTCTCCACGAGTGCTGTAAAAAGCTCATATTGGGAATGGATTTCTTGCGCGAATATGGGGCTGTGATTGACATCCGTGACAGAAGCGTAACGTTCACTGTAAGCTCGGACTCTGCTACAGATGAGGAACACCAGCCACCTCCCTTTCGTATTGCCGATGACGACGTCATACTGCCGCCACGAAATGTTCTCTCGTATCCGTGCACTGTGACAAATTACAAAATGGTACTGGCATCGCTGAACACATCAAGGAGCTCGCATCCACTAGCGGTATTTCTGTTGCCAGGGCTGTCATCACTGTTATTGACGGATGCGCTGAACTGCTATTGACAAATTTCAGCAGAGAACGCCGACACATAGTTAAAGGCATGGCTATTGCCTATTTTGACGAACTCTCGCAAACAGAAGATTGTCATTTAGTGGAGGAAGCAGCAGCGTCTACTATCACTACACCGACACCTGTCGACGTTGCTCCTATGTTATCTCCCATTGAGCGAGACCGCCTTCTCACGCTGATCAACAAGTTCCACGGCTGCTTCTCATCCACATCAAGAGTTGGTCAAACGGCACTGACGAAACACCGCATCATCACGGATTCCGATGCCAGACCCATCCGGCAAAATCCTTATCAAGTCGCCCCAAAGGAGCGTGAGGTAATTAAAAAAACAGGTGAAAACGATGCTAGAAGATGGTGTTATTCGGCCATCTAACAGTCATTGGGCATCACCTGTAGTACTCGTCAAAAAGAAGGACGGTAGCTTGCGTTTCTGCGTCGACTACCGTAAGCTTAATCAGATCAAAAAGAAGGACGTCTACCCTCTTCCGCGTATTGATGATTCATTGGGTAGACTACGAAACGCACGCTACTTTTCGTCTATGGACTTAAAAAGCGGCTACTGGCAAATTGAAGTGAATGAGAGAGACCGTGAGAAGACCCCCTTTGTTACGCCCGACGGACTTTATGAATTTCAGGTTCTTCCTTTCGGTTTGTGTTCGGCGCCAGCAACATTCCAGCGTCTCATGGACACGGTTCTGTCGGGACTTAAGTGGCAAACCTGCTTGGTGTACCTCGACGACGTGATTGTCTTTTCGGCGACTTTCGAGGAACACTTACGAAGGCTCGAAGCAGTTTTTGAAGCAATACGCTTGGCAGGTCTTACTCTAAAACCAGAAAAGTGCCACTTCGGCTTCCACGAACTTCAATTCCTCGGTCGCGTCGTGAGCAGCCAAGGGATCCGACCCGACCCGGATAAAATTGCCGCCGTGGCAAACTTCCCGATGCCATCAGACAAAAAATCAGTGCGACGTTTTTTAGGACTCTGTGCCTATTACCGGCGGTTTATTGCTAATATTTCGCGCATCGCATGGCCATTGACACAGCTTACTCGGGAAGATACCCCCTTCAGATGGGGCGAAGACCAACAGCAGGCATTTCTCGAGCTTCGTCAGCGAATGCAAACACCCCCCGTGCTGGCCCACTTCGATGAAGACGCACCGACAATACTTCATACAAACGCTAGTAATGTGGGTCTTGGAGCAGTGCTCGTACAGTCGAAGGACAACAACGAAAACGTGATCGCCTACGCCAGCAGGACGCTGTCCCGAGCTGAAGCTAATTACACTACGACGGAAAAAGAATGTCTTGCAATGGTATGGGCAGTCCTGAAGTTTCGTCCTTATTTGTACGGCCGCCCATTCACCGTTATCAGCGATCACCACTCTCTGTGTTGGTTAGTGAACTTGAAAGATCCGTCTGGCCGCCTTGCACGATGGAGTCTTCGGCTCCAAGAGTTTGACTTCACTGTTGCCTGCAAGTCGGGAAAACGACACACCGATGCCGACTGTCTTTCTCGGTCTCCTGTTGAGACGGCATCCCCGGACAACGACAATGACGACACGGCCTTTCTCGGAATTGTGGACACTGCCGCATTTTCTCAACAGCAGCGTGGCGATGCTGAGCTGCTACCACTTATAGATTACCTACAAGGGCGAGTGAATAGCGTTCCGAAGTTATTTGCGAGAGGGCTGCCATCGTACTGCTTGCGAAATGACGTTCTTTATAAGAGGAAATTTTCACCCACCGGCAGCAGCTACTTGCTCGTCGTTCCTTCTTCGCTTCGCCGTGAGGTACTGCAAGCCTGTCACGACGAACCTACCGCTGGTCACTTGGGTTACGCAAGAACATTGGCGGGGATAAGGCACAACTATTACTGGCCAAGACTTGCCGAAGTTGTCAAAACTTACGTGCAGGCATGTCTAGATTGCCAGCGCCGCAAGCCACCATCCATCAAACCAGCTGGCCTGCTGTAGCCTGTCCGAGTGCCGGCGACACCGTTTGCACAAATTGGCATGGATTTTCTGGGCCCCTTCCTAAAGTCTGCCACTGGAAACAAGTGGATAATCGTCGCCATAGATTACCTGACCCGATACGCGGAGACAGGCGCTCTGCCACGGGCAACGGCAGCTGAAGCGGCGCAATTTTTCATCGAAGCCATCGTCTTAAGACACGGTGCTCCCGCAATAGTCATCACCGACAGAGGTACTGCGTTCATGTCCGAGCTTTTGGACACCATTTTCCGACTAAGTGGTACAGCTCAAAGGAAGACAACGGCGTATCATCCCCAGACCGACGGGCTCACCGAACGCCTCAACAAGACCCTGGCTGACATGATAAGCATGTAAGTAGTTGTAGAGCACAAGAACTGGGACATCATTTTGCCCTACGTCGCGTTCGCGTACAACACGGCTCGTCAAGAGACCACTCGGAAGACACCCTTTAGTCTCCTTTACGGACGCGAGGTTACAACAACGTTAGACGCAATGCTCCCTCATGAAAATGATGGCAATGAGACAGACGCCGAAGAGTTTACCCAGCTATCAGAAGAAGCCAGACAACTTGCCAGGTTGCGAATCACCAAACAGCAAGACGACGATGCCGAGTATTACAACCTCCGGCACAGACCCGTCATATACAACGTGGACGACAAAGTATGGGTCTGGAGACCTGTTCGTCAGTGTGGGCTCTCCGAAAAGCTGTTGCGAAAATACTTCGGAGCTACAAGGTTCTGCGACGCATTAGTGACGTCAACTACGAGGTTGTTCCGGACGGCGTGCAGTGTTCAAAGCGGCGCAGACATTCACCAGAAATTGTCCACGTGCTTCGGATGAAGCCCTACTTTCAGTGACTAACTGTGCAGTTTTGGTTTCGCCTTGCTTCTCAAACGTTTAACATCGGGACGATGTTCTTTTTTTAAAGGGGGAATAATGCCGCGCGTATGTGCCAGTGGTGAGGACAACGAAGCAGCGCGAGTGTCCTTGGCCGAGGGCAAAAGACGAAGAAGTCATTACAGTCTGTTTCCTGCGATTGATAAATCGTATTTGTTTGAGGCGCTTTGTGTGCCCGTCAATCTCGCGTCGTCACAATATGTTTTAACATTGCTAGAAACATGTCAAAAAGCAGTTGGTAGTACAACTACAATACGTAAGCAGTAGCACTGCAATGCGTGTTGAATAACCTGTTGGTAATGAAACCAACCTGCGATGTGCAACAGCTCGATAACACATACTCTTCTTGTATATCAGCCTTTATTTATGTCCAATGCTATACAAAGGCTTCCCCCAGTTACCTACAATTTTCCCAACCCTGTGCAAGCTTATTCAATTTTATGCATGCAAATCCCATCTAGCCTTGTGCCTTTCTCAGCTATTTTTCCCATATTTTCGTAGCCACACAATCTCTCTAACTGGTCACTTGTCTCTCCCTCACATTGCTTGACCTGCCCAGGTCCACCCTTTTTTTTCTCAATGTCAGCTAGAATGTCATCTAGCCCTTTTGTTCTCTATCGAGCTCTGCTTTTTTTTAATATATCTAGGTTATGCAAATTATTTTCTGTACCTATTTTGCATAGTTTCTGGTCTGTTCTAGACTTTTTTTTTACTATCATTCAAGTTTCTGCACCATATGTTAGTACTCGCAGCATACAATAGTTGACCACTTTCTGCTTTCGGGACAGTTGTGAATTGTCTTTTATGATTTGGGAATGTCGGCCATTAAAGCTTTCGCTCATCCATGTTGTTTGGTGAATTTCCTTTTCATGAGTAGTGTGTCCTGTGAATATCTGACTTAACTACATATATAATGTAAGGATACTAGTGTGCCGTTGCGAACTCTCACTCTCTTGTTTGGCCTCCTAACATTAGATCCTTGTCTTTTACTTATTTATCTGTAGCCCTACTTGAACACTTTCTCGGTTTAGACCCTCAGTTCATTGTAGTTAAACGGCACCACTGCTGAAAAGCAAAATGTAATTTGCAAAGCATAGGTACCGAGATATTCTTTGTAAATGTTTATTCGTGTTTCTTATCAATATGGTGGCTTAAATAGTTCTGCTAAGCATGCTGTAAATATTGTTCAGATTTCGTCTCCTTGCCAGGTCCACTTCACGAATAAACTTTTTCTGCTCTGCGACAGCTCTTCCCCATAAAGGGACTTTTCTAGTCGCCCCTCAAGACCTTAATAAAGTTCATTGTCTGTCTGTCTGCTGTGGACTCTCTGTAGATGTTGGCTAGGGTATTTATGCTTGCATTATGCACTAGCTACTCTAAGACTGCTGGTATCTCTACTGAGTCAAATGCCTTTTATTAGTCTCTGCAAGTTAAGTAAATGGATGTATTTCGTTTGGCAGATTTTTCAGTTTGACAGCGCGTGACTATGATCAACAGTGGGACATCTGTTGATCTGTGTATAATTCTTCAAATCTTTCATCTCTTTCTTCTCTATATTTGTTTGGTATTGGCATTTTTACAATTCGGTTATACATTTGATTCGCCAGTACGTAAGGCATCGTGCAGAAAGTGTCACAAGCTTGTTAAACACTATAACTCTATCTTTGATTGGGTCAACAATTTCGCTGCATGATTTTTCATTGGTCACGTTTTGTAGGGCTATATTCCATTCTCTAAGGGTAGGGTATCCAAGAAGATTCCTTCCTGCTTTGGCTTCTAATTTTATGTCTTTTTCTAACTTTGTTTATATTTACTCATGGAGTTTAAGTGTTTTGTTGAACTTTAGCTTCTTTCTTTGTTAGGTGGCTTATTCGTGAACTGTATTAAAAGTCTTCTGCCACCTTACTATAGATGTTGAGACTGCAGATTATGTTACTCTATCTGTTGGAGTGTGCATTCATAATTAGTTTCCTGTTGTCATGCTCTGTCTTTTCTTTGAATTCTTAATCTAATTCTTTGGAGCCATAAATCCCCATGCCGGCAATTTCCTTTTTGGTAATCAGCCCTTTTAGCTCTGTTAATTCAACTTTAGATCTTGAGTGGGTAGCTTTTGTAGATTGTTGTTTCTTTTTTCTTTTTTTTGTCATTTGGGAGAATTTGCTTACCTCTTGCCGTAGTGCTTTAACCTAACTGCAGTTGCGTTTTAGGAATCAATGTAATTAAGGTTTTGTTCATTTCCTCTATGTTATAATTTTTTTCTTGCTTTAAGGCCTCGCATACGAGTGTTCTAGGGCAGTGCTGAGAATGCGTGTGACTGTGACTCTGCTCCATTTTCAGAGGAGCCTTGCAATTTCTCTGCAAGTAATAATAATAATAATAATAATAATAATAATAATAATAATAATAATAATAATAATAATAATAATAATAATAATAATAATAATAATAATAATAATAATAATAATAATAATAATAATAATAATAATAATAATAATAGCATTTTTGGGTGCCTTAATGTTCCGCATTCAATTTTGGTGGGCTTACTGATGATGATGACTATGGTATTCAAGCATGTGAAGAGATCGTTTTCGTGAAACATTTAAAATGAAAGATTACAAACGAAAACGTATTAAGCACGAATCGCCGGTCATCGCTGCTGTATTTGAGGTGGCAGCTGCATTGAACTTTGTTAGCAACACCTTTCCTTCCTACGTGGCACACTGTGCTCCATGGTTTGCAACAACTAAGGCTTACGTTGGCACGTTGGCACTGCGTCTGTTTCCTGTGAGAATAAGTGTCATGGCGGCTTCCGGTTTTTTTGTTGGACCAGCGCGAAGTTCAAGCTACGTGTTTATTCGTGGCAAGCACTCTTCCTCGCGATAAATCTACTCAAGTGACGACAGTGATGAACACAAATGTTCACAGCTTCATAGTGCATCTCGTGTCAAGGACGGGTAAGCTGTCAACCTCTAACTAATCTCCGGGTGAACGCGCTTTTGCACTATTAATTTCGTGGCAGTGTTGGTAATACCGCTCTGTGTTAATGTACCACAATTCGAAAACGTTCTCGCTGCGCAAGTTGCTTGGTTTGTACAGCAGCCTGATGAGATTATTGTAAAGGCTAATATAGATCTTGACAATAAAAGTAAGACTTTCATTGTTTACCGCACTTCCCCCGTACGTGTTGCGTATTTCTCTTGTTGCGATACGTGTACTCATGATGTACATTTATTGTGTGTGTAATTTAAACACGTTGCTGGTTTTAGGATCACGTATAGCCCTTATGCTGTGCCCGATCTACAGCGGGAGCGTTTCAACCAGGTGAAATCGGCTGCGCTGACACTGAGTGACGGACGAGTCAGCTGCTCAGTGCTGCATGACAAATTAGGGTGATACGTCACAGTTGGCCTACTTTTCAAATTGTTACGCTATTTGAATTAATGAACCACTGAAAAAAATTGCAGATGAGTGTGGGGGGGGGGGGGAAATGTTTTTTACTTTCGCCCAGGAATGAACTCTTCATCGGTTAGCCAGCAGTCATGCCTCTGGCACTTGACATGCTGGTAATAAAATAAAAAGACGCGATTACTAAATTTCCTAATTTTGGTGCTACAGTGTAAAAACATCACTCTTTTTGTTTCTTTCATATTTTCAGTCTTAGTACAGTACGTACAAGTCTGTAGACGCAAGATGGCAGGAAATAAATGAAGAGCAATCATTGGTTCACTAACTCAGTCAAATTATTGCTAAAAAAAACCAAGACAATGGGTGCATTGAAAATCTACCAAAATACAGACAAAAATGAGCGATTATTAACACGGATTATACAAGGCAGTACCAATTTTATTATTTTTTTAAAACCAGAAGTGTCATGTTATGAGTTGTGAGAAAGACAAAAGAGATGAAGCGTTTGTGAACACGGGTTGTCGCTAGAGCCATCGTCTCAACATGCAGACTTCTTCAAGGCTGCAACTGCCGACCTATCTGAATTGTGTAGGGCAGATTTGTCAAGATGAAGAGAACCCACATACACTGGTGCTAACAATCAGCAAATCACCACAAAACATTTCACATATATTGTACCAACAAGGCCAAAATTCATCCCTTGCCTACCTTAGTGCATTTTGTATATTCTCATACCCTCTTCTTCAACTTAAACAAAGCAGGGAATGCCACATGCAAAAACGAGGAAATGAAAACTAGGAGTCGGCATGCTGAATTGGGTGAGTTAAAAGCCAATCCCCCGTAACGAGTTGCGCCAGGGTAAAAGGAACAATCAATCAAAAGCCCATGAAACAGAAAGAAATGAGGGACAGGAGGGAGCAAGTGTTTTGAATGGATGGGTAGAAAAGGAGAAGAAATTTTGCTGAACTATCTTTGCCTCGAGGAAGCACCACCTGACAACGGGGATAATTAGCCTTAGAAATTTCTTGAAGAATGGCTTATTTTTTATAGGTTTTCATTGTGCATGTGCCATGTCAAATTGGTTCTTGTGCCCCCTGTGAAACATTTATAGTTGTTGGCTGGAATTGTGAATAAGGTGTGGCAATTTTACTTCTTCGAAAAGCTGGTTACTGTATTTAAGGTTTAAGATCATTGAAGATATGTCCTGCCACTATAAATTGCTGCACCATTGCTTCCAGTTATTTTCCATGCTTGCTTGATGCCTATTTAATGAAACGTTAACAGGTTGTCCTGTTTATTCAGTAGAATTGAGAGCTGGGCTAGTTGGTGAGATATTATTTTAACATGTAGTATAGTAGCGCAACTTCGACGAGGACACACAGGACAAGAAAAGCGAGTGTCGTGTTTTCTTGCACTCCGTGTCCCTGTCGAAGTTGTGCTACTACACCATGTTAAAATGTGTTGTTTTTGACAATATGTATATTTAATCATGTACATAATGTTTGAACTAGTGCAGGTAAAACTAGATTTTATACTATGCATAAATCACTTCTAGTGCTATTAATTCTAACATAATCTTGAAGGTGTTTGCAGGTCTTAATTCTTAGATGACAACTAGGTATTATGTGTACAAAAAATGCGAGTTTACTTTTACATGCACTAACATGTCGGGGAACGTTTTCCGAAACGGCTCGTTGCTAGTTAATGTTGGGTAGTACTTGCGCAAGATATTATTTAAGCTTGAAAGTGCGTTTTGGTATTTGATTGCAAAGGCTAGCGACTGGTTAGGCTGTGCTATGGGACATGCTCAGCTAGTGATGATTTCCTCGTTTTCAAGCTTCATTTTGAATTTTGTTCAGAGTGTTGTGCAGGTCATTTTGCCAAATGTCTCCTTTGGCTTGCTTAATTGATGAGCATAGTGATCGTTGTCGCTACAGATGCTTCCTAAACGCTTTGCCTGTCTGATGAATATTTCTTCTTTGCCGTGGCACAGAGGATGGCTTGTGTAGTCTATGTATTATAGCTGGCTATTCGTTTGCATTATGTAGAGCGTAACCTTTGATTTCTCTGTAAAAAAAAAGAACTCCAAGACAGCCCCATTAAGATGCGCATCACAAGAATTCACTATCGAAGATTAAATTTCGCCAAACATGTTGGCAGCAAGAACAACATTGTAAAACAAACCAAGATCTTTTTTTTTTCTTCTTTTTGTCCGGATCGACTGGGGGTAAAGTCCGCTTATCCTGCACACTCTTCCCCCTCAAAATTTCACTTGGCTCTGGCCTGTTCACTTTTCTTTTCTGATTGGCATTGCCTGCTATATGTTTATGGTGTGGGCAAAGGATTTGTATTTTTTTCATACCTCACATTAAAGAATGTTTCAATAGATACCGTCATATCTAGAAAGTTAATTTTGCTAAAAGGGTGGTGCATGGCAAATTTACTGCTAGGGTGAAACTTCTTACAATTGCCAATTGATGCAATAGTCATGAATGCTTGTCAGAAAGGAGGCTAGCAGCAGAGCTATTGAATCTATTATTCAAAATAATTCAATTTTCAATAACATCAGTGTTACCTCAAGGCAACTTATCCACTGAAAGATCAAAAAACAACATTTAAACCAAGAAGAATGCACGTGTTATTCTCTGTTTATGATAGAGTTGTAAAGAACAAGTGGAATAAATGTTATGTTTTACCACTATTGAACCCATTGGTTGAAACTGTGGAAGGAAACTCTGGAGAGATTTATAGGCCTCTGCTGCTGTAGTCTTGAGCAGTTCGGTTCCTTTCACTGCAGCAGTGCGACGTGGGTGAAATCACATTGTACAAACTCCGTACTCACAACAACAGTTTGCTGTGCAGCTTTGCACTTAATTCACAAGCTTCTTGTGTGTACTTTACAAAATCAATACAAGGATGCTGAAGAGAAGCAGTGACCTTGTTTAGATTGACAAACTGCACTCTGAGAACTCTAATGCCAATGCCATATGTTCCACTATCCCAAGTTCATTATTAGCCGAGAAAATTAAGGTTGAAGTTTCACTATTGAAAATTGTGCGGAAATGTCCATGCGTGATGTCAAAAGTTTTTAAATGTGGTTTTCATAATTTTGCTATTGCCTCTGTGATATTTTCTGAAACTTCGTATGTTAGGTCTATGACACCCACAGATGACAATGTCCTTCATTTTTATCGATTATAAGCTATGTAGAACCCAGCAAAGGCCATCAAAATTAATGATGTCATGGTGTTTGATGAGACATTTTCTTTGCCCGGTTTCGTACTTGCCAAGCGTCGTGCCGTGGTAAGAGTGGTGTTGTGAAATTATACTTCAATAGTATGTGAAAAATTATTTCGCTTTTTAGTGTCCTTTCAACACCCCCCCAAAAAAACTAACAAGAATGATGTAGAGTAGCTGACCAGCTCCTTCACCTGGCCCAAAAAAAATTAAAGTCAGTGTAGTTGTATTGTTAGGTGTATCACATCTCAATACGTATAATCCTAGGAAGATTTAGGATAGGAAGCATCACACAGAGGACAATTTATTGCAACAGTCACACATTACATGTACATTTAAAGAGCCCGTGCACTGCTTTTCTCAAACAAGCAAAAAAATGCAGTCTCACAAGTCTGCAGCACTGTGGTACCTTGTGAGGCGACGTTCGTACGCCGGAGCAGAGCACTATGAAAATGTCTTTAAACAATTTAACTGTTGTGCGCTCCATCAAAAAAGGTTTGCAGTCAAGATAACTGGGTCATTAGCCACTAATTGCAACAAAAGAAATGACACGTCCAGTTTTTGTGTCGTTACTCTCTTATCATTATTTAATAACTGGATTGGAACAACCAAAACAACCGCTAAACAAAGCACATTGCCTTTTGAAGGCATCTATTGGCAAACAAAATAATTAATTATGGCCGTTGGATAGGCACTGATAAAAACAGAAGCAGGCACGCTTTCTTCAGCTGTAGGTTGATGGTACTGTAGCCAGTAGCCGCAGAGTGCAGGTCACGTGCTCACGTTTTTCCTTTCATAAAGGACGACGATGTATAGCCATGCTGACTATGACTGGTAACGTAGGAAGTGTGTCCTCACAAGCTCAAAGGCTACACATGGCTGAAGATTGCCCTCATTTACACAACTTGTTTGATGGACATGCGAGTTTCACCATGGTGAACTTAAACTTGAAACAGTGCAAACGTATTTGGTATGCTGTGTTTCTTTTCTTTGCGTAGGGGTAAAAACTTCCAAGTTCTTATACTTTAAAGTGAGAGATGCACACTGACCCAAGCACTGCCTCCAACTTCATACCACTGTAAAATCCCGAGAAATCACCCCCTCGACGCTGAAAGACGATCTGGAAGGGGGCCCTTGATTGGTTTCACACACTAATTAAATATAGAAGTGTCTTTAAGAAAACTGCACACCTGTGTTTCAAATGAAATGCTGTATTGAATACACACGCATTTACTGTTTTACAGACCCGAGGAGAATCCTTGTGTGAAATTTCAGGTGTTATGACAAGGTGGGAAAGATGTTCTACAAGTGTTCAGACAATTCGTGACAACTCAGAATGCAGCCCCAAGGCATCACATTGTAGAAGTGTTAAAAAAATCTTGCGCATATATAAGGACTCTCAGAGCTTTGCTTCCAAAGAACTGCTGCTGTAGAATTCTGTAGTGGAGAACAGGTTGAAAAATAATTGCAGGAGGAGAGGGAGCGCTCGCTCTGTATTTTACAGTGCCCACTCGCGATTGAAGTTGGAATACAAGCACTAGCATGTGCTTTTTTCATAGCATTGCCAGGACTGCACAAGTGGCCCATTGAATGTGACTGTTCGTACAACCAAGAAATGCTTGCCACCAATTCAGCTGCTCTATCTGCGAGTGTTTTTTTTTTCACACTATTTCAACTGTGCGATGCTTTGCAGTAAAAATTCACACCTATTTTCATATTGTGTTTCAACCAATTTTTCCTAAAGTATCTGCAGTCCGAACAAAGTGGACACTTATTACAGTTTCTTATGAGAGTTTATGCTTTGAATGACAGCCCGAGTCATGCAGTGAAGTTCATGCATGCACAGCTTACTCACCGCCACCTTTATTTAGAAGTGGAAAGATAGGCTGCTGCTTGAATTGTACAGGAAAATAAAGGAGGAGGTGGGGTAATTTGCATGTCTGTTATAGGTAGGTGTACTTGCTGCCAAGGACCTCACAGGAGGATATGTGACAGTGGTGGAAATGAATCTGCACTCCAGCCAAGTGCACAACAAGCTAAGTCAGAAACATTATTGAAACGAACCATAAGATAAACATTTTAAAAACTGCTAATAAAGCATTGTCTTGGCTTCATCATCCAACATGTGGTCGTTTTCTTAATTTCTTCATTTTGCCAGCCTAAAAAACCTCAAGCTGAGCATTCTGTTGTTATTACTAGCACATATGTTTGCAGGTGCTTATTTTGCTGCAATCTTGGATAGGATATTTAGTAAAAGTGCTCAGTGGTATTAATGTTTATCTGCTCCCTCGTTTGGTTTTAAGATGCACTTTTTTCTAGATTTGCACTTGTCTCTAATTGCAGAGAATTCATATTGATCCTTGAGGTGTGTAGTAAATAACAAGCAACTTTATCAGGCAAGGTTACTTTATCATTTTCGGTGATATGTGGGGTTTAACATCCCAAAACCACCATATGATTATGACAGATGCCTAACTTTACACTTTCTTGTCAGTAACTTTTATTAAACATTTATATTTGTCCTACAACATTATTTCTTTGACAGTATAGCTGCATGACTGCTTCACACTTATATAGAATTAGTTTGCCTAATGAAGATGAAGAAATTTTGTTTATTTGCAAAAGATGTGTGTATGGGCCAACTTGAACACATTACCAACTGTTTCAAACATCCTCCCATGCAGTAAATGTTCCCTGGTGAAATAGTCTTCTGGTTTGAATAAATGTGAAAAAAAAATTATGGCAATAGGGAAGGCCTTGAAGAATCACACTGCTAAATAATGCCATAAATTATGTGATGAATCACACATTCACATGAAAAAAAAAAACTGGGAGCAGAATTTCGCAAGCACTGTACATCTGTGCTGGTTTAGAGAAGAATTAATAAAATTAAGTTCGATGATTTCATGTCGCAAAACTAAAATTTGGTTAGACAGTGCAATAAACAGTGCATTAAAACATGCACTGTTTCAGGTAAAAGCTTAATTATTTTGACCTCTTAATCTCCCCGAGTGCATGGAACTAGGGCACTAGTACATAATACAACTATTATAATGAGACTCCTGAGGTTCGGAATAAATCCTGTGGTCTTGTGCAGAACTGCACGCAGTGGCGGATCCAGAAGGGGGGCGCTAGAGGTGATCGCTCCCACCACAAAGCCTGTCAGTAGGCCCTCCCCCTCTCTTCAGTGCTTGCCGTCCACCTGTTATCACCAATTAGGACAAATGACTGGGATTCCTTTAAGCACACATTAATAGTATTTATGCTATGATAGAGTTTTTAAGCTAGTAAAAACACAAAAAGTAATGACCATGCCCCTTTCTCCTGTGTTCCTTCAATCAACCCCCCTCCCTCTAAAATAATTGGCTGTATCCACCCCTGACTGTAGGGTACCATTTCCCATTACCATTTGTAGGGTACCATTTGTTATCGGATTAGAGATACAGACTTTCTCTCTTTTAATGCACTATTTCATATTTAAATAAAGATAGCCGCATTTACACTGATGATTTTAAAAGCTACATGTGTAGACCGAAAAAGCATGTATATGCGATCGATGGTATAGCGTCCTGTACAAACAAATAGTATTGCTCATATGCTCTACAGCTGAATGCTGAATAATGTCACTGCCTTGAACAATAGCTTAAAAATAAACATCTTCTTGTTGAATGGGAGATGTGACATATTCTTTTTTTTTTGGCATCTGCCATCAAATACTTTGCTAAGTCAGAGTGAAATATGACAAAGACAGGCAATAATAATACGACACTACCGGTTTGTTCAAATGTGTATAATGAAATGCAGAGGCATAAAGAAGAGGATGAATATGGTGCTACTACATGTACATGCAACAAAGTGGAACCTCAATACTAATTACTTAAATTCAATTAGTTCAATGACTATGGAAATCACCAGCAATGCTTTTACTGAATGATGTTACCCTCTTCATGAGATACAATAAAACACTACATTTGAATTACACAAGTTTTCTGTTTACTAAGTTGAGGCATTTGTTATTAGATCATTTGTGATAAGTTTGACAATCTGTGTAAATGCATGGCAATTGAAACAGCACCTGTTAAATCAGAGCAAAAATACTCTATTCATTACAGTGAAGTTCAATATGCTATGACACCATCCTGACACGCCGAAGAAAATTCGAATAATTTGTGACAATCTTGACTTCAGGAGTATTTGAATTTTTAGACATTTAATGTTCACGTATTAACAGCTTGTTGTAAAAGAATAGGAAATAAGCTATATAAAGAGTAAAAATAGAGCTTAGTATAACATTGTTCGGAGGCCGGCAAAAGAGCTTAAGACCTAGAAAAACAGTTGATTTTCCTTGGTGTTAGCGAAGGGCGTTAAAACTCTATCGCCAAAGACTAGCAAAGGCTTTTTTAAATCACAATCAAGAGGAGCCTTGCCTTGGTTTTTCTGCTAAGAAAGCATTTTCTTTTTGACCACTAAAGCCTCCTCAGGGGGTGTTATAGCATCTAAAGATCATAAGTGCTATTACCATCTCAACTAACTCTAACCAGGCAAACTTCCTCGTTGAAATGTATGGCTGCAAGAGGTAAATGAATTTTTTTATTATGTTTTTAATGGAGAGCAACGTAGTTCCCTTCTGCTCTGCTGTGCATGAGCCTGCAAGCACAAAAACTTATGCAAGTACAAAAGATCTGTACATGGTGACAGACTCCCAATAGTGCTGTGATCAAGTGTTCCCAGCTTTTATTTAACTGCAAATAACTTGCTTAAAGTGCTGCAGCTGTTGTTTTGTACCTATTGACCACATATTTTAGATTAATACTATTACGCTGTGCTATAGTCAGTATGCATGGGGTACCATTTGAGTTCTTTTTAAAAACTGATGGACCAGCTGTTGTCGATCGTCTGAGCATGTTTTCACAACCAAAAGTGTACGCAGACAAATGTTGCAACAATAGAATTTATTATGCATTAAATATGCCAAGCAGTGGTATTTGAGTTGCAGTTGAAAATTTCAATATTGTAGTGCATGATCAAAGTGTCAAGGACCTCCACTGCCCTGGTCCTTTTATTAATGTATGATATGTGATATTTTATTGAACGATTTGCATTATGAAGTGGGAAAAAGCAACAAGACCATAACTGATATTTTTTGCCCAAAATAAATTACTGCTACATAATGAAAACAAGATGCACCGACCGAAGTACGCCGCACTTAACTGCACTGTGGAATGTACCGTAATGTTAACGTTATCGTGTGCCATAAACATATCAAACAACACATTCACATACAATCAACACCTATACATAGCCTTCATAGAGTATGAGAAGGTGTTTGACTCAGTCAAGACATCATCAGTAAAGCAGGCACTACTGAATCAGGGCATCGAAGAACGCTACATAAACATACTGGAAGAAATCTACAGTGAATGCACAGCCACCATAAAGAAAGCGGCAGAATTCCCATAAAGAAGGGTGTAAGGCAGAGAGATACAATCTCTCCTGTGCTATTCATCTCGTATTTACAGGAGGTCTTCAGAACCCTAGCTTGGGAAGAGTTAGGAATAAGAGTTAATGGAAAGTATCTTAGTAACCTGCGATTCGCTGATGACATTGCCTCGATGAGTAACTTAGGAGATGAATTACAGCTCACAATTACAGAACTGAACATGGAAAGCAGAAAATCAGGTCTGAAATTAAATGTCCACAAAACTAAAGTAATGTGCTACAGTCTCGGCAGAAAACAGCACTTTGCGATAGGTAGAGACACGCTGGAAGTTGTAAAGGAATGTGTCTACTTAGGACAAGTAGGAGCCGCGAAGCCGAACCATGAGAGTGAAGTAACTAGAAGAATAAAGATGGGGTTGATCACATTCAGCAAGCATTCTCTAATCATGAATGGTAATCTGCCACTAACTCTCAAGAGGAAGGTATATAACAACTGCATCTTGCCAGTATTTATCTACGGAGCAGAAACTTGGAGGCTTACAAAGAGGGTTGAGCTTAAATTGAGAAAGAACCAGTGAATGATAGGTGTAACTTTAAAAGACAAGAAGAGAGCAGAGTGGGTCAGCGAACAAACCAGGGTTCAGGATATCATAGTTGTAATCAAGAATAAGAAATGCACATGGGCCGGGCACATTGCACGTAGGCAGGATAACCGCTGGTCATTAAGGGTAACTGACTGGATTCCCAGAGAAGGCAAACGCACGAAGGGGAGACAGAAAGTTATAGGGGTCCGTGAGATTAAAAAGTTGGCAGGTATAACATGGCAACCAAAAGCACAAGACCGGGTTGATTGGCAGATCATGGGAGATGCCTTTGCTCTGCAGTGGGCGTACTCAGGCTGATGATGATGACACCTTCAATGTACGACGAGGTTTATATTTAGGTGTTAAGCAAAAAGTGAGCATGCCAAAGTTGCGCTGAAGGCACAGCACTCGCTTTTTATGCAGACTGCAATTTACAGGTGACACTTGACACACCAATCATACAATATATGCATAATGCGGTGATCCACTGCAACTCATGTCAGCAGAACCCTAACAACAAAATTTACCAAAAGCGTGAGTAATAAGCTTGTTTGCAAGACCGAACATGTAAATGGGCGTCTTTGCAGACGTTTTGTATTTTCTAGAGAATTGCCTAAGTACGATGCACCGTTTCTGCGTAATTTTGATGTAACTAGTAGACTGCTTTTTTCTTGCATTGTCATGTAAGCAGCAGCCAAATTAGAGCCCACAAAAGTGTACAGAACTGAACGGTTTAACTTGGTAAAAGCATTCACGTGTGATCACCGACAGGGGATATCGCAGTCACAGCTTTTTTTCTCTCTATGCTACTTAAACTACCTGTGCGAGTAGTGGAAATAATGCGATATTCATACCACCGGTGTCACACAGACACTAGTGATCGTAGTTAGGGCATCTGCGCCAAACTCAATGCTGTACAGCGCAGCAGCGACAAAGTTGTTGCGTGCGATCGAAATTTCTCGAGGAAAACCGGTATTAGTCACCGCTACACGGTCCGGATCAAATACAGTGCAGCGCGACAACATGCAGCAAGTACCTGTGTGACATTGTTCACAAAAGCGCGGCAGAGCGTCCGGCGCATTCAGAACTAACGTCCAGACAGAACAGTCAGCACTCAAGCATCACCATATTCGCAAGGAGCAATATCACAATAATACAAACCGCCGCACAACACCAAAATAGAGGAAGCGCTGACACACACATAACACATAACACACATGTGGCTATTTCGCGAATACTAAATTTTGCGAAACAGTTGTTATTCGTGAAACCAAATATCCGTGTGATATTGGTGATCATGAAAAACCCGTCGTATGCGATATAAACTATCGGAAATCAGACACGAAAGCAGACAATGCGCAAAAAAAAAACGAACTCCAAAGCGCTCTTAATGACCGGCACGATTTTATTGCACGCGTTTTTCATTTGCACAAAAACTATTCTTGAAGCTTCAGTGCACAAAGCAAGCAGTGTCGAATTACAGCTAAGTTAGTCTGATTAGCTTGAGGTGGTGTGCTGCCTTTCTCTTTGACAACACGTTTGCTTTGTTAAAGAGCAAACTTCATAAGCGCGAAAATGCACGCGACAGCGACGAGCGATGCTATGAGCGACGAAACAGGGCGTTCGCGCGACGTGTCGCGTGCTCGTTTTCGCGCGATGGCTCGGTTCTCCAGATTTGGAAACCGTCCCTCATTGCCCGGAAGTGCTGGGCTCAAATAAAAAGAGAGACAGTGAGCAGAAACTGCTGTGGCGTCGGGTGAGAGTTGCAGCCGGATAAAAGTCTCACCATTCCGGATAAGTTTTCTACATTATCTTGGCTCAGCCTGGATGTCAACAAGTAGCGAAACCCAACGTGCTCTCGCAAACAGCGAACGAGCTCTCATCCACAGATTCACTGTCACATGAATATGAAGTTTGCGCTTGCTTTTTCGTGCAAGGCTTCATTTTGTCAATCAGCTGTTCCTTTGGGATTTCCTCCCTGTCCCCAACGTCAAGAAAAGAACTGATGATATCGCCTTCTGCATCCTCGCCTGCAACACTGTGTGCAAAATTATAAAAAGAGAGACAGTGAGCAGAAACTGCTGTGGCGTCGGGTGAGAGTTGCAGCCGGATAAAAGTCTCACCATTCCGGATAAGTTTTCTACTATATCTTGGCTCAGTCTGGATGTCAACAAGTAGCGAAACCCAACTTGCTCACGCAAACAGCGAACGAGCTCTAGAGTACTTGTTAAAGTTACTCTTAAGCCCTCAGCACTAGACTAGCTGAGAAACTTCTTTTTATCTGCAATGCAGATACCATCACCCTATGGGCCGAACTTCTGGAACACATAGAAAAGCTGCAAGTGTGTTCATGTTGCCCCAATGCGTCAACAGGTCAACTCGTGAGTAATGACTACGAAGTGCTCACCGATACCCCAATACCGATACTCCCGGTGAACTTTTCATGCACTAAAATAATTTGTGAAAATATCTTCAAGCTTTGAGATACAGCGAAAGAGTTCGACTGACGGGTAGAGCAAACCGCCCTGATCATTGTGGCGTACAAATGCTGCAGCGTGCAAGCAGCGCCCTTCTTTTGGAAAAAGGAGGCTGTCATTACATATAAGTCAGCCTTGAGTCACTTCTCTGGACGCGGTACTCATCCACAGATTCACTGTCACATGAATATGAAGTTTGCGCTTGCCTTTCCGTGCAAAGCTTCATTTTGTCAATCAGCTGTTCCTTTGGGGTTTCCTCCCTGTCCCCAAGGTCAAGAAGAGAACTGATGATATCGCCTTCTGCATCCTCACCTGCAACACTGTGTGCAAAATTATAAAAAGAGAGACAGTGAGCAGAAACTGCTGTGACGCCGGGTGAGAGTTGCAGCCGGATAAAAGTCTCACCATTCCGGATAAGTTTTCTACTTTATCTTGGCTCAGCCTGGATGTCAACAAGTAGCGAAACCCAACTTGCTCACGCAAACAGCGAACGAGCTCTAGAGTACTTGTTAAAGTGACTCTAAAGCCCTCAGCACTAGACTCGCTGAGAAACTTCTTTTTATCTGCATGGCGCTCCCAGGCGTCCAGGAAACTGAGCATTTTCTTAATGTTTTTCTCACCTGCCGAGTCAGGTCTGAGAGCCAATAGCGAAAAACCGGAAAAGACAAGGACTACATAGGTGCACGTGACCCTGCCCGAGTCACGTATGCGCAACAAGAAATAATGCAATGTTTACGCATGTGCATATAAAAAAAGTGCTGCAAGGCATTCATAAACACTTTCCATTCCATTACACAACAATATATCTTATTTTTAAATTACATACGGCTCACTACGCGGTTTTCTTGGTGCGAGTAGACGGCCTCATGCCAGGAACAGTGAAGTTCGCTCGCCGAAGCCGTCGCGTGAATGAGGTTTGCCTGCGCTAGCGACTGATCGCGCGAAGACGATCTACGTCGCTGTCGCGTGCATTTTCGCACTAATGAGGTTTGGCCCAAAAGCTGACTATGCGAGGAGTCAGACTCTCTGCGTGAGCTCTGCATCGTACATTCAAGGAAGCAGCACAATGAATCATGTGCAGGATGTCCATCACGCTCTCCCGGTGAACTTTTCATGCACTAAAATAATTTGTGAAAGTATCTTCAAGCCTTGAGATACAGCGAAAGAGTTCGACTGACGGGTAGAGCAAATTTCCGCCCTGATCATTGTGGCGTACAAATGCTGCAGCGTGCAAGCAGCGCCCTTTTTTTGGAAAAAGGAGGCTGTCATTACATATAAGTCAACCTTGAGTCGCTTCTCTGGACGCGGTACTCATCCACAGATTCACTGTCACATGAATATGAAGTTTCCGCTTGCTTTTCCGTGCAAAGCTTCATTTTGTCAATCAGCTGTTCCTTTAGGGTTTCTCCTCCCTGTCCCCAACGTCAAGAAGAGAACTGATGATATCGCCTTCTGCATCCTCGCCTGCAACACTTTGTGCAAAATTATAAAAAGAGAGACAGTGAGCAGAAACTGCTGTGGCGTCGGGTGAGAGTTGCAGCCGGATAAAAGTCTCACCATTCCGGATAAGTTTTCCACTTTATCTTGGCTCAGCCTGGATGTCAACAAGTAGCGAAACCCAACTTGCTCACGCAAACAGCGAACGAGCTCTAAAGTACTTGTTAAAGTGACTCTTAAGCGCTCAGCACTAGACTCGCTGAGAAACGTCTTTTTATCTGCATGGCGCTCACAGGCGTCCAGGAAACTGAGCATTTTCTTAATGTTTTTCTCTCCTGCCGAGTCAGGTCTGAGAGCCTCGGCTGTGTACCTTGTTGTCATCACAGCAATCGGTGACTTCATTCTCGTGAAGAACTTCCCGGTCGCATCAACTTTACCACAGCGAGTCGAAGGAACATGGAGTAAAACATACTCCGTCTGCGTCGTGAAGTTAATGCAGCGTCCAGCGCTTCCCAGGCGTTTTGAGTTCCATCACAGCAGCGACAGTCGTGGCCGCACAGACTTTATTGCTGTTCGTAGGTTCGTCAGCGTCTGTCACCTCTGCAACCTCCCCACGAGCCTTTTTTCGTTGCGGGACTTCGTCATTGCGCTTACTTTTTCGCTCATTCCTCTTGCGATTGGGCTGTTTCTCAGGTAAGCTGGCAGACTCGGCAAAATTGTGGCGACTGCATCCGGAGTGAGCGTAGCGTTCCACGTGGAATGCGAACTTCCTCACCATTTATGCGGTGTACGTAGTCCCTGACAATGAAGCGCTGCTCAAAATGCAGCTCACATACCGCACAGTCTGCGGTTTGTGGCTTGTAGGCTCTATGTAGGTTTCTTTCCCACGTGGATCTCCGTTCCGGGTCTGCAGGCGCCTTGAATATCGACAGCTTCTTCGCGCTGTTAGGTCGCGCGTATCCTGTGCTGCAGCCTGGAGCACAGCAGTGATTGAGACGTTGCTTTGCACTCATTAACGCAAGTGGCCACGTTCACATAAGTGCCGTTGTACAGGCACAAAACGCAACCACGCAGAACGAAAAGTCATAACGAAATGCAGTAGCCGTGCGCGCCCACACCGGTAGCTTTCAAGCAACTAGGCTAAGTTAAAGTGTTCTATTCTAAAACACTATATATAGGTAAGTTGCAAAACTCCCCGCGTCAGACTACTCGTCACACGGCGCCCGGACAGCTTCCGGTTTGGTGGCGCTGGTGGCGCAACAAATTCTGCTAGCAGACGAAAACGCGTAGTCGTCGTGGCAAGACGCCGTAGTGGCCGTTCTGCAAGAGCTTTGCCAACAGTATATTATCGAGATTTGTTGTGCTGCCGCAGAAATTTAATACTGCGTAAGAATAAGCGGTGTAAGGCAAATACAGTATAATTATGGTTTTCTGAAGTGCCCACAATAAAAAATGCTTGATATATATAGCATGGCGTACGAGTTGTCGGTTAGTTGCTAGTTAGTGTACGTTCGCAATAGATTTTTAGACGCGAAAAACCCAACTAGAATGTCTGGCATCCTTTTTTGTGGCTGTGTTTTTCGGGCTTGAAAATGAATTACAACTATGTGGCGCAATCTCGTGGCTTTTGTCTAGTTATGTAATCAGGTGTTTTTTTTTCATATCAGTCACATTCTTTAGCAACTTAGACTGTCGAAAAGCTACGCGTGCGGTCATTTTCTTGATTATGTCTTCCCTCTGCTTGTTATGGAGTTCCTCTAATGAAACCTTTTAACACAGCTGCAGCCAAATCTTTGAGCAGAGACCACACTTTGGGGTATCGGTGAGCACTTCGTAGTCATTACTCACGAGTTGGCCTGTTGACGCATTGGGACAACATGAACACACTTGCAGCTTTTCTATGTGTTCCAGAAGTTCGGCCCATAGAGTGATGGCATCTGCATTGCCAGTCGACTTGGCTAAGCGATTGTGACGGCTGCTAATGGTGACTGTCATGTCTTCTGCGACGAAAATGCATTTCTCCAAAGATAGCACTTTTTTGAGCCCTAGAAAAACCACAAGACATCTTGTCTCGCCATCCTCAACAACTTTCCGCCAGCATGCAAACAAACGTTTTCTATGTCTTTAAGCGAAATGACGCCACTAGTTGACGGCATGTCGGGACTTACTTCACGGTCTTCGAGCTCAGTGCTCGGAGATAGTCTATTCTTTTTCGCCGATGATATTCTGGAAAAGACCCTACTCCTATCGGGCAGTTTTCGCTTCTTCGTAGCGGGCCCCGCAACAAAACTAAGCGGGCAAGGTAAGCGGGCAAATTCGGGAATATTCGTGGAACGCATCCTTCGACGAGGTCCCACTTTCCTTTTGCGATTTGTACCTTCTTACCATATGACGTGAGTGAAAGTCTTCAGGATGTCCTTCTCATGAAACAGCATATCACACACACGTGAGGTGCTGGGCAGTTTCTTATCCGCACGAGGAATAGCGTGGTCCCATACCTCTCGCTGCTCAGGTAGACGTGGGCACAAAAGAAATGTTGTGGTGTCTCTCATTTCCTGTAACTACTCTACAGCCGAGAACGCAACATCTGGGCAAGATGAAAACACGCAACACATACAAGACAGAACAGGGCGCGCCGAAGCATAAAACTGTTCACGTAGAAAGAAGCCTCCATGTATAAAGACGCACTGCAACATGCAAAGCCAACGGAGGTTACTGGAGTGACAAGAGCGAGCATGCAGTGAGTGAATCCGGATGCGACAGCAGCGCCACATTTGTCGCTGGCAGCGGCGGTGCCGCGCAACATCGCTCAGTTTTGCAACTCACCTAGTTCTAGAAACGTTGCTTTCAAGACTGGTCGACGACAGGGCCACCACTTCAGGTTCCATTCACTGTGACACGCGAAGCAAGGTGGCGCCCCTCCACTCATTGCACTTCAGTTCGGGCTGTCACGGTTCAGTTCGGGCTGTCACGGTGGATGGACGTGTTTTTTGAGCGCTCCAGATCGACTGCGCAGATAAGTGTTTTTGCATGTTTTGAGCTTGTCTTTATAATTATAAGGCAGCGGTTGAAATCTTCGTAGCACTTATTTTATGGTACGGCTTTTTTGGGGGCAGTCACCAGGTATTTATAAGTTAGTACGGTTGTGTGTCTCTTAAGGTTACACCTACCATTTTTCTTTCCATTGCTCGCTGCGTCGTCCTCAATTTAAGCTGAACCTTCTTTGTAAGTCTCCAGGTTTCTGCTCCGTAGCTAAGTACCGGCAAGATACAGCTGTTATATACGTTCCTCTTGAGGGATAGTGGCAATGTACCTGTCCTTATTTGAGTGTGCAACGGGGGTTAAGGATATCATAGCTGAAATCAAGAAGAAGAAATGGACATGGGCTGGGCATGTAGCGCGTAGACAGGATAACCGCTCGTCGATAAGGGTAACTGACTGGATTCCCAGAGAAGGCAAGCGGGTTAGGGGGAGACAGAAGGTTAGGTGGGCAGATGAGATTAAGAAGTTTGCGGGTATAAATTGGCAGCAGCAGGCACAGGACCGGGTTAACTGGCGGAACATGGGAGAGGCCTTTGTCCTGCAGTGGACGTAGTCAGGCTGATGATGATGATGATGATGACGGGTGTGTGTGTTTAAATTTTTTGTTGTTTTTTCTTTTGCCACCCCGTGGGGGAGGTGCGCGTACATTGAACACGCAAATTTTTGTAGTAGAGCTTACACTTTCTTTTTTTTTCGTAGTGCAGGGCTTGAGTTTAGTAATTATCGAGTATAGGGATAATTGTTGTCAGAAAGACATGGTTAAAGAGACTGTAAAGTGTTCAGGATGTGGAGTGGTATGAAAGTGGACCCAAGCATAGAAGCGGATGGAGAAGAGGATGACGCGAAGTGTAGGCAATGTGAGATTGAGGAAAAAATGGAGAAAATGATGGTTTCCCAGAGTGAACTGCTGATGAGAATCGCCGAGCTCGAGACTGCGTTGGCGACAGAGCAAGAGAAAATGAGGGCAATTGGAGAAAGACTAAAGTACACCGAGGATTCACTAGCGAAGCTGAACAAAGGAGCAGCCTACGGAAAGAACAGTAGGGAACCGGCAACCAGAACGGTGGAGAAGGAAGAGCAAGCAGGTTTGAAAAAAAATCAGGTTCAGCCGGTTCAATTGTCGCAAGGCCCAGCTTCAGCGAGGTAGTGGTGGGGCTGGGAGGGGACAAAGCAGCCGGCGTCACAGGTGCAAGTAGCCCCCAGGTGCAGGACGCTCCAGCTGAAAAGTGACAGCATGTGATAATCGCCGGGGACTCGAATTTAAATCGATGCACAGAAGCCATCAAAGAGAGGGTAAGAGGTGACAAGAGGGTTGCAGTAGGGGCGTTCCCAGGACGCAAGCTTGAAGCAGTCATGAGGCAAGCGAGCGCAAAACTAAAAACTACAGCTGATAGACGAAACCTCGTGATAGTTTCAGGCGGTTTAAACGATGTCTTAAATGAAGATACAGCAGGACTAACAACCAAACCACACTGGCGAAAGGCGTCGATGACATGCGCGCCACTTCTCCTAAGGTACAGGTAGTGATATGCACGATACCGGAGGTACCGGTGCGTGATAGACACTTGCAAAGAGCGGTTGTCAACGCAAACCAAGATATATGGCGGATTAGTCGAGAGAACGACTTTGAAGTGGTCGAAATAAACAGAGAGGTGCATAGGTGGGGTGGTTTTCAACGAGACAGAATTCACTTCGATGGGCGGCTAGGTCATGAGGTGGGTTGGCGACTGGCAGGACGCGCAGTAGCTTTTTTGGGGGGCAAGCGAGCCCTTCGGGGTGCAGGATAGCTAGTAACGAGGAAAACAATCAGGGAGACTCTTCGACAGGTGGTATGGACAGATACGATTCCAAAGTGGCACCAATATCTAAGATAGGTAGAGTCCGGGGCATAAAATAGACGTAGCTACGAGCGACGAGCCAATTCAGACATAGAGTATATTAACATGCAGGTAGGTAGGAACAGGCTGAAGTGGGAATAGATAGAAGAACAACTAAGGGAAGAGAGGCCGATGGTATACGGTTTTGTAGAAACACATCTCAGGGACATGGAACAACCTCCGAACAATCCAGACTACGCGTGGGAATATTGTAATAGAACAGAAGGCAGCAGAAAGGGGGGTGGTATTGGGGCATTCATTCATAAAAGTACAGACTGGCAAAGGGTCAAGCCGGAGTGCAAGGAACATTTATGGCTAAAAGGGAAAGTGGAAGGTGAAATGACACTCCTTGGTTTTGTGTACTTGTGGACGGGAGCAAAGGTGAGAGAGGCAAACCAGGCAATGATAGAGTGTATATCAAAGGACATTCAGGAGTTAGGAGGAGAGTGCCAGATAATTATACTAGGAGATATGAATGCACACATAGAAGATATAGATAGGTATACCGACCCGACAGGCCAAATGATCATGTATGTGTGAAATGCTGTATATGATCATTTGCAACAGTACCGAGAAGTGTGAAGGGCAAATAACATGGGAGGTAGGAAGGCTGCAGTCGATGATAGATTATGCACTGATGTCACATAGGATGTATGATGAGCTCAGGGGAACGCACATAGATGAAGGTGGCTCCAGAAGTCTGGGTAGTGATCACAAATGTATCAATCTAAGTTTTGGAAGAGCAGTGAAAGTGGGAAGGAGACAAGATGAGCAACTACAGGAAAATTTTTATTCAGAAAGGTAAAGTGAAATAGCCACTAAACCAAGTGAGAAAGTAATCACTGAGGATATTAAAACAGTGTGGACATACACGAATATTATTAGACTGTTTGAGCTAGAGCTTGCTAAGGCGCGTGACAAGTCACCCCGGAAAACAAGACACAAACCCAAAAGTTGGTGGGATGAGGAAGTTAAGAGAGCCATAGCAAAACGTCAGGAAGCCTCTAGGGAACACAGACATGCTAAGCAGCGGGGTGAACCAACAGATGATGTTGAAAGAAAATAGGAAACCTTTCTAAGCTGTAGAAGGGATGCATCCCTTCTGATCAATGAAAAGATTAGAAGAAAGGGAGCTCAGTGGCTGGCAGAAGTACATAAAAAAGATAAAAAGGCAGCTACGAAGTTTTGGAACTTGCTAAACTCCCTAAGAAATGAGACGAGCCTAGAGCAGAGTTTCATAACTACAGCCCAAGGTGCTAGGCTAGAAGGGGACGAAGCTATTGAATATATAAGAACAAGGGTGACAGAAAAACTTCAACAAAGAAGTACTTTATGCACCACAATAGACAAGGACGAATCAAGTGGTGCAATGGCTCCATTTTCACAACGAGAGTGGGAAAGGGCTGAGAAAAGGGTTCCTAGGAGTACATCAACAGGCCCAGATGGCATTCCAATTACGCTGATAAAAACATTAGGTCCGAAGTCTAAGTAGGCTTTGAGAGAGGCAGTTAGCAAAATAATAATCGATGGTGAAGTTCCCGATGGATGGAAACTTAGCAGGATCAGCATGATCTATAAAGGAAAGGGGGACAAAGCTAACATAAACAACTACCGTCCTATAACAGTGACATCAGTGGTCTACAGGCTGGCGATGCAGATTATAAAGGAAAGACTGCAGGCATGAATAGAGGATGAGCGGGTGCTGGGGGAACTGCAGAATGGGTTTCGGAAACACAGGAGGTTGGAAGACAATCTGTTCTCACTGACGCAGTGCATCGAAATAGCAGAAAAGAAACACAGGCCCCTGTGGCTAGCATTTTTGGATATCAAGGGAGCGTACGATAGCGTGGTTCAAGAGAAATTGTGGAGAATACTGGACACACTAGGCGTGGAACATGTAGTCACTAATATTTTAAAGGATATCTATAAAGGTAGTAAGGTAGTTATAAAGTGGGAAACACAGGTATCCAAGCCTGCAGAGGTAAAACGGGGGCTTAGGCAGGGATGTCCCCTGTCACCTTATTATTCATGATGTACCTACAAGGATTAGAGGCCAAATTAGAGGAAGTGGACTTGGCTTCAACCTCTCTTTAGTCAAACAAGGAAAACTCATTGATCAGGCACTACCAGCATTAATGTACGCAGTTGATATAGTGCTAATGGCCAACAACAAGGAAGATTTGCAGAGATTGATGGACATCTGTGGTAATGAGGGAGATAGGTTAGATTATAGATTCAGTAAGGAAAAATCAGCAGTCATGATTTTCAATGACAACGAAGGTAGTGAGCTTAGAATATTGGAGGTAACGCTAGAGATAACAGATAAATACAAATATCTGGGCGTATGGATAAGCAATGGGACCGAGTACCTGAAGGAACATGAAATATACGTGACGACTAAAGGTAACAGGAATGCAGCAGTGATGAAAAATAGAGCACTGTGGAATTACAATAGCTAGGTATGATGTTGTGAGAGGAATATGGAAAGAGGTCATGGTTCCTGGGCTGACGTTTGGCAATGCGGTCTTGTGCATGAGATCAGGAGTTCAAGCAAGATTAGAAATTAAGCAACGTGGAATAGGTAGGCTTGCTTTAGGAGCTCACGGGAATACACCAAATCAGGAGTACAAGGTAATATGGGATGGACATCATTTGAGGGCAGGGAAGCTAGCAGCAAGATAAAATTTGAGAAGCTATTCAGAGAAATGTGGGAGGAGCGTTGGGCTAGGAAGGTTTTCAGCTACTTGTACATGACGAATGTCGATACAAAATGGAGGAAGCGAACCAGGAAATTGACTGGTAAATACTTAGAAAACAGCAGATGGCCAAACCAAAAAGAACTATCGGTTAAGAAGAAAGTGAAGGAAACGGAGACTGACATGTGGAGAATGGGCATGATTAAGAAGTCCGCACTAGAGATCTATCAAACTTTCAAGCAGAAAATTACCAAGGAAGGGATCTATGATAATACTCGGGGTAGTTCTCTACTGTTTGAGGCCAGAACGGGAGCACTGCGAACCAAGACATATCTGGCCAAACACGAAGGGGTAGACACAGTATGCAGTGCGTGTGGAGAGGAAGAAGAAATTGCCGAACACTTGATAATGTTCTGTAAAGGGCTTCACCCTTTAGTTCAGGATTATGGCGCAGAGTTCTTCAAAGCACTGGGGTTTAGGGACCGGGAGGGCAAAATAGACTTTAAGCGGGTAGACTTAACTAGACGGAGGTGATCTGATTGGTGGCTAAAGTCAAGGCACGAGTTAAAATTAAACCCTTCAGTGCAAAGCACGAATCCTCAAACTCACTTTTTAAAGAAAAAAATCTAGTTTTTGGTTCTTCAAGTATTACGGCTTGGTGGCCGATCTAAAGGGTATAGCCATATCCATCCATCCATCCATCCGTACATCCACTGAGTCACGGAGAAAGGAAGTTTTTGTAGTTCAATGTACCGCCACTGACAATTTTTGGTACGCCGCCGACGCCAATTGATCGGCGCGCCGCTACCACCGCTCACGTGTTTTCTTTGCGTACCATTCAAGAAGGATTTCGTTTCAGCTAACCTACGTTTATTTTGCACCTTCTGTCACCAGCCTAGCCTTCCTTATTACTGTCCACTTTGTAGACGCACCAAAATTGGCTCACCTGCAGTTCCAAGTTAAACAATTAAACTATAACAAAAACTTGCCGAGTGCTCCTAATAATGTGGAAAAGTAGTGTTGGATTAGATTTCAACGAGAATTTTAAGATACTTTTGAGTTCGCTGCATTTCAGTCAATCCGGGTCAGTGACAGTACCAACGGTGGTGTTTGGCGAGGACTGTTGACATATTCTGGCTGACAAGAATACGTAATAAGTGAGGCGGGCTTTGAACAATGATGCAAGGTTTGGAAAGTTGGTACTGGAATATTCATAATGATAACTGAGCAAGCGAGTCGAAGAACAAAGGCAGTTCAATTGCGAAGGGTGGGGCACAGAAAGGTAGAAGTGCGATGTGTATGGAAGATATTGTTATAACTGAGGAAGAGCTAGCTGTTTAAGGCATATTTATACAAAAGAAAAAGGAACAGTTAAGAAACTGGACCACATGCGTGGTTTTAAATGAACAAAGAAAGGTAAATTACAATTATTATACGAAATTCTCTATCAAACAGAAATGATCCTCATTGTATCGGTAGGTTAAGCAAGATCAACAATATTGGATCAAATGGTAATCACCATAAATTAGGTTTCTGTGAACTGTTCAGTAACGCACAGAAGATGAATGCGGACAAAACACCCAAGCGTGGGCTTGTATTTTCAACGTGCTTTGTCATGCGCACCGTGCGAGGCTCCGTGCCACGCTATCAAACCAAGTAACCTGCTTTTGCTTCACCAGTTTATCTCGGACTTAATTCAAGTAACTATATGCCGATTTGTCACAACTGCCTTACAAAACATGACAAAGGCAAGAAGCAGGTGAAAACGGTACAAACAGCACACTTCCATAATCAACGCCATGTGCACCCGCTATCTATAGCAACGCGAATCTCTTATCTAGCTGTAAGGACAACTGAAAAATCACTTATGCATGCGTTGCACTTTGCCTTTTTTGTTTTTTAAGGCTTCAAAATCTTCACGTTCAATCGATTTCTTCCTTTGCCGATGACACTGATGTATTGGGGACGCAGACACTAGCAAACACGTCAGTTTTGCGCCTGGAGGATGTTCACACTGTCTGTAGTTGTCACTAGGCCTTGACCCATCTGATCTCTGTAGACACGGCTACATGACAAAGGAATTTTTTTCAAATCATTGTATGTCATTGGCAAAGAAAAAAAGATTGAACGCGGAACTTGTGAAGCCTTCAGAATAAAAAACAGCGAAATGTCATGTGTGAGTTAGGGTGCCTGAATGCTTTCCCTCGCCCGCCGCTCCATACAGGGTGGTGACATTCTTTGATGGGGTGCTCGCCGCCTCGACCGGTTTTTCCCGACGGCCGCCGCCATTGCAGATCTCACTTCACAAGGCGACGGGAGCGAGCAAGGAGCTGTGGCCGCTTGGTCGCTTCCTTTTTCAGCAAAATGACTGGCTGCTGCGTGCCCATCTGCACGAACAATTCGAGAAATGGTTGGAAGCTCTACCATTTTCCGACAGAGCCCAAAAGAAAGCTGCAATGGATCGTGAAGATTAAGCGGGACAAGTGGCATCCTACGAACGCGTCGTGTGTATGCAGTGTGAGTATCATGACACTTGTTCTTTCAAAAAATTTGATACGTATTTTTACACGTATGTATACGTGTCTGTGGGTCACTTTCTCGGTGATGTAAGCGCTTCAATTCTAAGTTGTTATTTTTTTGCGATCTCTAAAACGCGCGGCGATGCAGAACAGCTGCTTGTAGGCCGCAGTATTTGAGGCTGTTAGCATTTTTTAGTCACTGTGAACGAAATAGGCTGCTTGTTTGTAAGCTGCCTATTCATCAAAAAAGGTTTTTTTACGTTTATTGCAATTCGCAAAGTTCATTGAAAACTGTGTGGTATGCTGTGCTTCTCACGTTAATTTTTCATGCTAAGCTAAGCACGAAAATTCACAACGAACGTACAGGCTCACTTTGAAGCGCAAGCAACTTCGAGCAGCACCGAGCTTACCAGTGGAAAAAGCTGAAGCCGAACGCTGTGCCGACGGTGTTCCCATTCAGGGGTGAGTTACTGTTTCATTGTGCATCAAGAATTCTGTGTGAACCCAGCAGGCAGCAACAGTAAACTGTACAAGGCTAGACTAAAATAGCTTCGAAGACTAAGTTGAAACGTGGAGTTTCTCGTTTGGGGAGACTGGGAAAAGTCAGGGTACTTGCAACCTATGATACCAGGGGCGTAGACAGAAATTTTTTTCGGGAAGGGGGGGGGGTTCAACCATGCTTTATGTATGTTCGTGCGTGCGTTTGTATGTGTGCGTGTATATATACACATGCAAAATTGAAAAATTTCGGAAGAAAAAGTTTGAACCCCCCCATCCCACCCCTTTGGCTTCGCCCCTGTATGACACTCCTAAAAGCATGTCCAGGTCTGTAATTAGAGCTGGCTGCCTTGTAATACTTGCTGCTCATGACGCTCCTTTTTTGTACTGCAGATTTGCCTCGCCAAAGAAAAGTGCCAAAGGATAGAGCAGGACCTACTGTGTTGGCGGAAGCATGCCAAGAAACACGTGATGACAGTTCTACGGCCAATAATTGTACGCCGCTCGCAAGCGAACAGGTGAATACAGATTCCCTGGCAGATACCGTTCATGCGCGGCGACCGCAGAGCTGCAGTCCGCAGACGCCCGATTCAGGAGATGTTCCCAAGATTATGGAAGGCCAAAAAGTTTTGACCTCTGCCGATGAACCTGGCGGGGCATGTGAAAACAGGCAGCTAAATAAGCAGTTCTCCGATATGGGCAGGAAATACACTCAACTTCATCAGGTCCATAAGAAAGCCATTTCCACCATTCAAGCACTAAAAACAGGTAAAAATTTTGGAAAGGAAACTGGAATCATTTGGACAGCGTTTGAAATTTCTCCACGATGACCAGCTGCAGGCTCTCGGGCGCCAGAGTAATAAGGGCAGCACTTGGTCCGCAAAAACGATCAAGCAGGCGCTTCAAATTAAGTTTTAGTGCGGCAAAACTGGTTACGAAACACTGAGAGAGCCGGACTACCCCTTGCCGTTCGGGAAAACCCTTGCACGCCGCCTTCAAGGCCTCAAGTTTCTTCCAGGAATTTTGACGAAAGTCATCGATGTTCTCAGGATGAAAGCAGAGAATATGCACGACATTGAGAAAGACAGTGCCTTGTTCTTGGATGAGATGGAGAGAGAGAAAAATAGACTTTATTGAGCAATCCTGCGTCGGGAGGGTGAGAGCACCGCGCAGGGTTCCACACGCTCCTGTTTATCTAGACCTCAACGACGGCAGGCCCAGCACGAGCTACTAGGAGTTTGCTTCGTTCGCTTTTGCCGAGCCAGAGCTGCGTCAAGCCGCTGGATGGCGTTGAGCTGCGCCTCGTGATCGGGCGAGCCTATGTGGTTCACAATGTCCGGTGGTAGTGCGTTGGTGATCACTCCCCCCGCACACGCGTCACACCCCCACAGCACATGTGTCAGCGCTGCCAGTTCTCGCACACAGATACTGCACTTCGCACTTTCGTAGAGTCCGGGGCACACGTGTCGGGCCAGGGCGGGCGTGAGCACCGTGCTGGTGTTGTCTCAGGAGGACCCCCTCGCGCCGCCCCAGCCTCGGGTGAGGCCCGGGAAGCGCATGGCGGCCCTCTCGGTACCATTGAAGGATGCTGCTGTAGTCGAGTAGTGGGTCCGAGTCCGGGGGTTCGGCTTCTTCCGCGTTCGAGGGGCGGGGGGGGGGGCGCCGCACGGTGCACGAGCTCGCGTGCGACGGCGTCCGCCCTTTCGTTGCGGTTGGCCGGGCCGGGAACCACCGTAGGTGTGTCGTGGTCGACTCGCTTCTCGGCAGCAGGCTTGCTGCCGGGGTCCCGATGCTCCCGCGGCCGAAATTGGCGATGGCCGTGTGGGAGTCGCTCGGGATGTTGGTGACTTCAGGAGTGCCGTTTAGCGCCAGGGCGATGGCGGCTTCCTCCGCTTGCTCCGCAGACGTTGCTCGGACGCTGCAGGCGTTAATCAGTTTGCCGTCCCTGGCTCGGACAACCACCGCTACGTAGGTGTGCGGTTGGTATTGATGCTTGGCGGCATCTACGTACACCACCGTCGAGTCACTGGCGTGAGTCTCTGCCAGCGCTCTCGCGACCCGTCGCTATTCGTTGCGCTGCGGGTGGAGGTTGCGTGGTAGCAGCAGGACCACGAGGTGTCTTGCGATGTCTCTTCCGATTTCCGTGCGCTCCGGGGCCTCGTCGCGATAGGACTCGACTCTGGGCGGGCGCAGGCCGACTCTTCGGAGGATTTCTCTGCCGGCAGTGGTCGTTGCGAGACGGGCGAGCTGCGACATGCGCTGGGCCTCGCTCACCTCTTCTATGGTGTTGTGGACCCCCAGTCGGGCAAGGGAGTCGTTGCTCGTGCTTGCGAGAAGACCCAGGGCGGACTTGTGGGCCTTCCTGATGGCTGTGTTGATCTTGCTCCGCTCGTGCTGCAGCCATCCGTGAAATGCGCCGACGTACAATACGTGGCTCGTCACAAACGACTGCAGCAGTCGCAGGACGTTGGCTTCTTTCATGCCGTTCCGTTTGGTAGAGATTTGCTTGACGAGGCGGGTCGCCACCCCCATCTTCGTCAGAAGTCTGTTGAGGGCCATGTGGTTCCCGTTGCCGGCGTCGATGTGCATGTCGAGCACTCTGATTCCTCGGACGTGCGGAATGGTGGTGCGGTCTTCGGTCCGAAGCGTGATCTTGGCCGCCTCCGCTTCTGCCGACTTGCGCCAGTGTCCGGGTGGTGGAAGTATTAGTAGTTCCAATTTCTGCGGAGAGCATTTGAGCCCCGTTCTGCGCAGACAGTCTTCGATCTGCTCGATCGCCTCTTGGAGCGATTCCTCCATGCGTCCGGTCGTCCACAGGGTGATGTCGTCGGTGTAGATCGTGTGCCGCACGTGCGGTAGTCGAGCGAGGCATTCGGCCACCGGTATCATGACTGTGTTGAACAGGAAAGAGGAGATGATGGCCGCTTGTGGTGTGCCGACGCTGCCCAACTTTCGCTCCTCTAGTTGCAGGTGTTTCACGCAGAGGCACGTCGCTCGGTCCGAGAGGAAGGGTCGGATGTAGTTATAGGTCCGTTCGCCCAGTCCGAGTCTCGCGATCTGTGCCAGGATCGCCGAGTGTTTCACGTTATCAAAGGCGCGCTCTTTAGGTCGAGGCCCAGGATCGTCCTGCTGTCGGTCTTGCTGGGGGACTCGAGCAGGTCTCGTTGAATGAGCAGCATCGCGTCCTGCGTGTTCAGCCGGGCCCGAAAGCCCAGCATCGTCGCCGGATACGCGTTGTTGTCTTCCATGTACCGTTGCCAGTGGTTGTTGAGTACGTGCTCGAGTACCTTGCCCGCGCACGACGTGAGGGAGATCGGGCGGAGGTTCTCGATGCCGGGCGGCTTGTTCGGTTTGGGGATCAGTATCGTGCGGGCCGTGCGCCACTGCTTTGGCAGGGTGCCTGAACGCCAGCACTTGTTGTAGTGTCCGGTAAGGACTGTGATAGCAACGTCGTTGAGGTTGCGCAGGGCCTTGTTGTGTATCAGGTCCGGTCCCGCCGCAGACTTGCAGTTGAGCGCCTGCACTGCGTGGCGGACCTCCCACTCTTCTATGTCTGCGTCGAGTGTAGGATTTCCCGGTCCCGCGTAGTCCGGGTGTCGGGTCTGCGCGCTGGTAGGGAGGTACTAGTCGTTGAGGCGTCTGCCCACCTCGTCTTCTCTGTGCTCCTTGATCACTGCGTGCAGGATCTGCGCCAGCCGATGTTGCTGGTACGATTTACTCTGCGTTTCGTCGCGCAGGTGTCGTAGCAGTTTCCACGTGCGGCTGGTGTGGAGTTGGCCGTCCGCCTCGTTGCAGATGGCGTGCCACTGCTGTGTGCAGAGCTGTTGACTGTACTTTTCGATTTCCCTGCATAGGTGGGCGATGCGCTTTCGCAGCGTCCTGCTGTGACGCATTCGTTTCCATAGGCATTGAAGGGATTGGGGCGCTTTGATCAGGTGTGCCAACTTGGGGTCCATGGGTGAGGTCGTGTCGTCGGTCTCTACTTCTGTGCTCGCACGTTCATTTCATTTTATTGAGGTTGTTATGACTACATTTCAAGAAATTCACAACACTCATTAGACCCATAGCCATAGGCTAGTACGGGGTCTAACGGGAGAAAGTATACAAGCAGAATACAATTTGTATATAAAAAATCAGAACATAAAAAAATTGACGGCAGATCCACGAGGTGAATGATGATGAGATTGGGCGAAGCTCCTGGAAGTAATCATCGGTTAAACCGTGAAATTTCTTCCGTTAATTCGCCCGAAATGAAAGGATTGATTAAATGTTTTATCAAACTTTCATTGCTGGTTTTCGTTGTCCTTTCATTGTGACCGCTTTGTGGTCGGCGAAATGTAAGCTAAGCGGTTCTTGCACTGATTGCAGATGAAAGTTGGCAAACACGATGTCGATGCAGGTGCCTCTGATGGTGATTGGGTTGGGGTTTTTGATGTCTTCAATGTTTGATGCCTTCAATTTGATGTCTTCAATGGAAAGATTTGGTTTTCGATGTCTTCAATGTTTGATGTCTTCAGTTTGCTGTCTTCAATGGAAAGATTTGTTCAATGTTTCAAGGCGGGCACGCAGGGATCTGCCCTGCGTGCCCGCCTTTCGGCATCCTTATCCGTACGAGCACACACCGAAGGCAACGAGCATCGTCAACTGCAAACCTGTATCGCGATATGGTTTTGATTATAAAACCATTGCTTTAGAAAACACCTGGCGTCTTTCGTTAAGCAGCTGGCGTCTTTTCGTTTTGCTTTAGAAACATCTGGCGTCTTTTCGTTTTGCTTTTAGAAAACATCTGGCGTCTTTCGTTGGTTTTTTATCAATCAACGGCGTTCTGAACATTAATCACAGAAGTAAACAATGGCTACTACTGGGAATGGGAGACAGCAGAAGTCGGCTTTTAGCTAACACTTACACTTCTACTTCTACTAACGTTTCCTACTGGAACATGCCAATGGCTGCTAATAGGGAATGAGAGACAGAAGAATTCGGCTTTTAGTTGACGCGCACGCTGCGAATTTTTTTATTGTTCATCAACGCACAGGAGAAATTTCCCACCGGCACCACCTTGCAGGTCAAAGCGTAAGACTGGTTACATACTACGACGGGACGCGGGACGAACGGGTGCCGCTATAAGGAGCTTCGCCCCTAAAAACTGCGCCGTTTTGCGGAGTCTACCAGGCTTCGCGTCCATTCTTCGAGGTCGTCGATGGTGGGCGCGATCTCGTGCTGGCGGAACGCGTTCCAGTCCGTGAGCTTGTGTTTCCAAGTCAGGGGCAGTTTGCTCCGAATCTTCAGTGGGATTTCCACTTCTGTGATATAATGGTCACTGCTCAGGTTATGTCCCGTGTTGCGCCAGCTCACCGGTCTGTAGTCGGGGAGGTGTGCGAAGACAAGGTCAGGGGTGGTGTCCCTAGTGATTGAGGCGCCGATGCGCGACGGTTGTTGCGGGTCCGAGAGGAGCTCGAACTCCACCTCTTCGGCCTCTTCGAGCAGACTTCGTCCCTTAGCAGTCGTGCAAGGGTAGCCCAGTTCCTTGTGTGACGAGTTGAAGTCTCCCGCCACGAGCACCAGTGCGTTGACGGCGTTCCGCCTGGCTTTGTGAAACAGCGTCTTGAAGCGCTGGCCACGATGTTGCGGGTTGCTGTAAGCGTTTACCACGAAGACGGATTCCTGCTTCTTCCTTCCGATCACGACCTCGACTGCGCACAGCTCTAGGGCTGTGTCGCAGTCGAGGAAGCGGTCGAGCTTGATGAGGGTGAGACCCTTGCGGACGAAGGTGCAGACCCCCTGCGCCGCACCGGCTTTGCTGGTGCGTGCGCTGGGAGGCAAGGCGTGAACGTGATACCCCGGGAGTTTAGGGAACTTTTCCATGTGTGTTTCTTGGACCATAATCACGCCCGGGGGCACGTCCATGGGTTGTATGTGCTGTTGCAGTATTGTCTTGCGACACCGGAGGTCATTGGCGTTCCAGTGCCACACTTTGAGTTTAGCCTGATTAGTTGCTCTGTCCATGGTTAAGCGATGATCCGGGTGTGTTGCGCTTACCGAGGCCGAGGGTGCTCAGCTCTTGTTTGAGTAGTTGAACCATGAAGAGTTTCATCTCTTCGAAGCCCGTGGTTATGCGGGCTTCCACCCTTGCTTCAAACGTGGTCATTGCCGAGGCCACGTTGTCTACCTTCTGCGAGATCTCGTTAATGCGACGGTCTTGCCTGTTTAGTCGGTTGTAGATTTTTTTGAATCTGGCTCCGCAGTTCAGTCCTTCCTGTCCCTATGTGGTCCTGGAGAGCTGCGTTGCAATCGACGAGACGGATGCGGTTTCGTCTGCGTCGTTGTCCATGTTCAGGTCCTCTTTCTCGTCCGACTCGTTCACGACTCGTTCACGGGCTTTCTTTCGTCTGGGGGTCTTGTCCGTCCCTTGCGGGGGCGGTGGCATGGTCGTCGCGTCCGATAGGGCGAGCGTCGCTGTTGGTGGAGCACTTACATTCCACTGCATGCCCGACCGGGGCTGTTGCGAGGTGAGTCTCGTGATCATTTCGGCTTGTTTTCTTATGGTCTCTTGCTGCTGCCTCATGGATTCTTGCATCAGCTTGATAGTGCTCTCGAGCTGCAACATCTTGGCTGTTAGCGGGTCGTTTTGCGGTTTCCTCGCCGGCGTGCTCGAGCGTTGGCGCGTTTTCGCGTGCTTTTCGCTCTTGGCTCCGCCACTGACGACGTCAGTCCACGCGCGATCGCGTGAAAGGCTGCGCTGCCTATTGCGGTTCGCTGAGCGCTCGTGGCGGCGCGCTCTCCCCCTACTCTCGCTGCGGCTGTTACTCCTCTTCTTCTGCGCGCTCCTTGGGAGCGCGGGAGAGTTGTCTGCTGTGTTGGGGGCTGGCTGGTCCCGACGAAGCAGAAGAAGAAGAAGACGGCCAACGGATACGTACGCGGCCGGCGGGGACACCGACCAGCCCGAACACGTGGGTTGGCGCGAAGCGCCGAAAGAAAGCACAACAACCGCACTCCACGGTTACCTAACACACACTGTTTATTTTACAGTCGCCTTGAAATCCTCGATTAGGGAGCCTAAATGAACGACCGTTCATGTAGGCTCCCTATCCTCGATGCCAGAGCGGCGCCCCTCTGGCATCCTCACATGTCAATCCGAAACCGAAAACCCAAAACACAACATTGTCCTTTTTGGAGAATCTGAATTTGCTCTGGCCAGTTTTCCCCGCCTTTTCGGTCGCCGTCTTGCGTTCGCGCTCGCGTTTGCGCAGCAGGAATGGCGTCTTGAACTTGTTCGCACAGTTTCCCGTGCCCCTGGGGTGCGATCCGCCGCATAGTTTGCAGCGGGGCTTGCATTCCTTCTCGTGGTCGTCACTGGGGTTCATCTTCCCGCACGCGAAGCATATATTTACGTTTGGCCGGGGGCACACGTCCCTGCGGTGCCCGAGTTAGCCACACATTTTACACACTTCCTTGTGTTGCCGGTAGATCCTGCACCGGATTAAGACTCCGCAATACTTTACGTTAGCTGGGACCTTATTACCGTTGAATAGCACGATCACCGCATGCGAGTTTCCAATGCGGTGCGCTTCGAGCGCCGTGTCGTTGTAGTCGTTGACGACGTTTGCTCGGATCATTTCGGGCGTCTCGCTGAGGCGGATGCCTCCAATAACGCCCTTTACCGCGTTTTCCGGTGCTGCCACATAAGCGAACACCTCATACGCCTGCCCGCCGATTCCCAGGGCTCGGACTCTCGCATATTGGCTGACCCGTGCCTGTTCCGGCGTGCTTATTATGATAATGTTCTGGGCCAGGTTCGGGCAGATCGTGTCCCTTTGGATTTCCTCGCTGTTCACCTTTGGCGCGCTCGCTATGGCTCGCACGAGTTCCGGCATCATTACTTTACCGACAAGCAGTCCCCCGCAGGGCCTGGCCACGATCTTGTACTCGCCTCTCGGCACAAAAGGCATGCGTGCCGTCTTCGCGAAGTTCGCATTGACTCTCTTGATAATCTGTGCCCGGGTTGGCTGGGCTACCCTCTTACCGGGTGTTGGCACCGAAACTTGAAGCGGAGTTTCTGCGCTGCCCGAGGTCTTCTTGCCGCGCTGGGTGGTCACCATCCAGCCGGCGATGCCGTCCGGCGTCTCGTCGATTGAAGTTCCGGCGACGGTGATGGCCATTCGTCCCGAACTCCGTTCGAGAATCGGTTGAAAGTCCCGTTGTGGGGAGGTTTCCATAGATGGGGGGCCCGGCACCGTCATTTCGCTCGCGGCGGGGCCGCCGGTGCGGTCCGAGGCAGCCGAAGCCGTCGCTAGGCCTAACGGATCGGTTAGGCTCAGCTGTCTCGCCACACTGGCTGATGAAAATCGGTCGTAAAATCCGCAAAAACGGGCGGACTCACCAAAATTTGGTATCTGCATGTTCCGGATGTCAAGCTGAAACCGATCGTACCGTTTTCGTCTGCCTGGAGTTGAGTGGTCCTCCGAAAATTGGCTTCATCTACGGAGCCGATGTGAGGTGCGTCCGCTCGCACCGAGCCAAGATGGCTCTCCGGATGAGATGGAGATCGCTCGCGGCTACGAGCTCGATCACGCTGAAGATGTGGTATTGGGGGGGGGGGGAACTATGCCAGAAAAGCCAGATGAACCTGCACACCACGCGTTGGTGTTAATGGTAGGAGGCCTGAATACGAGGTGGAAGCAAATCGTCGCCTACCACTTCACCGGAAGTCATGTAGAGGGTCGTATCTTCAAGGACTACGTCATGGAGATAGTGCAGCTCTGCGCGGACATCTCTTTACGCATCCGCGTTGTCACTTGCGACATGGGCGCTTCGAATCGGGCTATTCTCCAGCCACAGGAATTCCAGTACTGTATGTTCAGTACCTCACCCCTGCCTGGAAGACAAAGAATTGTTTTTCACAGCAGATGCTGCACACGTGCTGAAGAATATCAAGTCACATTCGCTCACATCGGAAGTGTTTATTCTGAGTGATGCAACAGTATGCTTGCACAACCTGCCCTCTAAAGAAGTGAAAGTGGACCATGTGCGCAGTGTGATACAATATGATGCTGATCGAGAGCTGAAAGTCACCCCGAGGCTCTCAGAGTTGCATATTGCGCGAGGCCATTTCACCGAAATGAAATTGGGAGTTGCTGTCCGCTTCTTCAGGGAAGCTCCCGGCGCAATTCGATACCTAATCAAAGAGAAGGTGATAGAGCTGGAGGCAGAGACAACAGCATGGTTCCTAGAATTGGTATTCAACTGGTGCACACTAATGTCTTCCCGCCATCCATCAGTTACTCTCAGCCTTCGAGACATGAAGAAGTACTACGAAGCAATTGAGTTGCTGAACTCGGCCCTTGAAGTTTTTCAAGGAATGAAGATTGGAAGCACGGCGCAGTGGAAGCCTTCGCAGGCGGGTTTCCTGATAACAACAGTTGTTCTTCGTCTGCAAGACATTCTCTTGCGCAGTGAAGAATATGAATTTTTCCTCACGAGCAGAATCTTACAAGACTGTTTCGAAAATTTGTTCTCAGTGGTGCGCATCAGGAACCCTGTTCCAAATGCTTATGACTTAAAGTGTGCTCTGAAGCTTGTGTGCGTGAGCCTGTTCCTTCATACACATGGAACGACAAGCTACAAATTCGACGACGCTAAGTACCTCGCCGACATGCTTTCAAGAGAAAAACAAGAGCACGGAGAAGTGGAAGCTGATGCCATCGATGACTCGGAAATTTTGTTCATCGAAGAGCTTGAGACAAACGAATGCAACATCCTTTTTTACATCGGCGGTTTTCTTTTGAAAGGGATGCTGAAAGTGGTTGCGGGCATTGCAATTCTGCCTTGTTAAGCTCATGTGAAAGCGAGCACGCAACGCTGACCATTCTTCAAGAGTATAGACGCGATGGTGGCAACCTCACATATCACAGCGACGGCGTTTTGCTGACACTGAAGTTTTGCGAAGAGCATTTCAGGGGCATCATGAATTGGACTGAAAACTTTCTGCACTTAAGGTCTCCTTTGAAGGCAGTGACCGACTATTTGAACAAGATGGTGCGCCCTTGCGTGAAGACTTGCTCCGAGCACAGTGAGTCTATAGAGAAATTCCTCATCGAAACCTATGCAAGGCTGAGGCTACGCATACATTTGCGCCACGTTGGTTCGAACGGTGTCAATGAACACGGAAGCAAGACATGCGCTGGGGAAAGTCTCCAATAACCGACGGAAGTGGACTAGTTTTTTATAGTTTGCATAGTCAGGTTTTTCTTTCAGGACGCTTTATTGTTTAATAAAGTATTTTGAGTTCATAACGATTTCTCTTACTCGTGAGAAAATATCACATGCGCATATAAAAACGGCATTATGATCTTCAAGCTGACTAATGTTCCGATCTTTGCAAGGTGGTTATTCCAAGTGAATATTGTCGAAGCGATTCCGACACAGCGTCATGGAGGCGGGAATACGACAACGACACTTCTCGACTGATGAGGTCACGCTCTTAGATATACATAAACGCAAATGAAAAACGCAGCGGGTCTATGGCAGCAACAACATCGTTATTACTCTATTTCATTTTCTATTCTGCAATAGATTAGTGAGAATTTTTTCTCTCCATGGCCGCAAAAAACAAACAAAAAACAACGAGAGATTTAGCCATGTGAACGCTGTTTCGCCATCTCCGTCAGCTATAAGAGAAAAAGTGCAATGTAACAAACTTGAATTTCCCTCCCTCAAGATTTGTCAGAGCTACGAGAGCACGCATCATAGGTGGCGAAAGAAAGCCAAGTTGAGGTAGGTTCCAAGCGCACAATGAGAGCACTACCGAGCGGCTGGCGCGCTGCACGGCCACAGAAGAGTGCGGTAAGTTTCGGTAACAGGAAAGTACATGCAAATACTGCATTAGTGTAGATCTATCCTTCGAACAGTGTTAGAGCACACACACGCGTATTTAGACTGGTCTCTATTGCGCGAAATGTCTTTGGTTGCACAAAACTCTTGCTACGCCCGCGCGCAGGCAGTGCGCTCAGTTGAGAGCGAGATATGTAATGGCGGACGCAGTAGCAGATGACGCGGTTGTCCCCACCCTGTACGGAGCAGCGGGCGAGGGAAAGCATTCAGGCACCCTAGTGTGAGTGATCCCCCAGCTTTCCTGACAGATAAACTTGGCATTGATATTTGGGTGTTCCATGGATATCAGCTGCTTCATACCACCACTTCGAAGCATTTGTTGAAAAAAATGTGCGGTTAATTGTGCAACTGTGATTTAGATAGCCTTTATAAGAATGTGCTTCTGGTTAATTTTTTATTTTTTAATTACATTCCACCTACATCACCGTAAGGCATTACGTAGGAGAGGTACACATAATATTTGACTATATAGTTTTCAATTGAAACAATAGATACAACAAATACAACAGCACTCGAGATATTTTAAGAGAAAAAGAAAAACACTCGAATGTTGGTGAGCGAAAACAACGTCGCAGGGATGCATTTGTAAACACCCACACGCTTCGAGACAACAAACCATTCTTAGTGGAAGTGATATTGTAGGCGTTGTTACAAGGAAGAAAAAAAGGATTCATTATCAGTTTCATTGACGAGATCATCCACGTAGACGGTTCTATTCTTGTATTGTTTTTACGAAAAAAGAACTACCGAAAGAGTAGGTTTTGTAGTGGTATTCTAATAATTTTCGTGAATGGTTTTGACGATTAGAGACCTAAATTGGTGTGAACAGATAATCAAGAGGGTTAATGGCATTTCCATTATAATATATACAATGAAGAAACTTAAGCCTCAGTTTCTGCCTCCTTACCCTCAGTGTCTCCCATTTCAATGCTCGCTTCATTTCTGTGATGCTTGCAAGGGAATTATAGTTTTTGCTAACAAATCTGGCTGCTTGGTTTTGAACTTTTTCCAGTGTGTCAATCCAATATTGCTGATGGGGATCCTAGATTACGCAAGCATAATCTAGAATAGGTCTTACATACAAATGATAAAGGGTTTGTTTCACGGTCTGTGAAGCTTGCCTAAAATTTCTGCGTATGAAGTATAGCATCCGGCCTACCTTGGTCACTGTTATGTCAATGTGTTTATTCCACTTGAAATTGTCCGAAAAAATAGACGCCCAGATACTTAGAATAGGATTCATTGTTAATTATTGAATTATTTGTTTCGTACGTTGTGTCTAGTTTACTAATCCGGTTGGTGAATGATACACAGCGACATTTACGGACGTTTAGACTCATTTTCCATTTTTGGCACCACGTTGATATTCAGTACGGATCATGCTGCAGAATTTCAGCATCCTTGTGCGATTTAATCACTCTAAACCCTACACAATCATCTGCGAATAACTTAATGGGAGAGGTAATACCATCAGCTATGCTATTAATATAAATCAGGAAAAGCAAAGGTCCTAATACGCTCCCCTGTGGTACACCGGACGTAACGGTTACCGCAGATGACTTTGAGCCGTTAAGCACTACGTTCTTCCCCAATTGATAACTTTAAGGTTTATGCTTGCAGAGAGCATTGCAAATTCTAACAGATTACGTGGGACGTTATCGAAGGCTTTCCGGAAGTCAAGGAACACTGCATCTACTTGAGCGCCACTGTCTATAGATTGTGCGATGTAATGCTGAAATTCGACTAGTTGAGTTACGCATGAGGGAACTGTAGGGACTTTCTTTCATAACATTTAGTTTGAAGTCTAGCACTTGTCTTTCCTGGTTCCTACGCTGCATTCGTGTTTTTCGTTGGTTTCTTCTTACGTAGATCAGTAAATATCATCCCTATTATCGTCATGTGGGCATAGCAACCACCCTTCCCCATTTTCCCATATTTCACCATCGTGAACGCACAGAAAAGGCCTTCATTAACGCATGACGTCAACGAGAGATGCGTTCCATTTATAAGTCGACAAACTCACTGATGAGTCTATCAGAGGAATTGAAAGACTCAGATTGAGGCGTGAGTCCGGCTGAGTTGTACTTAGGTAAGCCTCAGTCCGAGTGAGCCCGGCTGAATTTTACCACGGTGAGTCTGAGTTCGAGCGAGTAGCTATAGTTACATTCAGCAAGATTTTGGTTTTAATAAGAGAGTCTATTTATTTTGCTGACCTATGGTTACAAATATCTATAGTCTCATTTTATGGCGTGCCTTGTAATTGTGTATGTGCCGGCTTGTAAGGCCACAGAATCAATTTTCCAAATTATAAATCTGTTTAATTCCCCACACCCTTGGAACTCGTCGCAGTGAAAGTCCTTGATAAAAAGCACTTGCTCATATTTTCGAATAAAAATGATAACCTTAATTTAAAGACATGGAATGAAATGGCGACATAAAATGCACCTCTGAGGTGAGATATCAACATTAAAATGCTAACATGACTAAGAAGCTAATGCACACTGCGTGCTTCCAAAGTGCACAGCTATTTGTAAATTTGTTTTCAGTGTCACGGAGCTAATGCGGTATCGCGCTGGCGTGATTTCACAATATAAAGCTATAATTTTTATCAAATCATTAGGAATTTCTTCTAAAACCCGTTATTTTTGGTGATGTAATAGTAATCTTATGCATCGTACTGGCTTCAACTTTATTGCTAATGAGTTGTGCTTTTATAGAGTGCACTGTTCGCATATTATGACAAAGTATAGTGAGCAATTTATGCTCATGCATGCTACAAACTCCGTATGATCTTTTCTCAAGGCAGAACGCATATCGGATTGTGATAATAACAAGAGGAAAAACTGAATAATTATCCGTAACTTCATTATTGTCTATGTAGTGTAATTCACAATTGTTCGAAATAAATGAACATGGCTTTAAAAGGGCATCAAAGTGGGCTGTGCAGCATGTTCTGGTTCATGTGCAACCCCCGGGAATTTCATTACGCCATATCGGGATTTATATTGAGTTTGATCTACAATTATGCACCAAATCAATGAAGAATGCGCAATGTATTCCGCGTTGATAAATCATGCGGCTTCCAAGGTGACAAAGTGGCACAATTCGCGAGCATCGAGCGCCCCTACGCTCTCTCTTGCATTGAACTGCTTGTCCTCAGATGCCACTTCTGTTTTTGCATAAATAAATGTGGCTTTTGAAAAATTACGAAGCACAAAACAAAATGTTCACAACAGTGAGAGAGACGGGACGGGCGCTTGTGAATGCCTTTTTAATGTATTGTTTTGCGCTAAGAAAGTTTGCATCTCGACGAATTTCAAGTTGTGTAAACGTAGTGACAACACATGATGTTATTTCATTTCCTGCCATGTGATACGTTGAAAGCTTTCCGAGTGGATTCCAAGGAGGAAGGGGGCAGGAATTAACACACCGCTCTTGCCGTGCGCGACCCTTAGTCACTGGCAAAAATGAATTCCTTCAAACTTTAATGCTATCAAAGATGTTTGTGACACCCTGAAAACTTGAGGATCTTCTAAACATTTTGCCAGCAAGCCTGTAGTTCAGGACTCCCTAATGACACAGCATAGCAGCGCCTGTTTTTTTTCGTATTTTTATTTTTTTATTCATACCTTTTTTTCATTTATAGTCAGATGCGGAGAAGAAATTTCGGTGGTTCCTCACCCATCATTGTGTTCGACCAGTCCATTCTGCGAAAAGCTTGACGACATGGGCTTTTTCCAAGCTCGAGTTACTCATACCTGGGCTTTTGCGTTCTTTGTACGCCCCAAGGAATGCAGACAGGCTACAAAAGCCAGCAACGAGCTCTACTTTCCGTGTTTAGCACGCTGGATTTCGTACCGGTCGGTTGTGCCCTCGCTGGATGGATGGATGGATGGATGGATGGATGGATGTGGCTGTACCCTTTAGATCGGGCGGCGGCTAACGCCACCTAGCCGTAATACTTAATGAACCAAAAACTACATTTTTTTTTCTTTAAAAAGTGAGTTTGAGGATTCGTACTTTGCAGTGAAGGGTTTTATTTTCACTCGTGCCTTGGCTTTAGCCACCAATCAGATAACCTCCTCCTAGTTAAGTCTACCCGCTTAAAGTCTATTTTGCCCTCCCTGTCCATAAACCCCAGTGCTTTGAAAAACTCTGCACCATCATCCTGAACTATAAGGTGAAGCCCTTTACAGAACATTATCAAGTGTTCGGCAATTTCTTCTTCCTATCCACACGCACTGCATACTGTGTCTGCCCCTTCGTATTTGGCCCGATATGTCTTGGTTTGCAACACTCCCGTCCTGACCTCAAACAGTAGAGAACTACCTCGAGTATTATCATAGATCCTTTCCTTGGCAATTTCCTGCTTAGAAGTTCGATAGATCTCTAGTGTGGACTTCTCAATCATGCCAATTCTCCACATGTCAGTCTCCGTTTCCTTCAGTTTCTTCTTAACCGATACTTCTTTTTGGTTTGGCCACCTGCTGTTTTCTAAGTATTTACCAGTCAATTTCCTGGTTCGCTTCTTCCATTTTGTATCGACATTCTTCCTGTACAAGTTGCTGAAAACCTTCCTAGCCCAACGCTCCTCCCCCAATTCTTTCAATCGCTTCTCAAATTTTATCTTGCTGCTAGCTTCCCTGCCCTCAAATGATGTCCATCCCATATCACCTTGTACTCGATGATTTGGTGTATTCCCGTGAGCTCCTAAAGCAAGGCTGCCTATTCCACATTGCTTAATTTCTAATCTTGCTTGAACTTCTGATCTCATGCACAAGACCGCATTGCCGAACGTCAGCCCAGGAACCATGACCCCTTTCCATATTCCTCTCACATCATACCTATTGTAATTCCACAGTACCCTATTTTTCATCTCTCCTGCATTCCTGTTACCTTTAGTCGTCACGTGTATTTCGTGTTCCCTCAGAGACTCGGTCCCATTGCTTATCCATACGCCCAGATATTTGTATTTATCTGTTATCTCTAGCGTTACCTCCAATATTCTAAGCTCACTACCTTCGTTGTCATTGAAAATCATGACTGCTGATTTTTCCTTACTGAATCTATAATCTAACCTATCTCCCTCATTACCACAGATGTCCATCAATCTCTGCAAATCTTCCTTGTTGTTGGCCATTAGCACTATATCAACTGCGTACATTAATGCTGGTAGTGCCTGATCAATGAGTTTTCCTTGTTTGACTAAAGAGAGGTTGAAGCCAAGTCCACTTCCTCTAATTTGGCCTCTAATCCTTGTAGGTACATCATGAATAATAAGGTGACAGGGGACATCCCTGCCTAAGCCCCCGTTTTACCTCTGCAGGCTTGGATACCTGTGTTTCCCACTTTATAACTACCTTACTACCTTTATAGATATCCTTTAAAATATTAGTGACTACATGTTCCACGCCTAGTGTGTCCAGTATTTTCCACAATTTCTCTTGAACCACGCTATCGTACGCTCCCTTGATATCCAAAAATGCTAGCCACAGGGGCCTGTGTTTCTTTTCTGCTATTTCGATGCACTGCGTCAGTGAGAACAGATTGTCTTCCAACCTCCTGTGTTTCCGAAACCCATTCTGCAGTTCCCCCAGCACCCGCTCATCCTCTATTCATGCCTGCAGTCTTTCCTTTATAATCTGCATCGCCAGCCTGTAGACCACTGATGTCACTGTTATAGGACGGTAGTTGTTTATGTTAGCTTTGTCCCCCTTTCCTTTATAGATCATGCTGATCCTGCTAAGTTTCCATCCATCGGGAACTTCACCATCGATTATTAGTTTGCTCACTGCCTCTCTCAAAGCCTATTGGAATGCCATCTGGGCCTGTTGATGTACTACTAAGAACCCTTTTCTCAGCCCTTTCCCACTCTCGTTGGGCAAATTCAGCCATTGCACCACTTGATTCATCCTTGTCTATTGTGGTGCATAAAGCACTTCTGTTAAAATTTTTCTGTCACCCTTGTTCTCATATATTCAATAGCCTCGCCCCCTTCTAGCGTAGCACCTTGGGCTGTAGTTATAAACCTCTGCTCTAGGCTCGTCTGATTTCTTAGGGAGTTTAGATGGTTCCAAAATTTCGCAGCTGCCTTTCTATTTTTTATGTACTTCTGCCAGCCACTGAGCTCCTTTTCTTCTAATATTATCATGGATCAGAATGGATGCATCCCTTCTACAGCTTAGAAAGGTTTCCTTTCAACATCAATTTTCTTTCAACATCATCTGTCGGTTAACCCCGCTGCTTAGCATGTCTGTGTTCCCTAGAGGCTTCCTGACGTTTTGCTATGGCACTCTTAACATCTTCACCCCACCAACGTTTTGGTTTCTGTCTTCTTTTCCGGCGTGACTTGTCACGCGTCGTAGCAAGCTCTAGCTCAAACAGTCTAATTAGATTCGTGTATGTCCTAACTGTTTTATTATCCTCTGTGATTACTTTCTCAAATTGTTTAGTGACTATTTCAATTTGCCTTTCTGGATAAACATTTTCCTGTGGTTGCTCATCTTGTCTCCTTCCCACTTTCACTGCTCTTCCAAAACTTAGATTGATACATTTGTGATCACTACCCAGACTTCTGGAGCCACCTTCATCTATGTGCGTTCCCCTGAGCTCATCATACATCCTATGTGACATCAGTGCATAATCTATCATCGACTGCAGCCTTCCTACCTCCCATGTTATTTGCCCTTCACACTTCTCGGTACTGTTGCAAATGATCAAATCAAGCCTTTCACATATATCCATGATCATTTTGCCTGTCAGGTCGCTATACCTACCTATATCTTCTATGTGCGCATTCATATCTCCTAGTATAATTATCTCGCACTCTCTTCCTAACTCCTGAATGTCTTCTGATATACACTCTACCATTGCCTGCTTTTCCTCTCTGGCCTTTGCTCCCGTCCACAAGTACACGAAACCAAGGAGTGTCATTTGACCTGCTACTTTCCCTTTTAGCCATGAATGTTCCTTGCACTCCTGCTTGACCCTTTGCCAGTCTGTAATTTTATGAATGTGAATGAATGCCTCAATACCATCCGTCTTTCTGCTGCCTTCTGTTCTATTACAATATTCCCACGCGTAGTCCGGGTTGTTCGGAGGTTGTTCCATGTCCCTGAGATGTGTTTCTACAAAACCGTATACCATCGGCCTCTCTTCCCTTACCTGTTCTTCTATCTCTTCCCACTTCAGCCTGTTCCTACCACCCTGCATGTTAATATACCCTATGTCTGAATTGGTTCGGCGCTCGTGGTTACGTCTATTTATGCCCCGGGCTCTACCTATCTTAGATATTGGTGCCACTTTGGAATCGTATCTGTCCATACCACCTGTCGAAGAGTCTCCCTGGTTGTTTTCCTCGTTACTAGCTATCCTGCACCCCGAAGGGCCCGCTTGCCCCCCAAAAAAACTGCTGCGCGTCCTGCAAGTCACCAACCCACCTTATGACCTAGCCACCCATCGAAGTGAATTCTGTCTCGTTGAAATCCACTCCACCTATGCACCTCTCTGTTTATTTCCACCACCTCAAAGCCTTTCTCTCGACTCATCCGCCATATCTCTTGGTTTGCGTTGACAACCGCTCTTTGCAGGTTGCTATCACGCACCGGTACCTCCGTAATCGTGCATATCACTACCTGTACCTGAGGAGAAGTGGCGCGCATGTCATAGACGCCTTTCGCCAGTGTTGTTGCTAGTCCTTCTGTATCTTCATTTAAGACATCGTTTAAACCACCTGAAACTATCACGAGGTTTGGAGCATCTGGAGCATCTTGCACCTGGGGGCTACTTGAACCATTGATGCCGGCTGCTTTGTCCCCTCCCAGCTCCACCACTACTTCGCTGAAGCTGGGCCTCGCGACAATTGAACCAGCTGAACCTGTTTTTTCCAAACTTGCTTGCTCTTCCTTCTCCGCCATTCTGGTTGCCGGTTCCCTACTGTTCTTTCCGTAGGCTGCTCCTTTGTTCAGCTTCGCTAGTGAATCCTCGGTGGACTTTAGTCTTTCTCCAATTGCCCTCATTTTCTCTTGCTCTGTCGCCAACGTAGTCTCCAGCTCGGCGATTCTCATCAGCAGTTAACTCTGGACAACCATCATTTTCTCCATGTTTTCCTCGACCTCACATTGCCTACACTTCGCGTCAGCCTCTTCTCCATCCGCTTCTACACTTGGGTACAATTTCAAACCCACTCCACATCCTGAACACATTACAGTCTTTTTAATCATGTCTTTCTGACACCAATTGTCCCAATACTCGATAATTACTAAACTCGAGCCCTGCACTACGAAAAAAAAGAAAGTCTAAGATCTACTAGAAAAATTTGCGTGTTCAATGTACGCGCAGCTCCCCCACGGGGTGGCAAAAGAAAAAAAAAACAACAAATTCAAACACACACACCCGCGATAACTAATACGTGGTGATACATGGTGACTGGCCCCCGAATAAGCCGTACCATACAACAAGTGCTACGAAGATTTCAACTGCTGCCTTATAATTGTAAAGACAAGCTCAAAACATGCAAAAAACAATTATCTGTGCAGTCAATCGGGAACACTCAGAAAGCACGTCCATCCACCGTGAGAGTCCGAACCAAGCTTTGACGACAGCGCAGCTCTGACTGACTTGGCTCTCCCTACGCCATCTCCTGACAAGAGCTCTCGCCGAGAGGTGCCCCGTCCTCGGACTCCTGCGACCATGTCCATCTTTTCTATCTCCTCTTTACTTCCGTCGATTCCTGTCGTTCGCTGTCCCTGCGCCTCGTTCTCTCCTTTCTCTCTATATATACACCTTTTAATCATATTGTTGCGGGGAATAAAGTATACACAATGGATATACTGGCGAGCAAAATGCGTGCAACGCTGCTGCAGTCCGAGCACGTTCCCCAGAGCACTTCGTCGTCGTCAACCTCAGGCATCTACTTAGCCCGTGATATTACCCGCCGGCGGCAGAAGCACCGTCCCGGTGTGATCAATTCTCGGGGCGTGAGTACTATGGTTTAAGCCGTGAGACGTGCACTATATCGGTCGGGACTGAAGCTGGTAATGACGTGGTATGTAGTGGAGCTATCTCATAGGTCACGCTGGTGACCTTGCGTACGACGCAATATGGGCCAACGTAACGGGACATCAGTTTTTCGCAGAGACCAACACGACGCGATGGTAACCACAGCAAGACGAGCGACCCCGGAGAGTACTGTACGTCGCGGTGCCGGCGATCGTAAGCACTCTTTTGGTTAAGCTGCGAGGCACATAACGATCCCGGGCGACTTGGCGGGCGATGTCAGCTCGGGCCAGGGCATCACGAGCATAAGCAGTCGATGAGGGGGCGTCAGATTGGAGCATGGTGTCCATGGGCAAAGGCGGGTCATAACCAAACAGTAGGTAAAAAGGTGAAAATCCAGCTGTATCGTGACGTGAACTGTTGTATGCGAAGGTAACGAAAGGTAAGTGGATGTCCCAATCTTTGTGATTCTTGGAGACGTACATCGCTAACATATTCATCTGGGTACGGTTGAGGCGTTCCGTGAGGCCGTTGGTTTGTGGGTGGTACGCTGTAGTGAACTTGTGGTGGGTAGAGCAGGATCGCAGGAGCTCGTCGACTACTTTAGATAGAAAACAGCGGCCGCGGTCGGTGATCAACTGACGAGGAGCACCATGACGCAGAATGATGTCATGAAGAAGAAAATCGGCTACATCAGTAGCGCAGCTGGTGGGGTGGGCGCGTGTAACGGCATACTGCGTTGCGTAGTCGGTAGCAATAGAAATCCACTTATTACCGGTGGCCGACACGGGAAAAGGTCCTAGAAGATCGAGGCTGACTCAGAAAAATGGCTCATCTGGTACTTCAATGGGCTGGAGGGTACCAGCAGGTCTCAGAGCAGGTGTCTTGCGGAGCTGGCAGAGGTCGCATGCCGCAACGTACTGTCGCACAGAACGGTAGAGGCCAGGCCAAAAGAATCGGCGGCGAACGCGTTCATACGTGCGTGACACCCCTAGGTGTCCAGCGGAGGGGGCATCATGGAGCTGGGCTTAAACATCTGAGCGAAGATGCGCAGGAACAACGAGTAAAAGCTCAGCACCATCTGGGCGGGCGTTGTTGCGGTGCAAGATGTCGTTGTGAAGAACGAACATTTGTAAGGAGTGGTCAGGGGGGGGGGGGGAGTGCAGACCATTGATAATAGCACGCAAAGAGGGGTCGCGGCGTTGTTCAGCAGCTATGTCGGTAAAGCCGGTAATTGAAGGAACGAGTACCTCTTGTCCATCTTCCATCATGTCAGGGGGATCGACTGGGTAACGGGACAAGCAGTCGGCATCCTTGTGAAGTTGTCCGGATTTATAGGATACGGAAAAAGTGTACTCTTGTAAGCGCAGCGCCAAGCGACCAAGGCGTCCCGTAGGGTCCTTGAGTGAGGAGAGCCAGCAAAGCGCATGGTGGTCCGTAATAACTGAGAATGGTCGGCCATAGAGGTACGGTCGGAATTTTGCAATTGCCCAGACGAGAGCTAAGCACTCGCGTTCTGTGATCGAATGATTTTGTTCCGAGCGCGACAACAGTCGGCTTGCATACGCGACGACGCAGTGCATGCCTTGTTGCCGCTGCGCGAGCACTGCGCCTATGCCGTGGCCACTGGCGTCAGTACGAAGCTCCGTGGCGGCAGATGGGTCGAAGTGTGCTAGGACTGGTGGATTGGTGAGAATGTCAACCAGCGACGAGAAGGCGTTTGCTTGCTGTTGGCCCCAGGTGAATGCGACATCCGTTTTGAGGAGGCAGGTTAGAGGACGGGCTACTTCAGCAAACTTCTCGACAAAACGACGGAAATAGGAGCACAGTCCCAGAAAACTTCGGACGTCCTTGGCTGAGCGGGGTGTGGGGAAGTCGCGAACTGCTCGTACTTTCGCAGGGTCTGGTTGAACGCCCGCAGCGTTCACAAGATGGCCGAGTACGCAGATTTGGCGTTGCCCAAAGCGGCATTTGGACGAGTTAAGTTGCAAGTTGGCACGTCGAAAAACATCAAGCACTGCGGACAGACGGGTAAGATGGTCGTCGAAAGTAGTCGAAAAAACAATAACGTCGTCAAGATAGCAGAGGCAGATGGTCCACTTCATGCCTCGAAGGAGAGAGTCCATCATGCGCTCAAATGTCGCGGGGGCATTGCATAATCCAAAAGGCATCATATTGAACTAATAAAGTCCATCAGGAGTCACGAAGGCCGTCTTCTCTCTGTCTTTGTCGTCCACAGCGATCTGCCAGTAGCCTGACCGAAGGTCTATTGAAGAGAAATATTTGGCACCATGTAAGCAATCGAGTGCATCATCTATACGCGGTAGGGGATAGACATCTTTCTTGGTAATATGGTTGAGATGGCGGTAATCAACACAAAATCTCCAGCTATTGTCCTTCTTTTGAACAAGTACAACGGGTGAAGACCAGGGACTAGATGATGGTTCGATTATGCCCTTATGAAGCATTTTATCGACTTCTTGCTGTATAATAGCGCGCTCAGGGGCTGACACACGGCAGGGCCGTCGGCGAATGGGCCGAGCGTCACCAGTGTCGATGCGATGAGTTACCCCACACCTCCACCGATGATGTTACGGGGAACAAAGTATACACAATGAATATACTGGCGAGCAAAATGCGTACAACGCTTCTGCAGTCCGAGCACGTTCCCCAGAGCACTTTGTCGTCGTCAACCTCAGGCATCTACTTAGCCCGTGACAATATTATTTTAATCCCTCCTTACCCCCATGCCTTGTGAGCTACTGTTGAGGTGTCGCGCTCCAATGCAGACAGTTACGGGGCTCGCCTTTTTCTTCTTTTCTCTTCAAGAATCACATAAGGGCGTGCAGCACAGATATCTGTATTATTTCAAAGGTGAGCATTTAGCAGAAGTCTGCTTGGCTGGGATAACAGAAAAATAAAAAAACAAAGAACTTCAGCCAATATCCATATTAAGAAACCGAATTTTTCGAATTCTCACCGGCTTTTTTTTTTCAGGGGTAAGAAGGTCTGTGGTGTTTGTCGCGACTCCGCCGACTCGTCGCAAGCCCTGCAAGTACAGGGAGCGCAGTGTCCCCGTGGTGTGGTTGTTGTCTCCCACTGTCTGCTGAGTATGCCAGGATTTAAAGGGGACCCGCCGGCGAAGGTTCCTTTCTGCTTAGAAGATCATCGCACCGTAACCACTAGCAGTATTCTGCCTCTGCGCTCTGTTCGCTGCTCATTTGACGCAAGTCATTTCTGTGCTGCCGCAGTTTTTCATGGAAGTTTTTGGTTTAGCCGGCGCACGTGATCATGCACACGACGCCCTGCGTTTTTCCCGCAGGTGCAAGGTCTATGGACTAGCGGATGAAAGTGCCGATAGTGGTGGAAGGCTTGTGGCAACGTCGACTCCTGTCTTTTTAACTTCGCTGGCGCCCACGATGTAGGAGGATCGACATGTGGCGTTGTTGCGGCGCAGTTGGTATGACATTTGCCCCTTCTTTTTTCTTACAGAGGGGTCTGCGAATAAATGCCTTTGTAAATAACCGTTGGTGCCGAGGTCACGGATTAATTTCTTCCTTCCCCCGCTGTGGTGACGAGTTGTGATTGGATGATTGGTTATTTTGATTGGAGTTTTCACGTTTGTTCATATTTCTTTATTCTTGCCCGAGAAATGTTATTTCGAACATTTTTTGTACGTGTATGGTTGCTTTTCAGAGGAAAATTGCAGTAACTGATCTGGGAGGCTCGTGGGATTAGCTAGCCGCCAAAGTTTAGCGGGGGGGGAGGGGGGTCATGAGAAGGCATGGAGATAGCATAGCAAGATGAAAAGAGAAGATCTTTTGCGCGATGAAACGTGCTTGCTAAAGCCTTTGCGGCGGCCATTTATTTTACGACCACCAGTCGTACATTACGCCCTGTCTCCCCCATCCCCAACACACTGTGATAGGAGATAGCTGGTGCGCGTCATAAATAGCCCCTACTTTTTGGACTCTATGAGCAAAGGAGCACTTGCGCAAAAAATGTCGCTCTCTTTTTTGAACGCACGGGTGGAAAGCTCGTTTGCTCGTGCGCACGATGTAAATTGTTCAGGTTTTGGTTTTACAGAGCGCCGAGTGAGGTGGGACCCAGAGGGGCTTGCACAAGGCCCGTGTACATGTACGCGACGGGGGCGGGCTGAGTTGAGTGGCGGATTCAGCTCACCTCGACGCGCCCGAGTTTATATTAACTCGCACGGACGAGTTGAGGTGAGCGGTGATCGCAGCGACGCTTTGCGTCGAGGCGAGCCGAAAGCCCGTCTTCCGGTGCCGGTTTCCGCTCCTCCAAGCCTGCGCTCTCGCCTCTCGCCGCTGTGGGCTGCGGTTGTTTACGCAGTTGTCGCTCCGCCACCACGATGGCTGTCTTGGTATTTTTTCTCAGTTTGCACCAGCTGTACTTTATGATTGTGTTGGTGTCTTCGCTGTTGCCCTGCCCTGTTCCTTCTTACATCTTTCCAGGTCCATGAATATGTCCTTATTTTTTGCCGCTCGCTATCGAGCAAATCACTCAGTTTTTTCTCGTTGACTAAAGCTAGCAACGTCGTTATTTCATTATCTGTCCACATGGTGCGTGGAGCCCGCGAGGATGTCATCGTGCCTAGCGCGCGCATACCGGCCGACAGAAAAGAGCAACGTCGGAGTGATGGGGACAGGGGAAGCGGAGACAGCGACGGGCGGGAGAGGTCACGAGCCGTATACATGCCCTTTTTGAGCGCGGCGAGTTCGGTGAACCTACCCCCTGTCTCTGGAGGCCCGTTTACATTGACCCGACGAGGGCGCATTGAGTCGAAATAAACAGGTTTTCTGGACTCGCCCTCCCCATGTATAAGCGGACGCGTCGGGGCGGAGAGTCGTCGCGGCGAGTCCCGTCGACCCGGAGGCAGGGGGTAGGTTCACCGAACTCGCCGCGCTCAGAAAGGGCATGTATAACCGGTCGCGCTGAGTTGACGGCTCGTGACCGCCCGTCGCCGTCTCCGCTTCCCCTGTCCCCATCACTCCGACGTTGCTCTTTCTCTGTCGGCGGGTACGCGCGCGCTAGGTGCGATGACATCCTCGCGGGCTCCACGCACCATGTGGACAGATGATGAAATAACGACGTAGCTAGCTTTAGTCAACGAGAAAAAAACTGAGTGATTTGCTCCAATCCTGCAAGTAAATATAAAAAATAGCAAATTACTTTCATTTTTAAGCATAAACGAGGCACAATAGAAATAGAGGTGCAAAATTACGGCAAAATGGTATGCGGCCGTATGAATTTTTACGTAAGCCGATAGAAATTTTACTCAAAAATGTATATTGCATTCCAATTGAAATTACAAGCCCTCAGATTGAAAATTCATCGTGTAAGGATCTCACTGTCCAGTCCAAAAGCCACAGAAATCAGATTAGCCAAACAGGGTGAGCGTATGAGGCAAGAGGAACACTGTGCACTTAATTGTGGTGGAACTGTACACTTTGTTCCAACAATTGATGAGGGTCTTTAGTCAATTTAATTTAAAAACTGCTTATTGTTTTCAATTTAAAATTTTCAACGAGGTTCAGGGCGCCGCTTTATTCGTATTAGCAGAGCCCTTCAATACTTTTGAGTCCTTCAATACTTCAAAAGCATTGAAGGACTCTGGTATTAGCGACAAGCCACAACTATTGCAAAAAAATGACTCGCGTGTAGGGCTTCAAAGGATTTTCCACAGCATCAGGTACACAAATGAAAGGCGTTACAAACCACGAATCACGGCGAATTCCTGGAGAGACCAGCCAGGGGTGAGCAGGGGACGGTGCGTCAGGCTGCGGATACGCCTGCGGCGAGCGCTGTGCCGCAACAGAACCACTGCTGCCATCGCGTTGTGCAGTGTTAGCCAAGACACCAACACAACCATAAAGTACAGCTGGTACAAACTGAGAAAAAATACCAAGACAGCCATTGCGGTGGCGGAGCGACAAGTGCGTAAACAACCGCAGCCCACAGCGGCGAGAGCGCAGGCTTGGAGGAGCAGAAACCGGTACCGGAAGACGGGCTTTCGGCTCGACGCAAAGTGTCGCTGCAATCACCGCTCACCTCAACTCGTCCGTGCGAGTTCATATAAACTCGGGCGCGTCGAGGTAACCTGAACCCGCCACTCAACTCAGCCCGCCCCCGTCGCGTCCATGTACACGGGCCTTGGGTCGACGGCGACGACTCTCCGCCCCGACGCCTCCGCTTATACATGGGGAGGGCGAGTCCAGAAAACCTGTTTATTTCGACTCAACGCGCCCTCGTCGGGTCAATGTAAACGGGCCTACATAGAGGAACGGAGTCCTGGGTTTTCGTGCAAAGCTAACTGGCTAGGTGGACGTGCGAAACTGAGTGCACGTGAATCACCATGTCGACAAGTCTTTTCAACGAAGGTTTTGTGGGCGCTTCTGCGATCTACTCTTAGGCGTTGTAAATATGCGTGACCCCTTCAAAAAACGCTGCTGAAGCTCGAACACCAGCCTTTGTATTCCCGTACAAGTCTCCCCTCTTACCGTTGAAATGGTTTGCCAGGAGCAGCCAACACAAAACTCGTGACACGGGTTGTGGTTGTTTGTTTTCCCGAATGACGATGGGATGATTAGTATGCCGTAGGGCAACACGCGATTGAAAATTAATTTGTAATGCGATCTGGGCGACAATATATTTGTTTACATTTCATAGATGAAGTGCGTATCTACACAAATCTATTTGACAAGTTATCTCACTTTCAAAATTTTGTTTCAGCACTTTTTTGAGGAAAAGAAAGGGGGAGGGAGTATGGGCTGGTATGTAGATAAAGTGGGGTCTCACAAACAAACGAGAGTCAAGCACTATCTCCACCCCCACCTCCTTGCGTCTTACAAGAATGGAGTCTTTGAAACTGGAAACAAAAAAAAGCGCATATTCATGTCGCTTTTTTTGTTTTCGTTGCGCTGTAGCACTTGCATCATAAGTCGCTGAGGAGTGTTCCCCCTTGGGAGACGAACTAGCGCCTTTCTCGGGTGTTTCATAGATCACTATGTGCCATTGTGGCCTACATAAGTTGCTCACCTTTCTGTTACCCCCCTCCCCTCCAAAAAAAGCAGTACATTACACACGAAGACTGCGAGCTCCACTTGCCCCCATTTACCAATTGAAAAGAGGCTCCTTCAATATTCATTTATTTAATAGTAGCTTCAAGGCCGGAAGGCATTTCAGAAGCAAGTGGTACATTTGATATAAATAAAAGATTAACAGTTCCTTGGAAGTAAAAATAATACAAAGTGTAAGTTAATAAGGAATAATACCTAGCAGATATAACAACATCGCTGTGAAAGTAAAAAGAAATGTAGTTTCTTGTGATACAGTGTTAGCTATGTGAACAAGCGAGGCGCGCTGAAAGAACATATTGAATGTGTATGCTAAAAAACAAACCATTTACGGAACGTTTTCCAGTCCTCTTGCACCTCCAGGCTGTTCTCTCAGGCGTTACTGTTAAAAGTAGTGAATTTCAGCTAGCAGAGAATAAGCAGTGAACACACAGTAATGTTGTAGTTTTAATTGTAGTTTTGGTTTTCACGCCGCCGCGGACGAAAAGTGGCGTGCGCCGACGACGCCGGCGCCGCCAACTCGGAACGACCTCCACGCCGCTATGACGCCGCCGCCGGTCAAAACAACCTCGGAACACAGGGACTACTCATAGCTTAGAGTGTTTCACAAATCCCTAGAGGAAAATGTGGCGTCACCATCTATGCGAATTTCCTAAGGGGCGATGTTAGAGCGCTGGGAATGACGGTTAGCTAGGTGCGCCGACTCAAGACACGTATTGCCGCCCTCACTGCTAAGGCAAAGAAATACGCAATAGCACTCGCGAAAGAAAATTGGTTCTCCAAATGCGACTCCCTTACGGGATCTCTCCATACGAAATCTGCCTGGCACCTTTTGCGTCACTTCATTGACCCAGATTCTACCAGAGGCGCGACCAGAGGGTTATACACGGTTTCCCTGGCAACAATGCGAACTTACTCGGTGCATACAGTCGAAGTATGTCAACACAGCGCGGGATCACGCATCCATACCCCTGTAAGACGGCCCTGACAATTCGTAACTTTCAAAAGAGTTTACGGTCGTCGAAATTAAAGCGGCAGTACAAAACATGAGGAAAGGTACCACCGTGGGACCCGATCAGTTATCGATAGCGCTGCTCTCTAACCTAACCAATGACATGACTCAGTTGCTAGTAGATAAAATGAACCAGTACTGGGACGCCGGAACGCCTCCCATAGAGTGGAAATCGGCCGAGCTCACTTTCATCCCGAAAGCTGGCCAAGCGCTAAATATTGATAACCTCCGTCTCATATCCCTCACGTCACGCGCTGGTAAGGTGATGGATAAGGCCTTAAAAATAAGGCTAATTGAATATCCAGAAGAACAGAACCTCTTGCCTGACACTATGTACGGCTTTCGCCCCCATTTGTCAGCGCAGGAAATCCTCCTCTAATTAAAACACGAGATTGTCAACCTACCCAACCACTCAAGCGGAAAGGGCCATTCTTGCAATTGATTTCAAGGGTGCCTTTGACAATGTTCGGCACTTCACTATCTTGGAAAACTTATGGGAACTCAAGTGTTGTCCGAAATTATATGCATATGTGCGGCACTTCCTTACACACAGACAAGTCACTATCTGCATAGGGGACCTTAAATGTCAACCCATCACCATGGGTGATTTCGGTACTCCCCAGGGGGCTGTCCTTTCCCCGCTCCTCTTCAATATCGCCCTCATGCGCCTCCCGGAGGTCCTAAATAAAATGTCGCAAGTAAGACACGCCATATGTGCTGATGACGTCACAATCTGGAGCCGGTCTGGCAACCAGAGTCAGATAGAAGAAGCTTTCCTACAGGCCACCTCCATCGTAGAAATGATAGGACGCAAGAGTGGTCTGGCGTGCTCCCCCACCAAATCAGAAATCCTAGTATATAGAAATGAGGCATTTGACAATATATCCCTCAACGTACAACTCAACGGAACGCAAATTAAAGAGGTTGAAACCATCCGAATTTTGGGGGCCCACTTCAATAATTGGGGCAACCACTCATTTGCTTTACATAAACTACAAACGTCCTGCCTACAAATCTCTCGCATGATTGGTCGCGTGGCTAACTGACAAGGAGTGATGAAAGAACACGACATAATGCGACTCATTCAGGCATTTGTTATCAGTCGCATAACATATAGCTTACCTTACCTGAGGGTCTTGAAAGCAGACGAGCACAAGATAGACAGAGTCATACGTGTGACTCTCAAGAAGGCTCTGAACCTTTCCCCGTGGACACTCAGCTTCAAATGGGGCTCCACAATACTGTATCAGAACTATTCCATGCACACCGCACGAATCAAGTCATGCACCTCGCCATCACTAAAACGGGACGGAAAACACTATCAGAACTTGGAATCGAAGCCCCCATTGAGAGAAGGGGAAAACAATGTATCTCACATAAATGCAGGCAGGACTTCATCATCAAGCCATTGCCACGCAACATGCATCTTCAGTTTCACGAATATCGACGTCAGACACGGGCAAAAGTTCACGACAACTACTGAGATACTGAGGGCGCCTTCTTTGTCGATGCAGCTCGACCAGTGAAAGGCAAATATACAGCAAGCGTCATTCATTGTGGAAAACAGGTTGATTGTATATCAGCCCAGGACACAGACACAACTAGTATGGGAGAAGCAGGAGTCGCCCTCACCCTACGAAACCTAAGGTGCATCTTCGTTCTAACAGATTCAAAAGCAGCCTACCAAAATTTTTGTAAATGCTACATTGGCCCCAATGCGCATCGACTTCTTACACAACTCTCGTCCTCACGCTCAGAGGGTGACTGGAAACAGCTGATACGGATACCAGGTTACTGCGGAGTTAGAGGCGATGAGCTCGCCCATGCCTCGGCCCGAGAATTACTCTTCCGGACCTCCGACCCCAGCATAATGCACCCAGTCTCGGCTATGCGTATGGACACACTTCTAACATACACAGATATTCTAGAACATCAAAGACTCGAAACACGGAAACTTCTGCCCTCGGGGCCAAAACTCAGTAAAGAATCTCAGGCAGCATGGCGTCGCCTGCAGACCTTGTCTTACCCCAATCCATGCATACCGTGCAAGATAGATCCCTACACATATACGCACCACAGTGCAGCTTCTGCGTCAACAAAACAGCCATCCTGCACCACATGGTATGGGAATGCCCACATAATCAAACTCTACAGCCCAGAGCACAGCACAACACTAGGGAGGGAGGTAGCTCTGTCCAGCTCGGATCCGAGGACGCAAGAGGCCCTCGTGAGACGAGCGAGGACAGCGGCCCGTGCCAATGTGATCCCGGACTAAGGATCTCACTCCCCGACATTTCTTCCTCGGTCGCAAATAAATGTTTCATTCTTTCTCTCTACGGCGTTTTTTACCTGTGGCCCCTAGGGGCGCGTCAGCCGAGAGTGTTTTGAGATTTGAAACTCTACACGACTATTTCGTAGGCCATGCAAAATGTGGTGTTGTTGCACAATCTGCCATAGGTGACGCTAAAAACCGACAGTAATGGGTATTGAAGGGAGAAAGGGTGCTGCAGCTGTTCATGTTCTCATGCGGCCGTCTAAATAAAGGAGGCGTTGATATTAACTCTATGGTACTACTGAAAAATTTTTTTGCGGGAAACTGCTCTACACTTGAACAACGCCTCCTCTATTTAGATGCCTGCCGTGTGAGAACAAAAACAGCTGCCACACCCTTTCTCTCCTTCATTTTTCATTACTCTCTGTCTTTATAGCGTAACCTGTGCCGGACGGTTCAACAAATCAACAATTTGCATAGCCTCCGAAACAGTCGTGTATAGTTGAAGATCTCGAATAACTCTCGAGTGACACACCCCTAGGGGCCACAAGTAAAAAAAAACGCCGTGATAATGAATGGATGGATGGATGGATGGATTGATATGACTGTACCCTCTAGATCGGCCGGCGGCTAAGGTCACCTAGCCGTAATACTTAGTAACCCAAAAACTAGATTTATCTTTTTTAAGTGTGAATACACTTTATAAGCGACCCCAAACCATCCACCGCCGTCGGCGGCGTCCGCAGTCTTCTCTCTATCTTTAAAAGAAACAGGACTTAGCGGGCCGCAGCGCGACGCTCTACCGAATAAGCCACGGACGCGACACTGATATCGGTGTCAGTAACGCGCCTTATATCTTTAACGCCACTGCGCGCGTCCCCCTCCCCCTTCGCTCGCTCCTCCGCTCTCCTCGCTCGCTGCAGCTGCGCGCGCACCTCTCTCTCTCGCGTGCCCGCCTTCTCTCTCAGTCTCCCGTCGAGAGCGGGTCGTGCGATGGGTGTCCCGGAGGCAAGGCTACCATCAACAACGAATGCAGTACAACCGAATGCCAGCACTGCACCCGTCGTTTGAGGTGAGGGTACCGCGGTGGTTTCGCCGACGTTGGAAGACAAGGCGGCGCTGCGAAGGGCTCGTGAGACCGAATGTAAGCGGGCGAAGCGTGCAGCGGATGCCGAACTGCGTGCTCGCGAGGCCGAGTGCAAGCGGGCGAAGCGTGCAGCGGATGCCGAACTGCGCGCTCGCGAGACCGAGCACAAGCGGGCGAAGCGTGCAGAGGATGCCGAACTTCGCGCTCGCGAGGCCGAGGACAAGCGGGCGAAGCGTGCAGCGGATGGTGAACTGCGCGCTCGCGAGGCCGAGATGAGGCGTCAGCATCGAGCCGCGAACGCGGCCCAAGAAGCGGAACAACGACGCAAGCGTCAGGCGGAGAAGGGCGATGAAGGCCGGCGTCAAGACGCCGCTCGCAATCGTCAATGGCGAGTGGACGTTCCCGAAGCCGTTCGAGCCAGTGAACGTGCCGCGCGGGAGAGGGTGCGAGCCCTGGACTTTGCTCGTCCGGACGCGCGTTTCAAACGCGACTCTTTGGATCGCAGCTTCGGTCACAGCTGCGCCGTGTGTGACCGGCTGTGGTTCGATAACAACCTGAGCTGCATTTCCGGCGTGAGGAACGAGACCAACAGGTTGAACGCGTTGCGGGTTCTTTGGAACGAGTTCGGAAGACGGTCGGGTGAACACCGATGTGACGACATGGATGCGCTAGACCCGTGGCTGGCTCCCTTCGGTGCGTTCCGGGTGTGTGCGTCTTGCCGAGAGTCCCTGCTGGCCGGGCGGGTTCCGCCGTTGAGCAAGAGCCACGACTACGTGTACCCGCCTCGTCCCGCGGACCTACCCGATCTGAACCCGGTGGAAGAGCGCCTCATCTCGCCTCGACTCCCCTTCATGAGCATCAGGCGGCTCACGCGGGGCAACGGTCAGTACGGCATTAAGGGACAGATCGTGAACGTGCCCATCGACGTTCCGAGCGTGGTGGAGTGTCTTCCGCGGCTGGTTCCCGAGGACGTTGCGATAGACGTGCACGTGAAGCGGAGGCTGGTGAGTCCGGCTATGTACAGGCGCGGACTGGTGAAGCGCGGTAACATCTTGGCGTGGTTGAAGCACCTGGAGCATGCGCCGTTGTATGTCGCTAGCGGCGTGCGCATCGACTGGAGTCGGCTGGGTGTCTTCGATGACGATGATGCGGCCGTTTGTGAAGGTGAACGCGCCCGTGAGCTACAACGATAACACGAATAGGTCCTAATCTGTAGTGTAGTTTGTGTGTGTGTGTGTGACGCGCTCGCGATGTGTGCATTTAATGCATCGTACGAAAATCGTGAAGTGTAAATAAATAATACTTCGTATATAATGTATCTGTGTACAAATGCTTCATGACAAACAACATTTAAATTCATTAATTACACTTTAATCATCATCATCAGTAATAAAACTCCCAAGCATTTCCCCGAACATGGTTAAGTGCGAATGCACGGGGTGATGCGATGAGGGGGAGTAAAGTTAAAATCCGTTGGCATTCGCCAGTGAGTTAACGTAAACTCCCCCGTGTGATCAAATTGCGATTCCCAGGAACCATTACACCATAAAGGCACCATAGTGTGATTAATAAATATAATAGTGCGAATTAATAAATACCCCTCATAGCATCACCCCGTGCATTCGCACTTAACCATGTCCACCCTCGGGGAAATGCTTGGGAGTTTTTCCTTTATATAGTGAAGTTGAGGACTGGTACTTTGCAGTGATGGGTTTAATTTTCACTCGTGCCTTGACTTCCGCCACCAATCAGACAACCTCCTTCTAGTTAATTCTACCCGCTTAAAGTCTATTTTGTCCTCCGTGTCGCTAAAGCCCAGTGCTTTGAAAAACTCTGCGCCATCAGCCTTAACTACAGGGTGAAGCCTTTACTGAACATTATCAACTGTTCGGCAGTTTCCTCCGCCTCTACACATGCACTGCATACCGTGCATGTCTACTCCTTCGTATTTGGCCTGATATGTCTTGGTTCGCAATACTCCTTTCCTGGCCTCAAACAGTAGAAAACTACCCCGAGTATTATCATCGATCCTTTCCTTGTCACTTTCCTGCTTAAAAGTTCGATAGATCCATAGAGCGGACTTCTTAATCATGCCAATTCTCCACATGTCAGGCTCCGTTTCCTTCACCTTCTTCTTAACTGATACTTCTTTTTTGGTTTGGCCCCCTGATATTTTCCAAGTATTTACCCGTCAATTTTTTGGTTCGCTCCCTCCATTTTGTATCGACATTCTTCATGTAGAAGTAACTGAAAACCTTCCTAGCCTAACGCTCCTCCCCCGTTTCTCTCAATCGCTTCTCAAATTTTATCTTACTGTTAGCTTCCCTGCCCTCAAATGATGTCCAGCCCATATCACCTTGTACTCCCTTATTTGGTGTATTCCCGTGAGCTCCTAAAGCAAGCCTACCTATTTCATGTTGCTTAATTCCTAATCTTGCTTGAACTACGGATCTCATGCACAAGACGGTATTGCCGGATGTCAGACCAGGAACCACAACCCTTTTCCATATTCCTCTCACAACATCATACCTATTGTAATTCCACAGTGCCCTATTTTTCATTACTGCTGCATTCCTGTTTGCTAGTCGTTACGTATATTTCGTGTCCCCTTAGGTACTCGGTCTCGTTGCTTATCCACATGCCCAGATATTTGTATTATCTGTTATCTGTAGAGTGACCTCCTGTATCCTAAGAAACCTACCTTCATTATCATTAAAAATCATGACTGCTGATTTTTCTTTACTAAACTGAAATCTAACCTATCTCCATCATTATCGCATATGTCCGCAGATGTCCGTCAATCTCTGCAAATCTTCTTTGTTGTCGGCCATTAGCACTATATCATCTGCGTACATCAATGCTGGTACATCAATGACTTTTCCTTGTTTGACAAAAGAGAGGTTGAAGCCAAGTTCACTTCCCTCTAATTTGGTCTCTAATCCTTGTAGGTAGATTATGAATAACAAGGTTGACAGAGGACACCCCTGTCTAAGCCTCCGTTTTACCTCTGTGGGCTTGGATACTTGTTTTTCCCACTTTATAACTACCTTGTTACCTTTATAGATGTCCTTTAAATGATTAGGGACTATCTATTCCACGTATAGTGTGTCCAGTATTCCCCACAATTCCTCTTGAACCACGTTATCGTACGCTCCCTTGATATCCAAAAATGCTAGCCACAGGGGTCTGTGTTCCTTTTCTGCTATTTGGATGCGCTGCGTCATTGAGAGCAGCTTGTCTTTCAACCTCCTGTGTTTCCGAAACCCATTCTGCAGTTCCCTCAGCACCCCCTCATCTTCTATCCATGCCTGCAGTCTTTCCTTTATAATCTGCATCGCCAGCCTGTAGACCACTGATGTCACTGTTATAGGACGGTAGTTGTTTATGTCAGCTTTGTCCCCCTTTCCTTTATAGATCATGCTCATCCTGCTAAGTTTCCATCCATCGGGAACTTCACCATCGATTATTGTTTTTCTCACTGCCTCTCTCAAAGTATGTTTAGACTGCGTACCCAATGTATTTATCAGCATTATTGGAATGTCATCTGGGCCTGTTGATGTACTTCTAGGAACCGTCTTTTCAGCCCTTTGCCACTCTTGTTGTGAAAATGTAGCCATTGCGCCACTTGATGCATACTTGTATATTGTGGTGCACTTTGTTGAAATTTTTCTGTCACCCTTGTTCTTATATATTCAATAGCTTCGTCTCCTTCTAGCCTAGCACCTTGAGCTGTAGTTGTAAACCTTTGCTCTATAGGCTTGTCTCAATTCTTAGGGAGGTCAGAGGGTTCCAAAATTTTGCAGCAGCCTTTCTATCCTTTTCTAGCCACTGTAGTCCCGCCTCACTCGGCGCTCTGTGGGATCAAGAGTTAAAACAATTTACATCGCACGCACGAGCAAACGAGCTTTCCGGTCGTGGGTTACAAAAAAAACAGATTTTAGCGTAAGTGTTCCTTTGCTCGTAGAGTCCAAAAAGTAGGGGCTATTTATGACGCGCGCCAGTCTTATCTCTTATCACAGTGTGTTGGGCACGCCCCTGGGGAGCGGGGGGTAGGGCGTAATGTACGATTCGAAGTGGGAATGGTCGTAAATAAATGGCTGCCACAAAGGCTTTAGCAACGCTTCATTGCGCAAAAGATCCTCTCTTTTCATCTTGCTATCTCAATGCCTTCTGATGACACCCCCCCCCCCCCCCACCGCTAAGATTTGTTGTGCTTATTGCCAGCTGTGGATGAGGCGAGTTTCAGCTAATCCCACCAGCCTCCCAGATGAGTTACTACAAGCTTTCCTGAAAAGCAACCATACACGTACAAATATGCTCGAAATCACCTTTCTCTGGCAAGAATAAAGAAATCTGAACAAACGTGAAAACTCCAATCAAAGTAACCAATCATCCTATCACCATAGTGGTGGAAGGGAGAAAATAATCCGTGACTTCGGCACCAACGATTATTCACAAAGGCGTTTATTCGCAGAGCCCTCCATAAGGTAAAAGAAGGGGAAAAATGTGATACCAACCGCGCCGCAACAACGCCACGTGTCGATCCAATACATCGTGGGCGCCAGCGAAGTTAAAAAGACAGGAGTCGATGTTGCCACAAGCTTTCCACCCACATCGGCAGTTTCATCCGCTGGTCTGAAGACCTTGCACCGGCGGGAAAAGTGCAGGGCGTCGTGTGCAGGACCACGTGTGCCGGCTAAACTAAAAACTTCCATGAAGAAATGCGGCAGCACAGGAATGACTTCCGTGAAATGAACAGTGAACGCAGCCTAGAGGCAGAACACTGCACGCGGGTTGGCCACCATACCAGTCCCGACAGCGTGGTGACACGGAGGAAGGAAAGGTAAGGAGAGGGCATGCCCGGCCGGCGCAGGGCGTAAAAAAATGTGGCAGTAATTACGCCACGCGCAGCCATATTCACTGTGCACAATGGCGGCGTTTTGTTAATATTGATGTAGTACGGTGCGACACTGTATAGGCGGTCCAATGGCGGTGTGCGCGTTTTCATTGGCCTCGCACCTAACCATGGTATACTGCAGGTGTGCCACATTGTTAGCTACGCGATCTTCCTCCGGTGGTGGTTGTAACCAGGTGTCTGAACTAGAAACCACGGAACGAGCTCGCGTATACGTACTTCGAATTTGCAGCGTCCGTCAAAATTATGCTGAAAAGCCATCATAGAAAATAACGACTGTGCTCAAGAATTCGTTCAATGAATGCCTTGCAGGTTAGTGACAGTTATGCGGTGTTGCTTCTTATGACAAAGGACGATGCATTTGCGGTCCACAGGCCCTTATTAAGAAATCTAATCTTGCTTTTCATGTTCCTGTACAGTTACCACATGCTTCTGCGCATTAAAGTTCTTGTTCTGCTTCGCTTAAGATGCTCCCTCTTCGCAATATTGTCCGTATTGTAGCAAAACTCGTTAAAATGTCTGCACGCACCTGCACAAGGTAACTAGGTGCACCTCACTAGATGCGCGTGCTTGTGCATTCAGAAGCTGACAAAGCCGTTCGAACGATGTTGACCAAATAATGTTGACCTTTTCTCACGCGTTCCTTCGGCTAACTTTCCCATCTTTCGCCCTTACGCGATTCTGGTCTCCATTCTCCATAGCTACTAGTGCGCGTGAATCACACTGGAGACGTGTTCCCACGCACTTTCGGGTGGTCTTCGCTGCTTTCGTCCTAATGAAATCATGCCCTTTGGGATATCCGTAGGAACCAGTGCGCGTCGGACAAAAGAGGGGCGAAAACAAAGAGGCCGGCGCAAACTCAACGGGCTGCCACGCACACAAGCTCCACCGACGCCGACTTTACTGGCATAATTACGGACCTCCGGGTTTATTGCAGGGAAGACTTTTTTTTTCTTTTTTTATTGTGGTGCCTAGCCCACAGCCTGACTGAAAATTTCATAAAGTCTAAAGAGAAGCGCAAAAGGGGGGAAAAGTGATCTGAAAGAAGCTGTACAAATTTCGGAGCCTGGTTCGTCGCGCGGCAATGTCCGAAATATCATCTTTGTTTTCACAAAGAACACATCAAATAAAGAAAAGCTTAACGTGCAACTTGCCGTGTTTATCGTTAACGCCGGCAATGCAAGAGTACAACAGCCACACGCAGAAATTTCGTCAATCGCATCACGGCAAGACAGCGTGTTGAAATCCGTTCCGTTGGTTTCGGATAGCACCGACGCACGTGGCGCGCAGGCCACGTGCTTTTTGAGACAGAAAGGGAGTCGCGCCTTCTGGTTCGCATTCATATGTAAACAAGAGAGGAGAATTCGCCCAGTCAATATGGACGACTTTCGGCTTCATCGCTGCTTCACAACGAGTGACGTCAGGGCCTCTTCTTACCTTTCCTTCCTCCATGGTGTGGTGATCAAAACAGAAGGAAACCTTTGCCGGCTAGAGTTATTGTATATGCTACCTTTAGGCTACCTAAAGGTAGCATATACAGTAACTCTATCGCCGGCAGCTTCCCTTTTTATCCTGGCAGCAGATAGTGCGGAACACCCACCCCACCGGATAGATGGATGGATGTATACGGCTGTGCCAGCCCTTTAGAACGGGCAGTGGCTCACACCACCTAGCCATAAAGTTATGTACTATCACTGTGTGTTTAAGGATTGAATTTCACTCGCGCCTCGATTGTAGCCACCAATCAGCCTCCTCTCGGTTATTTCTACCCATTTAAAGTATATTTTGCCTTCGCTGTCCCTAAACCCCAATGCTTTGAAAAATTCGGCGCCATTATCTTCGACAATAGGTTGGAGCCCTATACAGAACAATATCTAATGTTCAGCCGTTTCCTCGTCCTCTCCACACGCACTACATACCGTGTGTGTGCCTTCGTATTTTGCTTGGTACGTTTTCGCTCACAATACTTCCGTTCTAGCCTCTAAGAGCAGAGAACTACCCCGAGAATTATCGTAGATTATTTTCATTGCAATTTTCTTCTTAAAAGTTCGGTAGGTCTCCGGTGATGATTTCGTAAGCATTCCCATTTTCCGCATGTCCCTCTCTGTTTCCTTCACCTTCTTCTTAACTGATGTTTCCTTTTGGTTTCATATTCTGATGTTGTCTAAATACTTGCTTGACAATTTCCGGGTTCGTTTCCTCCATCTAGTATCGACATTCTTCATGTACCAGTAACTGAAAACCTTCCTAGCCTAACGCTCCTCCCCCGTTTCTCTCAATCGCTCCTGAAATTCTATCTTGCTGCTAGCTTCCCTGCACTCAAACAATGTCCATCCCATGTCTCCCCGTGCCCCCTGACTTGGGGTATTCCCGTGTGCTCCCAAAGCAAGTCTACCTACGCCACGCTGTTTAATTTCCAATCTTGCTTGAACTTCTGATTTCATGTACAAGACCACATTGCCGAACATCAAACCCGGAACCATGACACCTTTTCAAATCCCTCTCACAACGTCATACCAACTGTAGTTCCACAGTGCCCTGTTTTCATTACAGCTGCATTCCTGGCGCCCTTAGTCATTATGTATATTTCGTGCTCCCTTAGGTACTCAGCGACGTTATTTATTCATACGACCAAGTATTTGTATTTATCCACTATTTCTAGTGTGACTTCCTGTATCTTATGCTCACTGCCAATTTGTTATCATTAAAAATCATGGTTGCCAATTTTCCCCAGCTGAATTTCAAATTTAGCCTATCGCCCTCATTACCACCGATGTTTATCAATCTCCGCAGATCTTCCTTGTTGTCGGCTAGTAATACTATATCATCTTCATACATCAATGCTGGTAATGACAGTTCAATGTGTTTTTCTTGCTTGGCAAAAGAAAGGCTGAATCCAAGTCGACTCCCCTCTAATTTGACTTCTAGTCCCTGGAGATACAGCATAAATAACAAAGCTGACAAGAGACATCCCTGTCAAAGCCTGCGTTGTATCTCTGTAGGTTCAGATACATCTTCTTCCCATTTGACAACTACATTGTTACTTTTATAGATATCCTTTAGAAGATTAGTTATTCCATCTTCCACATCTAGAGAGTCCAGTATTCCCCACATCTCTTCTTGAATCGCGCTATCGTAAGCTCCCTTGATATCTAGAAATGCCAGCCACAGGGGCCTGTGTTCTTTTTTCGCTATTTCAATACACTGCATCAATGAAAACAGATTGTCCTGCAACCTCCTATCTTTACGGAACCCATTTTGTAGTTCTTCCAGCACCCCTTCATTCTCCACCAATGTCTGTAGTCTTTACTATCTGCACCACCAGCCTGTAAACTACTGATGTCACTGTTATAGGATAGCAGCTGTTTATATCGGCTTTGTCCCCCTTTCCTTTATAGATCATGCTTATTCTGCTTGATTTCCACCCATATTGGGAGCTTCACCATTCATTATTGCTTTGCTCGCTGACTTTCTTAATGTTTGCTTAGAATTTTGTCCTAGTTTCTTTATTAGCATTATTGGGATGCCGTTAGGGCCTGTTGATGTGATATTAGAAACTCTTTTTTCTGCCCTTTCCTACTGTCGTTGTCCCAGTGGAGCCACTGAGCTAATTGGTCCATCCTGATGTGGTACGGTACATGCAGCGCTTTCTTGATGTTTAAATTTTTCTGTAATCATTTTTATATATTCCGTTGCCTCATCCCCTTGTAGTCTGACCCCTTGAACTGTAGTTATAAACCTCTGTTTCATGCTTGTCTTATTACTCAGAGAATTGAGATGGTTCCAAAACTTTGCAGCTGCCTTTCTATCCTTTCCTTTTTGTCTACTTCCACCATCCATTGGGCCCCCTTTCTTCTAATCTTTTCACTGATCAAATCGGACGCTTCTCTTCTGCAGCTCAAAAAGTTATCCCATTTTCTTTTGACATCATCTTCCGGTTTACCCCTCTGTTTAGCATACCTGTGTTCCCTGGAGGCTTCCTGACATCTTACTATGGCTCCCTTAACTTCCTCATCCCACCAGCTCTTGGGTTTGTGTCTGGTTTTCCAGGTTGATTTGACTCGTACCTTAGCAAGCTCTAACTCAAACAGTCGAGTTAGATTTGTGTACGTCCACTCTGTTTTAGTATTCTCGGTGACTATTTTGTCAATCTCTTCAGTTGCTATTTCTATTTACCTTTCTGAATAAATATTACCATGTGGTTGCTCGTAATGCCACCTTTCCGATTTCATTTCTCTTCCAAAACTCAGCTTGATACGTTTGTGATCACTACCTAAGCTTCTAGACCCATATTCATCTATGTTCATCATCCTTAGCCGATCATACATTCTATGTGATATTATTGCGTAATCTATCATCGACTGCAGCCTTCCAACCTCCCATGTTATCTGCCCTTTCATGGCATTTTTCGGTGCTGTTGCAAATGATTACATTATGCCTTTCACACATATCCATTAGCTTTCTGCCTGTTGGGTCAGTGTATCCATCCATATCTTCTATGTGCGCATTCATATTTCCTAGTATAATTATCTCGCACTCTTCTCATAGTACTTCAATGTCATTTCTTTTGCACTGCCCCATTTGTTAATTTTTCTCTCTGGCTTTTGCTCGTGTCCACAAGTATACAAAACCCAGAAGCGTACGTCATTTGCTCTGCCACTTTCCCTTCTAGCCATAAATGTTCTTTGCACTCCTGCCTGACCCTTTCTTTTATTGAAATAGAAAATAAACGAAGGAGTTTTTGTCACCATTACTTGGCGACGGCTACCCCTTTCCACTTGGTTGGTACAAATAAAACATTTAAAAAACAATAGCATACAGTCCTAGATGGGCGAGAGCAACAGTTCTCCTATGGGCAGAACAAACACGTAGATGCCACGCTCACTTTTAACTTTTGTCCACTCAGTAGTCGTCACAAATCTTCGTTTCTTCGAAGAACTGTTGCAGCACCTTCATTGCTTTGCCGTGTGTTTTGGATGGCCATGGACCTAGTATTTTATTATACGCAAATGGCCGCTTGGGATCTAACTCATGCAGTTCCTGTTCAAGTCGCCTTCAGTGTCTGTCGTGTTTCGGACAGTCGAGCAAGAGTTGACACATATCCTCGTCGTCGTGGCCGCATGAACATGCTGACGATGTTGCACGATGAATGCGAAGTGGGAAGTGCTTTGTGTAAGCAGTTCCGAGTCGTAGACCATAAATGAGTGTATCGATGCGTCTTGGGAGGTCACGGTCTAATTGGTATTCAAGATTAGGATCAACAGAATATAGGATCGATTCCTTTGTTTTGTCTGTGAACCAGGTAAACAGGCATAATTCGCGTTTTGTTGTTCTCAAAATTCTTTTCACATCATATTGAGATACCGGAATGAGGCAAGTTTGCGTAGAATTATGAGCGGTTTTCGCCAACTCATTTGCCATTTCATTTCCCTTAATTCCGCAGTGACTGGGAACCCACTGAAATGCCCCTCGATGATTCGACTTCGTAGCTTTTGAGAGCTCTTTTAGTATAGCGTATATACTATACGCACATCAATGTGTCTTGAAGGGGAATTTTCCACACATGCCAGTGCTGCCAGAGAGTCTGTAATTACCACCCATTTTCTTAGTGTCGTTGACAGCTTAATAAAGTTTATGGCTAGCAAAATCTTTACGAGCCCCGACGTTGTTGAAGAGGAGAGGTGGCCCAGCCTACATGCATATTCTTCGTGCAATTCCGGAATTATGAATGCTGATGTCGCCGTCTCTTTGGTGATGGGGCCGTCAGTGTACACGTGAGTGTATCCTTGGCACCTGTCAAACAGATGATGTGATGCCAACTCCTGTGCGGCAACGTTTGGCACTTCATGTTTGCTGCGAAGTTCTTCTGTTGACGTTTCAGTAGTTGGTAGCTCAAGCAGCCATGTTGGGTAGTTTTCGTCCAGCGGCGAATCTATCGACACAGGAAACTGGGAAATGTACTGTTGGTACACATGGTGTATTTGCGCTCCAGCACGGTTGACGATGTTGGGTATGAGCGAATGGGAAGGGTGTTGCGTGACTATACGAAAGAGGTGCCGACATGTCTCCACATTTCTAATTACTATAAAGTTGGGTTCTCTTGCCTCTGCCAGTGTTGGAGAACTTGATGTTGCCTGTGGAACCCCCAAACATATGCGTAAGCTTCGTGCTTGTAGCAACTGAAGTGGGTGTAGCGACGTCTGAGAGATGTTGTGGAGAACGGGTGCAGAGTAGGCAATTTTCTCTTGGATTAGTGCACAATGGACGCGGAGTAGAGACGCTGAAGTACCGCCCCATTTTGTTCCCGCGATGCGACGTATATAACATCTATAGTGCCGTTCACTTGATTTTCCAGATCAGCAATATGCTGACTCCATCTGAGTTGGCTATCTAAGGTAACGCCAAGGCAGCGATGCTTTCGTGTAATTTCGATTCTCTGTCCATCCACAAAAAGCCTCAAATTTTTCACTGTCTTTATTGTGAATGACAGAACTACAGATTTCGCGTGAGAAATCTGCATGCCCCGCCTTTGAGGTGATCACTTATTGCATTTAGCCCTTGTTGAAGCCGTTGTTCGATCACTTCCAGTGATTTGTGAGACTTCCATATGCATATGTCGTCTGCATACTGTGACCAGGTGCAACGTCATCAAGCATTGCAGTGACTACGCATGCGCAAGCCTGCCCTGCCTCTGTACAAATACACCGGCATCATGCAATAAAGCGCTCTTTCGTTTCCTGCTGCACGACTGTCCAGATGGTGTCAGAAGTGGTTCGTTGGATACCACCGTAAGTCGGCAATGAATGAACCCACTGGCCGGCCACAAACGCCCGTCGGGAGAATGGCGTCAACGCTGCTGCAGCCACCGAGGCCACTAGACTTGTCTGGATACATGTTTTACAACTGGACCACATGGAAACGTGAGTTTGACCTTTTTGCTACGGCGACGGGACTGAGCCAGCAGCCTAAGGATGTTCAAGCCGCAACCCTTTTGATGACAATAGGCGAAGACGCGAGAAGAACATTCTATACTTTCAAGTTCGACAGCGAAGACGATAAAAAAGACCTCGGAATAATTTCAGCAAAGTTCGAGGCGAATTTCAAGCCGTCTGAGAACCTCAGCTTTAACGAATTCCGATTTGGCTACAGGGACCAACAAGAGGGAGAGTCGTTCAATGACTGGCTTACGGAGCTGCGAATCCTCGCGGGAAGATGCGAATTTGGTGAGCTTGAGGAACGGCTGATTCGGAGCAGGATAATTCTCGGCATCAAAGGTAAGGATTTCCAGCAGAAGCTTCTCTCGGAAAATCCCTCGTTTTCAAAAGTAGTGCAAATGTGCCGCGCAAGGGAACAAACAAAAGAACAACTACTAGAAATCAGAGCCAGAACGGACAACCCGACAGTTGCCGCAGTCACAGAAAATACAACGCCTTGCACGCGCTGCGGTCTTGAAAAACATCAATATGGGAAATGTGCGGCGCAGGGCAAACGCTGCAACAATCGCGGCAGAAGCAATCATTTCGCTCGTGTTTGCCGTCAGCCAAAGCTAACGCCTAGATCGACCACTCGCGAAGTAAAGCAGGTCGTTTTGGGTGTTGAAGACGAGTATTTTCTACAATCCCTAGAAGCGTGTGCTATCTCTTGTGAGGACCGTTGGTTGGCGGAAATTGTTATCGCAGGTTCAGCGGTTGAGTGCAAAATTGACACGGGAGCTAACTGCTCTGTCATGCCTGAGGTGACATTTCGGAAACTAACTACGCAGTCGGCGCAGCCATGCTCGACCACCTTGCGCGCTTTTTTCGGCCACAAGCAAACGGCGTTGAGTAAAATCACGTTACCGACTTCGTACATGGCTCAGACTTGTCAAGTGGAATTTTTCATCGTACCCCAGTCTGGGCCGGTAACAGTGAGTGGCAGTGTTGCAGAGCGTTTAAGATTAATATCCCGCGTACGCGCGGTCGATGCCCAGCCAAGCCAGGACCCAAGTGCCGGTTTTGAAGATGTATTCCAAGGCCTCGGGGAGCTGAAGGGTGTTTCGTACCACATCGAGCTCAAGCCAGGCGCACGAGGCAGCATCAAGCCAGCTCGGCGAGTTGCGGTTGCTCTTCAAGAACGCGTGAAACAAGAGCTCGATAAAATGGAGCGTGACCTCGTGATAGCAAAGGTAATTGAACCTACTGCCTGGGTAAGCCACATGGTCGTAGTAGTTAGTAATGACAAAGTGCGCATTTGTTTAAATCCTTCGGACTTAAACAAGGCCATACTGAGGGAGCACTATCATATGCCTACATTATAAGATGTAGTTCCACACCTGCATGGGGCAAAGTACTTTTCAACGCTAGATGCATCTTCAGGATTTTGGGAAATTAAGCTAGACGAAGAAAGTTCATTATTATGTACCATGGGCACTCCCTATGGCCGCTACAAATTTCTGCGCATGCCCTTCGGGATTTCCTCGGCTCCAGAAGTCTTTCAACGGGCAATGCACCAGGTAGTTGAAGGCCTGAGTGGTGTCGCCGTTGTAATGGATGACCTTCTCGTATGGGGAAACTGTCGAGAAGAGCATGACAAAAATCTAGCAGCTTTGTTCGCAAGCTGCAGAGAGCACAACCTAAAGCTGAACAAAAAAAGTGTCATTTTTTGCAGCCGCAAGTTCGATACATTCTCACGCAAGAAGGACTTTGCCTGGATCCCGGGAGAGTAGACGACATCTCGCAAGTGCCACCACCACAAAACTGTAAGGAACTGCAGGTTTTTCTCGGGATGATGAACTTTGTGGCGCGTTTCATCCCCAACATGTCTTCACTATCTGCACCCCTTGGGGAGCTATTGAAGAAGAACACGGCGTGGGTCTGGACACAAGAGACCCAAGAAAGCTTCAATACACTTCACGCTTGCCTAACAAAAGCACCTGTTCTCGCCTATTTTGCGAAAGGTGTTCCCTTGACGTTGTCCGTGGATGCAAGCCAGAAAGGGGTAGGGGAAGTTATTTTGCAAAATGGACACCCAATCGCCTACTCGTGGCGTTCGCTTACCGAAGCACAAAAGAAATAAGCCCAAATCGAGAAAGAGCTGCTAGCCATTGTTCACGGGTGCGCAAGGTTTGAAGACTACATCCTAGGGCAGCCAGAGGTAATCGTCGAATCCGATCACCGCCCTCTAGAGTCAATATTTAGGAAACCACTATGCGAGTGCCCGTTACGATTGCAGCGTATGAGACTCTCCCTTCAGAGGCTTCCTATAAAAGTGACTTACAAACCAGGAAAAGAACTGTTCCTAGCGGATGCACTCTCGCGTTTTCCTAACCAGAAGGAGCTGAAAGAAGAATCACTGGATTTTCATGTGCACGCTCTCTCTTCTCTTCCAGTCTCTGATCGACAACTGCAGGAAATCCGGGAAGAAGTACTCAAGGATGCAACAATGACCGAACTGTGCAGCTATTCAAGCACAGAATGGCCTGAGAGCAAGCTTGAGGTGTCTGAAACCGCACGAGCGTATTGGAACTAGCGCGACTAACTTCACGTCGAAGATGGCCTTCTCCTACGAAGCAACAAGTTGGTCATTCTGCCGACAAAAAGGCAGGAAGTACTTCGTTTGCTTCACGCGGCACACGGGGGTGAAGAAAAGATGAAGGCAAGAGCCAAAGCGGTTATGTACTGGCCGGGCATGTCGGCGGATATTGCAGCTCTAGCGAAGGCGTGTCAACATTGTCAAAAGTACAAGAGCAGGAACGCCAAACTACCAATGCTTAGTCCCGATATACCTACTTTGCCGTGGCAAGTAGTCGCAATCGACCTTTTCTACCACGAAGGCGATGAGAACCTCGTTGTGGTAGATTTCTATTTTTTTAGAGATCAAGCAGATGCATCGAACTACGGCAGAAGCAGTGACAAACGTGTGCATGCAAATCTTCGCCACGCACGGCATACCAGCAAAGATATGCAGCGATAATGGTCCCCCGTTCAATAGCGCGTGCTTCCATATTTTTTCAACGCAGCTGGGCATCACCCACGTGACTTCCAGTTCGCATTACCCTCGCGGTAACGGCATGGCTGAACGGGCCGTCGAAGAAGCAAGAAACTACTGAAGAAGTGCCGGTTTGGAACACTGGAGTTCTACAGCGGCCTGCTTGAATGGAGAAACATGCCAAGGGATGACCGCCCAAAGTCACCCGTCGAACGGCTCATGGGTGGACAGACGAGGACCAAGCTGCCCGTACTAGACTGCCACCTAGAACCCCAAACCGTGCCGACCGAAGTTGTCCGAAAGCGACTCGGCGAAATACAGCGAAAACAACGCGTCTTCTACAACAGATCAACGCGGAATCTACCGGAAGTGCACAGTGGGTCCACAGTATCGGTTTACGATACAACAAACAAGACCTGGGCGCCAGCAGTCGCCATGGGCCCGGCAAGTACACCACGCTCTTATATTGTTGCTACTGAGAACGGCCAGCATCTACGACGTACGAGAGAACACCTCGGTCAACAAACGGGCAGGTTTTCGCGCAGCAGCCAGAAAGCGCGACAGCGACCGCGCGTTCCAGCCAGCAGCCGTGCACCACCGAGCAGCAAGCACCTCAAGAAGCGCTGCGTCGAAGCACAAGACGGCGAAGATCGCCACAGCGCTATCCTCTCCTCTCCCAGAGCGCCCAACAGAAACTGTTCCGCGGATGTAGTGCAAATTGAACTTTGAATTGTTTCTTCAATATGCCTTCGTCTAGACATTTTGTGTTCTGTTTCTTTTTTTTTCCAAGGGAAGGAAGATGTGACCAGGTGCAGCGTCATCAAGCATTGCAGTGACTACGCATGCGCAAGCCTGCCCTGCCTTTGTACAAATACACCGGCATCATGCAATAAAGCGCTCTTTCGTTTCCTGCTGCACGACTGTCCACACATACATTGCTATTTTCAAGGCTTCGGGCAGCACTTCTGGAAGACCTGTCATTGCAGCTTCGAAAAGAAGCGGACTTAGAACGCTTCCTTGTGGTACACCTCTGCTTATGTTGAAGCGTTCGCTGTATCCATCATTGGTTGAAACGTATATTTATCTGTTTACATAGGAAGTTGGCGATCCATTGAAGGATACGACCGTCAACCCCTAGTGAGGTAAGCCTATGCAGCACAGAAAGGTGGCTCACAGAGTCGAACGCCTTTTTAATATCTATGAACACCGCAACATCCGTGTCTCCACAGCTCGTCTCATGTTCTACAAATGTAACCAGGTCGAAGACGCAGTCCATGATGCATTGCTGTCATCTGAAGTCAGCCATCTGTTCTGGGAGAGAGTCGTTAGCTTCAATCCACCACAGTAATCTTCTGTCAGCCATTTTTTCTATGACTTTAGATACACAGCTAGTGAGGCTTACTGGTCGGAATGAGTCAAGCGAAAGTGGTGATTTACCGGGCTTCATCAGTGGGACGATTCTCGCGACCTTCCAACACATTGGAACGTACGCCTTTGTCCATATGTCGTTATATATCCGTAGAAGAACTGGCATGCCGTTGGGTCTTAGAGTTTTCCGAACAATGTACGATACGTTGTCGCGACCAGTTGCCGTTCTTACGCTGGTTAGTAATAGAGCAGTACGCAACTCTAGTAGAGAATACGTGTTATCCAGTTGAGCATGTGATAAAGCGTATGCATCTTGGATTTGCTGCTCTACAGAACTAGGCAGTGCTGTAGTGTTGTGAACCCCTTGCCCAGTTCCAGTCAGCATTGTGCAAAACCTATTTGAAACATCGCGTTCGGATAATCCAAGAGATATTACCAATGCTCTTAATGGGTTTCGCTGGGATACTGGATGACTTAAAGTAGGGATTGTTTGCCAGATTTTTGGAAGTGGAGTAAATGAGGTCAACGAATTGCAGAAATCATACCATTTTTTCCGACCTAACTTTTGCATGTGTCGGTTAGATTGGATGTGTGTGGCCTGACTCTTCTTGTAATCTTCTAGCTTCCCTGTGCGGTGATAGCGACGTTCTGCTGCTCTTCTAATTGCTCGTAGGCGCTCATAGTCTGCATCTACACTGGAGTGGCCTGCTGGGACAGCTGTAAACCTTGTCGCACGGGAGTAACTGCTTTTAATGCAGGACATAAACGTATCCAGTTCATTAACTCTCATCAAGTCACGTCCAGTATGTTCACGAAATAGTTTCCAGACAGTTAGCTTTGAAATCAATGTGTCGTTTGCACTTGCATTTTTGGGTGTTGCATGAGAACTGGTAATGGTCACTCTCTCGTGTTTTGAGGTCTGTACACCAGTTCATATCTCGTGCAATGTCAGGGGAGGCATAGCAAAATCTAGACAGCTAGCATAGTTATTACCTCTTAAAAACGTTACTGATCCATCATTCAGTACAACAAGACCACATCGATCAATTGCTTTTTCAAGTGTTCTCCCACGTGAATCGGTATGAGTACTGCCCCCCGTGGTATTCTGTGCACTGAAATCTCCACATAAGAAGGCAGGTCCCTGGGCTTTACCCAATAAATGAATCGGAAATGATTCGGAGATTCGTGTCGATGGTTGGAAATAAACACAAATTACGGTGATGGTAAGTCTCTGGAATTGAATTTTGCACCCTACAAATTCTGGCAAGTACGAGTCCGACGAGTATAAAACAAAAGAGGGTATGTCGCACCGTACGCATAACAGTGTCCTGCTCAAGCCTGGATTTTTTTCGATGCATATGTGACATAATTAGAAATCCCAAAGTCAGGGCCAACGTAAGGGCCTGACCCTTTGCCAGTCTGTAGTTTTATGAATGAATGCCCCAATACCACCCCCCTTTCTGCTGCCTTCTGTTCTATTACAATATTCCCACGCGTAGTCCGGATTGTTAGGAGGTTGTTCCATGTCCATATGATGTGTTTCTACAAAACCATATACCATCAGCCTCCCCTTCCTTAGCTGTTCTTCTATCTCTTCCCACTTCAGCCCATTCCTGCCACCCTGCATGTTAATATACCCTACGTCTGAATTGATTGATATGTCGGGTTTAACGTCCCAAAACCACCATATGATTATGAGAGACGCCGTAGTGGAGGGCTCCGGAAATTTCGACCACCTGGGGTTCTTTAACGTGCACCCAAATCTGAGCACACGGGCCTACAACATTTCCGCCTCCATCGTAAATGCAGCCGCCGCCTACGTCTGAATTGGATCGGCCCTCTTGGCTACGTCGATTTCTACCCCGGACTCTACGTGTGTTAGATATTGGTGCCACTTTGGAATTGTATCTGTCTATACCACCTGTCAAGGAGTCCCCCCGGTTGTTTTCCTCGTTACGGCCTATCCTGCACCCCGAAGGGCCCACGTGCCCCCCCCCCCTCCAAAAAGCTACTGCGTGTCCTGCAAGTCGCCAACCCACCTCATGACCTAGCCTCCCATCGAAGTGAATTGTCTCGTTCAAAACCTCCTTACCTATGCACCTCTCTGTTTATTTCCACCACCTCAAAGCCTTTCTTTCGACTCATCCGCCATATCGCTTGGTTTGCGTTGACAACCTCTCTTTGCAGGTTGCCGTCACGCACTGGTACCTCTGGTATCGTTCATATCACTACCTGTACCTGAGAAGAAACGGCGTGCACGTCATCGCCTCTTTCTCCAGTGTGGTCGCTAGTCCTGCCGTGTCTTCATTTAAGACATCGTTTAAACAACCAGCAATTATCACGAGGTTTCGTCCATCAGCTGTAGTTTCGACGATAGTTATAGCACGAGAACAAAACGACGACACAGAGACAAGAAGGACACGAAAGACACGAGCGTCAATCTATTTCGTGTCCTTCTTGTCTCTGTGTCGTCGTTTTGTTCTCGCGCTATATCTATCGTCATGCCATACCAACTAGCCCAAGCTGCCACACTTCTGTAGTTTCGAGTTTTGCGCTCGCGCTCGCTTTCCTCACTACGGCTTTTAGCTTGCATCCTGGGAACATCCCTACTGCAACCCTCTTGTCACCTCTTACCCTATCTTTGATTGCTTCTGTGCATCGATTTAAATTAGAGTCCCCGGCGATTATCACGTGCTGTGACTTTTCATCATGGGCGTCCTGCACCTGGGGGTTACTTGCACATGTGACGCCAGCTGCTTTGTCCCCTCCCAGCCCCATCACTATTTCGCTGAAGCTAGGTCTTGCGACCATTGAACTGGCTGAACCTGTTTTTTCCGAACTTGCTTGCTCTTTCTTCTTCGCCGTTCTGGTTGCCGGTGCCCTACCGTTCTCTCCGTTGGTCACTCCTTTGTTCACCTTCACTAATGCCTCCTCGGCAGACTTGAGCCTTTCTCCAATAGCCCTCGTTTTCTCTTGCTCTGTCGCTAACGCAGTCTCCAGCTCGGTGATTCTCATCAGCATTTTATTTACTCTGGGCAACCATCATTTTCGCCATTTTTCCCCTCAACCTCACATTGCCTCTATTGGCGTCATCTTCCTCTCCATTCGCGTCTGCACTTGGGTCCATTTTCAAACCTAACCGGCATTCTGAACATTTTGCAGTCTTTTTAATCATGTCTTTTTGACACCAATTGTTCTTATGAAGTGTCCCACTCGATCCTTACAAAACACGGCGTACGACGAACCTTGTCCTACGAACAAAAGGGAAAGTCTAAGCTCCACCGAGGACACTCTCCTCCCTCTACTTCCAGGGCTTTCAACGAGTTGTGGCACACGTCTCGGGCCTTCTCACCTTTTAAGAAAAAAGACATCCGGTTTCTTAATGCAAATATTGGCTGAAGTTTTCTGTTTTTTTTTCATTGTTCTGTTATACCAACCAAGCAGACTTCTGCCAAACGCTCACCTCTGAGATAAAACAGACATCTGTGCTGCACGCCCTAAGCCTGGGGAGTAGAGCTCGTTGCTGCGTTTTGTAGCCTGTCTACATTCATTGGGGCATACAAAGAACGCAAAAGCTCAGGTATGAGTAACTTCAGCTTGGGAAAAGCCTGTGTCGTCAAGCTTTTTGCAGAATGGACTGGGCGGACGGGTAAAAACCGCCGAAATTGCTTCAACGTGTCAAAGCTGACTATGAATGGAAAGGAGTTTGAATAAGAAAAAAAACACAAAAGAAAAAAAACGGGCACTACTATGCTGTGTGGATACGGAGTCCTGAATTGCAGGCGTGTTGGCAACATGTTCAGAATTTCCTCAAGTTCTCAGGGGGTCACAAAAATCTGACAGAAATACAGAGAAATACAGTTTAAAGGAATTTGTTTTTGCCAGTGATAAAGCGTTGTGCATGGCAGGAATGGTGTGTTAATTTCTGCCCCCTTCCTCCTTGGAATCCACTCGGAAGGTTTTCAACGTATCACATAGCAAAAAATTATATAAAAGCTGATAGCATGTGTTGTCACTACATTTGCAAAACTTGAAATTCGTCGAGATGTAAATTTTTTAGCGCAAAAGAATACATCGAGAGGGCATTCACAAGCGCCCGTCCCATCTCTCTCGTTCTCGTGAATATTTTATTTTGCGCTCCGTACTTTTTCAAGAATCACATTTATTCATGTGCATTGCACGTGTCATTATCCAAGGTGAACTTTATGCCTTTGAATTTTTTGTGCTGGCATCATGCTTCCACGAAGTCATTCTTGAATGGGACTTTCTTTCGCGTCATCGGGCCATCATAGATTGCTCACGTGCAGAAGTTGCCCTTACACCGCTGCCAAGCTCTTGTTTGGCTCTGGATTCCTCCGAGTACTCCTGGCCTTTCCTCGAAATTACTGGCACGGTACCACGGGCCCTACCGCATTCTCGCCCGTACGTCACCAGTCAATTATGAGATTGAGCCTTTGACACAGTCTCATGACTTACGCCGTCGTGGCCGAGAAATTGTGCATGTAAGTCGCCTGAAGCCGTATTACGACCCCGCTATAGTGATTACGCCTTAAGTCGCCAGGTTGGCTATGCTATTCACCGGGGGCCAATGTAGGAAACTATGCGAACGACGACGAAGAAGCAAGAAACGGCAAGCCACAGCGTTGGTGCACACGCGCGACCCGAGCTTGCGCTTGTTTTGTATTTTCGGCCTGTTGACGTTCCTCGCTCTTCTGGCGTTCCTTGGCCTTCCAGTAGGTCTATACGTAAATAAACTACGGGACACATGCAAAAACGGAAGCGGCATTTGAGGACAAGCAGTTCAATGCAGGAGAGAGCGTAGGGGCGCTTGGTGCTCGCGAATCGTTCCACTTTGTCGCCTTGGAAGCCGCATTATTTATGAAGGTGGTGCAGGGCTCATTCTCCTTTAACTTTGTACATAACTGTAGATCAAACTCAATGTAAATCACAATGCTGCGTAATGAAATTTCCGGGAATTGCACGTGTGCCAGAACATGCTGCACAATCCACTTTCATGCCCTCTTAAAGCCATGTTTATTTACTTCGAACAATTGTGAATTGCACTAAATGCACAATAATTAAGTTACGGATAATTATTTAGTTTTTCTCTAGTTATCATCGCAATTTGATATGCGTTCCGCTCAGGGAAAATATCCTACGAATCTTGTAGCATGCATTATACTTAGTCATAGTCTGCGAACGGTGTACTATATAAATGCATTACCTATTAGCATTAAAGTTGAAGCCAGTGTGATGCATAAAATCACTATAACATCACCAAAAATTACGGGTTTTAGGAGAAACTCCTAACGTCTTGTTGGAAATTTGAACTTCATATTGTTAAATCCCGCCGACTGAAACGACATTAGCTCCATGACACTGCAAACAAACTTACAAACAGCTGTGCACCATGGAAGTAGACAGTATACATTAGCTTCTTAGTCATGTTAGAATTTTAATGCTGATATCTCATCTGGGTGGTACATTTTATGTCACCACTTCATTCCGTGCCTTTAGGTTAAGGTTATCATTTTTATTCGAAGATATGAGCAAATGGTTTTTATCAAGGACCTTCAATAGAACGAGTTCCAAGGGTGTGTGGAATTAGATAGATTGACAATGTGGAAAATAAATTCTGCGGCTTAAGTATAAACTTAGCTGGACTCACTCAGACTCTGACTTAATTACGCCTCAATATGAGTCTTTCAATTCCTCTGATAGACTCACCAGTGAGTTTCCCGACTTATAAATGGAACGCATCTCTCGTTGACGTCACGCGTTGATGAAGGCCTTTACTGTGCGTTCACGATGGTGAAATATGGGAGAATGAGGAAGGGTGGTTGCTATGCCCAAATGACGATAATAGGGATGATCTTTACCGATCTGCGTAAGAAGAAATCAACGAAAAACACGAATGCAGCGTAGGAAATATGAAAGACAAGTGCTGGAGTTGAAACTAAATGTTATAAAAGAAAGCTCCTACAAAAATTAACAGTAGCAAATGCTTAAAAAGCTATCTAAACCACAGTTGCACAATTAACCATACATTTTTTTTCCAACAAATGTTTCAAGGTGGTATGAAGCAGCCAATATCCATGAAACACCAAAATATTAACGCCAAGTTTATCTGTGAGGAAAGCTGGGGGATCCCTCACACATGACACTTTGCTCTATTTTTATTTCGAAGGCTTCACGAGTTTCACGTTGAATGTTTTTATTTTCTTTTGTGAATGGCATTCAATGATTTGAAAGAAATTCCTTTGTCATGCAGCCGGGTCCACAGAGATCAGATGGGTCAAGGCCTAGCGACACCTAATAGACAGTTTGAACATCCTCCAGCCACCCCGCCGCGGTGGTCTAGTGGCTAAGGTACTCGGCTGCTCACCCGCAGGTCGCGGAATCGAATCCCGGCTGCGGCGGCTGCGTTTCCGATGGAGGCGGAAATGTTGTAGGCCCGTGTGCTCAGATTTAGGCGCACGTTAAAGAACCCCAGGTGGTCAAAATTTCCGGAGCCCTCCACTACGGCGTCTCTCAAAATCATATGGTGGTTTTGGGACGTTAAGCCCCACATATCGATCGAACATCCTCCAGCCACAAAACTGACCTACCTGTTCGCTAGTCTCTGCGTCCTCAATATATCAGTTTCTTCGACAAAGGAAGAAATAGATTGAACGTGAAGATTGTGAAGCCTTAAAAAAAAAGGCAAAATGCAATGCATGTATAAGTAAGTGATCTTTCAGCTGTCCTTACAACTATATAAGGGATCCGCGTTGCTAGATAGCGGGTGCACGTGGCGTGGAAGTGTGCTGTTTGTACCATTTTGACACGCTTGTTGCCTTTGTAGTTTTAGGTGTGCAGCTGTGGAACGACTCAGCCTATTTTTCATGAATGCGCTTCTGGTACATGGGTTTGTGGACTTTCCGCCATAAAGTTTTCGCTCGATGTCCTGTCAGGTTGAGCTCCTTATAAGGTTTATTCTTCCAGAAATATTATAAACCAACTCACCGAGCAAGCTACGTATGTGGGTTCCTTTTTGAAACACGGTTGTGACAAATCGACATATAATTAGTTGAATTAAGTCCGACATAAAAACTGCTGAAGGAAAGGCAGATTACTTGATTTGATAGCGCGGCGTAGAGCATCGCATGGTGTGCAGGACAAAGCACGTTGAAAATACGAGCCCACGGTTCCGTGTTTTCTCCGCATTCATCTTCTGTGCGTTACTTGACAGTTCAAAGAAACCTAATTTATGGTGATTACCATTTCATCCAATATTGCTGATCTTGCTCAACCTACCGATACAATGAGGATCGTTTCTGTTTGATAGAGCATTTCATATAATAATTGTAATTTACCTTTCTTTGTTCATTTAAAGCCACGCATGTGGTCCAGTTTCTTAACTGTTCTTTTTTCTTTTGTATAAATATGCCTTAAACAGCTAGCTCTTCTTCAGTTATAACAATATCTTCCATACACATCGCACTTCTACCTTTCTGGGCCGCACCCTTCGCACTTGAACTGCCTTTGTTTTTCGACTCGCTTGCTCAGTCATCATTATGAATATTCCAGTACCAACTTTCCAAACCTTGCATCAATGTTCAAAGCCCGCCTCACTTATTACGTATTCTCGTCAGCTAGATTATGTCAACAGTCCTCGCCAAACACCACCGTTGGTGCTGTCACTGACCGGGATTGGCTGAAATGCAGTGAACTCAAAAGTATCTTAAAATTCTCGTTGAAATGTAATCCAACTATGTTAGAGCACTCGACCAGTTTTTTTAATTTAGTTTATAGTTCACTTATTTACTTGAAATTGCAGGTGAACCAATTTTGATGCGTTTGCGAAGTGGACAGAATTAAGGCCGAACTGGTGACAGAAGGTGGAAAATAAACGTAGGTTAGCTAAAAAAAAAAAAGAAAAAAAATCTGGCTTAAATGACGCGCCAAGAAAATACGTCGACGGCGGCAGCGCGCCGATCAGTTGGCGGTGGCGCCGTCGTACCAAAATTGTTGGCGGCGGCACGCCGACCCTTCGGCACACACCTTTAGCGTTGACTTGAACCATACAGTTTCCCAAATATTAATAAAAAACTCCATGACTTGAACCATAAACTATTATTATCGGCAGAGACTGCTGCAACATGTAGCGCACGAACCACCCGGTAAAATATTTTTATATAACTCTATGGTAAATATTTTTACAAAACTTTATATATAAACTTCAAATAAATTAGGTTTTATGCTTGCTTACTTACACCAAACGTCGAAGTAACACAAAAGTCGGCACCTTAAAGAACAGTTATATTTTAGTTTTATTTTGGTAAGTGGCATAACAACAAGATAATTTTGAACGCTTCCGGTTTTTGTGTAGTTTGCATGCCCACTTGCATTGACTCTTTGCTTACTTATTTCCAAAGTTATTCTATCGTATTATTGAATAACTGCTTATTTCCGCTTTGTCAAGCGGCTGAGAGAAAGCGAAACTAGTATGGCATGTAGTCGGATACACTCCGTGGTCGGATACGACGAGGGGCGGTGTTTAAAAATGGCCGCGCACCTGGCGAACGGCAGAGTCAACGTCGCCTTGCTGCGTGAGGCAGCTAGGAGAGAACTGATCGAATTGCTCGACAAGTGCAATGGCACCAAGGTAACAAGATGAACAGCATCCCGTGCATGCCTCGCTTAGCGCTAGAGTGAAGGGCGCTCCCATGCCTTGTGCGGTGACAGCATTTCACGTCTCCGCATAAGCGCTACTCTAGGTTGTTTCTCGATTGTGCTGGCATCCGCGTTTTCACAGCGCACTTGTGCCTAATGAATTCAGATCCATGAGAGGCTGTGTTCAAATGATGACTTAGCACAGAGTTCTGTCCGGTTAAAGCCTACTGCGCCTGCACCGAACTCGTTTCGTGGTTTTGCACTCGGTTGTGTTCAGAATCAGGCGCATAAATTCGCATCTCGTGGCCAGTCCAGCTGCGCACGTAAATATTTTTTCACTATATGCAAGCACATTGCATCCTACAGTAGAAATAGACAAAAATTCAGCTTAGTTCTAGAAGAAAAGAATGCCGGAAACAGCAGTTACATATTTCATCCTTCTTAACGCTATGCACTGACCATTGTCATCACTACTTACCATGTAATCAACGCCTTCTTCATTTCAACGAATTACGGTCATAAATGTTCACGCGGCCGCTTAAGTGCTAACGGCTCTTATTCAACAACATCATCACCGACACGTTAGTACGCATGTACAATGCTTTCATCACCACCATCACGATCGCCATTCAAGGCCCATTTGCTTGCCCACAGCTCAACTTCATGTCCGCCATCATATTCATTGTTGTTAAATCATCATTACCAGTGCATTCGTTCATTCAATCTGAATGCTTTTCACCAGCAGCAGTGGCATTGTTCAAAAGGTAATTGCCTCTGCTTCAGCGTGTTAATTGTCGGTGCTTTCCAGCTAAAAAGTTGTAGCATGTTTGTCTTCATTGTTTAATCCACATCGCATGTAAATAAATTTAAACTGTTGCGAAAAGGTTCATTTAGCTATATTACGTATAACTTGTCATGCAGAGGCGAAGTGCAGTAAAGCGGATCCTTCTACCATTCGGCGTTCGATCAGCTTCTCACACGAACTCAGTATGCCTGGTGTCCACGAAAGTGGATGCCTCAGAGACAAGTCCAATAACGAAGTATTGGTCGTTTGCAGTGCAACAGTAGTCGCAGAGAAATGTTTCCCTTTTCCTGAATAAAGCGAAATAATTCAAAAATTCGTGAGTTTAGAGGGAACTTGCCAAAAAAAAAAAGATGCTCGCATACTCATTGAGTATTGCTCTATGTGCACTTACTGCTCACAGAAGTTCACACACAGATGTTTTTATAAAATACTCAAGTAATGCCAACATTTGAAATCAATGGTTAAGACAAAAGGTTGGCTAGTCTGATTCCACAAATGTGAAAACTGGGATATAAAAGGGTTATTACTTGACAGAAAGACCAACTGCAGTGCGAAATCAGAAATGCAGCCCTCTAACGTCAATTGAGATGTGGTGTATACACAACAGTGCTTGTATGCAGTGAACATCCTGACAAACTTGTGGGTTGCTGTAGGCTTGCCTACTACCATTCCCTTGCAAATATTGAGCTGAAGTGAAAACAGGCAGCAATGCGAAACAAATGGGAAAGTTTTCAGATGAAAGAAAAAGGTCTCTGCAAGTGCTGTATTTTTCACAGTGCTGCCTTTCACGTGCGACTTTCAGGCTATCGTGTGGGACGAGTCTCTGGCTGGGCCCTTCAGCCTTATTGCAGAGTTTGGTCTGCTGCGGGTGAGTACTGCTCCATGAGTGCCATGAAAAAGACACGAAATCTGGGATTAAGCATGAAATACACCTGTTATACAATATTATATGAGTCTGCAATTATTGCTATCACACGAGATTTTTAGAGCCTAAGGAGAATAAAAGAATGTGAATCAAATGCAGTCTGGTTAAATGGGTATTGACACATAAATTTCAGAGGTAAGATAGCCTGCAGGGTCAATTCTTGGGAACATGTGCCAAATCTGAACAGCGAATGCATGTAATCTATATAAATTTTTAAGTTTACATGCCCATTCCAGCGTTGTACACCACACATTGCAGCACTGACATGAGACGAAGAGACCGCAGACTACTGTGATGTCACCACTGGGGCCGAGCTTAAAGAGGTGCCCAGCTCAATCGTACATCAAAGCAACCAATGCACACATGGTGTCAGCAGGCTACTGTTTGACGGCTGCTTGCAAAGCTATGCCCATAGCGAACCTCATTGCTGCGTGGTGACGAAGGCAACGTTGTAGCACAGCAGATGCAAAAAGTGCTTCGTACTTCTTTCTGAAAAACGGGGCAACATCACAACTGAAGATGCCTGAACATTTTTTCTGAAACAGTGCTTTGACGACACGGATGACAAACCACAGCGCTGATGCGCAACTGATTGTTTATTGAAAGCCTAAGAAAGAAAAGTACACTTCTCACACCTATGTGACCTTGATAAAGCAAAGCAAAAGAAACTGCAAGCTAGCATTGTATCTTGAACAGACACAAAAAAAACTGAAAACAGACGACGTGTACTTTTGAAGACATGAAATTTCAAGATACTGTAGTGTCTACAAAAATAAACTTGCTATAATGTAGGGCAATGGTGGGCACACTAATGCATCGCTCACTCCTTGTCTTATAGGCCTCAATTATTTCTATCGAGAACTAATAGACAGTAATGACAGAGAAAGTATAGGGGATGTTATTAGAAGTAATTGTAATGTAAATGTGAAGAAACAAAAGTGTACAAAAATATAACTTGCTACCGGCAGGATCAATCAGCCAGCTGCTATCTCTTAACAGGATAACAAACTGTGCGAGGCCAAACAGGCAAGAAAGAGGGTTCCACACTTGCCACAATGGCAACAGGTGGCAAAGACTGATGCTGCTATGGTTAAATGCACATATATACCCTATAAAGTGAATAGGGCAATAGCCGCCATGGTAGCTCAGTTGGTAGAGCATCAAACATGTTATTCAAAGGTCACAGGTTCGGATCCTGCCTGTGGCATGTTATCTTTTCGTCCACTTTTCTTTCTTCACATTTACATTATATTTACTTCTAATAACATTCCTTGTACTTTTCCTGCCGTCCCCTTTCTTAATCCATAAAAAAGGAGACGTCAAGGACTTGAAGAATTACTGGCCGATCAGCTTACTCTCCATCCCATACAAGCTATTTACAAAGGTAATTGCTAACAGAATTAAAACATCAGAATTCAATCAACCAAAGGCTCGAGCAGATTTTCGAACAGGCTACTCAACAATCGACCAATTCATACTATCAATCTGGTAACAGAGAAATGCTCAGAATACACCCAATCGCTATATATAGTCTCTGTAGATTATGAAAAGGCATTTGATTCAGTAGAGATATCAGCAATTGCGCATCTACATAGGGTCAACAGCCACCATAGTGCTCCATAAAGAAAGTGACAGAATACCAATAAAGAAGGGTGTAAGACAAGGGGATACGATCTCCCCAATGCTATTTATTGCGTGCTTACAGGAGGTTTTGAGAGGCCTAGAGTGCGATGAGCTAGGGATAAGATTTAATGGAGAGTGCCTTAGTAGCCTGCGCTTTGCCGATGGCATTGCATTGCTGAGTGACTCAGGGGACGAATCGCAACTCATGATCGCGGAGTTAGACAAGGAGAGCAGAAAAGTAGGTCTTAAGATTAATCTGCAGAAAACAAAAGTAATGTACAACCTCTGAAGAGAACAGTGCTCCGAGATAGGTAATAGTGTACTTGAAGTTGTAAAAGATTGTCTATTTAGGACAGGTAATAACCGCGGATCCGAACCACAAGATTGAAGTAACTAGAAGAATAAGAATGGGTTGGAGCAGATTTGGCAAGCACTCTCAAATCATCACAGGTAGATTGCCACTATCCCTCAAGAGAAAAGTATATAACAGCTGCATCTTGCCGGCACTTAGCTACGAAGCAGAAACCTGGAGCTTTACAAAGAAGGTTCAGCTTAAATTGAGGACGACAAAGTGAGTGATGGAAAGGTGTAACCTTGAGAGACAAGTGGAGACCATAAATCGTCAAGGAACACACCGGGGTTAAGGATTTCATAGTTGAAATCAAGAAGAGGATGGGCCGAACACGCAGCATATAGGCAGTATAACCGGTGGTCATTAACTGATTGGATTCCCAGAGAAAGCAGACGCACAAAGGGTAGACACAAGTAGATGGGCCGATGACGAAGATGCGCAAGTAGGTGGGCCGATGAGATTATAAAGTTTGCAGGTATAACATGGCAGCAAAAATCACAAGACCGGGTTGATTGGTGTATCATGGGAGAGGCCTTTGTGCTGCAGTGGATGTAGTCAAGCTGATGATGATGACACTTTCTCTGGTATTACTGTCTATTACGTAGTTCTCATGAATATTGTGTCTAATGAAGAAAAACTAGCCCTTATAATTACACTTTTCTTCATTCAATTATTTTTAGTCTGATTTGATCATGATGTGTCAACAGCACCTTAGCTTCATGAAACATAGATGTGCAGTGGCACAGCGCAACATGTTGTGACACATGTGAGTGTGCATTCCTTTGTAATGAACGATTGTGTTCCAAGGACTTGATGTTAATGCATCTACTTGTTTGGCCTATGTATACTCGACCACATGAAAACGGCAAAGGTACACAACACCTTTTTTACACTGCATAAAGGAAGTCGTATGTATGATCCCGCAATCTTTTTAGGTGAATCCTGACAAGCACTTTTTTGAGCTTGCTCTCAACGATTCCATCGACTCTGCTTAAGCTATTAGATGTCCCCCAACCTTTAAAAAAAAATTTTTAAATTTAGCAACCAAATTTATACTGTCGATAATGTAAAAATACATTAGAAGCGATCTGTTATGTTCCAACAGTCAGTGGTTAATGCAGTGTCCCGCCTGTCCTATGTAGAAGCAGCTGTAGCTGAAGGAGACCTTATACAGCACACTTGTAGAGCAATCAAGTGAATTGTTGGTGTGGTCTATGAAACAAATAGTATCGGTCCACTTTTTGTCTTTGACTCACTGACTCTCTGTACAGCGACATAAATCTTACCCCGCTTATTGGCAGCCAAAAAAATAACATTAACTCCATATTTACTGTTTACTTCGTTTTCTTCAGCCTGTGAGCAGGGCTGGGCAGTATCGAAGATACATGTATCTGAGATACTATCATGAATACTTTTTGAGTATATTGTATCTGTATCGTGATACATCTCACAAGACAAGTATCTGTATTTGGGTTACATTCAATAACTTATCGTGTATCTTAAGATACTAGATACTGCGGTCACAACGGTATAGCCTGCCAAACATTAATTGCTTACTGAACTCTGCTGCTCAGGCTGGTACTGGTGCCACTAAGCCACCTCAATAAAACTGCGAGTAGTATCATCGTTTTATCTTTTCGAGTGGCTCCACCAGTCTGGGCAAGCTATAAAGTAGAGCAACACGACAGAGAGCTAGCGGTGTCGTGTTGCTTTCTTCCCTTTATCTTCCCTTTTTAGTTCTTCCCTTTTCTTCCCTTTTTAGTTCTGTCAGAGCCACGGCACTCACCCTTGTCCACTTGCAAGCGCCGCGTAGCACAATTCGCACGGTAATGAGCGTACAGCTTTTGATGCCACTTTCCAGCATGGAACTATCGCACCGCCAGCACTGATGCTGTATCTAAAAAAACCATCACTTTTCTATCAGTTGATATCCTAGTGTACCATGCCACTTTCTTCCTGCTTCCATTCAAAAATATTTTGAAATCATAACATGATTGTTAGCACAAGTACTACTCAGTTGTCCTTCCCTTGCATCGCCTAGTGCTCTGAAAAGTTTTTTTTTTTCGTTCTCATGAATGCAATATGCCTTTTGTAAAGTTCAGCCAAATGAAGCACTTTGTTTTATTCTTACCTTTAATGGTCCACGTATTTTTGCTACTGTTTATGCCTTTACATTTCCTTGAGTTTGCTACTCTGTCAAGTTTATTTGGGAAACAAATGTGCGATTATGTGGGAGTGCGTTCAGTATACAGCAACAAACATTCTGCTGTTTGGGTCGTAATACTTGGAATATTTATGAGCCATCTTTAATGTCTTACAAAGGGGATTCGAGAGACATTGTTATGTTAAATGGTCCATTTTCTTATGAATGTCCTAACGAGGCCATTTCAGGCAAATTTTTCATGGGCACTGATTATTTTATTGTCTTACCTAAACAGGTAAGTTAACGATACATCTTGTTTAATTGCCATAGTATTAGAGGAGCACCTGTATCGTGCACCTCAACTTATTCACCACGAATGCTTGAAACAACAGTGTTTATATTTTAGCTATACTTGTATTCATTTTTTAGGCCTCCGTATTTTTGTCACTATTGCTAATTGCCAAGTAATCATAGCTATAGGCGGTTACAGCACCAATAGCAGTGTTCTCCTATGCCGATTTGTGCAACTATGCTGCCAGTGTGCCACACGTTTTTTTTAAGTGTGAATTGGTCTAAGTCACAGAAAACTTATGACTGCTCGGCGCAAGCCGCCTGCCGGTGCTTCGTAAATTTCAAGAATGTCTCAGATTGTGCTGATAAGATTATGGGAAAATCTTGCTACGACGGCCGCATGGCGATGGAGGTGAAATGCTAGAGACGCATGTACTATCAACTGCAAAATTTTGCGGTACACTGAATCCACAACAAATGTGAATTTCTGCTTTATCAGTGCTTAATGCTAGTAATCAAGCTGGAGACTGTATAGGTCAGAATGCCAAGTACAGTATGGAACATTTATATTAAAATTACATTCCCAGACAAAACGAGAATTCAGCGTTATCGAACATTTTGCATCCTGCAAACTTTTGCTGTTGATAGTTCTTAGATTTTAATCCACGTTAAAGAACACCACATGGTTGAAATTTCTGAAGCCCTACACTTCTGCTGTCCTCATAATCATATCAGAGTTTTAGGACGTAAAAACTTAACAATTATTATTCACATTACGCGTAGTACACCCAGTCTTGTAAATTCGCAAGCTTATGCAAGTGCAATAGCGATAACGCTGGAAGGTATCATCACTACTCTATAAATACAAGACCCGTTCTACGGATGATGAGATGAGATTGCCAATGGCCGACGACACTTATTGCCGCTATCAGAATACAGTGCGCTTTGCTTGTACTTGGAATTATGAAGTTTTCTGGGCTCATTAGTGAGTTTTATTTCTACCAAAGTGACCGCCACTTTCTTCCTAGTCACCACCACGTGAGCAATACAGCAAGTACGAGGAGTTTCTGAGGTGCACATGACCTCTCGCTCAAAAAAATTGATTACACTTTAGTGAGTATATAGGAAAAATAATGTTTTACGCTGGGAGATAAGAAGAATCAGAAAACTAATAGCAGCTTCATGCGCTCTACGCAGGCTTACCTATATAATGTTCTACAAAAGGGTCGCTACTGCCGTTGTTGCTGCTGTACACTGGGGACTTAGCACTGCAAAACGGTCTTTTATGAGCAAGCTAAAACTGCACACTGGTATTTGCACCATCATGTGGAGGCTTCTAATTGAAACTTGTGTGATTAGATGGCAATCTGCTAGCTGGTCAGCAAGCTTAGCAGCAATTCTAATCAATTACAAGAATAGAAAGCAGGAACCGCTGTCAGCGAAGTGTCTACAGAGCTGTCCTGTTAAGCAGTTAAATCAAATTGTAATAAGTTCCTTGAAAGTAAACTAATTTACTATGGGACAAATGTTATTGAGATACCAATAAGCAGTTCATTAATATAAAATCGGGAACATTTTAGAAATGTTCAAGCTGTCATTTTTATGCACATGCATTTTCAGCTATAGATGGGGAGGGGAGGTCTATAACAACATACTTGTGATTGTATCAAAGTATTTTAAGATATGATTGGCAAGTATCGTATCCAATACAGTTTTTGCGGCAGTATCTAGTATCTGTACTTCAATACTTTTTGTCCGAGTCCGTATCTTGTGTCATATCGCGATACGATTTCAAAGTATCTTTGCCCAAGCCTGCTGTGAGACGCACAATAAATGTATGGTATACCCACGACACGTTTCCTTTCATCACTTTCTACAGCCATGCTCAGACTTAACATAAGTCTTCTTTAAACGTTCAGTGAAAGAGGCCACTGCAACTAGAGGATAACCTACATTCAAAAGACATATGACCTGTGCGCTAATGATATCTCTCATTTTGTGCTCACATGGCATTGTGAGGGACATGAGGTTTAACAGCAGTTTTGAAGATCTTGGAGAATGTGGCCCGCATATGTGGTTGTTCCAAAATGTTAAAGAAATGTTTAGAAGTTCTATTTCACTATTCTGTGGCAATTCTTTAGCAACGCTCAGCGCTCCTGCCCTTAATTCTAATTTTCCGCTCACACAGGTTACCACAGTTTCAAAGCCCTGACCACTATATAGAAAGCTTGTCTATATAACAAAAAAAATTACCTGAGGCACCTACGATACATTTGACACTCTTCATTGCTAAGTTATAAACTACTAAGAACCACAGCAACCTTGGAACCAATACATATTTCTGATTTGTGCTCGTAAACGCCTTCCTTCCAGTAAGGTTGACGGGCTGGCTAGTTGGTACAAATTCATAATTAAATAATTGGAAGCACAAACCAACGGGACACAAGAGAAGAGACAAACAAGCGCAAATCAACAAGCGCTTCCAACCTACCAGCATCAACTTTAGTACATAGAAAGAACTTCTGAAAAGCCCTTGTAGAAATGCCGCATTTGTCAGTGAAAGCTGTTTTGTGCCTTAGTTCGTTAATACAGTCGGTAACACTTTTTAACAAGTCCTCATGTGCCAAAGAGTAATGAAGGTCTTCGATATCTATGCTAAAAATATTACAGCCACCGGTATTCTCTTCAGAAGGAAACTGAACTAGCGCACGAGAATCGCGCATGTGAAAAGAGTCTGAAAAACTCATAGAGGTTAAGCAGTTCTGCAAATATAGCTAGATACGGTGACTTTGCCTGGTGCCTTTTGTCTTTTTGAATACCTTTGTGTTTTCCAAAATTATTGTTGTCTCATCGAAGAAGGCAACAGTGTGTATGTCTAAGATGAAATTGTTTATTTGGTGGAAGTTGTGGTTGTGGAAAGGATAGTCTGGCCACAGCAAAACTCACTGTACAATAATAGCAGTGAGCAGAGCATCAGCAATCAATCAACTGATCGTCGTTGGGATGCACCATCTTTTATACCTCACTGATTGAACTTTCCAGCCTTATCACTGGTGGTCTAACAAGTTCTGGAATAATCTTGAGTGTTCGCTTCCTGTGCGCAATCTTAGCTAAATAATGTGCTACCAACGAGATGCTTCTGGAACACTGAGGCGCCGAGTATTGCTCACGGTTTTTGTGGGTTTACACTGAGCACATGAGAACAGCACGGGTGGCTGTATGTACCAACTTGCTCAGCTCTGTATTATTCTAAGCTTCATAGTTCTGCTGGCTATTTCACATGCTAGATGGTGACAGATGCGCATGGTTGCTTGCTCTTCTTATACCTCTCCCACACTGAGAATGGACTGTAATCAACAGACTGTAAATAACTGGCCTTTTACAGGAAACTAGTCTGCGCATGCGCAGCGACGGTGACGTCATGCGCGCCATGATTGGGGGGGTCACCGCATGGAACCATTTGCATATTATCACGAAAAATACCTGGCCCTCGAGATTTTCTACTGACAGCTTTGAAGGCCACTGAGCCCCAGTTTCAATTTCAGCGATCTCCACTGGAGGCGCTGTTTGGACCTGAAAAGGGCCCTTTATAAATGACGCGCTGCAGCAAGCGATGTGCCACGTTATGGTTACATAATACACCTCCAGCAATATATAGGAGAAAAAAATACCGCGCCAAAATTTTTGGGTCAGTGCCTGCAGAACTGAAAAAGCGAAGGTATTGTTGAGAAAATGGGGATTAACCTAACTTATAAGATCAGAGGAATCTTCAACGGAAGTGGTTCTTTGAAAAACCTACTAGTCTCTGCTGACCATTGGGCATGTTGATAGGCACAGTGGTGGGATAGGCATGTTCTTGAAGAAATCATTTTTACATTACTCAAGAAATAAATTGTGCTACAAGAGGCAGCTGATACAGGAATGTAAGCCCAAGGGTAGCACTGCACTCGCAACAGTTTGTTTGCAGGTGAGGTTTCTGAGGTGTGTACAGTAGAATCTTATTAAACAGAGCCTGAAGTGACTGGAAAACTATTCTGAAGAAGTCATCGTCAGCCTTACTATGCCCACTGCAGGGCAAAGGCCTCTTCTTTGATTCGCCAATCAACCCGGTTTTTTGCTTTATGCTGCCACATGATACCTGCAAACTTTTTAATCTAATTAGCCCACATAATTTTCTGTTTCCCAATTGTGCGTTTGCCTTCTTTGGGAATCTAGTCAGTTACCATAATGACCAGCGGTTATCCTGCTTACGTGCTACGTGTCCGGCCCATCCTCTTCTTGATTTCAACTATGAAATTCTTAACCCTGGTTTGTTCCTTCACCATTTGTGGTCTCTTCTTGTCTATTAAGGTTACACCTTTCCATCACTCACTTTGTCATCCTCAATTTAAGCTGAACCCTCTTTATAAGACTACAGGTTTCTGCTTCGTAGCTAAGTACCAGCAAGATGCAGATGTTATATACTTTTCTCTTGAGTGATAGTGGCAATCTACCTATCATGATTTGAGAGTGCTTGCCAAATGTGCTCCAACCCATTCTTATTCTTCTAGTTACTTCAATCTCGTGGTTCAGCTCCGCAATTACAATCTGTTCTAAGTAGACATGTTCCTTTACAACTTCCAGTGTCTCTTCACCAATCGCAAAGCTCTGTTTTCTGCTGAGGCTGTTGCACATTACTTTAGTTTTGGGCATATTAATTTTCAGACCTACTCTTCTGTTTTCCGTTTCAAGTTCAGCAATCATGAGTGATTCATTTCCAGAGTTTCTCATCAAGGTAATGCCATCAGCGAATTGCATGTTACTAAAATACTCTCCACTAACTTTTATCTCTAACTCTTCCCAATCTATGGTCCTGAAAGGCTCTTGTAAACATGAGGTAAATAGCATTGGAGAGATCGTGTCTCCTTGGCTTACAGCCTTCTTTATTGGGATTCTGTCGCTTTCTTTATGGAGAACTATGGTGGCTGTGGATCCACTGTAGATTTATTCCGGTATGTTTATGTGGGGTTCTACGATGCCCCGATTCTGTAGTGCCTGCATTACTGCAGATTTCTCGACTGAGTCAAAAAGAACCCCAGGTGGTCTAAATTTCCGGAGCCCTCCACTACGGCGTCTCTCATAATCATATAGTGGTTTTGGGACGTTAAACCCCACATATCAATCAAATCAATCAATCGACTGAGTCAAACCCCTTCTCGTAATCTATGAAAGCTATGTATAGGGGTTGGTTGTAGTCGTCGCATTTCTTCATTACCTGATTGAATATGGTCTATTGTGGAGTAGTAGCCTGTACGAAATCCTGCTTGGTTCTTTTGTTGATTGAACTCTAATGTCGCCTTGATTTTATTAGCTATTATTTTTGTAAATAGTTTGTAGCAAATGGACAGCAAGCTGATTGGCCTGTTATTTTTCAAGTCCTTTACGTGTCCTTTCTTATGGATTAAAATTATGTTGGCATTCCTTCAGGATTTTGGTACCCTTTCTTTCAAGAGACACTTCGTATATAAGGTGGCCCAGTTTTTCTTATACAATTTCTCTGCCATCTTTCAGCAGGTACGCTGTTACTTTATTCTCACCAGCGGATTCGCCTCTTTGCATTCTTTCTAGGGCTTTCCTTACTTCCCCTGTCGTTACTTAGAGGATGTCGAATTCATCTGGGCTATTATTGCTTCTTACGATATAATGCTGGTTGTCTCTGTAGAACTCCTCGGACACCTCAACTATCCTATCCATATTGGTTATGACATTGCCTTCTTCGTTGCATACACGAGTACTCACACAAAATTCTGAAGCCGAGATGACTTGCGGGATAGATTTATGTGGGCACACACGCACCATTTATAAAATATGAATGGATAGTATAGACTGGAACATATCTAAAATAAGTTCGAAAGTGTGTGTTGTGGCACTGCATGTGGAATGTGCCTTTGGGTTACATGTAAACAACCAATTGCCACCTGCATGACGAGTTTGTGTTATCTGCTATGATCTCTGCGAGTGCTCTCTCCTGGCTGACCTATTTCATGGAAAGAGGGGGATTCGAACCCCCATCCTCCTGGTCATAAACTTAAAGCAGCATAATAAGAAATGTAGTGTGGGCAGCTAAATTAAACACAAGTTTTATTGTTCAGCAGTGTGACAAACAGCGATAGAATAAAGAACGTAAAGCTGAAAAATACATACATACATACATGTGTATATATATATATATATATATATATATATATATATATATATATACCTTCGACCTTATCTCCACGGCCGCCACTTTACTGTGGTTACGGACCATCACGCCTTGTGCTGGCTCTCGACAATCAAGAACTTGTCCGGCCGCCTTGGTCGCTGGATTCTTCGCTTACAAGAATACGACTTCACTATCACATACAAGTCGGGAAACAAGCATCAAGACGCCGACGCCGTTTCGCGTTGCCCACTCCCTTCGGAGCCGCTCAACAAACCCGCCACTGCTGCACACGAGAAGCTTTCGGCCGTCTCTTCCCTACATGTTTCGTCATTAACTACTTTGGACCCAACTTCTCCAAGCGAGTGTGGTTTGTTCTTATCTCACCAACGTGCTGACCCTTACTGTCGCCGCATCATGGACCATCTTGACGGGACTTGCCGGCCCCCTAACGCCCGTCTTCGCCGACAGCTGACGCAATTCAAGCTCAACAACCACGTCCTGTACCGTCATATCTACCACCCTGATGGTCAACGCTGGGTGCCCGTTCTACCTCACTCTCTTCGGGCTCAAGTCCTCAAGACATATCACGACGACATGTCTGCTGGACACATGGGCTTCCAGAAAACGTATGACCGCATAAGATGTCACTACTACTGGCCGGGCTTGTCCACCTGTGTCGCGAAGTACGTTGCCTCATGCGCCCTTTGTCAGCGTCGCAAGCTACCTACATCAACTCGAAGTGGACAATTACAACCGCTCCCGTGTCCCCTGCAACCATTCGAGGTAGTTGGCATTGACCTGTATGGTCCGCTTCCTATGACTGTCACGGGCAATCGTTGGATAGTTACAGCTGTCGACCACCTGACCCGCTACGCCGAAACAGCTCCCGTGCCTTCTGCATCAGCTTCGGAAGTGGCCGACTTCATCCTTCGAGCAATAATTCTTCGACACGGAGCTCCTCGTGTAATCCTGAGCGACCGTGGAAGAGTATTTCTTTCAGCACTCGTCGAAGAAGTGCTCAAGGCAGCCGGCACTACACACAAAACAAGCTCCAGTTACCATCCTCAGACGAACGGCCTGACTGAGCGCTTCCATCGTACACTGTCAGACATGATTGCGATGTATATCGAACCCGACCACAGAAACTGGGACACCATTTTGCCATTTGTCACTTTTGCGTATAATACCTCTGTACAGCGCACAACCGGTTACTCACCATTCTACCTCGTCCACGGTCGCTTCCCCTCTTCTTTCCTCGATGTTTCGTTCTTCTCTGCGCCTGTCAAACCATGTTCATCTTCAAGTGAAGAATACGTGTCTCGTCTACTTCATTGCCGCCAGCTGGCTCGCGTCAACACTGAAGCCAAGCAACAGGATCGCAAGCTTGAATATGATGCCTCCCATCGTGCCGTGTTTTTCAGCCCTGGCGACGAAGTCCTCCTTCTTACACCCATTCGCACTCCCGGACTGTGCGAGAAGTTTCAATTACGTTTTATTGGCCCCTACACTGTCTTGGAGCAAACGTCTCCTGTGAATTATCGCGTGGCACCCGTTCTTCTTCCGACGGACCGCCGCTACAGGGCAGCAGAAATAGTCCACGTATCCCGCATGAAGCCTTTCATACGGCGTTCATCTTCGCTTTAAAATGCGGCCAAGAACTGCGGTCAGGATGACCGCTTTCACGTGGGGGGGAAGTTAGTGTAGGCATTCATTAAGCACATCATCTATCTTTACACATATTCATCATCATGAGTGGTCGTCATCTTCTTCTGCTGTGGGGACTTGGCTTGTCTGAGTTCTGTGCCTTGGGCGTGGTCGCTTCATCGTGTCTTCCGGGCCTAATAAAGGTTGCCTTTACTGTTACATCACAATATATATATATATATATTGATTCGTTTTATCTGTTTGTCCCTTCACATTGAACTGACTAAAAGGGCACACCGAGCGATTCCTGCAACTAGCCACATCGCGCACAAGAATCGCACAAAATGAAAAAACATGGCTGGACATGTTATCACGTAAAATTAAGAACAATATACATAAACCATAATTTTTTACAAGAAATGAAATATATTCTGTGCATGCAACGTTTCATGCTTAGCAAAGGGACACATTACATATCGGAATAGCGTTGATTATCTTTTTCAATTAGCACCAAGATTGACTCGCGTATAGAGCAGCGGTCTTGTGGTAGTCTTACTCGTTGTGGCTTCTGAAATTTTCGAGCGCGTTCTTCCAACACATGAACGGAAAGAGGACCAAGGCACCAAAAGCTTGGCGAGTCCCCTAGCCTGAACTTTCTTTTCCAAAAAGCTCACATGTCTAGCAGAGAGCTTCCTCCTAATTTTAGAATGCACCAGCCAGGAAATCATTTCTAGCCAGAGGTTGGAGCTTTAGTTAGCATCTGGTTTCTATGGCGTCATTAGCAAACGTTGTCTAGTCTCATCGTCCTGCAACTCTAAGTGTATTGGCTTATGTTAAACACCTAAAGACCAATGTCGTCAGGAATTGCAGCTGCCGCGCATGTATCATGCTCTGATCGGTTTTCAGGAGTTCTTTCGGCATGCTAGTCCTATTCAGGAAGAGCTTAGGTACAGTTGGGAACCGTTTATTCGGCTGTTGTAGCCTTTTCGCCAGTTGTCAAGGGTGCACTGGTGGAAGCGTCACCTTTCGAGAAATAATCATCAAGCGTTGCTTAACGGTGTTTCGCCACGACCATCAAGTCTCAAAGAAGGGTGCTGATTGACAAATAACATAAATGGCCCAGCAATACGCAGACATCGTATGTCAAGGAGGTGGCTTCGCATTGCTAGGAGGCAACACGCTCAGCAATGTTCGGGCAGTGACGCTGAATTCGAGAAACGAGAAAATTATCCACGATACATGTCGGCTCGTAATGTGCCGCCCTAAATACTAGCACTTGTTTTTCTCCTGGTGTAAACATTCGTGGGTATACATTTCCTCCGCTTTCCTTCAGGTGCCAGTAAGATCGCGCTTGCCCAGTATTTTACTCTGCATGTGAAACGTCGCACGTTTGTGATTTCATCCCTACATAAAGCAGGTAGATTCTGTTGCATTGCGATGCATACCACACACGCGAATGAACGCGAAGGTGTTGATGCCGGCAGTGAAGTTCCAGCAACTCGCATCAGAATGCCTGAAATAGATAACCGACAGGCACAGATCGTGCACAGTACAGCGTAAGTAAACTTGTGTTGCATGCGCTGGCAGTTCTCGTCAGAGTTCAAGCCTTGTGAGAAATTTATTATGGTGCACTATGCTCTGAACAAGACCGGAGTTCATTCATTCGTCACTAGTAACCGATCACTCGTGATTTTCTGTGGTACGAGGCTGCTTCTGTTCAGGCCGGTGTAAGTGCTGCAAACATGAATGCACGTACTAGATAGAATAGTGTATACATGGCATATCCAGACTGCGCGGTGAAATATTCTGTACAGTTCAGAATCTATTGACATAAAAGGGAATGACGGCTGCACGCTTGTAAACAACGGAAGACACCTTGCCGCAAAGCTATCGTTTCAGGATGCAGAGCAACGATATTCACAAAAAAAAACTAGAACATTACGTGTTTTTGCGTATATTTAAGTTTTCTAGTGCATATACACTGCGAACAAGCTATTTCTATGTGAGTAGTTATAGTTTGGTTCCCGGTGCATTTTCGATTGAGAGCAACTGACCATTTCTCAACAATGATTACTTAGCGCTCGCAGATTGCAGATAAAACTTCCACGATTGGAGTACTTCATTGCTACCAAAGTCACAGTGCAACTGTAATCTCAACCAAGGTTGCGAGAAAGTCTGCCTGAAAAATAAGGCGTGCGAAATAGTGTTGCCAACGTGCAGCTTAGCTTGCAAAATAAATTACTTATTGCTTATTTTAAGCATGCTTAGATGCACGCAGTAATGTAAAAAATGTTGACTCATAACTAACACTGCGTCAGGGCTGCTTGGTATGTGGAGCTGAACATCAAAATCACTCCTATAGGCATGCAGTCACCCACATTGACAATAAGAAATTATTCGGTCAGCAAAGTAAGCAAAACCGAAATGTAGTTATGGATGTACAAAAACATGCTGCGTATACCGCTCATTCCTCGTGGTAAGAGGATTGATTGATTGATATGTGGGGTTTAACGTCCCAAAACCACTATATGATTATGAGAGACGCCGTAGTGGAGGGCTCCGGAAATTTAGACCACCTGGGGTTCTTTAACGTGCACCCAAATCTGAGCACACGGGCCTACAACATTTCCGCCTCCATCAGAAATGCAGCCGCCGCAGCCGGGATTCGAACCCGCGCCCTGCAGGTCAGCAGCCGAGTACCTTAGCCACTAGACCACCGCGGCGGGGCGTGGTAAGAGGAGCAATGATGGTCGTCGCAATGATCGTGGTTATCGCAATGATGCGTTTTCGATGACTAGTTCATTCAATGGTGCAGCGAGAGGCCATTGTCCCAAACAGCCACTCTACCTGCTGTTTACTGCGATTACTTTTACTTGCTTTTTTCACAAGCGTATCCATGGGAAAGTGGGGGGGGGGGGGAGTCGAATGACTTTGATATACATGTACACAGTCCGCTTCTCAAACTACCGCCAAAATATCACATCACAGAGGAAAGCTGATGTCTGTATACCCCCCCCCCCCCCTCCCCCTGCCCAGACAGCTCAGTGTGAACCCCTCCCTCGAAAAAAATTTGTGGCTACACCCCTGTTTTGGAGTGTTTTTATTCTGAATAAAATACCAACATCATTTCAATGAAATTACATTTGTTTATTTTTCTAAATGCATAAAGAGGCAGTGTATGTGCGGTATCAAAGGTGGCAATGATCATGTTACGGGGAATAAAGTATACATGATGAATATACTGGCGAGCAAATGCGTACAACGCTGCTGCAGTCCGAGTACATTCCCCTCAGCACTTCGTCGTCGTCATCCTCAGGCATCTACTTAGCCCTTGACATTACCCGCCGGTGGCAGAAGCACCGTCCCGGTGCGATCAATTCTCGGGGCGTGAGTAGTATGGTTGAAGCCATGCCATGCAAGTAGATGATGATGTTCGCCAACATAAGCGTCGGATCCCAATGGTTGCTGCTGCTGACGCGCTCATATAGAACCAGCCAGTCATCGACGTCTATGCTACTTGTGCCGTTGAATGGGCCTGGGTCACGAGGTTGCACCACAACGATCGGTTGCAGGGCTGACGGATCTTGTTGACATTGAGTAGCCTGGTCAGTCATCGTGGTAGCTGCAATGCGCCGTCCACTGCGAAGATCCAGCTCCTGGGGCTGTATAGCGAGTTGTACCCCACACCTTCCACCAACAATGTTACGGGGAATATAGTATACACGATGAGTATACTGGCGAGCAAATGCGTACAACGCTGCTGCAGTCCGAGCACGTTCCCCTCAGCCCTTCGTCGTCGCCATCCTCAGGCATCTACTTAGCCCGTGACAATATGAAAGGCGAGACACAAGAAGAGGAGGCAGAACGAACGCTTTTTGAGGACAAGTGGCACTATCTCGCATTGAAAAACACCGCCACAACAGATGTGGCCGTCTTAGTTTTTACATGCAATCATTTTTGTTCTTGTTGATGATGATGACGAGTCATTTTTCAAAGAAAATCTGTGGACTGTACTTGTCAGTGGTCGTGAAAGAGTTAAACAGTTGTAGGCATAGCACTTTTCTTGTGTTGGTTGTATTCTGTTGTCCTGGCTTACCTCTTCGGCGTAGAGAACACACAGGCAGTCAGCTAGTGTGGCAACAAGAAGCAGACCCACAGCCAAATAGACATAGTTCTGCATCTACTTGGGTAGCATGAAAGAAGAGGAATGTATCAAAAGCTTCAATGGACGTAACCTTACTGAAGCCAAAGCAAGCATTATTTGTAGTATCTAAGTGTGGTATATTTATTTCATGAAATGGAAATTAATTTAAGTGGATGAGAAAAAAAACTTGCCATCGACGCTGATTTAAGCCACGTGAAAGTTCCGTTCCCACCAACGGCAGGCTGTTTTTCACACACTTTACTCTATATCATATGTGAAATATATCTGGCATCTGTTTTCATGGAATGTGAAGCACCTGCTTTTTGACACTGCCGAATGTGCCAAAGCTATTGGCAGGTTGGTCAACATGTTACTGGCAGTGTCAGTGGGTCAAGTGCAGCATGATCACTAACTGCCATTTGCATTCCGAATAGAGGTGTCCTTTGCAACATTCCCGAAGCTGTATTTATTTTGTTGCACGTTTCAGGAATTGAGGTGTGTTCTACGATTGTAAAGACTGCTGCTCGCTTTAAATAAAAAGAGGCTCATTGAAAGCGTAGTGCAGTGTCGCCTGGCTAATGGGGGTGCTTCTGGCATGATGCAGGATCACCAGGTTACGCAGATGTTCCACTTGTCCAGCCAGCGCCCCGTGAGCACCACAGCCCAGCATGTCATCTACATGGTGCGACCGCGACTTGCCCTCATGGATATAATTGCAGAGCAGGTTCTGGAGTGAGTTTTATTTTTTGTTTATCAGATACTGCCCGCTGGCCTTTTGGAGCCATGGCAGGGCAGGAGTGGGTACATCTAATTACAATATTACGCAATCTATCGTTTCAGTCGACAAAAACACACAACCAATGAAATACCCACTACCACACAGCAAATTGAACGAAAAACAGGCCGTAACTCTGAGATTATTACAAAGAAATACGTACCCCAGCCCAACGATCCTACGCCTGTATTATCCAAACCTATACTTGACGGATGCGTGTAAAGCGTGCGGGGAAAAGGCCACACTGTGGCACATGCTTTGAAAGTGTGCCAGAAAAGTGAATGTTGCTACCGCCGCCCCCTTGCGAGGCATGTAAGACAGGGACTAACTACGAGACCCAATTGCTGCTGCTATCACCGCGCGAAGGCAGGGGCCGGCCGCCGCCGTAGCTATGGTCACTGATGCGGATCAGCTACGTCAGCTCCGCTGCCGCTGGGAGGCGGCACTCACCAGCGACGAGCTGGCCGACCTGCTTTGGGCCGTCCAGCAAGCTGAAAATGCCACCCAGGTCCAAGGACTTCAAGCGGTCACCTGAGGCACTGCCATCATAATCGACGGAGAGTATGAAAGGACAGGGGTTAATCCCCTCTTCCCCCACATTGCCCAGTGAAAACTGCCGGACTTTAAATAAAGTTTATTCATTCATTAAAAAAAAATTGAAGTCGCATTGTCAAAGGGGTACTGACTTGAAACTCATATTTAACTGCCGTTCACTAGCTTCAAGTGGAAGGCCAAGAGCCCAGAAAATGTACTGTGCCCCTTGAAAAATTAATCGCAGTATGTTTTTAAAAGCCAGTCTTGATTCCCACTTCACTTTTATGTCAGAAGATTGCTTGAGCTTCTCATCACGTGCTCGTGAATGATATGGTGATGATCTAAGACACCAAAGTTTCTACTGCAGTGTGGACGTCACGCTTGTGTCGATGTCAATAAGTGCACCAAAAAAAAATTCACTTCAATATCAAAATAAAATATCTTATCTGCGTTTGCCGAGCCTCACATTTGCTCGGAGCCATCTCTGTATACAAGAGATTGGTATGGCAGTGTGAGCTCACCTTCGACAAATGGTGGCCCCTTAAGTACGCCCTTATTTTGCTTTATCCTGTATTTCTCTTGTTTATTTTGCACTGAGTTTAAATTGTCCAAAATTTATCTGTCTCTACCCTGATGACATGTATGTTTTGGCTTTCTTCTACTGATTGGGTCGTTGTGTTCCTGGTTAACTGAAATTGTCGTCCATTTGTATTCTGTAGTTGTGTCGAATAAATGTGTGCTACTGTGGTTGCGGTGCTTGGCTGCCGACCCAAAAGTTGCTGTTTCGATGCCAGCCACAGCGGTTGCCTTTTGATGGAAGTGAAATGCTGGGAATCTGTGTAGTACTGTGTAGTGCCAGTTTACATTACTGGACATCATATGTTGGAAATTTCTAGAGCCCCCTCTTGCACTGTGCCTCAAAGTTGTATCCTGCTTTTGGCATGTAAAACACCAGAAATCCCTATTATCAAAACTCGTGTGTGCTGTCAGATACCGTGCAGCACAGAAAACACTGTTTAGCTGCAGGTAGCACATACTGGCTCTCAATCATAGAGCTTCCTACTCGCCACTCCAGCTGGGTGCTCGTCACCGAGCAGCCGCACCCGGAAATGGCGCTAACAGGGAATATTTTGAAAGGAGATATGTTACCACGTTGTGCACGTTGAGAAGCGGACGCATAGTTCCTTTTTTTTCGCCATGCCGCATGCGTGAGCTCGAAAATGAACAATTCAATATCAGAAGACTATTGCAGTGTGCCGCAATGCAAGGCACCGCAGTGGAAAGATGGCAACGAATCGTGTCGCTTCCCGAATTAAGGATTCAGACGATGCGCGACGGAAAACGGCCCTAATCAGAAACTTACACACTGGGAAGAAGGTGACGGATCTACGGCAGTTTTTTCGAATCAATTCCCACGAGATGGCATTTTTTTTCAGTGAGTACACCTTTATTTGTCATGTGTACAATATTATTCATATTCGGGCTTCACTAAGCGTGAAGTATTGTTCATTTATATAAGCAAGTGCTGTAGGAAATTTGTTGCATTACCTGTGTGTGTATTTTTCGCATATGCTTGTTTTCTGCGCAAGTCCTAGTGCTACCCATCCTCAAATTAAGCTGCGGTAATCTTTCTCCCTGAATCAACAATTTTTTATTTCACATGTGAGCATGAGCAAACATGTGCGCAGAGGTCGTGAGTGCACATGCTTTGAATATCAACTGCTGCCAACACGAACTAGCAAGTGTTCAGAAGCACGCTGCCTTATTCACTAGACACCTAATAACATGGATCAGCGAGCGAAAAGAAAGGAGTACTGCTATTACAGTCAAAACTATGCAATTTGCCTTATCTCGAGATACACTAGCTCAGGCATAGCTCTGTTCTGTAATGAAGTGAATGGCATGCATATGCAGCTTTTGACGGGACAGCGAAGCACAATGAGGTACATGCAATTGGCAGCAGGAGTTGCAGTGTGGCCTTGCCTGTAGCTGTAGCAAGGCAACACAAAAGTCCTAGCACCTGTCAAGGAGGCCCGCTACACATGAGCATTTGCCTTCTTCAACCTTGAGCTCGCTAGACAGGTTCTTCAACTAAATCTGATGTGGTTCGCCGAAAAGGCTCGATGTTTGCGTACACAGCACAACTATTTCTGCTGTTTCGTCAGTGAAATCATTTATGCTGAATGGGATGAAGTGGTCAGCAGCCAGCACCCTTTCACCTTCGATGGAGAAACGCAGTTCGACGCCACAATAAAGAAACTTTAGCACAGTGCCAAGCAGAAGTATCGCGTTGACACTGTCCAGCGTAACCATTTTTGTTTTTTCGATCAGTGGGGCCAGCACACGAAGCGTTTTCTGGAGTTGCAAATAAGTACACTCAAGGGAACTCTGGCACTGGTTATGGCAGCTGCGATGCATGGTGTTTCAGACAGCATGGAAATGATGGGTAGTGCAGGGATTTGCCTAAACTTTGTTCTTTTGGCTCTGTGTGGCCTGCAGCCACTTTTTCGCAAAACAATGTTCAGCAAACGTTCAGCAGTTCCACTTCACCCTCTTAGCCTCACTAATGCAAATCAGCTGAAAAAGTTCACGACAATCTATTAGTTTATCAAAACAAACTCCAAAGCATAACGATAAAGAGAACCACAAGTGTGTTGGATGGTGCAAGCTCAAAGACTAGGGACATGTGCGTACTACAGACCTTTTCAAGAACGGCTCCCTCGGCACCCCCTTAGTTCTTTCTGCGCTGTGCAAATCGGCACGACCCCTCAGAAATGCACTGCCGACACTAGGAATTGAGCTTTTGTTCTCCCACGCACAGTCGTACTTGGCGGCATTTTTTTTCCTCCTGTGAAAAGGTGTCCGGAAACAGTCGCACCGCACTACTGGTGAAAGGCATGTGGATATGTTGAAAGTAATTGAAGAAAGTTTGCCGAATACTGTCAACGAGGTGTTACGACATCTTGAGCTACAGAAGTGCAGAAACGTTAGCGGCATACCTTTACTTACTGCTGCAAAGGTTTTGTGGAGTGCGATGGATATATCAGCCAGCGCTAAACAACTTCTGTGCTCCGGCATCTGCATTAGGGCTATGCGTAGTAAATACCTTGTTTGCACATGAACGCTAATGCATGCATATGTTTCACTGCTCTACTTGCTGAAATGTTACTTACATGGCCTTTATTTTATGTAAACATCGATTGACTCTCAATAAAACAGTTTATTTCTGAAAATTTATGTGGTGAGCATTGTCGTTTCGCTTGGCCTGTATGGGAAGAGGGGGTGGATACAACTTTATTTGAAAAAAAAAAATCAAAGTAAATGTGGTTGCGCCCCTAGACGTTCGGGAGCCCCCTGGCCGACATCTCTAGGCAGGCCCGGTGCACTAGCTACTTACTACTGGTTGTCCAAGCCAGTGACTCGAAGAGCGGCCTCCCACGAGGAAAGGGAAGGGTTAGAGATAGGGTCTACCGCCACGGGCTTTGGGCAGTTCCACAAGCAGTGGAAAAGATCAGCCCGGGGTGCCCCGCAGACGGTCCAATGTGGTTGGTGAAGAGTGGGGTAAAATAGGTGTGCCAGATAGGGAGAAATGGATGCTTTTGTCTGCAGCTGGCGCCAAGCTGAACTCTGATTAGGTATGAGAGAGAAATGTGAGGCAGGGAAATCTCGTCTGCCGTTTCGGTAATACCTCATAATCTCATGGTAGGTGCGGATTCCCTCTTGTGGTTTTCTCACGGGTTCGGGTGACCGAGCCCCCAGGGTCCGGATGGAAAGACCTCGGACATGCGCATGAATGCTCTCATTCCCGGGGTTTTCGTTCTTGCCAGCACGGATTTCGTAAATCATTATCCTGTGAAACCCAACTTGCTATATTTATTCATGATATACACTCTTCTCTCGACCGTCACTTTCAGACCGATGCAATCTTTCTCGAATTCGCAAAAGCCTTTGATAAGGTACCACACAAACGCCTACTGTTAAATCTTTCCCAGCTGAACCTGCACCCCAACATTTTTGCATGGATCACACAATTTCTTACTAACCGCTCTCAGTTCGTCTCCATTAAAAATACCCGTTCTAGCTCCCTCCCAGTAACATCCGGCGTCCCCCAAGGATCTGTGCTCGCACCCCTCTTGTTCCTAATATATATTAATGATCTTCCTGTTCATGTATTTTCCCATATCCGTTTATTTGCCGACGACTGTGTCATCTATCGCACAGTTACTAACATTTCTGATCCAACTGCACTCCAACAGGATCTTAATCTCGTGCAACAGTGGTGTGACCTTTGGTTAATGAAGCTTAACCCCACTAAATGCAAACTCGTCTCATTTCAACGCCAGCATAATCCTTTATCATTCTCATACCTAATCTCTAATTCCGCCATCGAACAAGTTCAGTCATATAAATACCTAGGCGTCACCTTAACATCTGACCTTTTCTGGAACACGCACATCAACAACATCATATCATCCGCGAACAGATCCCTCGGTTTCCTAAAGCGTCATTTGCGTCACGCACCACAAGACATAAAACTTCTGGCTTACAAACCGCTCATCAGACCTAAACTAGAATATGCAGCGCCCATCTGGAGCCCGCACCAGATATACCTAATAAACGAAATAGAATCTGTACAAAATTGTGCCACTAGGTTCATTCACTCTTCATATTCATACGACATAAGCATATCATCCCTAAAACGTGACATTGATGTTGCTAATCTTTCTGTGCGTTGCCACATCGCCAGCCTCTGTTTGATTCACAAGTTTTTTCACAGTTCCCTCAATCAAGCACCTTACATCATCCCACCAACGCGCATATCTCACCGCACAACCCATCCTTATTCAATTGCACGTGCTCTCACTACTACTTTTGCTGCCTCATTTTTTCTTCGCACAGCAGTGAACTGGAATGGCCTTCACCGTGACATTGCAGCTATCACGTGTTCATCAACGTTTGCGCAAAACATAAATACATATTGTTTGTCAGAAGATCACTCTCGGTAACCTCCATTTGTTAACCCACCCCTTATGTAATACCCCCTCACCGGGGTCTTTAAGGTAATAAAGTGAAGTGAAACTGAAGTGAAGAAGTACACTCATGGCCAGGCACCCACGTGATAGTCACCGGATGGAGAAGTGAAGGAATGTTGCTCAGTTTGCGTGAGACTGTCTTTGGTTCTATGCCTTGACGGAAGTATTGATAAGCGCTCTTGGAATCAGTGCATATTTTTGTAATGGTAGAATCTGCGGCCGCATGCAGCGCTGCTAGGGCTAGTGCAACCTCCTCAGCCACATTGGGGCGTGCCGTCTTAACGGACGCGGAAATGGTAATGGGCCCGTCTTCTGTCATGGCAGCAGCCGTGGCCGGTCCTTCAAGTGGGCCTGCCGCAGCGTCGACATAGAGGACGTCTTCACGATTTTTGTACCTTTGTATGTAATAACCAGCGCGTGCCTTGCGTCGGCCCGGATGGCATTGTGGATTCATGTTGCGCGGCAATGGTTTGAGTTGCATGTGTGCAGCGACCTTTATTGGAATAGGCGACCATGCTTTTTCATTACGCATCGTGTCGCTTGATTTGAGCCCCAGGGTTTGGAGCAGGTTCCGTCCTGTAGGTGTCCGAGAAAGGCGCAGGAGCTAATTGCTTCTCTGTGCCTCTATTATTTCTTGCACTGTGTTATACAGACCTGTCTCTAGGAAGAGAGTAGTTTTGGTGCGCATCGGCAACCTCAATGTGGTTTTAACCGTCCGCCTGATTAGACTGTTAGCCCGTTCCATTTGCTTTTGAGTAAGGTGATGATACAAAAGATGATAAGCCAGGCGACTTACCACCAAAGCTTCAACGATTCGCATGGTGTCCTTTTAGATAAACCATGATTGCGCGACGCGGTTCGGCGGATCAGTTTTGAAATTTGCTTTATCTGCTTATCAAGAATGTTCAAGGTGTAGTTTGTGCATTGTATGGTGCATTGTATGTTTAGGTGTAAGTGCATTGTATGTGTAGACCCAATACCCTGATTTTATGTACTCTTGGCACAGGTTGACCATGCAGGTCAATGCTTGGGTTGTGCATGCGGGGTTTCATTGTAAGTAACTCCGACTTTTCTGGCGATCAGTGGAGGCCCATTCTACTAATATGCCGCTTGATGACATTGATGGCAGTTTGTAGAACGTCTTGTGCCTCCCCAATAGAGCCATGGCACACCCACAGAGTCATATCATTGGCGTAAAATGCATGCTGTAATTTAGGAATAACAGCGAGCTCTTTGGCCAATGGGGCCAAGGCTACATTGAATAAGAGTGGTGATAGGACAGCTCCCTGGGGTGTGCCCCTGTTTGGGAGGGAAAAAGTGGCGGATGTGAGTGTACCTAATCTAACCTCGGCGGTGCGCTTTTCCAAAAAAGCTTTCACATAATGCCAGGTCCTACGACCACAGCCAATTGTGGCCAATGTCCTGAGAATGTGTTCGTGACCTACATTGTCGGAAGCCTTTTGTATGTCTAATGCGAGAATGGCTCTGGTTTGGGCTGTCTGCTGTTTGGGATGAAATAGAGTCTAACATGCAGGAGGACATCCTGCACTGATAGGTTGGGGCGAAAGCTTGGAAAAGAAATTGCTAGCTTCTAAATGTGGCTGTAGTCGACGGAGAACAACATGCTCAAAAAGTTTACCTACACAGCTCGTGAGCGAGATGGGTCGTAAATTTTCGAGAAGTAGTGATTTTTCTGATTTCGGAATCAGATTAATTTGTGCGTGTTTCCAAACACAGGGCAGTGTGCCCTTGCTCGAGTGTTCGTTAAAGAGACCTATGAGCTCCTGTAGAGACACGTCATCTAAGTTTCAGAGGATCTTGTATGTCATACGATCCGGCCCTGGTGCAGTGTCCCGGGTAATACAAGCAAGGGCCTGTTTTACCTCTGCAGGCGTGATATCTGCATCCAATTTTTCATCCGGATCAGGGGCTGTTAAAGGGGGTGCGTTCGGATCCGCCGGTAGGTGCTGAAGAATGTAAAGTTTTTTTATGCGTGTCATAATGTCTATGCCTTCTTGCTCTTCTAGGTAAATGAGCCGTTCGGTAGCGGTGTGAATGTGGTTTTTGGTCGATGTGGGATCTAAAGGGCCCTTAGGATGTTCCATGTACGTTTTGTGGCAAGTGTTCCTTTCAGTGTCCCACAAATGTTTTCCCAATTTGCTTTCGCCAACTGGGTGGCATACTGTGCAGCCTCCTCTGTGACTGCAGCGATACGTAGGTGAAGTTTGCGGTTTAGTCTCTGACACTTCCATCGTTTACAAAGGCTTCGTCGGGCCTCCCACAGATGGAGGAGGTGGGGGTCAACTTGGGGCGCATTTTGCGTGTTCTTAATCTTTTTACCAGACCTATCAACAGCATCTTGTATCCTTTGAGTCCATGACTCTATAGATTGCGGAGTGGTATTCTTCACGGCGATATATGTGTGGAGTTTATCCCAGTCAACGAGGGTCTGCATTTTAGGTCGGAAAATTTCGGAATTTTACGTTATGACAGTTTGAATCACATGGTGGTCGCTACCTAATGTATCCGGCAGAACCTCATGTGTTTTTACTATTACATGTGCACTCACCATCGTCCCTGGCGGTGCTAGTGCCTACTCGCGCTGGCACAGTAGGATCAGTAATTAGGATAATTGCGTGGTGCATCATGGCGGTATGTACATGGTTACCTTTCTATGAGTTACTTATGTAATCCCATGCGGTATGGCGTGCATTAAAGTCACCTACTATAATGCAATGTGTGGACCGCGTTTGAGCAAGAATTTCGGGTATGCTGGTGCCCTTATCTTTAGGGGTTCTGTATATGTTGATTACCAAGAGTCCTTTCCCCGTAGTGTGATTCGACTGGATTACCTCAAGAGCAGAGTATTCGGTTCCTTTCTCTGAAGAGCTTCTCGTAGGGGTTTGATATATGAATGAAAGGGTTTTAGGAATAAGAATAGCGGTGTGCGATGTTACCGATGCCACCTGATATCCTTGCAGAAAGAAAGGCACAGACCCCGTCTCCTGCAGAGCCACTATATGAGGCGTTTCAGCGGAGTGTTGAATGTAGGCGGCCATTTGAGAGTGTTTCTTTCTGATGCTTCTACAATTCCACTGCCATATGTTATCAGATGATTTTTGATTTCTGGATGGAGAAGGCAAACCTGCTCTTCCGGGATTTTGTCGATTACTAGAATTCGCCATGTTGGCTCGTTATGGGAGTGAAAACTCCGGATTGTGGGCTGTTCGCGTGCTCCGTGTGCTGAGAGGAAGCAGCGGCAGATTTGCGTTGTTGATGCTTACGGGTTGGTGATGATTGAGCTTCCATATTGTACAGGTGATTAATTGCAGCCTCAATTTTTTCTACGCGGTGACTAAACGGGGCCTCCATTCTCTTAGGGCCTGTTCTTGTTCGTTAATCAGTTGTGTTTTAACAGCCTCGAGGCTATCACTTACGAGCTTTAGAACTAGCTGTGAGGCCTTGAGTGAATTCTGGGGTTTGGAAATGCTGGGCACACATCTGTTGAGCGAGGGCTGGTGAATGGGGTGGTGTTGATTGTGAAGGATTTTGGGAGGCCTGCTCAACGGGCGACTTACCAGGGCCAGCCAGGGGGTCCTGCCGTCGCTGTAGCTGTGACTGTGGGGCTTGATCTAGGCGACCTCCTGCAGCCAAGCCAGATGAACTCGAGGCCGCTGCCCTGGTCTCCAAGCCAGGTGCATTGGTGGGCTCCCATTGCGAAAGTGCTGGCCACGTATTGTAGCGTTTTGCACTGCACTGCGAAGAAGGCGGTTGGTAGTTCCTGGATGAATGTGCAGATGCCTGGATGGGTGGAGGTGCTTGGGGTTGAATAGGTTCCGAGGTCCGCTTTCCATGTTTTGGGGTTTTTGAGCATTTGGATCGAGCACTCCTACCGTGGCCTTTGCTGCTGGCGTGCTGAGGACTGCTGCGAGGTTGGTTGTTTGGTGGCAACTGTTCAGAAAGTTGTTTGAGTGGAGGGTCATTGGGCTTTTCTAGGAGCTGGCGTTCATCTCTCAGAACACGGGGCCCAGGTCTCCTTTGTCGGGCTGGGCAACCCATGACGATAATGGGGTGTTCGTCGGAGCCACAGGTTAAACAGCGCAAGACGCAACCATCATGGTGTTCGATTGGGTTGAGAATGCCGCAATTTCCACAACGGCGTTCCTGTGGATATGAGCAGATGCCGTGTCGGTGGCCAGTTCTGAGGCAGCAGTGGCACACTTGGGGGACTGGTCGGAAAGGTCTGCATCAAAATTCCACGCCTTGAAAGTAAACGTATCGGGGAACACGCTTTCCCTCGAAGGTGTAGAGGCATGCTTCATTCATCCCGTATGGTCGCGCTTGGATAATATTGATACTTTGGAAATAAGTGACAGTGTCGTTCATGAGGGCTCTTGTGATTACTCCCTCGCAGGAATTATCTGGGGAAGCCACGTAAGTGGAGACTTCATACGATCTGCTGCCGAGCTTGAGCGTCTGCACATGGCACAGCTGTACCGTGAGGTCTGGGTCTAAGGTGCTGATTAAGGCGATGTTCTGCTCCTTCCGTACTCGTATCCACGCACTCGTGGGCAAGGGGGCTCGGAGCGCAGTTTGTATAGCAGTGCGCAAGGGTAAAACTGCTTCTTGTTGCAGAGATATGCCTCCTCTTATACGAAAGATCACCTTGTGGTCCTCTACGGGAAGGCGTGGCAGGCGGGGCCAGCCGGTTACATGTCTATGCTCGCGTTGGTGGAATGTGGCTGGTGGCGTCGCGGAGGCCTCCTCGGCAACAAACATCTTTCGGCGAGCGTCGATCGCTTGAAACCATAGAGTGTGAGGTACGGATGGCCGCAGGTATGTATTGTTGGACGCTTCGGCAACACCACTCGGACCGGGGGTGGAGTCGCTGGGCCCGACATTGTCCATGGGTTCGAAGTCGTCAGCATCTATGCAGTTCAGTTGGTCTGGTGAGTCAGAATTGATGGTGGCCGTCTCCGTGAATCGGGCCCCTGCTCAGTTCGCTGCGTCGCGAGGCGCGTTGCAGGGCGCATCACAGAGCCCGTCGCAGAGTGCGCCGGGCACCAACGCGGCTGGCGCATCTGCTGAGCTGCTGCAGCGGGGGCACGTCTAGGCTTAATGTTGTGACCACGACTCACGGTTTTCAAACATTCCTTTCTCGTTGAAAAAGGAGTTCAGCGCAAAAATATTGGTGCCAGATGAAAGATGGCGACTTGCCTGTTGCGATTCTTGTGCGATTTTGTGCCGATGGTCATAAAATCCTGCCTCTTTAGGACGGATAAGTAGAGCCAAATGTGACCCGGTCTGCATGCGTTGGCGCCCCCTCACGGTCCTCCTGTATGGGACATCACTCACTAAGTAAGTACGCAAGATACTTGTGAGCTTCCAGTAAGAAGTGTACTGCATTGCACTATATGAAAACGAGAGGAATTGAGAGATGGGGCTGCTTCAATGAGCAGGACTCAGCCATGATGCAGAAGGAGACGACGACGGTGTCTGCTTTGCAGAAAGCCAGCTGCCATATCAAACCTTCTGGTGCTTTTGAAACTTATTTAATTTCATACACAGCTATAAATATACAAACAATATGGTTAGTTATTATCTGTTCAAAAAAAGCCATTTGGGTGTAGAAGATAATAAAAGCGTTCTCAATTATAAGTGAAATGGTAATTTTTCAATCTTTTTACAACTGTCGCCAGAATCCTATCATCGCATCCAGTTTTCATCCTTATTGGCTCTATGAGCATATCACTCCCTCGATGACAGCTTCTTTTGACATTGGAGCAAAGACGATCAGCACATTCATCTTGCTTCTTAAGTAGTATGACAGCTTTTCTACTGATTGCAAATTTGTTCGCTCGAATTGCTGAAGCATTTGGAAACAATGTACATGAAAAATATCAATGGGAGAAGCATTTCAGTCGTTCAGTGTCATGCTACGATTACATTTTTTTTTTTTACAAACTAAACGGCGCACTTAGGAGTGCATGCTAACTCACTACGTAACGAACGCCATCTTTATCTAAAAAAAAGGGTGTGCTCTAAGAAATAAAAAGAAGAGGAAAGCAATTCTGAAAAGTGAACAATAACTTTTGTTTGCTACCTGTAATTACTTGTGTCGTATAATAAAAATAAGGCAGCAAGGCAAATGAAAAAATTATCAGTAGACTTAAGTAATATTTCTAGGTGCGGTAGCAGACATACATTTCTGTTCTGTAGTTTCCACAGTGCTGTTAAGAAAAGCTGTTGCTGCGTATAGTAAATATTATCGGAAACTCTATGCCCTCAATATGTGTGTTCTGGTGCAAGTGCGTGGCTGTACTAGTGCATGTACCATATTTTCACATTCACACCTATGTACAGCGCACACACACAATCAAGGAGCTTTGCTTTTCGCCATTTATCTGACACTTATCATTGCCAGAGCATCCCTGAACTTCCCTTTAGCACTGTGAAGGCTACAGGGCCCTATTGAAACTCGCCAAAGACGAGGAGAAGAAGAAAACAATGGGCACGGAAGAGCGCGCGTGTTAATGCGCAAATAAAAAAAGAAGATTCTTGTTTTTACGTCGAACGCAGTTTACACTTGTCTCGTTTCTGCTATATGGTGTCGTGATCATGAGTAGCGGCTCCTCTTCCCACTGGCCACGGAATACCAGGACGAAGGACTGGCCAAAGAAGACTGACGAAGAGGAGGCCCCAGTGCGAACCGATGGCAGCGAGACGAGACATCGCCAGCTGAGAGCGGCACAGACACGGATGAAGACTTGCCGCTGAAATCTGTAAGCGACCAGCCGTTTCCCCAATTATTCAAAATGACGCAAATAACCAACCTAGTCAGTGAAGCAGAAAGTCAGAAGAATGAAGACCCTACAACAATATCGCTGCTAGCCAGCAAGAAAGTTGGCGAACAGATGGAACAGTTCATACGACCCGAAACAGCCGAAGCCGAGTTCGCGAAGACCACTGAGTACGAGGTAAAGATGATTAGTATTCTGCATAAAATCAATGCTTACCTTTGCCATCAAGAACAGCCTGAGCCAGTGAGGGAGCAAGTCACCTCCACTGACAAGGCAAGCACCCCAAGCAAGTTCAAGAAAGCTACCAAAGGTAAAATTAATGAAGTTTGATGGTGACAGGAGGAAGTGGCAGAGATTGTGGCATTAATTTGAATCATCTGTTCACGTGAGATCAGAACTAAGCGAGAATCACGTATCTTCTGTCATCTCTAACTGGGGGAGCGGCAGCTACCGTGGAGGGACTTCGATATTCAGACAGCAACTACGTGAAAGCTATCGACATGCTCAAGCAGCGATTCGGGAAACACGAAGTGCGTGTAGAAAAGCTAACTAACCTGAGGACAGTAGCAAGCTGCAGTGACTATGAAGGACTGAGAAGACTGTCTGATCACGTACAAGTGCACACACGTAGATTGGAATCTTTAGGCGTGAAAATCGAGTCCTATGTAATGATGCCACTACCAGTATCAAAAAGATCTTTTCCTGTGGTGATGTAGATGGGGTTCCAACTCAAAGAGAATTGGCTGGTAGGTCTTCATCGCAAGATCACAGTGCAACTAAACATCATGAAGAAACTTTGAAGCGTTTGATAAGGTATATAGAAGACCAAGTTGAGTGCAGAGAAGAAGTGGTAGAGCAGAAGGAAAGCCATGGCAACAAATTTGACAGTAGGCAACAGAAAAGAACGGTTAATTTTCAGAGCACTGCGGCAAAGTTTTGCATATTCTGTGAGACTAACACCCACTATTCTAATAACTGTAGAAAGAATATGCCATATAAAGAGAAGAAAATAAAGCTAAAAGCGTCTCATAGATGCTTCTATTGCACGAGGCCTTGCCATAGCACTAAAATATGCAAGGCAAGCATAAGACGCAAGATATGCGGGAAAAGGCATGCATCGTCTATGTGCCGGGGAAAAGAACTTACAGCGCAGTGCACGATAGCCATTCAAGGTAAAAATGAAAATCAGGAAGAGCGAGGGTCAACCTGCCAATATACGAACATATCATCAAGTATTTTTCTGCAGACTGCAGTGGCAATACCAGAGGGTAGAAACAAGTTGTGCTATTGTCGGGCTCTGTTAGACACTGGCAGTCAAAGAACATTCATCTTTAAGAGCTTGTCAAAAAAGCTTGGTTGCCCGGTCTAAAGAAAAGAAAAAGTGACCGTAGGCTCTTTTGGAGGAGGACAAAAGGAAAAGACTATGAATTCAGTTGAAGTCAAACTTAGAAGCGTATACACTGGTGAAGAGATTTTGTTAAAAGCACTCGAGCGTGACGTTGTATTAAGAAAGACTACCGTTCCTGCCAGTTTCATTGAAGAAGAAGTATGGAGACGAAGGATTAAAGCTGGCTGACGGTTTATGTACAAGCGCAGCCCACAGGGAAATCGGAATCCTTGTTAGATCAGACCAGTACTGGCAAATAATGACCGGAGGCATCCGAAAACTGGAAGAGGAGCTGACAGCAACAGAGACCATATTCGGTTGGACGGTGCAGGTCAAAACTAAGTTAGCTGCAACATTAATGAAACGGTCAACCGTCATGGTCGAAGTGGACAAGTCCGAAATAGAGACAGAACTAAGGCATTTCTGGAACATAGAAACCATCAGCATAAAGGGCACCGAGCAAGATACAAAGAAAGAAGAGTGTCATGAAGTATTTCAGCAGGAAGTGTGAAGTGAAAAAGATACTCAGTACGACTTCCATGGCAGGACAACTTGGAGCTTCATGAAAACAGGGGTGTTGCCATGACCAGATTGAAGCAACTCGCTCGAAGGTTACAGAAGCACGAAAGTGTACTACAACGTTATGACAGTGCCATCAGAGAGTACTTGAATAGTGGAGTGGCAGAAGTGGCCGAAGAACAAAGTCCACCAATGACACACTGCTACTACATGCCGCATCAAGCTGTAATCAGGGAAGATCATCAAACAACAAAGATAAAAATAGGATTTGATGTGTAATCATAGTTTGCAAAAAAATAACATCTAAATGACAACTTCGAAACTGGACTAAATCTCAATTGTGATATCGTGCACATGCTGATAAACTTCGGGCTCCATCGCATTGCAATGACAGCTGATACACGAGGAAGACAAAGATGCATGGCGTTTTCTTTGGTGGGACAGAATTCCAAGTGGAAGTGATGCAAAGGTGAGTGTCAAGAGTGACCTTTGGCACTACACCCAGTACTTTTTTGCTTGCAGCAACAGTACAGCACCACCTCAGCAAGTTGGAGGAGAAATTTCCGGAGACAATTAAACAGCTAAGGAGCAACGTCTACCTCGACGACGTGATAATGGGAGCTGAATCACCCAAGGAATTCCGAAAACTTTACTGGGAATTAAAGGAGATTTTTGAAAATTGTCAGTGGCTCAGAAAGTTGAACACAAATGAGCCTCGATCACAACAAAACGTGAAGGAAGAGGGAAACGCGAGCTTCAAGGCTTCCACCGAAATAAAGGTCCTTGGCATCACATGGAACTTCAAAGAAGATAGGCTGTACCTACCATCGTTTGACATAAAAGACATCGATACCAGCGGTGTGCTAACGAAGTGCCAAATGTTACAGCTCACTGCAAGAGTATGCGATCCTCTGGGACTCTTTACTCCATTTATGGTAACAGCCAAGCGAGAAATACAAAACATGTGGAGGGAAGGGACGTCTTGGAATGACTAGCTGCCAGATGATGAAATGGAGACTTGGTGTAGATTGATTAAAGAGCTGGAATCTATTCAAGAGTTCAGTGTACCACAATAGTTTGATGTAAGATAAAGAAGGAAGCCTATTCGCACGGAGCTTCACTTGTTTTCAGATGCAAGTCCATATGCATACGGAGCAGCAGCCTATATGATAAATCACGAGAAGAAAAAAGGAGGCCGAAATACTGATCGCAAAAGGAAGAATAGCGCCAATGAAGCAAATATATTTACCACGACTTGAGTTAAAGGCTGCGTTGCTGTCTGCACGTCTTTCTGAATCCATCAGAATTGGATTTGTAAAGAAGATAGATGCTAAAACATACTGGACGGACTCCATCATTGTTCTTAGTTGGCTAGACGGAAAGAAAAAAAAAACGAAACATCTTTGTAGGAAATAGGGTGAAGGAGATAAAAGAGAAAACGAAGCTGTCAGAGTGGAAATACATTGCAAGTGAAGAGAACCCAGCTGATCTCATGACCAAAGGTGTAAGCGCAAAGACTTTGATAGTCGGGACTATGTTGGCATGGTCCGAAATGGCTTGTTATAGAAAATGAGACCGCAGAGCAGACGGAGACGAAAAAAGAGTGAATGTTATGCGACTAACCTGTACACGTCGATACCGGCTGTGGTCGATGCAGAGAAGTATGGAACCTGCATGAGATTGCTCAGAGTAACGGCCTGGGTTCTGAGATACATACAGATTATAAAAAAGAGGCAAGTAATCGGTGATCTGAGTTTTGAGGAACCGAAGAATGCAGAGACGGCGATAATAAAACTGGAGCAACGACAGATACCGGAACATATTATACTCAACAAGAGCAATATGACTAAGACAGCAAGGATGTGTCTTTGTGGTAGGGAGGTCATTAAAGATCAGCAAGGGCTAATAAGGCACAAGGGTCGTCTGTCTCAAAGTGGACTGAGATACAACGAAAACCATCCAGTTGTGCTACCAAAGTGGACGGCCACTACAAAGCTGCTAGTATGACATGTACATTAACTCGCGTTACGTGGAGGAGTCAGTGCAACACTTGTGCAGCTTAGAACAAAATATTGGATAATCTAAGGAAGGCAACTGGTGTCGATATTTATTCATGTATGTTTCATGTATGTATTCATGGGAAGCCAGAAAATGGACCGTCGGGAAAGGAATGTGTCCTCCTTTGCATCTGACCACCAACTATATTGTTTAAATGATGGCACTCCCACGTTTTTACGGGGTCTGACATATAGTAGCTGTCTCGACCTAACTTTTGCGTCAAGTAGCCTAAGTACCAAGGTGCAGTGGTTTGCAGACAATGAAACGCATGGCAGGGAGCACATCCCCACCTATATAAAGATCAAGGGGCTAAGCAAGTCACAAATCGTGCCCGCTTCACGGATAGACTGGTCAAAGTACAGATCATCCACAGAGAAGCAATGTGAGAGAAACCAAGAAGGTTCTCTTGAAAGCCTAGAAGGTATAATGAAGGCCGCTATCCAAGAGGCAACGTTTAATTGTGAACTTTTGCCAGATTTTCACAAATATGAGGTGGAGTTGGAGAGACTTCGAGCAATCCGTCGTCGCGCCGAACGACGTTATAGGCGCACGAAATCCATCTACGACTCGAGGGAGGCGAGACGTCTACAAAATAAAATTCAATGTCGAATAAATGCACTACAGTCGCTACGATGGAAGTCACTATGCGAGTCGCTCGATCCCCACAAACTTCTTTCGCAAATATGGAGAATAATCCGCGGCCTACGAACATTGCCACAACAGCATCACTTGTTCAAATGCCTTGCTCTCCACTAAAGCTGACGGGAAATCGATGTAGCAGAAGACTTCTGCGCCAGAGTTGCAAACAAGGGGTCCGGGATCAACATGAGTAACCTACGAAACGCGCCGGTGTCCAGAGACACTCGGATGGACAATATGTTTTCTCTAGAGGAGCTTCAGGCAGCATTGGCAGCATGCAAGCGCTCGTCGTCGCCTGGACCCGATGGAGTCACTTACATGGCCCTTGCTAACCTAGGACAAACAGCTCGGCGTGCCCTTCTAGCTGTATACAATGACTCGTGGAGCAACGGTTTGGTTCCTCTTTCGTGGAAATGCAGCCGCCTTGTGCCCCTGCTCAAACCAGGCAAATCGCCTCTGGACATGGCCTCCTATCGCCCCATTGCACTTGCCAGCTGTTTTGGAAAGGTGATGGAGCGAATGGTGCTAACTCGCTTAGAGTGGTACCTGGAACATAACAATATGTACCCCGATGCTTTGACTGGCTTTCGACGTGGACGGTCTTCCATAGACAATGTTGTTGATCTTGTCATGTCTGTACAACAGCAGAAAAGCCTAAAGAGATTATCAGCGGCACTTTTCTTGGATATTAAGGCTGCATATGACAATGTACTACATGAAACCATCATGGATGCCTTGGGTAGCATTGGATTGGGAGGCCGTGTTTACCAATGGATCTACAGCTATTTGAAGGACAGAACTTTCTTTGTTCAGACAGAAGATGGTGCAACAAGGCACCATCATACTTATCGCGGCGTATCTCAAGGTGGGGTCTTAAGCCCCATACTTTTCAACCTTGCGCTCATCGGCCTCGTTGACGTCCTGCCACACTCCGTACATCTGTCGATATACGCGGACGACATCTGCATCTGGGCATCGGGGGTCACGCGTCTACACGTACCAGCCAGGCTTCATACAGCGGCTACAATGACGTCAAACTACTTTCAAGGACGAGGACTGGAGCTGTCATCTGAGAAATGCTCACTGGTTGCGTTTACGTGCAAGACAATGACGCCATACCGCATCAGAATTAATGGACACACGATCAGCTATCAAAAGACCCACCGTTTCCTGGGAGTAATAATAGATCGTGACTTGTCTTGGAGCCCTCATATCGCTCACATGAAGAAAAAACTGACCATGATCACTCACGTCCTAAGCTTTCTTGCGGAAAAATCATGGGGTGCATCGGTCTGAGCCATGCTTCAACTGTATGCTGTACTTTTTCTTGGCTTTATGCGTTACAGCCTACCTGTGCTTGGCAAGGCCCGCATAACAAATGTACGCGTCCTCCAGTCATTACAAGCTCAAGCACTGAGAATATGCCTCGGGCTTCGGAGATGCGCATCCTCAGCAGCGACTGTCGCAATTGCTCATGAACACCCTATCACAACCTACATTCGTGCCGATGCTTTAAGAACGCACATAAGACGTGCCACCCGGATTCAATCGTATCACCTCGCCTCCCTTCCAACTTCCAGGCCACGCTCTGCGTTCTGCTCTATTATTGCCCCACATCGCATGGTGATTCCCACGAACTTCACGTACGCATAAAGACTGTCGTTACCATTGTGGTGTCTACATCCACTGGAAGCTCTGATAACCATCCCCGGAATGCAAAAAAAGAAAAATTTAAATTTGGCCCTAAAACAAACATTACTGTTTCTGCATGAGAAACACAGTGGACGCATTTACATTTACACGGATGGGTCCGTCACTTCAACATGTTCAAGAGGCGCAGTGGTAATTCCTGAGAAATTCATCACGATAAAGTTCAGGACCTCGCATCTGACACCATCCACGGCGGCAGAACTCGCCGCCATTCGTGTCGCTATGGAGTTCCTAGTTGAAGAACCGCAACAGACATGGTCAATCTTCTCCGACTCCAAAGCAGCCCTCCAGGGCATTGCCTCGCCATATCGTCATGGACCAAACAAACAGCTAATTGCTGAAATACGACTGCTTCATCACCGGGCTATAGAGAAACATGACATAGTGTATCAATGGATACCAGGCCACTGCAGCATTGATGGAAACGACTGTGCAGATGAAGCAGCCCAATCTGCTCATGATGATGCCCCTTGTGCAGCTATAGCATTATCAAGAACGGACGCCGTTGCAAGGCTTTGATCACTTGCACGAGAACTGACACACGCTCATTGGAATTCACCGGCATTCACCAACGTCCTTCATAATTTGGAACCACACCTACAGGAATAACCAGAGCTGAGGAGACACTTTTGTGCCGTCTGTGGATTGGGGCGGCCTTTACGAATGCTTATTCGTTTCGAATCGGAATGGCCAGCAGCCCGACATGTGACACCTGTAACTGCGCAGAGACTTTCTCCCATCTTCTCTGCGAGTGTCCTTGCTTCAGCGTGCCAAGAAAAGAGCTGTCGAAAGCTTTAGATAGACTAGATAATTGCCAATTGTCGGAAGAAAGGGTATTAGGACATTGGTCGTGACCGTTCTCTGTACATAAGGCATTGAGAGCGTTGTTGCGCTTTCTGCGGGCAAGTGGTCTTAGAGACAGACTGTAAGCAGCATAGTGGATCGTCTCATGACCTTCTCTCCTTTTTTTTTCAACGTCTCTTTTCTCTCATCTTTTATCCCCTTACCCCCTTCCCCAGTACAGGGTAGCCAGCCAGTCTGAGAACTGGCTAACCTCCCTGTCCTTCCTCTTTTAATCCTCCTCCTCCTCCTCCTCACGTATGTTTTAAATGTCAGCGATTTGACGCTAAACCAATTCAGCAAGAAACAGCACCTTTGCCTGCTGACAGGCTCAACGGGCGACAACCATTTAAAGTGACTGGTGTAGATTTTCCAGGCCCAATGCTTATAAAAGACGCCGTGAAAGGCATAACAAAACTATACATCGCAGTATTTGTGTGTGCAACAACAAGAGATGTACATCTCGAAGTTGTGGACTAGAGTAAAACAGAAGTGTTCTTATATGCATTCAGAAAATTTACAGCGAGAAAATGTCGCACATTATATAGTGACAGCGCAAAAACATTCAAAAAAGCCAACAGAGAAGTCAAGTGTATGCTAAAGGAATTACAAAAAAAAGTCTTAAAAGAGCTAACGAAGGAGATCAAATAAAGTGGAAGTTTATATCGCCGAACAAGGGCCTTGGTGGGGAGGCTTCTTTGAAAGGATAATACGAAGCATGAAATTATCTCTGAGGAAGATCATCGGAAAAAGACTGCTAACCAGAGAAGAGATGGAAACAATCTCTACTGAAGTTGAAGCGGTGCTTAACAACAGGCGGTTGACTTATGTACACAGCGAACCAGATGAGCCGCTATCTATTGTGCTGGCTGACATAATAGGGGGAAAATACAGACTTCCAGGCAATGGCTAAGATCGAAACGAAGTCGAAATTGAAGAAATCCGGAGAAAGCAGCAAAACATCATGAAAGATTGGTGGAAAAAATGGAACAAGGAATACCTGAAGGAATTGAGAGAGCAAGGTTACGTAAGTAAACAAGAAACGAGACTGAACTGAGGAGACATCGTATTGCTTGGTTCACACACTCCTAGAACACTTTGGAACTTGGCGAAAGTCATGGAAGTTGATTCGTGAGTCGACTGGAAGATACGCTCCTGCCTTTTGAAAACCAATGAAAAACTAATTTGGAGATCTGTACAACACATCTACCAACTTAAAGGTTGTTTCCAATGAGGGGAAAAAAACTTCATGCGGGCCAGAAGCTATTGAAGCTCGCTGAAGACAAGGAGAAGAAGAAGACAACGGGCACGGAAGAACGTGCGCGTCAATAAGCAGATAAAAAAAGGAGATTCTTGCTTTTCGTTTGCATCGAAGACAGTCTACGCTTGTCTCATCTCGTTTCTGCGACAGGCCCCTCAACCAATAGAAAGGGTGATTGGACTCCCCAAAATGTATTCATCCACACCACGTTATCTACTAAGCATCATCCTGGCATCTGTTCGCACACACTCAGCGAGCAGATGACAGGGCCAAAAAAAGCAGAACATGGCTGCACCCATCGACACTGGTGCCCTTCGGCTCGAGTTTATCGCATCGTCGTCGTGCACTCTGTAGCCTCTAAGTTCCAAGCTGATGCTTGTATTTGCTTTAGATTTATGTCTTGGCATTTTGCCAGCAATGTATTTGTGACTACATTACACTATTTCCATGAATCCCTATGAAATTCTCAGTGCATTGGGCTTAGCAGGCATGGTTAAAAAAGCGGCTTATCTCGCCAATATTGACAGAGCGCTCCTGATGCATTCTTTCACCTCGCAGGGGCGCTTGTGAAAGCAGGCGTTTGGTGTGTAGCGACACCACGGACCCGAGCTAACGGGGGAGTTTCTACTCCCTCCCACGCCTAGCCGTGCGTGGCTTTGCCGTGTCCGGGGAAAAGGGGATCCTGGGGGTTGAGCCGACGCTGGGTTATTGGACCGCTAAGGCCCCCCGGCAGAGGCAACACACCCCTTTGGCCCCGGCTTCACGTAGACGGCACCCCTGGGCTGACCCACCCAGGGGAAATCGGCAGTCGCCTTTTCCTATCTCTCTCTCCCTACATCTTCGCCTTTATCTCTTACTATTTATCTGTCCTGTCTTCTACTCTCTTCTGTTTACTTCCAAACTTCCTGGCGGCGAGGGTTAACGTTGTGTAATTACTCAACCTTGAGTAGTTATATTTGGTTATAGTGGCAATGTACGGCTGGTGTCTGCAGCCTTATGCTATTGAGTGCTTCAGCGTCCCCTGGTTGGACTCCATGGTGGGTGGTCGCCATTGCTGCCGAAAAATAAGTACACAACTATGGGAACACCTGCATTTCCCCGTCTCCTAGATCGTCTTCCGCCTAAGAGAGGACGCACCGATGAAATATCAATTTTCAGCCAACCCAGACAATGCTTTCCGAAATTCTATGTAGTGCACAGCGAAAACCCAACAAAACAAGCCAGAGCCATATCTCCATTTCTTGTTGCTAAATCTCTGACTGAGCTCTTTGGCCCAGGATACAAGGTTACAAAGATGGCTAGTGGAGACCTTCTCCTTGAGCTGCCTGAAAAGCACCATTATGAAAAACTTGGCACTCTCGTAGCATTTGGTAATATCCCAGTATCTGTTTCACCTCATAGATCAATGAACACCTCATGTGGAGTTGTTTCAGAAGCAGACCTTCTTGAAATGTCTGAACAGGAACTGCTTGAAGGGTGGAAAGAGCAAAATGTCACAGATGTGAAACGAATCGTCATCAGACACGATAACAAAGAAATACCTACCAAACATTTAATACTGACTTTCGCATCTAGCACACTGCCTTCATCTATAGACACAGGCTACATCAAACTCTCTGTCCGTCCCTACATTCCCAATCCAAGACGATGTTATAAATGTCAATGATTTCGTCATGGCTCGCAGAACTGCCGGGGTCAGGAAACTTGTGCAAGATGTGGTAGCCACGGCCACCCATCTGATAACTGTGTTACTGCGCCTCACTGCGTGAATTGTGACGGGGAACACGCCGCGTATTCGCGTTCGTGTCCTAACTGGAAGAAATAAAAAGAAATAATCACTCTTAAAGTCAAAGAAAACATCACATTCAAAGAAGCAAGAAGAGTGTCGCCATTTTACGGCGCAACATATGCTGATGCGGCGTGTCAGGGGGCAACGCCGCACTAGCCCTCGCCACCCCTTCGGCCCGCGCATATCGAGGCGGCGGTTGTGGCACCTGCCCCCAAGGCGGCTGTAGCCCAGGCTTCACCGCCTACTCCCAAACAGAGACCGGAGACTGCAGAGTCTTCAGGTCTCAAGGCCTCCCCTCACCAGGCGAGGCCCGAAATTCGAACTAAAAGCCCGCACGTGCGGGCATCCAGTGCCTCCGAGGAGGCAATGGATACGTCGGCACCCTTGGTGCCGAAAGAGCGGTGTGGCTCCTTGGAGCGCGCCAAGAAAACAAAAAAGCAAATAACAGGGCCTGGTGACGGCCCTGTTAAGTGAACTCAAACTCCCTGCCTAAACAGCCACTCGCTTTTCGTACACACAGCACTATTTCACATTCACCATGAACACTCAAATTATACAATGGAACGTCAGGGGCCTTCTCAGAAACCTTGACGACATTCAAGAACTCTTACATGAACACTCGCCAAAAGTGCTGTGTGTACAAGAAACACACCTTAGTTTAAAACACACAAATTTTCTTCGTAAATACGTTATTTTCCGAAAAGACCGTGTTGATGCTATGACATTATCCGGAGGTGTTGCCATCATAGTGAATCAAGGAATAGCATGCACACACTTACAACTCCAAACATCCCTTGAGGCAGTGGCTGTTCGAGCGGTTCTTTTTGATAAACTGATCACAATCTGCACTATTTACATTCCTCCTAGCTATCAGCTGCAAAAACGCTATTTACACTCTCTAATTCATGAACTTCCGGAGCCTTATGTTCTCCTTGGAGACTTTAATGCGCATAGCAGGCTATGGGGTGACTCTCGGTATGACGCGCGAGGCCGACTGATCGAACAGTTCCTTATCTCGTCGAGCGCATGTCTTCTAAACCGAAAAGAACCAACCTATTATAACCTCGCTAATAACACCTACTCCTCCATAGACCTGAGCATAGTATCTCCATCTCTTGTGCCTCTACTCCAGTGGAAAGTCGTCAGTAATCTGTACGGAAGTGACCACTTCCCCGTAGTTTTGAGCACAACGACAGTAACTGAGTGTCCACCACGTGTTCCCAAGTGGCTCATAAACAGAGCCGACTGGGAACAGTTTTATACTATCGCTTGTCTAGGTTGGAATGACATCTGTACTTTGAACATTGATGTTGCTGTGAACTACTTCACAGCGTTTTTGATTGATGCTGCAACAAAGTGCATCCCACAAACAAATGGACACCCTGGAAAACGATGTGTGCCATGGTGGAACTCTGAATGCCGAAACGCGCGCAAACAGCAAAACAGAGCTTGGAGGCTGCTTCAGAACTCACCGACAGCCGAAAATCTTGAAACCTTCAAGAAAATAAAGTCTCAAGGCAGGAGAACGCGTCGGCAGGCCAGAAGAGAAAGCTGGCAGAAGTTTTTATCAGAGGTTAATTCATACACACAGGAGGCTAAAGTCTGGAACATGGTCGGTAGGATAGCAGGAAAACAAGTACACACACTTCCACTCGTAAACACTCAGGGTGATACCTTGGAAGATCAGGCAAACTTCCTCGGTGCACACTTCGAACAGGTATCCAGCTCGTCCCACTATACTGACACTTTCCAAAAATACAGAACAAGAATAGAAAAGCAGAAACTTGAAGACAAATCCACTAGATACGAGGCATATAACCAAGCTTTCAGTCTAGCTAAGCTCCGAACATCTCTAAACTCCTGCAGTACTTCTGCCCCAGGTTCTGACCGTGTGATATATGAAATGTTAAAAAACCTACCAAACGAAACCCGAAAAACCTTACTTTGTTTGTACAATGCTATTTGGTCTTCTGGCACTATTCCTACCTCCTGGAAAGAGGCTATTGTTATTCCCATTTTGAAAGAGGGCAAGGACCCTTCTTTACCCTCGAGTTATAGGCCTATAGCACTTACAAGCTGCTTGTGCAAAGTCTTCGAAAAAATGAAAAACTGCCGACTTGTACATATCCTTGAAACAAACAATTTGCTCGACCCATTTCAGTGCGGGTTTCGAGAAAGCAGATCCACCACAGACCACCTTGTTCGTATCGAGGCACAGATCAGAGACGCCTTCGTCCATAAACAATATTTTCTCTCTGTGTTCCTCGATATCGAAAAGGCTTATGATACAACATGGCGTTTCGGAATTCTAAGAGATCTGTCCCACCTTGGTGTGCGCGGAAGAATGTTTCATATAATCGAAAGTTACCTGTCAAACCGGACATTCCGTGTCCGTCTGGGCAGTGTGCTCTCCCAAACATTTGTCCAGGAAACAGGCGTGCCACAAGGTGGTGTGCTTAGTTGCACACTTTTTATTATTAAAATGAATTCTTTGCACTTGTTCATTCCCCGCAATATGTTCTATTGTACATATGTCGACGACGTTCAGCTTGGCTTCACGTCATGCAACTTGGCCATGTGTGAGCGGCAGGTTCAGCTGGGTTTAAATAAGGTCTCCAAATGGGCAGATGAAAACGGATTTCGACTTAACCCACAAAAAAGCACGTGTGTCTTGTTCTCTCGAAAGAGAGGCATGCACTCGGAACCTGACATTCGACTGAACGAGCAACGTCTGTCCGTCAAAGGCGAACATAAATTCTTAGGCTTAATCTTGGACAACAAGTTGACCTTCGTACCCCACATAAAGTATTTAAAAACAAAATGTTTAAAAGCCATGAATGTTATAAAAGTGTTGTCACGTACTACGTGGGGTAGTGACAGGAAATGCCTCATGAACCTGTATAGAAGCCTAATTCGCACCCGCTTAGATTATGGGGCCATTGTTTATCAGTCTGCAACTCAAAGTGCTTTGAAGATGCTGGATCCCGTGCACCATTCGGGCATCCGCCTTTCTACGGGTGCTTTTCGCACCAGCCCCGTAGAAAGCCTTTACGTTGAGTCAAATGAGTGGTCGCTTCATCTGCAAAGAACCTACATGTCCTTTGTATATTTCCTTAAGGTGAAAGCAGACAAGAGGCACCCCTTATACTCTACTATTAATGACTTGTCGAGCTCCATTCTTTTTCAAAACAGGCCTTCAATGAGGCAGTCCTTCTCAGTTCGCCTGAAGGGTCTAGCTGAGGACACTGGAGTGTCACTCGAACACAGTTTAATGGCTCCTGTAGCATACCCGCCACCGTGGCAGTGGCAGACTATAGATTGCGATGTGTCTTTCCTAGAAGTTACTAAACATGCGCCTATTGCCCATATTCGAACATACTTCTTGGAACTTCAACACAAATGCACACGTCCTGAGTTTTTTACAGATGCCTCTAAGCCTAACTCCTCTGTGTCCTACGCTGTTGTTGGCCCTTCCTTTTCGGATACTGGCCCTCTACATCCAGGCACTAGTATTTTCACAGCGGAAGCTTACGCGATACTTGTGGCAGCTAAACACATCAAACAATCACAAATACAAAAAGCAGTAATTTATACAGACTCCCTCAGTGTGGTAACGGCTCTGCACAGTCTTAAAAAACAAAAAAACCCTGTCCTCGTTTCACTTTACTCCATTTTATGCACACTTTACACACTCAACCGACATGTTGTTGTGTGCTGGGTGCCAGGGCACCGTGAGATTCAAGGCAACATGATGGCGGATCAGCTTGCTGCATCCGCCCACGAAAGCACCGCCATTACACCCACATCAATCCCGGCCCTTGATCTTAAGCCGTCTCTCAAACGAAAACTCAGGGACTACTGGCAGAGCAAGTGGGATACACACACACAAAACAAACTACACATTATCAAGCCACACCTTGGCCATTGGCCACCAGTATCAAAATCACGTCACACAGAGGTAACATTAACGCGGCTCAGGATAGGACACACATACACGACACACTCATATCTTTTCTCCGGTGGCGATCCACCATTGTGTGACAGATGTGGTGAAGCACTAACAGTTCTTCACATTTTGATTCAGTGCAAACAATTGGACACTCTAAGAAAACAACACTTTCCTTCACCCTACCGACAACATATACCTTTACACCCTGCAATGTTCGTCGGTAGGGAACCGCTTTTTAGTCACAAATCATTGTTAGCGTTTTTAAAAGAAATTCATAGCTTTCATATCATATACCCGGGCATACCGTAGCATGACCTCTCCAGAGAGGTTTTCGCTGCGGTGGCTACACAATAAAGCACTTGCCTCACGGCCCTTGGACGCAAGGGTATGAACGAGTGAGGCACTTGTGCTAATGCCATACATGTCCACCATCGTTTTTATTATCATTAACTTTTGCCATCTATTCGCACCACACACACCTTTCACAGCATGGTCATGATTTTATTAATTGTATGTTTTTACCCACTTTACTGTGAGGAATTTTATGGCCCTTATACAGCCGCTAATCACAATCATTCTCCACATTCCTGTCTCATGAACTGGCGCTCTTTGGCCATCAAATGGCCCTTGCGCCAAAAAACACCATATATCATCATCATCATCTGATGCATTCTTGTGACCGTGAGAAGGCACAGAGTGATCATTCATTACATTCATTTGTTGCTGTAAGCGCGTTGGACGAGCTTCAATGGTAAGTTCGGATCGAAGTGGACAGTCGCGTCTGCATGTGTACTGCCATGTTGATTTTGAACCACAGTCACCTGTGATTACTGATACAACACTTACAGAAATGTGATGATAAATAAATAAGGTTATTACTTATTGATGTGTAGCAGCAGATGCTAAACAAAAGTAAATGTCTACACCCTGCTAAATGCAAGGCAATTAATATCGTAACTATCTTTTCATGTGCAAGCATGTGGCTTGCTTACACAGTGTAGCTTTGGCAATGCTGAATGGCCATGGTGAGATGGACTATAAGTGCAAGAAGTCAATATATAGAATGGAATACTCTGTTGTTACAAGCTGCAACTGTGGCTCATCTTGACATCACTAATTGAGTGTGCCAGTGGAGTAGGGAATGTACATCAGTGAAGAGCAATGCTGTTTTGTTGCGCAGTAATAAGCTTGTTGCTCTGAGTATTTTGGCAGAACTACTACATCACTAAAGATACACATAGACACAAATAGAAACTTCTCTTTTTTAAGTCCTGATTATAACAATAAGTTTGAAGTTTGTAGCTTTTCTTTTGCATGCATGCTAGAATATCCTGCATTAACTGATGTTTATGCAAATAATTTGTCATTACACTGGTTGTTGTTTTGACTTAACACTAAATCTAAAGCAGAGATAGGGCTTTAAGAAAATGTTGCAGGGCTCCTTTGAAAGCCTGTCAGTTGTAATTGCATCAATTTCAATGCATGCATGTATTGGCGTCAAGGCAAGCTCGGCAGCCCAGCAGCCAGCGTAAGGAGTTCCATGTGTTCTTTGTGCCCCGCAAGAGCCAGCCTTGTGTCCGCCAACTGGAAGTAAGTGTGTCTGCTTCTTCGGACATTGTGAATGCGGGACCTCATATAATTAGTCTATTTATAATCATGTTACAGAGGCAAGTTAACTATGGGTTATAACCAACCACGGTTCACCAAGTCGAACCGCAGTTAGCACCATCCATGCTTTACGCAAAAACATATTTGGTTAAGGCGGCTAACTCATCCTCTATGGACGCCGCTATTTGCTCAGTTAACTGCCAAATGGATGTTTGCAGGCTTGATTTTCTACAATATAATGAGGGAAAATTCTAGGTACCTAAAACACCTCAAGAAGAACGAAGAAGTACAAAGAAAGAGCATCACTCGCAGCTGATTTATTTGCACGGGAATATATTTGCCACACCACACATGCGCAAACGGCACTGCCTCACGTAATTACTGCTCATCAAAATACAAAGTCGTGAGAAAATCAAAACTTTGCAAGCAACGAAGAGCAAAATTAGAACTCAGACATGTGCAAGACCACTGATGGGTCACTTATGCACAAGTCGCCTTTCTTCTTTATCCAGAATGCTTCCATTTTCTACAACCGTGGTTAGTGGCATAACGGCATTTTCGTTTACCATGTAACATAAGCACACTGCCGTTACTTGTTAGCACGATTACGTTAACAGCAGTTTACTTTGTCTGGATTGCGAGGGTACTGTATGTTTTGCCTAATAACCTGAAAATTTGGGCATGTTGGTGATGCATGGTAAAGCACAGTGCAACACCGCGACGAAGACGCTAGGAAGAAGGACACTTTACAAAGCGCCGAAGTGTGTCCTTGTTCCCATCATCCTCGTCACGGTGTTGCACACTGTGGTACACCTGTGTTGCCAAGTTGTAATTCAACCACTTATAGTAATTAGTACCATGATATCAAACGATATTCTCTTTATCTCACTTTTGAAATGGCAATTAAGAAGAGATAAGTAAACACACTGGTCGAGATTATGCCAGTGAAATTGACTGCGGTGACTCGTGGAACTCTAAGCATATTGTCAGATAATCAAAATACAGCTCATGACTGTGTATGATTAGTGTCTAGCATGAAGGTGCCTCAACCACTCAATAGTGCAATAAATGATTAAAAAACATTATTGTGTAATTTAATTGCAATTATTATGACTATCATTCGTTGGGATCTCCTGCAATGACAGTACCTGCATAGGCTGCTCAACCACGTCGTTGGCGTAATTGCTGTCACCACTATTCACTCTGCGATGATCCACTTTTGGTGTGGGCTGTAGCTGATTTCAATCTCTATATTCAATATGGGATGTTTTGTCATAGAAAGCTTACAAAAATTGGTGGTGCCATCATTTTTCATTGTTATATCACATATATTGTCATAAACAGTATCGTTATTAGCGTACTCAACTGCATTGTGCATTTTCTTTTGTACAGGAACGCGGAGTGTACGGAGAGCTGGACATAGAAGAATATTCCCTCGAACTGTTTCCTGTGGACAGTGATGTGCTGTCAATGGAAATGGATGCCTCCTTCAAGGTGACTGCCCTTTGTGGTCTACAGTTAAACCTGGATATAATGAAATTGACAAATTTTTGAAAAAAGTTTGTTATAAAGAGCATCTCATTATATGCAGGGTCGGCACGATAATTGGGAATATAAACGCACAAAAATCAACAAATTAGAAACTGAAGGCAGAGCTAACACAAAACATTTGTTTAGCGGTAAAAAACTGCACTATTATTGCGATAGCAATTAAATGGACGATTTCGGTGGGTTTCTGCCGTCGCCGCCACGTTCCATAACAAGTCCAAATTGATAACATGCCCTGCGCATAGTAACTTTTACGAGTGGGTCAAGCGCTGCTGAAGCAAAGACCAAGTGACCCGGCCCATCTCCATCGCCTAGAGGGCACATACGATAACATCACCCGCGTGTTGAAACTGCCGTCGAACGCTAAAACTGAAAGAAAACCACTCGTATTGAACGAGCATGAAAAAATGCAGGTGGGGGGGCGCAATTGAGATCTCATTTTTGCTGTTATTGAGGAACAGCTGTTTGCCAGCCAACACAACAGGGAACTAACGGAGACCAACATAGAAGCAGGTGAATACTAGAAGTCCAAGCACTACTGCAGAGAAACAAGGTAAAGTGCTTGCAGATGAGAATGTTGCTCCAAAAAGTTCAATAATTCTATTATTATTTCAAAAATATGTATCAATGTGGCTGCATCATCGTATTGTTCTTGTGGAGATTTGTTTGTCAATCAGGGGGGCTTGGCACTCATTGTTAGAAATGCTTTTGGGCAGCTGCTGATGCTCAGAAATATCAATATAAAGTGAGTGCATCGAAATTGGAAAACTGGTAATACTCACTGCCACTGAGATATTGATTATTCATTTGGCTTGATTTTTGGCTGGATGGGTGGTTGTGAAATTCGCAGAGGCCCACGGGGCGCTAGAAAATCTTTATTTAGACACTACAGACAGCTTGTGAGCTGCTGAGCACCTTGAGAGACCTAGAAAAATTGTAAATGTGCACACCGGCAGGCAGACCAGCTTCCTGGATTTCTTTGTGAAATTAAGCAATGGGCATGCAGGTTCTTTTTTGTTTGGTCCCTAGAAATTTTAATTGAAGACCTTTACTTGCCCAAGAAATTGTCATTTGCTCAAGATCATGCACTAGTGATTTAGTTCATTTGCATTAGCTGAACAATTATAAGCACGTAGGCATTTTTATTTGGATTATCAGAAGCTTTAGAAGAATGAAAGTGCACAGATTACTGTATATCAATTGCTGGCTTCTTAACTTTGTGCTTCATAACGTGTGAGCATAACTTTTGCACTTATATTAAACCAAGTTTCTTTTTGGCACGTGGAGACACCGACTCTGCTTGTGAACATGCTAGTACTCTCAGAAACCGGGGTAGCCCGAGCCAACGATCAGCATTAATATTCCCTCAGACGTGCCAGAGCTGCATACGCCAAGTTTAGTGCAGTCATTGGCCAAATGCGCTAGTGGTCACCTTGTACTGAGCGAGAACGAAACTCTTTATATAGGGGAGCTGCCAGTTGAGTCTATGCTCTCTGATTGCCCGACTGTTCGCTTCCACTGCAAAGTCACCACATCTATGACTCCGGATTTGACAGATGCTATGTATCCCACACACACACACCAGCAAGCACTTGCACTCACAGAGGCATTTCCATCGAATTTGACGATGTCTCTCCGATAAAGGTGCAAGAAATCGTCATCACTGCAGGCATTGAAAACATGTCGCTGCAATTTAAGCATCACTCTCTTTTGACCGAGGCACGACCAAGGCCTTCAGAACGCAGCCAAGGCCATCGGTGACCACCTCGACACAGCCAAAGCTGCCCTCTAAAATTTGCTTTGCAAGAACATCGAGACAGGATGCATTGTTGAAAGATTGATCATCGTAGAACAGGAAGTGCAGATAACCAGAGACGGTTTTTACAGGTGACGGTGAAGTATTCATGACGCCTTTATACAATACATGGCTGTCAGAATGCCATACTTGCGGTGTGGCTGAGTGTAAGAAAGCAAGCGCAGCATTTGGGCACTGGTGTAAGCTCGGGGAAGAAAAGAATGAAATGGGAATAAGAACAGCCAGCTGGCACCGAGGGAGCTGTCTCTTGTTTTTCTCTTACATCTCTTACTCATGTGCTTGAACTGACTGGGTTCGAAACACATTGAAAACATGGCAGGTCATTTTCAACTTTCATATGTGTTCAGGGGTATTTCTAGTTTCACTTTGAAAGATGAGATGGAGTAGGGGGCTGATTAACGACGCCTGGTAGCAGGCAGACAGCCGGTACAGACAGAAATAGTCGAAAAGGCTCGATGTCCACACCTCGTGCACACGCTCACGGTTCGCACTAAGAGATGGTCCCACTAGTCATTGGCTTGCTAATTCACCACTACAATAAATCCTAACTTCGCAATGGCATTTCTAGATGATGTCCTTGTCTACTTCCAAAGTATCGAGAGCCATGTCAAGTATGGTGGCAAGAGGGCGAAGAGCATGCTTTCACTGCGCTCAGGCAGTCCTTAGCCTAGGATGCAGTTACAGATCTAAATCAACCCTTTGTAGTCGAGATAGTAGATGCAAGTGGCATTGGCATTGTGCTACTGCAGGCTGACCGTGATAGACTGCAGCCAGTTTGCTCCATTAGCAGTGTTCTCACGAAGCCACTATACTGTCCAGGAGTGGGAATGCTTTGCAGATGTGTGGGCAGTGGATAAATCCAGGGCGTATATTGAATTTGAGATACACTGTGACCACATGTCCTTGTCTTGAATGCTTAGCACTGACCAGGCTTCACCCATGGTCAAGCATTGGGTCCTCCGGCTGTAGGGTTTCGATTGCAGAATCAAAATCAAGCACAGGCATGGGCTGGCAAATATACCCGCAGATGCCCTGAGTAAAACCCCTCTTCGATGTGAGGACCACCCCGATGGCAGCTTGCCCGTGATTCTCTTTCCCATTGCTGCTCAAGAACTTGAAGAGAAAATTACATTTGACCAAGTAGCAGTTGCCTTGGAGGACCAGCAAAACAAAACTTGGAGCACCAGCAAAACAAAACTAGTTGCTTACACTACATTGGTACGCCCATTGTTGGAATATGCTGACGTTGTATGGGATCCACACACACAAACTGAAATATACTTACTAGAACGAGTCCAAAATAAATCCCTTCGGTTTATTTACCACGCGTATAGTAGACACTGTTCAGTCACTGAACTCCGTAATAGATCCGCCCTTCCCACATTGGAGTCGCGTAGAAAGCTACATCGCTTAAAATTCCTTTATAACATAGTCAACGGACACTCAGGACTCGCTTTTAACACTTACATGCAGTACAATACATCGCGGAAAACTCGGAACAAGCATGATAACACCATAGTGGTGCCACTTACAAAAACAAATTCTCGGCGATATTCCTTCTTTCCACGAACAATTTCCGACTGGAATGAACTACCTCATGACGTCACCAGCATCGCAGCGCCCGACGCATTCTTATCAGCTGCCACTGCCTGTCTGTAGTAAAAGCTGTCTGGTCGTATGTGCAGATTTCAATTCTTTTTATGATGTTTTTTCACTTCGTGTTAGGAACAAAATTTGGATTGTATTTTTGATACCGCTCTTGTGTTGCTCCTGTAACCCGAGTATTCATGTTCCACGCAAACCTGTTATGTGGTGATTTTATTTCTGCGCCGTGAAGAATAGTGTTATAAGTGACTGCAAGTATGAAAGTTTGTATCACTCCTGCCTTGGCCACCAAGAGGTGGCTGGCAGTATGCAATAAATAAATAAATAAAATAAATAAATACAGCACCCTTAAGTGACACCGGTCAACTTGTACAAGAGCAGGCTCGTGACAGCCGTCTTTCAAAACTGAAAACCGTGGTCCAGGGGTTTATGCTCCCGAATTCAGACCCTGATCATCATCTTTTTCATGATCTGGCAGAAGCAACAGAACTGCAGCCAAGTGAACTGCTAGTTCAGCAAAGGGGCAACAAAAAGGTACCATGGCTGCCTTCCCACCTCCGGCACTTGGCATTAAAAATGGTGCATGATCACCTTACGGCGGCCCATGCACGGTTTTTCAAAACTTCGAGAGAGGAATGGTAACACGATTCGTTTGGCTGAATATGCTGGTGAACATATCAAGGTATGTGCAGGGCTGTGTTATCTGTCAGGGCACAAAAGCTTGGGGCAACTAGCCAAGGCCTAATGAGCAGTCAGTGAGTAACAGTACCTATGGAAGAACTTAGTCTAGACATAATTGGGCCCTTGCTGTGTACACCTCATGGCCACAAATACTTGCACGTAGTCATCGACAAGTTCACAAAATTTCTGTCGCTGTTCCCTTTATGAGCAGCAACTAGTACAAAAATACTGGAGTGCATGGTCCAGGTCTTGTGCCACCATTGGGCACGTCTAGTCATTACCAGTCATAATGGGAAGCCAAGGTTGTTGTTAGCTTATTATGGCTTCTCAAACTCTGGAGAATCAAAAATCGCCATACTGCACATTACCGGCTGGCTGGACAGATGGTGGAGCGTCACAATGGCCTGGTCAAGCAGTGTCTATGAGCCTACTGCTTCAATCACAAAGACTGGGACCATCATATATCCGGGATCGACCTTGCCATGCGCACATCAGTGAGCATAGTGACCGGATATACTCCAGCATTGCTTTGCTATGGCAGAGAGTTGTCCACTCCATGGGAACCTCCAGGTAATAAGGAAGACACAGAGCCTCCAGAAGCAGCGCACCATGCACTTGCTGCAGAACTCGGGCAGTGTCTTGGAGATTTCTTGAGGTATGCTAGCAAGCACTGAACAGCTGCTTCGCAGGCTCAGAAATCCAAGTTATGATTGCCATGGACAGTCAAAAACCATCAAAGAAGGTGACCTTGTGCTCTTGGACACTCGCACCTTGAGTGATATGGCCAAGGGTGTTTCAGCCAAGTTGGCACCACGACGAGGTGGACTTTATCGGGTGGTCAAGTAGGTTGCTGAAAATGACTTCATTCTCAGTGACCCAGCAACTGAACGTCGTCGAACTATCACCCATGCTGATCAGTTGGTGCTGTACCACGAACCATTACTTCTCTTTTCCGCCACGGATAAACGATTTCAGGGGGGGGGGGGGGAGTTGTGAAAGATGAGATGAAGTAGGGAGTGCGCGTGTGTCAGGCGCGGGTCTCGGAGGCTGTGTGTGGTTGACAATGGAGGAATGAGATGGCGCGAGTGTCAAGTGAACAGACAGTGGCGCGCGGGAATATAGGAGAAAGATGAGGGCACAAAGAGAGAGTTGTACATGTTGGGTATGGGTCGCAGAAAATAAAGTATCTGCAAAATGTTTAGTGAACGTGTGGGCTGTGAAGTATATCGTCGAGCCTAACACCAGAATGAAGCACAGTCTGCTATTTATTGTGTAGAAGCACTATTACGTTAGTGGTAAAGAAAGCATCCGTTTCTCAAACGTGCTATTATATATTTTGTACCATTGCATCGCGTTTTTATTCCCGCATGTAACTCATGTGCTTTTACTTAGTTTGATTTCAGTTCAAGCCATTTTCATGTTTGGTGTGGTATGCTAACATTTTTATTGTAGGGGCATCTTAAGGTGGCATAGTTTATGATGAAACTTGTGCATAATACAATGAACATGAAAAGGCACAGCACTCTTATTTAATATATTGTAGCACTGCATTTGACGAGGACCAAACAGAGAAGTGCACGACAGAATGAGTGCCGACTCTGATTATTTTTATTGAAATCACGTGCATTGTATTTTGTAGCAACAGGAGGCGACTACGAATACATGCACGATCATAAGAGAACAGTATCCTAGGGGGCTCATGCACTTGTCACCCTTGTGTGTGATATGATGGATTGTGCGCTAATGCATGTCTACTTCTGATTCAAATATTAATTTCCTCAAGCCATGGTTCATAGTTTTTGCGAGTGCTGCAATAGATGGGTAGGTTGTGGCATGACACATTGTCTAACGACTGTTCATGTTCCTTGGCACGCTGTTTGATGCAGTGCCTAGTCAGACCAACATAAACTTAACCACGTGACCAACAAGATTTGTTGACATAATCAACATTATAGAGATAGAAGGCAACATGTTCGTTGCCTTCCATTGCCATTATATGCATAGCATGTGATTTAAATAAAAATAGTTGGGCTCGGCGCCCATCCCTTCATGCACTTCTCTGTCTGGTCCTTGTCAAATGTAGTGTTACGCATCGCCGACTGGACCCACAGCGTGTTTTGTCAAGGCACAGCACTTCACCGTTGTGGCCCTTCTCTCTTTGTGCTACTTCTATTTGTGCATTGGTTTTATTGAGAACTTTTTAAGTTGTGGTTAAATTTCTGTAGAGTGCTGGAATTTTTAAAAGCTCCTATGTACACTGTCACATGCTTAGTTTACCCGCCTGGTGGCTTATGCACTCTGCCATTGCACAGTCAAGTTCACAGTGTGAAATTCCGGTTGCCTCATTTCGATTGTGGCCAAAATGTGAAAGAATGCCTCATTAAGGACTGTAACATGTTGATTGTTAATCAGGATTCATCCTCTATGGCACGCCTCATAACATCGTTTTTTTTTTTCATAAAACACTAGAATTTACATATCGGGCCAGTTTTTCTATTTGTGTGTGTGGGTAGTACCTGAAAGAAAATGAAATTTCTGGACAGTTCATTTTTGTTTAGATAATTCACTTGAATTGCACTATCAGTAAATTTGAACGCGGAAATTAAGGAGCAGGACGTTTTCAAGAGTCAGTTCCTATGCCTTTATTTCTTTTAAATATAGACAGAAAATAAAGTACACTGATATCTGTTCAACTTGGTTTTTTTGTAAATTTTTATGCATGTGGTACATATTTTTGCATTGCAAATTTCATTAAAATGTAACCTGAAATTGTTGAGTTGGAAAATTTTTCCTTAATGCATGCCTTTGTTCAGCTTGCTCTGCCTTGCAATTCTGCTTTTCAAACAACTTGCCACAATTAAACTGCTTCAGTGCAGAGCCTTGTTAACTGGATTGAGAGTCTGCAGATGCTGAAGACGTCAGACTAGACCTGTGTGCCAGTTAAATAATTGCCAGTGGCAGTACATAAGCGAGATGGGGTTCATTGGATCGGCAGAAGTGTTGCATGAGAGTGAGATTTGGGAAATTGGAAAGTTGGTGGGTATTGAAATTTGTCTCTTGAATTTTGAAAGAATTCGTTTCCCCGAATGCGATAGCCACAAGTTGTAGTGTTATATGAAGTAGGGCTAGCAGCTAACTCTTTTTGAGCCAATCAAACTCTACAAAACGCTGGTGTGTGGGAAAATGGCCACTCCCAGGAGAAAAGCAGATTTTGTGCAGTTTGCCACACCAGTTGTGAAAGCACGAAGCGGTGAGGTCACAGCGTGCAAAAGCGTATATGAGCTGTTTGCTAGTGTGTGCCGAGATAGTGCGTGTGCCAGCACTCCCGACCATGTCCCTACAGTAAAAGTTCACAGTTGAGGCTCAAACTACTTTGCCAGTCCTTCCCCCGGTGTCTTTTTATGCTCTTATGTCCAAGGAAATATGAGTGGGGAGCTTCCTTCCTGCTTGAGGAGCAAAAATGGCAAGTGGTGTCAGCAAAAACTCACCCTTAGTATTTACGTAATTGCTGTCACAACAAAATATGCAAAAAAAGAATGGGGAAGCTAGTGTGTCTTTTTTTCCGGCTAGTTTTATTGTCTGGTGTCGTTCTCGTCCTCGCTAGCCTTCTTACAGGCGACATTTTCTTGCCACGTATTTCTTCAGAATAAAGCACGCAAATAAAGCACTTAGCCTATCAGCTACACCCAGCTATCTCCCGATGTGGGAACAAACAAAATGGAGCGGTATTAGTTGGCAACGCATGATAGTCATGTAAGACAAGCAAAGTAAAGCAGGTTGGTAGTCGATACACAACTGATCTTTTTCGTTCGTACCAATCGAGAAGAGCATGTGCCCATCCTGGTGTCAGGAAGTGTTTCAAAGGAGCGAGAAGCACGCTCGTGTTTTTGGGCCCTCTAAAGAGGCAGCGTGCACGCAACGGAGTAGTCAGGGCATCCCAAACGCTGCTCGCAATCGAAAATCATACATCGGTGGGAAAAAAGGCAAGCCAAAATACTTAAGTGCACATGCCGAGAAAAGAGGCAATACTTTCGTATGGTGCTCACAATGGACTTCTTTCTCTCTCTGTTATCTGTGTTTGCACGTCCTGTCTTTTTAACAAGAACTTGTGCGGCTATTTGAAGTTCTTCATTGTGTTTACTTCACTAATTATTTATCAATTTATTTGAGTAAAATGAAAGGACAAAAGTGTGCAAATGCATTGATATGTTCTATTCATGTATTTTATTCATCTGTGCACCGTGTACTGGGTTTAAGTATCCAAGAATATACTATCCAGCGAGTTCGGTGGTCACCCTTCAATGCTGGAGGATCCTGCAGCTTAGAGGTGAGGCAATGCTCGGGAGAGTTCTGCAGGAGAGAAAAAGATCACAACTTCCAGGGAGCTATTCTCAATTTGTCTATCTGAAGGAGTTGTATACAAATTTTTGCCATGTCAGAGGAACAACATAGCCATAAGTCGGACAAACTGCAGCCCAAATGTACAAAAAAGAGCCAAGAGCTTTGCGGACCATTCGTATTTGTAGTTTTATTTGGACATGTGATTTCACGTCCGACTTCTCTTTTAGTACAGCCTGCCATTAGTGTATGAAGCAGCCTGTGTTCAAGAAGGCGAGAATTTCAATATTTAGGTGCTCTCTTTGCAATGACCAAACGTTAGTTGAAAAAGTGAAAAATGAACAAGTAGATAAGCAAGCTCTGCAAGCTTCGTCTCGTCACTCCATTGCTCTTGGAAAGTGGCATTCTAATACAAGGCCCTCTAAAGGACCAGTTTTCAACAACTCTGCAGTATTTTACGCATAAAGCAAAACACGGTCAAAGTTCTTTTGTGTGTGCTCTCCTGGACAAATTTATAGTCAGAGTCCGCGGTGCCACCTGATCAGTGATCATTCCTTTAATGCACCAAAGTTAGTTTAGTGCCACACAAAGAGCCCATTTGAACCTGTGTAACTTAAATTGCTGTGGCAGTGAAGGAGAACATAAGTGGTAGATAGTAGGGAATTTTAGCTTGTACATATACTGTTATCGTATTAACAGAATACCGTATTGCATTTACTGTGTTACCGCAACGCATATTTTAGAAAAATTTTAGCTCCCCGCACTTAATGCGTACGTACGTACATAAACTAGGCATGTGTTTACACTCGAAATTTCGAATATTTTTCTAATAGTGTTTGTATTCGATTCGTTTTGCACTAGAATTTCGTTATGCGAACTATTTGAACTTCCCGAAGACAAATGCTGTCAATGTCCAATTAACAGTAACCCCTTTCTATATTTAATATGCTTCACCCCATTACATTGTTGTATTGCGGCAAAGCTTCTTTTCATTTTCTGCCGTCGTCGCAAGTGTATTGACTCAATAAAACATTAGTTTCAATGTGGAGATGATAAATGTGGTAGAAGTTTGGGCTTGAATAATCTGTTTTGGACCTAAAATTTGGGCAAGAAGTCCGAAACATCGGACAAAGATTTTTATCATTCAAAATTTCAGATGCAGCTTTGGAACTCCAAACTCAAAGGGAGCACACACATTTGTCCGCCACATTAGTAGGGCCTCCACAGAAGTTTAAAGAGGAGGAGAGGCTGAGGGAATAACTAGGCTTGCATGAATAGTGCATTATAGGTTCCAAGTAAATAGTGATTCTGGTCAAATGATCTCTAATCGAATTCAAATAGTATATATCAAATATTATTAAAAAAATTGGCATATTTGTTGGGACCTAAATAACCTGCACATTATTTTTTCTTTAAATTGAAACAAGGCCTGTGCAAATGCCATTTTTTTTTGTTCATGGGAAGATAAAACAACTTTGAATAGTACAAGAATCTGACTTCTTGTATAATAGAACGGATAACCTGTAAATTGTGTTTATTTTAAAATTTACTATACTTAGGGTATATACGCTGGTATAACAAGCTTTTAATCTTTAAAAATGACGAGTTCAAGAGACTTCGCGGCAGGGTGGCCTTCCCCTGCCAAGGCGCTTTCACAGCTTTTTATGCGTCTACTGCAATGAAACCGTTTTTACAGAAGGTAGCATGCGGATTAATACACATCTATTCATTCATTTCAAATCCTTCGAAATTTTCAGCTATTTAAATGCGAGTCAAAGCGAATTCGGTATGGTATGACTCGTTCGAATGTTGGAAGCATTAGAATATTCTCACAAGCCTAGAAATAACCTCTCTGCCTTTCACGGGTAAAGTGCTGTCAGCAACACTTTGATTGCTCCAAAGCATGTATATAATTATTATTTGGCATTGTCTAATTCTTGATAAGACAATTATGAAATAATACCCTGCCTATGCTTCATCAACCTAGCAAAAAAAAAGTTTTATGTTGCTAACTGTTAAGAATATGATTAGTATTTCTGTCAAACGTTTTTTTTCTGCGATTTCACTTCAAGGTATTCGAAAAATATTCTGGAAATATTAAAAAAAACTGTTCTATTTTATTTGGACTCACACTTTGATATTTGAATTCATTCTGCACCCAAAATTTGGCTATTTGCACAGCTCAATGTAAACGTGTACCTTACTGTTTGCACAAACCACGAAATGGTCTCAATAACTGCATTTAAACTATATTTGATTTTCATAAGATTCTGTTGCCACTGGAGCAAAATCTAAATAAGAGGTTTTTACAGCGCACAGCATCTTGGTGTATTCAAAAGTGTGCAAAAATACTGACTTGCCAGACGATGTTGTCGGAATCTTGTGACATGTCGTTCAACCAAAGTCATGGACATGTTTGTGATTGCCAAGTGTTTATGTAAGAAAAAATTTCTTAAAAGGCAATGCATACATAATTGTGCCGCTTCAAGGCATTTACAACAAAATTAGAATACACAGTGTTTCTGTAATAGCAATTATGTGCTTGCCTGGTTCATCATGACCCCATTAGTTGGCGCCACCTACCCAGCCTGTCAGAGGTTTTAGGCCTCTCACATTTATGACCTCTGTATTGTAGGTCGCTCTAGCTCCTATAAGCTGCTTAGAACAAGGTGATCGCAAAGCAGACATCCCAATTCAAGGTGTATTTTCCAAATAGGACCGTAACCATAAAGGCTGGTAGTTTATGTTCTGTAAAAAGTCTACAATTCGTAAAGGCCTGCACCTGTGCAGAGTTCTTCTGTTATGCAGTAACTTGATAACGTCAAGAAGTATGTGTACAAGCTAAAAGCCCCTGATAGTAGTTGAGGTTTTACATTTTGAAACGACACGATTATGAGAGACACTGTAGAGGGAATTCTGACCACCTGGGGTTCTTCAACCTGATCTCAAGCACACTGGCCTCGGCAGAACTTTCACTGTTTAGTACTACAACCACTGCAGTTAAGCTTAATTCGCAGCTTCAGATCAAAAGCTAGATAAAGAATTAGATTTTTTTGAGCAAAGTTGATTCAGGCAACTCAGATGTGGTGAGCACAAACGTCGAAATATGACATTTCCTAAAATACATGAACTCTTTATTTCTGACAATAGCATAACTTTTCATTCTTTGCAGCATAGTAGCTCAAGATTGTATGGGTTCTGCACCGCTACACTCGTTGCACCTGCAGTCTGATTAAAAACAAAAACGACCTCTTGACGATCAGCGAAATTAAAAAGGCATGCCTTTTACCTGTGCAAGCCCACATCCAACTCCTTGGCCACTAGTCTGAAATATCGGCCTGACGTCACAGGGTTGATATGTTTTTTGCCAGGAGAGGCAAAAAGGCATTTTGTTGTCGCCACGAAGCAAAAAAGTCAGTCATTGACCAGTGGTGCTCATAGCCCAGTCTTCTGCATGCTTAGGCAACAAGTTGTGTGGATTGCTAGCGAATTTTTCCACTTTCGGCCACTTCAAAGCGTAATGTAAATGCATCTTTAAAGATTTGTTTCTGCTCAGTCACATCTGGAGCGTTGATCATGATGGTGGCTCTTATGGCCCAACCAATACAAGTAGCAGAGTTTCACTGGCTCAAATACAGCCACATCGCACAAGTCAACACCAAACATTTGTTTCTGTAGCCCAATTTGGCTATATATAGCCAAACTTGGTCATATTGTGCTCATTTTTACAGAGCAGCATATTTAGTTAGGCAAAAAGTGGTAAGCTGCCCAACCAATACAAGTAGCAGAGTTTCACTGGCTCAAATACAGCCACATCGCACAAGTCAACACCAAACATTTGTTTCTGTAGCCCAATTTGGCTATATATAGCCAAACTTGGTCATATTGTGCTCATTTTTACAGAGCAGCATATTTAGTTAGGCAAAAAGTGGTAAGCTGTGATAGAATGGAATGGAATGTAAGAGCTGTTCTGGTCTGTTGCGGTGTGAAATAGCACGTAGTGGGCCACTCCCATATTAAGACTTGGCTATGGCCTTAACCACATCATACCCGTTTTCGTGGCTGAATTTCTGGCAGTAGTACTCGCCTTACGCAAGTTAGATACAGCAATTACATCAGCTATCATAATAACAGATTTCCCATCTCTCTGTGCGGAACTTCTGTTGGTGCTGATAATCAAGCAACAAAGGCGTTCCGTGCACTAGTACCTGCGCATTTGAGAAAAGTATGATTAGTTTGGGTGTCTGGACATAAAGGTTTATTTCTAAATGAAATAGCCGATACCTTAGCTAAGTCGTCAATCAGTGAACCGATTCTACCGCACTGTTTATCATTCGCTTATGTGACTGCTGCTCGATTCCACAGACGTACGCTTATGGAAGTCTTTAGAGGTACAGCACTAACAAACTCTAGAGAATATCGCCATTTATTATATCCCTGGGAAGATACTTTTGCCGCGCTCGTAAACAAGAACTAGCTATCACAAAGCTGCGTTGCCGGGTACCAAATTTATAAACACAGGTCTGCTCAGGCACCTTCGCCACTGTGCGCATTCTGTGATAAACTGGAAACAATAGATCATTTCTTTTTGACCTGCAGGTAGTTTAACACATTACGAAAAACCCTTTTAGAAACACCTTTACGTGGTATTGGTATGGACTTATCTGTGCCAGTCATTTTGTCTTTTGGAGCTTCCATTTCTGGTTCCTCTAATGCGACAGTATGCGCGGCCGTCCAGGATTATATTTATGAAACTAATAGGTTGATTAATTAACCTGTTTCATTATCCTAGCATGTCCACAAAGTTGTATACGTATAAAAATCAGATTATTGTTCTATTCTAAGAATAAATTCGTTTATGTAAATATTTGTATGCATTACATTAAGCACCAGACTTTCCTAGGCTATCGGTAATCTTTCTGTTATACCTCCATTATTCCAAATCTAAACAGTAATTTTTAAAACCACTCGATTCTTGGCCAATTCCCCATAGTGGGTATGCGCCACAATCAATAGGTTAACAACAACAACAACAACACACCGATGCACTGAAGCTGCTGGTGCAAAAGTAGACGAAATGCACAGTCTGTGGCAAGCTTAGCTCAACCGCTCTGCATTGTGGCATGAACTGGTTTGACTAATGGCAGTCACCAAGAGCTGGGCGCTGTTGATGAGAATATTTTGGTATGCTTGAATAATATGTCGGCACGCGTTAGTATTATTTTGACAACAAATTTCACATCAGCTAGGGAGCTGAAGTCAATCAGACCATTTCGTGAGGTTTAGGAGCATTTGAGTTAAGCTTGCTGATGAATGTACATTAACAAGAACTTATGGAGCCGGAACTTCTTCATAAATATGTCCCAGATGTTGATAACAATGCAGGGAATGCATGCTGACTTTCACAGGTTTATTAGATGGGCGGCCACATTAAACCTAATTTAAGCGCTAACACGGTCAGAGTTCATGCAGGGCCTAAGAAGGTGAAGAGCTGCAGCAGCCCTGGGAACCGCTGTAATGATGTGCCGCAGGGCCAGAAAGCTTCTCCTGGGGTCGATGACTGCTTCTCAGCATCCTCACGCCGCTGCCTCTAGATCTGGGCTCAAAAGCGACGATGACTCTTACGACCTTCTTCATTTGGTGTTTGAATGAACAACCCCATCTCTTTCTCGGGGCTCATCGCGGCTTGGCTCGCATGCCACGAGCCATTCACCTGTGAATCGCATGTGTAGTGCTGCATACCATCGAGTACTTTCTCGTATTGCGCACACCATCACCACTTGCAGACATTCAGCACATGCCTCGTGCCCCGTTTACTCATGACAGTGCTGCTTGTGGTTATGCTTCAGTAGCATTAAATTTCTGCAGTCAAATGGACCTCTCATTATTAGCATTCAACTGTCAGATTACTACTGTCATTATTGGCATTCAACACTGTCAGATTGCAAATAATTGCCCAAAATTTACACCTCCTGTTACTTTAGAGCTGTTGTTTAGTGTAAGGCAAGATTTATTCTACTGAAACATAATTTCAGAGGTCTGCGGCATGTATAACATGTGACGATGGTCTTCTCAGCCAATTTCCAGCAGCTTGGGTTTCTCTTCCTTTGTTGAATCAGACAGAGGACTGCATTCGGTGTCTCCAGTCGCTGACTCAGGGAGTCATCGTGATGCGCACATGGCCACGCGCCGCTCGAAACTATCTTGCAACCACACCTGAATCCAGTGAACAGGAGACTATTTTTGAATCTGAAAATGACACCACCTAAGCTTCAAGCTTTGAAGGCGACAATGTTTTGTGTCAGACTTTGAAATTCGCAGCCGTTACGGGGAGACATTCATTCGTGGCCTCACGTGGTCTCCTCCACCATACGTGCATAGCTGCCCATGTTTATACGCAATAGTAGAGCTACTCTGGTCACATTCAATGTCCACACGTCACACGAAGGCCATGTGCTGGCACCAGCTGTCAAGCTCCTCTTGATGCCAACAAGGCTGCCTGAGGCACACCTTGGCCCCGCACTACAAAGCAGCACGAGACATTTCACGACAGCATGCATTTCCCTTTTTCTTTTTTAAAGTGGTGGTGACCAATGCAATCTGCAAGATTACAAACAAATAAGCTTTATTACACATGGTGGAACGCCAACCAACGTTAAGAGAGGCAGCTCATGGAGAGAAGTGATTCCTGCCCAACTGGCAAAGTTCATTGGACTTCTGATTTATATAGACAATGTTCACATCCCGGAAATCCATCTGGAATGGAACACTAGCGTTTTTTTTTGTTTTTTTTCATAAGGAGCAAGTATTTTGGGAGAAAAGTGGATGAGTGTCCCTGTGTTTTACTAGAACCAGGAAATGCTTTGCCGCATCGCATGAGTAATGAAGCGGTTCCTCGTTTCAAAATTTTTTTTATGTGTGTTAACAGCAGCATTGCATAAAGAACTTATTATTTTTCAGACTACTCCTAGCTCATTTATTTTATATATTCTGGGTTTTCCTTCTTTTGAATGCTTTTGTGTAGGTAGTGTTTTTTATTGCTGTGTTTGTCAACTGGCAACGTAATATTACACACCTTAAACTTTTTTTTATGATCGATAACATTTTTCTTTCTCTAAAGGCTATCTTTTGGAAAGAGTATTTTTATAGGCACAATTTGATATGCTGCAATGCATGCTAGAGTACTTTTTATACTGGGAAAAGGTTTTTTCTCTATACCTATAAAAAATTATCGTTTTCTCACAAGTTAAAAGAAAAGACAAAAGACAGCACATTATCAATAATGTGTGGCAGCAGCGTGATTACTCTTGGGACTTGGCAGCAGCACGAGCAACGTAGACAGCGGCAGCCCTACCTCGTAAATAAGTAATTAGCACAGGAAGAACAAAAGAAAACGTCAAGAAAACGATCACGATATAGTGTTTTCTTTACCATGTCTACTTTGTACAAATTAATGTCTACGCACCAATGTAGCCCAATCGACGCCTTTAAAGAATTCGGTTGGTTTTTTTTCAGTACCACCTTTAAACCTTCATTCTTAGGATTATCGTGCCTCACCTTTTCTACAGTCACCCATGCACATATTACAGGATATTTTTATTGAACCAATGACTGGCCATTCAGAGAAAAACTGTCTCTGCAGGAGTGCCACGTGGAGGAAGACACCACCTCAATGCACTACGTGGCACGTGCATTGATGACCCTGCAGTCTCTCTACGGAGTCATCCCAAATGTCTACGCCAAGGGAAAGATGGCAAAGGTGAGAATTTGGGGAGGCGAATATTTTTACTGCTGTCTAATGCCCTGGTCACTCGGGCAAATTTAGTGTAATATTGAGCAAGTGGACTTGCTACCTCAGAATGTCGCTTTTACCCACGCACTGTTACACGAGAAAAGGAAGTGATCTTCGGAAATGGTGGTCAAAACTATCAAAAGAAAAATGCGGCCACGATCTACAAGCAGCTGGCATGGTGGAGCTCCATGCTGCAAGATCTCGTCGTGTAGAAGAAAGTTGGCGACAGCTATGGTGCAGCTTGTTGAAAGAGCACGTGTGATGGCATATTGGGTGGCATAGTCTTTGGCCACAGTCATCCACCTGTTGCCAGAGGAAAACGAAGAAAAAGGGCTAAGTAAGTGTTAAGCCAATCTGCTCGGCGGGAAGCGTCGATGGTGTTTTGTGGCGCTGACGCTGCAAGCTATCTTCAGATGAAGCGTGCAAGCCCTGGCCAAAAGAAGCATCGGCGTGTGTGCACAGAACGTCGGGAAGTTAGTGGCAGTTGGAACATCGTGAAGTAAGTAAAAAACAGTTGAGTGAAGGTGTTTTCATACAACGAACAGCAGAGCTGGTTCATCTGGGTGAAAATTGATGTAGTGCATCATCTTGGATCATAAACAATGAGGCTGGTTTGAAGATGACAATTCGAGGCATGCGATGATAGTAGCATGCTAGGCGGCATCACGGCATCGCTCATTGGCAGTGTGGGTCAGCTGGGAAACGAAGAGTATGCAAGCATTGGTGTTGTTGTCAGGGATGGGGCTCGATCCACCGACCGGATAGCAAGATGGGCAGCCGGCATCCTGATGTAGGTGTCCCGATCATGATGTAGGTGTCCCGACTTGTACGTCACTGCAAAGCTGTATTTTTGCAGTCGCAGAGCCCAGCAATCAAGCCGGCCGGTGGAATCTTTCAGTGATGAAAGTCGGCAGAGTGCATGGTCGGGATTACAGAGAAGTGCGTGCCACATAAATATTGGCAAAACTTGAAGACTGCTCAGCCAGGATGAAGGCATTCATGCTGTATAATTCGATCATTGCACTCTGCAGGTCATCGGCGAAGCGCAGGTTACTAAGGTACTCTCCATTAACTCTTATCCCTAACTGTTCCCATCCTAGGCTTCTGAAAACCTCCTGTAAGCACGCGGTAAATAGCATTGGGAGATAGTGTCCTCCTGCCTTACACCCTTCTTGATTGGTATTCTGTTGCTTTCTTTATGAAGCACTATGGTAGCAATCGATCCCCTGTAGATTTCTTCCAGAATGTTTATATATACTTCATTGATGCCCTGATTCTGCAGTGTCTGCATGACGGCTGATATTTCTACTGACTCAAACGCCTTCTCGTAATCTGTGAAGGCTATGTACAGTGGTTGGTTATATTCTGAGCATTTCTCTATTACCTGATTGATAGTATGAATGTGGTCGATTGTTGAGTAGCATGTTTGAAATCCTGCTTGTTTCTTTGGTTGATTGAATTCTAATGTTTTCTTTATTGTGTTAGCAATTACCTTTGTAAATAGCTTGTATACTACAGAGAGCAAGCTGATCGGCCTGTAAGTCCATGTCATCTCCTTTCTTATGTATTAAAATGATGTTAGCATTCTTCCAAGACTCTGGTACTCTTCCCGTTAGGAGACACCGCGTAAACAGGGTGGCTAGATTTAGTTTTTCTAACACAATCTGTCCTCCATCTTTCACCAGATCTGATGTTACCTGATCCTCACCTGCAGCTTTGCCTCTTTGCATGCTCCCCGAAGGTTTTCTGACTTCTTTTATCATTACTGGTGGAGTGTCATCTGGGTTACTGCTAGTTTTTATAGTATTAAGGTCGTAGTATTATTGCATTGCTGAGTAACTCAGGGGACGAATTGCAACTCATGATTACGGAGTTAGACAAGGAGAGCAGAAAGGTGGGTCTTGAAATTAATCTGCAGAAAACGAAAGTAATGTACAACAACTTCGGAAGAGAACAGCGCTTCGAGATAGGTAGTGCACTTTAAGTTGCAAAAGACTACATCTACTTAGGACAGGTAACGACTGCGGAGCTAAACCACGAGATTGCAGTAACTAGAAGAATAAGAATGGGGTGGAGCACATTTGGCAAGCACTCAATTTATGACAGATAGATTGCTACTATCCCTCAAGAGGAACGTATATAATAGCTGTATCTTGCCGGTACTTAGCTACGGAGCAGAAACCTGGAGACTTACAAAGAGGGTTCAGCTTAAATTGAGGACGATGCAACGAGCAATGAAAAAAAAATGATAGGTGTAACCTCAAGAAACAAGAAGAGAGCAGAGTGGATTAGGGAACAAACGAGGGTTAAGGATATCATAGTTGAAATCAAGAAGAGAAAATGGACATGGGCCGGGCATGTAGCACGTAGACAGGATAACCGCTGGTCATTAAGGGTAACTAACTGGATTCCCAGAGAAGGCAAGCGAGTTAGGCAGAGACAGAAGGTTAGGTGGGCAGGTGACATTAAGAAGTTTGCAGGTATAAATTGGCAGCAGCAAGCACAGGACCGGGTTAACTGGCGGTACATGGGAGAGGTCTTTGTCCTGCAGTGGACGTATTCAGGCTGATGATAATGATGATGATGACTCTGCAGGTGTAAGGAGGGAGCTAGCATAAGTGACAATGTGGTCGTGTCTCTGTTGGTGTTGGGCAAAGATGGCTCCGATCCAGTGACAACTGGCATTATTCGGACCTCTGTTGGAGCGGATGGGTCGAATTGGGCTAATATAGCGAGCATCGTCAATATTGTGAATTTAGATGAGAAAAAGCTTGAGTGGAACCTCACGTATCACCAGATCTTGACCTCACTTGCATCTTGTGTGAAGTCTGGCAGTAAGTTAGTATAAAAAGCTTTTCTCTTACTTGGTACATGCTTCACCATCCACTATGTGTGTTGGCTTGTTGCCCTTACCCAATCTGTGTACTGTTGCTTCTGGCAGCAGTCGTTGACCATTGTCTACTTTGTTTTTACTTTATGGAGAGCCAAAATTTCATGGATGTGCATTGTTATAGTGGTACACGAATGAAGGAACGCATCCAGTTGCTGCAGTGGCCTGGCATGTGGATAGTAGTGGAAGCACATGCCAGTCTTTGGCATGAAGAAGAAACGAAAAGTGATCTCACGCATGTGCCTTGAAAAAAGGTGGTACACCAGTGCATCCACAGATAAACTTTTGGTTCCACCTCAGAGCATTCGGAATTTGTAGGCTTGTGAAAATATTTGAGCTTTTTGAATATTGCATGAATATTCTACTGCAGTATTCGAATTCACTTTGATTTGGGATTTGAATTACATATGTTGTGAATTTCAAAGAATTCAAAATGAACAATTATGTGTACAGTAGTCTACATGTAACCTTTTGTAAATGTGGTTTCACTGCGGTGGAGAATCGCTCTACTATGAATACATCTATCCATGGGAAGTCTGCACTGCCTTGAAGCTAGACTGGAAGATTAAATTAACATATATGGTTGAAAAGCTTATTATTCCAGCATATATGCTCTCAAAGTATAGTGAATTTAAAAATATAGCAAATTTTACAGATTATTCCTTGCATCCTATTAAAATTCAAATTCTGCTACTATTCAAAGTTTCTTCAATTCCGAACAAAAAATAATGACATTCCTTTTTGCCTTCTCTCAATTTAAAAAAGAAGACTCGGGGGGGGGGGGGGGGGGTAGTTGGGTCATGCGAAATTGGCTTGTTTTTTTTTTCTTTATATGTGCTATATATACTACTCTGATTTAATTAGAAATTATTTGGTCTAATTGCTTGGAATGAAGCGTAGGTACTGGTTGTGCTGTCTTTGTCCAATGCCCCCTATTGGTGCAGCTGGTGGGTGACCTACTGGTGCGACTGCGCCGGGAGCAGGTGGGTCGGGAGGCCCCTCTGGTGGCCCAGGTAGACACCCTGCTGCTGCTGGACCGGCAGGTGGACCTGCTCACCCCTCTGGCCACCCAGCTCACCTACCAGGGCCTGCTGGACGAGCTGTTTGGGGTGCAGCACAACCTGGTGCGCCTGCCCGAGGCCTCCTCACCCCCTGAGGGCAGCCGCCAGCAGCTATGCCTCAACTCAGCCGAGGAGCTATTTGCCGACCTGCGGGACCGCAACTTCAATGCCGTGGGCCCCCTGCTCAGTCGGGAGGCCAAGAGCCTGACGTCCCAGTACGAGGTGCGATCCTTACTTTTTCACACACAAGGGCTTCAAAAGTAGGTTACTCACAGTAGGAAAGAAAGTAGAAAATGGAGGAAGGGGGGGGGGGGCAATGAATGAAGAAACTCAACAGAGCTTATGACATAATGCTAGGTGCACCAACTACATTGCAGCTGCGCTGCACTAGAATGTAAATACAAAATAGTGTGTTATACATGCCATCTTACTGGACATAAGGTAAATCGCCCAACGAGAGAAAGCAACAGTGTGCGAGAGTGTAGATGTTTAGCTGTTCTCAATTGGGTGGGAAAGACAAGCACATTATTTGTAATCATCAACAGAGTATGAGAAAGGGCAACATTTCTGTACAATAACACGTCGAAAATCGGTGCCAACACATAATCGCCGTCAGCTGCCGGAGGAAAACACCTCATAGTTACATAGGTAACGGCTTGGGGCGCTAGGCAAACGTACTCCACAGAGCACAAACGTGGTTGAGGTGTAGTTGGAGTGTCATAGCAATAAGGTACGTCAAGCTGGAGAAAGCCTATTCCACAGTCAATTAAGGCAGAGTGCACGGCAAGAAAATCCACGCCCAGGATGAGTTCATGAGAGCACTTCTCGAGCACGGCAAAAAGCACAGTTGTGGAGCGGTCAGCAACACTAACACGTGCGGGGCACATCCCATGCACAGGAAAAGTGCCACCGTCGGCAACTTGGATGAGCGGCACTTTGGGCGATGTTAAAACTTTTTTAAGGTGGCGGCAAAGCTTCGAGTTCATCACTGAAATGTGGGACCCTGTGTCTACGAGGGCAACAACAAGTGCATCGTCTACTTTAACGTCTATGAGGTTGCGTCGTGTCGGCATAGTCAGAGGTTTTGGCTGGTGAATCGTCGATGCAGCATCACCTCTGGGAGCCACATCGTCTAGTTTTCCCAAGCCAGATGTGCAGTCGGCGAAGGAGGACGGTGAAATTGGGGTGAGGGCGACGGTGGGCGACAAGACAGCGCTGAGAGGGACTGGTGGCTGGGAGGGGATGGTGACTGACAATGCACCATCGACGAACTGTCACCACCGGCTGGCCGAGGCTACTCGTGGTGAGTTCCGAAGTGGCCATCATCTGCCTCTGCGCGATGGTTGTGCAACAATAGAACGCTTGATGCTTAAGAGATGGCGTCAGATGGCGCGCGCTATCATCAGTGGCTGGAACGAGCAGACGACATTATTGCGTCAGTTTTTGGCGATATGATAATTGCTCGAGGAAAAAAAGAAATATTATTTTTGTTGGGTGATGTGGGGGGTGTGAGAATTATGCAAGTGTGAGGATTACGCGAGTAAATACAGTATGTAAGACAGGTACGACTCCAATGACGTTTGAGCGCGAGATGCCAGCTCCTTCTTGGTTGCTGTCATCCTGCCAGTCGATTGGCCGAACAGTGCACGCATCTTTTCTTTGCACGCGTCCTAGCTGCCAATTTCCGCTTCGTGGCTCTCAAACCACACTTTGGTTGTCCCCTTCAGGTAACATAAGATGTTCGCCAGCATGAGCGTTTCGTCCCAGTGATAATTCCTGCTTGTTCGCTCGTACAGCGGCAGCCATTCTTCAATGTCGACGTTGCCAGTCCCGCAGAACGTGCCAGTGTCTTTCAGCTGGGGCAGAACCTCTGTTGTTGTTGCGGTTGCCGCTGCGGGAGCTGGAGCCGGACCCTCTTGTGCCATTGTGAAAGAAACCAAGCATTGGCCGCTGCGTAGCTCCATCTTGTTAACCCACACCACCACCAAAATGTCACGGGTTGAGAGTAGGCAGAGGATAAAAATATATTTCCACATTGTACACAGAGTACACAGGGTCCTTGACCAAGATGGCGGAGTGGCAGCAATGAAATGAGCTTTTCTTCATTCGTCATTTTTGTTGCCTGTATGGTCCATTCCTTGATGTTAATGATGGCTTGTATTAATATATATTCTAAATTTTCATTGTTAAGAATATTTTTGAAGATATAGTGTTCTTTATTGCACTGTTCACCAGCTGGCAACCAAAAATTACACGCTTTTTCAAATGTTTATTCATTTAAAATATTTTTGTTGCTGTACATTATATATCTTTAGCATAGAGCATTTCATTGTGCATAATTTGGTGTGCTGCAATACGTGCAGAACTTTGTTAATGGCAACAGAATTTTTTCTCTGGACATATAAAGAATAGTCGTTTTTGTGTGGTAACAAAAGAGTTAACACAGCTGCTCGAGAAGGCAGGCTGTGACGAAGGTCACTTAATGGGCCAAGCTTAGGCTGCATTGTACACTGGATTGTTTGCTTGAGCAAAGGACAGCTGCAGAAATGTCTTGCACATTCACCAACTATTCCCCTCGGCAAAGAAAGGGAAAGAAGACAACCAACCGTTCGTAGCACGAAGCCACGAGGTAATCCATACGGATTTTTCGGAAAGGAAAGCCTCTTAGTCTTCTTTACCTTTCTTGACTCTTTCGCCACCTTGCAGGTTTCCGAACTCACTTGCAAAACTTGTGTCCATGTGGTTTGAGCTGCCGACGAATTCGCCCTCGCGCTGTCGATTGCTAGCTTCCTGGTTAGCTCAATTGGCAGAGCGACCACCCCGGATAGGCGTCGGTCCCGGGTTCGAACTTCTGACCAGGATAAATTTTTTGGCAGCTAAGAGGCTTTTCCTTCTGAGAAATCCGTACGAGTATCCTTGTGGCTTTGTGCTACAAATGGGTGGTTGTGTTCTGTGCCTTTCTTAACCCTTCCGCCACCTTGCGGGTTTCCACAGAACTCATTTGCAATTCCCCTCGGCATCTGAAGGGAAAGTACCGTAAAAACCGGAATATCCGTCATTTTTATTTTTTATGCAATGAAATGTCGACTCTCGTCTTAAATACCGGTCATTGGCTGAGAAAAATGTGGAAGTCTTGCAACGATAGGCAGCTGAAGTCGAAAGCCTCTATTGCCATCGTGAGTATTAGCAGTGGTGCCGTTGGGTAAGGCTTGGCAAGGCCTACAGTGCTCTAGCAACGTCATTTTGCCTCAGTTATCTGCTGTCAATCTGCTGTTTTCTTTTTTCTTCGGAAGTAAGAGGTAGCCGGCGGCAGTTTACGATGGGCTTTAAAAAAAAAGTTATCAAGTATGCCGAGGCGCACGGAAACCTGGAGGCACAGTGGGAATTCCGTGCACCGGAGAAAAGTGTCCGATACTGGAGGAGCCAAAAGCAGCACATAACATCCTGCAGCAATAAAAAAATTACAGCATATTCACGGAGTGAATGATGATAAGTGGGGCAAGGCGTCCGTCCGTCCGTCCATCTGTCTGTCTGCCTATCCGTCTTCTGTCTGTTCGTGTGTCTGTCTGTCCGTCCATCCATCCTTCTATCTGTTTGTATGTCAGTGCATCCATCCATCCTATTGCACACACTCCTACTGAACCAATGCTATCTAGGAAATCAGACAAGAAGTAGTCATCAGACAGCGCCATCTATTACACTGTTCAGGAAGTACTGCTGGTTGCGCCTGATGCAGGGCAAGGTTTTAGGAGCTTCGCCCCTAAGAAAAACTTTGTTTCCTGGACAAACTGCAGTGCACCCCCGAACTGGAAACGCTACTCTCCAAATTCGTCCGGGAGCTGCTTGCAAGGTCGCTACTCGTAACAGCGTAGTGCATCCGTGTGAAAGCTCTCTGGGCTCACGAGCGTGCAATTCAAGGGATCGCCATCGTGGGTGCGCCGATTTATTAAGCGGAAGGCTTTGGGCTAAGGTGACATGCATCTATGTTTCTGCAAATATACTGCATCAGTAACTTAAAAATAAACATTCTACAGAAGTCTGTCTGGTTGGGTATGAAACTGGGAGATGATTTAGACTACAACCAAAAGTTTTGAAGAAACCCGACGTTTCGGAACCGGCTTGGTTTCTTCCTCAGGGGCGACTGTGGAGGTTACTAGCAGCGTCGTTTTCAAAGCACTCGCGGGGTGGCTTATGACCCCCCCTCGCTCTCTCATTTTGCCGTGGAGCGAAGTCCGTGTGAATACACTGGGGGAAAGGTTCCAAGAGAGCGGTTGATATTATGGGCTGTCCTCTGTATGTGCCACGACTCGAGTAACAACCTTCTCCTCCAGTTCGGCTCACTTTCAAGGATGGCCGTCGCTTCGAAATTTATTTTGTGATCCAACTTCTCAGCATGTTCAGCGACTGCGCGGCGCTCTTTGTAGAAATTCCGCACATCGTTGGCGTGTTGCTTGTGGGGTCTCGATGTGGGGAAAGTCAGGCTCTTGGAGTGAACGGACGCAGCAGACACGGTCGGTACAAACCAAACAATAATACACATTTATTTAGCTACTTTTGAGCGACGATATCGTCCGCCGGATAGATACATAACTCGTTATGTAATGCGCCAGGACATCGTTACACAATAACACGATAAACACACAACACGACAAACACACTAACACACCCAAGGCGGCAGCGCTAACGCTTGACTTACCACGTGGGCCTACCGCAGGCGGCCCGCGGTGCCGTTCATGGCAGACCCACCGCGAAAGACAACCGTTCGCGGCAGCCGCCACACGCCGAAGAGGCTCTCTTAACTCTCGCCCGCCACCAAGGCTCGCTTCCACCAGGGGTCACTGCCGGCGCTACCCCATGACCATGATGACGATAGTGTTGCTCAACGCGAATACAACGTCACCTATCGCCTGGCAGTTGACACCTGAAATGCGGCTTTGGGGCGACACACATGCGCCATACGGCGCAAACAACTTTATAGGGGGTGTCACCACCCCCACATGCTTCAGTCGTTCCGGTAGGTTTTTCGTCTCGCCGATATACGACAAGGGGCACTCGGCACATGGAATTTTGTAAACGACACCGGGGCACCTGTCCATTGTTGTCCAGTCTTTCGGGCGGGGGAGGAGGCAGCCCAGCGTACACGAAGACACGTGCGCAATGCGAACCCCTTTCTTCCTGAAGATCCGCACTAACATCTCGCCTGTTCCCTGAACGCATGGAACCGGTACGCATTTAGGGGGGCTGCCTATTGAGGTTGATTGGTGTTTTCGTATCCTCTGTTGCTCTGCGTGGCGGGTGGTGGGAAAACGTTGGGTTTCTTCAAAACTTTTGGTTGGAGTCTAAATCATTTCCTGCATCAGTAATGCATTGGATGGAACGGAGGACAATGCGCTCTGGTACATTACTAGTGAAAAACCGGCGTCGTCGAACTCAAGTTCAGACGAGTCTGAGTGATAGCACTTTGTGGCCTTCTGGCAATTAACTACATAAGATTAGTGTCCAAATAAAAAGAAATGTCACCCCAGTTTAGCTGGTTCTGTCGCTTATTTACCAAGGTAAGGGTGCGACATGATACTTTGTGATTAAATTTTTTTTTTCGGATATTCTATGTCTGGGAGGTCGACTTACATTTCGGTTTTTGCGGTAAATGCCTGCCAAGTGGTCCGTTAACCTGGTTTCACACCCATTCCTTCTTTATTTTCTCCGTGGAAAAGCAACGAGCGCCACATGCGGCGAACGGCTGCAACAGAGGTCACGTGATGCTGCCTCTGAGATTGCCACCACACTTGTTATTGTCTCGGAGGTGCTAGCAGCACCGTGCCGGAAGCCAGTAAGGCAACAAGTCTAGTCAAGAAGGCATCGCGCCTTCTTCAAGAAGGCATTGTGCATCTAGTCAAGAAGGCATTGACGCGCGATGCATGCCCCGCAGTGTTATCAGGGTATCTGCAACTCTGCAGGGTAACCTCCACTGGAAACGAGCGCCGCCCAATGAGAGTCGTCGTCAGGGCCTCAGTGATTATCGCTATTTCGAGGAGAAAAAATAATTTAGAGATATGCAAGTCGGGCCCTGTGTGAAGCTGCACCTGTGGTTGCACGTTGCTCAGTAGTTCACGATTCGAGACAGTTGTGTCCAGCATGATGGCAGGGAAGTGCAAGCCCTTGTCGTTTAAGGGGAAGCTGAATATTCTTCGGCGACAGCTTGCATCGGAGGATACAGAGTGCATCGAAGACAATTCTGGAGCGTTCGTGTCTGAGGACGACATCCATGAGGAGTTCCTCTCCACAAGCGCCAATGCACCCTTCGCGGAGCTCGTTTCAATAGGTGCCAACGTCCCGGCTTGCAAGCTGCAAAGTGTCGTGAAATTGTCGCAGAGGTGGTGTGGGACAACGCAGCGAAGGAGGCGAAAGACAAGGCATTGGAAGACAGTGGCGAGAACGAAAGTAGGCGCCGACCGACTAACTTCACCGAAGCTCTTGCTGGACTGGAAGCTTACAGAGCTTCCTTTGCATGAAATATAATGAAAATGTGGACAAGGGTCAACAATATGTGCAGAAAGAGCTTTTCTTGTCCTAGGGTGAGAGGCAGCTGCAGAAAATTACTGTTTTCTAAGAAATTTTTTTCCTCTTGTCTCTCTTTCTCTCTCTCTCTCTCTCCTCTTTTTCTTTTTCTTACACCTCTATATAGACTTGTCAGCCTCAATTTTTGCTGGATTCGGATAGTACGTTTTCTCAGATTGTACATTTATCTTTTGTTTCGTTTTTTCTTTTTTTTTTTTCAAAATGTATCGATGAGGTTCTACTATTTCATTCTACCGAAGCATGCTGCAGTTTTCCTTAAAGCACATATGTTCTTTTAAACAAATCTTTTGTTTCTTTAATCAGTTTCATGTTTCCTTCATAGTGAGCACCATTTTGTGGCTAATGCATCAATGCCTTTGCAGTTCCATTAAACCTCACATAACTATACTCCATCCCAGATGTTCCCATCAGCACTGGAAAAGCTACAGGGCCCCGTAGCCAACAGGAAGGACGATTAAACTCCCTAACATGGATCGATCTGCGTCGCGTCGTCTGCTAAGTGTCTCCCTGGTGTCTACTCGCACACATTCGGCAAGCAGACGGCAGCGTCGAGAAAAATAGAACTTGGTTGCATCCATCAAAGCTGGTGCTCTCCGCCTCGAGTTCATTACGTTATCATTATTCAGTCTGTGGCCCATAAGTTCTAAATTGATGTTTGTATTTGCCTTAGATTTGTGTCTTGTTGCTTCGGTAGCAATGTCTTTGTGACTATGTAGTGATATTTCTATGAACTGCTATCGAATTCTCAGGGCATTAGGTTTAGTAGGCAGGGTGAAATAAATGGCTTATCATGTAAATAATGACAGAGCCTACCTGATGTTTTGTTCTGATCGTGAGACAGCACAAAGCGGTAGCTCATTGCACCATTCATTTGTTGCTGTGAGCACTCTGGACGAGCGTCAAGGGCAAGTTTGGATCGAAGCTGATGGTCGCTTCTGCATGGGTGCTGCCATGCTGATTTTTAACCACAGTTACCGGTAGTTACTGATACAAAAATCAAAGAAATACAGGGTAACTGTGATTAAGAATAAACATATTACACATTGATTTGTTGTAGCAGATGCTAAACAGGTGCAGATATGTCAACTTTGTGGATTGCAAGACAATTTTATCTATAACTATGTTTTTCTCCACCAACATGTGGCTTGCTGTCACAGAACGAGCGCTAAAAAAAGAGCGCGCCGCCAAATTCTTGCGACAACGGGCGGAAGAAACGCCGCGAAGTCAAAAGAAAAAAAAAAAAGAAAGTAAACGTCCAAGGCTCCCCGGGCGCGCGCTCTCCCCGCGGAAGCGTGGCGTCGCAGACGAACCTCCTCACCCCGCATCGGCGGCCCAGCAAGCCCGCGATTTTTCTAGAACGAACGGGGCGGGGTCATACCGAGTTGAATCATCCTCCGGGGAGGGCAGTCGAACCGTCTCGCCCTCTCCCCAGCCTTCGCTGCGCATCGCGCCGACGAAATGAGGAGAACTTTCTGGAAGGTGGCGCGGAAGGTATTTAATCGAGCAGCCGAGACGAGAAAGCAGGAGGAGACGGAAGTTAACGCCAGAGCACGTAGGGATTCCGCCGTGTAGTCGGCGAAGGTTTTGGTCCGTAGGGACGAAGCCGGAGATGAAGAGGATTTCCACCTGAGGGGTGAAGGCTCGGGCTACAGGCAAGAGCGTGTGTTTACCGCTATCGAGCGAAGACCCGTGGCAACAGCTGCGGGTGTGAAGCCGACGTGTTCCGGCGAAGACGTTGAAGTTTGAAGAGTGGCCAATTGAAGACGGGAAGTTTCCTGGAAGAGAAACTTCGAGGGCTGTGGAACGACAACAACGCTGGACTTTGAGTGAGTGATTCTCGGAAGAGTATCATTCAGACTTTTGTTCCAAGAACTTTGGACTGGATAGGTTTTCTATCTCTTTAGTCTTTAAGTGTCTTGGTGGTTCAATGCATGCGACTGCATTGTAGTGCGTATTGTTGTCTGTGTCCGTTGTTCCCAGTGTGGTTGATTGTACTGTGTAGTACGTTGTTTGTTTGGTGACGTATTGTATGTAACTATTGTGGAGTGTGCATTCTTGTGTATTGTTTTCGGTCTGCCAATTTGGAGAATATAATATTTGTTTTGTTTATCAACTCACGGCTCTGACTTGTTCTTTGGGCCACAGCCGGCGTCCGCTGGCGCGCCAAAAAGAACCACTTCTAAATTGTCCATGCTTTCGTGGTGCGGTTCGGAGGGCCAATACTTCGGCCCTTGGAATTAGCCCGGCGATCGCCTCCCTAATTAACGGGACAGGTGTGACAATTAATCTGGCGTCCGCGACATAGGACCTTTTGGTGCACAGTGTGTCCAAAGTAGTGAGAAAGAGCCTCGAGTTGTTGATAGTGCTATCGGAACGATTTTTTGTGTTGCTCAGTGTTCTCGTTAACGAGTGCAGGGGAGTGCTCCGATAGACTGATCTAGGCAGATACTTTTTGCACGCGGCAAGGTTTTATTTGCGAGACACCATGGATCTCGAAAAGTTAGTTGCTCTTGGTGAAAAGATGGGTCTTTCTGGCGCCGAACTACGGAAGTGGGTCACCCAGAAGGAAAAAGAAGAAAAAGAGAGAGCCAAAGAAGAAAAAGCAGCCGAGCTGGAAAAAGAGAGGTTGGCGGTCGAAAGAGCCAAAGCGGAAAAAGAAGCTGAGGTGGAGAGAGAGAGGTTGGCGGCAGAGAGGGCCAAGGAAGAAAAGGCAGCTGAGTTGGAGAGAGAAAGGCTGGCCGCTGAAAGGGCGAAAGAAGAAAGAGAGGCAAAAGAGCGACAGCTGAAGGAAGAAAGAGAGCAGCAATTGAAGTTGGAGCTGGAGAGAGAAAAGTTGGCAGCCGAAAGGGCGAGAGAAGAAAGAGAAGCGGAGATGGCTGAAAGGGAACGGCAGCGGCAGCACGAGATGGAACTCGAGCGGCTCCGTTTGCAACAGCGAAGCGAAACTCCCGTCCAAGCTAGAGTTGAAAGCAGCGAACGGGAAGATCACGGCTTCCGCTTGAACCCAAGCAAGCTGCTCGTAGCGTTTGATGAAAGGAAGGACGACCTTGACGCGTACCTTCACCGATTTGAGACGATTGCGAAGAGCCAGAATTGGCCGGAACATCAATGGGCAACTGCTTTGAGTACTTGCTTGAGTGGTGAAGCGCTCAGTGTGTACGGTAGGCTGACGCCGACCGATGCAGCCAACTATGCAAAGGTGAAAGCTGCTTTGCTGAAGCGATTTAGATTTACCGTGGAAGGATTCCGGGACAGATTTAGGACAGGAAAGCCAGCTGATGGGGAGACGGCTACGCAGTATGCCGCCCGACTTTGCCATTATTTCGACAGATGGATTGAACTTTCAGGGACAGCACAGGAGTACGATGAGCTTAGAGAGCTCCTAATTAGAGAACAATTTCTTACTAGTTGCCACCCAAGCCTGTCACTGTACTTAAAAGAGAGGAAGGCTGACTCACTTGAAGACATGCTTGAATTGGCTGATCAATTCTTGGAAGCGCAAGGTGACACTAATTTGGCCAAGGTAAAGAAGGAGTGTCCCGACGATTCGAAGAAATTGGCTCCCGAAGAAAAGAAGCGTGCACCAGAGAGCATTCCGCGATGTTTTCTGTGCAACCGAGTGGGTCATCGCGCGAAAAGCTGTCGAACGATCTTTACGAGCCCTACGGTTGTAAAATGTTTCAAGTGTGGTCAGACTGGGCACAAAGCAGACGCTTGTCGGAACGGAGTGAGTCAAACTCACCAGGTATCTTGTGTGCAAGCGGCACCGAGATCTGATAATAATGCCGTCGCCGATGGATTCGTAGAGTTGAAGAATGGGGAGAAAATTCCTATTGTGGGTGCTGTAACGTCAAAACAGCCAACCGATGTTACGAAAGGAATGCCAACGCTGCCTGGAAAAGTTGCGGGCAAAAAGATTACGGTGTTAAGAGATACCGGCAGTTCCACTGTTATCGTGCGGAGAAATTTGGTACGGGAAAGTGAGTTGACAGGCAGAACGAAACCGGTTTGCCTAATTGACCGTACGGTCCGGATGCTTCCTGAAGCAGAAATTGAGGTTGAAACCCCGTACTTCAGCGGGAAGGTTACCGCGTTATGCATGACGACCCCCCTGTATGACCTTGTCATCGGAAACATCGACGGGGCGCGAGGGCCAAGTGATCCAGAATGCTTGGGAGAAGACCCGAAGGTAGAGCCCTCGCCAACCCAACGACCGCGAGATACAGTGGAGGAGCATCCCGTGACGGATCTCACTAGAGCCCAAGGTGAAGCTGCGGCGCAAGAGACAGCGAAGGAGAAGACGATCGTGTCGAATCAGTTCACGGGCCGAGCAACCGGACTTACGTCGGCACGACCTCAACCGACCGACAGTGTAAAGGAGACGGAGTTGGCCAGCAGGGAAAATTGTAGAGGCATGATCAAGCGGGTAAATAAACAGACAGGACCCGTCGAATGTAATGACGCGTTAACGGTGTCGGAAGAGACAACGATGGCTGAGACGACGCCTCAGATATCGTCGTTGGAAAGGGCTCGCCGAAAAGGAACGTGGAAACACAAGAAGAGATCGAGCGAGCACCGCAAAAAGGGGCGCAAGCGCTGCTCGAAGTACTCAGGATAAATGCTGAAGTCAAATCAGAATGGGTTTGGCAGTGCTGAGTGCCATATGTTGTGTTAATGTTGCGTTATCCTGTGTCACAAGTGTCGAAGTGTCTGTGCTGTGATGTGATGTATAGTGTTGTATAATTTTTGTAATGAGAGAACTTTGTACATTTGTATTATTGGGAATGTGTGGTGGAGTGTTGTACTCATGTGCTTGTGGTTGTGTTTCCACGTGTTGTGTAATTGAATTACAATGTACAATCGTATTGAGTGATCTATTGTGAAGGTGAAGTGTCATGAGCGACGGATGGTGTTACAGTCTGTAAGAGTGTGTGGTGACTGTTCGCGCTCGTTTGTGTGGTTTTGAATATTATGAGATAATATTCTTAAAGTGGGGGGCAGTGTCACAGAACGAGCGCTAAAAAAGAGCGCGCCGCCAAATTCTTGCGACAACGGGCGGAAGAAACGCCGCGAGGTCAAAAGAAAAAAAAAAAGTAAACGTCCAAGGCTCCCCGGGCGCGCGCTCTCCCCGCGGAAGCGTGGCGTCGCAGACGAACCTCCTCACCCCAAATCGGCGGCCCAGCAAGCCCGCAATTTTTCTAGAACGAACGGGGCGGGGTCATACCGAGTTGAATCATCCTCCGGGGAGGGCAGTCGAACCGTCTCGCCCTCTCCCCAGCCTTCGCTGCGCATCGCGCCGACGAAATGAGGAGAACTTTCTGGAAGGTGGCGCGGAAGGTATTTAATCGAGCAGCCGAGACGAGAAAGCAGGAGGAGACGGAAGTTAACGCCAGAGCGCGTAGGGATTCCGCCGTGTAGTCGGCGAAGGTTTTGGTCCGTAGGGACGAAGCCGGAGATGAAGAGGATTTCCACCTGAGGGGTGAAGGCTCGGGCTACAGGCAAAAGCGTGTGTTTACCGCTATCGAGCGAAGACCCGTGGCAACAGCTGAGGGTGTGAAGCCGACGTGTTCCGGCGAAGACGTTGAAGTTTGAAGAGTGGCCAATTGAAGACGGGAAGTTTCCTGGAAGAGAAACTTCGAGGGCTGCGGAACGACAACAACGCTGGACTTTGAGTGAGTGATTCTCGGAAGAGTATCATTCAGACTTTTGTTCCAAGAACTTTGGACTGGATAGGTTTTCTATCTCTTTAGTCTTTAAGTGTCTTGGTGGTTCAATGCATGCGACTGCATTGTAGTGCGTATTGTTGTCTGTGTCCGTTGTTCCCAGTGTGGTTGATTGTACTGTGTAGTACGTTGTTTGTTTGGTGACGTATTGTATGTAACTATTGTGGAGTGTGCATTCTTGTGTATTGTTTTCGATCTGCCAATTTGGAGAATATAATATTTGTTTTGTTTATCAACTCACGGCTCTGACTTGTTCTTTGGGCCACAGCCGGCGTCCGCTGGCGCGCCAAAAAGGACCACTTCTAAATTGTCCACGCTTTCGTGGTGCGGTTCGGAGGGCCAATACTTCGGCCCATGGAATTAGCCCGGCGATCGCCTCCCTAATTAACGGGACAGGTGTGACACTTGCTCACACCCCGTAGCTTCGGCAGTGCTAAATGGCCGGAGTGAGACGGAGTATAAATACCGTATTTATGCCCGTAATGAACGCACTCGCATAATGAACGCGCCCCCAACTTCAGTCGTCAAAATATGGATTCTTCTTTTTTTTTTGCGTAATAAATGCACTTCCTACATTCATCCGCTGCAGTACCGCTAATGCACAGCTGGCGCCTCCTTACCCGTTGGATCTTTTCTGCTTTTATTATTATGCCGACACCCCTTGGCCACCTCAACTCGCTGCCTCTCTTTTTTCGCTTGTTGTCGCATGCTTTATCGTTTTGTTTTTTTTTTCTATCTGTGCACAGCACATCCTCCGTCTTTATCTGTGCGCGTGTGGTGTACAGGTGTCCCGAAGGAGTATGGCCACTAGTGTGGGTCCGGTCTTAGCGAGCCACAGGGCACGCATTAACCGTCGCCGTGGCGAGAACACCATACTGCTCAAAGTCCCAACACTTTATTGTGGTAACACCAAATGCAGTACAGCCTGTTGCAAAGGCACAGCGGGAAAGCAAATAGGCTTATCCACGCCACAGGCATAAAAGTACTACGTAGGGTGCCACGAGCACGTCGCTGCGGTAAAGGTGATCCACAGAGACACCGGGACCAAGGCCCGGTTGCTCGAGTGAGGGCAAAGGCGCTCACGTTGGCTTCAGAAGGAGACGGGTCGGCGTAGCTAGGCCATGCACTAGGACACCGTGCCGCCCTTCGGCCGTGCGTACGCAGTGGGGCAACAAAAGATGAGCGTTCGCCTCGGGCCCGAGGCGCCATCAGCGAAGTCCGACGAGCCCCGAGCGACGGGGGTCGGCGGACAGAAAAGATTGCGTGGCTCACCGTCTGCAGTCCCGGAGAGTATCTGTCTGCCCGCTCCCGACACAGCGCGCGAAAACCTCTTGGGAGACTCCGCGCGTGGCGCCACAGTCAACATCCGCTACCGGATGAGGGGGTTAAACGTCACTCCGCTCTCCCAGCGCAGCAGACAGCAAAGGAGGGCAGACATGTCGGGACATGAGAACGGCAGATAAGGTGGCAAAACCCGCGCAAAGGCAGCAGGCTAGCCTCAATTCCCACATTCCCCTCTCCTAAATTTGCCCTTTACCGGTCTGCACAAGGCAGCCGGATGTCACCCATGCAGTTAAAATGGCACTGCTATGAGTGACAGCTAAGCTCAGTCCAGCCCTGTTACTGTTGCTAAAAAAATGATGACAAAGGAGAAACAAAAACATAAATAACAAAATAAACACATGACACTATAAAAACAATTGCGAAAGGGAGCACAGGGAAGTGGGACTAGTGTTCGTGGCGCTGAAGCGGGATAGCATCCACTGCGCGGAGGGGTGGAAGGGCGTGACAGCGTTCGCTGGTTGCGATGCCCGAGTGTGAGGGCAGAGGCACGGAAGAGGCTCACTGATGGCTCGTTGCTGCTCTTGTTTAGCTGCGAGTCCGACGAACGCCGCCTCGGTTGTGGTTCGGAGACCCCGCATTTCTGGCTTGATGACGGAGCTGGGACGTTGCGGCAAGCCGGACCTCTCCAGTGATCAGGGAGGCTGAACCAGAATTGGCTGCGGGGCACCTTAACGTTGGCCGGCAGCATATAGCTGCTTTCAACTGGCCTCGCGCAGGAGCCATGGTGGGAAAGGCAGCAGGGCTTCTTCGACGATGGCCGAGAGCAGAGCACAGCCAGACGTTCTGACGTCAATGGGTCAATGCCCCCCAGCACCTCTAGTGTCCGCGTCGATGGGGAGAAGCCATGACGCACTGAAGCGTCACACACGCACAGAAGCACGCACGCACACACATTGCCGACAGCTGCTCGAGCGTAGGCGCAAAGCGTCCTTTGACTCTCTCTCCCGGCAAGCACCGACACTCAAGGTCACACACAGCTCCCTTCGCAGTAGACGGAAGGAACACGGGAAACAAAGTAAAAACAGAGCAAAATGACGCTCAACATCTGGCCAAAAGAAAATAAAAACATAAAATACAAATAACACCTAATATTAGACAAAAGAAACATAAAATACACATGAACACTTAAGAAAGAAAAACTGGCAGCAGACTGGGCGGGGTCGACTTCTTTACGAGAAAAAGCCGTAAAAAAGCTAACCTATACTGAGGCTAGACAGTAAACTGAGGGCCTTCGATTGCGGAGAAGTCCGCCGTCCGGCGCGAAATCACAAAGGGGACCGCTTCCTCAGATTATACCAGGGGGGGGGGGGGGTCCGAATGCGGGTTTCATTCGGACCCCCCCGTGAGACAAAGGGTTTCATGTCTGCAATATAGGCACGGCTGAGTTTTCCCGTATGGGGATCTTTCAGCAAGTACGCGAGTGGAGTGCACGCTTTCTCCACTCGATACGGACCAAGCCACTTAGGAGCGAGCGAGGTTGAGAACCCCTTACTGGCATTGCTAAGAGCATGGTTACGCTTCCGGACAAGATCGCCCACCTCAAAAACTAGGTCGCGATGCTTGCGGTCGCGATGCTTGTGGCCGAAAACCTTTTGGAATGTAATAAAACCTACCAAATCAAAAATCATATCACTCAGTTCATCTGCCGGTCATCCCATTCCCCAGGACCACTGTGCTACTATTCTAAACAATGCGTTTGTAAAGGCTTTCTCACCTGCAAGACATGATATACAACTACCATGGCTACCGCGCTTGCAACTTTTTACCCATGGATCCGATAATTTTTCACTCCACAGGCATAGCAAAAATAATAGACAACCTCAAGCTTACGTCTTCATGTGGAATCGATGAAATCACGGCGAAATTTCTGAAAAATACCAGAGAATACTCCTCAGTTATCTTAGAAAGCATTTTTTCACAATCGTACGCGTCTTCATCTTTACCTTCCGACTGGAAAACAGCGAAAATCATTCAGATTCCGAAATCTGGTGATGCTCATGACCCATCTAATTACAGGCCCATACCGTTAACTTCGATACCATGCAAAATAATGGAACACATAATATTCTCTAACCTTGTTACGTTTCTGGAAGAAAACAACTTTTTCTCTAGGTGTCAACATGGCTTTCGCAAACTCCTTTCCTGTGAGACTCAACTGGTAACTTTTACTAATGACTTGCATGTGTATCTTGATAACGGCTTTTTTACAGACTGTATTTTTTTGGGCTTCTCCAAAGTATTTGACAAGGTTAAACATGTATTGCTTCTACACAAACTACGCACACTAAACATTGACCCTGGAGTACTTGGATGGATAGAAAGTTTTCTTTTTTCCCGTTCTCAATTTGTGGTTGCGAATGACTTCACATCTGATTCGGCTCCTGTCTAATCAGGTGTTCCTCAAGGGTCCGTCCTCGGTCCTCTTTTATTTTTAATATACGTTAATGATATACCCGACAACATTTCCTCAAAAATTTGCTTATTCGCGGATGACTGCATTGTATATCGCAAAATTACAAAGGCCTCTGACGTAGCAACCCTTCAATCCGACTTGAATAACATTTATAAATGGTGCCTCACATGCTGCATGGAACTCAACGTTAACAAATGTAAATTGATGCGCATTTCTCGTTCTAACACAATCTGCCCGGCCTATGCGCTAAATAACTGCCCCCTTCAATCTGTTAGATCTACCGTTATCTTGGCATTCATATTGTCATGATGCAGACACAGCAGGAGTTCGATATAGAAGAGCTCACTTTAATTAAAATTGAAAGGCGCTCGTAAAGAGGACCAGGCAAGAGCTTCGTCTTCCTCTCTGGCTGTGCGAGCTCTTCTCTGCAGGTTGAATGCGGCATTTGCCTCCCTCTAGGAAGAGCATCGACCCGATGCTCGGCTACAGAATACGCGGTGTATGTAGTTGACGTATTACGCAACTGGCTCACTGCAATATGGCTTCATCCGCACAACGTGTACGATTTCAGATTTTTGAGCTCGCGAGGAACTGTCAGAGATGACCTCATAATTCACGTCACTTAGGCGCCGTATAACATTGTAGGGACCAAAGTACTTCTTTAGTAACCTTTCACAAAGGCCGCGTCGGCGAATAGGGCTCCAGACCCACACTTTCTCGCCTAGTTGATAAGTGACATATCGGTGTCGCAGGTTATAACGTTGTGCGTCGCAACTCTGCTGTCGGGCGATTCGCACGCGTGCTAGCTGCCGTGCCTCTTCAGCTCGTTGGGTAAAGGCTTGAACATCCGTGTCTGTATCCTCGCAGTCGTGCAGCAGCATGGCATCAAGCATTGTCGTCACTTCACGGCCATAAAGAAGACTAAATGGCGTGCTCCGTGTAGTTTCCTGATGCGCCGTACTATAGGCAAACGTCACGTATGGTAGAACGTCGTCCCAATTTTTATGATCCACGTCGATGTACATACTAAGCATATCAGCAATTGTCTTGTTGAGGCGTTCTGTTAAGCCGTTGGTTTGTGGGTGGTAGGAGGTAGTTTTTCGATGTGCTGTTCCACTAAACTCAAGCACTGACTTGAGGAGCATGGCCGTGAAAGCGGTACCTCCGTCTGTTATTATAGTTCTAGGAGCACCACGCCTCAGAACGATATTTTCAATGAAAAATCGTGCCGCTTCTACTGCGGTTCCACTTGATAAAGCCTTTGTTTCTGCGTAGTGAGTAAGATAGTCCGTAGCGACAATTACCCACTTATTTCCAGTATGTGAAGTCGGAAATGGTCCAAGGAGATCCATTCCGATTTGTGCAAAAGGCATGGTGGGCACTTGAACTGGTTGCAACAATCCGGCTGGTTTTAAAGGTGGCGATTTTCGTCGTTGACAATCGAGGCACGTGCGGACGTAATGCTTTACAGTGCCTGGAAGCTTCGGCCAGTAGTACTTTTGTTGGATTCTGGCCAATGTGCGCGTGTATTCGAGGTGGCCGGAGGTAGGCTCATCGTGGCAAGCGCTCAGGATCTCATCGCGAATGGATGTCGGGACGACAAGTAAGTGGGCATTTCCGCTGGGGGCAAAGTTCTTCTTGTATAGGACACCACTGCGCAAGCAGAATGATGGCAGGCTCCTTACAAATATCTTGCGAACGCTTGTAGACTGGCCGTTAAGAAAATTAATAAGAGGGAGCAACTCACCGTCTTCTTTCTGCTTAAATGAAATGGTGACCGTGTCGACCACTCCTAAAAATGCCATGTCATCATCTTCTGAGACATCATCTTGCTTTATAGGCGACCTGGATAAGCAATCAGCATCAGAGTGCTGTCGTCCCGACTTATAGACGACCGTCATATCGAATTCTTGTAGGCGTAAGCTTCAGCGCGCTAGCCGACCGGATGGGTCCTTCAAGTTGGTCAGCCAGCAAAGAGAGTGGTAGTCGCTGACTACATGGAAGGGACGGCCGTAGAGGTATGGGCGAAACTTCAGAACTGCACATACTACAGCAAGACATTCCTTTTCCGTTGTGGAATAATGGGACTCGGCACGGGAAAGCGTCCTACTTGCTTATGCAATCACTCTCTCGGCTGAGTCTTGCCACTGGACGAGTACAGCGCCTAAACCTACGTGGCTGGCATCAGTGTGGATCATGGTTGGAGCGTCCTCGTCAAAGTGAGCAAGCACAGGGGTGTCTGCAGGCGCTGTCGTAGAGCGTCAAATGCTGCTTGTTCCTCTTCGCCCCATAAAAATGGAACATCATCTCTCGTTATGCGTGTTAAGGGCGACACTATGTGCGAGAAATTGGCGATAAATCTGCGGTAGTAGGCGCAAAGGCCGAGAAAACGTCTTACGGCCTTCTTTTCTGTTGGCACTGGAAATTTTCGGACGGCGTCGATCTTGTCGGGGTCCGGACGAACACCTTCATGGCTCACCACATGTCCTAAGAATCGGAGTTCCTTGAAACTGAAATGACAATTCTCAGGTTTCAGCGATAAGCCAGCGGACCGTATTGCTCAAAATACTAATAGCAGCCGTCTTAGATGTTCCTCGAATGTTGGTGAGAAAACAGTGACGTCGTCGAGGTATACCAGACACGTCTGCCACTTAAGGCCTGACAGAACGGTATCCATCAGTCTCTGAAATGTTGCTGGGGCTGAGCACAATCCGAAGGGCAAGACTTTAAACTCGTAAAGCCCGTCAGGCGTAACAAAAGCAGTCTTTTCTCTGTCCCGCTCATCGACCTCGATTTGCCAATAACCGCTTTTCAGGTCCATCGACGAGAAGAAGCGTGCATGCCTCAGCCTGTCAAGTGAATCGTCAATACGCGGTAGTGGATATACGTCTTTCTTTGTCAGGCGGTTCAGCTTGCGGTAGTCTACACAGAAGCGTAAGCTGCCGTCTTTCTTCTTAACTAGCACTACCGGTGATGCCCAAGGGCTTTTTGACGGCTGAATGATGTCATCATTGAGCATTTTCTGGACTTGTTCTTGGATTGCTTCGCGTTCTTTCGGTGCCACGCGGTATGGGTTTTGTCGAATTGGTCTTGCCGTCTCTTCCGTTATAATTCGGTGCTTTGTCAGTGGCGTTTGATTTACCCTCGAGGTCGACGAAAAACAATCTTCAAACTGGCCGAGAATATCTAGAAGACTCTGCCTCTGCGCTGGCGATAAATCTGTGCTCACGTCGACAGGCAGTGGTGTTGAAGCGGCCGGCGTCTCTGCCTGTTGTACTGCGAAGCACTCGCAAAATTCTACAATTTCTTCGAAGTATGCAACTGTGGTACCCTCTGCAATGTGTCGACGCTCGTTGCTGAAGTTTGTCAACAGGACCTCTGCTTGCCCAGACAGTACACTGACGAGACTTCTGGCTATAGCGATTCCTCGAGAGAGTAAAAGCGTCGATATTTGTTCCGCGACACCTTCTCCACTATGCTGCGTGTTACACGTGACAGAGACGAGGCGGCATGACAATGGTGGCATGATCACGTCGTCAATCACGCGCATGGGCTTGCGCTGCAGCGCTGCGCTATGGTCCGCTGAGAAGGTCAGTACACCGTCCGGTATATTTATAATGGCACCGTACTCCCGCAGGAAATCCATACCCAAGATGGCCTGTTTACAGCACTCTGAAAGAATAACGAAGGTTGCCACGAATGATGAATCCCTGATCTTGATTCGTGCGGTGCACTTTCCGGTAGGTGTCAGCAGCTGGCCTCCGGCTCCTCTAATTTGCGGCCCCGTTCATTCCATTTTTACCTTCTTGAGTTGGTCGGCCAGATTCGCACTCATTATTGAAAAGTCCGCACCAGTGTCGACCAGTGCGGTCACGTCATGACCGTCAATTGAAAGTGTAATGTCGGCGGTGACAATCTCGTCTTTCGTCGGTTCATTCGGAATGTGCGGCACTTCATGCGGCGGTAATGGGGGATTTTCAAATCTTCGGCAATTCGCAACCTTCCCCCCTAAGGTTGCTGCTTTTAGTTTCCCCGGCGTGGACTGGGAGACCTTCCTCTCGCCATGTCCGTGGTGCTACCCCTATTAGATCGGGGAAAATGACCTGGGGAGGGCGAGCGTGACCGGAACCCAGGAGAAACGTCTCGCGGGATCGTCACGCTCGTTTCAACGTTGCGTCTTCCGTCGAAATAGCGCCGAGGGGTAGTGGATGGAAATCCTTGATACCCGGCAACGCGATGAGGACAATACCGCACGATGTGGCCTGCTTCCCCACAATGGAAGCATAGGGGCCTGTAGTCAGGGGTGCGCCATATGTCGGTTTTGCGGAGTGGGGGTCGCATCGGCGTCGACGTTTCCCTGTAGTACCAAGGCACTGTCGGCGGCTGTTGCTGGTGGTACTGTTGAGGTGGCGGCACGTTAGATCTAGGCTCTCGACGGACAATATCTGCATATGATGGCCTAACTATTTCAGTGTTCGGCTCGGGAAGTGAAAGCGCTTGCCTTATTTCTTGGCGAACAACTTCTGTGACCGACGCAATCGCGCAGTCATTCGGTGTGGCGGCGAGCTTCTTCACCTCTTCTTGCACAATTTCGCGTATCAGGTCACGCAAAGAACGCTCGTCAGGAGTCACAGTGGTCACGGCGGTTGCGCTGATTTGTCCGCTGTTGTTTGGACGGTCGTACTGGCGGTACCGCAGCTGTAGTGCGCGTTCTATGGCGGTCACCTCCTTCGAAAATTCGTCCACGCTTGAAGGTGGGTTCCATACGAGACCAGCAAACAGCTGCTCTTTAACACCACGCATGAGGTGGCTGATCTTTCTGTTCTCGCACATATTGGGATCGGCTCGATGAAAGAGACGAGCCATGTCCTCAACAAACATAGCAACAGACTCGTTGGGCTTTTGAATCCGTGATTCAAGGAGTCGTTGTGCATACTCCCGCCTTTCGGTGTTTGTGAAGGTGTCCAGGAACTTCCGCCGGAACTCGTCTCACGTTGACCACACGCGATTCGTGAACCAGGTGCGAGCCCCGTCTTGAAGAGGGAAATACACGTACCCCAATTTTTGTGCGGCGTTCCACCCGTTAACGTTGGCTGTGCGCTCGAACTCCTCAAGCCAGTCATCTGCGTCCTCATATGTGTTGCCATGGAAGTCCACAGGAGTTTTAGGGGTGAAAACAGTCGCCTGTGTCGTGCTTGGGCTCGTCATGGTGGGGCAACTGCTTCCCGGCGCGGTCATGTTTTCCGTCCAAGGACCGAACTCTGGGCTCAGGCCTAACAGGCAGCGGCTGGCGCGGTAAACGGGTGTTTCGTCGAGCGGAAGTCTTTGTGGACTAGATCCTGGGCTGTTGGAAGGTGTCCTGGACATGTACCCAGCTCCTCCACCAGTGTCACGATGCAGACACAGCAGGAGTTCGATATAGAAGAGCTCACTTTAATTAAAAATGAAAGGCGCTCGTAAAGAGGACCGGGCAAGAGCTTCGTCTTCCTCTCTGGCTGTGCGAGCTCTCCTCTGCAGGTTGAATGCGGCATTTGCCTCCCTCCAGGAAGAGCATCGACCCGATGCTCGGCTACAATATTACCAACGACCTCTCTTGGAAGCACCACATACAATGCAGAACATCAAAAGCTAACCGCTCATTAGGATATTTGAAAAGAAACTTTTCATTTGCACCTGTACAATTAAAACGACTGCTATATATAAGCTACGTCCGCCCCAAACTGGAATACGCCTCATCCATCTGGCACCACATACAATGCAGAACATCAAAAGCTAACCGCTCATTAGGATATTTGAAAAGAAACTTTTCATTTGCACCTGTACAATTAAAACGACTGCTATATATAAGCTACGTCTGCCCCAAACTGGAATACGCCTCATCCATCTGCGATCCACATCAAGTCTCATTAATTAATGAAATAGAATTGGTACAAAATCGCACTGTTTGTTTCATCCTAATCATTATCGGTCTGCTGGTGTTTCATTAATGAAGAGTACACTCCATATTCCATTACTATCTATTCGTGGAAAGAACTCGCGAATCTCATTATTTTATAAAATCTATCACCACAATCCTTTCCTTTTTACTTTGGATTTACCCGGCATCATACCATTCTGCTCGCCATCATCACGTGTACAAGGTCAGCGTACCTCGTCACCAAACCTTAGCATGTTCACAATCATTCCTCCCTAAGACGTCAATAGATTGGAATAACCTACCTGCATCATTAGTAAGCATTACCGACCCCACTCGATTTAAGAATGCACTAATAAACTCTGAATCGTGAACTGTACTAATCGTGTGTTATTGACTGTTTGGTGTATTCTTTGTGGTTCTAGTTCAGTTGTTTTTTTTTAATGAAGTGTACTCCTTTCATGCGAAACTTCATCATTATATTTATCTTCATGCTAAATGTGTTTACATAATCCTGTAGTTATATTGTTGTTCATCTGTATTTCCGCCCCTCCCCTCTATAATGTACAAATGTACCCTGAGGGTTTTACAAATAAATAAATAAATAAATATTGGGCCTTCTGCTGAGCCCTGGCCGACGTCAAACTTTGCCTTGCTTTGCAGAAAGCTCGACAAAGCCTGTCCCGAAGTGGCGATGCGTAAGCAGAGCAGTCTGCCGGGGTCTCCTTGTCCTCGAGCTGGCATTGAGTGATGCTGGTCACCGGATTTGCCAACTCCCTTCCAAAATTTAAGAAGGCGGGCGAGAAGTCAGTTGAACGACTCTCGGATATTCGAATAGCGAACGCGAGCTCACTCAAATGGTCTGCCCAGTCCCTTTGACTTTTGGCAAAGGCCGCCAACATCAGTTTGAGCGTACGATTGACGCGCCCCATCAAATTGGACTGGGGATGGTAGGGTGAAGTGGTGCAGTGTTCAATTCCGAGGGATCGGCACGTGACACCAAACACCTGAGCGGTGAAATACGAAGCATTGTCCGTGATGAGCCTTTCCGTGAAGCCGAACCGGCAAAACACTTCCTGCAGCTTCTCAAGCACCGCTCGCGCTGTCGCCTTCCGAAGTGGGAAAAGTTCCACCCATTTCGAAAAGTGATCAGCGACTACCATCAGGTGAATGAACCCCTGCTTACTTCTGGGAAATGGTTCCATTAGATTGCAGGTGGCCACTTGCCACGCACGCTCACTGACAATCTGTTTCATCAGACCGGGCGGTTTGCCACCCCTTGATTTCACCGTTTGACAGACGCGGCAAGAACGGCAATAGCGAAAAATGTCTCGTTTCATGCCTGGCCAGGTCACAACGCGGCTCAGTTTTTCAAAAACTTCCGAGCCACTCAGGTGACCGGCCATGGGTTCGTCGTGAGAGGATCGCAACAGTGCGGCTCTGAGACTTTTGGGCATAACCACCTTAAACGGGTCAACGGACTCGTCGTCAGTGGCTATATACTTCAGCAGAAGCCAGTCATGGTCCAACAAAATGAATCCGCCGGGGACTCAGCGACACACGCTCTTTCAGCCCCCTAATCGTGCCCGCCGCAAAACAAGCAGCGTAACGGCGCTCCGCGCCTCTTCAAGACGGTTTATCGGCGCCCGCCGCAGAGCAAGCAGCGTATACGACGCTCTGTCCATCCGAGACTCGAAATGGATCACTTTGCGGAGCCTTCAGTAGCTCTTCGCTGCCGAAAGCGATTCCCATTCTCCCAAATGGGGGAGTCTGGTATGGCGCCCACTCAGGACCGCAGAAAGCGTCGCGTGCACGGCGTCACGGGTTCGCTCTCGGCACGGTGGCCTTCGGAAAGTTCCCCCGCTCGGCCGCTAAGCAGTGCCCCGCTTACCTGGATAGCAGCCAGTCTTCCTCATGGGGATTCCCCTTTTCGCCGCTGTTTTGCCCCCAACACTTGCATGTGCTATGGCACCGCTAGCGGCCGTCACACCGAAATCCAGGTTCTCGGCAGACAACAGCGGGCACGAGATAGCGTCTCAGCTACCACGTAGGTTGTCTATTCACCACAAAAGGGGGTGACGACACGGACAGGCGCCGAAGGGTGCCCGTCGATAGAGGCGGTGGCCTCTTTGTGCAACGCAGCATGCCACGAAGCAGGCATGTTGCGACGAGCCCGAATCGTGCAGGCGAACTGACTCGCTAAGAGCAGTCAAAAGCTTGGAGCTTTTGATACCGCGTTGGGCGCCAGTGTGGTGTTCACGCATCCCGAAGGAGTACGGCCACCAGTGTGGGTCCGGTCTTAGTGAGCCGCAGGGCACGCGTTAACCGTCGCCGTGGTGAGAACACGATACTGCTCAAAGTCGCAACACTTTATTGTGGCAACACCAAATGCAGTACAGCCCGTTGCAAAGGCACGGTGGGAAAGCAAATAGGCTTACCCACGCCACGGGCATAAAAGTACTACACAGGGTGCCACGAGCACGTCTCCGCGGTAAAGATGATCCACGGAGACACCGGGACTAAGGCCCGGTTGCTCGAGCGAGGGCAAAGGCGCTCGTGTTGGCTTTGGAGGGAGACGGGTCGGCAAAGCTAGGCCATGCACTAGGACACGTACCACCCTTCGGCCGTGCGTACGCAGTGGGGCAACAAAAGGTGAGCGTTCGCCTGGGCGCAAGGCGCCGTCAGCGAAGTCCGACGAGCCCCGAGGGACGGGAGTCGATGGACAGAAAAGATTTCGTGGCTCACCGTCTGCAGTCCCGAAGAGTATCTGTCTCCCCGCTCTCGACACAGCGCGCGAAAACCTCTCGGAGACTCCGCGCGCGGCGCCACAGTCAACATCCGCTACCGGGTCAGGGGGTTGAATGTCACTCCGCTCTCCCAGCGCGGCAGACAGCAAAAGAGGGCAGACATGTCGGGACATGAGAACGGCAGATAAGGCGGTAGCCTCAATTCCCACAGTGCCACAGTGGAGTTCACGAACTGTGCGAGTGTAGAGACATCGCAGATGATAGGCCCACAGCGAGCAAAGATCTCAAAACTGCCCGCGCCAATCGACAATGGCTTCCTGCAAATACGAAACTTTAAGGCCCAATGACGTGCACAGGATTTTCGAGCAACGACGACAGGATTTGCGGTCGCAAAGGGTCATTCGTTGCTACCCTGTCGCAAGTTTCTGGAAAACCAGAAAAAATTGCTTGTCGCTCAGAAATGTGGCAGCTTGGGCTAGTTGGTATGACATGACGATAGTTATAGCACGAGAACAGAACATCGACACAGAGACAAGAAGGACACGAAGGACATGAGCACTCGTGTCCTTTGTCTCCTTCTTGTCTCTGTGTCTTCGTTCTGTTCTCGCGCTATAACATATCGTCGCTCAAAAAAAATCATGACGATTTCGCCAACATGGTAGCACCCCTCAATTCCCGCTTCGCTTGTTCGCCGCACGCACAGGAACTTCTCATATGGAAGCGAGGAGGTGGCCATATATTGTGGTTAATCTTGTTATCGACGCTTTGTTTTGATGATTCAGGGGCAGCTTGCTACAATGTCAACGGCGTCCTCGTGCGAAGTTGCCCCGAAGTTGGCAAAGTGCGTCGTGGCGTCGTAGCACACGCTTCTGAGCACCCCTGGAGGTCACAGCAGTTGCGGTTAAACGATTGAAAGAAAAGATAGCCACAAAACGCTTTTATGGCGGACAAAAGCTAACCTTTCTTTCTCGGTAATTTTTACGAACGCTCGAAGTTTTATGCCTAAACGCGATCACTTGTCTCATCTTGTCAAGTCATCAGATAGCAGTATTCTTATACTAACGAAAACGTGGCTAACAAATGACGTCACCAACGCGAAAGTGCTCGCCGATCTACCGGATTTCAATGCTTATTGAAAAGACCTCACAGGCTCTTGCGGGGGTGGTGTCCTCATTGCAATCAGTAATCAGTTGTCATGTTCCGTTATTAACATCGACTCAGACTTAGAAATTTTGTGTGTGTTGGTTCAGGCACTGCCACAATCTGTATTATTAGGTGTTTGCTATTGGCCTCCACATAACAATCCTAACTTTTCTCGCGCACTTCAAAGCATTTTAAACCAGCTTACATAAAAGTATCCTAAAGCTGACATTGTTCTTTTCGGTGATTTCAATTTTCCTGGTATCAACTGGAAGATGACACTTCTACCACTAACCCAGCAGAAACTAGTGATTTTCTTAGTGTTGTTCTTGATTACAGCCTAAAACAGTTAGTAACGGAGCCAACGCGTGTCACACGCGATTCCTCTAATATTTTGGATCTAATACTAACAACTAGTCCCGATAGCCTGTCTTCAATTCACTATCTCCGTGAGATCAGTGACCACAAAGTTATACATGCAGACTTTAGTTTCAGCCCTGTTACTCGTCACATACACGAGAAAGTTATGACCTTATATGATAAGGATAACCACGATGCTATAAATAATGAACTTACAGTATTTCTTCCGACATTTCAGTCTAAAATTGACCACTGCTCTATTCAGGAGAACTGGCTAGTTTTCAATCAAAAGCTGACTGACCTAATAGCCAACTTCATTCCTAAAACCACTATTCGTGTTAACAGTCATAAGCCATGGTTTAATAAGTCTTTGCACCGACTAGACAACAAGAAAAAGCGTACATTTTGGACTGCCAAGCTAAAAGGAAACTACCACAACTGGGATAAGTACTACGAGGCTGAAAAAACCTATCTGACGGTTATCTGTGACACTAATTTCAAATTTTTTAACGATTTGCCCAATATGTTAACTAATGATCCCCAAAAGTTCTGGCAGGTAATTAACCCTAAAGCAGTTATCGTCTCCACTCTTACTAACGAATCTGGAGAGGTTCTTTCAGATACAGAGTGCGCTGATGCTTTCAATAACGCCTTCTCATCTGTATTTACTAACGAACCAAACGCTCCCTTACCTGTATTTTCTTCTCATATCACTCTTGCCATGCCTGAAATCACTTTTACTGCTGACGGTATCTCATTCCTCATTGAAAAGTTAAAGCTATCATAAGCATCTGGACTAGATGGTATTAATGTCAAACTGTTGAAAAATATACGTCACATTGCATCATAGTATCTTGTTTTGTTATTTTCACAGTCTCCTTCAACAGGCATCATCCCAGACGATTGTAAAGTGGGAAAGGTCATTCCTGTCTTCAAATCTGGTAACAGGAACTCTCCACTAAACTACCGACCAATCTCTTTGACCATGGTACCCTGCAAACTCATAAAACACGTCATTTACTCTTACGTCATGAACTTTCTCGACTCCCATAACTTCTTTCATCATTGTCAACATGGGTTTCGTAGGGGCCACTCTTGCGAAACCCAGCTTACCATCTTTGTTCATGACCTTCATGCCAACCTCGACATTAACAAACAAATTGATTCTATATTCCTTGATTTTGCGAAAGTCTTCGATAAAGTACCCCACAAACGCTTAATATTAAAACTGTCTTCGTTAAACTTGCACCCATATGTACTTAACTGGATAAAAGAATTCCTCACTAACCGCATGCAATCAGTGTTTACAAATGATAGTTTGTCTGTCCCTCTTCCGGTAACATCGGGTGTACCGCAGGGCTCTGTCCTTGGTCCTCTTTTATTTCTAATTCACATTAATGACCTTCGAATGCACGTATCTTCAAATTGCCGCGTGTTTGCTGACGACTATGTAATTTATCGTACCGTCACTGACCCTTCTGACCAAATGTTATTACAAGAAGACCTCAACCATATTCTACAATGGTGTGATGACTGGCTTACGACCTTAAACTCTACTAAATGCAAAATAATCTTATTCACTCGCCATCTAAACCATCTTCGATTTTCTTATGACATAGCTAACGTCCCTGTCGAATCAGTAACCACTTACAAATACCTTGGAGTCACTCTATCCTACAATTTGTCGTGGAACATTCACATTAAGAAAATCGTATCAACATCTAACAGAACCCTGGGCTTCTTAAAACGCCACTTATGCAGCGCTTTGTGTCATGTAAAACTACTTGCTTATACATCATTACTTAGATCTAAGTTAGAATATGCATCTCCCATTTGGAACCTGCCTGAAGTTGGTCTTACGAATTCCCTTGAATCCACTCAAAATTGTGCAACTAGATTCATTCATGCTTCGTGCTCATACAACATCAGTGTTTCATCCCTCAAAGCCGTGCGTAACTTATCACCTTTATCATGTCGCCGACGCATCGCAACCCTCTCATTATTTCACAAGTTTTTTCACTCTCCACTTAACCACCCTCCTTACATTATCCCTGCAGCTCACATATCTCATTGCACCGGCCATGCGCTCCAAGTTTTTCGCCCGCGTGCCCATACTAAAACATTTTCTGCTTCTTTTTTTCCCAGAGCAGCAAAAGACTGGAATGACCTTTCCCACGATATCGCCACAATCACCTCTCTATCAAGCTTCATGCATAATATTTCAAATGTAACTTCACATTTATCATTGTGACAAAAATATCGATTGTATGTTACCCACCTCTTATGTAATACCCTCTCGGGGGTCTTTAAAGAAATAAAAATGAAATGAAACAGGCAACACAAGGACAGCTTGCAAAGGATAGCGCCATCAACAACTTAAGATGAGTCAAGTGCAGCAAAAAAGCTGTTTTTAAACAGTGTATGTCAATTGGGAAAGGCTAAGCGACCTAACTTTTTTTTTTTCGTTACGGCATTTTCTGCCCATTTCGAAATAAAATTTGCCCCGCATCATAAACACACCCCTTACTTTGCTCCGGTTTTTCATGAAAAATAAGTGTGTTCATTGCGCGAGTAAATTTGGTACTAGCAAAGTAATGCGCATGCATTGCGCATGAAGAATTCGTCAACAGGGGGTGGGTGCTGTAGCCGATGTCCCAAGAAGTGAACTTGTCTGTTTCAAGTATGCAGCGTGAATCCTTGAAGCCTTACCTTGAAGCCTTGAGAAAGACAAGTCCGCTTGTTGAAACCTCGGCTCCATCACCCACCCCCTGTTGATGAATTCCTCGTCTATAAGCTCCCATCTTCCCCTTCCTGCCTTTTTTTTATTGCATTACTTGGGTCACTCCTTGTGCTGTTTTTTTGGTTTTGTTGTTATTTCGAAATTTTTCAATCTTATTATTTTTTTTTTTTTGTAGTTGTCACGGACGACCAAGAAGTTGTGTGTAAGTTTGCATAATTTCAACGTACATTGCGCATTTTGTGCCTTTCTGTCAGTTTATTTCAAGGTACACTGCTGATGGAGCCCCGCCGCGGTGGTCTAGTGGCTAAGGTACTCGGCTGCTGACCCACAGGTCACGGGTTCGATTCCCGGCTGCGGCGGCTGCATTTCCGATGGAGGCGGAAATGTTGTAGGCCCGTGTACTCAGATTTGGGTGCACGTTAAAGAACCCCAGGTGGTCAAAATTTCCGGAGCCCTTCACTACGGCGTCTCTCATAATCAAATAGTGGTTTTGGGACGTTAAACCCCACAAATCAATCAATTACACTGCTGATGAATTTAAACAAGTCATCAGGCTTTCTGTTGTAACTGCTGGAATGCACTACTGCTTCATGTCACACCATCATATCGTGACGAATCTCCTCTCCGAAGATAACGTTGGCTCTCATCTGTGCGTTTGAGCTGAAATGATGCCCATACGACCTGAGCTGAAGACATTTCAAATGAAAGCATGTGCATTACATAGCCCTAAATTGTATTGTTCTCATTGCGTGAGTGTTGTGCATTCTCGTATTGCAGGTGCGTCACGACGCCAAGACCATTGGGGAGATTAAGCAGTTTGTGGACCGGCTACCCAGCATGCAGCTCAAGCGCAAGTCTCTTGCCAACCGTCAGTCCACACTATGCTGTGTCTTTTTTTTTCATTTACCTATTTGTTTATTTGAAGGTGAAGCTGAAGATTGTTCCTTGAAGGTTACACGTTTATCTAGCACACTTGAACTGGTATGGTTCCTTACCGCAAATAAGAAATGGCCAAGCAGACTAGCACAAGAAGACTTCCCCGTAATGCGCTATAATGCCAGTTCAAGTAGGACAATCCTATGTGCCTAATCTTCAACATTTGTGAATATCAGGCATAGCCCTTGAAACAAAAGTTACTGAAAGAGAAAATTTGTTACCATCACTGCCCTAATATTTGTCAAAGCTAGTTTCTTCCTCCTAAAATTTATCAAGTCATCATCATGTGCTGTGTAACCCGAAGTTCTAAACCGGCACTTGTGTTTGCACTATATTTGTGTCCTGATGCTTCCACAGCAATTCATTTCATTTCCAAGATTTATTCTCAAATACTCTAAGACCTCAATAGCCCGCCGCGGTGGTCTAGTGGCTAAGGTACTCGGCTGCTGACCCACAGGTCACGGGATTGAATCTCGGCTGCGGCGGCTGCATTTTCGATGGAAGCAAAAATATTGTAGGCCCGTGTGCTCAGATTTGGGTGCACTAAAGAACCCCAGGTGGTCAAAATTTTTAGAGCCCTCCACTATGGCGTCTCTCATAATCATATGGTGGTTTTGGGACGTTATATCCCACATATTAATCAATAATAAGAACGGAATCTATTGGATACCTTGTTCTCGGTATGAGGTGACACGAAGCGATGACCAATTTTATCATTTATTGATTGCTGTTCAAACAGTGGGCAAGTAATAAGCACCAGCTTGAATTAAAGAGGGCAATCACACCTGCACAGGCACTATCGTGTTGGTTTGCCACCACATTCATCAGTAGCTACCCATTGAACGAAAGCTTGTGACGTACATGCGGATCATAATTAGTGTGTCAAATATCGTTGTGACATAGGACATGCCAAGCAGTCTTGGCAATTATGATGCAGTTACAAACAGAACTATGTGTTGCTTACGCCACATGGCTTTCACCCTGCTGTAACCAGCTTGTGGGATAAAGCCGAGGCTTCCTGGAGCCCCCCACTACGGCGTCTCTCATAATCAAAGGTGGCTTTGGGACGTTAAACCCCACATATCAATCAGAGCCAAGGCTTTGGATTTTCAGTCATGGTTATTTTGCTGACTGTCATATCTTGGTGCTGAAATGACTCTTGGAAATGCACAGGTCCATCCTTTCAGTTGGACTTGGTGGTTTTACAGCAAAAGCTGTATATGGCTAGGCAAAATCAAAAACTATTTGCCACGAGTTTCGATAACAGTCTGCATTGGCTGCGCCGTCAGTTATGGTGTTCTCTATGTCACACCCAAGTGCGTACATCATTGAGACCGTCGTTAGTGATGCCATTCTCTGCTTCATTCCCCAGCACACAGGCCAATGGCTGCACTATCAGTGACATTCATCGCTTCACTATCGTGTCAGCACAGCAGTTCCAGCTTACAACTTTCACGTAGAGAGGGTGCAAATTGTAGGAACGCCCAAACAGCAGACAACATTCCATGAACAGTACCGACAGCCAATCCGTGAAAAAATTTCTGTTCACTGGGCCAATGCAGCAGTCTGGGCTACAGGCCCAGGTGGCAAAGCGCAAGTAGTAACTGCGCACTAAAGATCTTGAAGTCTTTCGAGTGGAATGTGAGCAACAACAGCCAGCCGAAGAAGCAGCATTGTGGGCAGAGCAGCGTCATTGTAGCAATGGCGGGAATGCGTTCACCGGGCCCACCGTTCGCTTTCAGTGGGAGTTTTTTGAGCCGCACTTTGGCTTCGGCTGCGACGTCTGCAACTACCTGTAGCCGCCAGTGCCAGCTTTGCTAGTTAACTATCTGTACAGAGGCAGGGATATTCATTGGTCAAGCTTCCTAGGGTCAAGACGTTGTCTTTTGATGATTACGATGAAGAACAAGCATGTTCCAGGCCATCACGGCACAGCACATGCTACGTACTCATTATATGCTACGACGATGATCCTGGACAAAGACTGGCTTTTGCAGCTACGATATGCTCTACGATGCATTTCCTATGAATAGAAACAGCCAACAACCACTAGAGGAGCATGCATAGACCTCGTCTTGGCCGACTTCAGGCTAGATCTGATATCACAAAGCAGCAATAATTAAGGCAAAACAATATTCGCAACTCAACGCACATATGACAATAAACGTATATAACTGGTACACCACTTTGTCACTAATTTACATGCATAAGTGGTCAACATCACAGGTGATTTATAATAACACCGAATGATCGCTCTGCTTCACCCACTCATTATTATTCTCTTTGTTGGTATGCTGTGGCTTTTTTTTTTATCTGCAAGTGTCACTGTAGGTCGAAGATGTGCTACATGTAGAGTGCGAAAATGAATAACCAAAGCAAACTCACAGAAAAGAGTTGAAGAGTGCTATCCTAATATATTCAGAGCTTCAAAGTGATGTAGGAGCCCCAATTTGCAGTCATGCTGGGACCGTTCTTTACTTTGACTGTGTTTTTTTTTTTTTTTCTCTGCTTAAGATCCAAGCCACTACGAAAAACATGTTCTGTCACTTTGCTTATCAATTTTTTTGTTTTTTTTGTGTATGTTCAACACATTCTCCTTAGCGCTTTCATTACAGGGAAAAAAAAAGTCTGGTTGGTGTTAGTCTTTACTGAAAGCTGCCTTTATTCGTCACGAAAGATTGTCTTGCTGATATTACTAAGCATATGATTTTTTAGACATAATTGTCTTCACCATTGTGAGAAAATGCATGTCCAGATACTGTCCGAAAAATCAAGTAATCAATCAATAAATGGGTAATCAATCCAACCAATGAGTCAACCAGTCGTCTAATCAGCCAACCACTGAGCACCATTTCTGGGGAAAATTCAGCTTTATAGGAATAGCAAGGCTGGCACCAACAAAACTGTTGTCAAGTTGCTTAGAAGCAGACTTACATTTTTTTCTCACGGGGTCATTTTATAGAAAATAAACTAGCAGCATTTCTACATCTTTGTTGAAGTTGAAAACTCTTTTCTGGTTATTTAATTTGGGTGAAGTTCTTGCTGTTTTTTCTGTAAGACTAACTGAGATACAGGGCATTAACGTTTTAGTGCGAAAGTGTTAAAGAGCTAATTTCACAAAACTTTGTCTGTGTAAAGTTCCGGCAAGAACTGTGTTTGTAGTAGGTGTTCTAGGATATTTTAAAACACACAATGCGTGTAAAGTCATTTGTTTTTTACGGCACATGATGACGCGTGCACCAAGCCTAATCATTGAGAAGGTGATGCAGCCCATTTATGCTCTCACGTTCTGCTCTTGAAACGAAGCTCATGACTTTTATCAAGGGGCATGATGGAGTTGTAAAAATTGTGATGTGGCTGTGTAAATATTGTTACTGAAGAGAAGAGACGCTGTATCGATGAGGCTGTGGATGAAATATATTTCAAACCAGCAGCAGCGGCGTGACCGGTTGACCAGACACCGAGCGGAGACCACTATTCGTCCTCTTCATCAGGCACACATGCGCATTGTCCCACAAAATGTCAACATGCATGTAGCATATGCGGCGATGGCGTAGTGGATGCGGCGATGGCGTAGTGGTTAGAGCATCCGCCTCGCATGCAAGAGGTCCGTGGTTCAAATCCCGGTACCGCGCAGTTCCCAACCGGATTAAAAAAAAAAAAATCCGCGTGCTGATGGAACTGCATTAAGAGGCCTGGGGTGCGGCCTCACCGCAAACACCGCCGAGAACGCACTCCCTCACCAGAGAAGGATTGGCCACCCTGTTGCAGTATCTGGCCACTACCTCCCACATGATTACGTCAAATAACTCACGGCCCTCAGTCCCCAGCAGCTGCGAAGCAACTGACCACGGCGGCGGTCAGATCTGCAACGCAGCAGAGGGTGCTAAGAATCTCTGGATCCGGACAGGCCGCCATTGGAACCTGAACTTGGCAACGTTTAACGCTAGAACCTTATCTAGTGAGGGAAGTCTAGCTGTACTATTCGAGGAGCTAGAGGGTGTTAAATGGGATATAATAGGGCTCAGTGAGGTTAGGAGGACAGATGAGGCCTATACGGTGCTACAGAATGGGCACGTCCTTTGCTACAGGGGCTTGGCAGACAGAAGAGAACTGGAAGTGGGGTTCCTCATTCACAGAAACATAGCTGGCAACATAGAGGAATACTATAGCATTAATGAAAGGGTGGTAGGTATCGTAATTAAACTGAATAAAAGATACAAGATGAAGGTAGTACAGGCTTACGCGCCTACATCCAGCCATGATGACGCTTCAGTTGAAAGCTTCTATGAAGACATGGAATCGGCAATGAGTAAGGTAAAAACACAGTATACTATAGTGATGGGCGACTTTAATGCAAAGGTAGGGAAGAAGCAGGCTGGAGACCAGGCAGTAGGAGATTATGGCATCGGTACTAGAAACGCCAGAGGAGAGCTACTAGTAGAATTCGCAGAACGCAATAATTTACGGATTTTGAATACCTTCTACCGAAAACGAGAAAACCGCAAGTGGACATGGAGGAGCCCTAATGGCGAAAATAAGAACGAAATAGACTTTATAATGAGTGCACACCCTGGAATCGTGCAGGATGTGGAAGTGATTGGCAAGGTACGATGCAGTGACCATAGAATGGTACGGTCTCGAATTCGCCTAGACTTGAAGAAGGAACGACAGAACTTGATACGCAAGAAGCCAATCAATCAGCTAGCACTGAGAGGGAAAGTACAGGAATTCAGAGTGTCACTGCAGAACAGGTACTCGGCTCTCAGTGAGGAAACCAACCTTAGCGTAGATACAATGAATGATAATCTGACGAGTATCATTATGGAGTGTGCAGTGGAAGTGGGAGGCAGGGTAGTTAGACAGGACACTGGCAAGCTTTCACAGGAAACGAAGAACCTAATTAAGAAGCGTCAAATCATGAAAGTGTCAAGTACAACAGACAAAATAGAACTGGCAGAGCTTTCGAAGTTGATTAATAGACGTAAAGTATGCGATGTAAGAAGGTATAACATGGAGAGAATTGAACACGCTCTGAAAAACGGAGGAAGTGTCAAAGCATTGAAGAGGAAACTTGGGATAGGCAAAAGTCGGATGTATGCACTAAGGGACAAAGAAGGCAAAATAACTACCAATATGGATAGGATAGTTAAGATAGCGGAGAAGTTTTACAGGGATCTGTACAGTAGCCGAGACAACCACGACCTTAATACTATAAGAACTAGCAGTAACCCAGATTACACCCCACCAGTAATGATAGAAGAAGTCAGAAAAGCTTTGGAGAGCATGCAAAGGGGCAAAGCTGCTGGTGAGGATCAGGTAACATCAGATCTGCTGAAAGATGGAGGACAGATTGTGTTAGAAAAACTAGCCACCCTGTTTACGAGGTGTCTCCTGGCGGGAAGAGTACCAGAGTCTTGGAAGAACGCTAACATCATCTTAATACATAAGAAAGGAGATGACAAGGACTTGAAGAATTACAGGCCGATCAGCTTGCTCTCTGTAGTATACAAGCTATTTACAAAGGTAATTGCTAACAGAGTAAAGAAAACATTAGAATTCAATCAACCAAAGGAACAAGCAGGATTTCGAACAGGCTACTCAACAATTGACCACATTCATACTATCAATCAGGTAATAGAGAAATGCTCAGAGTATAACCAACCACTATACATAGCCTTCATAGATTACGAGAAGGCGTTTGATTCAGTAGAAATATCAGCCGTCATGCAAACACTGCGGAATCAGGGCGTAGATGAAGTATATATAAACATTCTGGAAGAAATCTACAGGGGATCAACTGCTACCATAGTGCTTCATAGAGAAAGCAACAGAATACCAATCAAGAAGGGTGTAAGGCAGGGGGACACAATTTCCCCAATGCTGTTTACCGCGTGCTTACAGGAGGTTTTCAGAAGCCTAGAATGGGAACAGTTAGGGATAAGAGTCAATGGAGAATACCTTAGTAACCTGCGCTTCGCCGATGACATTGCATTGCTGAGTAACTCGGGGGACGAATTGCAACTCATGATTACGGAGTTAGACAAGGAGAGCAGAAAAGTGGGTCTTAAAATTAATCTGCAGAAAACGAAAGTAATGTACAACAACCTCGGCAAAGAGCAGCGCTTCGAGATAGGTAATAGTGCACTTGAAGTTGTAAAAGACTATGTCTACTTAGGGCAGGTAATAACCGCAGAGCCGAACCACGAGATTGAAGTAACTAGAAGAATAAGAATGGGGTGGAGCACATTCGGCAAGCACTCTCAAATTATGACAGGTAGATTGCCACTATCCCTCAAGAGGAAGGTATATAACAGCTGTATCTTGCCGGTACTTAGCTACGGAGCAGAAACCTGGAGACTTACAAAGAGGGTTCAGCTTAAATTGAGGACGACGCAGCGAGCAATGGAAAGAAAAATGGTAGGTGTAACCTTAAGAGACAAGAAGAGAGCAGAGTGGATTAGGGAACAAACGGGGGTTAAGGATATCATAGCTGAAATCAAGAAGAAGAAATGGACATGGGCAGGGCATGTAGCGCGTAGACAGGATAACCGCTGGTCATTAAGGGTAACTGACTGGATTCCCAGAGAAGGGAAGCGGGTTAGGGGGAGACAGAAGGTTAGGTGGGCAGATGAGCTTAAGAAGTTTGCGGGTATAAATTGGAAGCAGCAAGCACAGGACCGGGTTAACTGGCGGAACATGGGAGAGGCCTTTGTCCTGCAGTGGACGTAGTCAGGCTGATGATGATGATGATGATGCATGTAGCATAATCCCCGGCACCAGAAGCGCCGTCTTGGCACATCTAGATGTCAACGTCAGCGGGAGAGCGGTAAGGCTTCACGCATGCCACATGTACGATATCGGTGATCCGTGGGGCAGTTGAAGGCGATGAGGCAGCAGAAGCGCCACGTGTCATCTTTCTTTTTAACGAGCATAACAGCAGATGCCCAAGGGCTCAAGGAGAGTTCAATAATTCCTTTGGCTAGCATCTTGTTGACTTCTTGAATTACCTTACGCTCAGTGGCAGACACCCGATATGGTCGGCGGTTAATAGGAGGAGAATCAGAAGTATTAATGCTGTGCTTCACGAGGGAAGTCTGACCGAGTGGACTGCTGTCGATGTCAAATATGTCGCGTTAGGAAGCCAGAAGGCAGCACAGGGCGTCGGATTCTGCGGACAACATGGAAGATCGGAGCATGCGTCTGCTGCAAAAGCGGTGACATAGGCGTATATTAAGGGTCGCAGCCTGGCGACTGAAATTCCGTGTGTTAGTATTTGCTGCGTGAAACCGAAATTCATAATGGGCAGACATGGTTCGGTTAGAGGCCATTGTTACGACAGAGTGTGGCACAGTGATGTCGCACGCCAGGAGAACATCAGGAATAGGCGTGACGTCATAATCACTGTCAATAACGAGTAAACTTGTTGCCAATTCAATGAATTTAAGGGCTTTCGGCGGTATCCGACTGAAGTCTGTAGTACAGAGGCTTTTCGGTAGCTCGGGGCGAGAATCTGAAAAAAAAAGGAAGTTCTAAACAGAGAGTGCCAGAGGAACGGTCAATCAGGGCAGAATGCATCGATAAGAAGTGCATACCGAAGATGAGCTTATGAGGGCAATTATTGAGCACGGTAAATAAAACAGGAACATGACGGCGGGCAAGGCTTATACGAGCGCAACACATTCCAATGACGTTCACAGTGCCACTATCGGTGACACGGACCGCTTGTGTTGCGGCAGGCGTGAGAACTTTTTGAGGCAGGGACAGAGACGAGCACTCATTATAGACACCTGAGCTCCGGTGTCAACTAGAGCCGTCAAAGAAAGACCGCCCACATGCATTTCTAGCAAGTTCTTGTTAATAGAGAGCGTCAACGAAGGATTTGGGTCGGTCCCACTTGATGCAGCACTATCTCCATGAGCTGCATAATCTAGTATTTCGTCCGGGAAGACCCATAGTTAGTTGGCGATATATAGCGGCAGGGTTGGGGTGACAAAGAACGGCGGCGTTGTGGTGACGGTGAATGACCGGTAGAGCGGCAATTATATGCGTCGGAAGCAGGATACTCACGGCTCGGCGAATACCGGCGGGGGTCCGTGTATGGTCGAGGAGAGAAAAAAATTGGCTCCAACGGGGGGGCGTCCAAGTGCTGTGGCAGTAGCGAGGGACATGGCCAACTCGGTGACAGCGGAAGCAGATTGGCTTGTCGTCTGATGTTATCCATTTTGTCCGATTGCGGGACCTGGGCAGAAAATATGGGTCATGGCATTGTGCATTCATTGGCATCGGTCTGTAGTCCGGTCGGGAGACGGAGGAGGTGACAGGAAAACCAAGGTTAGCAATTTCTTGCCGCACGATTGCCTGAACAACTGACACCGCCGGAGGTGTTTGCACGGTGCTCTGGTCGAGTGTAAGGGGATGAAATGGTGCCGGATGAGCCGCTTCAAGCTTGCGCCGAACGATGCGTGTAACATTCTCGTGCAAGGGTGGTGTGGCACTGAGATCGGTGCAGGTTCACGTGACAACCGTGTTTGGGAGCCGCGAAAATTGAGGCAGAACTCGACGGTTTTTGGCCATTTTGAAGCGGCGGCATTCCTTGATTATGAGATCAACGGTCATGACGTTGTTGTACACGAGCAAGTTGAAAGCGTCGTCTGCAATGCCCTTGAGTAAGTGGCCCACCTTGTCGCTCTCGGTCATTTGCTCGTCCACTTTGCGGCACAACACGAGCACGTCCTGTATGTACGAGACATACGACTCGGTGGATGACTGTACACGGGGGGCAAGTTCTTGTTGCACGGCAATTTGTCGACCGGACGGGTCCCCAAAGATGTTGTGTAGTCTCTCCTTGAAAGTATCCCAGCTGGTGAGCTCGACCTCATGAGCGTGGAGCCATACACACGGAGTGCCATCCAAGTCAAAGATTATGTTGGCGAGCATCATAGTAGAGTCCCATCGGTGAGGCAGGCTAACGCGCTCATGCATGCGGAGCTAGTAGTCGACGTCAAGGCTGAGCGGAGAACGTACAAGGATCACGGGGGTGGGACATCCCAAGGTACGTAGTAGCTGGCGCTCCAGCTGAAGGCGTTGACGGGTTGTTATCATTGGAAGCCATGGCCGGAAGCTGGACGGTGCGGCCACTGCGAAGCTTCGTAGTGAGGATGGGGAACGTTCCACTTCCACCAAATATGTTACGGAAGAGAAGAGATGCTGTATCGATGAGGCTGTGGATTAAATATATTTCAAACCAGTAGCAGCGGCGTGACTGGTTGACCAGACACCAAGCAGAGACCGCTCTTCGTTCTCTTCATCAGGCACACATGCGCATCGTCCCACAAAATGTCAACATGCATGTCGCAATATCATGAATTTAAGTGTGTCAACAGTTGAATTGCTTTTGGCATGAGCAGTATTGAATATGAGTATGAAATTTTATACGTTTTTTTCTTTGGGAGTGGGCATATTCAAAAGGCACAAATCAAATACACAAAAACATTCTAGACCCTAAAGAATGGTAACACTGCCTGCAGACACTTCCCTGGCTGAAGAGATCAAGAAGGTCACGGACCAGGAGTCCTTTTTTGAAAACCTTGCCGTTGAACAAGGTGAGTGTTGTGTCACTAAGTAATTGCAAATGATAAATTTTAGGTATTTATTTATTTTTATTTTATTTATTTGATACTGTCAACCCGTTGCTTGGGGTCATTACAGGGAGGGTGTCACAAAGCACATAACGTTCGCACAAAAAAGAAAAATTCAAAAGCACATATAAATACGAGATGAATAACCAACAATAAAAAAGAGAAGAAACAAACAACAGTGACTACACACATAAAAATCAACGAATAAATGCTGACAACAGAATTTAGCACGCATCACTACAAAGAAAACCGTCCAATGCATTTTCAAAATCCACTGATGTTGTTTGTTGCTCAACCGCATGGGGTAAACTATTCCACATATCTATTGTGTCTGGGAAAAAGGAGTGGCGGAAAGCATTCGTGCGTGTGAAATAAGGTTAAATTGCTCTACTATTATTAAGACGATCACGTCGTCTTCCAGGGAGCTGAATATATAAATCCTTATTTATCTTCGTTTGCCTGCTTATAATCTTAAAAAGAAATTTGAGGCGATGTTTTCGCCTGCGATATTTCAAAGACTCAAGCTCACAGGACTTTAACAAAGCTGTGACTGAGTGTGTGCGTCGGTATCTACCGCATATGAAACGGACTGCTAATTTTTGTATTCTTTCAAATTTTGTCCACAACACCTTCTGGTGAGGCAACTACACAATACTAGTGTACTCTAAGACAGGACGTATGAATGTTTTGTAAGCAGTTAGCTTTACATCCGCCGTGGCATGTTCCAGTTTTTTCTTCAGGAAATACAGTTTTTTGTTTGCCTTAGAACAGATGTTATCGATATGCGAGTGCCATTTCAATGTGTGCATAATACTAACTCCTAGGTTTTTGAAACAATTGGCATTATTTAAAGGGTGACTTTCGATGTGATACATGAATGACAATTCCCGCCCACTAGAGTGAATATGGGTAAATGTTGTCTTGTTATAGTTTATTTCTATGTCCCATATTATACACCACTGATCTAATGCCTTTAAGCACCTGTTCAGATTAATTTGGTCACCTTTGCAAGTAACTGGGGAATAAATCAAGCAGTCATCTGCAAAAAGTTTTATTTAAATGGGAGCCTCAACTATTGAACATAGATCATTAACAAATATCAGAAAAGGAATTGGTCCTAAAACAGATCCTTGGGGATCTATTTATTAAGTGAATAAACGTCGAATTGAATCCTAATAGTATATATATCACATGTTTCTTACAAAAGCTAGCATCTTTGTCATGATTCAACCAACTTGAACAATAAAAAAAAATTTGAACGATGCTTTATTGCAAACATCTATATTTTGTGTTCAAAGGGAAGTGGAAGCAACTTTGAATAATAACAGGATGGGACATTTGGTAAAGTGCAAGTAATAACCTTTAAAATATGTTACGTTTTAAATTTTACTTTCCTTGGAGCATATGAGCCGGTGTAGCAAGCGTTCAAACTTAAAAATGATGAATCAGTATGAGGGTATTGTGGCTTTGTGGCAGTGCTGATTTGCCCAGGATAGGTATATTCATGGCATAGTATTCCTTTCCTGCGGTGAAACCTCTTTGCAGAAGGTCATATGCAGATTAAAATACTATTTACACTCAAACTTCATATTCACAAAGTTGCATCTGTCAAGAAAAAATAATTTTTTGTTATATACAAAATTTGTTATAGAGGCTATTTCTATCACTGTATTGATTGCAAGACTATTTTTCATTTACTTCGTTATAGCCAATATTTTGTTACAGTATATTGTCACGCACCAAGAGCCGTGAAGACAAGACAGGAACAGCGGGGCAGAAAGACACGAGCGTGTATCTTTAAACAAAGCGCTCACACACACTTCTTCTTTGTTCTCTTTTCCCTTTTCGGCTCGCTAGGGCTTGCCGGCTCACAACTCTAGGTGGCATTATTCCCCCTCCCATTAGAGCATCGACTCGATGCTCATACACAAGGTGACAGCAGGGCCCATAAGGGAATAAAAGGAAAGTGAGAAACAATACTTATAGTGCACAGGGCATATGCAGGTGCAAAAAAAAAAAATGTCTGTGGTTGGTCATAAGAAAAAAAAAAAACATTAATACAGTTCAAAGTTCGTTCGAGACCCTATGGACAACGAAAAAAAAATGTTTGCTGCCCTGGCACAATAAGGCGAGTATTACTGCGTAAAATAAGGTTTTAAGCGGACGACATGCACAATCTCTGTTCGTGGTGAGTGGCGCTGGGTCATTGCCGAGCCTCCATCTGGAATGACTTCGTAGTTGACTGCGTTAAACCGCCGTAATACTTTGTAGGGTCCGAAGTACTTGCTCATGAGTTTCTCGCTGAGACCTCGCCGTCTAACAGGAGTCCAAACCCACACTTGGTCACCAGGTTGATAGGTAACTGGTCGATGGTGGATGTTGTACCTTCGGGAGTCTTTACATTGCTGCGATCTTACGTGCACGCGAGCTAGTTGACGTGCTTCCTCTGCATGCTGAATGTAATCCTCAACATCAGGAGTTAGCAGCTCGTGCTGGTTGATGTCACAAGGAATCATGGCGTCTAGCGTGGTTTGCACGTCTCGACCGTAAACGAGGCAGAAGGGTGCGAACCTTGTCAATTCCTGGGTTGCGGTGTTATACGCAAACGTTACGTACGGCAGGATCTCGTCCCACATTTTATGCTGCACATCCACGTACATAGAAATCATGTCAGCCAGTGTTTTGTTTAGCCTTTCTGTCAAGTCTTTACTCTGGGGGTGGTATGCGGTTGTCTTACGGTGGTTCGTGTAACCGAGTTTGAAGATGTCGTCCAACAGTTTTGCCGTAAACGCTGTCCCTCGGTCAGTGATGATGACTGACGGGGCGCCGTGACGAAGTACTATGTGGTGCATGAAAAACTGGGCGACTTCAGATGCTGTACCGCGTGGCTGTGGCTTCGTTTCAGCGTAACGCGTCAAATAATCAGTTGCGACGATGATCTACTTGTTTCCAGAGTGAGACAAAGGAAACGGTCCAAGAAGGTCCATTCCAACTTGGTCAAACGGCGTACGCGATGGGTTGATGGGTTGTAGGAGGCCTGCAGGCTTCACAGGTGGTGACTTGTGACGCTGACATTCGCGGCATCATCCTTCCACGTAGCGTTTCATACAAGCTGCAAGTTTTGGCCAGAAATATAGCTGTCGTACCCGGTCGAGCGTCCGTGAGTATCCCAGATGGCCGGATGTCGGCTCATCGTGGCAGGCTAATAGGATATCATCACGAAGGTCTTGAGGAACGCCTAGAAGATAAGATCTGCTGCCGGTACCGGTGTTTTTCATGTATAATATGCTGTGTCGTAAGCAAAATGACGGCCACGTACGGGAAAGTTGTCGAGGAACCGACACGGTGCTGCCTTCTAAATGGTCGATGATGGGCCTTAACTCGGGGTCCGCTCGTTGCTTACTGAGGAGGTCCGCCTCACTGAGAGTCCCCAGGAAGGCACTGTCGTCTTCTACAGCTGTATGGTCGAATTCCAGAGGTGCTCGTGATAGCGTGTCGGCGTCTTCATGCTTTCTACCCGACTTGTATATGATGGTGACATCAAACTCCTGAAGTCGCAGACTCCATCGTGCTAATCGCCCAGAGGGGTCTCGGAGGTTAGCCAACCAACATAAAGCGTGGTGATCAGTCACAACTTTAAATGGGCGCCCATAGAGATAAGGCCTGAACTTTGTAATCGCCCATATTACCATGAGACATTCCTTCTCTGACATTGAATAGTTGGTTTCGGCACGTGATAAAGTGCGGCTCGCGTAGGCGATCACACGTTCGTTCCCATCTTGTGTTTGCACCAAGATAGCTCCGAGACCAATGTTGCTTGCGTCAGTGCGCACCTCTGTGTCAGTGTCCTCATCGAAGTGACCAAGCACAGGAGGGGAAAACAATCGATGTTGCAGTTCCGCAAAGGCAGTCGCTTGTTCATCAGTCCACAGAAATGGGGTGTCATCACGCGTAAGTCTGATGAGTGGCTCCGCAATCTTAGAGAAGTTTTCGATAAAGCGGCGATAGTATGCGCAGAGCCCCAGAAATCATCGAAGACTTTTCTTGTCTGTCGGAGCTGGAAAAGCGGCCACAGCGGCAGTCTTCTCGGGATCGGGCTGAACGCCTGCAGCGCTCACAACATTACCCAGGAACTTCAGTTCTTTGTAGCCGAAATGGCACTTCTCAGGCTTGAGGGTAAGGTCAGCGGATCATATAGCTTCAAGAACACTTCGAATGCGATGAAGGTGCTCGTCAAACGTTTTTGAAAAGACGACATTGTCTAGATAGATGAGGCAACTTTTCCACTTGAGGTCAGCGAGAACGGTATCCATAATTCGTTGGAATGTGGCCGCAGCAGAACAGAGACCGAATGGGAGCACTCGGAATTCATACAGACCATCAGGAGTTACAAAAGCAGTTTTTTTGCGGTCACGTTCATCAACTTCAATTTGCCAGTAACCACTTTTGAGGTCGATTGAGGAAAAGTACTTTGCTCGCCTCAGCCTGTCAAGAGAATCGTCCACTCGAGGCAACGGGTACACGTCTTTCTTTGTGACGTTATTCAGCTTCCTATAATCGACACAAAAGCGAAGTGTACCATCCTTCTTCTTTACAAGGACCACTGGTGATGACCAAGGGCTGCCTGATGGCTGTATTACACCGTCTTGAAGCATTTCCTTCACTTGCTTTTGAATCACGCGCCGTTCAGTTGGTGAAATTTGGTAAGGCTGTTGCCGTATAGGGTGCGCGTCGCCGTAGGTGATAATACGGTGTTTGATAATCGATGTCTGACGGATTCTCGATGAACGAGCAAAACAGGCGTGGAATTCAATCAACAGGTCGTTAAGCCTTCGTTTGTTTTTGTCAGAAAGCGTTGAATTTACGTCGACACACTGGAGAGGTGCTTCGGCATTATCGGTCGTCTCGGAAGCAAAACACTCAGTCACATCGGTTTCTGGGTAGGCATAGGCGATGACAGTACCAGTGAAAAGGTGTCGGCGCTCGTAGCTGAAGTTTGCAACAAGAACCTCGCAGTGGCCAGCCTGGAGGTCTACTAGGCTTCGTGCTACGCAGACACCCTGGGAAAAGAGTAGGGATCGATTGCTCTTTGCCACCATTTCAGCTTGTGCTGATTCGTTACACGCCACTTGAACGATAACACTTGAGCGAGGTGGTATCATCACATCATCGTCAATTACATGCAGACATACTCGATCGTGGCTGGGATTATGCTCTGGTGTGGCGCTTTTTGTTGAAAATGTGACGAGGCGTTGTCGAATGTCGATGATAGCACCATGCTCCCTCAGGAAGTCCATGCCAATGATCAGGTCTCGAGAACACTGACGGAGAACGCTCAAGCTGACAACAAAGGTAAAACCACGAATCTGTATTCGTGCTGTGCAAACGCCGAGTGGCGTGACGATGTGCCCGCCAGCAGTACGAATTGGCCTGAGATTCCAAGGCATCGTGACTTTCTTCAGGAGAGAAGCTTGGTTTTCACTTATTATAGAAAAATCTGCACCCGTGTCAACTAAAGCACTGACTTTGCGACCGTCGAGCAACACTGGAATGTCTAATGAAATCTTTGCGGAACCAGCTGGAGTCGTCGTCGTCGGGGTATCGTCAGTTTGCGGAAGCGTCGGTAGGAGGCCTTGAGCTTGTCCAGTATGAGCGACCTCGCCCCTGAAGGTCGCTGTGGTTAGTTTTCCCGGCGTGGACTGGGTGACCGACCCTGCACCACGCTCGAATAGGTACGGCGATTAGGAGAAAATCGCCGCGGTGACGGGGAGCGTGACTGGTGCAAGGACGACGAAGTTCCGCGCTGCTGAGCCACATACTCTTCAATTTCAGGGGGCCGCTGACCAAACCTGGGTGGCGGTGAGTTCGTCGAAAATCCGCTTAGTCCAAGTTGCCAGTAAGAACAGTGTCGGTAAAGATGCCCAGCTTCGCCACAGTGGAAGCAGAGAGGACGTCTATCTGGCACACGCCAGACGTCTGATTTTCACGAAATCGGGCGAGGTGCGCTGTAATATGGCGCCGCTTGAACCGTCTGCAGCATGGCTGGGGCCACGGTGGGATGCGGGATTGCGGGTGTAACAGGTTGCCGTAAAGCTTGAGCATACGACATGCGGGGGAAGTCACTGGTTGGTTGATAATCCCGCATGAAAGGAGGTTCTCTTAAGGCATGCTGGACTTCATCTCGGACTATGCTGGACAACGAAGAGATAGTGGGCTGCGAGGGAACTGACAGCTTCTGGAGTTCTTCGCCGATGACTGAACGTATGACCTCTCGGAAGAAATCCATTTGGCCACCAAAAGCTCCCAAGTAGTTCGTAGTTGAAGCGTTGAAGTGCCGTTCGTATGATGGGGCCCGCTGCCTAAGAGTGCTTTCAATGGTGACAGCTTCTCTGAGAAATTCGGACACAGTCTTGGGAGGACTGCGCACAAGCCCACCAAAAAGCTGTTCTTTCACCCCGCGCATGAGGTACCGTACCTTCTTTTCTTCTGGCATGCCGGGGTCAGCTCGGTGGAAAAGACGCGTCATGTCCTCGACATACATCGCAATCCCATCATTCGGCAGTTGTATGTGGGACTGCAGATCGCGCTCAGCTCTCTCCTGTCGGTCAGGGCTCGCATATGTCCCAAGAAGTCGGCGTTTGAAGTCTTCCCACGATGTAAGAATACCTGCCCGGTTCTCATACCATACACGTGCGCCGTCCAAAAGACTGAAATAGACGTGCCGCAGTTTGTCTGTGTCGTCCCACTGGTTGTGCACGGCAGCGAACTCGTAATGAACGAGCCAATCTTCGACATCTTCAAGTGCAGTGCCATGAAAGGGATTTGGCGTTCGCGGCGTGAGTAAGGTGCAATGAAGCGGCGTTGTGCCGTTCGTACCGTTTGGGGGTTGGTGTCAGTAGGGCTGGTCGGAGCTGCCATGTTGTTTACAAGCAGTCCAAACTCGGGGGATTGCCCTCGGATTCTTCTGCTGGCGCGGTGCACAGGAGTAGCCACTGGTACGGCACTTGCGTTCTCGCTATATGGAGGAGTACGGTGCATAGATTATCCAGCACTTTCACCAGTTTGTCATGCACCAAGAGCCGTGAAGACAAGACAGGAACAGCGGGGCAGAAAGACACGAGCGTGTATCTTTAAATGAAGCGCTAACACACACTTCTTCTTTGTTCTCTTTTCCCTTTTCGGCTCGCTAGGGCTTGCCGGCTCACAACTCTAGGTGGCAATATTCTATATTGAGGTTTGAGTGTAGTTGTTCATTCCGAATACTTGTCAACAACTTAAATTCAAATGGAAGGGAATTCTAATGCCGTAATATTTGTTAAAACATTACAAGTGGCTCAAAGTAAGCTGCCAGGGGGGTAAACCTTGTAAATGCTCTTCTTCTGCTAGTTTTGTGTTATCCTGCTTTCGTGAGGGCAGGAAGTTATAAAATTCAGATAAGGCAGTTGAAATGCAGCTTGCTTTAGTAGTGAGCCTGTAAACATTTGGGAAGGGAGAATGTGCCTAATGCATCAATGCAGCAAGCCTCATCACTGTTGTCGCACTGCAGTTTTTCATTTTCACATTTTGGACTTGTTTTCTCCTGTTCCTTAGGGACGCATCCTTGGTGGCACCATGATGCAATTTCATAATACTCAACCAGGTTTTCTGTGTGTACTACCTTTTGGGTGTGGTTACTTCATGCATGGTTCAACCTTTACTCATGATGAGGTTTGCAGTGAGTAACGCTTTGTGCTGTGAACTGCCCCCTTTGCCTTCTCGTTGAGTCCCGTACAGTCAGGTTCATCAGTAAAACTTGCGTTGTGGCTAGTTGGTACATACGAAGTGAACCTCTAATTGTGCTATTTGCGGGAAAGTCTCTGCGGCTCAAAGCAGCACGCTTTGTCAATGCCTTGTACCTTGGGAATGTTTACCGGTTGCACTGATTGAACCTTCCATCACCATGCATGCCGACCAATCAGAGTAAGCTGACGGCCCATGCTCGCAGCAGCTGCTGCATGTCTGAAGTTATGGTGCTCAGCTGCTGGCCCAAACCTAATGGTTTCAATCTCGCCTGCGGATGTTGCATTTTCAGGGATGTGAAATTGCTAGGGGCGGTGTACTCGGAATAATGTTGAAAGAACCCCGAGTGGTGGTCTGAAATTTTCGTAGTCCTTTATGATGGTGTACCTTATAATTGTATCATTGTTTTGGCTCATAAGCCTCAAATTGTGTGAACAGTAAAATTTGGGGTGCAAGGTGAATTTGAATGGTAAAGTTTGAGTGCAAATAGAATATTGTCACATGGTGTTGACATGGACAAAGGCAGCAGGCGATGTCCAGGATGAAACTCTTTATTTGTCCGGGAAATGCAAAGTCAAACTGTAGCAATCCACACTATTGGTGGCGAACAAAGTGTCAGCCGTTGATACACTGATCATCGCTGAAACATGCCATCTTTTATGCAACCCACATTAAACTTACCAGCCTTAGCACTGGGGCTCGCGCAAGCTCTGTAATAAACTTGACTTTTCACGTTCTGTGCATCCTAATGAAATAATTAGGTTTGTACAAATACTCCGATTTCAAATACTTTTTAATACTATTTGATATTTGATTTGATTCATAATGTAATTTTACTGTTCGTATTTCCCAAAGCCAATGTCCAATTGACCAGGCCCCTTAAGATTCTACTGTGCTTTACCTCATGAGACTCACGTAGTCTCTGTCACAGTCACAAATGTAGAAAACACTTGTTCCAACATGGATATGATATATGTGGTAGAGATGGGGGCTCAGTTAATGCTGTTTAAAACCTGAATTTGAACAGGAAATCTGAAAAATCGGATGTCCGAGATTTTTAGCATTCTAAATTTCAGATGTTCTTATTTGGGACTCCGGACACAAAGGGAGCACACCCTTGTCCTCCACATTAGTAGGGCCTCCGCAGAAGTTGAAAGTGGAGGAGAGGCTGAAGAAACAGAATCTTTGTCTATCACATGTAAAGTGCTGTTGGCTACACATTGGTTGTTCCAAAGCTTGTTATAAAACAATTCAGCCCGTGCGTTGCCTCCGCCTTGATAAGACAACTATGAAACGCCACTTTCAACCTTCATCATCCTAGTCTTCATCAACCTAGTCAAAAGAAGCACTTTTGTGTTGTTGTTTCGTAAGAACATTGTTGTAAGAAAATGTCACACTGAAGCAACAAGAGAGGCGCCAAGAAAGGCAATGTAATTTTGGTGTGTGGGAAGGTCGTGCTTTTCTCCTTCATTTGAGCTTATGCTTTGACGCTGTGTATTCTAAATACGCTTTGTTTCTCTGAGTGCCTCCACAAAACGTTCTGGAGGAGGTGCTGGTGCATACAAGAATATGCTTAGGAATCTTCTCCAACATTTTTTTTCAGCAATTTTTGTTATTTGAATTAACTTTGCACTCAAAATCTTGCTATTTCTCAGCTCTAAAAATAATCTCAAAGAGCTGCGAAGCTTCCTGGGGGTAGCTTTTGGTACGAAATAAATACGAGAGACGGACAAGTGCAAAGACTGAAACAACTTGCCCAACAAATCACTCTGCTGAGGCTTTCTGAACATTGCGATACGACCTGCGCAGTTTTCGTCACAGGGGGCTACACTGGACCAGTGCACGCTTTTGCAATCCTGGCTGTATCAATGCTACCTTCTTAAATAGTAGTGCAAGATATAGCCAACGACAAAACAATTTTTTTGGTACACTTTACACCGTATGGAATTGAAACTGGACAGCTAGCTGTTGTGTAGTGACACGAATAAAGTAATGTGCGTTATTGGTACATGTATGAAGAACCTGATATTTCAATGTCTTTATGGCGATACTAATGAGTCTTGTAATGCACGCCGATTTCAGAGCACCAAGACATCGTACGCGAACATGTTTAGCAACACAAGTTGGTTGAGTATAAAACAAACGTCCGTGGTGTTAGCAGCAACCATGGCAGATGTAGTGAATGTGCACACTTTAAAGCACTGGCTGATTTCACGGTGGTACACGATGATGTGCAAAGGCACCCAATGTGTCTTCTCTCACGCTAACTGACGAGAAATTCCAATATCTCTCTTGGACAATAATAAAAAGCATCTAGGTCTAATCTCGTCATCACATCTTTGCAGAAAAAACTTGTGCTTCCCTGGTTCTCCATCCCTCTTTTCATCACCCTCTCTATATTTGTCAACGAACAACAAACCAACTGTTGGCAGTCATTGCAGGTCCTCATCTTTGTCTCACATGTTCTTTTGTGTATCTTAAGCCCTGTGTATTTTACGGAATCCGCATCAAGGAGCTTGCCCCAACAGTGCATATGTGACCTTAAGGACAGCAAAAATATACAGAACTGGCCAGCAAAACAAAGTTCACTTTCTATGAGGGTGCCTTGTGATAATTAACTATTAGATTGGGCTAGCTGCTAAAAATCTACCTTTGTGGGATGACATACAGACTTGTGTCAACCTTCTTGTGTATGTCGGTGTGTAATTTGGCATCTCCTTCAAAGATGGTGCATTGTGCTTGCCTTCTTTTTTTTTTCATGTGGTTGTTTACACAGGAGTGTGCCATAGTTTTAAAATAACATTTATAAGTACTGTGGTTTTATTTTTAGCAAATGAAACTGGTATATTTACTTCGAGGAAGTGTGAATGCTTTTAACATACTAAAACCATGTATTTCAACCTTCGTCAATTAAAAACGTTCGACATTTTGGAAGTGTTTTTGGAGCCAGTCAGCATAAACATTGTTTAATGCAATCAAACTCTTGTTGATTTGGTCATAATTGACTGCAGCATGGTTAACTTGCATAACCCTGTGAGTGCGCCGAGCTTAAAGTGCCTCAAACATCTAACACCACAAAAAGTGAAAACGATGTATGTAAACAGCTGAAATCAGGTGGTGCAGTTTGCTCTGCCATCATCATCATTGTGAACTATGCAGTAGCCACCAGAGAAGCTAGAATGCTTTGTGCCTATTTGCACTTACCACCCCGTATGACAGCTCATTGGCCATGGGTGTTCAAAAAGGCATGGTCGCAATCTGCAATTGTGTTGTTGAAACTAAGGCTTCAGCTGCCACAACAAATTTCTTTTGCCTACCCGTGACAAAAAGTATTGTCATGTGCATGTGGTGATGGTGGTGGTGGCGGTGATGGTGGTGGTAATTAGGGAGGGGTACAGAGCACATTTTGGGCTGAGACACAGGAGTCTTGCACTGGGGTTGCACTGTGAAAGAAGTCACAGGATGACGGAAATGTTGGCTTTTGCCCTGGTCTTACAACAGTAATGTGATAGCTGTGCCAATTGTGCCGAGCTGCGTCAACAGATGAAATTTGCTTTCATCTTTTGCTCCAGACATGCACCAAGACATTGCTCTCGCAGCCTTTTGGCAAAAAGACTGATGAGCTTGCAAACCACATTTGATGTAACTATTTCATTTTGAGTGGTTATTGGGTTATATTGGAGAATGCTATGCAGCTCAAGTATGTGCTGGGCTCAATCCCTCCCATACTGCGTAAATAAATTATTATTATACTGCTTCTGGAGAAGGGTGTTTTGAAGGGCCAGTTGGTACATGATACTGAAGATGACAGGATATATTTGGCGGCTCTTCTCAACGCAATCACGTTAACCAAGGAATCCCCCAGTGATGACTGCTTGAGGTTTTTAGTTCTGGCGCTGTATGCTGTATGCTCGAAGTATGAGCGCCGGGGTCTCGTAAGGGCCTTCTTTCGTTCACACAATGCTCGTGAAACGCGGAGTCACCTTAGGTGATCTCAGGAGTGCTCTGAAGAGGTCCCCGCTCTCATCAAGTGCAACGAAGCTTAGGTGCCTAAGTCGAGCGGCTGAAATGCGCCGGCTACCCGACTGAATTACTCAGTGCCTTGGCAACAAATCTACTCAGCAAGTTTTTTTTAGACGTTTCACTAAAATATGCCTAACACAGGAAAGACAGAAAATTTCTGTCTTTCGTACACGGTGCGAGCTATGCGCTCAAGAAAATTGTTAGCGAAGCAGGTGTAAGGCTCGTTTTCTCGGCTTCCCTTAAGCTCGCCCGCATTTGCAAGAAAGTTAGTGATGATAGCCCCAAGAAGTACGCGTGCGTCAAGAAACACAGGGCGCAGTACGTAGAGTGCATAAACAATGTAGTGTACGACATTCCGTTGTCTTGCCTCTTCTATACTGGACAGACCGGTTGCTGTTTGAACAACCGCCTGAGAGAGCACACAGATCATCTTAGGACTTCAACAAGTAGCATATTGGCAGCCCATTGTTTCTCATGCGGCTGCACCTTGCTCTTTCATAATTGCAAGGCACTCTCAAAATGTCATAACTAGACAGAGCAGGAAACGAATGACGCTTTCCATATTAAGATGAAAGGAAACGTGAGCCTTCACTCACCCTCCTGGAAAAAGAGATTATGTTTTTGAGCGCTTAACTTGGTCATTTCAACTTGTGGCAGTTTCGTTTTGCTTTTCATTTTTATGTGCATGTGATGGTTTTATTCTTAATTCTGTTTTCAGCTATATATTTCCCAGTGTAATAAATTTACACACAGTTCTTCATCAATGCTTGTGTTGTGTTGATCATTCTTTCTACGTTCTGTTTTTGCACTGTTCCCTTTAGTACTGCTACTGAACCAAACTGCAAAATTACATGATGGTGGTGGCGGTGGAAAAACTTTATTAATTGTCTGGAAGATTTGTGGCCCGGGCTCAGGTCTCCCATGTCGGGACGTCAAGGCCTTGCCTCTCGGCTGATTCACGGGCCTGATGATGAAAACTTTATTTTGGTTCAGAGAAAACGCAGGAGAGACCCCCGAACCACTGGCTAGTCTCACGTAGGGGCCGCCAGGCCGAGCTTCGCAGCGCAACGGCAGAATTTCACCAAGCAGCGAAAGCACGAACGCCATCAGGATACATTACAATAATTAAGTTTCTAAAAATAGCTTTTGGGTTGGAGAAGATCTTATACAGCAGTCTTCTTTTCGATCGATTCCTGTAGTGAGCAGTACATGCATATTTTTCAGTATATTCCTTATAGTTAGTTTTGTTTACAAAAAGTGTAGTACTGTTCATTTTTCTATAGCTAGATTGTTTTACAAAAAAAATATAGTACTACTTGTTGTTATAGACTACTGTAAAAGTTTATGTAGGGGGCTCAATTTTTAAAATACTAACAGAGAGCTGAGCTAGTTTGTAGGTATTCGTGTGAACAATTCGAGACATGGCGAAAAGAGGTAAGTCATGGAAAAACGACGTCTTGACTTCCCTCTTGTGTCCCTGTCTACTTAACTGTATTTGCAAGTAGACTGACCATTTGCCAGTAATTCCACAGGCTGACCATGGATGTTGCCTGAAGAACCAAGGCTTTCTTTCTCTGAACCAGTCTCAGAACTTGCGGAAATAAATACAGGGCCTACTATTGCCACCACTTTTATGGAGCACACATTATATTTCTACCACAAAGGACCAACAGTCAAGCATAGTATTTTTTTCAAGTGCCCATGAACCAGGATCTTTAACAATTTCTCCACAACTAGCAAAATGCCATCAGAATATGTAGTTCATCTGAGTGATAAACACAATGTATGAAAAGTTTACACAGCAGTCAAACTAAAGCATCAGGAAATGGATTGGTGGAAAAACTAATTCAAGTTTATTTGCAAATATGACGTGCATTCCAGGACAATGTTAGGTGGCCTGAGGTCACACTAATGAAGAAACTTGGGGCGGCCTGTCGTAAAAGTAGCGCAGTTACTTAATGTCATCTTTTAAGGTATGTTAAGCAAGCATGCATGTATTTGCGCATAAATCTATTCTATTGAACATGTGGAACAACTGGTGCTGCCTAGAGACAAATATGTGTGCTGGGTAATGTGCACTTGGCAACTGTGCCAAAAGGTTGTTACACCACTCTGAAGCCAGGCTCTAGATAGGCCAGAAGCTGCGCTGAAGCGGCTTTGATTGATCACATCACTGAAAACAAGTACAGCATTTATGTATTCATCAAGAAAGTTAAAGTGTTTTGATGTAATAGGCATTGGTTTATTGCTTGCTTGATTTTTGAAGGAAATATACCTTCTTAGGTCACGAGAAACGTTTCAGAAAGAAGACAGATAGGAGAGAGTGCATTGTCCTATCTGTCTTCTTTCTAAAAGATTCTCTGCGCATTGAGAAAGTATATTTCTTTCAGAAATGCAATATCAACCAGCCTAAGTAGCCACTCTTTTGTTTGCTTGATACTTTGAATAATTTGCTTAACATGGTATTGCTCAGGTTGACCTCTCTGCCTTTCTGTAAATAAACCTGTCTCTCTCCCTTGGTCAACACGGACATCTTTTTCTTGTCCCGTGAAACCTGAGTGAATGAGCCCTTACTGTAGTAAAATTCCAGTGTGAATCAATCTGAATAGCCAACTTCGCATGAAAGATACTCAAAAAATGAAATAACTACGCACAACCCTGATGATTATGTGTATTGCTTGTATGCATGTTTCCATTGAACTGCATTCGACATGGCTGTAGGGCCTGTGCTCTTTTTTTTTTTTTTTTGGCAGGGGTGTTTTCTTTCTTGATGAATTCGTATTGGGCTTCCTTCACAGCCTCCTGCTGCTGTTAATGATTTCTTTCTTTGACAAATTTTGCGTCACCACACAACTAATACTAGCCTCGTTTCCAAGAGAAGGCCCAATGATGTGTGTGTTTATGTTGGGACCAAGAAGTTTTGTGTGCGGCTAGGCCGCCACTTGACAAGCTGTCTTTCCTTGGTGTGATGTTTTGTATCTCCTTTCATATAACCATGACACAGAATTCATGAATGGTGTTGACACGGACAAGGTGCATTCTCACATTGAGGACTGCATCGCTCGGCAGGAGGACATTGTCAAGGTAAGCAGACATGGTCATGCTAAACTGTGTATTTCAAAGGTGAATTGCAGTGAGTGTTTAGCTAAGTGACATACTTTTTTAAGCCATCTTTGTGAAGCTTTTAATAGTCATTTCCTCAATCAGAAGGCTTTCAGAGGCACTTGCCCAAACGGTAGTACATGTGCCTAGAGTTGGTCTCGGCACGTTGCCTCAGATTTTATCACAGTTTTATGAGCTCACAACAACGATCGATTTTGATGGCATAGTTTTTTGTTGCTAGTGGTGTCTTTCACGCATCATTAGGGGGGGGGGGGGGACACAGGGTTTCAGCGAGAACCGAACCAATGCCGTAGCCATCAAGCCTTGTGCCATGCTGCCGCCTGATACTTCTACGCAAACTGGTGCCATGTTGGGCAAATAATCACGTCAGCACATATGGTGGTGCATGGCGGGGAGCATCAGGCATTGCACGATACTCGTTGCATAATTAATGGGTGGAATAAAAGCTGAAAAAGGCCCAAAAAAACTCATTTCTTGAAAATGACATTTTTCGTTTCTTCAAAGAGAAGGAATAAACTTCATTGAGAACCAGCCACTCGAGTAGCGGGGCCTCCCACATCGAGGTCATGCCTCCTTGTTGTCTTACGGGCTTGCTGAGTGGCCCATAGCTGATGTTTCAGGTGGGAGCTGCACCAGCCAACGCGCCATTTCGACAGAAGGTATCGGTATTAACATCCTGATATTGGAGTTGACATTCCCACAGCAGGTGTGGAAGCAATGCTACTTGTGTCATACATATTTTACAAATGCTGGTTGTGCATATGCTAGGGTAAGTCTGACGATGTCACAAAGTGATAGGTACGAGTTGGTATCAGGCACAAAGGAAGATTTGTCAAGAAAAGTAGGATTATTTGGTAAGGTCATTGTAGCTGGTGAGACAAGCATTTTCTTTCTATGTGCCTGTAAATTTCTTCTGTAATATCATTTTGGCTGTCCAGATTTTTGGTGCCATTAACATACTGCAGCAGTAGGTAAGGGCTTAGAGGTATTCTTTATGAATTGCCTGTAGTTCTGTCCAGAACGCTGGTATTACTGTATGAGCACACCATCAAAAATGTTCCAACATGGCAAAGGAAAGTGTTAATTCATCTAAGGACATCCAAGGAAGAGCATGCTTCTCTGTTTATGGTTTAAACTGTAGTTGCCAGCCTAGTAACCAGGCTCATTTTGTGAACCTCGTTGGGTATCAGTCCAAAACTCTTGAGTGAGAAGGAGCAGTTGAGTGTGATTGCAATCATGCTAGGAGTGTCTGGCTAGCACTAAATAAGCACCACTGAGCACCAGTGGGATTATATTCCTGGTGCGTGCACTTGAATAAGTGCACATTCTACTTTGTAATAGAAGGAACAGTTTGCTTTTGGTTTTCGCACTTTCCTTGAAATGTAAATTTATGACCATTCAGTTTCGAGGCTTATTTATGGGACCTGCAACACTTATTCTCTCGAATAACACAAACATGGGTGAGTTTGTAATGAGCACTCGCTTCAAACTAAGCTTCAGTTTGAAGTGGTTGCTCATCCTGTCTAGACCATCTCTTCATTCTTGTCTCTCCTGCGCTCCCAACTACCATCGTGAATCATTCATCTTGCCATTGAAAAATAATTATGCTCAGAATTTCGAGAACAAGCCTCTAAAATTCATCAAAATTTCAACAGGATGCCGAGGGCTTGTGATGGAGTGCGCGAAATGCAATGTGCGCACCATGAAACAAGTTCGAAGGCAAGGAAAAAGAAGCTGGCACGGGCGTGAAAAAAAAAAACAATAAATAACCGAAACTCCAATTGGACGCAGCCACAGCGATAGTTGGAAGCTCACGAAGGGAAAGAGAGGAAAAAGAATCAGTCGCAGCGGTGGCAGAGAGAAGACAGCCCACGTGTCAGGGCGGTTTGTTTTCGAAGCCAAGCCAAGGCTTCATCGTCCGGTGACTTGAGGGTCTCTAAGGCTGCCTGGTGATTCTAGCCATGTGTTGCTCAAGTACTTCGGCTGGGTTGACGTCCTCGTGCTTTTGGGCAAGCCAGAGCCGTTGGACTTCGAACTTGAGCTCAGACAAGGCCATCCAGCTGGGACTCTACTTCAGAGCCAGCGCTTCAAGTCCAGTGTCAACCGGCGCAGCGCCTACCGGCAGCCTAGGTATGCTGCTGATACAACCGGTCGTGTAGCTGCACGACGCAGATGACAAGGACAACTGCATCAACCTCCGTGTATTACGCCCAGTCACAAACGTGAGTGAGACCCCCACGACTTCACTACATACAGCGACCAACCGTGTTGTAGGAACTGAATTGTAGCTCTAGAATGATTAGGAACCGAGCAGACAGCATGTGCGTTTATTAGTAACTTAATCTCAGAGGTAGCATTGGTTGTGTCTTTTATGTAAGCTTTCATCTTTGTTGGGGTTACGTGCTCTTGTGTTATTGTCAATAAATGTTGGTTCCGAATGGGCTCGTCTTTCAGGAAGTGTCTTGAGGTAGCGCCTTCCAAGTAAATCAGGAAAACTGCACATTGTGCGAAGTGAAACCACAAAGTAACAGTACTTTTCAGAATGTAAAGTTCATTCTGCTGCAAAATAGTTAAGAAAAGGTTTGCATTCTTTCAATATTAGTGATTAGAGAAAGTTGCGAAATCATAAGTTTTACCTCTATTAAGCCCTTTAATTTCTACCAATACCTTGAACAATTGGGGTTCAGCCTAGGTTATCTGAGGAACTAAATGAAACTACTTGAAATTGGCAGAAAAAGCATCATCAATATAAAAGGAGAAATAAAGAAAGCAAATGTCTAAGTTGACTTCTTCCCAATCATTACTAGGTCTCAGCCATAGTTGTCACAATTATCTCTGGATCGCTTGTAGTAGATGAAGCTGAGAAAAAGACGGGAGTCAGAGGTGGGACAACAAACACATCTTCATCTTACAAAAAAGCAAAATATAAACAACTCAGAATTCACTCCAAAGGCTTTGAAACGTTAAAACAAAAGCTTTGAAACAAGAACCAAGTACAAGTCTAGTTAAGTGCTATGCTCTAAGCCAGTGTCTAGCCAAGACGGCTTCTCTCTAGAACCTCTCATGTGATCAGACATTCGTCGAACGTCTTACTATTCATGGCGTTGGCTTGGTAGCGGCGTAGTCTCATCGTGCCATCGTGTCCGTCGCTGACATTCTGGAAGTGGCCATATGGTTGCCATCTATCAGCATCTGATCCCCTTGTCTTCATTGCTTGCACATGAGAATGTGCAAGCAGTGAGGACAATCTTCTTCAGCAAATCTGTGAGTGGTCTGGCAACGTCGGTGAAGTTTTTCACAAAACGACAAAAGTACGAACATAAGCTGATGAAGCTCCGGACGTCGGATGTAGAACGGGGCACTGGAAAGCTACGGACGGCACGGATCTTTTACAGATCTGGTTGGAGGCCATCGCCAATTACAAGATGGTCCAGAACGGTAATCTGACGGCAGCCAAATTGACATATTTTTGAAGTTGAGTTGTAGCTCAGCTGTTCTGAAGACTGCGAGAATGGCGGCGAGATGGGTCAGGTGGCTATCGAAAGTAGATGAAAAAACTATCACATCGTCTAGGTAACAGAGACAAGTAAAACACTTATAACCACACAGTAGAGAGTCCATCATTCGTTCGAATATGGCAGGGGCGTTACATAGTTCAAAAGGCATGAGCTTAAACTGGCATAAACCATCCGGCGTAATGAAGGCCGTCTTCTCGCGGTCCATCTCATCGACAGAAATCTGCCAGTAGCCGGACCAAAGATCAATAGAGAAGTATATAGCACCGTGCAGGCAGTCTAACGCGTCATTGATGCGTGGTAGCGGGTATACGTCTTTTCGCGTGATCTTGTTGAGGTGGCGATAGGGAACGAAGAAGCACCAGGTACCGTACTTTTTCTTCACAAGGACAACAGGGGAGGCACAAGGACTACTTGATGGTACTACGACACCTTTGTTGAGCATTTTGTCAACTTCCGCTTGGATAACTGCGCTCGGTGTGGGAGACGCGATAGGGGCGTCGGCGAATAGGACTGGCGTCACCAATGTTTATACGGTTCTGAACGGTGGATGTTTGCCCTCGAGGTCTGTCGTCGAAATCAAAAATGTCGGTATATGATGCGAGAAGGCAATAGATGTCGTTGGCTTGTGCAGAATTGAGATCGGGTGCAATCATCTTCGAGAAACGATTTGGCAGGGAACAGGTGCTGTCAGCTACAGGAGACTGAAGTAAATCAATCTCAGTGGTGAGAGCCACTATTTCAAATTCGTCAGCGTTAGATACGCTGGCCAAGAACATGTCTTGAGGAAGCACTTGAGGACACAGGCTAAAATTGAGAAGTGGGAGCGAGGTACAGTTGTCAGTGACAGTCACAAGCGTATGGGGAATGGCGATGCTGCGACTCTAAAGGGCATCGGCGAAAGGAAGAAGGACATATTGACCATCGGGTACCTGTGGCTGTGCGTCAAAACGATGTATGTGGCTGCCTGAGGGGACAGTTGCACATCCTGAAGAGAGCACAGGCGCGGCAGTGTGAGGTTCAGCAACTGTCTGAGACAGCTCTAGCTGAAGGACGCCGGTAGCGCAATCGATAAGAGCAGAATGATTCAAAAAGAAGTCCAGGCCTACAATAACGTCGTATGGGCAGTGGTCAATCACGGCTAAAATGACAGAAGTAGTGTGGTCCTTTATACTTAAGCGGGCAGTGCACAGTCCGAGAACCATCAATCACACAAAGCATATGTGCAGCCCCTGGTGTCAGAACTTTCTTTAAACATGTGCGTAGGCTTAAACTCATGATTGAAATGCTTGCACTGGTGTCTACAAGTGCTTGTACAGGTACGCGGTCTACTTAAATGTCTATTACACTTCGTCTGATGGGAACGGAGAGAGGATTTGTTGCAGAAGTCGTCAATGCAGCACCACCTCCAGGGGCTGCATTTCTCAGTTTTTCGAGACGATGTGGCCGGAAGCCATGCGGCACAAGAAGCGCAGTGCCTGCGGTGAACGAGACTGGTGCCCACGTGGTGAAGGCGAGCGCCTGTGCCCAGTGTTCCGAGATTCGTCAACGACATTAGACTTTTCGACAGGTGAAAAGGTGTGGGCGGTACCGTCAGAACAAGTCATATCGAACGTTGCACAAGGTGCCGAGGACAATGTGTTGCGGCAGTAACAAGCAATATGTCCAATGCGGTGGCAGTTGAAACATATTGTCACGATGATTCACAAGTACTGGGCGATTTATTAAACCACCGAGTAGCTAGCTCTAGGAGGATGCGTCAGTCATGGCTAGCTCTCGAGCAGAGAAGAAACACGCGATCTTCTTTTTTCCACCACATTTAGAGCTGCTCTTGCTGTCGACCCACTACATGCTGGTGGCATTATCCCCCCTTCGGAAAATAAAAAAAAAAGTCCTAAAAGAGAAAAGAAAAGTACACAGCAGCACCGCGATGCTACGACGTAGGCACGTGAAAAGAAGAAATTGGAAATTCGGATAAAGTGAAAGTAGAAATTGAAGAGCGTGCCAATATAGGAAAAGTCAATGAACGAGAAAGCAAGTTCCAAAAATAAACAAAAACACAAATAATGCTGTATGGTAAAGAAAAAGTTACGGACAACGCGCAATAAATGGTTTCATGCGCAACACATGAACGACGGCCGGCCTCGGTCGTGTCCTGCTCCGTGCATGCGGTGTTGAGTCCGGAACCACTTCGTAGTTCACGTCACTCACGCGGTGTAACACTTTATATGGGCCGAAGTACCGGCTCAGTAACATTTCACTAAGGCCACGGCGACGGACAGGCGTCTACACCCAAACTTGGTCTCCGGGGTTGTAAAACGTTTCTCTGTGGCGGGTGTTATAGAGTCGTGCATCTGCCTGCTGTTGCTGGCCGATGTGCAGCCGCGTGAGCTGCCGGGCTTCCTCAGCACGCTTTGCGAATTCTTCGGCGTCAGTTGCCAACTCGTCTTCATCTTGACACGGTAGCATAGAGTCTAGGATGGTCTACACTTCGCGGCCGTAGAGAACCCGAAATGGCGTGAGTCGCGTGGTCTCTTGCACGGCGGTATCATACGCGAAGGGCACGTAAGGTAAGATCCGGTCCCATGTTTTGTGCTGTACGTCGATGTACATTGAGATCATGTCTGCGAGGGTCTTATTCAGTCGCTCGGAAAGTCCGTTTGTTGGCGGGTGGTACGCAGTTGTCTTTCGGTGTCTGGTGTTGCTCAGTTTGAAAACTTCGTCCGTAAGCTGCGCCGTGAATGCCATCCCTCTGTCCGTTATTATACTGGAAGGAGCACCGTGTCGTAACACGGTGTGGCACATGAAAAATTGTGCTACCTCAGAAGTCGTGGCACGTGGGATCGCCTGCATCTCAGCGTAGCGTGTCAAATAGTCGGTCGCGACGATCACCGATTTGTTGCTGTCCGCAAACAGGGGAAATGGCCCGAGAATGTCCATGCCGACTTGGTCGAACGGCGTGCAGGGGGCTTCAATGGGCTGAAGCAAACCAGCTGGTTTAACAGAATGGTTGCTTTCGGCGCTGACATTCCCGACAGCTCTTGGCGTACTTCTTGTCGCTTGCCGAAAGTCCTGGCCAACAGTATCTCTCGCTCACTCTGACAAGTGTCCTTGAGTAGCCCAGATGACCGAATGTGGGTTCGTCATGGCAAGTGAAGAGGACGTCGTCTCGCATGTCTCGAGGAACCACCAGGAGGTAAGCAAGGTTGTTCGAACGAGCGTTCTTCTTGTACAGCACACCGTCTCGCATGCAGAACAACGTCAACGAGCGGGATAAATGACGTGGTATGATTGCGCCTTGGCCCTCTAAATGATCAGTGATTGGACGAATTTCTGCGCCATTTCGCTCAAGTCTGATGCACTAACAGCGTCCAGGAAGCCTTCGTCTTCCTCTGCTTCCTGAATGACGACATGAAGGGGTGCACGTGACAGTGTGTCAGTGTCTTCATGCTTACAGCCGTACTTATGGACGATGGTGACGTCAAATTCCTGCAGCCGCAAGCTCCACCGTGCTAGCCGTCCTGAGTACGCAGACAAGCCGCGAAGCCCAAGACGGCGATATGGGTACTGGTGGTACAAGTGATCAGCTTCTCCGCAGTGAAAGCACAGAGGCCGGCAATCAGGTGTGCGCCAAACATCAGACTTCCTAGGAGACGTGTGCCGATCGTCGATGTACTGAACTGGTTGCACTGAACGATGGGCGACAGAAGCGCCAGAGACAAAAAGCAAGGGCGGTGGCGTGTACGTGACTTCGTAGTACGGTATGTAATGCGCTGACTGAAGTGAAACAGCAGGAACAGAATGAACGAATAATGGTGGCGATGCAGCAGGGTGTTTCAAGGCTTCCGCGTAGGTTGTCTCACGGCGGTATTCAGCAGGAGCTGGCGCAGCTGTATCAGAAGGCAAGGTGTCCCGGAGGGCCTGGTGCAGCTCATCCTTGATCTCAGTTGCGATAGAGCTAACCGTAGAATGATGTGTTACACCAGCCTTTTACAACTCTTCACGTACTTTATTACAGATGAACTGTACTAAAGTGCTTATTTGGGCCGGTTGGTACATGGTCAACGAAGTGAAAAAACAGCGCGTAACACAGGACACAGGACAGAGAAGAGACGGACGAGGCGCTGTCTTACAACCAAAAATTTATTTCGTCCGTCTCGTCTCGTCCGTCTCTTCTCTGTCCTGTGTCCTGTGTTACGCGCTGTTTTTTCACTTCGTATTACAGATGAGTTCACGTAGACAGTCGTCGCTGGTTCTAGTGGCGGTGGAAATGTCGGCAGTGGACATGCCACTGACTTGCCTGTTGTATTGGTTGGATCGCTGCTGCAGCATTTTTTTCATTGTCATGGCCTCGGAAAAGAACTTCGCGACTGTCTTCGAAGGGCTTCAGGTGAGGCCGCCAAAAAGCTGGTCCTTGACACCGCGCGTCAAGTGACGCAACTTCTTGTCCTCCGTCATTCTTGAATCGGCCCGTCAGAAGAGGCACGTCGTGTCTTCGACGTACGTGGTCACAGTTTCGTTTGGCAACTGGACGCGTGTCAGAATAGCTCGTTCTTGGCGATCAGCACTGGCATAGGTCTGCAAAAGTCTACGAGAGAATTCGAGCCACGTCGTCAGCTGCTCCTCTCGATTTTGATACCACGTGCATGCCCCGTCTTCGAGATAGAAATAGACACCTACTGATTCAAGGTGGTTACGTGCTCGAAGTCCGCCAACCAGTCCTGAACCTCCTCGCACTCTGTGCCATGGAACGTTGCCGGTGCCCGTGGGCTTTCCAACGTATAGCGGTTCGACGTCGTGCTTCCCGTGCCGGTTGATGAGGTTTGCACCGAAGCGCTGGTCATATTTGTCGACATGGTAGTATCGTCGACTTAATAATAATAATAATACTTTATTCTGGCATGTGTACACAACAGTTACATGCCACCGAGATGAGGCAAAAGGGAACAGACGAAACTGTTGCCTGACTAGGCCTACATCCCGGCTCGTAAACAAACAAAAAAAAAGGAGTGAGACATATACTCGTGTAAACAGTTTCGTGAACAAAAAACCAAAAAAAAAAACAAAAACAAGGACAGTGGTGAGGAAAGCGAAAAACATCCAGTACAGCACAATTCATCAGCATCACTGTAGAGAAGTCATGGAATTTCAAGCAACTTCGCTATAGAAGTATGAAAACCTAAAAACACCATTTAATGTTGATATGTCTATCAGAATAAAGTTGTGAATAGATTTAATGAATGAAGAGGTGCAATAGTATCCATCATAATTCAGAATTCAAGTGGAGCTAACAATGTACGTAGTTAAACAATTGAAATGCAGTGAAGTACAACCTGGTGAACAAAAGTATGCATCGCAAGTGGCAAAACATATTCCATCAAGCAGTTCATCCTGGATCGAAGAGTAATCTTACTTTCTTTTTAAAATGGTGTACAGATCTGCTTATCTGTGATAATTCTACTACAGAAGGAAAACTTACATATATCTACTATTTGATGGTCAAGTGATTGGGTACCATAATTTGTTCTAGATCGTGCTGAAACAAGTGACGTCCTTCGTAACTTATATTCAATGTGATGAGTGAGGTACATATTGCTGAATGAAGCAAAATCTTGTTTTATACGATTATAAATAAGAACCATCACTTTAGGTTTGTAGCATTCAGTGAAACACAATACACGAAAAACGGAAAATAAATTGCTATGTCTATGTCTATCTGGCCTTTTAGTTATTAGCTGCAGTGCTTTTTGTTGAATAGTAATTAATTTTTGTGCATTGGTCCTATTACATGTGCCCCAAACTAAGTTGCAGTATGTGAGGTGCGAATGAACGAGAGAAAAGTATAGCTGCTTTGCCACCGAATGTTGAAGAAGATGGTTAATACGGCTTATAACACCAATGGATCGAGCCATTTCCAGTTTTACATTACTCACGTGATCAGACCAGCTCAAGTCATTGCAGAAGTGTACGCCCAGAAACTTGCAGCTACTGATACATGTTGTTTCTGAATTACCAAAATAGAGTTTTGGGTTGTGGTGTATTGCTTTGTTTTTAGCACAAAATAAAATGAAATTAGTTTTTTTTACGTTTAATCTCAGCTGATTTACCCTCAGCCATCCCTCTAATTCTTCAAGCCAACTATTCGCTCTCTGCTCAAGTTCTTTTAGGTTGGGACCAGAAAAGAAGATGTTAGTGTCATCGGCATATAGGATAATGTTCGAAGATGAAGAAATGCTTACAATATCATTTATGTACAAAGTAAATAGAAAGGGTCCTAATATTGATCCCTGAGGTACTCCATATTTTATTGTTCCGTTGTTAGAGCGAGTGTCGTTATGTAGCTTTGTGTATTGTTGACGTGCAATCAGGTAGCTTTTCATAAGGCTTCTTGCAATGCCACGAATTCCATAAATTTCTAGTTTTGCTAAGAGAATGTCATGTTGAACAGAATCAAACGCTTTACTGAAGTCGAGAAATAGTCCGATAGTAAAGTGTTTCATTTCAATGTTTTGAATTAAGACATTTTTTATATAAAGCAATGCGGTTAGTCTTCCGGAGGCAATCCCCTGATTCGGCGGCTGGTCCGATGCACGGGAGTATTGACTGGCACTGGACTCGTATCACGGCTCCCTGGGTGGGTCTGCAGCATCCGTGAGACTACCCAGCACCTCCACTACCCAGCTCCTCCACCAGTTTGTCACAATGAGTCACAAGTACTGGGCAATTAATTAAACCACCGAGTAGCTAGCTCTAGAAGGATGCGCCAGTCGTGGCTGGCTCTCGAGTAGAGAAGAAACACGCGATCTTCTTTTTTCCTCCACATTTAGAGCCGCTCTTGCTGTCGACCCACTACGTGCTGGTGGCAATATAGAGCAGTCATCTGCAGTTCACCACTCAGCCGGGTTGCGGGTGCGCAAAAAAAACCGTCGGTCGAAAGAGGGCATCGCGAAAGGGTGTTCGCTGACTCTGGAGGCGGTGACATGGCCCACGCAATGCACTCTGATGTTTTCAAGCTCGTGGCGCACGATGGCTTGAACAAAAGCAACAGTAACAGGAGTGGTATCGGTACTGCGCGAATAGAATGCCGAGGGCACCATTGCTTCCAGTTCGTGATGAACAATGCGTGTCAGGTCTCCCGGCGGCGAAAGACGTTGTAGTGCAGACTGGTCCTCGCAAGTCGATGTTGCAGCGGTTTTTGGAAGTCGGGCGAATGTTTGCCGAATGCGGGGACTTTTCACTTGCTCAAACTGACGACACTCTTTGATGATAGCGTCCGTGATGGAACAGCCCATGCACATCAGCAGATTGAACGCGTCGTCGGCAATCCCTTTCAGGACATGCCTGATCTTGTCAACTTCTGTCATGTCGCTTTCGGCCTTTCGGCAGAGGGCCAGCACATCTTGAATGTATGCGAGGTATGATTCCATGGGGGATTGGGCACGGCAGGCGAATTCCTTTTTGGCAGCGATCTTACGACTGGCGGTTTTGCCAAACACCTCTCACATCTTTTCTTTCCATTGGTCCCAGCTTGTGAGTTTTTCTTCGTTGTTTTCATACCACACTTTGGCCATGCCTCTCAAGTAAAACAGCACATTAGCCAACTGAAGTGTGGAATCCCATCTGTTCGGCATACTCACTCGTTCGAACATGGCCAACCAATTGTCAATGTCGACGCCATCAGTCCCGCAGAATGTACCGGGATCCTTAAGTGGCGTGAAAACGTATGATTGCGACGCCGTGTTCATTGGAGATGCTGACGTTGACACGGGGGGCTCAGCATTGGTCATGGCAGGAAAACCGATGCGACATCCGCTGCGGAGCTCCATCGCCTGATGGTTACCCAGCACCTCTCACCAACATGTTACAGGGTCGGTGACTTCTGTACAAAATGCATTTACAGAGGAAAAACCACAGGCAAGAGTCACAAGGCTGATTGCCATACTCGCACGCCTGTCAGCTGATGGTGTCCTTCCTCTTCTTTTACTTCATCTCCGTAACAATATCATTTAATTGAAAGAGTTATCCCACAGTGAGAACGAAGCTACAGGTTCATCACAAAGTTATATGTGCACCTACTGTTGTTGAGAATGCAAGTGCTTTGTCGTGCTGTTTTAGTTAAGCAAATGAAGTGTTTTCAGCCATCGGAATGTCCTGCACACAGTTTTGGTTCGTTGTGAAGAGGTTCCAGTGGATGACACGGCCAGGTGCTGCAACAAGGAATTGCTGTTGATCAATTTAAAAGCATGCTGCATAAGCTACATCTGATATTCAATATTGCCACAGGCATGGAACGAGGTTTAGCCATGCCAATGCATGTGCTATGGTGTGAGAAATAAGAGGACTGTTGGTGTGCTCGTGCTCTAATGTTCGGTTCGGCTTGATGTCCAGTGCTGCTGCTCCTGTAAACAGACGTTGTGGTCTTTCTGTAATCACATGACATTTTCTGGTGGAGGTGCGGGGTAACCCACTCCTTACATGGAAATCCAGTGTATGGCGTGCTCCCGACAACCGGCCTCTATGTTATCACTGTGGTGAACCAGGTCACATCTATTGTGAGTGCGCATACAGGCACATGGGTCTTCCTGGCTTTCGTCAGGATGCTCGTCGACCCAGAGATGGTGAGCGGCCCTGTGCTATCGCCGAATACTTGGAAAGCCAGCAATCGTCAACCTTTCTGTGTCATCAATCCCGCTCACTGTCTCCACGGCGTTCCACGTCACCTGGCCAACAATCGACCTTTGCGGACGTCCTTGCAAGAAGATCCCCTAAATCCAAAAGCCGACGCCGGGGAAACTAAGAACAGCGACCTCTGGGGGTGAGGCTGCTGTTGATCGACCATTACAAGACCCTCCCCCGAACTGCCTGCCGACATCCGATGACATCATTTCACCGACGTGTGCCATCGATGACAAACGTGTCTCTGCTCGCATCTCTGTCCTTGTCGACAACCACCCGCTAACCGCTCTGGTAGATACGGGTGCCATATTATTCCATTATGGGCGCTGACCCAGCTGCCGAGCTAAGAAAGGTAACGACACTTTGGAGACGTGGAACCAACCTCCGGACTGCGGGAGGACACCTATTGACACCGCTGGGATTATGCACTGCCTGCCTCCGAATTCGTGAGTCGACATACATTGCTTCCTTCGTCGTATTACGCGAATGCTCCCAAAACCTAATTCTCGGAATGGATTTTCTCCGCGAGCATGTAACCGTTATTAGCCTTCGCGATCTGCTCATAATGTTCTCTAACGACCATACAGCCCTGCAAAAGGATGCAGTTGCACAGACCACAACAGTTCGAATTGCTGACGACACCATCGCACTTTCGCCGCGAGCCAGTATGTTGGTAACTGTGGAGAGCGACTGTGACAATAGTAGTGGCATCGCGGGAACTAACCTCTCAGTGCTCTTGGCTCGGCAGATTTGTGTCGCGCGCGCTATCGTCCAACTGAAACATCGGTGGACTCGGCTTCTAATCACGAATTTCGGCGGCCAGTACCAACACTTGGCAAAGCGAACAGAGATCGCGAACTTTGAAGCCGTTGATGATGAAGAATGTTCCACTATCACTCCGATTGCCGCTGCTGCCGAAGGTGACCCTGCATCAGCCAGTACAGTTGACGTGAATTGCCAGCTATCCTCTGCGCAGCAGCAGCAGATACGCGTGATTTTACGTACGTACAGTGACTGCTTTGCGTCCACCTCCAAAATTAAGCAGACCCCAACCGTGAAGCACCGCATTATAACGCACCCAATCGAACGGCCTATACGACAGCACGCCTACCGCGTGTCGCAAAAAGAACAAGAGGCAATGCGTTTTCAGGTGAAACAGATGTTCGATGACCACGTCATCCAACTCTCGAACAGTCCATGGGCGTCACCCGTCGTACTTGTTGGAGAGAAAGACGGCACTCTTCGATTTTTCGTCGATTATCGGAAACTCAACAAAATGACGAAGAGAAACGTCTACCCTCTCCCACGCATAAATGACTCATTGGATCGACTTTGACATGCCCGATATTTTTCATCAATGGATTTACGCAGCGGCTACTGGCAGATCGAGGTCGATGAACGCAACAGGGAAAAAAAGAGCATTCATAACTCCCGATGGCCTCTATGAATTCAAAGTGTTATTATTTTGATTTTGCTCTGCACCAGCTATGTTCCAAAGGATGATGGACACCGTCCTGTCCGGTCTGAAGTGGGAATCCTGCCTCGTCTATTTAGATGACGTCGTTGTTTTTTCCAAAACATTTGAGCAACATTTACAATGACTTCAGTCCGTCTTCGTCGCTATTCGATCTGCAGGCCTATCGCTAAAACCGGAGAAGTGTCATTTCGGCTACGAAGAACTAAAGTTCCTCGGCCACCTTGTCAGTCACGATGGCATTCGACCAGATCCAGAAAAGACCGTGGCTGTTGCTGCATTTCCTCCACCTTCGAACAAGCGGGATTTGCACCGATTTTTGGGTCTTTGCGCCTACTACAGGCGCTTTGTCGAGAGCTTTGGCAACATAGCTGAACCCCTTGCCCGCTTAACGAAGGAGGGTACTCCTTTTGTGTGGGGTCCAGAACAGAGAGCCGCCTTTTCCAAGCTTCAATAATGCCTTCAGAATGAACTCTTACTAGGGCACTTTGATGAAGATGCCGCCACCGAACTTCACACTGAGGCAAGCAACATCGGTCTTGGTGCAGTGCTCGTCCAGTGGCAAGACGGCGCTGAACGTCCCATCGCTTAAGCTAGTCACATTCTGTCATCTGCGGAAACTAACTACTCGACCACGGAGAAGGAATGTCTTGCTGTTATTTAGGCGATAACAAAGTTCCGACCGTATTTGTATGGCCGTTCATTCAGAGTAGTTACGGACCATCATGCTCTCTGTTGGCTGGCCAATCTTAAGGACTCTTCAGGGCACCTCGCGAGGTGGAGCTTGTGCCTTCAAAAATTTGAGGTTACAGTCGTCTACAAGTTGGGCCGCAGGCGCACTGTTGCTGATTGCCTTTCGCGCGCTCCCCTCGCGACGACATCGAGTAACGATGATACCGATGGCCATTTTCTTTGTGCAGTCAGTGAATCTGACTTGGCTCAACAACAGTGGAATGATTCAGAGATCCGACAACTTATCAAATACCTTCAAGATCACAGCTCAAGTCCACCATCGGCATTCCCACGTTCAGGGTCATTTTGTCTCCGCAACGACATCGTCTACAAAAAGAACTTCAAACCTTATGTGACTGAATACCTCCTCGTCGTTCCACCAGGGCTACGTGCTGACATATTATCTGCCTGCCTTGACGAGCCTTCCTCCGGCCACTTAGGATTCGCATGAATCCTTGCCCGGATTCGGACTCGCTACTACTGGCCAAAGCTCACCTAGGATGTCAAGCATTACGTTAAAACGTGCAATCATTGCCAGTTCCGTAAAGCCCCACCTGTGCGCCCTGCTGGTTTATTGCAGCCTGTTGTACCCCCGTCACAACCGTTTGAACGAATCGGCATGTACTTGCTTGGGCCCTTCCCAAAGTCACATGATGGCAACCGCTGGATCGTAGTCGCTAGTGACTATTTAACGAGGTACTGGGAAACGAAAGCCCTACAACGAGGCACCACCAATGAGATTGCGTATTTTTTCATCAACAACATCATCCTCCGCTATGGAGCGCCAACAGTTCTTATCACTGACCGTGGAACAGCCTTTACAGCCGAATTGATGCAAGACGTCATGAAACTTAGTGGAACAGCTTGTCGCAAAACGACCGCATACCATCCACAATCCAATGGTCTGACAGAGAGACTAGACTAAACAAGACGCTCGCTGACATGCTATTTATGGACGTCGACCGCGATCACAAAAACTGGGATGAAATTTTGCCATACGTAACGTTCGCTTACAACACTGCGGTTCAAAAAACTACGGGTTTTTTCAGTTTTAGTTTAGTTTTTATTGAGCATTTTGTTCACAGAGTTGCGAAAAAGAAAACACAAGGATAAGAGCAAAAAGCTGCTATGTTAGCAGCTTAACGAGGCTCCTACCCCTTTTCACTTGGCATTACAAAGTCCGCAGAGCACAAATATGAAAAACAATTTGATGTCGATTTTCAAAACTTCAAGAAATTAGGAAATAAAAAGAAAATGCGTCAAAATTACATCAGTTTCACGTTTACATAAAGTAAGCAAACCACAAAGAGAGAAAAACAACAAATAAAAAAAGAAAACAGGGTATGGTCAATCATGAAACAATGCACACGTAGCTAAACGGCTACCAAAGTATTACAAAATGATTATACGACGTTTACAACACTAGGTATGTGAAAAGCACAAGTTTTGATGCACAAGGGAAACACTGATGAGTGAAATGTTGCATGTTTTACTCGTAAAAAAAATCAACGAAAAAAAATGTCAAAGAAAGCAAACATCATAGGATGCCATGTTACACACGAGCACTATTATAGGATGTTTCTTTTACATATAGTATTTTAGCCGGACAATTAGAAGAAGCTAAACTACACGCTGCCATTCTGGATGAGAAGGTTCTTAAGTTGTTTTTTATGTATATTAAAGATGTCGATGTTTTTATTTTCAAACATGTTAAAACAAGCAGGAATACAGTGTTCAATTCCTATCAAACCGTGATTAGTTCACGAATAAGGAACGAACCAGGAAGGCCTTTTCCGAATGTCATAATGGAATTGTGTATTTTTTCTGAGGTTACACAGTTTAAGGGAACAAGCGTTGTTTGATAGCAAGCTTTGTTTGTATTTTATAATAAGGTTGAAGCTGTGTATGTGATCGATTGGCAAAATGTTATATTCTCTGAATAAATGACTTGTATGTGCGTTGTATGGTACTCCCTCCGGTTGATTCACGGCCGAGAAGCAATTATGATGCTGGATGCCATGCACTTGCCTGACATGACCGATATTCCTACTGATGCGAACGACTTTATCCGGCTTGCCGACGCGGCCCGCCAGCTTGCACTCAAGCAGATTCAAAAACAACAACGCATCGACTCCCAGAGGCACAACCCCCGTCATTGCCATGTTATTTACCAACCCGGTGATCTGGTGTGGCTGTGGATCCCCGTTCGCCAAAGGGGCCCCTCGGAAAAGTTACTTCACGGCTACTTCAGTCTTTATAAAGTACTATCGCGCCTCACAAATGTCAATTATGAAATTCTGCTTGAAGACACAGATCGGCGATCTCGATGTTCCCAGCAGGCCGACATTGTTCATGTGTCACGGATGAAGCTACACTACCCCGAGCCACCTGACACTGCTTCATCATGCGTCTTTGTGCGTGTACACGATTACTTTAACTTTTAATCGGCATTGATCATCAGGGTAGTATTTCTTTTTGAAAGGGTGGGTAATGCCACAGGCATGGAACGAGGTTTAGCCATGCCAATGCGAGTATGTGCCATGGTGTGAAGAAGAAGAGGACTGTTGGTGTGCTTGTGCTTTAACGTTCGGTCGGCTCGATGTTCAATGCTGCTGCTCCTGTAAACAAACGTTGTGGTCTTTCTGTAATCACGTGACAATATAATTGTTGTTTTTTCGAACCTTCAGTTTCGTAGTAGCCAATGTAATTCAACTCATGCATGTGAAAAGTGCAACATGAAAAGCATTGATTGCCCTGAGAGGGAGGTGTCGATTCATTAATATTTATGCATTATCATTCCAGCATTGGATAGCAATAACATAGTAGGCCAATAAAATTTGCATTCACACCATCGCTTTCACATTATGCAATGTCATTCTGTGCAGCAAGATAATTTTAAGGCTCTAATTCAACACTTGCCAACCTACAGTAGAATCTCAGCGATAAGCATCTCAAGGGTAAGCATAAATGTTCAAATCACCAAAAACTAGCAAAATCTGTATTCAAACCGCAATATACAAACCTGATGCTTATTTCCATTGAACGAACTCGCATGGGTCTTAGTGGGACACATTTGAATGAACCAACAAGGGATGCCGCTGCTGGCTGCATAAGATAATGACAGGAACACTGAAACTCTTCGCACCTTACTAAGACTTGATTGCTGTGTTAGCTATGCACCTTCAGTGGCATGTCGATAATGGCATCAATAGTCACTGCAGTTTCGCTCACTGCTATTGTAGCAAAAAGTAGTTGTTCTGTTTTCAGTCCGTGTGCGCCGTCTGTACTCGTTCCTCCAAAACTATGGGTCATTGTTGTCTGTTTTGCCTGCATCAATTGTGGCAAGCTTTGACTCGGTGACCAGTGGATGTACCACTAACCTTACATGATAGTGTTGACTACAGTTAAATCCACAGTGGTTGTGACAAACATTAAACACTAAAACTTATTCCAGAACACACTGCCATCACTCGACAGTTTCACTAACAGAAATTGTGTCACCTGTGACAGCCAGAAAGGTGTCTTGTGAATTTTACGAATTTGTGTCCGACTGAAATTTATATCAGCCAGGTTCACATCACTGCAATCCTACTGTACATCAGTGCTATCTGCAATAGCTCATCTACAGTTGCATGCAACACATTTCACTGAACAGCATTTTTCAATTTCATTAGAAAATGTCACACAGTTGAAAAATTTAATAACATTTCATGAAATGCTTAGGAAATATACACAGTGAATCAATATGCACACAAAATATCTAAATAAATGTTGTACATTGGGAAGCCTCTCAACTGAAAAAAAACTACAAACATGCTCCAGTACAAAGGGCCCATTCAGTATTAATCGACGGGCTCCCCATTTAGCGTGTACCTGTCAGTGCATTGTAATAAACGATGGGAACAGCAATACAGCCAAGAGTGGGCAGCCACAATGTGGTTTGTGGTGTGACTGTGAGCACACGGCAGCAAACACATTCTGACATGGCATGAAAAATTGTTCTCATATGAGCACCAATACTATCACAGAACGCATTTTCTCGACACAGAGATTGTAAACACGGCATTAGTTGTGGGCCACAGGAAATTGGCACTGCTTCTTGGCAGCAGTGAGGAAATGTATAACATGCAGTTTAGTTTTCCCTTTTCCTCTATGTGTGCACCATGGCACGTAGCAATGTACTGGCATTGCAGTTCCTATCATCCATCACACATTGATGATAGGAACTGATGAATTTCACAAATAGGACGACGGATGAAAGAGCACCATCGTGAACAGGATGAATGCCAACCAACTTGATATGTATGGCCAAAAGTGGCAGTAGATTTTACACAAGGCCTGCTGTTTGCCTTGCTGCTTCTCCACGACTGCACCTAATGTGTAGCTTGATTTGTACTGATGGTCTACTAGTCGGTGAGCCGTGATTTTTTGAAGTAGCGCACAAAGAGATGCAAAACACGCACATATAAAAGATGTAAACTCAAGCACTGTACAGCACGTGTTTGTGTCTTTTATGTGTGCATGTTTTGTTTACCTCTGTGTGCTGCTGCTTCTGAGCGGCCCTCTGTGTGCTGCCTCTTTGAAGGTCACTTATTGTGTAGGTTTGTTTGGATGCCTATGATGAAAATATTCATTTTTTTTTTTATTGCTTCATAGTGGTACTGTTATAGCTACTGTGATCGCAATTTTTAACTTCTACATTTACATAATTGAAGTTTAGGGGTAATAGTGGCATTACCATCAACCATACTGATAAGGATGAAATAGACAGTCACATGAATGTCTATAGTGAGTGAGTGTTCAACCATCCCTGGGGCTTGCTGCATTCATTGCCGCTGTGTGGTATGGTATGGGAAAAAACTATGCATGTGGGTAAAAGGTGTTAAATATTACGTGCTGGGCTGCTGTATAATTGAATCTGCATTTGTTAATAAATGTGTCTACTAGTCATTTTCATGATGACGTTGCATGGCAGGGTTTTGAGTCATATTGTGATTGTTCTTTCTGTGTAGTCTAGCAGTGCGAAACATTACACTGTAACCTACTGACCTCTAAGGTAGCTTTGCTAGTTAGACTTTTGTTTACCTGCTTCTGTACAAGGACGCGACTGAGCAATCAGGCACAAAACGCAATAACACTTGTGTGTTACCATATTTGCGAGTTGAGCTATTTTATTTTAACTTATCATTTGAAGTTCGGTAGCGATGACTTACAGTTGAACGTCAACTGCTATCTCACGATAAATGAGAAACCTTACAAAGTAATTACAACTTTGTGTTTGCCATCGAGCTCTACCCACAACAAGCTCATAATTATTCTCTGCATTTGTTTTGAAGAAACAGAAAAGAGAGCCTTTATTGAGCTGCTGCTTGCCATAATGGCTGCCATCACTTGCTGTTCCGTCAGCGATCAAAACTGCCATAGGAGTCGCATGCAACCAGTGAAGTGTCGCCCCTGAAGGCTCACAGAACAGACGTGGAGTAGTGACTTGTTTGGGGGGCACTAATAGTGAGCTTCTTGTTCTGGCCCCTTTTAAACACCCTGCTTTATCGAACCAAAATACTTGCTGCATTCAAGCACACCTGCATTCAGGAAGCTGCCTTACCGGCTAAGCTTGTAGGTTGAGACAGGACAGAGTCCTAGCGCCCTGTCTGGTGCATGTGAGGAGCTTTTGAGTAGTTGGTGCAGCTGTAGCAACTCGAGGCATGCGTAACCAAGCACCAAGATTTTTTGTGGGCCATCCATCGCAGGAATAGTTTCTGGGCTTGCTCCATGCATGACCAAACTATGTTCTTTTCTGGTGAAACGTGAAAGGGTCATCCAATAAGCTTGCCTGGAAACAGGAAAACCAAGGAGGACAGTCCAATGACTGCGTTTATGAATATGTGTCATGAAGTGTTTATCTTTTTTATGTGGCAAGTAAAGAGCTTACATTTGAGTCTACTTACAAGCATGTAAATACAATAAATGTTGGCCATGTGTTGGAAGATGGCCAGGCAGTCAAACCTAATTCAGAGACGCCCACTGAGTCATCTCCCATAGTGTTCTTCTGTGGAATGTTAAATTGCTATTTATACACTTGCTGAGCAGAGCATTATCTAGATTATGTGTGTTTGTGTGCTTTTCAGGTTCTGCGGTTGGTGTGCATGCAGAGTGTGGCCAACAATGGTCTCAAGCACAAGGTGCTGGATCACTACAGGCGAGAGATCCTCCAGGTCAGGTTTCATGTGATTCACTGTTGACAGTTAAGCTTCTGCAGTGCAGGAGACGAGGATGTCTTTGTTATTCCCGTATGCTTCACTCTGAAAGCTTACAGTGTGCGTCTAGGTTGCCAGTGCCTCGAAATGTACTTTGGCTTCTTTTTGTGCTGTGTAGCTTGCACAATTTTTCAGCCGCATGTCGCATTTTTGGGTTTAATTTTCTCTTTTTTTAGAAAGTATAGGTATTTTAGTGGTCGTCACGTTAACCACTAGACTTCCAGCATTTGAGTGGGGAACTCGTTATGTGAACCAACAAGAAACTTAAGTCATGTACTGGAAAAAGTGCATTCAACCAAATTTAGAAGTATATATTGGCTTCTGCTCGTAGTTGCACATATTTTCGCTGTACAAAATAAAGTGAGGATCTTCTTGAATCTCCTTCGTAGTATTTCAGATAAATATTTTTTAGAATTAAAAATATTTTTAAGAATGGGAAAATTAATTTGATTTCTGCTTTTTTGGATTATGATTATTTATTCATTTATTTATCTATTTATTCATTTAAGTACCTGCAGCGCCTTGAGGGCATTTTGCAGGGGGGCAATTCAGCAAAAAATAGTTACGTAGCAAAATAAATGTAAATTCATTTACAAAGATGCAAATAGGAAGTAATTACAATGCAGCAGATACAACATAGAAAAGTGGAGTGCGTGGTTGACGTACGCAGACGTATGGCTACCGGCAGTTGCTGTGGCTCCTGCGGCTGGAGAAGGCTGGTCTGCTACGTGCGCAGGAGCACAAAAACTATTTCTCCACACTGCGCAAGACACTCAAACTCAATGTTGAAGACGTGAGTGAGCAGGTACGTGGAGCATTTTTTTTTTTTTTTTTTGAGCCTCACTGGTAAAGTGGAGCATATGCTGCTTTTTGATCCTCCATTGTTGCAGATTCCTGCAGTTGGCCAAATGTTTGCGGAATGGTTGTATGACAATGCAGCTTTTCAAGCAAAATTATCACAACACAAGAATGCTGCAATTTTAGTGTCTTTCATAGCATCATTCATTCTGAGGTATGATGTATGTTCACTCTTTGATGGTCAAATCGTTTCGTGAAATGTGATCTGCCAGGGGAGATTTTTTTTTTATTGCCATTTTGAATTCTTTAGGCTGATCTATTTCAGAATATAAATGTCATAATTTTTTAGGGTTCGCTATAAAGAGCTAAAAAATTCTTTGTGTTGTTATTTTATACGCATGGTCTGCTCAAAACAGCAAGACAAATTCTCTCTTAAGAACCTATATGAGTGTTATGCATTGAAATAAACGTCTGTGTAGTTCACAGATATAAGTGTCGTCTAGTGGAAACACAAAGGGAGAAAAGTCTCTTCTGAACCATCGTCTTGCCACGCACACTTTTAGATGTCGCCCACTCGTCAACGTCTTGACTCTCGAGTCACTCTTCATGTTATCGGCTGACATTCACTAAACTCAGTCCTGATTTGAAGGAATCGCTGTTTGACTCAGTCACAGCAGAGAAACCAGCATGCGTACACATCTACAGTGCAAGCAAGCTCAGTGTCACGCCTGTGGGTGTCCGCCTCTGTTGCATGTTAAAAAACCCCGGGTAGTCAAAATTTTCGGAGCCCTTCACTACGCCGTCTCTCATAATCATATCGTGGTTTTGGGACGTTAAACCCACACATCAATCAATCATCAGCCCTTGTTTAAGGAAACATGCTGTGAGGATTCGAGAAAAACGACAATGACGAAGGTGCGGGACAAGGAACGTGCGATTACGAGGCAACTGTGTGCCAATCAGCTGATGACTAGCGGTGGCCCATAGAAGTGGCGTGCCACGATTGGGCCATGTGTGATCATGACGTGGCGGTAGGCTGTGTGGCTGGGGACGAGCCGAAGCAGCGGCAGACGGGAGACAGCGGGCCGAAGCGTCGGATGCAGGCGATCCAAGTTCCTGCCAGGGAACGCGGCCGTCCACGCTGCTGCCGTCCAACCACCAGCTGGGGCGGCATTGCCGGCACGAGTACTGCATCTCGGGGCGCGGCCTGGCCTGCTATTCTCTTCCTTGCCGAGGGCATCGCGGATCTCAGCGAGGCGTCTCCACGGTCAGCCGTTCGGCACAGCGATGAACGTAGCCTGGCTAATGGTCACGGTTGCGCCGAGCATCGCGTCTCGGCGCACGCTCTTCGCTGGACGGGCTGGCCATTCCCCGCATGGAGCATCGCGTCTCCGATGCGGGTTGACTGCTCCGTAGCCGCACCCATGCTATCAAGCACCGGTGTCACCAGAGCGTCGCACATTGGCAAGTGAGCGCATTCCATAGCGCCTTTCCACCGCCTCCTTCCTGCCCTGCACCTCATCGGCATCCGTCGTACCGCGGATCTGGCCCTCAGGAGACAAAGCGGTGCGCCGCTCGAGAGGAAGAGTTCCTGGCAGCGTTCCTGAGCTGGACGTGGGACCCGTACGTGTCGGCCAGGTCGAGCTCCGGTGTGTCTGTTCGGGGTCGAGTCCGTCGGCCTGTACAAGGTCCAAGGACGGGGCCTGGTGAACGGCTCCTGCCTGGGTGCAGTGGCCGGGAGCAGGTTCGTGGGCGAGGCCTACCGGGTGTGGTCCTCGTGAGCCGTGGCCTGATCCTGGACCTCAGGAGTTGCGACCCTGACTGCTGGGTTGGCCGCGACGTCTGACTCAACGGCGCTGCACACGGTAGCGTATCCGTGCGCCGTCAGCCGTTCCACCCATGCCATCAAGCGCCGGTGTCACCAGAGCGTTGCACATCGGCAAGGGACGAGCGAGACGGGAGACAGCGGGCTGAAGCGTCGGACGCAGGCGATCCAGGTTCTGGCCAGGGAACGCCGCTGTCCACGCTACTGCCGTCCAACTACCAGCTGGAGTGACGTTGCTGGCACGAGTACTGCATCTCGGGGCGCGGCCTGGCCTGCTGTTCTCTTCCTTGCCGAGGGCATCGCGGATCTCGGCGAGGCGTCTCCGTGGTCAGATGTTCGGCACAGCAACGTACGTGGCCTGGCTAATGGTCACGGTTGCGCCGAGCATCGCGTCTCGACGCAAGCTGTTCGCTGGACGGGCTGGCCATTTACACGCATGGAGCATCGCGTCTCTGATGCGGGTTGACTGCTCCGTAGTCGTGCCCACGCCCCCACTCCGCCAAGCGTCATCGTCACCATAGCGTCACACATCGAGACGCACCCCGCTTCCGATCGACTGTCAGCGCCCGCTGCCCTGCACCTCTGCGTTCGTCGGGCCCCCTATCTCATCGTGAGGTTTTGGAACTTTCCGCCTTGAACTCGCGCTCTGTAGTTATCTCATTCGATCAGACAGTTTTGTTGCTTATTCGGCTTCACGGTTTTTCTGGTTCTGTGTTCCATGTTTTTCTTTCGTGCTCTGTCATAAACGTGGTGTGTGTTGTTACCGCGTTGTCTCAATGTCCATTTTTCCTAACACGGCACGGAAAACAAGCGTGACGAACCTTAGCCCCGATAAAGAATAAATTATTATTACAATATAATGGAAACAAGGTGAGGCTCCTAAAGATATTTAAAACAAGAGCTTAATCCTGGCAGGCTCGCCATTATATTGTAATAAAAACATTACGTAAGACGGGGCCTGCTGAACGGCAGGAGCCGTTCAGCAGGCCCCGTCCTTGGACCTTGTACAGGCCGACGGACTCGACCTGGCCGACACGTACGGGTCCCACATCCGGCTCAGGAACGCTGCCAGGACCTCATCCTCTCGAGCGGCGCACCGCTTCGTCTTCTGAGGGCCAGATCCGCGGTACGATGGACGCCGATGAGGTGCAGGGCAGGAAGGAGGTGGTGGAAAGGCGCTATGGAATGCGCTCACTTGCCGATGTGCGACGCTCTGGTGACACCGGCGCTTGATGGCATGGGTGCGGCTACGGAGCAGTCAACCCGCATCGGAGACGCAATAGCTGGTGGTTGGACGGCAGCAGCGTGGACAGCCACGTTCCCTGGCCGGAACCTGGATCGCCTGCATCCGACGCTTCGGCCCGCTGTCTCCCGTCTGCCGCTGCTTCGGCTCATCCCCAGCCACACAGCCTACCGCCACGTCATAATCACACGTGGCCCAATCGTGGCACGCCACTTCTATGGGCCACCGCTAGTCATAAGCTGATTGGCGCACAGTTGCCTCATAATCGCACGTGCCTTGTCCCGCACCTTCGTCATTGTCGTTTTTCTCGAATCCTCACACATGCATTTTCTTTTTAACCCGAGATCAAAAGACTCGTGAAGTTGTTGAAGCCACCTGTATCATGGAAGTCACTGTTTCGTACATTGGCTGTCCTTCGGGGCTCTCTAATCGTGAGGTGGGATATCTTGATGTCACTAAATCTGATGCTGTTGGCGTGCTTGGCATTTCTTCTCATATGCATAATTATTCTGCAGTGGCTTAATTCACCTTGTTATTTTTGTACTGTGTCTATGCTATACCTTTCTAAGCTTTTAGTTAAAATTCAGCATGTGAAAAGACCACTTTCAGCAATATTTTAAACAATCAGTTTTGATGAACCCGAGATAGGGTGACCACGACTTGATGCTGGCATGCTGTGCCAGCAGAGTGATTTCCACTGCAGCCATATGTCATGCATAACCCCACTACTGAAGCTTACCATCAAAAGGAGGAGTGTTGTCCAGAGTACGCCAATTCCTACCTCAATCTATTGGTCCACCTTGGACAGGGGTATGCCATTTTGATACAATTTCTTATTTTTGCACCACAGTGTGTCAAAAGGTCTGACCAGCGTCAAAATATTTGCTAATTCTAGCAAAAATTGCAGGCTGCCTTGGCCAATTGCAGTTTGGGCATCACCACCCTAAATCTTTTCTGGTTGGGTCATGATTGGTTGGGTCATGACGAGGTCATGATTTTTGTTTGAAAAAATGCAAAGGTGGCCTCGAAAAAAAAATTAACAGAAACGTATTTTCACCATGTCGACTTGCTGCTATTTTGCGATCTCCCTACTGTTCCACAGTATCATTTGCAGTGTCTGTCAAATGATTTGGCCAGTGCTGCAAATGCTAATGTGAACTTCATCGGTGCTTGCATTATGGGGTAGTTTAACTCTTTCGTTGCCACGCCTATTCAAATCGATCACCGGAGTTTGACTCTTTCGAATAGTCAATTTAGGCATATTGAATTGGTTTTTCGTGCATTCAGCACTTTCTAGTAGTTAGTACAGTCACTCAACTTTCAGAATCACTTCGAATTTGCCTGTTTTGGCAACAGAGTGATTTTTGACAAACCTTTGTGCCAACCAATGTGCGTGTGTTGTTGGAAAATTGCACTAGATTGGTGCACTTGACAGAAGTGTGTGCCCCTTGTGATTATGCTAAAGTAACATCGAAGTTCTGTAATGAAAAGAACTTTTGCAAGCCTAATATTGAAATAAAGTGACAGCTTCACTATTGGAAAATGTTGAGCAGTAATAATTACGAGAACTTTATTCCAGCTATTCAATAGAGAGCTGTTCCTAAGAGTCTGGAGAAATTTTTTCTACAAAAATATTTACGAAGGTCCGCCGCGTGTTTAAAATGTCGAGGTGGCCTCCTCTGACAGTTTTCAGCAGCTTTGCTTTTGCTTGTATTGTTAAATCACTCAGGATTGCATCTAGTGTCACTAGTCGCTCCTGAGAAATTGTCGTCACATGCGCATGGGTGCGCACCAGCGCTGCAAAACACATACACAAGCAACAAACAACATGGCACAAGCAACAAAGCAGCACCTTGGTTTCGATTTTCTTTGTCTATGTGAAAAGAAACATTTTGTACAACATTCAATATTTTTCATACTCTTCCCCGAGTCATTTATCTACAAGATGTGTATTCTGAAGTTTCTTTGTCTTGAATATTTTAGTGCATATAGTGTTTTTTTATTGCATTGTTTATCAGCTGGTAACCAAAAATTTTACACTTTTCACATTTTCATTCATTCTAAAATATTTTTGTTGCTGTACAACATATATTTTTTGAAAAGAACATTTCAATGTGCAAAGTTTGGTATGCTGCAATGCATGCTGGAGAGCTGATCAAACTGGCAAGAACGATCTTCCCGAAACATGAAAAATAACCATTTTTGCGCGTTAACTAAAAAGTTATCATGCTGCTCTTATTGCGGTAGCAGTTCTCATGTGCACGAGTTGGCTGGTGTTGAAGAATGTTTTTACATAACTTTTCTTTCTCAAAGTAAGCCTTTTTTGATATTCTGCTCCAAGTTTAGGATATCATTCCGAAAAGTGGTATTTTTTCTCTGTAACTTTCTCTTTTTGTGCTCTAAAAGCAACTTTTTACTGCTCGAAAAATTGCTCCATTCTTTTTTTCAGCTGTTGCACATCTGGTTAACTTTAGCAGAAAAAATGAGCACACCCACAAGAAGAGAACACGAGCAGACGACAAGCTGCACATGTGTTATGTTGCAGTAATTCGTGCTGCATAGTGTTGGCTTGAGAACCGCTGCAAGATGACCGCAGGCTAAGACTGGTTCAAGGCTCTGATAAAATCTACACGGCAGAGATGGTGGCATCGGTTAATGCCATTTCGGGCTTTCAATGAAGGCAGGGAGTCCAAAAAGTCAGATAGGCGAGCAGTTCAGCTTCCAAGCCTTTTTTCTTGTGCGTAACTCCATAACTTCAGCAGAAAACCACGAAAAAATTATACATCTTCGTATATTGTCGTGAAGCTGGCTTGCATAGCTGTGGAGCACTGCTGTGAAACCACATTGCTAACCGAAATTCGTGTATTTTATTTTGAGTGTAGCTCCACACTTTCTGCCCTTTTTGTGCGGGTCACGCAAAAAAATATGTACTTACACATTCACTGGAGCGGGTGCCAATGCATGATGAAGCACAAATTACCAAGTAGAATAGCTTTCACGAGAGAAGTATGGAGAACTTTTTTATACCGAAGATGATTCAGGTTTCAACATGCAAGCCAACATTATGCCTATTGGCAGTAGCAAGAACAACAAGAACACAATTTAGTTGCCCTTAACTTGTTCTTGTTTAAGTTGTCTATGACTGTACGCGATAAAGTCACCAAGTTGTCCAACAAATCGGTGAGAGACTGTAATACCATTTCAGTAGCTACCGTAGGTGCAATATCTTATAGTAGTTTTCCAGCGGCAATGCATGAAATTTCTGGCCATAGGTGTCAGTTAAAACAAGCTAGGTAAGTTGCCTGAGCTCTCCCCTACAGTGTGTCCCATAATTGTATCACAGTTTTCGGATCCGTTTATTATGAGTTTCTGGCTGTTCTGAGTTATTGGTAAGGGAGTGACAGTAGTTGTGTTGCAGGTTCCCAACGACCTGTCGTACGTGTACAGTGGCTATGCACCACTAAGTGTGCGGCTGGCCCAGTTCCTGGCCCTGCCTGGCTGGCGTGCCATCTCGGAGGCCCTTGCCCTGCTGCCGGGGCCAACACTGACGGACCTGCAGCAGCGCCCAACTGCCGGCCGTATGCCCAGGCGTGCGTGCTACCTCTCGCATGGGCCCAGTGGCCGTACCCCTTTTATAAGAGACACACACATGTTCCTTTTCCTTTACACAAGGTGTCTGTGCTGATAACCACATACGCACATTTTCATCTACTAGTATTTTGCTATAGCACTCTAGTGTCTTGTTTGTCTTTCACATATCAGTGTGTCTCTGATAGAGGGGTTCGACTATAATGAAAATTGGGCTAAAGGATCTAGTCCAGGGGCGCCCCTTCGGAAATTTTTTTTCCTGTGGAACACAAAAGGGCACTCGACCGCACTTGCTGTTGTTGTCCCCTTTTGGATTAAGGGCGTGCACTCACCGAAAGGAATTTCTGCCTATGTACAGTGCGTAGCACCAATGTTGTTGTTGTTGGGCACAGCTCCTTGAGACCACGCAGCAAGAATTATGGAGGAGGCGAAACTGTGCACACTCAGGTAGCCTGAAAAAGTCGCGAAATGGGGCACGACACTTACGTACGTGCCCTCTGTCGTGAAACTCCGCATGCGGAGAAAAAAACGTGCGCGCCACTCTCATGGCGCTCTCATTCAAGGCAACTTCGTTTTGATTCGCCGATCCCGCCTCATGTCCAACTGGGTGTTTCGGTGCGTCTCTGCTAGCTCCAAATTTTAAGGCGATAGTGTAAAAGAGCTCGTTTTGTAGGAAGGCCGGTGCCTGCTTTATTAGTGTAATTAAGAAGGATGCAAATGTCTTCGGTTCTAGATAGGAATTGCACCCACGCAATCTTCATGGCATGCAGCTGTTCGACTACAAAGCTAGAACACTGCTGAAAGTTGCTTCAGAAAAAAAGAACTGTACGAATGTCATGCAGTGTCATATAACATGACGTGGCAGAGTCGCCGTCCGAGAAGTGCTTCTCACAAACATAATCACGAGGCGTCAGTTCGCGATCTTTCTTGGGTATGGTGCATGTCCACCCTTCCAGCTTCACCATGGCACTAGGAACTTTGAAGGTAATTACCTTCTCTTGGCAAGATGCGTAACCACTGTAGCATTTTGGCACAAGACATCCTGAAGAAGCATTGCTCGAATTCTGCAAAGCACTCTAGAAGCAGTCTATTTCACCCTCCCTGTCCCTAAGCCCCAGTGCATTGAGAAACTCTGCCCCATCATCCTGAACTATAGGGTGAAGCCCTTTACAGAACATTATCAAGTGTTCAGCAGTTTTCTCCTCCTCTCCACACACACTGCATACCATGTTTACCCCTTTGTATTTGGCCTGATACGTCATGGTTCGCAATACTTCCGTCCTCGCCTCAAACAGTAGAGAACCACCCCGAGTATTATCATGGATCTTTTCCTTGGCAATTTCCTGCTTAAAAGTTCGACAGATCTCTAGTGCGGACTTCTTAATCATGCCGATTCTCCACATATCTTTGTCGGTTTCCTTTACCTTCTTCTTAACCGATAGTTCTTTTTGGTTTGGCCCCCTGCTGTTTTCTAAGTATTTACCCATCAATTTCCTAGTTCGCTTTCTCCATTTTGTATTGACATTCTTCATGTACAAGTAGCTGAATATCTTCCTAGCCCTACACTCTTCCCCCATTCCTCTCAGTTGCTTCTCAAATTTTATCTCGCTGCTAGCTTCCCTGCCCTCAAATTATGTCCATTTCATATCACGTTGTACTCTCTGATTCGGTGTATTCCCGTGAGCTCTTAAGGCAAGCCTACCTATTCCACGTTGCTTAATTTCTAATCTTGCTTGAACTTCTGATCTCATGCACAAGACCACATTGCCGAACATCAGACCAGGAACCATGACCCCTTTCTATATAATTCCCACAATATCATACCTATTGTAATTCCAAAGTGCCCTGTTTTTTATCAACGCTGCATTCCTGTTACCGTTAGTCGTCACGTATACTTCGTGTTCCCTTAGGTACTCGGTCCCATTGCTTATCCATATGCCCAGATATTTGCATTTATCTGTTATCTCTAGCGTTACCTCCTGTATTCTAAGCTCACTACCTTCATTACCATTAAAAATTATGACTGCTGATTTTTTCTTACCGAATCTGAAATCTAACCTATCTCCCTCATTACCGCAGATGTCCATCAATCTCTGCAAATCTTTCTTGTTGTCGGCCATTAGCACTGTATCATCTGCGTACATTGATGCTGGTAGTGCCTGATCAATGAGTTTTCCTTGTTTGACGAAAGAGAGGTTGAAGCCAAGTCCACTTCCCTCTAATTTGGCCTCTAGTCCTTGTAGGTACATCATGAATAACAAGGGTGACAGAGGACATTCCTGCCTAAGCTCCCGTTTTATCTCTGTGGGCTTGGATACCTGTTTTTTCCACTTTATAACTACCTTGTTACCTTTATAAATATCCTTTAAAAGATTAGTGACTCCACCTTCTACACCTAGTGTGTCCAGTATTCCCCACGAGTTCTCTTGAACCACACTATTGTACGCTTCCTTGATATGGCAGCACGCTGGAAGCGTCATCTGGTAAGCTTCAGCGTTAACACCATTCCCCCGTGATTCTATCGCGTCGCCCTCACCCGCTGGCACGTCCTGGGAGTTTTTCCTCCTCAAATACTTTGTGACGTAATGTCAGTTTTGGGCCCAGGACCACTCAGTAAGGAACTGAATCGAACCACGAGCGCACAGACACACACACAAGAATATATTTACAGAGAATGTGCTTATGAATGAGTAACATTTAAAGTAGTAGAAACACGCAGTCTATAGCTGTACTCAATGTCTCTCTAAATTAGAAAAGTCTCGCCCTGTTTTGATGTGGCTTGCGAGTCGCCGGCGCCGATCGCTCGTGGGCTGTGCGCCGTCTGGCTCGTTGCCGTCCTCAACGTGCATCGGACCACGCCGTGACACGGCCTTCTGCCGCAGCAGCAGCAGTCGGTAGCTTATTGGTAGCTCCGCAGCAGCTCTCCGCCACCACGCTCGTCTCAGCAGGGCACCGGGGTCGCGCGAGTCACCCGGAACGGCAGCAGGAACATCAGGCCCGCAGCAACCAAAACCCACAGCCACTCTGGATGGCAGCCAGCACCGCGGAACCTCGCCTGGTCCCTGGGCCAGTCGCCCAGCCGGAGTACAGGCCTCGTTCACAGGATGTCCAGCTGTCCAGAACGGCAAACAGAACAGCAGTGGATCCCCTGGTCCCTGGGCCAGTCGCCCTGCCAGAGTCCAGGAACGGTAGAGCGCCTAGATGCCGTTGTCTAGTTCCCCGGACCGGACGTCCAGCGGAGAACTGACTCCTTGCACGCGCTGCCTCGAACCACCGCGCGCACCACACGCACGCTTCGTTTTCCTCTTCGCCCCCGCACGGCGAACACTGAATTCTTTTTTTTTTCCCGCGCCTCTGTATCATGACAACCCCCCGTTTAGGAAAGTTGTTTACAACTTTTATGACATGAGGAAGAGGCGGAAAAAATGTCACAAAGTTCTAGATAATTCACAAAATGTCCAGTTGCACGTCCACAGCACTTCAGAAGTTTACATAACATAGTGCAATACATTCCCATTACACGCGGCTCAAGTAATCTGCTGCGACATTATCCGACCCTTTGATGTAAGAGACTGAAAATGTGTATTCTTGTAAGAGTAGGCTCCATCGCAAAACTCGATTGTTCAGGTGTTTAGCGGATTGCAAGTATTGCAAAGGCTGGTGGTCGGATTGTATGACAAATTGTTTACCGTACAAATACAAATGGAATTTTTTCACCGCCCAGACAAGTGCCAAGCATTCCCGTTCGATGGTGGAATACTCGGTTTCTCGAGACAATAGGTTGCGACTCGCGTAGGCAACAGGATGCAAAACCTGGTCCTCTCCTACCTGGAGCAGTACGGCACCAAGGCTATTGGTCGAGGCGTCGGTGCGGAGAACAAAATCCTTTGTCATGTTGAGTGCTTGTAGAATGGGAGTATCTCCAAACTTGTTCTTCAAAATAGTGAAAGCTTCTTCCTGAGAAGGTCCCCACGCGATGGTATTGCTCTGCCCTTTCCGTTTGAGATCGGTCAAAGGCTTGGTGATCTCAGCATAGTTTGCGATAAATATCCTGTAATAGCCCGTTAGACCCAGGAAAAACTGCAGGGCTTTCTTCGTCTTTGGCCTTGTAGTTGTGAGTATCTTATCAAGCGTTTTCAGGAGAGGTTCAACTTTACCGTCTTCGATTCGATGGCCAAGAAAACAGATGGTTTGCTGTCCTATCTCACACTTACTTGGCTTGATGGTTAAATTGGCACGTTGTATTCGGTCAAATACACGCCGTAGAGTGACAAAATGTTCAGGCCACGTGTTTGTAGCAATGACTACATCGTCAAAATAGTGATAAACATTTTCGAGATCACCTAGAACAGCTCACATGAGGCGTGCGAAAACAGCCGGAGCTGTCTTTATGCCAAAGGGCATGAACACAAAATGGTATAGTCCAGATTTACTGGAAAAGGCTGTTTTTTCCCGTCTGTCCACAGTCATGGGCACTTGCCAGTAGCCCTTGGTGAAGTCAAATTTTGTGAAAAATTTGCATTGACCAGCAAGGGCAAGAACCACGTTTATACGCGGTATTGGTTCACCGTCCGCCATCAAGATTTTATTTAGCTCTCTGAAGTCAATGCATAAACGAATCGTGTTGTCAGGTTTTTTGACAACTACGATGGGAACATGGTATTGTGACTGCGACCTTTCAATAAAGCCCAACTTTAGCATTTCTTGGACTTCTTTCTCGACGCCTTCCCGCAGAGCTAGTGGGATGGGATACTGCAGAACATGTATAGGTGTATCGGATGTCAAGCGTAGTGTGCAACCTGCTAGGTCAGTCTTTTCTGGAAGGTTCGAAAAGATTATCTCAAATTCTTTGAATAAATCAAGCACATCAGAACGCTGTTCAATGCTCAGATTCTCTGATAATTTCACTTCATCCACAGTCTGTGTGCGAAATAAGCTAGGGTAAGGAATCTCATGTGAGCTTTCTTCGCTTGACATTTCCTCGTTCGCTTCCGGTGGCCCTTCAACTTCGGTTATGACCGACACTTGCTGCACTGGTAAAGGTTCACGTTTCTCGTACTTTTTGAGCATGTTGATGTGGAAAATTTTTCTTTTTCCACTTATTGCGAGAACGTAGTCGACCTCATTCTTGTGCTCGACGACTTCAAATGGACCTTTTCATTGCATGAGCAGTTTTTTTGGTATCTGTCGGCAAAGGAAGTAACACTTTATCCTCGACGTTTAGCTTTCGAGGACGGCTTTTGCTGTCGTAGTAAGTCTTGTTTTGCGCGTGCTCTTTCTAATTCATCATGCGCAAATTCGCATGTCTCTGCCAGGCGGTTTCGAAGGTCGACTAAGTTGGTATAGGTAGTGCGAATTTCACCGTCGATGTCTTCATTGCTCCACAGCTCTTTCAGCACCGTCAGTGGTCCTCACACGTGACGACCGTAAATTAGCTGAAAAGGCGAGAAGCCCAAGCTCGCTTGCGGCACCTCTCTGTAAGCGAAAAGGAGTGGGGCGAGGTACCTGTCCCAGGATCGTGGTTTTTCCTGGCACATCCTCTTGAGCATCATCTTCAGCGTTCCATTAAACTTCTCAACGAGCTTATTCGCCATGGCATGGTAGGGGGTCGTTCGAAGAAACTTGATGTCAAGAAGACGACCCACCTCTCTCATGAGTTCCGCTGTAAAACTTCTTCCTTAGTCGGTAACGATCTCCTTCGGTAAGCCGACTCGAGATAAAATCTCAATCAGTCCTTCAGCTACATGCACAGCATCAATTGCAGGGAGTGCAATGGCATCCGCATATCGGGTGGCGAAGTCGATAAGAGTTAAAATGTAACGGTTGCCACCGTCCGACTTCGGTGAGAACGAACCGAATAAATCGACCGCAACACGCTCAAACGGCGTACGATTGAAAGGCATGTTTCCTAGAGGCGCAACACCAATTTTGCCTTTATGTGTCGTTCGCTGACACTTATCGCAGGACTTGATTAACCGTTTCACGTCACCATGCAGATCCGGCCAGTAAAAATCAGCTAAAATGCGATTTGTCGTGCGCCGAATGCCTTGGTGCCCTGCCATAAGACTTTCATGGCCGACTTCAAGGATATGCTTCCTGAAGATCTTCGGCACGACGAGCTGGCTAAACGTCCTGCCGGTCGCAAGGTAGTATTGTCGGTAAAAAAGTCCTCCTCTTTCAAGAAACGTGTAACTGTGGCCTTTCGGTGACTTGAAATCTTTACCGACTTTAGCAAACACGGCTTTAAATGTTTTGTCGTTCTGTTGCTCTTCTGAGAACTGGTCTTTCGTTACGTCGCACCATTTTACTTTTGGCACGGACAATGGTGTTATTTTGTCCTCGTGAGGTTTAATCGTAGGGAAACATAGTGAGGACACTCCTCAACCTCCATGCTGCAGTTTCGCGTCAAATTGTCGCTCTTGTCGACTGTAGGAGGCTTCCACTTAGGATCCGGCTTGTGAGGATCTCTGACACCTGGTAGGTTACCAAGCACCAAATCATAAAGCGGCTTGTCCATACAAAGTGCGGTTATCTCTCCCTTAAAGTATGGGGTGTTCACGAAAATCTTGGCCTCTGGTACTTCTATGGCGGAACCATCAATGAGTAAGACTCTGCTACTCTTCCCGGTCAACCGTTGTTTTGGCACTAGGTTTCTTTGGATAATTGCAGTATTACTGCCCGTATCTCGAAGAACCCTGACTGGTTTACCCAGCACCTCGCCTTCAACAACTGGCATTCCTTGTACCAGAAATGCTGGTATTCTTTCATCTACACTTGCATTAGGAGGGTCACGTTTCTTTCTTTTTTTCCCTCCGCCAGTGTTGTCACTCGAGGGGAAACCATAACAGTTCTCATTCACTGCACATGCGGAACTTTTTTTTTTCTGTGCCTTCATGCTCCAGCACTCGTCGCTCTTGTGGCCAATTTTCCCACATATTCTACACTTTGTCGCTTCTTTAGCTGGATTCCGACATTCATGTGCTTGATGTCCCAGACGCTTGCATAGCATGTATATTGTCGGTGGTTTCTTGGGAGCATTATCAAGACTCTTGAATTCTTTGGAGTCGTCTGTACCCCTTCCCAGGTTTGACAGATTCTGCACTTACATGAAGCGATCAGTAGCGTCAGCTAGCTGTTGGAGTGACTTGCACTCGCGTTCTTTCAAAAATATCGTTAGTTTTGGATGGCAACAGCGGAGAAACTGTTCAGCGAGCATGTGGTCTCGAAGGCCATCGAATGTTCTGGGCACATCAGCCATGTCAACCCAGTGGTCAAAGTACCCTGAGAGTCTTGCGGCTAACTGTCTCCCGGTTTCTCCATCTTCTGGTCGTGCCTTGCGAAATTTTTCTTGGTACCCTTGCACAGTGAATCGAAACCTCTGCAACAAGGCTTTCTTTACTTTCTCATAGTCTAGAGAATCTGTGGCAGTCATTCGGCCAGTTACTGTCAACGCTTCGCCACTCAAACACATGCTCACAGCTAATGCCCATTTCTCTTGTGGCCAGCCTTGTCCTGTTGCCACGCGTTCGAATCTTTGCAAGTATGCGTGCAAATCATCACGTCGCTCATCGAACAGTGGAACCAATTTCTGTGGATTCAGTACTGCAGAGGAGCTACTCGGCTGAGCCATAAAATCAGAGTGAGCTGCTGCATCTACCCTCGGAGCTCCTTCTTGGAGCTTTAGCTTCAGCTCAAGGATTTGCTTCGCTCTCTCATCTGCTTCCCTGCTCCCCTCTCTCTCAGCAGCACGTTCATCTCTTTGCCTCGCCTGTTCTGCCTCAACCCACTTACGCAATTCTGCGCCACTCAATCCTAGTTGTGCCCCAACAGCAGCTAATCTTTCTGTGTCCATCATCAAAACAAGTTTTGTGAATGTGCACTCGAGAGACAATAACTTCCTTCGACGTTTGTACGAGCGGTATACTGGCAGGCTCGCCAGATTGTGACGTAGTGTCAGTTTTGGGCCCAGGACCACTCAGCAAGGAACTGAATCAAACCACGAGCACACAGACACACACACGAGAATATATTTACAGAGAACGTAATTATGAACGAGTAACATTTAAAGTAGTCGAAACACGCAGTCTATAGCTGTACTCAATGTCTCTCTAAATTAGAAAAGTCTCGCTGTGTTTTGACGTGGCTTACGGGTCGCCGGCGCCGATCGCTCGCGGGTTGTGGGCCGTCTGGCTCATTGCCGTCCTCAAAGTGCGTCGGACCACGCCGTGACACGGCCTTCTGCCGCAGTAACAGCAGTCGGTAGCTTATTGGTAGCTCCGCAGCAGCTCTCCGCCACCACGCTCGTCTCAGCAGGGCACCGGGGTCGCGCGAGTCACCCGTAACGGCAGCAGGAACATCAGGCCCGCAGCAACCAAAACCCACAGCCACTCTGGATGGCAGCCAGCACCGCGGAACCTCGCCTGGTCTCTGGGCCAGTCGCCCAGCCGGAGTACAGGCCTCGTTCACAGGATGTCCAGCTGTCCGGAATGCAGCCAGAACAGCCGTGGATCGCCTGGTCCCTGGGCCAGTCGCCCAGCCGGAGTCCAGAAACGGTAGAGCGCCTAGATGCCGTTGTCTAGTTCCCCAAACCGGACGTCCAGCCGAGAACTGACTCCTTGCACGCGCTGCCTCGAGTCACCGCACGCACCACACACACGCTTCGTTTTCCTCTTCGCCCCCGCACGGCGAACACTGAATTCTTTTTTTTTTTCCATGCCTCTGTATCATGACATACTTCTTTCTCTGTGCTTGAAACACGGGCAGTGCATAAGTCTGTTCATTGCAAGTAGATGCTTCATTCCTCACTGCAAGCCTCCATGTTGCTGTTCTTTTAGATATGCGTCCTTGTGGCTGAAATAGTGGCCTTGTCCTTTCTTGTAGAGACACTAAAGTGAAGTAGTGTTAGATTGATGAATTGTATTCTTGGAATTAGTGTGACCATCACATGTTCATTATCCAAGGAGAAAGTCAAGGTTAAGGTTTCGGTTTTAAATATACCAAAATCTCCCCGCGTGCCATCATGAGTTTCGAATTGTGTTTTTTTATTTTTGCGACATTGCTAATATGTTAGGCCTCATGCCCAATAGATAGCAATGTACTTCATATTTACCCATTACGAATTAGGCGCTACCAAGTGAACGCCGTCAAAATATGACATCACTGTGTTTAGTGTGGGAATTTCAAGGTGGCACCTCCACCCATACTTTTTTTTTCACACGTTTTCTCGCTTACAAAGCGTCACCTTGCAGTAAATGTGGTGTTTTCAGGATTGTGAAATTGAAATTTACGAATAGGAGAGAAATTGTTTTCCTTGTGTCCCTTTAAAGGAGTACTGGCACATATTTTAAATGTTTTCAGGTTCTCGCTCTAAATAAAAACACGGGTGTCAAGAAACCTAGAAAGAGCGTTGTACAGCCTGGGAATGCATTGAATATGTATTTTTAATACTGCCTCCCTAAGACAGCAACTTCGGTGTCATTATTGATGGAGGGGCTTCTCGGTGACATGTCTGACATCACGGTAAAACTGCAACTCGCAAAATATTAGCACCACTGCTGTCACATGCTGCCCTTTCCACATGGTTCACGTAAACAACAATGGGTAATCCAACAACTTTGAAGCAGTTTCTGCAATTCAGTTGCTGCAATTGCGATAGGGCGCAGACTTCGCAAACCCACTTGTCGTGTCTCTTGTGGTGGGACTGGCCTGCAGATGCTGGTCGACAAACACTTCGAATCAAAGTAAAATATCTTATACATGTTGTCTCACTTTGCTGTGTGGAGAGCATCAATAATGCACACTATGGAAACGAGACATGTACTCAAAACCATGTCAGTACTCACAGACAACATTTTCATCACAAGTGAGGAAAACAAAGAAATACTGAGAAGAAAAAAAAACGCAGTGCAGAGGGCAAGCTCTAAATGTCATCTATGAAAAAATACCACTGTAAGGAAGCCTCCTAAATGCATGCGTGCCGCCACTGCGTCGCTAATTAAGCATTAAATCAAAGAGGCTATACTCGCCCTTAAACAAACATGCTCAAGTGTCGCTAAACAGTTCGTGCATTTGCTCTTGACGTGGTAGGTTTCCAACAAGTATATTTTCCAAGATATCAGTGCTTCTACCGAGGATCAGAGACTCGTGTCGTCGTGGTGCACATGTGCAGGCCGCACCAGGGACTGGTAAACGCACATTACTTTTATTTTTCAAACACAACTCTTGCTACCATGCATGGCCGTTCACACATCTCCCGATTTGACCTATGTAGGTCCTTCCCCCACAATACCGTACTTACTCGGGTAATTAACACACGTGCATAATAAACGCACACATAACTTCAGTCATCAAAATTTGAGTTTTTTTTTCTCTCGCGTAATAAAAGCACCCCCTACATTCATCCACTTGCAGCCCCACCAACTGACACCTGGCGCCTACTCACCCGTTGGCTCTCTTTCATTTTTTATTACTTTGCCGACCCCCTCAACTACCTCCCGCTCGCTCCCTTCTCCCCTTTGCCTGTTGCCGCGTGCCTATTGCTTTTCTTTCTATCTGTGCTCGGCATGTCCTCCGTCATACCTATGCGCCACAGCGGGGGTTCACGAGCAGCGCGAAAGTAGAGACATCGCTGCTGATAAGCACACAGCGAGCGAAGGTCACCGAACTGCTTGCGCCAACCGACCTCGGTCGCTTCCTTCTAACCCCCTCCCCCCCTTTTTCTTTTTAGCCTACTTTCTTTTTTCTTCACTCTAACTGTCCCTTCATTCCCCGTTCGCCCTTGAGTGCACGCTTTTGGGCGCCCCTCAAGATCACAAGCAGATACTACTGTTGCAGGTAAACGATTGCGAGAAAAAATTGTTGCAAAGAGTTTTTATGGTGTGCGTGGTGTTGCGACTCCGGGTCCTGCGGGTCTCAGTTTGGTAGCGGGCCCCCGTCCTAGGAGCCATCGTCGAACAAGTCAGATGAGGCGCTCGTAAAGACTACAACAATTTATTTATATGGTTAGTAACTGAGAATTCGAAAAGAGGTGATCAAGTGATCAGAACTGTACAAGGAAACGGTTGAACTGTAGAACTTCAAATGCACGAAAGTTGTCAGCTTATATAGCGCCTCGTTGCCAACTCTGGGCACATTGTCCGCGGCTTCTGCCAATAGGGTGCTCCACCCTCGAAGGAGAGGACAGATGCGGAGAGGGCACAGTCTACACGATGTCCAAATATGGTCACCAAATCACTGCACCGACGTTTTCGCACACGTCACCAAGTTTCGCGCACGTCCGATGATTTTGGTTTCCAAGATTCTTCTGGCAGCTGGGTGAGGTTCGAAAAACCGGCGGCCAGTACACGTGTCAAACTTGCCTGACTGTTTGGGTAGGACAATGTAGTGGTGGGCCAGCATATCGTCAAAATATGCCACCCCATTCAGCTGATCCTATGGAGAAAGGGAGGAAGGAGGATTAGTCAACTAATCCCTCGTTGCCGAGGCGGGCTCCGGCAAGGGCTGCAGCACATAGTGCATTATCCTTTTCTTCACCCCCACATTCCATTCCTGGTCTTTTGCTAGAAGCTGTGGCTTAGCTGCACATATCCTGGGGCTCCGCTTGTCCTCGCAAGATGCAGCCACAACCAATTTGGCTTTAGCTTGCAGCCTGAACTGCAAATACCATGCTGGTTCTGAGATTTCCAGATCCATGGTGACCTCGAAAATGGCACAGCTGCCTCCTTGTCTACCTCGAAAGCCTTGCTCGCAGTAAACACAATGGCCTTTCTTGAGTCGAGCTCACAATGGCCTCTCTTGGCTCATGCGTTTTCTTTGCGCGAACCAGTCCCGAACCCCTCGTTCAGGTTTTGCCGAGAGGGAATCAACCCGTCTTGACGGCACACCCTTGCTTGGAATGCGTCGAAATATTTTCGTCCCGTTCACAAAGGCCGAAAAACTTCAATAATTATGACGGTCGTAACAGTGGGTAGCATTAGGGGACAGCTTGCAGAAGATAGCGCCATCAACCACCCAAGGCGTCTCTCATAATGACATAGTGGTTTGGGGACGTTAAACCCCACATGTCAATCATCAATCAACCACCAAAGATGAGTGAAGTGCAAAGAAGAAGCTGTTTCCAAACAGTGTACGTGTATGTAAAATGCGAAAGACTAAGCGACCCAAGTTTTTTTTTTTTACATTACCGTATTTTTTCCTTCTCCCAAAAAAGTTTTTATAAAGTTTACCCCGTGTAATAAACGCACCCTCCAACTTTGGCTCTATTTTGCAAGAAAAAAAATGTGTGTTCATTACCCGACTAAATACAGTAGTAGTATGGCATACGTAATGCTGATTGGGTACTTTACGCATGCCCTGGCATGGATCGAAAAATAAAAAATAATGCGATTTACTGGTCCCTTGCGGGTCCTGCACATGTGCACTGTGGCAACATCAGATTAAGAACCTGGGTAGAGGCACTGATATTTTAGAATTGGAGTTACTAGAAGCCCATCATATCAAGAGCAAAGGTACGAACTGTTTAACCACACTTCGGTACCTTTGTTCAATAGCGAACATAGCCTGTTTCATTTGGCACTTGATTAGCGATGCAGTGGCGGCACGAATACGTTTAGGGGACTTTTTTTCAGTGGTGATTTTTGAAATAAAGTCAGCTGATGTTTAGTGCTCCCCTGTGCATTATGTTCCTTTCTTTTCCACTAAAAATGTAGTTTGTGATACGAGGCCAACAGGAAGGTCTATTGACGTTCATGTCTGTTATGAAGGCAGAAGATGTTGTGCACGACCATGGCAAGCTCACTGGTTCAGGCAGTCACCTCCAGGCGAAATTTCACTTTGGCCTGCTGCTGTGAATCAAAATGAGGAAATTTTAGTTTTGTGACCTTTGCTTTGAGAGAACATGTTGCTGCTGAGACTCTCTGAACTAGTATCGTAGCTCACGGGAATTACACTTAATGCTTTATTCATTCAAAATTTTTTGTGAGCTCCACAACTCGCGCACATATATTTCTGAGAAAATGTCCGCTAGTTCAAACAAAGTCCCTCGTTAACACCCACAATCTGTTTGAGCTGCAGGTGAGTGACATCTTACACTGTAGCAATTATCGCATTACACATACCGTGCCAGCTGTGCCAAAATAACTTGTCTCAGCTTATTTGGCTACAAACTTTGTTGGCAGTCAGAGGCGAGTCATTCGAGTGATATAATTCTCGTGCATGTTCACTCTGCATTCAAATTTCGTTCACAGTATGACTACCTCTTGAAAGCCCAAGTCACAGACACGTTCTTCATTCCCACATGCAGGCAAACTTTAAAAGGTCTCTGAAACGATTTCTTCAGATTCCGTTTTTGATTAGACCACTACTGGAGCGAATCATTGGCACCATAATGTTATCAAAACACCCCTTATGAATGGAGCTATGAGTAATAAATAGCTACCTTCCTCCTCCGCTCTGCCTTTCACACTCAACTACCTCAACTCTTCCTTCGAGCGCTCACGGCTAAGCCCCGCCTTCACGGGCCTGTGCCGTGTGTTTAGCCATTTAGATCAGCATCCGAAGTGATGTAAAGTAAGCGGAGCATGTCTCTCTGCAAATGGGTGGTCGAAAAGGCGTTTGGTCGAGTCACAGCAATTTTCAGCTTTAAAGCGTTACAATAAATTACACAGTTTACTCAGAGAGCTCAAATTGATTTGTAAGTAACCCTTGGGACTTGGTCTACCGGCCCAATGTGTTTGTACGAAATTGTCAAGATCGTTTCAGGGTCCCCTTAATTAACATATGTTGCTTCACTACAGTGCAAACCAAGAGGGACCACAGAGAACCGATGAGACAAGCACTAGCATTTACTAACAACTCGCATAAAAGCCACAACCAGAAACCTTACATGTGCACAGTTAACAAGATGAATTACATGTGTAAAAACAGCAATTTCTAATGAAAATGGAAGCTTCTAAACCTAGTGGTGTGTCTTGACTTGTGCCGAAGTTTTCACCTTAAACGCTATGAATCAGATGGGCTGAAAAGAAGTCCCTTCCCCTTTATTCATCAGTTACACCATGTGCAATGTGACGCATGTCATGCCTGACTGCTTTGCTGTGCTGCAGGTGGATCGGTGAGCTCACTGCAGTCATCGAGTGCAGAGGAACCCAAGGTGACGCTGGTATTTTTCTTGGGAGGCTGCACGTATGCGGAGATCTCAGCACTGCGCTTCCTCTCCCAGCAAGACGACGGTGGGTGCCACATTACCACCTTCTGCTCGGGCACCCTTGCATTAAAACTGAAGTTGATACTACTTGGAAGGAAAAGATGGTTGCATAAAAACAACACACGGACAAGCACAAACTTTCAACCAACAATTTTTTTTGTCACAATCGATATCTATCGATCTCGTGCGTTAGCCAAACGTGAATTTTTTTATTGTATAGAGAAATTAGGTTCTTTTGTGGCAATGCAATTACAGTTGTTACCACTCGATTGATGGGCACATAGATTGACTGCAATGAAAAATATCGTTAGTTGAGAGTTTGCCCTTGGCCGTGCATTGTGTGTCCTTGTGTAGTTTGTGCACAACCATCTTTTCCCTCCAAACGTGACACTTTGTTTATACTAATATTTGGTCTGAAGTTGAAAAAGAAAGGGGGACTTGGGCGAGTTGCATAATGTGTAGAACAGATGGTCAGTGAGAGAGTGACAAAAATGGTAGCAAACATGCGAACTATAGTGCCACATTTTTGTTTCATTTTTTGTTATCGCCCTGTTGCACTGTCAGTAACTTTCAGCGTTGCAGTACATCATCTTGTTAAGATTACGCCCACTTCGTGAACATTACAGATTATTCTGGAACCTACGTCGCCGCTAGCGATAATGCTAGAATATTCAGTGGCAAGTGTATAAATTCCGACACACTTCGCCACTTGTCAGTTGATTAACGGCGCTCTGTTTGCTGCTATCAGTGTCAGTGTCTTGCTGTAATTCGACTTTCTTTTTGCGTGGCCACAAGTTTGGCCCAAACTAACAGATTCATCATCGACCTGAAGTCTGCTCCCTTCGTTTACGTCACGACCCCATGACAATAGCCAGGGCTGTCAGAGGATCAGATCAAGTGAAGAAGTTAGGAGATTTGCGGGCATGAAATTATATCAACTTGCACAAAACAGGATAAATAGAAGATCACTGTGAGAAGCACTGGACTTGAATGAAATTCCACTTGTAACTGCTAAAAACAAACAGCTCTTCTGAAAATTGGCTTCTGTGAGATTGCATGAATCCAGGCTTGTGCGAAAAGTGAATTTTAGGTTCAAAGCGAATGGGAAGCGAATATTGATGTTGGTCAAATAATTTTGAATCGAATTCGAATAGTATGCATCACATATTATAAAGAGAAGGCACCAACTATGGTGACAGGGCCCGTCAACGCGGTACTATTGTTAGAGTGAGAGGGCCTGTCAGAGTAGCGTAATCATCATTACAGTGACGGGGCCCATCAGCGTAGTCAAAACGTAACATTGAGAGGGCCCGTCAGAAGCTACAGGGACGGGCCCCGTCACTGTAAAGCAATGACTAAGGTTAGGGGGCTTGTCACCGTAGTGTAATGGTGAAAGTGAGGGGGCCCTTTGCTGTAAATCTGCAGTCATTTTAGACGTCATTGTCAAGCTTTTATAGTTGCGTAGTGGATTGACACACAGTTTAGGAAGCGATCGTGCCACAGGTCATCAGTTCACCCCCCACGGTGATCTAGTAGCTAGGGTACTCAGCTGCTGACGCGGAGGTTGCGGGATTGTTCCTGGCTGCGGCACCTGCATTTTCGATAGAGGCGAAAATGCTGTTGGCCCATGTGCTCAGACTTGGGTGCACGTTAAAGTACCCCAGGTGGTAGAAATCTTCCGAGCCCTCCACTACGGAGTCTCTCATAATCATATGATGGTGTTGGGACGTTAAACACCACATATCAATCAATCAATCAATCACAGGTCATCGATTCAAGTTCCAAATTTATTTATTTACTTCTTAAGGGTAATGCATCAAGATCAACTTTTATTACTCTCAAGGAGTTGCAATTTTGCTTTTCTTGCAAGAAAATCACATCGTTGTTTGTGCTGGTTGGTGTGCAACATGATACATTGTTGGTGCGCGATTTTAGTTCGAATCGCACTGACCAACTAATCTTCTCACTTTGTTTTTGGCTCTCAATATTGTTTCGAGTAATGTTGCCTATTTTATAAATTGAATCACTTTGGACAACATTCTACAGCGGTGCAATGTGAGAAGCCGCTGGCCAGCAGAACCTGGACCATCAACTGAGTCGAGGTTCTTGCTGACAGATCTGCTTGCTAAGTGGCAGCAACCGCGAAACCCTAGTCTGAGCTCCCCCCCACTGCGAAATTCATTGCGGTACTGCAAGTGTAGAGAGTTTTCACCACCACCATTAAAAACGCATGCACAAATACTACATCATCGAGACGATTACTACAGTGCTGTAATGATGTAATTATGAGGTGGTCTGTCTATAGTGACGGACCCCAACATATTGCTGCTGTTTGTGCTCCTACTGAAGTGATTGGAGAAGTTTTTTTTTTTCATTTTTTAATGTTTTTTCTCTTTACTGCTGCATGAGGTGACCGCTTTAAGCTCCCTACCGCTACTTTCCCTCAGCGTAGGATACATCGACGCTGCTAGATGTATGTTCATTCTTGTGTATTCATTTCATCGACTCGGTCACACATTGTGGTTTACCTAAGCCTGCAGCCGCACCAGCCAGCACTTGCAAATTGAAGCAACCAGGCGACCAGTCACGCCCACGCCTTTGGTGCGCTCGCAATTTATTCACCAAGAACGATACGAAATGCGTTAAGCTCCCGCAGGACAAGCATCGTCTCAGGATGGGAAGACAGCAGCTACTCAGAGCACAGTAGAGCTCAAATGTCTATCTACGTTTGCATAGTGATAGCACACATTCATGGTACGAAAGCTACTTGCATATCTCCGTGTTCAAAGGAGCCTATTTGGTCACATAAGGTCTGTCTTCATGTGATCGGGCCTATGTGTCCATGTCTTCATGCGTTCAAGCCTACTTCGCCGATTTCAGACGAAGTAGGTCCGAAGTTGGAGCCTCATGTATTGTAGTCATATGTATTGCGGTTTTGGAAGTTATTGAAACATACTCTCCAACTACTCAGCCCTCAGGCTTGGAATACATTCTATGTTGACCTGCACAGCGTTTGGCATCTGCCCATACGTCTCCTTTATAAAGCGACACGAAAAATATGTACGTGGAATGGAATGATTTGGGAACATCACATTATTTGTAACAAATTATTAGTTGAAGCTACAGTGTAAATGCAAAGGGACGGAAACACCCCCCACCCGCTCCACGAGGGTGGTTGTTCAATGCGATAATAAAGCTAAATGGCACGCCTTAACAGAATCTGCTCGCCCAGGGCAGTATCAACCAGAAATTATTGGGGAAAGGTCTTCATTTCACGTTGGACAAAAAAGAAGGTCCCCCGCAGGGGCGCCTGCGCAAGTAGGCGTTTGGTGTGTAGCGACACCACGGACCCGAGCTAACGGGGGAGTTTCTACTCCCTCCCACGCCTAGCCGTGCGTGGCTTTGCCGTGTCCGGGGAAAAGGGGATCCTGGGGGTTGAGCCGACGCTGGGTGATTGGACCTTTAAGGCCCCCTGGCAGAGGTAACACACCCCTTTGGCCCCGGCTTCACGTAGACGGCACCCCTGGGCTGACCCACCCAGGGGAAATCGGCAGTCGCCTTTTCCTATCTCTCTCTCCCCCACATCTTCGTCTTTTCTGCCCTTTAAATCTATCCTGTCGTCTAATTTCTTCTGTTACTTCCCCATTTTCATGGGCGGCTTGGGTTAACCTTGTGCAACTAGCCAACCTTGGCCTACGCGCATTAGGTTATCGTAGCGGTGTACGGCTGGCGTCTGCATGTTTCTCGTTTCATGAACCTTGTAGCGTCCCCTCGTTGGGCTCCGTGGTGGGTGGCCGCCATCGTTACTGAATTACATTCCTCTATCATGCAGAGAAGTTTTCCACTCCTCAATGATCGTGCCGCTTCAAAGCGCATACGCACCGAAGAATTTTCCTTTTTAAGCCGACCCAAAGAAGTATTCCCTCGTTATCATGTTGTACATAGTGAGAAGCCCAACAAAACAGTCAGAACAGTGTCTCCGTTCATAGTATCGCGGTCCCTGACAGCCACATTAGGTGATGGCTACAAAGTTACAAAAATGGCTAGTGGTGACCTTCTTTTAGAACTCCGTGACAAAACACAATTTGACAAACTAAAGAACCTTGCAACATTCGGCGACATCCCCATCAGCGTAACACCTCATCGATCCATGAAGTCTGCACATGGAGTTGTTTCTGACACAGACCTCCTTGACCTGACGGAGGCGGAACTCCTCGAGGGCTGGAAAGAACAGAATGTGACCTACGTGAAGCAAATTACTATCCGAAGGAACAATCAGGAAACCCCCACGAAACACTTGGTACTGACCTTTGCCACCAGTGAACTACCACAAACAATAGAAACTGGCTATACAAAGACACCGATCAGACCCTACATACCAAACCCCCACCGATGTTACCAGTGTCAAAGGTTCGGCCATGGCTCTCAGAGCTGTCGTGGTCGACCTGCTTGTGCCAAATGCGGTGCCCAAGGCCACATCTCTGACAATTGTAATGAATCCCTACATTGTGTAAACTGTGACGGAGACCACGCATCATATTCACGTTCTTGTCCTCAGTGGAAAAAAGAAAAAGACATTATTACACTGAAGATTCGCGAAAATATCTCCTTCAAGGAAGCACGCCGAAGGTGTTCGGCTTTTCACGGCACAACTTACGCTGATGCGGCGCGTCAGGGGGCAGCGTCGCATCACCCTCCGCCACTACCTAGGCCCACGCAGAGTGAGCCATCGGGTGTGGTGGCCGCCCCCATGGTGGAAGCAGCCAAGCCTGCTCCACCTACCAAGCCAGAGACTCAGGCGACTCCAGGGTCGTCGGGTCGACCGACCACGTCTCACCAGGCGAGGTCGCAATTACGTAGCAGCAGCTCGCGTACGCGGGCGTCCAGTGCTTCACGTGAGGCAATGGACACAAGCACGGCACTTCAGGTGCCGGAAACGCGGCGTGGCTCCATAGAGCGCGCCAAAAGAACCAAGAAACCAATAACAGGGCCCGACAACGGCCCTGCTACCTAAGTTACAACTTCCCACTTGAACAGCCACTTCGTTTCCGAACACACAGCACCACTTTCCATCAAATATGGAAACACAGATTCTACAATGGAATGTCAGAGGCCTTCTCACTAACCTCGACGATGTCCAAGAACTTCTACACATTCACTCACCAAAAGTGCTGTGTGTACAGGAAACACACTTAAAATCTAAACACACCAACTTTCTACGCAGTTACATTATTTTCCGTAAAGACCGTGATGATGCCGTGGCATCATCTGGAGGTGTAGCTGTTATAGTTTTAAGCAAGGTTTAGCATGTAAACACTTGAAACTCCAAACGTCTCTTGAGGCAGTGGCTGTTCGAGTGGTGCTTCTAGGCAGACTTGTCACCGTTTGCTCTATATACATACCTCCACATATTCAACTACGCAAACATGAATTCCAGTCTTTGATGGATGAGCTTCCCGAACCCTATCTGGTTCTAGGGGACTTTAATGCACATAACAGGCTGTGGGGCGACTCTCGTTGTGACGCCCCAGGTCGACTGATTGAACAGTTTCTTCTCTCTTCAAGCGTGTGTCTCCTGAATCGGAAAGAACCAACCTATTATAACCTCGCTAACAATACCTATTCCTCAATAGACCTGAGCATAGTATCTCCATCGCTTGTGCCTCTACTTCACTGGAAAGTCGTCACTAATCCCTACGGAAGTGACCATTTTCCCGTAGTTTTGAGCGCACCTACATCAACTGAATGCCAACTCGAGGTTCCAAAATGGCTATTAAGCAAAGCCAACTTGGAACAGTTTTATACCATCACACATATAAATTGGCGCGACATATGCACTTTAGACATTGAAGCCGCTGTCAACTACTTCACAGCATCTCTGATCGATGCAGCAACAAAAAGCATACCACAAACGAATGGACATCATTGAAAACGGCGTGTGCCATGGTGGAACTCAGAGTGCCAAAATGCACGCAGGCAGCAAAAAAAAGCATGGAGGGTGCTTCGAAACTCACCGACAGCCGAAAATCTTGCCACATTTAAGAAAATGAAGTCTCTGGCCAGGAGAACGCGTCGGCAGGCCAGAAGAGAAAGCTGGCAGAAGTTTTTATCGGGGATTAATTCTTATACCCAAGAGGCTAAAGTCTGGAACATGGTTGGTAGAGTAGCAGGAAGACAAGTGCATTCACTTCCACTCGTAAACACACAGGGTGACAGCCTGGAAGATCAGGCGAACTTTCTCGGTGCACATTTCGAGCAGGTCTCTAGCTCGTCACACTATACTGAAGCTTTTCTAAGATATAAAGCAAAAATCGAAAAGCAGAAACTGGAATACAAGTGTACAAAATACGAGGCATACAACCAACCTTTCAACTTAGCTGAGCTACAAACATCACTTAATTCCTGCAGTAATTCTGCCCCAGGCCACGACCATGTCATGTATGAAATGTTGAAAACCTGCCGCTTGAAACGCGAAAAACTTTACTCTCCCTATACAATGCTATCTGGCTTTCTGCCACCATACCTACTTCCTGGAAAGAAGCCATTGTTATCCCTATTTTGAAGCAGGGCATGGACCCTTCCTCTGTTTCAAGTTATAGGCCAATTGCACTAACCAGCTGCCTTTGTAAACTTTTTAAAAAAATGATAAACCGCCGACTTTTATATTTCCTTGAAACACACAATCTGCTTGACCAATACCAATGTGGGTTTCGAGAGGGTAGATCTACCACCGACCATCTGGTGCGTATCGAGGCACAGATCCGAGACGCTTTCGTCCACAAACAATACTTTCTTTCTGTGTTTCTCGATATCGAAAAGGCTTACGACACAACGTGGCGTTTTGGCATATTAAGAGACTTGTCTCACTTGGGTGTGCGCGGTAGAATGCTTTCCATAATTGAGAGTTACTTGTCCAATCGAACATTCCGTGTCCGTGTGGGCAGTGTTCTCTCACAAACATTTGTCCAGGAAACAAGCGTGCCACAAGGTGGTGTGCTTAGTTGCACACTTTTTATTATCAAAATGAATTCCTTGCACTTGTCCATCCCCCGCAATATGTTCTATTGTACATATGTCGACGACTTTCAGCTTGGCTTCAAGTCATGCAACTTGGCAATGTGTGAGCGGCAGGTTCAGCTGGGTTTAAACAAGGTCTCCAAATGGGCAGATGAAAACGGATTTCGACTTAACCCACAAAAAAGCACGTGTGTCTTGTTCTCTCGAAAGAGAGGCATGCACTCGGAACCTGACATTCGACTGAACGGGCAACGTCTGTCCGTCAAAGCCGAGCATAAACTCTTAGGCTTAATCTTGGACAACAAGTTGACCTTCAAGTTGACAAGTATTTAAAAACTAAATGTTTAAAAGCCATGAATCTTATAAAAGTGTTGTCACGTTCTACTTGGGGTAGTGACAGGCAATGCCTCATGAATCTGTATCGAAGCCTCGTTCGCACCCGCTTAGATTATGGGGCCGTTGTTTATCAGTCTGCAACTCAAAGTGCTTTGAAGATGCTGGACCCCGTGCACCATTTGGGCATCCGCCTTTCTACGGGCGCTTTTCGCACCAGCCCCATAGCAAGCCTTTATGTTGAGTCAAATGAGTGGTCGCTTCACCTGCAGAGAACTTACATGTCCTTTGTTTATTTTCTTAAGGTGAAAGCGGATAAGAAGCACCCCTCATACTCTACTCTTAATGATTTGTCGAGCTCAATTCTGTTTCAAAACAGGCCTTCGATGAGGCAGCCCTTCTCAGTTCGTCTGAAAAGTCTAGCTGAGGAAACTGGAGTCTCACTTGAACACAGTTTAATGACTCCTGTAGCATATCCGCCACCGTGGCAATGGCAGACTATAGACTGCGATGTGTCCTTTCTAGAAGTTACAAAACATGCGCCTATTGCCCATATCCGAACATACTTCCTGGAACTTCAACACAAATACACACGTCCTGAGTTTTTTACAGATGCCTCCAAGTCCAACTCCTCTGTGTCCTACGCTGCTGTCGGCCCATCCTTTTCGGATGCTGGCCCTCTACATCCAGGCACATGTATCTTCACAGCAGAAGCTTACGCGATACTTGTGGCAGCTAAACACATCAAACAATTACAAATACAAAAAGCAGTAATTTATACAGACTCCCTCAGTGTAGTAATGGCTCTGCACACTCTTAAAAAACACAAAAACCCAGTCCTTGTCTCACTTTACTCCATTTTATGCACACTCTACACACTCAAACAACATGTTGTAGTGTGCTGGTGCCAGGGCACCGTGAGATCGAAGGCAACGTGAGGGCGGATCAGCTCGCTGCATCCGTCCACAAAAGCACTGCCCCTACACCCTTACTAATCCCGGCCCTCGATCTTAAGCCGTCTCTCAAACGAAACCTTAGGTACTACTGGCAGAGCAAGTGGGATACACACACACAAAACAAACTACACATTATTAAGCCACACCTTGGTCATTGGCTTCCAGTATCAAAATCACGTCATACAGAGGTCATACTAACGAGACTCAGGATAGGACACACATACACAACACACTCATTTCTTTTGTCCGGGGGCGACCCACCATTGTGTGACAGATGTGGTGAAGCACTAACAGTTCTTCACATTTTAATTCAGTGCAAACAATTGGACACTATTAGAAAACAACACTTTCCATTACCCTACCGACAACATATACCTTTACACCCTGCAATGTTCGTCGGTAGGGAACCGCTTTACACCCTGCAATGTTCGTCGGTAGGGAACCGCTTTTTAGTTATAAATCATTGCTAGCGTTTTTAAAAGAAATTCATAATTTTCATATCATATACCCGGGCATTCCGCAGCACGACCTCTCCTGAGAAGTTTTCGCTGCGGTGGCTACACAAGAAAGCACTTGCCTCACGGCCCTTGGACACAAGGGTATGAACGAGTGAGGCACTTGTGCTAATGCCATACATATCCACCATCGTCTTTTATTATCACCAACTTTGTTCATCTATTCGCACCACACACACCTTTCACGGCATGGTCATGATTTTATTACTTGTATGTTTTTACCCGCCTTGTTGCGAGGAATTTTATGGCCCTTATACAGCCGCTAATCACAATCATTGTCCACATTCTTTGTCCCATGAACTGGCGCTCTTTGGCCATCAAATGGCCCTTGCGCCAAAAAACACCATATATCGTCATCATCATCAAAAAAGAAGGGCGATAGTTACATCCCCGATGAATAAACACGACTATCATTTAAAAACATGTAGCAATACTTGAAACAATATACTGAGAGAAGAAAGTAAAAAGAGCGCGATTCGCACTGAAGTGGGACACCAATGGCACTGCACCTTGAAATCCACATGGTAGAGTTGTCTAACAACCGCTGCAAACAGTGACATGATTTTCTTGCAGAAAAACAAAATTACGACTCCTTGAGAGCAGGATTGTCAATCTTGGCGCGTCGCATTGAAAAAAAGAAAAAGAAATTGAAAAACGGCAATTCGAACTGACAACCTGCAGGACGACCGCTTGCCTAACTGTGCATCAACCCACTACGCCACCAGAACAGCTAGATGGTGGCTTTTAAAACGCTACACATTTACGGCAGCGGGCCCCCTCGTTTTTACGATTACACTACGATGATGTACCCCCTTACCAACCTAGTCATTGCTTTACGGTGATGAGGCTCATCGCTTTAGCTGCATTGCTAGGGCCCCGTCACTGTAATAACGAACGCTGACAGGCTCTCTAATGATAGTACTGCGTTGACAAGTCCCATCACCATAGTCACTGCCGCAAGAAAATTAGGCATATTTGTCATCACCTAACTGACCTGCACAGTATTTTTCTTAATTTATACAAAGCCTGTTGAAATGCTATCCTTTTTGGTTCATAAGAAGTGTAAACAACTTTGAATAGTAGCAGGATTTGACTTTCGGTAGAATACAAGTGATAACCTGGAAATTATATAGTAGTTCAAAAATTTACTATGATAAGTAAGCCGATATAGCAAGCTTTTCAACTTGAATATCATGAATCGACGAAAGATTAATATGTTCGTGGCAGTGCTTATTTTTTTTTAACATGGTGTTTTCACGGCTTAGTACATTTTCACTGTAGTAAAATCACTTTTACAGGGGTTACATGTGAACTAATATACATTTATTCGTTCATTTCAAATACGTTGAAATTCTCAAGGATTTAAATTCTAATCAAATTCGAATACAATAATATTTGTTTGAATGTTTAAAGCATGTGAAGGTTCGCACAAGCCTACATCAATTGGCTTATTATGCCTGTGCCAGGTTGGCTTTGATTCAAAATTTTGAATTTTACTCCAATACCTTTCTTATTCTATGCTATTGGTAGTAAGTGTTGATTTTGAGCTCTGCATGCTGGTTAGCTCTAGTAACAGACCCCCCCCCCCCCTTTTTTTTTTTTTCATTTTGTCCTCTTGATGCACACCACGAGCCCCTTCTGTGAGGTTTTAAGTGACACAGCAGGGATAAAGCTACCTTCTTTGGGCTACCACGTTGCATATTATGCTTGTTTTCTTCTGGGTGCCATCATCTGCAAGGGGCATGAGATGATGAGATTTTTCATATAAATAAAATATCTACTCCTCATTATGTTTATAGTTAAGCCAATATATTGGATTAATAGCCAAGGAATTCAGAGAAGAAGAGTCAGACTCAGTGCAGCACACTGTTTAGCTGGAGTTGGTGCTGACCTTAGGTGACCACCACGCATGAAGGGCCTTAGCCTAGTCACATTTTTTCAGACGTGGGTGCTTCGTCTAATGCAAAAATTGACCGTAGCCGTCGTAGGCATCGGTGTTTCGAGTCAGGGTTGTCAGCACCAGCGATAGCATTGTTTAAAATTGTTACTACGTAATGTAATTACAAATCGTCAAAATTTGTGACGTTATGTCATCACGCATCATGATGTCATCATGATGTCAAATTACACGTGGTTATGTCATCAAATGACATCATCACTTTGTCAATGGCCAAGGAGGCAGGGCAAAACCACATTAGCTACAGAATAATTTTTGGTGCAGGATGGATGAATACATCAACTGAGAAAAAGAAAGGAGATGTCTTGTGCCATTGAGTTGTCCTAGTCATGAAGCCTGCTACAAGTTTTTTATTTGTTTTACTGGTGATTCAATGAAGGAGTTGTGCTGTGCACATCCAAGCACTTTCAGAAATGAGATGCCCTTGCTCCCAAGGGGAAAGTGTTTCCCAGAAACTGACTGGGGCACCTTCCCTGCATTCGGTGACCACCTATTTGAGAAAGCCTAACATTTTTTTTTTCTGAAAATTATTTTCTCAAAAATGGAGTTCTGTGCATGAAAGAGTTAGTGTGTGGTCTTCTGTGTGACTTGCAGCACCTGTGGAGTACTTGGTGGCGACCACAAAGCTCATCAACGGACGTACATTCCTCCAATCCCTGAACGAGCCACTCAACCCACCCTTGTGAAGAAATAAAGTTACAGTTCCTAACACTATGTCATTCTTTAGTATTACGTGTGACCCTGCAGAATTTGAGAGGGCGCAAGCTCATGTGGAATGCATCAAAGATGATTAGATGCTTTTCTAGGAGAGTCTTTAAGACGTCTCTATGCTTCATTGAAGAAAAAAAAACTTTCGTGTTCTCAGATACTTACATAGTATCTCAGCCATTCACAATTGCATAGACAAGGTTCCCCTTGAAATCTGCACTGAAAAAGTACGCATGAGTGCATATCTCTAGCGTTCATTTTCATCCCGCAAAAAATAACCAGACGGACCAGCTAGCCCTCATCACTGCTTTGAGTGCATATCTCATATTAGTACTTTGCAGGCTTTTCTTGCAAAAGGCAACGAGGCAAATTTTAACATAAAATGGATCCTTTATTCCAGGTCATTTGAAGTGGCAATGACTTCATAATTGGCTTATTAGTTATTCAAGCAATAACTACGTAAATAGCTGATCATTTCATATCAAATGATTATGTAATTCCTAGTGAAGTCTTAACTAAGAACATAGTTGAACTATATGCGAGTCCTTTGGTCACCTGTGTGGAGCTTGAACAAAATAAAAGACAACTCCTGACAGTTGTGTCACCAAGAGTACCAAGATGGACAATAAGTACCAAGATCACCAAGAGTACCCTGCAAAAGGACAATGCATTTTCCAGGTAGCGCGAAAGGGATAACCGACCTTTTATAAAGGTCACGTATAGAGGGCGGCATAATAGAACCCATAAGTCTAGAAAATGTTGTATATCTTGTCTGATCTTTGGCTAGAATACTTTTTAAAACCATCTAAAAAACATTTAGAAAACATTGCAAAATATTTAGTTTTTTGAAAGGGGTTGCTGGATACTTGAAATATCCCACTGCATTCTCTTTCAAAAGCTGTTTCCTGGATGTTTTTAAAAAGTCAAGCAGGGGAGCTATTCTCACAGTGTCCACTTCGGCCTCCCCTGATTGGCTGGTGCACGCCTCCTCTTTTCGGTCTTCTTTTCCCAACATCATTTTGACACCACGCAGATTTCACAGCTCTTGGCACAAATGAGGAAGACTGAATAAGTTTTGCCACAATGAATTCTTCCCCCAGAGATCCACTTTTAGGCTCGCATCTCTGAGGACGTGCATGGACTCTAATCACGTTGTTGGCTGCCCGCCTGACACCCCTGAAAGGTCTGTGCGCATTCCCTGCATTGCTGTTCAAACATCTTAACACGTTCTTATGCACTTACAGACTTGTCAAGCTTGCTTAACCCGTTAAATGGCGGGATAAGAAAAAAACAGTGGAAACAATTTTTGCCGGTTTATTTCTTCTTTGAACCACCACAGAACCATCAAAACAAGTTTCATGATGTTTTGCGAAAAACCAAAAAAGCTAGAGGAGGTCAACAATTTTGTTGATCTGATGGTTACGGTAAATAGGCGGGGTTCGAAAAAAATCAGACATTGGTCTTTACGTGTTTTGCGGGCTAGACTACCTTTCTAATGACGCCATGGAAACCAGGCGCACAGCATATCCACGGAGTGAATGACGATGAGTAGGGTGAAGCGTTCGTCCGTGCTTGCGCCTGTCTGTCTGTACCTCTGTGTGTCCCTCTGTCTGTCCGTCCATCCATCACTCACACTAGCACATTGTCCGTGCTCCACTTTCCATAGAAGATGTCTTTATCCATTCCTGCAAAGAATAAGATCAGTGAGTTCTACGAAAATGCTCTCGTGTCGTGCCTTTTTGAAACATACCATATTCCTAGCACAAAGTTTTCATGGAGAAAAACTACTTGCTATTCATGGCTCCGCCTGCACACACAATAGCTTGCCTGGTTTTATTTGCGATTAAAATGTTACAGCATTTAACATTTACAACGCTAAAAGCGCACAACCCGAAGCGTGTAGAAGCCATGCTATTCTACAACGTGCATGGTGTTCCGCAACCCTTGCCTGGCAGCTCAACAATATTGTGGGCCGCTGTAACAGGCTGCTTCCTCAGTGTCTTAACTAAACAACGCCATGACACTCATACCACAGGTTCCTCATACCTCCTTCTACGTATTTGAAAAATCTCGATTCGCTTACCTTGTTGGAGCTCTTGGAGCGCAAGGCAGAAATCCGTCGTCGCAGAGAACGTCAGCGAGCCACACGCGCTACATTCTTGTCAACAAAGCATCAACTGGTGCTCTCTGTTGTGTTATTTACAAACTAGAATCAAGAATACATGCCCTTTTGCCGTTAAATTAACCAAACAAGCTCACATTATGCATGCATTTTGAACAGAAGTGGTTTTTTCTTTGGTTTACAATATTGTTGATCTGGGGGTTTTAGGGATAAGAGTCCTGTTACTCTACATTTCATCCACTTAGTTTCTCTTTACACTGAAAATGTGCTGGCGGGTTCGGTGCGCTGACGTCATGACTCACCTTTTTTTTTTTGCATAAGTGAACACACTCCGGCGAATTGGACACCGCGAATATGTCCCCAGGATATCTTTCCTTTGTGCTGCGTTTTTTTGCATGCAGCAAAAAACAGGCAGCTGTTAACAGTAAGCGCTGCTACAATTACCTTATTTTCTAATTACAGAGCGAGAGCTCAGTAGGTTCAGAGACAAAAGTGGTCATGTCATAATTCACTCTGTAAGAAATCAACCATTCCTCACACAGCATAAAAGCCAATCAACCAGAAAGTGAGACATGGCAGGTGATTAGACAATATTATAAAAGTAGCAAAAAGAGCACAATATTTTACGGTACCTGAAATGCAGTATCTAATCTTCAGGAACACTTGTCTGTTGCAGAATTCATCATTAGCTAAGTTGTCAAATGAAGTGAAAGAACAGTGCGAAACACAGGACAGTTATAGAGACCGACGAAGTGCCGACTTACAATCAAGGTTTTATATTCCACACATAGCACATGCAACATATGATAGGAGAGAGAGGAGAGCAGTGGTGAATTTTGTTCATGAAACCTTTAAAAAACTGTGAATAAACATCATCCACATGACAAATATGCAACTTCTCTGGTGAGGAGTGCCAACAAAGGTACACTCGCACACGGCACCTCTCTTGTCAATGCAAAATGCCTCATAATAGTGTAAAATAAAACCATGATTATAAGTGAGCGCTTTGTCTCTTTCACTGTCCTGTGCTCCACACTGTTTTTTTTTTCCGCTTAATTGATCAAGTACCAGCTGGCCCCAGTAAGTACTTTAGTGTAGTCAAAACAGTTAACAATGCAATATGACATCTGTAATGGCCATTCTGCAATATGTAAGCATTGTCTCAGTTATGGAATTAAACACGAAGATGATGTGAAACAAATTATTGGAAAGGGTATGTCACTAAAGCCAACAATTCCACAAAGTCACTGGTCTCGGTCAGAGTTTTAATTTTGTATCAATGTTGAAGGACTCGGGGGGTATAATAAAACGTATTAAAAGGGCGAACATCTTATCTGTAAACATAGCATCGTCACATTGAAACCGTGACGGAGGATCTTCGAAACTGTAGTTAGCAACGGCCTCACCTTCACAGGTCGCTTGCTTCAGTTTTCCGGCTGTGGGCTTGTAGAATGGTGCCCAGGCCGTGCGGAAAAGCACGTGACCGGGGTGATCAGTAACGCTTGGGCCACAGTGATCTTGGCTGATGTCGGCGTGGAGTGAGTGGGCTCTGGCACGTAGACAGGTACTCTTCGATCTCCGCTTGCCATTCATGGTTTCGAGGGCATGGTGCGTACAACGGAAAGCCCCTTAACCCTGCCTGTCAGTTAGGGCAGAACGTATACAGGTGACCTGCTCCCCCGCAATGGACACACAAGAGCCTGCGCTCATGGTCACGCCAAATGTCACTTTTCCGGGGCCTTTGATTCACGTAGGGAGCTACACTACGGGCTCGTGGCAGGTAGGTAGCCATCTGTTTTAGTGGACGAAGTGCGCTGCGTACCATCTGTAAGGAGCGGCCATCGCAACCGCTGTGGGTTGTCTGAGTATTTCAGAGTACGTTGGGATGCGTTGGATCGGCTGTGGCTCACGCTCCAGCTCACATATTATCTGCCTCAGTTCATCTCGTACTACGTCGATGACAGACAGTGTTGCTGTAGTGTGAGGTGCTTGCAACTTGCTGAGCTCTTTCCTGATTGCCGATCTGATGAGTTCTCCAGGGTGTTCATGTCACTTCGCTGGCCTTCAGCGAAGACATTGGCAGGTGCGTAGTTTATGTCCCGATCGTACTGTCGAGCCCGCTGTTCTAGGGCTTTCTTGATGGCTGTCGCTTCCGTATGAAACTTCGCAACTGTTCATGGTGGGTTGCAGACAAGAACAGCGAATAGCTCTTGCTTCACCCCACCCATGAGGTGGCACAGCTTCTTATCTTCAGTCATATGGGAATCTGGGCGCTTCAACAGGCAGATCATGCCCTCGATGTACATTGTGACACTTTTGTTGGTGAGTTGGTTTCTGGTTTCAAGCGCAGCCTGCACCTTTTCTTTGCGATCCGTGCTGGCATAAGTAGCCAAAGCGTGTCTCCAAAATTCATCCCAGGTAGTAAAGGAAGTTTCATAGTTCTCATACCACGTCTTTGCAAAGTCCTCCAGTGCAAAGTATACGCGGTGGAGCTTCTCTCTCTCGTCCCAACCGTTCAAACTTGCCACTCTCGCAAAGAGGTTCAGCCAGTCTTCTACGTGTTCATACGAGCCGCCATGAAATACTGGTGGCTGGTGAGGCTGATTGATCACCACGTGTGCCAGTGTTACCTGGCTTGTCATGGTGGTGCCGTCCATTGACTGAGTTCCCCTCGGCGTGAAGTGGATGGACTGAATTCTGGTGAGTCACCTTGAAGACGGCGACTGGTCCTCTGATACACAGGCGTCAGCTCCACAGGATCAACTTGCTGGTGGTCGGGGCTACGCTGTCTTGCGTTTGTAGGGCTTCATTACCCAGCACCTCCACCAGAAATGTCGCGATGTTGAAGGACTCGTGGGGGGGGGTATAATAAAACGCATTTATTAACATATTTGCACAGCGCAAGACTACGAGTAGTTACGATGTAACTACAGAAGAAACAAGGAGAGAAAGAAGGACAGAAAGTATTTATCAAGTATTTATTAAAAGGGCGAACCTATGCCCACAACTGAAAGTGGCTATGTTCGTAGAACGTGTCAGTCGAACACCAAAGATGTTCTTCCGCTGCCTTCCTCTTCCTTTCCAAGAGAAGTCCCAAGCGCGTGGTGCACATCAGCCGGGTCCAGCTGGGTGCTCGTGCCATCATCGTCTCTGCGCAACACAAGACGGGCATGTGTGTCCCTGTGCACACGGTGATTGGCACGTTGTTTGAATGTAAGCAAGATGTCGTGGCAACATGTTGAAGGCAATTTGAAACTAACAGAAGAACGTAGCCATGCTCTCATTGCACACGGATAGTGAAGTGTTAAGGAAAGAACTATGAACCTGTACTCTATCACTGCAAAGATGCTCTTGTGACACAATAAAGAGGATGGTACGCATTGTAACCACTATGTGGTTTTAGGATTGGGTGCAAAAAACTATGCGTTAGTGTGCGTAACCTCTGACATGCATTATACACTACATATGCAACAAACGATAGCTTTGCCTACCCTATTCTAAAACTGGCTACTGCATACGTGCACCATCCTTCTGTGTATTTTTGTGTTAAGTAGTGAAAATATTATGCATGTCCAATAAACGGTACCTTTGCGAACTTTATTCGCAAGCTGCCTGTTGTGGGGTACACGTACGCATACGTGCCAATTCTCCAAACAAGCTTTGCCAAACAAGCTTTGCGGCAGCCAGCTGCGCCGTCCCGTCCGTTCACGTGTGTCCCAGGAAGATATACCCGAGTTGTTTTGACAGAAATAAATTCTGCTAGTTATGTTCATCCTTTGAGACTCTCGCCTCAGTGGGAAACCGCGGCCACTCCAAGCCACTATATATAAGACTGCAACGCTGGTGTTGGCGCTTGCGATTGAGAACCCCACTTCCTCTTTTTTTTTAGCGATGTTTTTTTGTTTGTTGGTCTTTGGAATTTTTTTTGTGCCGAAAAAAATAGGGACAAATGATTCAGCCCCCCCCCCCCCCCCCACCTCATTGCAGAAATCTCCCGGATCCAAAATCCTTGAACTCGGCAGGTATGCGTACCTCATGAAGCAGCCAACAGAAAACAGTCATTTTATCGAGACAATTAAGCTTAGCAAATATAAATAGTTTCTGGATTGAATAATCGATGTCGTGCCAAATTCACAACCACAAAGAGGAAGAATTAAAACATATAGACAGCAATCTGACGTATGCACCAACTAGCACCAACTAGTTAATTCTACTGAATAGTTTCTGCTCTAGTTCATTTGAATGGAAACCGTGGCGTATACATTTGCATTACCAAACGAAATTGTGTAACTTGAGATTCTACTGCAGCTGGGACTAAATGGTCCCAGTGACAGTGTCGTTAGTTTGCGTTTCGTTTGTGTATATAGTTGTCCCCCCATATTTTGTGCGCATCTGTCCCCATCAAGCATAGCCAATGTCCATTATGCTGCAACTTGCGTAGGCAGTCATCCAGTGCATGAACAGCATAATGGAAATTCCGTGCGTATATATATGTATCTGCTCACGGCAAGTTATATGTATATATATATATATATCAAGCGAGTGTCTTCTGTGAATCCAGTTATAAATAGAAATCGGCTTGAGCGGACAAACGTACGAAAACTTTTATCACTCCTACATTTCGGCCGGGGTCCGGCCTTCGCCAGGGGATACATTGCAAACGTCAACGTGCTGCTTATATACATTGGGGGCCCCCAACACGTGTCTATTTAATATCAAATGTCACATATATGACAGTGGCACACAAATCAACATGCGAAACAGAACGATGTGATAATGACAGGACTATATCACAATGATAATATACGAAATGATAATATAATATAATATGCACAGCAAAAAAGGGCATTTTTCACAGTCACGGAAAGGATCAAAATAACAAGGGTGATTATGTACCGCGAATGCATTTAACAATATTGCGTTAAAACAACTCGATGAACTAACAAGAAACATAGGTAAACAACCAACAACAATGCGCTAAAAGAATTAACAAAAAGCAGGTGTAAAGCAACGAGAACAGCAATATAAAGAAAACATAGGTGAATTATGTGGCAATGGTGATATGAAAAAAAAAGCTTAGGTAAAAGTGAGATACATGGCATTCATGAGAATGAAATACAACAGAATTGTATATAACAGGCTGAAAACTGATGAACGCGGCAGACATGTGATAGGGAATTTAGCCTTGTCTGTGACATAGTGATCCCGTTGCTGAACGTGCGCCCAGGAACGTGAGCTTTCCTGCGCTTTAGTTAATGCCGAATGACAGTGCTTTAAATTTGTAGATGAGAAATGATTCGCGTGCTTCCCATTCGTGGTGAGATTTTAAATCAGATTCTAATATGGTTGCTGTTAGGTTATCGAGTGAATGTCCTGTCGCATTCAGGTGCTTAGATAGGGGTAGGTTAGAAAAAGTTGTGACATGTGCCTTGTGGTCATTAAACCGCAGTCTGAATGGTGTCGCTGTCTGGCCTAAGTACTGAAGCTTACAGACTGAGCACTCAAGTAGGTACACACAGTTACTTGTATCCCAATCGTAATCACCATTAATTTTCATTGTGAAATTTGACGCCGAACTGTGGGCTGAAATAGAGGCGGTCATGTGTACGCAAACCTTGCAACGTGGTTTGCCACAAGGGTGGCAACCTGAATAGGCAGGATGAGTTAGTACAGATGAAGTCAGCATATTGTGCAAGTTTCTCGACCGACGATAGACTACACGTGGCGATTCCGAAAATATGTTTTTGAGACAGTCGCGCTGCATAAGAATGTTGTGGGGCCTTCGTAAGATGTGGTTAACGTTTGGTGCTCATGCGGAATGCGTTAATATGAGGTTTGTAGATGGTCGCTGCTCAGCAGGCTTGTTGGAGTGGAGGAGCACGCTCCTGTCCACTTCACTAGCACGTTTAATGGCATCGTCAATTATCTGAGGCGGGTACTTTTGTCTTCTTAGCGCATCACTGAGCTTGTCACAATTATCCCTGAAGTCAGATTGTGCGGAGCACAACCTTTTAAAACGGAGCGCCTGGCTGTACGGTATGCTTGTCTTGTTGTGTCTTACGTGGCTACTTTCAAAATGAAGGTAGCGGTGTCTATCAGTCGACTTTCTGTAAATCTTTGTCGTTAGTTTATCACCTGATATGCATACCGTGACGTCCAGAAAGTTTATGTTTGATGCTGAGTAGACGAGTGAGAAGGAGATTGATGGATGAAAATTGTTAAAGCTTGCCACAAAAGACAAAAGTTCAGTTTCCCCGTGATGCCATATCAAAAATTAAGATATCGTCAATAAAGTGCTTATAGTATAACGGTTTTAGGGCGCACGTGGCAAGAAACCTGTCCTCCAATGTGCCCATGAATATATTGGCATAATTCAATCACCATTGCCACATAACTCACCTACGTTTTTTTTATATTGCTGTTCTCGTTGCTTTACACCTGCTTTTTGTTAATTATTTTAGCGCATTGTTGTTGGTTGTTTACCTATGTTTCTTGTTAGTTCATCAAGTTGTTTTAACGCAATATTGTTAAATACATTCGCGGTACATAATCACCCTTGTTATGTTGATCCTTTCCGTGACTGTGAAAAACGCCCTTTTTTGCTGCGCAGACCTCACCTTATATTATCATTTTGTGATATAGTCTTGTCATTATCACATCGTTCTGTTTCGCATGTTTATTTGTGTGCCACTGTCATATATGTGACATTTGATATTAAATAGACACGCGTTGGGGGCCCCCAATATATATAAGCAGCATGTTGACGTTTGCAATGTATCCCCTGGCGAAAGCCGGACCCCGGCCGAAATATAGGAGTAATAAAAGTTTTCGTACGTTTGTCCGCTCGAGCCGATTGCTATGTATATATATATATATATATATATATATATATATATATATATATATATATATATATATATATATATATATATATATATATATATATGTATATATATATATATATATATATATATATATATATATATATATATATATATATATATATATAAGGGAAAGAACTTGTATACCTAAGGGCTCATTTTTCAGTGTTTTAACACAATATTAATGAGATCTAACAGACAGTAATGCCAAGGAATGTACAGGGGAAGGTATTGAAACCAATGGAATGTAAATAAGAAGAAAGAAAAGTGTATGAACAAATAACCAACTGTGATTCCATTCCATCGTTTTAATAACTTCCCCTGTACATTCCTTGGCATTACTGTCTGTTAGATCTCATATATATATATATATATATATATATATATATATATATATATATATATATATATATATATATATATATATATACATGCAAGGGGCACAGACGTCTAGCATTTTTCCTCCAAGACGCGGTCGCCTCGGCCGAGATTCGACCTCGCGACCTTTGGGTTAATACGTGTAGCACCATAGCCCGTGGGTGTGGAAAAATCAGGGATTACAAACATGCTCATTGAATATAGGACGGAACCAGGCTCGTGCAAAACGAGCGGCTTGTTTTGCGTCTTCAAGTACAATTAAAATTCCCGCGCCTTCTTTACTCCGTGGTATCATACTGCTTTTATTTCAATTTTGTTAATCGTGACTGGTGCAAATGTATGTTTTTGCATGCGCGTAAGGCTGAATTTAGTTCTATTGCATGAAACCGAAGTAAAAGAAGAGCACTCGGACCGCGTGCCTCGCGACGGTTTCGTTTTAGCTTTCGCTGGTGCGTAGCGGGCAGCGTGAGCGAGGGGAGGGATATGGCCTTCGCGATGAGGTTGTCATTCCCATTCGTCTACCGCGGCCTAACCCTGTTTGCCGACATGTCCAAGGTGCCTGCTGCCCAAGACGACGAGATGAACGCCGCGCAGCTCATCGGCAAGTTCACCCTCAAGGAAATCGGCTCGGGCAAGGTGACGACTACGAAGCTTCTGCTGCAGCTGTAGAGGCGCGCGGATATTTGAGCGTGCGCAGCGGTAACCTGGGAACAGCCAGTGCGCGTTTTAGCTGCGCAGATTGCGATGGCAGGCACGTAGCCGATACAAAATTACTTCCTTCCTGGTCATTCGTGCGCAATAGTGCTGTGCGCGCCTGATCGCCTAGTCGATTCTGTTAATGTACGCTGGTGAGACGTACAATCGATCGATCAAGTGCCTGATGACATCTTATAACAGCTCGAAAACGGGGCACGCGCTACGCGAATGCTGCGTCCCGTGTTTCGTTTTCTGCAGTTTTTACGCAGTTTACAGTACTAGTACTAATTCGTGTAAACTTGCGTGCGTGGCACTGGTATCCACGGGGTCAAAAATTAAATAAAAACATTGTTAAGGTGTTATTAACCAGCATATCTTTAGTGCTTAATATTGACGCGTGTTTATAGTGCTTTCATTTTGGGTGATCGGGCTAACGTACGCAGTACGTGCAATAGACGTCAGACTGTCCAGGCGGCGCTACGAAAATCGCTCGCGGCCATCAGCGGCCCCATCGCCGCGCTGGCCATGAATAGATAGTGCAAAGATAGCCGTCCGCAAACGAACGTGCATCGACCATCCCCCTTCGTTGGTCCTGAGGCGCGGTTTCTTGAAAATTAAGGACCTGGCAAACAAACTTCTTCCTTCAATCAACCTCTCTTCAGAAAAGTAGGAACTGCAGCTACAATGCAAAAGATGCTTCAGTTATTTCAGCGTGCTGCTGAAACTGGCAATTTTAAGTGTAAGCGAGCGTCGTATGACATGTCGAGTTTGAGGCAAGCACTCCGACGTGCGTTCTGTCACACATGAATGTGTTAAACTTGTGCGTATACATGATGCCAAAGCAATGAAGTGCATACACGAGCAATCTATCTTGCGATCAGTGGTACAAATAAGCTCACTTTATTTGGCACGAATGACTCTGGCGATTTTCGCCTTTGCAGTTGCATTCTCCGTCGATCTTTTCTTGCTTCCTGTGCGTTGAACTGTTTTATTACACACGCTAGAATGTTCTGTTCACGGTTGTCTTCCGTTTCCATATACTGCAGATGGGGATATATGCGTGTCCACTTTCTCAGTATACAACGAGAGGCAAAACCAAGGCCTCCGAGATAGCTTCGGCAATCGCGTAGACCAACGGCAAGAAAAACCTGTTTGTGGTCGCGATCATTTTGTGATTTACCTGTGTGACGTACCTGTTCGTATTTCCTAGTTAAAGCCAAAACTTAGGGCCTTCAAAGCCCTATGTGCGTAATGCTGTGTGGTGGCGACAATTTGAGATTGTCCATAGTATCTGAGGTGTAACGCATTTAGGACGGGACAGAGAAGAAGACCAATAACACATACACAGCGTTCTGTATGTGTTATGTGTCTTCTTCTCTGTCTTGTCCTGGATGCACTATACCTCGGATACTATGCATAACCAATAAGCCCGCTGTGCAACCTTAGTTGAGATTATCGGTGGTCGCGGCGTGTGCGATATTATCGCGCTCGTCACTCGTCTATTGTTGCACTGCACGCACCGCGGTCAGAGGCTATCTTAAGCATCGTAATCGAAGTTACCATGATTGTTTGCCAAGGCTACTCAAAACAATAATAGGAGACCTGCATTATCACACTTTCTCATGCGACCAGCTGTAGAGAACGCGAATAATTCGTTTACCTAACACGATCGCAATGGGCCGTATTTAGCGTCTCGTCGTTCTGCTTTGTGAAAGCTGTGCAAATCAGTAAAATTAAAGTCTTTTACGTCCATAGTAATTCGCAACGCAACAGTAGCATAGTGGTGTGGCAGTAGCGTTGACTGGGGTCTTTTTTTCGTAGAGCGCGGAGCTGTTGCGTCTTATCTTGTTTCCACTGTAGTGTCGGCAACTGAACCAGCAACAGCAAGCACTTCATGGCAGTTCGGTGATTCATCTGACTAGCGGAGAGAAATTTATAGCTCTTTTTCTGAGTGTTGGATGCGCAAACACATCTAATACAGTAGACTCCCAATAAACGAAACTCTCTTAAATTAAATTACTGTTTAAATGGAATAACTACCACTAGTATATTTAGTTTCGTACTTGAATATATACCCCTGTTTATCTCTCCGTAAACGAAACTCCTCTTAAAGGAAACACATTTTTCTGGTCACTCCAGGTTTTATTTAAAAGGAGTCTACTGTATTTCGCTCAATTGTCGTTCTGCACACGCTGGTTGCACCTGGTTGCGCAACAAACTGCCCAAGGGACTCGGGCTTTGCACTACTCAAAACTGCGTCGACAAATGATGCTACATGTCCACGAAACTCGAAAGTCTGACGTCTATATGCGAGCACCAGCGATATGGTTCGAACGTTCCATGCCGCCTGTATAAATGTCGGTGCACCTCATCACAGATTAGTTTATAAATGGCCGACATTCTGTTCCCATTGCCTGTTGTCTGACTTTTCATTTTCCACCACAGGTTAGTCTGAATAAAGAGTTCCATCTTGAACACGTGACAGTAAATGTTACTAGTTATCAACAGAAACTATTGGCAGCAATATAAATTTGATTCAATGGTATAGCAACATGCATTCTATTATCAATTGCATACAGTTAAAAAGGGGAGAAAGCTGGCAGCCATAGTATTCAGTCTTGTATGGATGTAATAACATTTGTACATATATGTAATATGCATATATCGCCATAACACTAAACAAGTAAGGATATATAACTGTTGCGCTTAGATCTTTTTATCAATTGGTTACGAAGTATAGTGCAGTACACATGTGAGATGCACGTATGGAAAAGGCACTTAATGCGTGACAAGGTGCTGTAACTCGTTTCAGTCTATAAGGCGCACAAGGAGCAGTTATGTACAGTGTCGACCTTTATCAAAGGGAACATGCGAGTGCGTGGTCTTCTCCCTGCGCCAGCCGCCTACAGCACCCTCAACTGACAGCCGAAGATAGTGCACCCGCTTTTGGCGACACCTTCAGTTATCGGACTGGAGCGCTTTTTCAATGGCTGTGACTCCTTATTTTGTTTGCCAATAGATGGCACCCTAAAAGCCAATGAGCTTTCTTTGGCTGATGGAGCTGTAGGCAGGCGTCGTACAGTACAGGCCACACACACTCGCGTGTTCGCTTTTATAAAGGGCGACAGCTTGACAATTTTTATAATAGGTTATCGTGAGAACATTCATACTCCCAGACCTTTCTGCAATGCTCAGCTTATTTTCAATGCCCACAAACTATAAGTGGCGCTCTGTACGATTCAAGATGGCGCCAGGAATAGAGTAAACCCATTTATTAGCTCTAGAACAGATAGGAGCTGCAGATGTATGGTCCGTGCCACTTTAACCGGTTCAAGTCATGAGCTGCAATGAAATGTATATGAGACCAAGATACCTACTTAAACTATGGAAGCTCACCACTTAATTATTTGCTGCAGTGTTAAGGGTTATATTTCAGCTGTTACATGAACGATGTTTGGCAAAATCCTTTGCACGTTCTACAGAAAACTGCATGAACTAGAACTGACGTATGAACTGAACGGCACTCCGAGGTAGTAAGTACTGAGCCCGTCCGATGGATCTGCTGCACTAGTCGGCCACTAGCGAGTAGGGTCAACACTGCCGCAAAGGACCAAATGTTTAATGTGGCGATGGTTTCCAAACATATCACACTGTCACCATTACTTGTGCAGTCAGGAACTTGGAATTGCTTCTTAAACTGAACACAAGCATTTATGAATTCATTCAGTAGCACTTGTGTTACAGCCATGCTCATCTGTGTGCTATGCACTGCACTTGGATGTTGCAGGTTTTATCAGCACAATCGAAACATAGGTATTGGAAAAAAATACACATGCATGTTTTTCGCAACATTGAACAATTTGACGATGCAAAAATTTATCGAAAAGGGTACCTGTACACGAGAATTTAGCAGAAAGGTATGGATGTTTCCTTAACTGCACATTTCATCGCTCCAATCATTTCGCTTCGCTCGTCGAGCTCGAGCGTGCTGGCGGAATGTGGCGCTCCACGTTATCCACAATAATTTCACTACATTCAATGCACAAGAAAAATTATGCTTTTGTTCTGATCCCCCTGGAGCATATTATACTTTAAACACAATCAAAGTGACTTAAAAGCATGAAAAAACATCAACGCACAACGGGGCGTCGAGTGCACTTGCTCCTCATGAGTTGACAGCTGATGGTTCGACGCTGTCACTCGGTGCTTTCACAGCCTTCTATGTCCAGTGAAAAATCCTCGTCGTGAAGGTAGTTTCTTTCAACATCACTGCTGAAAGCAGTCTGAAGAATTTCCACGGTTGAATGACTTCGACCGCTCAGCTAACTTAATGTCAGCACATTTGTGTGGCCGTGGAGAACATTTTGCTCTCACACCAGTCAGCAAGCAAATTGCTTGCACTGTGCTGCCACCCATCAACTTGCGTACAAAAACAAGCGACACAGCGCTGATCAATTTGAGATTGTTTAGTCATATAAGAGTGAATTCGTGAGTGACTTGTCGCATACGATTGTATGGGATTGATGCACTACAAAAGCGCAAGTTGCCTTGTATTTTCACAAAAGCTTTGCATCTTGCAAGAATGAATCTGATTTACTGTGGCACTGAGGGGCCGGTTCATTCTCTGGTGCAGGAAACATTCAAAGTCATAGTACACTCACACCTTGAATTTGGATGTAACCAAATATTGGTTATGACGAAGTAAATGAGTACTCTTGCAATAGACGTACTGCTAGAAAAATGCCTTTGTAACAAATTTTTGGACATAATAAACTTCTGTGTAAGATGCAACTCCATTATAATAACGTTTGACTGTACTTGTTTTCTGCTAACGTATTAACATTGCACCTAATGCAGCTGAACAAGGGAGACTGACCATCCTAGAAAGAATGCTTCTTAATTCCGCTTGGCAGTGCGACAGTCTACGGGCATTGGGAATTGCAATAATGTATTGTAATCTTTTTTCAGTGACACAAATAAAGGAATATGTGAACATACCCAGACTTATTGAACAACAAACCATGCTGTTACAACTCTCTAAAGGAAAATCTGACATATTTGTACATCTCAATTTTAACGACATGAGTGATGCTATAGAGGGAAATAAAAAAAGTTTACTTTTGAAGCTTTACTATTTATGTATTTTGTTTTTCACCACAATTTCTGAGCGACTTCTTGCACTATGGTAGTCATTGCAAAATGTGCTTTTTGGACAAACTTTTTTTGCCTCTAAGCTGTCATCATGAGTCATTAATTTATTTATTTATTTACAAATACTGCAGGCCCTGTTTGGGCCCAAGCAGGAGCGGGTAACAAATGTCAGTGACAAAACAGAATATAAAAATACAAGAAAATACAATACTTGGTACAAAAATAAGGAAATTCCCAACATCAGGGAGAATATAAATAATACATAATGACATAATAATACATAATTAATGACTCATATTGCTCTATATAAACTATAGAATGCAGATAACTATCAATAAAGTGTGTGAAAAACATTTATATCAACAAGAAAAATTGTAATGTGAGAACTGTTGAATGCTCAGCCAATACTAATTTTTTAGTTCATAATAAATAATCTTCATAAGTTCATAATAATAATGTGAATGATATCATACTTTAAAAGAAGATAACAGCACTCTTCAATTCTTAAGGAATATGTGGCAAAAATTTCATCTTAATCTGGCCATCAGAAGTACCAAAAACATGACGTCCAAACTGAAAAGGTTGCCCAAATTGCATATAAAGCAAAAAGCATTTTAAAAGTAGAAATGAAAGATCATCTATGTGGCAATGATGCTCTTTCTAAAATAGTTTCTTCCGTTATGAAAGCCTGGTAATTATGGCTTTTTTGAGCATGGGGCTTTGGGGAACTGCTCATGTGAAATGTAATGGCAAGCAGCCAGGGGACAATTTCCAGTGGACTCTAGACAATCATCTCTTTTTAGTTTTTTATAGCCATCCTATGCTCTTTAAAGGTCATTTTATCTTACTTCGAGGTTACCTACGACTGTTTTTTTTTTGTCAAATAAGTAAAGCAAAATAAACAGCGCTGATGTAAAATCAAGTTTCTACAGTTTTGTAGATTTACATGAATTGAGTTTATTTCATGATTTCAACTTGTTATTAGAGTCAATGCGTAAACTGTCAGATAACTTGGAAATTAAGGAGCCATAATTTGTCTAGCAGTAGTGGGGGGATACTGTGAATGCAGGTTTTGAGTAAACCAGCCGGATACATGCTTTTGCTGCTAAAGAAAAAAAAAAGCGTATATTTGACTTGTGGCATTGCATGACAAAAATTGAATGGAAAAAAAATTAAGAATGATAATGCTTTAACAAAACTGGCATCCTTACAGCAACATAATTCTTTTTATAAGTTTCGTCATTCCGAGCCTTGGATTGTTAACAAAAACAGAACTACATACTGTGACCAAATGCTACAATCCTGTTTACCTACTGTGCTAAATCAACTACACAAAGGAAATGGTCTCAGTGTATCAACTCTGTCGCTAAAAAAGCTACGCGACGTATTTATGTGATTGCTTGTGCTGCTAAGGGCTTATTTGTTTGTCCTTTTCTCTGTCTTTAGCACTTCGCTTATTTTTTCCCCTTTTTCTCAAATGTTTCTATAATGACCTTGTTTATTTATTCCGACCATGGATGTTTACTGTTCTTGTGTTTTTTAAGTTAGTTCATTCATGATGTATACCATGTTTTTGTGTGACCGCTGTGAAGCTGCCCAGTGTATGAGGTGGCCAGGTTCCCCTCAAGCTGCTCAACGCAGCTTTTTTGCCTGGTCATCCTCGCAACTTTGTTGTTGTGAATAAACAATTCAATTCAAAAACATAAGGAATCAAGGCTGGAGAGCCTGACACAAACTCGTACAAAACCAAATTTGGTCTGAGGTACGCGAGTTTTGGCCGTAAAGTAAGAAGTGGATTGGTGCTGAAAACCCAACTAAAGCTTACTTCAAAAAGTACCACCATTGTATGAAAACAAAACAAAAAACAGACTGAACATAAGTTGAACCACACTTGTAGTGATGTGGCAAACATCCAACTAGCACATGCAAAATTATAGAAGTTTTAACGAAAAGGCTGATAATTAGCCTTTTATATTACACATTAGAAGAAAAAAAGTAAATAATAAACAAGGAAGTTCATCAAGGTTTAAGAGCTATTCCTGCAGGAGTTTCGGTTGCATGTGGTATCAAAAAGTACCTATATGGCATGAAAAGCCTTCTGATGCTAGTGTTTGTGGTTCATCGAACTGCAATAAACAAGTTGACGGTACTTTTTAAGGCATGGGAATGCTTATGTGAGAAAGATGTTATACAGAACCTTCTACATTTATTTACATCGTATTGAACTATCGGCACAGAATGTGCATGAAATTCAAACGCATGTTGCTGTCCTCCAAGTGTACATCACATATGCTGTAAAGGTTTGGTAATTTGACAATTGTTAATTTCAAAAGTTAGATAGTTTGAATATGTACCCAAGAGCTGGCCAGTATATGCATTAAAATTATCATAAATTTGGTCATAGTGTTTGACTGCAACCCAGGTAATATGGACAGTCCTCGCAGCACGCCGAAAACAAAGTGCTGCAAATTTAAAATGCAAAAGAGAGTATACAGTGTTCGCAGACTATCGAAATAAGGTGGTCTGGTACATTGCTATTTTCATCAGTTGGTGACCATGGTTTTGTCCGCATGCAGCTTTGTATTAACTTGATTCGCTACGTCACAGTCAGCATGCCAGCATAAAACTCATTTGTAATGTTACAGTGGGCGAACCACCAGTTACCGGCCATTTTTCCTGCGAAAGAACAATCATTGCGTAGATGTGGTGATGGTGGTTATGCGTAGGAATTAAGGAAGAGGTACAAAACATGTTTTGGGCTAATTAAACACAGGGCTTTGATGCCGTTGTTGCATTTTGAACAAAGTTGCAGGATAACAAAAACTGTGGTTTTTACTCTGCTTTTACACAAACAAGACATTAGATTTAAGGACTCATCAAGAAAAGGAAGATTCATTTATGTTTTTTTACTACTTTAATAATTCAAGATTTGGCTGATTCGGACATTTTTGCTGGTCCTTTAAGATTCGAAATAACAAGATTTTACAAGTGCACATATGCTTTGAGGCTCAGCAATGAAGGGTGTTTTTGTTGCTAACCTTGAACTTCTTTAAAGTACTGACACAATTTTTTGAAGGTGAGCTTGCACTGTCATACAAGGCTCCTGAAACAGACATGGCACTGAGCAATTGTGAGACTCAGCAAATGCAGATAAATTTTATTTTGATATATAAGTCAATTTTTCCAATGGTGTACCTACTGACACCGACACTGATGAGTTCACGCTGCAGTTAGGCTACTTGTGATGATGTCAGGTGCGAAAACTTCCAAGATGGTCACTTGAGCATCAATAATAGAGAAAGAAACTGTGTGGAACAGCCATGAAAACGTCACGATATCTTGCATGTGATATCCTCATACTGTGCTGTGTACGGTAGGAATCAAAACTAGCTTTTAAAAACATTACTTTTTCAGGGTGCACTCACGCTTAGCAGTGTATTTCTAAGCTTTCCAGGGTGCGACTTCTCATTTGGTTAAAAAAAAAATATTGTATCAGTACCCCTTCAAAGGTTTCCAACTATTTCTTTTTAATTCAAAAGGCTGCCCTTTGGCATAACAAGCATACAAAAAAACAACAAAGGCTTGTCACACATTAACCAACAAGTTACACTCGTACATAAAGTTTAACAAGGATCGGTGGAAAGGTTCTTTTATCCTTTCTTGTAAGTCCGGAGGGTGACCAGGACTGTGACCGATTGTTCTCAGATGACGAAGGCGCACTTGCCCTAGGTCTGGGCACGACCAGAGCAAGTGTGTCACGTCCATGGCAGTTATAGGAGCATCACAAAAAAGGCTTGTGGTTTCATACGCTGCGTGGTACTGTTGCAGCCAGTGGGCAATAACTGCTGGCGTAAGAGCAACCCCAACTTGAAGTCTTCGAAGCGCTACATTTTAAGCGGTAAGCCCACAAGAGAGGTCAGAACCACACAGTGGTATGAGTGCTCATGTATTTAACAATTGTCAATAAATTTGGAGATTGATCATGTGGAATTACTACTTAAATGGGGGAGCAGTCTCCCGATTCCCTAATCTCGTATTTGGATAATGCAAAACAAGTTTTCTGATTTGGGATCAAAATTTTTGCAACTCTCTCCAAGTAGGACCACAGAAGCGAGCTCTAAAGATTACTTTTCATAAGGGCTACAATCAGAACCGTTCTGACGTTTTACCAGAAAGCCATTACTATACTATATAGTGGCAAAAAGCCTGCCTTCACAACTGCATATTATTTATTTTGCTACTGATTGAAGTGGTGAGTGTTTTTTAGGTGTGTGCTTGAGACAGAAACCACCACCTTATAGCTGTCAAATGTGTCCCATACTACATGACAAACTAGCTGATATTTACTTGTTTGTGCTTAACAAGCCCAATTATATTAAGAGAGAGCACCTGCTCCTATGCACACATTCTTTACTTAACAGAAATGATAATTGCAATGCATTTTTCTGGTATCACAAGGTTATGTTTAATAAGATTCTGCCGTAGGAGGCAAATAGGACAGGGGAGGTTGTGTTCACATTGTTCATTGCATTGCTCGTTGCATCACTCTACATGTGCACTTGTTTATGAATGATTGACCAGCCGCTGTTGGAATGTATCCTCAAAGTATGGAAGGCCATTACCAAAAACTTCCTCTCTCCCGCAGAGCGTGACTGTGGAGTCACTGTGGCGTGACCAGACGTGTGTGCTCATGTTTTTCCGCCGCTGGGCATGCCCCTTCTGCCGCCTGGACGCCGTGCGCCTCAGCCACATCAAGCCGCAGCTAGATGCTGCCGGCGTGCGCCTCGTTGGCATCGGCCACGAGAACGTGGGCCTCGACGACTTCCGTCAAGGCGAATACTTTAAAGGAGGTACGCTAAGTGTATTGCTTTATTGTTGGGCATGTTGATATATTTGGGTGTAGTATCCCTTGCAGCCTATGTGCTCGTTCAAAACTCTGCGTTAATCAAATTAAATGGCCTTAACAGCATGAGCTGCTACCAGGAAAACCTTTCTGTGGCTTTGATGGTAACGCTGCAGGAGCAAATGTACTGACAGTTGGGCAAGTCGGTACTGATTTATTATTGAATCTGCAACACTAGACCTAGGCAAGAAAGAGATACCATAAAGGATGACCACGGTCGTCTGTCTCTTTCTTGTTCTGTGAGTTGTGCACGCTAGAGAAAGTTATGATATGTATACGTACCAACTCGCCCAGTGGTCAATTGTACTGAGACACTGTAAGCACTAACTCGACGAGAAAAATCCGTGAACAGGGGCTAATTGTGTCGAAATGTTGGCTCGACACTACCTCTGTCTACAGGTTTTTCTTCGCAAGCTTTCATCTTCCCCTTCTCACCATTTTTGAATAACTCGACAAGGTACAGTCGAATCTTGATCATTCGAACTAAAAGGGGCCCGAAAATTTGTTCGAAATAAAAGTAGTTCGAATTGATGAAAGCTAATAAACGGAGGGCTCTCCATGTAGTGGCGCATGTGCATTGAGCTAACACACGAGGGGAAGCTTCAGAAGACTTACATTTATTCACAATTCACAGGACATTCGTTATTAATTGAAGGAATCGGTGATGCGCATCTGCACACGTTTGCCTTGCAGCGAGTTTATCAGTTTCGCACGCAGCTTGCAAAGCATTTCTACTTTAGCTTCAGCGTTCTCCCGGCAAGAGAAGTTGCGCGCAGAAATGTTTAGCGCCGACACTTTTTGAAGACGACAACAACAACTGCGTAGCCTTTCCGCTACGCAGCCGCAGCATGGCCAGCACGTTCACGAGAAAGGAGGGGCGGCTCCACGCGGAGAGAAGGAGATCGGCATTTGTGGGAAAACCAACACTCCACGGCAGCTTTAGTTTTTTTTCTCTCCTCGCGCACGTCGTTGAAAGGAGAAGAGTTACCTGGTAGGGATCGGAAAGGGGGAAGTGTGGCACCGGCGCGTGAGAGACCCCCCTCAAGGCGCAGAGCCGTGCTCCCGCGGAGGGCAAGGGCTGCAAAAAATAGTGCCTTTCTCCTTTCCTTCAACCACACATTCATTCAGCCCAGCAACAGCTTTCTTTTTTTTTCCTCTCTCTTTTCGTGCACGGCATTGGAAGGAGAAGGATCTTTACGTGGCAGGGACGGAAAAAGGAAAAGTGTGAGAAGCCTTTTCTTTCCTTTTCATTTTCTTCGCGCGCTGCGTTGAAGTGTCGCAGGTACCGCCGTAGGATTGGGCGGGGTGCTGAGAGCAATTTCGGAGCGCGGCATGTTCGAATTAATTGTTGCAAGTGCTTGCATGTTCGATTTACCGTGCGTTTTCGCCCATCCATTGGAATACACATAGTTTTGACGGGACCTCATTGTGAGTTCAAATTAACCGGAAGTTCGAACTAATGAAATTCGACTGTAATTCGAAATCGATATGGGCATTACAACACATGTTGCTCCACTGGTAGGTGAATTTCTCCTTGGATAATGTGGTGGCCACCATTGATAAATGCCTCCATCGCCTTCAGGAAGGAAAGCCGGGGGGAATCTTTAAGGGCTTGTTTTCTTTTTTCTCTGTAAAGCAGAGTACGTATTAATGAGAACTGTTAAGGCCACAGAAAGTATAGGGAATGTTTTTTGCAGACTTTGTGATATAAAAGTGAAGAAAGTAAAGTGGAAACCTGGCATTGGCAGGGACCAAACCTGCAATCTTCGCATTAGGCGTTCGATGCTTACCCGAGTTACAGTGGCGGTCAGTTCACATTATGGGGTTTATATGTGCATTTTAAAGGGGTTAGTGTCAGTCCAGTAGCTATTGCAGTGAGTGTGGTGGAACTTCTTTTATACCTGTTGGCATCACGTGATCTTTTCACATCTAGGTATATCATAATAACCAGAAAAAACATCCCCTGGGTATTATTGTCTGTTAGTTCTCAACCTTTGTGCACAGCATGGTTTGCAATGAACATTGAAAGTCTGTGGTACTACAGTCGAACCCCTTTCGTCAGACCCTGATATAGCAGAATAAAATGAAACAGAAGAATGCTTTGTTGTCCAGGTTAGTTCGGTTACATCTCTGTATGCTAAAATGTCGAATAACATTTGTTTGTTGCTGTTCCCACACCTGGAAGTTTTGTTTTCTGTTTTTCATGAGTGCTTTGACGTTGTAACTCAATTGCTTATGTTGTCCGGTGATGTTGAGCTCAATCCCGGACCTAACACTAAAGCACAAGTGCAAAGTCCTCTTACTGATTCACAGACTAAGAAGTTTAATGATATGTTCAAGATGTTACAAGCTGTAAACACGCATACCGAAAAAATGGAGAGGGACCAGACAGATCTAATCAAATCTGTTGATGAGCTTAAAAAAACACAGGCGAGTTTTCAAGAAAACCTTACTGTTTTAGACAAACAATTAACTGAAGTAGAGCGCAAAACGGTCGCGATTGAGGAAGTCCAGAAAGAGATACAGCGTTTTCGCCAATCGATTAGCCATATTAGCAGTGAAAACGGCCAACTGCGTGCCCGGCAAGGTGAGCTCGAGGATATGCAGCGGCGAGACAACCTCTTATTCTATGGGCTGCCTGATGCCCAGTCGGAGTCCTGGGCCCAGATAGAAGAAAAGATGATGAATGTGTTTTCATCCAGATTAGAAATAGCACCCTCTAAAATACTAATCGAACGAGCACACAGGCTTGGCGGTTATCATCCCAATAAGTGCCGGCCAGTCATTGCCAAATTTTCTTACTTCAAGCTCAAGCAGCAAATACTTCTGAGTAGTTCGAAGCTGAAGGATTGATTGATATGTGGGGTTTAACGTCCCAAAACCACTATATGATTATGAGAGACGCCGTAGTGTAGGGCTCCGGAAATTTAGACCACCTGGGGTTCTTTAACGTGCACCCAAATCTGAGCACACGGGCCTACAACATTTCCGCCTCCATCGGAAATGCAGCCGCCGCAGCCGGGATTCGAACCCGCGCCCTGCGGGTCAGCAGCCGAGTACCTTAGCCACTAGACCACCGCGGCGGGGCCGCTGAAGGAAGTAAATCGGCAGTTGAACAAAGCATTCGATCGTCTGAGGGGCAACAGGAAGAAAGTCTCGTGCCTCAAATGGCCGTACTGAACCAACGGCTCAATGAATTTGAAGACTGTTCACGTCGAGAAAATTTAATATTTCACGGCGTAGTAGATGCCGCTGCTGAAACTTGGGCACAGTCAGAAGAAAAAGTTTGCTCGATATTCACTTTTAAGCCTGAGATAGCAGTGATGATCACATTTCCCAGGCGCACAGGCTTGGCCGTTTCGTCCCTAATAAGTCCAGACCTGTTATTGTCCTGTTTTCATCCTGTAAACTAAGAGAAACGATTCTGTCTTCCAAAAACAAGTTAAAAACAAGTGGTGTCTCCGTAAGTGAAGACTTTTGTAAGGCAACCAAAACTGTCAGGACAAAATTGTATGATTTTGGCAAGAAAAGTGGTGAACTTTTCACTGTGAGGTACAACAAGCTGTATATCAACAAAAATGTTACATTTACTCCCCTGATACCCACAGTGTCTGTGAACTGCATTTGGGCAATGCCGCCAGTACTTCTGAACTGTCGTCTGCCGCTACAAACAGCCGTCCTGATGTGTCTTTTTCCTAACAGATGTTAGGCATCAGCAACGCAGCCAGTCTTCTCAAGGCTTATCATTTTTATTGTCAAATGTGCGCAGTTTAATCAATAGACGCGACGCTCTAACACCTATTATTGATTCATGCGCTGCTGACGTGGTTGTATTGACTGAGACCTGGTTGACCAATAAAATTTATAGGGAAGAGCTGTTTCACTGCGACAAGAAGTATGTTGTGTACCGTCGTGACCGCGATTTAAAACCGGGTGGTGACGTTCTAATTGCCATTGCCCACAATATAGTGTCTGCTAGGATTGCACTTACAATGTCCTTAGAGTTGGTTTGTGTGCGTGCTGTCATAGACCACCAAAACACATTGATCTATGCTTGTTAACGGCCGCCAAATGCACCAACTACTTTCTGCGATGAGCTGCATGACATTCTTAATTTTCTCGTCTCAGAATTTCCTCACTCTCCGTTGCTTCTTCTGGGAGATTTTAACTTTCCTAGAATAAGTTGGGCTTCGCAATTTCCCTCCGTTTTTGGTTCGTCCGCTGAAAGTCAATCTTTTATTAACTTGTGCTTAAATTTCAATCTTGCGCAACTTGTATCTGGGCCTACTAGAACTGGCACTACTTCATCGAACACACTTGACCTGGTCCTTGTCAGTAATCCTAATTTAGTGCATTCATTAACTTGTTTACCCGGAATAAGCGATCATTGTTTTTTACATTTTTCTGTAAAGGGCAGTGTTACATGTCAGAAAAGCAATCCAAAATTTATCAGAGATCATGCGAGAGGCGATTACACAGCAATCAATAATGAGCTTGCATTATTCATTGACGAGTTCATGCCAGAATTTTTTAGCTGTACTGTAGAAGATAGTTGGACACTATTTAGGAACAAAGCCACGTCACTTGTCGCTAAATATATTCCACTGCGCAGGCTTTCCGGAAAGAAACGCTCCCCTTGGTTTTCAACGACACTAAAAAGATTATCAAACAAGAAAAAACGCACTTTCCGTCTTGCGAAACGCTGTCAAACATCTACTCGTTGGAATGATTACGCAGACACACTGCATGCATATCGTATCGCGTTAAGAGAAGCAAAGGTCGTCTTCTTTAATACATATCTACCTTCCCTTCTTTCTACTAATCCATCGAAATTTTGGAGCACTATTCAAATAAAAAAAAATAACATATCTCTTACAGATACCAGTAGTTGCACCATGAGCAATGAAGAATGTTGCATGGTTCTAAATGACACCTTTGCAAAGTAATTTTCTGACTGCTGTACTGACACAGTCCCGTACATGCGCAAAAAAGATTTTTTTCCCATGGATCCACTTGTCGATTTTGCAGGGATTTTAAAGTTAATTCATAGTTTAAAACTATCCTCTTCCTGTGGAGCGGACGAAATTAATTCGAAATTTCTGAGAAATACTGCTGTGTACTCCTCTGTATTTTTTATGTACCTTTTCCCCCAGTCTATTGAGTGCTCGACTTTGCCCGCAGATTGGAAGGTGGGGGAGGTGGTACCGCTGTTGAAATCAGGTAACCCGCATTCTCCTCTCAATTACAGACCCATTTCACTTACCAGCGTACCTTGCAAAATCCTTGAACATATCATATTTTCTAATCTCGTTTCATTACTTGAGTCAAACTCTTTCTTCACTTCATTTCAGCATGGGTTTCGCAAGAACTACTCCTGCGAAACACAACTAATATCGTTTATACATAGCATTTCTTCCTCTTTAGACAAAGGCCAAGTTATTGATTGTATTTTCTTAGATTTTGCTAAAGCCTTTGACAAGGTGTCTCATTGCTTACTACTTCTTAAACTCAGTACTCTTAATATTGATCCTAACATCTTCAGTTGGATAGAATGCTTTCTAACTAACCGTACTCAATTTGTAACCGCTAATGAGGCTGCATCCCCGCGCTGTCACGTAAAGTCAGGTGTTCCTTAAGGCTCCGTCTTGGGCCCATTGCTATTTTTAATTTATATTAATGACTTACCTACTGTTACTAATAGCTCTATAAAACTTTTTGCCGACGATTGTGTTTTATATCGTGAAATAACTAATCAGCATGATAACGTTATTCTTCAGTCAGACCTAGATAACATATCTAAGTGGTGCTCACAATGGCTAATGTTCCTAAATCCCATTAAATGCAAATTCATGTCTTTTTCGCGTCGCTCTGGCTCATTCACTTTTTTCGCCTATACTATCAATAACATCAATCTTGATTACGTAACCTCATATAAATATCTCGAAATTCAGCTAATCAATAATCTTTCTTGGCATGCGCACATCGAATACATCACTAACAATTCCAACAGATCCCTCGTCTACCTACGCAGAAATTTTTCTAAAGCCCCCTTCCATTTAAAATTAATGCTGCACAAAACGCTAATTAGACCTAAGCTTGAGTATGCGTCATCTGTGTGGGACCCCGGTCAAAAAACATTATCAGCAATCATTGAGTCGGTTCAGAATCGGTGAGCACGTTTCATTAATTCAAACTATACCCGCACATCTAGGGTTTCACTAATGAAATCGAACCTTGGACTAATTGATTTGTAAATTCGAAGAAAAATTTCTCGTCTATACCTTTTTCACAAAATCTTTTACCAAAATAATTCACTTAAACAGGAACTCATCTCGCAACCTTCATACATATTGTCACGTCTTGGTCATCAGTATAAAGTTTTTATTCCTTTCTGCCATACTAACATTTTTTCAGACTCCTTTCTGCCAAAGACCAGTGCCGAGTGGAACCACCTTCCCCCCTACATCGCCTCCATTGAGGACGTGTCATCCATCAAGACTGCACTAACCGATTATATCTTAAGCCTTCAATAACTGAATATTGTTTGAACATGTATTCTAATTAATTGGTTGTATTATTGTGTTCTGTTATTGCTGCATTTTTGTTATATTACCCACCCCCTCTGTAACGCCTTTATGGGCCCTGAGGGTAATGTAAATAAATAAATAAATAAATGAAATAAATGTTGCCGTTAGTGAAGACTATTCGCCAGCTACTCGCCTTGCCAGAAAGAAACTGGCTGAATTTGGCAAAACTCAATCCCCAAGATTTAAGCTTCACTTTAACAAACTGTACGTAAATAAAAAGTGCTACATCTACAACCCCTCTGATGATTGCATGCGTGAAATCTCCGAATCCTTTAAGTCATCAGTCAAAACTTCACATCTCTCGCATGAGTCGCCGCATGCATCTGTGCACAACACCGAATAGCGCTACGCGACGGGAAGTGGATCAAAGCTACCAGTCGCAAATCAACTTTCGTTTCTTTTCACAAATATTCGAAGCCTAATTCCAAAACGTGATGATCTCTGCTCTGTTATCGATGCTTCTAACGCCGACATAATCTGCCTTACTGAAACCTGGTTGTATGCGCAGGTTGATAAGAGTGAATTATTTGATTGCAAAAAACACTACATCATTTACCGTTGTGACAGAGGTGTTCGGTGTGGAGGCGGTGTGCTTATCGCAGTTTCAGATACGATTTCGTCTTTTCCAATTCATTTTAGTAGTGCTTTGGAACTTGTTTTGGTTGAAATACAAACGTGTTCTAAGAAGTTGATATTGGGCGCTTGTTATCGACCACCATCCTCTTCATCCACTTTTGTTGACGAGCTTCATGATGTCATTTCCACGCTAACAGTACGGTATCCGAATAGTCCGCTCATTTTACTAGGCGACTTGAATTTCCCGAATATAGTTTGGTCAAACGTGCATTCCACTTGTCATCCTTTCTCCGGAGCGGGAGACGCGTTTTTGAATTTGTGCAACGATTTTAACTTGTCCCAGCTAATAACACAGGCAACAAGCATTACGTCTACCACATCTAACATCTTAGATTTAGTGCTCACCACTGCGCCTGATCTTTTCCATTCCATATCCTACTTGCAGGGGCTAAGCGACCACTTGCTGCTTCATTTTTCTTTCACCTGCAGAGTACCTCACAGTAGGAACCACAAAAAATATATCCGGGACTATAAGCGTGCAGATTTTGATGCTATTAATCATGATCTTTTAGCTTTTTTAAGTGATTACATGCACAACTTTTATGATCGCTCCGTTGATACTAACTGGACTTTATTCAAAGAAAAGGTTCTATCACTCATATAAAAATATGTGCCACACATAGTCATCGCATCTTACCTGCAATCACCATGGTTCAGTCAATCGCTTAAACGACTACGCAATAAGAAAAAATGCATTTTCAGCTCTGCGAAGGTAACTGGCACTCAAGAACGTTGGAGTGATTATCAGGCCGTAGCTACGGAATACAAACAAGCCCTAAAAGATGCTAAGGATTCATTTTTCAATACTACATTACCATCTCTTTTAATTACCAACCCTAAGCAATTTTGGAATGTAGTGAACAAAAGAGGCAATTCCTCAATCACCCTTAAAGATGCAAACAATCGTGTAATCAAACTTGATGAATCCACAAATATTCTAAACTCTGTATTTGTTTCTGCTTTTTCACAAAATGTGTGTCCCGTGACTCCCACATATGGTAGTTCGAGTTTCTTAACAATGGACCCCATTGTCTTTGATGCTGCCGGTATAGAAAAAATCATAAAAAATCTAAAAGTTTCATCATCATGTTGTGTTGATGGCATCAATTCAAAGTTTTTAATTAGTACCAAAGTGTACAGTGCCATCATTCTCACTAATATATTTCAGCAATCGCTTCATACCGGTTGCATTCCGGAAGACTGGAAGGTAGGGAAGGTGAATCCCATGCACAAGTCTGGGGATAGGCATTCTCCATATAATTATCGACCAATCTCACTCACATGTATTTCATGTAAAGTTATGGAACATGTTATTTGCTCTCATCTCGCATCTTTCCTACAGTCAAACTTCTTTTTTACAGATCACCAGCAGGGATTTCGCAAGTCATTTTCATGTGAAACACAACTTTTGACATTCACACATGACCTAAATTCCATTCTTGACAGGGGTTCCATTGTCGACTGCATATTCCTAGACTTCTCAAAAGCGTTCGACAAGGTTTCTCATCAACTGCTTCTTTTAAAACTCGGCAAACTTGACATTGATCCGAACGTTCTTCAATGGCTTCACTCTTTTCTCACTGATCGTTCCCAATTTGTCACTGTGAATAACACCTCATCCATCACTTCTGCAGTTGAATCGGGCTTGCCTCAAGGCTCTGTGCTGGGACATTTGCTTTTCCTCATCTACATAAACGACTTACCTGATAATCTATGTTCATCAATAAACCTGTTCGCTGACGACTGTGTTATATACCGTATTATTAACAGCGACTCTGATGTCTATCTTCTTCAATCAGATATAAACTGTGTTCGTGACTGGACTAACACGTGGAACATGGAGTTAAACACTAACAAATGCAAGCACATGCGCGTTTCACGTCGCGATACAACATTGCCTTCTTATCATCTTAACAATACTAACCTAGAAACTGTATCATGTTACAAATATCTAGGCGTGCTCATCACTTCTGATCTTTCCTAGAAGATGCATGTAACACATGTAACGAATAAGGCTAATCGCACGCTGGGCTTTATACGCCGTAATTTTCATCTTTCTTCCTTTCCAGTAAAATTACTTCTGTATAAATCATTAGTACGTTCCAAAATGGAATATGCTTCATCTATGTGGGACCCCAGCCAAGGAACACTCATTGATCAGCTTGAATCCATCCAGAGTCGGGCTGCTCATTTCATTCTTTCCAACTATCATCGCACCTCCAGCGTCACTTCCATGAAAACAACTTTATCATTACCTCTGCTCTCACAACGTAGAGAAATATCTCGCCTCTGCCTGTTTCACAAGGTATATTACCACAATTCAGTCCTTAAGAATTAATTGATAACCCCTTCTTCTTACGTATCCGCTCGCATCGACCGTCGTCATAAGGTTGGCATTCCCTCATGCCACACCAACCATTTTTACAATTCATACATCCCCCATCGGTCAGCAAGTTGGAATCACCTTCCCCGATCTGTAGTCGGGATGTCTAATACCTCTATGTTTAAGGCTGCTCTAACTAACCTGTCGACATAATTTTTAGGAATATAGTATTTCCATTTTTCAGTAGACCTGTTAAGCTTTGTAATTCTTTAATACCTGTTTTTGTTCTTATAATGTGCATTATTTATTGTTGTTTTCCTTCACTGATCCATGTAACCACCAATTTTCCGCTTTTTCATTATGTTGTGTAACCCACTCCCCTCTGTAATGCCCTCGGGCCCTGAGGGTATTGAAATAAATAAATATATAAAAAAATTAATAAACAGACAAATAGATATAAGAGACCACCGGCGTGCTTACTGTAAATACCTGTGGATAATAAAATTCATACGGGGTACCGTGCTTATAAGAGACAGCTCGTATAAAAGACAAGAATGGCTGTCTGGAGCATGCCTCTTATAAAGGGGTTTATCTATATTTGTATAGTGTGTAGAAAATCAAAGTGGTCTACAGTGTATAAGTTTGGGTCTTGTGTTTAGTTTCACCATCGTGTGCACTTATGACAAAGTATTAGTATTTAAGTTAACTTTTTTTTTCTAAGTAAACTAGTTGCAAGTTTGTGCTCTTGGTGTCTTTCCCGTGTCTAGTGTTCGGCATTAAACATGAAAACTACAAGAGCTTGTATTGAAACACCAAGTGATTGAGACCAGCTTAAGACCACTTCAACTTTGGTGCTCCTTCATCTGCACTGTCGCTCTGACTGTGAAAAAGAGCTTCTAGCTAAAGTTTGCACAACTTGTTTCATGTTGTAGCATTACAATGAAATATAACAGGACATCACTTGTTTTTCTCACAGAATTTTATGGAAAGGAGTCTTGTAGGGATGCTGTAATATTGCAGCATGTGCAGAAAGATAAGGGATTCCTTTTGTGGAAATGAGAGCACCAGCAGAAACATTTTCCGCTGATAATTGCAGTTGTACTCTATAATATTGTGTGTTTGTTACCGAAGGCTTTCACACTACGAAAGATGCTCACCCGTAAAAAATAGAACACAACTGCTACGGTAGATTGCTGATGAGTTAGTATTTCATAAGGGGCTGTACTCATGATAAATCACTTTAGGCATAATCACTTTCAGAACATGTTAGCTAAAATGGTAAGAGTGATTATGACAGGATTAATGCACCTGGTTGAGTAGCTTTACTCTCAGATTTTATAGCCATAATTATTAAGTGAACTGGCCTGATTGATGATTTTTTGCAATGAAATTCACTTTGGGACAATAAGTGAAGTATAGCTGGAAGCTTTCATGTGCAAAACCAGACTGCAGGGCCACACACTTGAGTTGTGTTTTGGCGCAGCTGCTATCTTGAATACCGAGATGCTTTGAGAGATGTTACCACTGTATAAATCATAAAACATGTGTCCACTAAACTTGTAATGCCATTACTGTTTAAAATTTTCTAGTGATACATTTGATAAAACTGTTGCTTGGGCGAGTTGGTTCATGATCCAACTCATCCAAGCAACAGTTTTAACGAAGTTTATTTCGAATACACAGGGCCATTTTAACTGTTTTCTTGTGGATCCTTCTCTCATCATTTCGTTTCTCGCCGTGGCTGTATGTCCAGCACGTAGTCTAGCCTTTCACCTTCGCATCAGCTTCCTACAGAAGTTCTGCAGTACAGCGCTGTGTGTGTGTATGTGTCTTTCTTAATGTTTCATCTTTTTTGCACTGGTAAATCAGTCTAAAAGATACATTTGACTAGGACAAAAAAGAGACGTACATGACAAGACTTCTCTGTCTTGTCCTTGTCAAGCGTAGCACTACAATGCTTCAAGCAAGAACCAGCTGGCACCGCGACATACAAAGTCAGTCTTCACTAAGACTATGCACGTAATTGTGCCTTTAGCACTGCTTTTGCAAGAAATGTAGCATTTTAAAAATTGCACAGGAAGTATGTATTGTGGTGTTGCATCACTCCACAAGTGTATGCTTGTAAGCAAAACCTCGCTGATACGAATCTTGCGGGATCACTAGGAATATTCATCCTAAACTTGTATCACCAGAAAACGTGAAAAGTTAGCATGCAACAAAAGAAAGCTGGTGCATGTTTGCATTCATTGTTTTTCAGGGCCTCAGCAACATTGCAAACACCGCTGAATGATTGCCAGTGAAGTTTTTAGACATCAGTGATCATAATTGCACCCGTAAATATACGGCCCACATGCATGTGTACTTAATTAACTTGGGGTGTGTAGCTCATTAATAATTATTTTACGCTTTTTCGCATAACATGAAAGTACTCCAACAAAAGTGCGCTTTGCACATGCTTGATAAGAAAGACATGAAAATTTTAGCACTGCTGTCGCTTGTTATTTTCTTATCGTGGTGGGGCTGGGGATATGCTTCGCTTTTGCCGACGCAAGAGTTGGCAGTTGTGCCACCAATCATCCATGTTGACATTGTGAGGCCTAGCTGCTTTGCTAGGACTGTCAGCTTCCTCATGCAAGCCTTGTCCATCTTTTGTAGGATGTCTGATGCAGAAAGACTTGGCTCGCATCAACATGTAGACATAGCAAAACATAAACAAAATGCATTAACACGTTTGAAAATTAAAAGCCTAACACTAGCATCATGTGCAATTGTGACACCAGCACCATCGGGCCTTCAAGATTTGTTCTTACAATCTCGGAGGCTGCAATGCATGGCAGTGCAGCGGGCATGCCCATCCGTGCTTGTCCAATCTTTCTAGTCAGTGCAGGCAGCACCTGTTGGTATCTGCAGGATATTGTACGTTAGTATGAAATGTCCCAGGGTGAAAATCACTTTGCAACGTCTGTACTTCATAACATTGCAGGCCAATGGGCGTTGGCCGGGACTGAAGAATAGTCGTATTACCTTTAAGTTTTTATGAGCCGTGATCGTATCACCGAGGTTTCACTGTACCACTCAATAGTGCTGTGTCTGGCATAGAGAGCAGCTTATTCTTACTTAAGTTCCCCTTTTAAATCATACACATGCCGACAATTTAGCGCATGTTTGCTTCTATTTGTGTTGCCTGCATACTGTACTATTAATGGGCACATTCTTTCCTGCAGAACTTTATGTCGACGAAGAGAGGAACACATACAAGGCCCTTCAATACAAAAGGTAAGGTTTTCTTGCATTATCTGCAATGAAACATTCAGCAGCAATTAATGTTTCACTTCACTAAAGGCCTTATGCTTCCAAAGCCTCTTCCACTGTCGTGGAGGCATCCTGAATTTTTTTTTTCTGAGTGCAGCAGCAATCCGAGAAAGTGTGCAGTGCGAAATTATTATAAATAGAAAAAAAAATCTGCAATCAAATATTTAAAAAAGCTTGAATGCCTGACATTGAACTTCCGCGCCGCGATCTCTCCGTGTGGAACTTCCCCGCCGCGATCATCCCTTTAAATTGAACACTTCCCTTTTCGCACATCTCATTATGCTAGATCCTTCATACTGCGCACAATAACCGAGTGGAATGACTTACCATCAAACATTGCAACCGTCACCGATATCACTGTACGTATTTCACCATCATCATCATCAGCCTGACTACATCCTCTGCAGGACAAAGGCCTCTCCCATGTTCCGCCAGTTAACCCGGTCCTGTGCTTGCTGCTGCCAATTTATACCCACAAACTTCTTAATCTCATCTGCCCACCTAAGCTTCTGTCTCCCCCTAACCCGCTTGCCTTCTCTGGGAATCCAGTTAGTTACCCTTAACGACCAGCGGTTATCCTGTCTACGCGCTACATACCCGGCCCATGCCCATTTCTTCTTCTTGATTTCAGCTATGATATCCTTAACCCCCGTTTGTTCCCTAATCCACTCTGCTCTCTTCTTGTCTCTTAAGGTTACACCTACCATTTTTCTTTCCATTGCTCGCTGCGTTGTCCTCAATTTAAGCTGAACCCTCTTTGTAAGTCTCCAGGTTTCTGCTCCATAGCTAAATACCGGCAAGATACAGCTGTTATATACCTTTCTCTTGAGGGATAGTGGCAATCTACCTGTCATAATTTGAGAGTGCTTGCCAAATGTGCTCCACCCCATTCTTATTCTTCTAGTTACTTCAATCTCGTGGTTCT